>NC_050580.1:144029056-145421556 GCF_011100635.1 Trichosurus vulpecula
TAAAACCATCAGCAAGCATTATCTGTAATGGAGATAAACTAGAAGCCTCTCCAGTACAATCAGGGTGAAGCAAGGATGCCCATTATCACCTCTATTATTTAATATTGTACTAGAAATGTTAGCTATAGCAACGAGAAGAAAAAGAAATGAAAAGAATTAGACTAGTCAATGAGGAAACAAAACTATCAGATGATACGATATTATACTTAGCAAATCCTAGAGAATCAACTAAAAAACTATTTGAAATTCTTAACAGCTTTAGCAAAGTTGCAGGATATAAAATAAACCAATATAAATCATCAGCATTTCTAAATATTACCAACAAAGTCCAGCAACAAGAGATAGAAAGAGAAATTCCATTTAAAATAATTGTAGACAATATAAAATACTTGGAAGTCTACCTGCCAAGACAAACCCAGGAACTATATGAACATAGCTATAAAACACTTTTCACACCAATAAAGTCAGGTCTATACAATTGTAAAAATGTTATTTGTTCATGGGCAGGCCAAGCCAATATAATAAAAATGACAGTTCTACCTAAATTAATCTATTTATTCAGTACCATGCCAATCAAACTATCAAAAATATTTTATAGAGCTAGAAAAAATAATAACAAAATACATTTGGAAGAACAAAAGCTCAAGGATATCAAGGGAATAGATAAAAAAAAATGCAAAAGAAGGTGGTCTGGCTATACCAGATCTCAAACTGTATTATAAAATGGTAATTATCAAAAGAATCTGGTACTGGCTAAGAAACAGAGTGGTGGATCAATTAAATAGATTAGGTACAAATTACATTAAAGTAAATCACCATAGTAATCTAGTATATGATAAACCCAAAGATCCAAATATTTGCAAGAAAAACTCATTATTTGACAAAAACTGTTGGGAAAACTAGAAAATAGTATGGCAAAAACTAGGTACAGACCAACATCTCACAATATATACCAAGATATGGTCAAAATGGATACATGATTTATAGTTGATGCTATAAGCAATTTAGGAGAGCATGATATAGTTTATCTGTCAGATCTATGAATAAGGAAAGAATTTATCACCAAACAAGAGATAGAGAACATTAAAAAATGTAAAATATGTATTTCTGATTATATAAAATTTAAAAATGTTTGCACAAACAAAACCAATGCAACTAAAATTATAAGGAATGCAGAAAACTGAGGGAAACTTTTACAATAAATACCTCTAATAAAGGCCTCATTTCTAAAATATATAGAGAACTGAGTCAAATTTATAAAAATACAAGTCATTCCCTAATTGATAAATAGTCAAAGGATATGAACAGGCAGTTTTCAGACAAAGAAATCAAAGCTATCTATAGTCATGCAAAAAAAATGCTCTAAATCACTATTGATTAAAGAAATGCAAATTAAAACAACTCTGAGGTATGACTGCATACCTATCAGAGGGGCTAATGTGACAAAAAAAAAAAGAAAATGTTGAATGTTGGAGGGGGTGTGGAAAAACTGGGACACTAATGCACTATTGGCAAAGTTGTGAACTGATGCAACCATTCTGGAGAGCAATTCGAAACTATGTCCAAAGGGCTATAAAACTGTGCATACCCTTTGATCCAGCAATACCACTAGTAGGTCTATATCCCAAAGAATTTCAAAAAAAGGGAAAAGGACCTACACGTACAAAAATATTTGTAGCAGCTCTTTTTGCAGTAGCTAAGAATTGGAAATTGAAGGGAGGCCTATCAATTGGAAATAGCTAAACAAGATATGGTATAAGATTGTAATGGAATATTATTGTGCTATAAGAAATAACAAGAAGGATGATTTCAGATCAACCTGGAAAGATTTACATGAACTGATGCATAGTGAAGTGAACAGAACCAGGAGAAAATTGTACACAGTAACAGCAACATTGTATGATGAATTGTGAATGACTTAGCTATTCTCAGCAATACAATGATCCAAGACAATCCCAAAGAACTAATGATGAAGCATACTAACCACCTCCGGAGAAGGAACTAATATTGTTTGAATCCAGACTGAACCATGCTATTTCTCACTTTCTTTCTTTTTTTCTTTTATTAAAATCTTCTTATACAGAATGACTAATATGGAAATGTTTTACATAATTGCACATCTATAACCTACATCTGATTGTTTTCCATCTCAGGGAAAGGGGAGGGGAGGGGGGAAGGGACAGAATTTGGAACTCAAAACTTTAAATAAAAAATATTTAAAATTTGGGAAAAAAAAGAAATATTTCTGAGATGTCTTTCTTCCCTCTCTATTCCTGCTGTCACCAGTAAAATTCAGGCCCTTAAGATCTAATGCCTTGTTAAATACTACCTGGATTGTTTGGTTTTAGTCTCTCCCCACTTTCTCCATTCAAATCCATCCTAAATGTGCTGCTAAATTAAGCATAAAACTTTTTTTAACTGGAGTTCCCTATCTCACTCAGTTTGGAAATATAATGGCTACTCCCAGGATTCTAGTCCCAGTTCTAACTAGCTGTATAATATTGGGCAAGTGACTTAACCTCTCTGGGTCTCAGCTTCCTCATCAGCAGAATTAGTGTAAGAGTTTGTTTCCTTTAGACTTTATCAAAGGGCAAAGTTGATAAGAGGCAAAGACAAAGTCTATTAAGAGTTAGGACCTTTTAGATGTACATATACATTCCACATCTTCTGGGGGTGGGGGGGTGGGAAATGAGGCTTTAAATAATTCAATTGAATATGAAAAGACAACCAGAAACAATGAATTTGCCCTCAGAGAACAGATTACTTCTATGTCTTTTCCCTAGCCACTCATTTAGACAAATGAGCAGGAATCTGGGAAATGTACTAAATGGTTTCCATGAGTTAGGGTTAGGCCCCTCTTCAAGAAAACCTTGCTCTGAACTAGGAAAAATTATTGCAAAGTAGCTGTAACCTCTCCCACAAACTGACTTGAAGGAACCACAGAACTGAGACCCAGTAAGAACAGAATTGGAGAGACTTCTGGTAATCCTAGTCCAAGAATCTGTGTTTTCTAAAAGAGCAAGAAGGACAAGCCTTTATTAAGTGCCTACTATGTGCCAGGTACTATGCTAAGCACTAGAGACCAAAAGAAAGGCAAAAGATGGCCCCTGTTCTCAAGAGGCTCACAGTCTAACAGGGGAAGCAGTATGTCAACAATTATGCGCAAACCTGATGTGTACAGGATAAATTGGAAATAATCAAAAGAGGGGGGTGGAAAAAGCTTTTTGCAGAAGGGAGGAATTTTTCTGGAACTCGAAGGAGGCCATTAAAGTCAGGATAAAAATTCAGTGTAGAGAGATGGAATGTGTTGTGTCAGAAACAGCCAGGAGGCCAGTGTCAGTGGATTGTAGAATACAGGGAGGGGTATAAGATGACTAGAAAGGAAGGAAGGGACCAAATTATTAAGGGCTTTAATAGTCAAGCATATGACTTTATACTTGATCCTGCAGATAGGGAGGGAGCCAATGGAGTTTGTTGAATAGCGGACTGACATGATGATCACATCTTAAAGAAAATCAATTTGACAATTAAGTGGAGGTTGGACTGGAGTGGGGAGAGACTTGAGGCAATAAGAACCAGAAGGCTATCGTAATAGCAGTCGGTATCGAGGAAGAGAAGGGGGGTTGGTTTGTATGAGAGATGTTATAAAGGTAGGTAAGAGAAAGGAGTTGAAGATGACACCTAGATAGCAAACCTGGGTGACAGATTTGGTAGTGCCTTGCCAGTAATTGGGAAGCTGGGAATACAGGAAGAAAAGATAATGTTTTGGACATGAACACGTAGAATTTAAATGTCTATGAGACATCTAGTTTGAGATGTCCAATAGGCAGATGGAGATGTGAGACTGGCAGGAGAGAGGTTAGGGCTGGATAAATAGATATGAGAATCATCAGCATAGAGATGACAATTGAATCTATGGGAGCTTATGAGATCAACAAGTAAAATGGTATAGAGGGAGAAGAGAACCAAAGACAGAGACTTGGGGGTCATCCATAGTTAAGGAGTGTGATGCGGATGAAGATCTAGCAAAGGAGACTGAGAAGAAGCATTCAGACAGGTAGGAGAATTCAGGAGAGCCGTTTCATGAAAATTTAGAAAGAAGAAAGTATCAAAGGAGAGAACAGGAGAGAAGAAGGAAAGGAGTAGTTAAATAGTACCTACTATACGGGAGGCACTGTGCTTAGCACTTTTAACAAACATCTCATTTGATCACCAAGTGACAAAGGCTGCAGAAAGGTCAAAAGGGGCAAAAATTAAGAAAAAGCCATCATGTTTGGAAATTAAAAGATTATTGGTTAACTTCAGAGAAAGATGTTTCAGTTGAATGATGAGGCATAATAGCACTCTAACTGAAAGAACACTTTAGCATCCTGAAGGTAAGAAGGGACTACAAAAAGGCAGATAGCTGACTAATATAGCCCAATGGAGAATCTACCAACTCATCCAGATGCACAAATGCACAGCAGCCAGTCCCTTACAAGATCAACTTGTTTAGCACAAAGGCCATGTCCTATGAAGAGTCAACTTAACCTAGAAGCAGAACCACCCACCAATCACTAACGCAACATGCTCCAGTAAACTTCTTGAGTACTTTCCTGAAAAAGAAAAGACTTCAAGGCTCTGAAGTTCTGAAATCTTGAGATGTCTTGGAAATATATGTCCCCTATGCATTTGTCTTATAATGACTCTGCTTTATGGTGCATCTATCCCAGGGCATTATCAAGAGTGATTTAATTCTCAAGTATTTTGGTTTCTGTGTACTATGAGAGCTCTGAGGCAGGAGAAGAATTTCAAAAATCTTTCCTCCCAAAAGGTCAGCATACATTCTGTTTTGGAGATAGAATTTTTCCTGCAAACAAAATAATTAGAAATTAGTTTTGTCACTTTAAAGCAAATATATAACACATAGATAAATATAAATATAAAAATATAAAGCCAATGACTAGATATAACAGACAGATTTTAAAACTACACGTGGTTTTGTTGCATTTTTTAGAAAGCAAACAAGCACTCATAGCTAACTACAGTGTTAATACTTCACACTGCTGTTTGGTTTGTTTATTTTTGAGCTTTCCAAAGCTTAATACAATAGTCCATATGAGTAGCATACACATACACTGGAAGAATGAATAATAATAATGTAGCTAATAGGGAGAAAGTTTGGCATAGATTATAGTGATTAATTTGAATCCTTATTTAGTTTGACTATCTAATTAGCATTCTCCACCTGTCCAGATGCATCCTTTCAAGTCCCAGCTCAAGTCTAACCATGAAACTTTCACTTCGGTAAATTTCTCTAGCATTTACAGGGGCGCAGTGGATTAGGTGCTAGACCTAGAGTCAAGAAGACATGAGTTCAAATGCTGTCTCAGATTCTTCTTAGCAATGTGACATTGGATAAATCACTTAACCTCTCAGTTCTCGTTTTCTCATCTCTAAAATAGGGACAGAAATAGAACCTACCTCACAGGCTTGAGGATCAAATGAGATATCAAACAAGATCAAAAATCAAATCAAAATCAAAAGTCAGAAAAGAGATCAAATGAGATATCAAATGAGATCAAAAATCAAATCAAAGAGATCAAACGAGGATAAAACAAGATAATATTACTAAAATGCTCTTCGAACCTTAAAGTTCTATGCTGATAGATGTTAGCTAATAAGTAATATTAATATCACTATTATTATGTCTAACCTACGTGATAGTGTACAAAGTATGGTAAATACTAGCCAGGTTTTAATCTGAGGGAGAGATTCAAAAAGTCCCTTAAAATTGAAATGAACAATAATCATCATTAAAATAAATAGAATTAACTATCCAATTCAAACATTTGCTGAGTGCCAGTTATAATTGTATATGTGAGAGTATGTGTGTATTCATATATATACACACATATATGTGTGTACATACATACACATATGTGAATGACATGGACTCTGTAATGACTATTCTATATGTTAGTACTTCCCTTCTTCACTGAGGAGCAGGACGATGAAGTTATACAACAACCAGCTAATTAGAAGGATTTCTATGGCTCAGAGCTGCTTGACATACCAATGATCCTTTTCAAGTGAATTCTAACCAAATTAGGAGATACCTGTAGCCCAAAGCTGGACCACTTTGACATTGTGGGTAAGAAATTAGTTCAATTCTGTTCCTCTGAGTAAAGTATTGCAGCCCAGTACTCCCTTCCTCTGGGGCAGCTAGATGGCAGCTAGATCTCCAGGCCTAGAGTCAGGAAGACCTACTTCAACTCCAGCCTCAGAAACTGTGTGACCCTTGGCAAATCACTTAATTTTGTTTACTTCAGTTTTCTCATCTGTAAAATGAGCTAGAGGAGGAAATGGCAGATCACTCCAGTATCTTTACCCAAAAAAAACCCAAATGGGGTCATGAAGAGTGAAATATGACTGAAACAGCTCAATACAATATTCCCTTCCTCTTACCATGCACCTGGTGGGAAAAGGATCCCCTGTTTCCATAAGACCTAAGGTGTTGGTTGGGTGGCAGCTAAGCTATAGCAGAAATCATAAGCGCATGATAGGTACTCAATATGTACTTGAGAAGACACTTGATGAATATTGAACTGAAATGACTAAAGTTCAACTCTTGTAATAAAGGTTTTAAAAAGTTAATTTTATGTGCTAGGAGAAGCTATTTGGGGTTATTTTTGTCCCAGATTTTTATCCCAGAAGCAAAAGAGCAAATTCAAATACCATATAAGATCCTTCACAAAGATAATGAACAGAAATAAACCAAAAATGAGATGATATATAGAAAACATCAGTCACTGGACATTAGAAAACTATGTACAGATTTTTAAATACTCATGCATCCTCAAAATTTAAACACAACCAACATTGAATAAAAAAACACAAACTAAAATTGGCTCTAAAATAAAAAATACCTTCCATAAAGGAAGGCTGGATCTAGAAATCATATGAACAGCTGGTAGCAGAAGAAAAAAAAGAGCCAACTGATGAAGTAGTAAAAAGACTTCTTGTCCTTTACCCCCTCACTTTCACACTCTGTCCAGGAGCATCCATTTGCCTCAGCCTGGGGGTACTGACCTAAGCAGACTTCAAGACTAAGGGCAACCCTGGTAGAGTAGGAGGAAACCCTTGGATAAGGGAGTCTGTGCTTCAGTATCAAGGTAGTACTTTGAATCTACTACCCAGAGTCCTTGCCTGAATTCCAGTGTCTTTTTACTTATATTATTTGGCTTCAATTCCTGATACTCTAAGGATTTCCCTACTCTTAGCTGAGGTTACTGATTCTTTTGTCAGTTTTGCCTCAGACTTTTTCCTGCATGCGATTATGGGACACAGAGACTAACCACAGTGGGGGAGGGAGGCAAGTGGCAAATTTAGAAGGTGCAGGGCAGAAAGAATAGCTAAGGGTTCATGCAAAAGAGGCAACACAGGGAAAGTAGACTACCAATACTCTAAGCGACCTTAATGAAGTCACCATCAGGGTCTGGGGAAATCTAAGTCAGGCATTTCAATCAATTAAAACGCATTTATTATGCACCTACTATGTGCCACACACTGTATTAATCACTGGGGATACAAAGAAAGGTAAAAAAAAATACCAATTCCCCCCCCTCATGAAGCTTATGTTCTAATGTGGAAGACAACATCTAAATAACACATATGTGTGTATGTATGTGTATACACACCACTTACACACATATATATGATATGTACAAATAGGTAAGAGATGATTTCAGGGGAAAGGCATTAGAAACTGAGGGGATCAGGAAAGATGACTTGCAGAAGGTACAGTTTGATCTGGGTCTTGAAGGCAGTGAAGGAAATCAAGCAGTCTAACATATCTGGGTCATAGAAGCACAGGAACATAAGGAGACTTGGAAGGGAGGAAGGTAACAGATTATAGAGATATGTAGGTGCCCAAAAACCCCAGAAGATTTCATATTGAATCTTAGTGCTAACTCTAAGCTACTAGAAGTCGCTGAGTAGGAAGGGTGACATGGTCAGACTTACACTTTAGGAAAATCACTTTGACAGTCAAATGTAGGATGGATTGTAGCAAGGAGAGACTTGAGGCAAGGAGACCAATTAGAAGACTATTGTAATAATGCAGGAAAAGTGATGAGGTTCTGAATTACATCATCAATTGGCCTCAACGTGAATGGAGAGAAGGGGACATACACTGGAGAAGTTGTGAAGGTATGAACAACAAGATTTGGCAACGGATTAGACTTGTGGGGTGAAGAGTCGAGCATGACACTGAAGTTTCAAGTCTGGGTGATGGGAAGTATAATGGACCCTTGACAGCAATAGGAAAGTGCAGAAGAGAGGAGATTTTTAGGGGAAAAGATAATGTTTCATGTTGGAAATATAAGGTTTGAGATGTCTATGACACACCCAGTTCAACATATCCAAAAGGCAGTTGTTGCCGTGAGACTGTAGCTTGGGAGACAGATGAGGGAAGGAGGGAAGGAAGGAAGGGAGGAAGGAAAGAAGGGAGGGAGGGAGGAAGGGAGGAAGAAAGGAAAGAAAGAAAGAAAAAGGGAGGGAGGGAAGGAAGGAAGGAAGGAAAAAGGGAGGGAGGGAGGGAAGAAAGGAAGAAAACAAGCATCTTTAAGTACTATGTGCCAAATATAATGTTAAGTACTTTAGAAATATTGTCTTATTTGGTCCTCACAACAACCCTGGGAAGGAGGGGCTATTATTATTATGCCTATTTTACAGATAAGGAAATTGCTACAGACAGCAGTTAAGTGACTTGCCCAAGGTCACACAACTAGTAAGTATCTGAGGATGGATTTGAATTTGTCTTCCTGACTCCAGGCCCTATGCTTTATCCACAGTGCCATCTAGTTGCTTCCCACTGGATATATAGATGTAGGAATCATCTGTATCAATATTAATTGAACTTATGGATACTAATGAGAGCACAAAATGCAATTGTATAAGAAGAAAAGAGGATAGAATCTAATACAGATCCATAGGTTTGTAGGCATGACCAGGGGAAAATGCAGCAAAGGAGAATAAAGAGGAGCAGAAGAATAACCAGGAGAGATCAGTGTCATGAAAAACCAGAGAAGCGGAGCTGGTTTTCCTGGGTTCCAGCACCTTGGCCAGATCCTGTTCAAACCAGGCTAGAACTGAGACAAGAAAAGAGAACAACCGGCAGCTTCCAATTTGGAATTTATTATCAGAGATAAGATAGATTCCTAGGACCAGAGAATGAGAGTAGAGAGAGAACAGAGCATGGAGTTACCCTTTGATAAGTCTGATAGGCACAGTCACTTTGACTAATTATATCCATGCCATAGCCTATCAGAGACCTCACTCACTGCCCCATAGGAGGCTTACACTTAGCAGTAGGCCAAAACCAGAGAAGCAGTTGTACCCTCAGAAATCCCATGGGGTACAGTGGGAGAGGGCATCCTATGGACAGAGGGACATGATTAATATAAAATTATCTATCCTCCTGCCTTTTAGGGATCCGAATTCTTTCCCTTTGTAGCCTGGCCAATCCAGAAGCGAGAAGGGGAGATAGGTGCCCAGACCGTGTAGATTGCCATCCCTTCCTCACACACATAATGGGAATGAAATCACTATTACTTGTTCAGATAAGTTTCTACTCCCAGAACCTTTGTGACTCAGTCAAGGGTCTTGGCCCTTTGCCACTCCCTACCTACAGTCAGTCCTCACCCATAATCAGCACAGAGATGGAAAGACATATGTATGCCTGAGGTTACCCCAAGTTGCCCATAGGGATGGTGAGCAGTCTGGAAGGTTGAGGCAATGAGGTAAAATTTATGACCTAAGTAGCCCCCAATCTGTAAGAACAACTGGCTAAAATAAGAAGATATCCTATATTTCTACTCCCTTTCATCAACTCCCAGAAAAATATGTCTGTCTACAAAAATCCATCCATAGCAGAAGTACTTTCTTACCTCAGACTTATTTCTGAACCCCTTTTTGGACTCACAGACGTTTGGACTTGTAATCTAGAAAAACCTGGGTTCAAATCTTGCCTCAGGCACTTCACAACCATGTGATCACGGGCAATTCACTTAACCTCAATTGGCCTCAATTTCCTAATCCATAACATGAAGGACTCCATGATCCCTAAGGTTACTTCCAGCTCTAAATTTGTGATCCTATGAAAGTATTCTCTTTTAGATACAATAATAGTTAATAACAATATTTATGTAGTACTTACTATGTGCCAGGCACTGTGCTAAGCACTTTACAAATATTATCTCATTTGACCCTCATGACAACACTAGAAGGAAGGTGCTATAATTATCCCATTTCACAGTGGAGGTAACTGAGGCAAACAGAAGTTAACTGACTTAGACAGGATCACCCAGAAACTAAAGCTAGATCTGAACAAGGCCAATGGGAGGAGAGAGCATATTCTTTATGCCCTTTCAGATTCTCCCTTGATCCCTATCACTCAGCAATTAACTTCTCTTCCTTTAAAGTTCATTCGAACCCATCTATACAATACGAACATTCTCTCTTCTGGGAATGTGGATTTTAAGTTACAATATATATGTGCACAATGGTGTGGTAATAAATGTTTAACAACCAGCTCTCTGGGGGGAAAATGTACATATTATCACACAGTAAACCCCAAAGTGTGTTACAACATTTTCTCCATCTCTTCCTCAAGTCTTCACTATCAACAAAACAATAACTGTAGCATTTTCTGATTTCCAAGGTATAAATGCTTACATTAACAATTTAACAATTGGTTTTCATAAGTCATTTGATCAGGCTTCAACACATGGTTGCATGTACCCACCATAGCTTTAGCTATGACCTAAGTAATCTGCCATCCTCTACCCCTACTCCTACCAGATGCATGGCAAGAAAAAGAGTAGATTGACAGGAGAATGAGAATTCAAACACCACAGTATAAAAACAAGTCAAGAACTAGAAAATTTATACAGAAAACGAGTTGCCAGTAAATCATAGTGTGATTAATGGGGTGGGAAGGGGACAGAAAATAAGGATCCCTTATAGTATGCAGGTAGGAGTGCTTGCACAACTTGGGGTGGGTCAGGACATAAAGAAGTGCTTCAAACTGTCGTGGTTCTATGCCTTGTTTTTTCACAGGAGAGAAAAAAAAAATGAAACCTTACCAAGGTACTACAGATGGGAATAAAATGGTTAATGTCATAAAGCATCTCTCTATTCATTAGGGATTCATGGCAAGGCAAATGTACAAGCTCTAACATTAACTATGGTTCTTAGCCTTTGGAGTTGGCAGCTGAACTCAGCCTCATCCAAACCAAACACTTCTGCTAATAGAAGAAAAACTTTCTTAAAAAAAGAAAAAGACAGCCAAATCTAAGAGACCTGTCAACACCAGGGTCATCAGTGGAGTGATAACTATTAAGAGCTGAAATCAAAGGCTGTCTTTTCCTTCCCCTCCACGCTCTGTTCTGCGGGAGCCCATGGTGGTCACAGCTCCTTTAACAATATTTATAATGAAGGAACAACGCTGGAGATGTCAACCCTGATTATTCATAAAGCCTCCTCCTGCCCAGCTCTGCCCGGAGGCTAACTGTAAAAGTACCTGATTCCCAATTCTCAAACACAAAAGCACACAGGGCTTGAAAGCCTGAGCTGACTAATAAAGTTTGCATATCCCTAAGAAAAAGAGCATACAACGAAGAAGAAAAGGAATGGCAAGATTAAACAAAAACAGTCAGCTTGGATTGGGAAATGATAAAAATTTCAGAAGGCAAGAACTTAAATCTATTTTCAGATTTTTGTTTTTTTACCCTTGTTCATTTACATTTCAGTGTGAACCATTCAGAGAAGCCGCTATTTTATCCCCTGACAAGAGTACTAAGGTGTCTTGCTCATCTGTCTTGTGAACAGGATGCTTGCTGTTTGTCTCTGTTCTAAAGAGGGGGTCCAGAGTGAAGGCTTGCAGTAGTCGTAGGAGAACCAAAGGGAGGAGGCACTCTCAGATCCAGTCTCATTGCCCTGAGAACAACCCAAGGCCATAACTTTGACAAGTTATTAGCTCTGTGAAGATCTCTCAAACTGCCCTGGCAATGGGGTGCTTACTGTTGGATGGCTGCAACAGATGTGTGATTTGAGTGGTTCTGCTCACCTTAATTTTCCAATACACTCCCAGAAGTTTTGTACTGTTGCCTTTATGTAACTCCAGTCATTTGGTTCTCTCTCCTGGAATGAATGCCCTAACATGGATTGTAATAAGTGACAGCCACCACAAGGTCATCTTCCTTATCTGAGCTCAGTCTTAAAGATCAGATACATGGTGCCCCTCCCCAAAGGCCAAGGTCTCCCACTGTATCCTGGGCTATCTCCAGTTGTCCTGATCCACATATGGCCACTGGACCCAGATGACTCTGGAGGAGAAAGTGAGACTGGTGACTTTGCACCACCTTCCCTCACTTAAATCCAACTCACTTGCATGTCATGGCATCCCCTTCCTGATGTCAAGGTCCTCTTTGTAAAAAAAAAAAAAAAAAGGACAGACAGCAGCAGCAGCAACCTATATGTGTATGTCTTGTTTCTTTCAGGCTGGATTGTAAACTTATTGAGGTGAGAAAGTATCATCTTGTCTTTAATACCTAAACAGTGCCTGCCACATAATAGGTACTTAAATGCTTATTGATTAATTGATTGAGACTGAGTCTGCTGGACTCAGAAGCACCACCCAGGTCCTTTTCTAAGATGTATAGTCAAGTCAACAAACATCTATTAGGCACCGACTACATACTAGGCACTATGCTAAGTGTCAAAAACACAAATAAAGACAAAAACAGTACCAGCCCTCAAGGAGGTCACAATCTAATGAATTTTTTTTTCTTTTTTTGTAGGACTAAATACTTAAGCAGCTTCAGACCACATAAAAGCCCCAGGGAGAAAAATCCTTGGCACACTAGCTCTTGAATGTTCACCTAGAGGTATAGCAACTAGGGCAAATACACCACTGCTAGGGAAGACAGGAGGGGAACAAAAACCCAAAAAACTACAGCCTGGCTTTGCAAACTTCTTGGGGCCTTACTACTCGTGTCTGCACTTTCAAACGCTGCACTCAGACTCCCAAAAGCTTGGGCCAGTTTGACCCGTGTACATCAGGGAGTAAGATAAAATAAAGTTGAATCTTTGCTGGAGTACTTGACACTCATCTTCAGCGCACGGTCATAAGTGAGCTTCTTTACCTCCACATCTGTAGCTGGCACTCTCCTACTTCCTTCAACAATTCTGTTACAGCACAGAGCAAGCAACTGCTGTTGAGATTATGCGGGACTGGAGTCCTGTACTACATCTTGTTCTGTATCCAGATGTTTGGTTCCTGAACTGGATTCCATCCCAGAGAAGCTTGATCTCTAATTAAGGGGGTTAGGCTTCCGATTCTTTCATTCATTGGATTGCTTAATAAACCTCCACTCTGGCTTCCCTAGGACTTTGTCAGTCAATAAACATTTAGTAAGAACCTATTATGGATGAAGTCCTCAGCAAGAGAATGCAAAAAGAGGCAAAAGACCTAAAGGCCAGCCCTCATGGAACTCATAATCTAATGAGGGAGGCAAACAAGCAAACAAATCTGTACAAACAAGCTATATACAGGATAAAAAAAGAAATAACAAAAAAGGGAAGGCACTAGAATCAAGCAGGGTTTAGGAAGGCTTCCTATTTAAAATCAAATTATAGCTGGGTCTTAAAGGAAGCCAGTAGGTAAAGATGATGGGGGAGAGGTAGAATATTCCAGACATGGGGAACAGTCAGACAAACTACTTGGGGCTGAGAGATAGCAGGTATCTTGCTCACGCATTAGCAAGGAAGCCAATGCCACTGAATCAAAGAATATGTGGTGTAAGACTACAAAACAGAGGGAAAATAAGTTAGAAGGGCTTTGAAAGCCAAACAGAAAATTTTGCATTTGGTTATAGACCATAATAAGTAACAACTTATAACTAAAGTTACAGTCATTTGAAAGGCTAGCATTCAAGCTTCATCAGAACATAATTTGAAAGGTGGCTAATTAGCTACATTACATGTTTACCTCCTCTTAGCATTGTCCTGGGCTCGTCTGTTGGTAAACCAGCCAGGCTCAGACCATTCGCTTGTTGATGGACATTACACTCTTTCTGATTCAGGGCTTCCTCCGCTGTCAACCACTGCTACTCTAGAGATGCTTCAGAGACCTCTTCACAGGCCTCCCAGAACTTGTGGTCATTTCAATACTCACAAGCTCACCATTTGTGCTGAACATCCACATCCACCACTGGATAGTCATTCACCCAAGGTCAGGAAAGAACAAACATGAAA
This sequence comes from Trichosurus vulpecula, assembly GCF_011100635.1. Lineage (NCBI taxonomy): Eukaryota > Metazoa > Chordata > Mammalia > Diprotodontia > Phalangeridae > Trichosurus > Trichosurus vulpecula. Next base: position 144,043,355 of record NC_050580.1, read on the forward strand.
GATGCAGAGGCTGCCATGTGCTCATGGTCATATGGAAGCTGAGTGGGAGATAGGACCATCTCCAGCCCCACACTAACTCTTGGGACTTACCTGGAAACAGTCATAGGCAGAAAGTAAGAGGAAGGAGGAAGTGCCACTGTTCTTTCTGTACACCTAATTATTGGGCCCAGTATTCAATGAGGACATCCTAATTTCACATAGCAAGCCCACAGTCACTGATGGTCAGAAACAGATCACAATCTAATGGGGCAGAGCCCTCTCAGATCCAGTCCTACTGCCATGAGAACAACTCAAGGCCATAACGCTGAGAAGTTAATATCCCTGAGAAGCCCTCCCAAGCTTCTAATATGTTCACCTAGAGCTAGTAATGAAACTTGGTCATGCTCCATCAGGGGAGGAGAGGCTTCTGTTACTCTGTCCATTCTCCAAATCTGACCTCCTCTATGGAAACTTCATTGATTAGCCAAGCTCTCATTAATCTTTCTCCTCCTCTTGATGGCATTTACATTTATATTTATAGTTTATACCACATAGCAAAGTATACGTAATATATAACAATAGCGTCTACATATCACGTTCATAGTTGTTTTCTAAGGTACATACTGTCTAATCCCTATGTGACCATAAGCCTCTAGAAGTCAGGAACCAAGTGACATTTGAAGGCTACTACTACCCTTGGAGCCAGATCCAGGCTCCAATGCTCACTAGTTGCCTGGAAAACACATAACCTCTCAGAGCCTTAGTTTCTTCTTCATCTGAGAATATTACCTACTATTCAGGATGTTAAAAAGAAAAAAAAGTTCTTTTAAAATGTTGAATGCTAAAGAAATGTGAATTGTCATTATTTAAATAGCAATGTCCCAGGGAAGTCAGGGCAGGAGCCTGTTAGCAATTAGTTTTAGTTGTCCCTATGCATGGAGCTGAGCATTTAATAAGGTCTCAATAAAAGCTTATTGATTGATTTTGACTTCCCCTGAAGTTCCAGGGGGTGATTAGCATTGGTTAAAAATGCATTGTCTCAAGTATTGTTTATTTCTACTATAGAAAATCTTCTCCATGTCTTAACAGTGGCAGAGTCAAAGAGAAAGAAGGTATCATGGAGTATTTACTATACCATGAGTATTCTCCTTAGTAAAATCACAAATTGTTCTTTAAATGTTGGACTCACTGACTTTTTTCTATAGCACAAGCTGTAGCTCGTGGGAATTTTTCTCTTCTGGTTTCTCTCTGATTTTGCTGAGCAGTTCTAAAGTTCTGAGCAAATTACAAATGATCCACCCACGTTTTTCTAAATTTTGAAAGGATTTATTTAAAAGACATATTGTTCTAGATTTATTCGATAAAAATATATTTCGGGATAAAAATATTTATCTGGGCTCACTACAGATTCCACATTCACATTAGAGTTTGTTCTCCCAGCCCAGTTTTACCATTTGCAAGATGCAACAGAACTTGTTTTCAAGTTTCAGGATCCCAAACCGAGAGATTAAACCCAACATTCCCATTTTCCTCCAGGGTAATAGGAAAGGAATGAGAGAGGCCAGGATGAAGACTATTCACTAAACATTTTTAAATCATCTCAAATTATTTAAGTGTAATGAAGCAAAATAAAAATGTTATCTTACCAGGTATATGACAGTCTGCACACAAAGTCTACCACTTCTCAACCAAGAAGAGGGAACCCACACATTATATTTTTAGAACAAGAAAACTTGATTCATCTTCAATTTCCTTTCATGGGTTACTAAACATGTGCCTTAACTATGTTATGAAGTGGGGGTGAGGACAACCTTTTCCATTTCATTTCTTCTCATATACAGGCAAGCACTGCCAAATTACTCTCACAAAAAGGAAGTGTTGCTTTCTTTGTCCCACTATTAAACAAAACTCCTTCAAACCACAGTCTTACTTAGAACTAAAATTTGGGCATTAGTTCACCTCACATTGACCTTGTCTCTCCCTTACTTTCCCAAGCCCTGACATTTAAATTGGATTAATGACCCATTGGCATGATTCTAAGAGAATGTAGGAATTAATGAGATCACTGAATTTTTTAAAAGCTGGAAAGAATCTTGAAAACAATTTGGTTCAAAGTCCAATGACCTTATCACCTATATGTCCAACAGTACTTTATTCAGTGGTTCTGGGTACAATGTCAATCATGATACCGTACCAAGATGACTCTGTGTTAACAGGGCTAACAAGGTACTCACAATCTAATGCTGGAGACAGCATGTAAACAACTATAACCAAATGACATTTATATAAGATAAATTGGAGATAATCAACAGAGGAAAGGCACTAGAAGTATGGGAGCTCAAGAAATGCTTCCTATAGAAGATGAGATTTTAGCTGGTACCTGAAGGAGGCCAGGGAAGCCAGGAGATGGAGAAGAGATAGGAGAGCATTCCAAACCTGAAAATGTTCAGGGACAGGAAATGAAATGTCTCGACTGAGGAACAGCAAAGGAGGCCAGTTATCACTGGAAGACAGAGTACATGGGGGTAAGAGAAGGATGTACGGTGTAAGAAAACTAAACAGGTGTGGGTGGCCAAGTTATAAAGGACTTTTAATACCAAACAGAGGGTTTTATAGGAGTCACTGGAGTTTATTGAGCGGGGGCGGGGGGGGGGTGACATGATCAAATCTTCATTTTGACAGCTGAATGGACTGAAATAGAGACCTTGGACAGGGAGACCAGTCAGCAGGCTATTGCAATAATCCAGGGATAAGGTGATGAGGGCCTGCAACAAGGTATTGACACTCACAGAGGAGAGAAGGTGTGATAAGCAAGAAATTTTACAAAAAGTATAATTAACATGCCTTGTCAACAGAATGGACGTGGAGGGGGCAGCATGGCAAGACAGAGGAGTCAAGGATGATACCTAGGTTATGAGCCTGGGTAACTGGGAGGATGATGATACCCTAAACAGTAATAGGGAAGTTAGGGGAAAAGGAGAATTTGGAGTGGAAGAGAATGAGTTAGGTTTTGGACACGTTGAGTCAAAGCTAAACAGGACATCCAGTTTGGAATGTCCAATAGGCAATTGGAGACGCAATGCTGGAGGTCAGCAGAGAGGTTAAGGCTGGATATGTAGATGAAAATCATCAGCACAGAGGTGATAATTAAGTACATGAGGCCAATGAGATCACCAGGTGAAGTAGCACAGAAGGAGAAGAGAAGAATGTCCTGAAAAGAGAGTCCAATGACACACCTTTGGTTAGCAGGAGCAATCTGGGTGAAGACGCAGGAAAAGAGACTGTGAGGAGTGGCCACATAAGGTGGGGCAGAACCAGGAAAGAGTAGTGTCATGAAAATCTAGAGAGATGAGAGTATCAAAGAGAGGAAGGTGATCAATCGTCATAGACTGCAGAGAGGTCAAAAGGTTGAAGACTGAGAAAAGGCCATTAGACTTGGCAATTAAGGGATCATTAATAACTTTGGTGAGAGCACTTTCTGGTTAAATGATAAGGTTGGAAGCCAGATTGTAGAGAGTTAAAAAGAAAGGAAGAGGAAAGGAAATAGAGACATTTATGGTAGATGTTCTTCTCGAGGAGTGAGGGAGGAGAGATATAGGATGCTAGCTAGTGGGAAGGATTAAATGAAGGTTTTTTAGGATAGGAGAGACATGGGCATGTTTATACACAACAGGGACACAGCCGGTAGACAAAAATTGAAAATAAATGAGATAATGGGGATGACGGGACAGAAATAGGACCACTTGTGCATGTAGAGGGGTTTGTCTGCTTTGACAAGAAGAAGGGACAACTCATTATATAAGACAAGTGTTGCTAGAAATACAAAGGACAGCAAATGCAGTCCCTGCCCTCGAGGATCCTACAATGTAATGGGGAAAACAGCATATGAACAAGATACATACAGAAAAAAATTGGAAGTTCTATGGAACATTGAGTTTTGCAAAGCACTTTTACAATCATTACCTCATTTTATGTTCACAACAACCTTGTGAGATGAATGCTATTCTTATTCTCATTTTTACATGTGAGAAAACTGAGGCAAACAAAAGTTAAGCAGCTTCCTGAGAGTCGCACAGGTAATGAGTATCTGAAGCCAGATTCAAACTCGGGTCTTCCTAACTCTGTGTCTAGCCCTCTATCTGATGAGCCATCTAGCTGAGACAAAGCACTAATGTTAAGGGGGCCTAGGAGAGGCTTCCTCTAGAAGAGGGGATTTTAGCTAAGACTTGAAGAAAGCCAGGAGGCAGAGCTGAGTAGGGAAAGAATGAGGTATAATTTCCCTTCCCTTAGATATCGTGTAGCTAAGGCTGTCCCCTGCATGGAACATGGAGCTGTCATTCATCGTGCGGCGCAAAGGGAAGCAGAAGAGACATCTCTAGCCTCTTCTTCCCCCATGCTTCTCCAAGGGAGACTTTCTTCTCCAGAAATAACTTCTAGCCCTGCTCACTATTCATATAGTCACCATTTTAATCTAGGACCTTATCAATTCTCACCTAAATGAGGCTAATTTCTCCCTAATTGGTCTTCCTCTACATTGTCCCCCATTCCAATCCATCCTGTACTCAGCTTTCAATCTTTTTTAACCTAATGCCTAGGTCTAACCATGTTACTTACCTGATAAAAATCCTTCAGTGATTCTTCATTGCCCATAAGATTAAACATGAACTCCTTAGCCTGGAATTTAAGGCCCTCCATAATCTAATTCCCACATGTGTTTCCGGCCTTATTTCATACCACTCTCCTTCACAAAGTACAACTACCAGCCAGACTGGACTACTAGCCATTTATACCAACATTCATCTCCTGCCTTCATTTATATAAGCCATTCTTCATGCCTAGAACACATTCCCTCCTTATCTTTTTCTTAGAATCTATATTTTCCTTCAAGATTCAACCAACTGAGGCACCACTTCCTCTACAATATTTTCCTCGAGTTATTAGTGATCTTTCCTTTCTCAATTTCCCTTTCATCATGTTTATTTTGTTTTTATTATTTTATATTTTCTTTCTTCAGCAGGACAGAAGCTCTCTGAGGGCAAGAATAGGTTCTTTTTTGTCTTTATGTCTGCAGTGTCTAGTAGGCATTTAATATTTGTTGAATTTAACCGAGTTAACATTGATTCCTAAACTACTCTCCAAAGTTCTTGGGAAGATGCTACAGTAGGCAACTGTGCATGGTGAGAGCACGATAGGATCCTGAATCAATCTAGTTTGTACTTTTCTGCATTTCCAACAGGGAGGGAAAGATGAACAATCTCTCTGTCCACTGGTTGCATGTACAAAGAATTGTACTTTTTAATACCTTCATATCCAATTCTTGCTTACGAGACCAGTCTTAAGCATAAGAGGAAAGAGGTAGTTGTAGTTTAGAGACATCAGGAATGTAACCTGCCTTCAAAGTGTAGACACACATACATATATACACGTCAGGAAGGTACCCGGCACCTCAGAGTGTACACACACACACACACACACACACACACACACACACACGCACGCACACACGCGCACACACACACATCTTCAGATGCCTGAAATTATCTAACAAAGCATAAAAACATTCACTCCATAATTAGAACTAAGGTTTCAGATGCAAATACTCCTGGGACAAATAACTACTGAGTGGAGAAACATAGATACAGAATGTTGAATTTTCTGTAAGACAGTTTTGCTTAGCTATTTTTCTTTGTTATAAAAAAGGGTTCAAGGTGGTCAAGGGATGCGGGTAATATTAAAAAGTGACTATGTTTTTAAAAAGACAACAATAAAACCTTTTTAAAAAGAGAGAAAAATAACAAGTGACTTTAAGACCCTAAGTAGAAACTAAAGTGCTTGAAACCACACGTTATGTTTTATCTTTTCTTCGAATCAAAACTCCTAACTTTGGAATCACAAAAAATGATCACAATAACAGCTAACATTTATAGAATGCTTACTATATACCAGCAACTGGGCTAAGTGTTTAGCTATTACTACTTCATTTGATACTCACAACAATCTTGAGAAATACGTGTCATCATTATCTCTCATTTTATAGGTGAAGACACTGAAGTCAACAGAAGTTAAGTGACTTGCCCAGGGTCACACAGCTAATAAGTGTCTGAGGCCAGATTTGAGCTCAGATCTTCCTGACTCCAGGCCTGGTGCTGCATCTACTGCACCACCTAGTGTTTTTTGGAAGAAACAGAAGGTTATGGGAAATTACCTATTGGTCAAAAGGAAGGGATTGAAGAAGACATTTAGTTTTCCCAACCAGTGTTTCTTGAACTTCATTTCACTCAGAGTACAGCATTCTTTCCCATGAGGAACAATGGCTCAGAACATTTCAGTTGTAAACACCAAGACAGTCAAAAGACTCTTGCATGTGGTTTCTTCTCAATAACAGCAGCCATTTTGGTTGAGTCTTTTGCAAGTTCAAGGAATGACATGTTTTTAGGTTAGTGCATGCGTGTAAAGTATTGTCCCTGTCATATGTGGACAGCTTGGTGACTGAAAGGACCAATAAATAAAAACAGAAGTGAGGGAAGTGTACTCACACCAATGAACTCACAGCTCTAACTTTGAGCGGGAACTTTTTTTAACTAGGCCTGGTTGGGTATTGGGAAAGTCCAGTGAGAAACTCCCTCTTATGGAAAATCAGCATCTTTTCTGTAATTTATAGTCCTCAAGAATTGCCTGGGATATTAAGAGATAAAATTACTTGCACAGGTCAATGCAGTTAATATATATATATATATACATATACATATACATACATATATATATATATATATATATATATATATATATATATATATCAAAGCCTATGGGCCATCTCCAGTCATCCTGATCTATACCTGGCCACTGGACTCAAATGGCTCTGGAGGAGACAGTGAAGCTGATGACGTTGCACAGCCCTGCCTCACTTAAATCCAATTCATTTGCAAGTCATGACATCACCTTCCTGATATCATGGTCCTCTTCGAGAACAAAGGACAATGACAACATCAAAGCCTGCACTCAAACCTGGGTCTGCCTGCCTCCAAGATCAGCTTTTTATCCATTATATCATGCTACCTCTTATCCTTGATAGAAGTAAAAATGATATTCCCCAGGGGGGGTGGTGGTGACAGCTAGGTGGCACAGTGAGTAGGGCACAGACCCTGGAATCAGGAGGACCTGAGTTCAAATCCAGCCTCAGACACTTGACACCTTTACCAGCTAGTAAAAAATTACAAAAAAAAGAACAAAAAAATTATATTCCTGGGAAAGGATTCCTGATCTCAATTCTTCTTCTTGCTCTCTTTCTCCCACCCATTTACAACTATACCTAGACTCATTTTTTTTTCTTTGAAAAGAGGTTTGTTTTTCTTTTTTAAAGATTCTAAGCTGACATCTTTCTACATGTTAGCAATGAATGGACGGCTGTTTTTTAGATACGTGCTGATTTGGCTATTAAAAGGAGAAAAGTGGGCAGAGTGAAGCTTAGGAGGTAATATAGAGAATGCCAATGGAATGTAGGTGATGCTAATCATGTAAATTCTGTTTGAAGCTTCTCCCGCCTTTTCTATTACAGATTCTATGGGCAGCATCTAATTTGGTGCCACTGCTATACTCCGGTTGCATCAAATCAAAAATTCTCTCTGCTGAACTTTTGTCGAGATTCCTGTAACGTATAAGTACAAGCCATTTCAATTTCAGAGTGGCCTAATTAAGGTGTTTCAGTTCACATTTGTACCGTAAACTGTATCATAAAAAAGGCCACCATTTAAAAATTTTGCAAGCAATCAATTCTTCTGCCCTAATAGGAGAAAACGTCATTTAGAAATTACCCTTACACAAGATTCTGGGAGTAGCTGTCAGCAACCCATTTTGAAAATCATTCAGTAGAGACCAATGCATGTCCACCCAGCCTCTGCTAAAGAAAACTTCTTCATTAATTGGTTAAATTACCAAAAGACAGAAAATGTGACTCTACCATGGTATAGCCCCCCCCATAGCATATTCAAGCTTAAACAAGCCACATTCTAGAGAAATTAAAGGTATAAAATAAAAGATATAAAAATAAAAGGACTATGTGAGGTGGAGATACAATTTAATTCTTCTAAAGGATTAACACAATCATTGAGCATTTGGAACTTGATATAACATCCATCCTCAAATAGCTGATCCTAGGCTGCTTTTGTTAACCATCTCCATGTCTAAGGATATAGGATATAGACAATTTTACTTTCACTTTATTTAGCTATTATTTTTGGTAATACTTTAGCACTTTATCATTTGATACATATGGCAAATGATGCCATGAAGACAACAGTAATCTTTAAATTCATTTTTCTGCATCTAGACTTCATGAGTTTCTGCATTTTGATGACAGCACAAGCTTTTCAAAATCATTTCAATAACCAATTGAATTAGTTTCAAGTAGCCTTTTCCCCCCTTGTTTTACTTCTTTGCTCGGAGTAAGGTCTTTTAGGACCTTTCTTTAAGTTGTCAACTTGGAACAGAGTTTCTGGGCAGACAGGGGGTAAAGAAGACAAATCTGTCTCTATTGTGTGAGAGCTGTAGGCCAGAGTTATCAACTCCTTTGCTATTGAGGCTCAATTTGCATATCCATAGCCACCCAAGGCATTTTGAGCCTGAATTTTCCATAAGAACACATCAGGGAGTAAAGGAAAATTAGAAGACTGCAAAGATGCAGTGACCACTTAAAAAAAAAAAACCTTTTCATTCAAGGCCCCTTTTCCCAAAAGGCACACATGGGGTACGCAAAGCAATTTCTAAATATCTTTACAAATACAGTCATCAGGCTTGCCAATACTTTTGTAGTGCTGATTAAAAAATTGGGAGATTTTGTATTTAAACTATATGCCTGGTCCCATAAACACTAAAATTGTCATAGCAATACTTTTTGTAATAGCAAAGAATTGAAAAGAAAGTAGATATTCAGACTGAGAGACAGCCATGTAATAGAATATTGGGCAGCTAGGTGGTGCAGTGGATAAAATGCTGGGACTGGAGTCAGAAAGATTCATCTTCCTGAATTCAAATCTGGCCTCAGACATTCACTAGCCCTGTGACCCTGGGCAACTCGCTTAACTCTGTTTGCCTCAGTTTCCTCATCTGTAAAGTGAGCTAGAGAAGGAAATGGCAGACCACTCCAGCATCTCTGCCAAGAAAACCCCAAATGGGGGTCATGACGAGTCAAACACAACTGAAAACAACTGGACGACAACAACAGAATATTATCGTGCCATGAAAAATGATTAAAATAAAGAAAGCAAAAAAACAGAGGAAGATTGATCTGAATTGATTCATAGTGAGGTAGCAAAAACAGGAAAGTACTATTCACAAAAACAATGTAAGAAGAGAAACAAACAAAACATCAAAACTAAATGCCATATAATTGCAATAACCAAGCTTGACTACAGGGAAGAGATGAGAAAATGTACCTCCCTCCCATCTTTGCAAAGTAGGGGGACTATGAGTGTGGAATACTGCATAAACCATCAGACTTATTTGAAGAGTTATTTAGTTTTCTGAACTGCTTTTTTCCCCTTCTTTCTTTCTTAATCATTGTGATAGGAGATCAAGGGATGATTTCGTTGTGGAGGAGAGAGGGAGAGAAATTTGGAAATAAAGGTGATATAAAAATAAAAATAAAATAAAGTATGTACACAAGCTATTCAATCAGATATTTTCAAAACAACAGAAATGAAAGAGAAGCCATGTGGAGACAAGTTGGTTACTGTCTTAGACACTAAAGTTTATTTTCCTTAGAAAATTCTACATTTGGCATGAAGAAAGTTTTTTTTTCCCTCTATACCTCCTCAATCAAGTAAATTCAACCATGACACTAGGCGTCATTCATGAAACAGTTGTTCAAAACCTCTAATCCATAGTCCTATCATTCTTTTGACAAGCATTTAGCCTGAGTAAATAACACTAAGTAATGTTAAAGCTATCAGACTCACAGACATGTAGTTTCCTATATGTGATATTGTATGATTTGAAGGGTAAAGACCAGACCAAAAAACTGTTCCTTTTTTCTCATCACTATTTCTAAATGTCCTGGAGTATGTTCTTTGACCAAGCACCTGAGTTTCTTGAGAAACCAAGGTAAGCATATTAAAAATACTCAGATAAGAGAGATCAAAAGGATTTTCCAAGAGAAAGCAGAAAAAGAGAATAATCTCTCATCACAACTATTCTCCTAGATGAAAAAGAGACTACTCAGGAGTCTAACAGTATGTTAACTACTTTTGGAAACAGATGGTTCTAAATGTGACTAATTTTCCTCCACATTTAACAGCAACATCAGAAATTAAGCATGTTATAGAAGCCATTAGATTTAGTCCCACCCCTCTTACTATCAATGTTGTGTATTAGTGAAATCACATCCCATTAACTTATTTACATTAATTGAAGGAGGAAGATTGGAGGAGGGAAGAGAATTAACTAGACCTACATTCACCAGAGTAAGGACTGGAGTCTCCCTTCTGTCTCAATTTGAACATAATATATATCTGCTGCTAACACTTACTTTTAGACTAAGAAATTTGGCAAATCATATTCATGTTTTTAAAATGAGCTCTTTTATCTAGATCTGATCCATTCCTAGAAACCATAGAATGCTTCCACCTTTCCAGAGGATAAAATTCCTTGCATAAAACGGTGTTGAGCTATTGAATAATAAAGTGGCTCAAGGAGCAAGACTGATTTCAATCCTGGTTTTGTCTGAGGTGATAACAAATAGGCAAGGAAGTATGCGGAAATATACGTGCGAATGAATAACTTCTCCAATAGGCTTATACAAATCCATTTCAATGGACAAGCCCAGAGAAGTAGCTACCACTCCATTTTAACCTTTCTGAAACAGACTGCTTACATTAGAATGGCTGACAAAAAGCCTTTTGTAACCCATTTATTTTCTATACACTAGAAGCATGCGAAATATTCATAAAAAGATTTTTTGTGGATTGTTGTTTCAAGAACATACCTACGCTTGGCATCTCACATAGATCCATTTCTCTTGCTAAGCTCAGGAAGAATGAATGAGATGGTGAGGTGTGCCTCCTAGTAGGGAGATGGCAGACTATATAGGCAGGGGATGGAGCATATGGTGTCAGATGTGGCCAATGCTTTTCTTAATCGTACTTCTTTGTTACATGGAATGTAACAAAGGAAGGATTTGGCATGGGGGTGGGGGGGTTGGAAGGCATTGGCAAAGTGATAGCAAAATTTTTTAAAACATCAATAAAATTTTTATTTTGCAAAATTAGTCATGCCTACTACCATGGCAATAGACCAGATTGGACTTGAGGATCTATCCATTGGGGGTCTCCATTATAAGTACCTAACTAGTCTCTCTAGTGACACTAATATTCCAAGTTTTGCAAGTGAACATGATCCATTGGGTAAGATCATAGTCTTAGGGACTAGAGGCCATCTAGTGCCACCCTCTCATTTTACAAATGAGGTTCCTGAGACATAAAGTGACTTGCCCAAAGTCACACAGGCAGTAAATGGAAGAGCTAACTTTAAACTCATCCCTTCTCACACCAGGTTCAGTTCTTTTTCTTGCTATACCACACACCCTTAGGACATGTGCCTTAGATCATTTTTTATTATGGTGACAATGGGTCTGAGCTGCATCACTCATCCGTACTCAACCATTTCCCTTGTGACCTTTCATACCCATCTATGAGACAGTTGGCAGGAGAAGAGGGTGTGGTCTAGAGTTGTACAGTTGAATAAATCTAACTGGCCCATAAGGGGATTAAACCTGTAAATTCAGCACAGTGCTCCAGCCAGACAAAAAAAAAAAAAACAAAACAAAAAAAAACACCCACCTTCTTCAATCATTATAGTATACCGTGCAGTAGAAAACTGAACTGTTCCCCACTGGCTACACGGTGGGGGGAAAAAGACATCTGAATGAATGGGAAAAGGAAACACAGTAGTAGCAGCAGTAATAGTAGTAGTAGTAGTAGTAGTGGTGGTGGTGGTGGTGGTACTGGTAGTAGTAGTACTAATGGCAGTGGTAGTGGTAGTACTAATGGTAGTAGAAGTAGTAGTAGTTGTAGTAGTAGTAGTAGTAGTAGTAAGTGGCTTCAAGGGATAGAGTGCTAGGCCTGGATTCAGGAAGATGTGATTTCTAATCCATCCTCAGTTACTTACTAGATCCTAGACATGTCACTTAACCTCTGTTTGTCTCAGTTTCTTCAGTGGTAAAATGGGGATATTAACAGCACCTACTCCCTTGGGTTGTTTTGAAAATTAAATGAGATATTTGGTAAGCACTTATCTGACATACAGTAGGCACTTAATAAATGTTTGTTCTTTTCTTTTTAATTCACATAAGAATTGAGATTATAGGCATTGTCATTTTATGAATGTTAATATAAAGAGATGAACCCATAGAGAAAGCTGTGTCCTGTGAGCAGTCTGCCACCTACATTAAAGAACTAGCCTGATAGAGATCCACCAGGGTCTCTTAGAGCAGAAGTGTCAAACAGTGGCTCTTGCTCCAACCACATTAAAATGCAATTGGGAAATATTTAACAAAATACATAAAAACATAACAAAATATAGATTACATTACATATTAAAGCTAAGTGTAGCTTAAGTGGACCTCGTTCTATTTGAGTTTGACACCGCTGCCTTAGGAGACTATTATTAAACTATACCTTCAAAAGTTACAGGGTATCTAGCACTAAACAGTCTCCTCCCCAGCCTGATGGGGTAGGCAGACATCTTACAAAAAGGAAGAGTCTTACCTACTAGGAAGAAAAGAGCCCCATCAGCAAAAATTGATGACAGGGATAATCAGATAACTTCTGATAATGTCACCAGTAATAACTAACATATCTATATAGCATGGAGCTGGAAAGGAACTTTCAAGGTCATCTAGTCCACCCACCTCATTTTACATATAAAGAAACAGGTCCAGAAAAACAGAATGACTCGCCCGGGGTTATATATATAGTAGGTGACAGTGGGGATTTGAACCCAGGTGCTCTGATGCCAAATCAGGTGCCCACTCCACTGCAACATGTTACCAGCATAAATATGATTATCTCCATTTTACAGGTGAAGAGTTGGAGACCCAGAGATATCGTGTTCCATACTGATGGTCACTTGCTGTTTGTGGACAACAACCCAAATTTACTGATTCCAAGCCCAGTATTCTTTATGGTTACACCCCATTGTCCCTGGAGAAACAGTTCCTTCAAGCACTATGGCTCACTCTGCCAGGCAACCCCAATTACCAGGATTACAAATCTATTTTGGTGTAAGGTCCAGGTCTTGGAGGTAGGGGGGTGGAGAGAAGTTTAGGTTCTAAAGATCCAAATACTGCAAAAACCTTTTTAATTTAGACTAATAATTCTGAATTTGTTATAATATTGGACAAGGTGTAAACTGAGGGTCATCTTCGCTTAAGCAAAACTCTTCTCTGAGGACAATATAAATTATAACAATATTGCACTTCACCCGTTTGGGGGAATAAGGTGTTCTGGATAAGTTAATTCATCAGATACGTGAACCTTATAGACACTGGAATTTTAAAATACATATTAACCATTTTAAGGGAAAATATTTTACACGTGCATCTGACTTAGTTAAGGTGATATATAAAGTATAAATTAGCCTTTTCTTGATGAAACATGGCCATTGTTAAGAGCATTTCATAAAGTCACAGTATTTAACGAGCTAAAAAAGGAATTTAGAGAACACCTAATCCAGGGAGTCTTAATCCCTAAGGGGTTTATGGATAGATTTCAGGGGGTCCATGAACTTGAAACTTTTAATATTTTGATAATAGCATTTCAATATAACTGGTTTACTTGGTTAACCTATGAATTTAATTTTGTGCATTTAAAATTATCTTCCTGAGAAGGGATCTATAGGCTTCACCAACCTAACAAAGGGGTCCATGCCACCAAAACGTTAAGAACCCCTGATCTGATTCAATTCACTCTTTTTACAGATAAAGAAACTGAGGCCCAGGAAAGTTAAATGACTTTGCCCTAAGTCACCCAGGTACTGAGATGAAGAGCCAGGATTCAAATCCAGGACATCTGACTTCATCAAATCCAGTGCTCCTACAGCATGATGCTCTCTTCGCCATTATCCTAGTGTGTTGTGATACACAGATACCTTCTGGGGCTGTCAAGATCCTCAGGACTTAGTTTGTCTTTTGAGAAAATTCCCGTAACTGCCAAATTGCTCTCCTTGATGGCCCTGTGATTTTCCATTCATTGATTCCCGTGTGAACTATTCAGGTGTAGAGGGGGTTTGGACTCTGCACCCTCAAAGGTTGCACACTGCTGTTTTATTTGAGGTGACAGTGCTCTTTGTCCCTCCCTTGGGGCTGCTGTTGTCCTCCACTGCCACTTTTTGCTCTCAGCATCTGTTTCTACCAAAACCATATTCCTTATTCAGTTTCTCATCTACTTTTCACAGGCTCTGATTATAATATGAGCAGCAGTGAATGATGTCAGAGAAAAGCCAATTTAATTCAGTTCAACCCAACAAACATTTTTCGCAGTCCTACTGTGTGCAAAGTAGATAGACAAGCATATAAAATGAAATTAAAATACTGTCTACCTGAGAAGAGAGAGTGTAGCTCCACCCTGCTTCTATGGAAAAATCTTTGGAATTTATGCTAGTTGTATGGGTTGGACTTGAGGGTTTTTCTGTATCTCCAGCTTCTGGGTGCTTTTCGGAAGGTTAAGGCTTCCAGAAATCAGAATGCTCGATAATTGGCACTTTATATTGCAATCGTGTAAAGACTGTAGGGTGAATATTTTAAATAATTAAGAAAAACTGCTTTCAAGCCCTCTCAACCCTTTAGAAGCAACCACTTACATACCATCGATATGCTACATGCTTATCTATTAATTAAAGCAAGTCCCCTAAGGGCTTCTACTAGGTAACACTTGGTCTAGTTTGAAGTATTCTGTGTAATGAAACTAATTTTTTTTAAATATCACTGATACCTTTTGTTTTAACATCATGGTCATTTTGGCATATTCCCCCTCCAATCATCCCGACCCCCAAATTATTGTAAATTAATTTCTTGTAAAAAGAAAAACAGTGAAGGGAAAATCATCAGCCTAGTGACCATAGAGAAAACATATATAACATTGTCTCTTCCCAGTCTCCGGTCTTTCAATCCAGAGGAGGGAGAAATGTTTCATTACCTATCCATTATGGGTATTTCAGTTTCTCGGAGTACGGTTTCACTTTGGTGATCTTTTCATTGACCTCACTGTGGCCATCATGTATATCTCTTTTGCTACTTATTTCATCCTGTATAAGCTCACATAACTCTTAATCATTTTTCTAAATTCTTCATAGTCTTCATTTTTTACTACAGGAAGTTTCATTAGTTTGATATTCATAATTTGTTCAGCCATTCCTCAATCAATGGCTATGGATTTTCTTTCTTAGTTTAGTACTCTAAATTCTTTTTTTTTAATGCTATCATTTTTACTTTTTGTTCACTCGAGCTGGCTCTTTGCCAATCAATTTGAATTAGTGAGGTTTGTACTGTACATTGGGCAGCTTAGGTGGTATAGTACATAGAGTGCTGGACCTGGAGTCAGGAAGATTCGTTCTTCCTGAGTTCAAATGTAGCCTCAGACACTTGCCAGCTGTGTGACCCTGAGCAAGTCACTTAACTTTATTTGCCTCAGTTTCCTCATCCGTAAAGTGAGCTGGAGAAGGAAATGGCAGACCATTCCAGTATCTCTGCCAAGAAAACCCCAAATGGGGTCACAAAGAGTTGGACATGAGTGAACAATGACTTGAAAATAACGACAGTACTATATATTGGCACTTGCTTAGGACAAGTAAGTATACAAGTGTTATCAGCTGTGTGCCTTTGAAATGACAAGATAATTTGAACCCAGTTCAAAGAAACTCTGTGTTCAAGCTACCTACAATTTTCAAATGAGGAAATACTGACTTGTGATGCCTTGGGCACTTACAAGGGTAGGTATTTAAAACGTTGTGCTCTTCTCTATGTAAAGAAAAGTATTCTTACCTCATTTCTTCAAAGCAATCAACAAATTATTTTCATGATCAAAATCACCCACATTTGCATGTTTGGGAGCCACAGACAAGATGTTTTACCAAATACAAAGTACTATTCAATGTACAAGTTAGCCAAGTGTAGAAAGGAAAATTAGTAGGGTTTCCATTTCTATCTTTATCTGGAAATTATGATAATAGAGAACAGCGAAAACATTTACGCTGATGTTCCTTGTATTGTTTTTGTTCAGTCACTTTCAGCTGTGTCGGAGCCTTTGTGGCCCCATTCGGGGTTTTCTTAGCAAACATACTGGAGTGGTTTGCCATTTCCTTCTCCAGCTCATTTTACAGATGAGGAAACCAAGGCAAATAGAGTTAAGTACTTGCCCAGGGTCACACAGCTAGGAGGTGTCCAAAGCTAAATTTAAACTCAAGAAGATGAGTCTTTCTGATTCCAGGCCCAGCATTCTATCCACTGAGTCACTTAGCTACCTAAGTTTTCTCTGGTATGGGTCTTTGGAATTTATATGAGTGTGAGTTGGGATTACACATCTCTAAAGATCAGGAGTGATGTCTTAATTTGATTTTGTACAGCATCTGGCACAATATTTTGTATGCATCATGTTCTTAATGAATGTTTACCTTAGCACTCGGCATTCATGCATACTCATATACATGATATGCCTTTATGGCGGCAACCATCACTAATGGGCATCCAAGGGAATCCTTTGCGACCTTTGTAATTGTCAATGTTCTTAGAGAATGTTGAATCAGGATGTATAACGCCCCATTTAAGTATTTCACCTCAACCTTTAGATTTCAATGCTGCCATGATCCAGCCAGTATTGAGAGGTGAAGTAGCCATGATAGAGCTGGTTGGCCATTTCAGGATTTATGTGACTTAGATTATGGAGAAGATCTAAATTACTTACTCATTATTATATGCTATTAATAATAGTAACAACTAGCATTCATATACTTCTACTAGGATTACAAAGTACTTTACAAATATCTCATTTTTTATCTTCACAACAAAAGTGGTAGGTAGATGTTACTATTATCCTCTTTTTACAGCTGAGGAAACTGAGGCAGACAATGAGTGACTTGCCCAGGACCACAGAGTTAGTAAGTGACTGAGGCTGGATTTGAACCCAGATCTTCCTGACCCCAGATCTAGTTCTTTATCCACTATACTTATGGTTTATAAATAAATTTTTATTTGCAAAGCAATAATACAAAGCAACTAATACACGAAATGAACAGAAATCCTCCAGGAGATCAAAGCACAAAAGAGAGGAGATAAAGCTATTAGCTGATAAAGCTATATTCATTTATTTTAATCAGTTACTTTAAATATAACATTTACACATAATCATGAACTGGTCAGTCAGTATCATTTAGTCGTTGATTTCTGATGACTTTTCCTTCTTTTCACTATTATGGTTCCACTATACTTTTACACACACACACACACACACACACACACACACCCCTAGGTAAGTTAATAGTGCCTTAACTAGACTGAAATATGACTTATCCATTTCTATGTAACTACTTATGGAGGGTTTTTCTTATTTAAATCCATCTTCCAAAAACCAAAATGGTTTTTGCTCTGAATGTGCTGTTTTCTCTTACTCTCCCTATGGATCTCCTTGTCACAGCATCTCCCAGCATTAGTTATACTCACTAATACTAAAACTGTCTTTCCGCAGTGAATACTTCATTGATTGAAATCCTTCACATAAAAACTTCTAGTAAGTTAAAATCTTGAGACTCGGGTCAGGACCATCCTCTCTTTCAATACAAACTTTATTGTTTTACTTCTAAGCTTGAGGAGAATTGTTCTCTCACTTGGAAGTCTGTATCAGAATATCCCTTTTCTACTCTCTGGTCCCATTGCGCTGTAACCAACAACCAAATAGAAGTATTCTCTGAATGGACACTGTCTTGAAAAATTCGAACATGTATCTTTTATATATCTAAGAGTTCCCACAAAATAAATATTGTAAATCTTATCAAACAAAATATAAACATTCACAAGATCAGAATTTAGGTCCATTCTATTTGATAATTAGGCACCCTCATTGTTTCAACATAGGGGTAACATTTTTTAAGTGAATGATTTCTGCAAATCATCAAATACTGTCAAGGGAGTTTCTAACCTATTGTCTCTCAGCATGAACAAACAACTCCATTGTTTTTATCTAACTAAGGACACAAGACTAAATTAATTCCTAAGTGGGAGACCACCCTGTCAATATGTTTCCTTTTAAAAATGTGGTCTCATCTTTGACAGTTATTGGCAAAATTTTAGAAAAATATATTAATGAATTGTGGGTTCTTTAAGAAGTAAGGTAACAAAAAAGTGACAGCAAATCACTTTTAACTTTGATCCAAAGATCAAAAGAACTTTTTAAAAGAGTAATACTTTTACTGCTTTTCAATGTCAGCGTCTTCTTGTTCACCCTCAATTTCCTTGTAAAAAAAAAGTCAGAGAATCAAAATTGTTTATTTTAAAGTGAACACAAATTTGGACCTTGAAGTTTTTATAATAGCTACTCCAGCATCTGCTCTTAAATCTTCATCCAAAAATGCTTAAATCTAATTCTCCCAAACAAAAAGGACCACCTTTATCAGCCATTACCAAATGGGTTCAAAGTAGATGAAGGTTGTAGCTATTATTTGTGGATATTTTCCAAATCTCTAAGTTAAAAGGTTATTTCAAATGTCAAACGGGCACTTAACAGGCAACAGCTGAGAATCTGACTTGATTTTTATTTTGGAGTAAAATCCTTTTCAAGCTAAGGCATTATTCTGTAATTCCTCACATTATCCAGAAGAGCCATCAAATAGAAAATAAAGATATTTTTCACATCCGTAAGTAATTCAGAGACATTGGGGCTGATCCTTCCAATGTGTAGGGCTTGGGAGTAAGGTTGCTCACTTTTGACAGGGACATTAACTTTCCTCAGTCCCCATGGGGACCACTAGGTACACTAGAAGAGATAATTTACTAAATGGATCCTAAGGGACAGAAAGAGTTAATGGACCTATCAAATTTACTCCCCTCTTGCCAGTAGAATTGAGCACATTATATCATTAAATTCTTTAGACTTCATGGCATAGAGTACTAACTACAGCCATAAATAAATTTCATGATGTATGTATGTACCAAATAATCTTCAACTTTATATAGTTTTTACACCTTCAAGCCATTTGAATGTAACAGGTACACTTTAGAAATAAGATTCCCTCCCAGATTCATTTACACAATCAAATCCCTATTTTCAAAGCAATTTTAAAACAATTTCGCCAGTTTCTTCAGGATCTATTCCTCAAAGAGAATAAATGTGAATAAAAGTAACTGAAAGAGAAAAACTATATCTTCATAAACTGAGTGGCTGGATGGTGAACATAGAAAAGGCAAATACATCATGTTTGTTTTGACTGAAATATAAAAATCAGTTGAACTTTTATTTTTTCCGGATCCCAAAAAATGCTCTAAAGAAATGGAAAGACCTATTAAACCTAGCTATTTTTCTCTTTCACAAATAATTTTAGCTACAGACTAAAAACATGACCCACAGAGAAAATTTTCGTAACCAAGGAGAAGTTTTGAATGGCCAGCAAAGAGCCAACTACCAAATTTAGAGTACAATGTTTGAATGACACAGAACTGAAAATCCCTGGCTTCCTTCAACACTGGAATTTCTCACTCTAAGAATATTCTTACCGAGCAGGATTTAGTATATGGTGGATATGGTATGTGGAGATATATATATATATATATATATAGTATATGAATAAACTTTGGACTCTAAATTCATTAAGAAGCAGAAAGGTGGAAGTTAAGTGGAAGTTTCAGCAACCACATGAAATGAGAAGATTGCTTTTTAGGATGTTGCAGGGCATTCAAGGGACCAACAAATATCAACGCTACTACTTGTCATATACAGAACAGGGGTGGGGAACCTGCGGCCTTGAGGCCACATGTGGCCCTCTAGGTCCTCAAGTGCAGGGATTTGGGATTTGTTCTGTGAAGTCTGGATTCAGTCAAAGGGCTACATTTGAGGACCTAGAGGGCTAGATCTGGCCTCGAGGCCACAGGTTCCCCATTCTTGCAATAGGGTGATTCAGGAGTGGTCTATATTTCATGCCATTCAAGGATCCTTATGGACAGGACCTGTCTCTAATTTCATCTTTGTATCACAGAGCCAGAGTGGTATGCAGTGGGGGAGGGCGCGGGGAGAATAGCTGTGTGATTTGATTTAGAAGACAGCTCAAATTCTGATTCTGCCATTTATTATCACATGCAAATTTGTTTATCCTTCCTCAACCTTAGATTCCTCACCTGCATAATAAGAGGGTTGGATCCTACAGCCTCTCAGGTCTCTGCCTGATATCTATAATCCTGTATTTTTTGGACTACTCCTGTGATTTCAGCAATGTGGGGAAATCCCTGTATAAGAACTCTCTTCACCTGTGCAGATCAGCAACAAATCCATCTAGTCACAGAGAGTTTCCAGGGGCACTGGGAGGTTAAGTAACTTCTCCATGATTGCACACTATCCAGGTACACGGAAGGAAGGGAGGGAGGGAGGAAGGGAGGAAAGAAGGAAGAAAGGAAGGAAAGAAGGAAGAAAGGAAGGAAAGAAGGAAGGAAGTAAGAAAAGAAGGAAGGAAGGAAGGAAGGAAGGAAGGAAGGAAGGAAGGAAGGAAGGAAAAGAGCATTTATTAAGTGACTGTGCCAAGCATTGTGTTAAATACTTTACAAATGTTATCTCATGTGATCCTCACAACCACCCTGGCTATTATAACTCCACTTTATGATTGAGGAAACTGAGACAAACAGAAGTTAAGTGGTTTGCCCAGAGCCACACAGCTAATAAATATCTAAGGTCCTCCCACCTCCAAGCCCAGCAGTGTATCCACTACATCTAGCTGCCTGTGTCAGAAGCAGGTCTTGAATATCCCCTATCTCAAGCCGTACCTCACTTTACACTTGTAGTTAATTAATAAATGTTTATTGAATTGAATTTCCCTTGGCTTTCCTCCTGCTGGTAGCTGGATCAGCTCACTTTGTCTTCTTTATCACTAAGTGAAGTTACTCTATAATGTCGTTCTTTCATTAAAGTTATTTTTGGGCACTGAATGCTGCTGGGCCAAAGTACCAAAGAAAAGCAAGTTACAAAGATGATGATTAGTTAAAAAGTTTGCAGAGTATTTTGCACACATCTCATTTAAGCCTCACAACCACCCTGTGAGAGAGGTACCACAGGTGTTATTATTCCCATTACAGATGGGTAAACTGAGGCCAAGAGAAGTTAAGTGACTTGTTTATGTTCATACAGGCTACTGAGAGGCAGAGGCAGGATCTGACTCAGGTTGTCATGACCCCAAGGCCAGCTCTCCTTTCAGGATACAATCTTAGCACTTCAAATAAAACTTCCTTGTTTTTAAAAATGGACAAAGTACGTCTTCTTGTCATCCAAAAAAAAGAAAAGGAACCCTCCTAACCAAGCTTGCTTACTCATCTCTGTTTACACT
This sequence comes from Trichosurus vulpecula, assembly GCF_011100635.1. Taxonomy (NCBI): domain Eukaryota; kingdom Metazoa; phylum Chordata; class Mammalia; order Diprotodontia; family Phalangeridae; genus Trichosurus; species Trichosurus vulpecula. Next base: position 144,064,898 of record NC_050580.1, read on the forward strand.
GTAAAGAAGATCTAGGGACATGTAGCAAGCCAGGAGAGAACTGGGCAGAATATTGTTGTGTTCATTCATTCAGTTTTGTCTTATCCTACGTGATCCCATGGACTTTGTCCATGAGGTTTTCTTGGCAAAGAGTGGCTTACCATTTCCTTCTCCAGTGTGTCCCCATTTTATAGAAGAGGAACTGAGGCAAATAGGGGTTAAGTGATTTACCCAAAGTCACACAGCTAGTGTCTGAGGCTGGATTTGAACTCAGATTTTCCTGACTCCAGGTCTGGTGCCCTACCCACTGCACCCCCTAGCTGACCCTACAATACTGTTAGGAACTATGAACTTGATGTTGTAACATTTTGAAGATGCCACGAAGTATAACCTGCAACAAACCAATCATGCCTCATTTCTCCCTTGATCTCATCGCTGGGAAGTTTGAGATAAGGCCAGCCACAACAACAACAGACAGTTATTCGTTTCCCTGGAGTTTTTCTTATGGCTTTTTCAGTCTGACGTTTTCTTCTTTAACAAATTGTAACAATAGCACTCTTTCAAGCACAACTAACTGCTTTTTAATTAAGGGAAAATTTGCTTCCTCTTCCCTGAGCAATAAGCTTGCCAACAAAGTCTCCCTGAAGCTCACATGAACTGCCAAAGATTCAGTTAGCCTTCCAAAAGACATCACCTCTTCCTCTTGGTCTTTGTGGCCTTGAGCCATGCCCCAGTGTCCTCTCCATTCAGCCTGCTGTCCTGCAATGTTGATGGCTGTCTTTCCAAGTGGCCTAGTGGTCTGAGTGGTCCATTTGTGTGCAGCTTCGTGAAGGCAGAGAGAGGCTGTGAAGATATCACAGAGAAGAATGGCAGAGGCAATCATGAAGGCCGCCTTCTAACATTTAATGAGGAGCTGAGACGTAGCAGGGGAAGAAGACTTGTTCTTTGTTGCTTCGGGTGCTAGGTTTAGGACCAATGGAAGGAATAACAAGGAGTAGTTTGGGTACAGTATAAGAAAGAGCATCCAAACAATTAAAACTGTCCAACAATGGTATTGATTGACCCAAGAGATAGCAAGCTCCTTGCCACTGGAGATGTTCAAAGGGAGCCAAGCTGGCCATCTGCTGGGGATTCTTGCAAAGGATGAGTAGTCATATAAGATGAACTCTGAAATCCTGCCCAACACTAAGATTACATGAGTTTGTTAAATACCTTATCACCTCACTTAAAGATAATTTCTGTATAGATGATTTCCAGATCTATATATCCAGCCCTAACCTCTCTCCTGACCTCCAATCTCACATCACCAACAGTTGCTTGGACATATTGAACCAAATGTTCCATAGACATCTCAAACTCAACATGTCTGGAACTAAAGTTATCATCTTTCCCTAAAATTCTCCCCTCTTCCAAACATCCTATTGAGCGCACTAGTCACCCAGGCTCGTAACTTCAGTCACCCTCACCTCTTCTCTGACACTCAGTCCACATATTCAATCTGTTGCCGAGCTTTAACGCTTCTGTCTTTACAACATCTGTTGCATCTGCCCCCTTCTCTCCACTCACAAGGGTACCATCCTGGCAGCAGCACCTCATTCCTGAGGAATCGCAGTAGCCTTATGGTTGGTCTCTCTGCCTCTCATATCTTTCCACTCCAATCCACCTTCCACCAAGCTACCTAAGATATTTTTCTTAAGTGCAGGTCTGATCGTATCGCTCACTTACTCAATAAATACCAGTAACTTCCTATTATCTCTTGTTGTTTAGTCAGTCATATCTGATTCTTTGCGACCCTATTTGGGGTTTTCTTGGCAAAGATACTGGTCTGGTTTGCCATTTCCTTCTCCAGCCCATTTTACAGATTAGGAAACTAAGGCAACCAAGGTTAAGTGACTCACCCAGGGTCACACAGCTAGTAAGTGTCTGACGCTGAATTTGAACTCAGGTCTTCCCAATTCCAGGCAGAGCGCTCTATCTACTGCACCATCTAGCTGCCCTATATATTACATATGTTATGTACTACCTCTAGGATCAAACATAAAATCTTGTTTGACAGAGCCCTTCATATTATGACTCCTTCCTACCTTTCCAATCTTGTTACACTTTACTCTTCTCCACAGATTTTTGTGATCCAGTGATACATACCTTTGTGCTATCCCTCACACACAACATGCCATCTCCTGACTTTCTGCCTATCTCCCATGTCTGGAACATCCCAACTCCTCATCTCTATTGGCTAGTTTCCCTGGATTTCTTCAAGATTTAGCTCAAATCCAGCCTTCTGCAGGAGGCCTTTTCAGTCCTTGCCCCCCTTCCTACTGCTAGTGCCTTCCCCTCGCAGACTACCTACCCTCTACTCTCTACATATCTTCCACACACCTAGTTGTTTGCACATTGTCTCTCCCATTAGAAGGTGAGCTTCTTGAGGGCTAGAACTGTATTTTTGCCTTTCTTTTCCTCGCATCTAATAAGTGTCTAGCAAATATTTGTTGACTGAATGACTTTAACCTTTTGTTTGGTTATATTTCATATCCAGCTCTTCCTTGGAGATGGAAAAAAATGGTCCCATCCCTGGAGGAATCCAATTATTATCTAACCATTTGTTAGAGATATTGTCGAGGAGTTTCATACTAAGGGAATAGATTGGATTCAATGACCTCTGAGGTTCCTGCCAACTGAAATTCTATGACTCTAAATAAAAGCATAAATAGGAACGATTTCTGTTTTATACTAGCCAATTCTACTTCAATGAGTTTTCTATTAATAATTCTATATTTCACATCTGTCCACAAGCCTGTCATCATTATTCTCAAACTCCCCTGTTCCCTGCAAATTCATAATCATATCTTGCTGTATTTCCTTACTTTTCTTCTCCGATATACTTTTAAAAAATTTTATATATTTTTAATTTTCAACATTCACTTTTATAAAATTTTGAGTTCTAAATTTCCCCCCCTCTTCTCCCATCTCCTTCTTCTCCCCCCTCCCCAAGATGGCGTGTAACCTGATATAGGTTTAGGCTATGCATGTACAATCATATTAAGCATATTTCCACATTAATCATGTGGTGAAAAAAGAAAGAGAACAAAGGCGGAAAACAACAAGAAAGAAAAAAATGAAAAAAAAAGGGAGAGAGAATTGTATGCGTAGATCTGAATTCAGACTCCATAGTTCTTTCTCTGGATGCGGATTGCATTTTACATCATGAGTCCCTTGGAATTGTCTGAGATCATTGCATTGCTGAGAAGAGTTAAGTCTAACAAGGCTGGTCATTGCACAATGTTGCTGCTACTGTGTACAATGTTCTCCCGGTTCTGCTCATTTCACTCAGCATCAGTTCATGCAAGTCTTTCCAGGTCTTCTGAAATCTATCTGGCACACTTTTCTAACTGTTCTTGAAGTGCCTCTGTGACTTTGAACAGTAATGTCCACTTGTATCCTTACTTCTTAACCTGAACTTATCGACCACCAGTTTTCCTGGCAGTACAAAAATACAATGTTTTTCAATAAAATTAGATCACGGAAAAGGAGCATTTTAGAATATACCTGCAGCAAGTGTTACCGTTCCCTCAAGAATTCTAAGGGGCAATGTCAGCTCAGATTTATCTAGCCCTTTGTGGTTTGCAAAGTGCTTTATGTAAATAATCTTATTTGAACCCCACAGCCATGCTATTGTTAGTAATAACAGAGTAATTACTGTTCCTATTTTATAGATGAGAAAACTGAGGTTCAAAGAGATTAAGTGACTTGCCCAGGGTTACACAGCTATTAGGTGCTTCAGAAAGGTTTTAAACTTGATTCTTCCTGACTCTAAATCCAGCACTGTATCTGTTCCTTTGCTTCACTGAAGTAAGAATTAAAAGCCAGGCCTGGGACATGAAGTACACACATGTGCACTCACTGACATGCATACATACACACAAATTACATACACAAAGGTACAGGATGGGTAAGAAATGATTAGCGTGCAGTACGTGTTTGAAATAAAAACAGCAACACCTAAGACTTAGTGGATGGCAAACAATGACTTAGCAGCATGATATAACAGTTTTAGAAACTCATGTGATCTTAAGCTGCATTAGTAAGAATACACCAGTGAGAAATAAAAAAAAATGGAAGAGCTTTTCTGTATCTCACCTTAATCAGAGTACATCTGAAGTATTGTCTTCAGTTTTGGGTACTTTAATTAAGGACAACATTGAAAAGATTGAAGGAACCCAAAAGAAAATAACCTGAATGGTGAAGGAATTCAGAACCAAAACTTATGAACATCATTTGAAAGAACTAGAGATAGTTAACAAAGAGCTGAACATACTTTGTTGGATGGACATGTGCTAGTAATCTAGGTAACCCTAGAACTAGAACCAGTATGTGAAAGTTGCAGAGAGATAGATTTTTGTTGTTGTTCAGTCCCTTCTCAGCTGTATCCCACTCTCCATGACCCCATTTGGGTTTTTTTGGCAAAGATACTGGAATTGTTTTCCATTTCCTTCTCCAACTCATTTTACAATTGAGGAAACTGAGGCAAATAGGATTAAGTGACTTGCCCAGGGTCACATAGCTAGGAAGTATCTAAGACCAGATTTGCGCTCAGGAAGATGAGGCTTCCTGACTCCAGGCCCAACACTCTATCTACTTTGCCACCTAGCTGCCCCATGAGATAGATTTTAGCTGAATGTTAAGGAAAAACTTTCTTACCAAGTAGTTCCAAAATGAGATGATGTCCTCTGGAGAGATTATGTTTTCTATCACTAGAGATCTTTGCAGAGATGCTAAATGACTGTCATGTTCAAAAAAAAAGATTCATGTTCAGAGATAGATTGGACTAGATAACTTCTAGGCTACTTTCTAAATCAAGAATCAGATGACAGGAAGACTTTCAATTCAATCCAATAAAGATTAGATCCATCATTAACAAGGATCCATGTGCTGGGGCAGAGATACCTGCCCTCAAAAACTGAACATTCTCCTTTGACTCTCCTTTAAGGTTTGGGCCTCATATACACAAGTAGCAAGGACTGTGACACAAGATCATTGAAGCATTAAAAAGTACTATTTTATGGAAAGGCACATATGTCCCCAAGATGCTGATCTACAGATAGAAAGCAGGAATACCATGTTAATACTTCATTTCTAAGACCAAAGCAAAGCATTGGTCCATATGTTCCCATACAAAGAAAATGTCAAAGCCAGTCCAGCTACATTCAAGTTTCCCTTAATTCCCCTTCAACAAAATTCTCCTGTTATCAATAAGGCTCCCAACTACAAGACTGTGCCGTGTTTTGAATGCTATGCCAAGGAGTTTATGCTTTATTTGATAGGATCAGAGCTTTGGGAAGGTTAATTGTAAAGGTATATGGTACAAATAGGAAGAAGGAGAAACAAGACTTGAAGAAACCACTTTGAAGACCAAAGGTAATGAGGGCTTATACTAGAGCATTAGTCAAAGGAGACAGATATGAGAGACACTGTGAAGGAACCATTGGCAGAATTTTCCAGCTTACTGGGTGAGGGATAAGGCATTGGAGTGATAGTCAAGGGAGAGGAAAGAGTCAAAGTTGACCCAGAGGTTGGTAGTGTCATTAATAGAAATGGGGAAGCTTTCTTTGGAGGTCTTTAGAAATAGGACAGAGTCACATCTGTCTGGAATGATTTCATTCTGATCCTGTCTAAAGTAATTGTCATTGATTAAAAGGCCTACTCAAGGTTCCTTCCAGTTTCCTAGTTTTATAAAAAGAAGTCACACAAGATGTTGGCACCTTGAGGTATTTTCAGTCCTTGGATAGCTCCTAAACTTTTATTAGATCAGCTTTAGGGAGTAAAAACCTGAAGCTCAGCCTATGACTCTCCAGTGAAATATAGCCACTTCAACCAGATATTCTTCTCACTGTCAGTAATTACCATAAGCTCATATGTATCAACAGTCTCTGTTACATTGGTAGGGAAAAAAACTAAATATAATAGCAGCTTACATTTCTATAGCTCTTCCTGGTTACAAAGAGCCTGATGCACATTATCTCATTTGATGGTTTCATTTAACATTTTCTAAAAACGGCTCAGAAAAAAAGTCCAAATGGATAAAACAAGGAGAAATTGGGGTTTGGGTAAGATTTAGAAGATTAAAAATTGGAGCTTTGGGAGCCAGTACTTGCTGTCACCTGTTAGGGGAGGTGCTATGTCATAGGGGTTAGCAGGGGTGGGGAACCTGCAGCCTCGAGGTCACATGTGGCCTTCTAGGTCCTCAAGTATGGCCCTTTGACTGACAGTCATGTAGCATCAAGGTGGCTCTAACCCCCACCCCTGGGTTAGAGCATTGGACTTTGAGTCCAGAAGCCTGGATTCCAATCCCACCTCTGCCACTTACTGCCTGTGTGACCATGAGCAACATCTTTGAGTCTCAGATTCCGTATCTATGAAACTGGGTTAGCAAAACCTGTGGTACTTATTTCATAGGGTGACTATGAGGTTCAAAGGAGGTAATACAGGGCATCTCAAAAGCTTTAGTGTTGTTTAAAGTTATTAAGAGCTTTGGCACTGTGTAAACTGTAAAGTACCATATGAATATAAATCATTACTACATGAAAGGGAATGTCAGGGAATCTCAGTTATTACTACAATCAGAAAATCCCAAACTTCTAAAATTACCCTCATTGTATACTTTCATGACTCTCCTCTTATGAGGGAGAGTAAACCACACACACACACACACACACACACACACACACACACACACACACACACACACACACACCTAAAGGGCTTGATCTTGTATCTTACAGGGCCAGAGGTAGGGACTTAACTTTATCTGATACATTTTGAAAGACAAGGATGTGGCATCTGGAATTGGAGAAACATCTCAGCCAAACCAATGAAAAACAACTCTTTTGTTCACAGACTCTTCCTGAAAAGCTGCATGAAGAAAGGAGGATGAGAGTCAAGACAAGTTTTGATAAGTCATTTAGACCAAAGGCCATGGTAGCTACTTTTCCCCCAAAATATTCCAGTACAGGCCAGGATTTGCACCTGCAAGCTGAGTGCCTTTATCTATAGAATGATGCTCAGGAGAATGTGTATATATGTGTTATGCATGTGTCTGTATCCTGAGCAGAAATTCAACCAAAGCCCAAGCTAGATTCCAGCTTCTTTTCCCAGTTTCACTTGTATAAACCAGGGTTTTTCCTCCACTTAAACAAAAACAATTTGTTTTACTTTGATAGGTCCTTCTAAATAATGGTTTCATCATTAAACATCTGGCTTCTTCCTAGCAGATTAGGCCTCCAATGAGGAAAGTGTGTTTATAATTCTAATTTGAAACACAGCACATTAATATGCTGATCCTCATAATGTTTGCCTTAACCTGTTTGGAGAAATTATGACTACAAATATCTTGTACACAACACCTCTAAACTACCAGCTTGTACAAACAACATAAGAGCCGATGCAGCCTCATACAGATGATTAGACCCACTTCAGAGGCAATCATGATTAGCGCTTTGGCTGGGAGCCATATTTTACACATAAACAAAGCATCTGTTTCTGAGTTCTTGTCCCAGGCTAATAGACCCACCTCCACTATTACTAATAAGCACATTCAAGAAGGCCAGATGGCCTGCTTGGAACAGCCCTGCCTTTTCCTGAGCTAGGCACACTGGAATGATGGAGCCAGAGTTTGGCTGGAAGTCACATTTCCTTGGGCTCGTTGAGTCCATGATGCTGAACACAAACTGGCTGCACTAGAGACGGATGTAAATGTGGGCGCTATTCATTATTTACAGCTGGCACTCTGCCATCACTTTCTCCTCTGGGTGATCCCTGCCTGTAGGTACAAGGGAAGACATCTGATGAGTACAGGGCATTACTGGCGGAGTCAATCCATTGCAATTCAATCTCTTTAATTCTGCCTGGGGTTCTGCAGGCTCAGCAGATTTTGGCCTGCAGGAAAGCTGAGCTTCCCATTCGCTTTCATGGTAAGGGATGTACCTGTACAGATGATTGTGGCTTCCACGTTACAACCAAATCTATTTTTTTCATTGCCTAACCTGTCCATTCAAAGAACACTGGGTGCCATGCCCATGTTATTAGATGAAGGCCTTTGTCTAACTTCCAGATTGAGAGCCAAGCAAGAAAGGATTTTTAAGCAGATGAGAGGGAAAAGTCAGAAGAAATGGAGTCCAAGGTCTGCCACTAACTAATTTCATGAGCTTATTTCCCTCTCTCATATGATTTCTCATATGAAACTATGATTTCTCACATGACAATAAAAATAAAAATAGGAGGGAAGCTGAATTGGGATGCTGAAGGGTAAAGGTTAGCATGTTTGATTTTTATCAACAGTCCTAATTCAGATCCTGGGGCAGCTAAGTGCTGGGCCTAGAGTCAGGAACATTCATCTTCACAAGTTCAAATCTAGCATCAGACACTTTCTAGCTATGTGACCCTGGGTAAGTCACTTAACCCTGTTTGCCTCAGTTTCTCATCTATAAAATGAGCTAGAAAATGAAATGGCAAACCACTCCAGTATATTTGCTGAGAAAACCCCAAACGAGGTCACGAAGAGTCAGACATGACTGAAATGACTCAACAATAAAAAGTTCAAATCCTGGTGGAAACATTTCCACCCATCCTATGCCATAAGATAGACTTCATTTTGGGGAGGCAGGGTGTGGCCATAGGAAGAGCATTAGGTATAGAGTCAGAGGGCTGGGACTTGAATTTCATCTGCCATTTATTCCCTCGATGGCCTTAGGCAAGTCACTCAACCTCTCCAGTCCTTAGTTCCCTCATCTGTGAAATGGGGGGAGAGAGTTTGGAGTAAATGGCAGGCCCTTCATCTCTAGTTCTATGATCCTGTGATCCTATGTTTATGAGATTCCCTAAACTCTCTTTAAACTCTAACCTACGTTATCAAGCAAAATTAGGCAGTGACTAGGTTACATCAGCAGGCAGTCTCTGCAAAATCTCAAAAAAATAAAACCCTTCAGATCCAACCTTTGTCTGGATCTTTCCGTTGCCCCATCACATCTTCTTTGAATCATACTTAATAATAATATTGAACATTTATGTAGTATTTTAAAGTTTGCCAAGTGCTTTACATAACATATGCATATATGTGTACACATACACACACACACACACACACACACACACACACATAATCTCATCTGATCCTCACAGGAGCTGTGTGAAGCATGTGCTGTTATCATCCCCCAGATGGGAAAGCTAAAGCTGAAAGAAATTAAATGACTTGTGCACTTTCACACAGCTATTGATCATCTGAAACAGGATTTGAACTCAGGTTTTCCCAACTCCAAGACCAGTACTCTACCCACCGTATGACCTGGCTATTTCTAATAATATTAGATAATAATTATTTGTACATGCCATACCCTACATCCCCCACCATCAGACCCACACAATTCCATAGTTCATCTCCGAAAAGACAACTCATTTTTTTTAAAAGATGAGAATGTCTGTCCTTCTCTGAAGGTCTTGCCGGTCACAACCCTGATTTCAAGGGGTTATTATAGGAATTATTTCAAAATTAGAATAAAATATGAAGGTTGTAGCATCCAGATCTTTCTCACCATAAAAACCTATATCCGTATCTCAGGCACATTGGAATGCTAAAGATAAGGCTAGACAAGTTTGTTTCTTGTTGGTTTAGAGGAACTATTGATATACGACCATCAATTAACAACTAGGCAAATGCTTTTCCTCCTGTTCACCTTATTGCTAACTAGCCTAGAGCCAAAGCGTGAACAGTGTGGGCAGGGGTGGGGGGGGACGGGGAATAAAGGGAGATAAAGAGTCAGCTTCACTAGATTTGCCACTCTAGAAAAACACTGAAAGAAGTCGAAACACTTGGCCACAGCTGGGTTTTGGGATTGTGACTTTTATTTTTTGTCATCCATGCCATATATTTCCATTATAAGCATCATGAGGACAGGAAGTATGTTTTAATTATTTTTATGTTTACCACAGTACTGAGCTGAGCATTGCATTTAATAAAAGTTTATTCAATGAATAAATGCAATGGATTTCTGACTCCCATTGCAGTATTCACTATTCACATCTATCAGGAATTTGTGGGGCAGCTAGGTGGCATTGTGGATAGATCGCCAGCCCTGGAGTCAAGAGAATCTGAGTTCAAATCCAGCCTCACATGCTTACTGGCTATCTAACCCTGAGCAAGTCACGTAACCCCAAAGGCTTTAAAAAAAAAAAAGAACTTGTACAAATAAATGTAGTCATTAAGTCCCTCTTACCAGAGTACAGAGTGGAGGGACAGTGAGTGTGGCATCAGGAAAGGAGTACTAGACTTGAAGAGAGAGGGCCTGAGTTCAAGCCCAGCCTAGGATACTTCTAACCTCTGTGACCTTGGGCAGGCAGCTTCCACTTCCCGAGCATCAGTTTCTTCATCAATAAAAGGAGAGAGTTAATCTTTTGGACATAGAATCATATGAAATTATAATTAGTTGTTATTGCTACAAAGTGTCCCAAAAGTCCAAGGGCAGTTTTAAGCTACTTTTAGGATACCCTGCACAGTGCTTTAAAGTTTTCAAAATGTTTTTACATATATTATCTTATTTAATCCAAGCAACCCTGTGAGGTCAGTACCGCAGGTGCTAGTATCCTATTTTGCAGATAAGAAAATTGAGACTCAAAGAGATTAAATGACCTTCCCAGGGTCCCACAGATACTTTTCACATGATATTTTGACATATGTGACCATATTACTTTCTTGATTAAAAAAAAATCTTTAATGGCTACCTATTTTATGGCTACCTATTGCCTGTAATATCCTGAGATTAAAGATAGAAGGAAGTTTAGAAAATTATCAGGTCCAAAATTCTTCATTTTACAGATGAGGAATCTGAGCCCAGAAATGTTGACTTTCCCAAGGTCACACACGAAATGACAGCAGCAAATTTCTTTTTGTTGATTTGTTTCCATCGTGTCTGATTCCCTCTGACTTGATTTGGGGTTTTCCTGGTAAAGATCCTGGAGTGGCCTTTCCCCCAAGGGTGCCAAAGGTGAAGAAGGAAGCCATTGTTCCCCCCAAGACAGAAGCCAAGTCCAAGAAGGCAGTGTTGAAGGGCATCCATAGCCACAAAAAAAAGAAGATCCAAACATCCCCCACCTTCCAGCGACCCAAGACACTAAGACTTCAAAGGCAGCCCAAATACCCTCAGAAAAGTGCCCCTCAGAGAAACAAGCTGGATCACTATGCCATCATTAAATTCCCCTTGACCACTAAGTCTATATATCATTAAGGGAGAATTCATGATTTCAAAGAAAATCATGAATATGCCTGAATGGTCCAGAATCGCAGGATATAAGGAATTCTCTAAGTAGAAGGAAGAGGAGTTAAAGCATTTATTCAAGCTCCAAAATAGCAGACCCATGGACCAGTGTCCCCAATTCGATATCCTGGCAAGAACCTTCCAAACCCAATATGCCCATCTCACAATAGTGACCAGGAGGTTACAGAAAAATATTATGGCAGCATGCCAAGCCATACTGGTGCTTCCCCCCAATACTAGGGCCCCCCAGTAAGAAGATTACCCACTGGCCTCAAGCCCTTGCTCTTCACTCTCCAGTCTGTACCAGGGCTAGTCCTGCTTTTAGTAGCGCCTGCCGCCACCCACTGCTTCTTCTTCTCCTCCCTCCACTACGTCTCAATCTCCAAGCTATGTTCTCTCCTTTTATATAGTCTCCAGACATCATCCCATCGACTAGAATGCCATCTGAGCGACCAGAACTCAGGTGCCTACCATTGGCTCTGGTCTTAGCCACTCACCCTAGGACCCTGAGAGCCTCCCCCTGCCCCAAACCTATTCAAATGGGTGGGAAAGATCTTCTCATTTACTGATTGCCTTTACATTCTGCCCCAAGATCTTTCACCTCCATTACATAGGCAACTTGTGTCTAAATAGGTACAAACTCTTTTTCTTCCCCTTTTTTTTGTACAATAGAATCCCTCCCCCAAAATGAACCCATCACTTTTGCAAAATACTTAACATAATATCTCATCATCAGAGTGGCCACATGGCTAACTTGTCAGCCCCTAGATCTTTATATCCATTACATAGGTCAATGGGAAACGGGTGTCAATAATACCATAACAATAAAACAATATGGCAAGGATAATACAAAGTAAGAACACAGAACAATATCATCATTCCGCCCTCCCCTCCCCCAAATGAACGGGGCTCAAAATCCTGGGGTAAGGGACTAAGGTCTCATTTTCCATAGCTTCTTCTTGCTGAAATTGGAGGTAGAGTTGTCCCTACCCCAAGATGTCAAGAGTCCCATTTGAGAGGTCAGTTCTTTAGCAAGCTGGCAGGAGTTCCAGGAATGCTAGGTGCTTAGGCAGTCAGTCATCTGAAAGTGTAGGGTACTTAGGGTACTTAAGCCTAAGGGAGACAGAACTAGCAACAAAGTTAACCAAAACAAAGAACAAAAAGGATAGGTGAGTATGAGTTATTATCCTTCAAATAAAACCATCTCCATTTTCATTGAGACTCCAATTATGCAAAGATTCGATCTCATAGCCTAACTCAGATATACAAACTTTCATCTGTTAATCACACAAGATCACCTTCCCTCCCAGTGGCTTGTGGCATTTATCAGCATCAGCCATGCTTCTGGAGTCCATGAATCTATTATTATAGCCCTATTCACGGTGAAATATATGGTTCAGGGGTACAATTTGGTAATTATCTTCCCCTGAATAGACAACTGTTACTGTATTGTCCTTCCCATGGGCTATGACTTCTGCAGCCTTTGGAACACCATTCGGCTTCCGTTTTACCCATACCTTAGCTCCCAATTTTATTCCATCAGTAGAACCAAAACTTTCCTTTCCTCTGAGAGTTATTTTGGAGGGAGGGTCAGTTTTCACAAAGGGTACTTTTTCATAGGGGTTAATAATCATTTGGACTATCCTATCATTTCTACAAAACTGTACAGGTTTTTTAACCAAATTCTGGAGCGTCACAACAATTTCTCTTTGATAATTAGAATCTATCACTCCAGCCAATACATGTACTCCTTGAGCTGCTAATCCTGGTTTAGGTAATATCCGTCCAAAATGATTCCTGGGGATTCTCATACATATCCCAGTAGAGATTTCTCTTATCTCTTTCCTACTCAACCTAAAATTTTCTATACAATGTAAATCATACCTTGCTGAACCAGGTGTTCCTAGGCACGGTGGTGGGACACCTTCCCTCACAGTCCAAAATTCAATATTTTGGATCTCACATGTTTGCTGTTTTCTAATCTGAAGATCCAGGGTCATCATTCTGGCTAGAGGTGTACTCCCTCCTAAGGGCCTATTATTCAAACTATGTAAGGCAATAGACAAATTATCCTTCTAATGTCAATATGAATTATTAGAGCTTAATTTTCTTAGCTGTTCTTTCAAAAATCCATTCATTCTTTCAATTAGCCCAGATGCTTGTGGGTAATATGGAATATGATATATCCACTCTATATCATTCAATACACAGTATCTTTTCATTTCATTACCCTTGAAATGTGACCCATTGTCACTTTGAATCTGCATCAGCGTTCCACAGTATAAACTTACAATATCTAGGGTTTTACAGGTGTTTTTCTGAGTTGCATCCTTATAAGAACAAGCCACTAGTATACCTGAATAGGTGTCAACACATGTACATATATATTTACATCCCTTATCTTGGGGTAGTGGTCCAATATAATCTATTTGCCAGATCTGGGCTGGAACTTTTCCCCTTGCTATTTCTCCAGTTACTATCCAAGGAACAGTTTGTTCTTTTTCTAATTGGCATATACAACACTCCTCTGTTATTTGTTTTAACAATGCATGAGAGATACTAATACCTTGATCCTGGGCCCATCGATGGGCAGCTTGGACCCCTAAATGACCAGCTATCTGGTGGACCCATTTTGCTAAGGTTGGGTCATCAGTTGGGGTCAGAGTAGGGACAATATGTTCAGTAGCAATCTTTGCTAGCTGATCCGTGTGTGCATTGTACTCACGTTCTGGTGTGGTCAGGGTCACGTGAGCATCAACACGAAAAACTGACACACTTGTAACCAGAGACATATCCCATATATCTTCCCATAACTCTTTACCCCAAACTTGTTTGCCATGAATCTCCCAATTCTGATTCTTCCATATAGGCATCCACGTAGCTAACCTATTAGCTACCGCCCATGAGTCAGTAAATATATGACAGTGTCCTCCTTTCTCTGTCTTGATGGCTTGATGTACTGCCATCAGTTCAGCATATTGGCTACTTCCCCCTATCCCAGAACTTTCCAGAGTTCGCCTAGTACAGGGGTTATAGGCTACTGCTTTCCAATGTCTCTTGTGTCTCAAATATTTTGCTGTCCCATCAGTAAACCAAGTATGTTTCTTCTGTTCCTTGCTTAGTCCATCATATCCATTATTCCATTTCACTAAGGATGGTACCAACTGTTGCTTAGGTTCAGGGGGTTTTTCATTCCCCTCAGTGTCAATGTTTGCCACAGATTCACATAGAGCAGAAACTCCACTTTTGCCTGCTCTCAACCTATTCTGAATATACCACTTCCATTTGATTATGCTCGCCTCTTGTGCATGTCCAATTCTGTGGGAAGCTGGGATACTCATTACCCAAGTCATAATCGGAATTCCAAGCCTTAATACCACTTCGTGACCCAGAGTCAGGTTGCTCACTTTCTACCAAAGCCCAATATGCAGCTAACAGCTACTTCTCAAAAGGTGTATGCTGCATTCCCGACGAAGGTAGTTTCCTTGACCAAAATCCTAATGGTACACTTCGGCTTTGTTGTTTTTACCACAGACTCCAATTTACATAGTCATCTTGCACAGTCACTTGGAATTCCACTGGCCCATTTTGCATAGGCCATAAATCCAGGGCTAATTGTATAGCAACCTTTGCTTCCTCAAAAGCTCTACTTTGTTCAAGTCCCCAATCAAATTCATATTTCTTCCTGGTGACTTTATATAAGGGTTTCAAAATCTGTCCCAAGTGTGGGATGTCGTATCTCCAATAACCAAATAGCCCTATGAACTTTTGGGCCTCTTTCTCATTAGTAGGGGCAGGAAAATCCTGGATTTTTTTGTCAAGCTTGTGGAAGAATTTCTTGAAGTCCTTTGTTCCACTGTATCCCCCAAAATTTTACAGTTTGAGCTGGCAGGGTTAATTTCCCATCCTTTGCTTTTCATATGGTCAATTAATAGTGTCAAACTCTTCTCCACTTCCTTTATATTTTCTCCCTGTATCATGATGTCATCTATGTAGTAGGTAAGCTGTACACCAGGTAACTTTAATTCATCTAAATGCTCAGCTACAATCTTGTGGCAAATAGTTGGGCTATGACTATATCCTTGTGGCAGGCATGTAAATGTATACTGTTGGCCTTGCCAAGTAAAAGCAAACTGGTCCCATTTCTTGGGGTCTATTGGGATTGTAAGGAAGGCATTGGCCAGATCAATAACTGCATACCAACACCCTTCATGTTTCTGTATTCTCTCTATTAAAGTAACAGTGTCTGGAACAGCAGCATACAGGGGAGGAGTCACTTTGTTCAGCTGTGTATAATCTACTGTCATCCTCCATGTTCCACCTGACTTTCAAACTGTCCAGACAGGGTTGTTCTGTTGAGTGGTTGTAGGGACTAACACTCCCACTTCAACATATTCTTTTATAGTACCAGCAATTTCATCTTGTCCACCTGGCACACGACATTGCCTCAAAGCAATTACTTCAGAAGGTTCAGGCAAAGTGATTGGATCCATCTTTATTTTCCCCACTAAAACTGCATTAGCGCCTACTTTCCTTACAGCAAATTGTCATTTCCCTTCAGGTAAATCCAAGGTCATACCCTTCAATACATCTATTCCAATGATGCATTCAGGAATCAGCACAATAACCAGAGTATATTCTTTCTTGGGCAATTATCCAATTTTCATCATCAATTTAACTTGTCTGGCTGATATTTCAGCCCCTCCTAATGCTGTGATGGTAATAGGAGTTCCATGCCTGAACTTGTCTGGATTTCCACAGATAAGGGTGGCCTCTGCCCCAGTATCTATTAATGCCCTAGTTACCATACTTGACCCATTTTTCTAATATATGGTCAAGTTAATGCGGGGTCTGCAATCCAGCCTGTGTATTTCCTTGATTTGGACTGGGGCTTGGCCTGTTTCCTAGTATTCCCTAACATGTGACTCACTTGGGTGTCAGGGTTCAGGGTCTGTAGCATCTACAGGAGCAGTTCTTATTTCCCTATTTCATCTGTTATCAAGTCCTTTATCTTGGTACATTCTGTACAGTTCATTGGTTGGAATGCTATCTATCATTTCAAAGTCTACCCCAGCTCTCAACAGAGCAGTGAACATTTCTTTTCTTGTCACTCCATTTTGGCGCCAAATTTGCTGGTTATTCACTCTCCTCTCTTGTGGAGATCTATCCCTTCCCCAGTCTCCTAAGTCACTTAACTGTGAAATCTTATCTATCACCACCAAAAGACGGCTCCCTACTTCCCCAAGTAACAGAGTCAAAATTAGGTGTTTATAAGCAGGAGGAGCTGTCCTATTAAATTCCTAGGAGGGACTCCCAAGAGATCATTGTAATATGTGTTTGTAGTTCCTGCCATGATAGCAGTCTTCATTACCTCTTCCTTTAGTTTTATGATACAATCTCTAAGTGAATACCAAGGTTTATTCTCAGTGGGCCACGTAGAATCAGTAGCATATCTCTTATTACATCCCTCAGCGGCTAATGCCAACAGATTAGTCTTGCTATTACCATCTCTTTGCTAATGATGTTCCCTAAATGCTTGCTGAACTAGAGGATCATGGCTGATACCTATGAATTTCATATAATCCACCCTATCTACTGATATTCCACCGGCCCCTTGGTCACTGAGTCTTACCATCCAAGATATTAATGGTTCTCCCATTCTTTGGGTCAATCTACTCAAAATGTCTGTTATCTCTTGCTGTGAAAAATCTTCCTGAATTTCCCTCATAACTGAATTGTCACCTTGGGTTTCTGTCCTCCTCCTTCGTACGGGACGAATGTCTGTCTATTTGACCATCTCTCATTCTCTACGCGAGGGACATCCTGAACTCTAGTAGCATTTTGTGCCTTAGCCCCTGACATTGTCTCATTTTCTCTCCACTTCCTTCCCCTGCCACCATGGCAAGGACAAAGCAGGCAGTCAGGCTCGACCTGGGCTGAGTTGAAATTCACTCTTTGCCTATCTGGCCTCCTGTTGCTCTCACTTGAGTCAGTAGACTCTTGAGCAACAATATGTTCTCCTGCTGTCTGAGATTCCCCATCTTGCTGTGGCGTAGGAGTGTCCCCATTTCTTTCACTTAATCTCAATCTTTCATACACTAGCCAGTAGGCTGATAACACTATCCAGCTTTGCCTAGATAGTGATGCCCCTGACTGAATTCTAAACTCTTGTAAACATCTTTCCAAATTTCTGGGATCTCCTCGCTGTAGCCTTGGTTCCCAGTTTTCACAGAATCCAGCTCTTTTAGCCCATTCCTTTGCTAGGGAGGAATAAAATGGATCCTCCCACCCGGGGATATTCATCTCTTCCTCTGAAGTTCTTCTGCTTCTAGAGATCCTATGTCATTAAGGCAGAATTCATGATTTCAAAGAAAATCATGAATATGCCTGAATGGTCCAGAATTGCAGGATATAAGGAATTCTCTAAGTAGAAGGCAGAGGAGTTAAAGCATTTATTCAAGCTCCAAAATAGCAGACCCATGGACCAGAGTCCCCAGTTCGATATTCTGGCAAGAACCTTCTAAAATCAATATGCCTATCTCACAATAGTGACCAGGAGATTACAAAAAAAATATTATGGCAGCAAGCCAAGCCATACTGGTGCTTCCCCCCAGTGCTAGGGCCCTCCAGTAAGAAGATTACCCACTGGCCTCAAGCCCTTACTCAGCACTCTCCAGTCTGCACCAGGGTCAGTCCTGCTTTTAGTAGCACCTGCCACACGCCACTTCTTCTTTTCTTCCCTCCACTACACCTCAATCTCCAAGCTATGTTCTCTCCTTTTATATAGTTGCCAGACATCATCCCGTCAACTAGAACATCATCTGAGCGACCAGAACTCAGGTGCCTACCATTAGCTCCAGTCTTAGCCACTCACCTGAGAGCCTCGCCTGAAACCTATTCAAATGGGTGGGAAAGATCTTCTCATTTACTGACTGCCTTTACAATCTGCTATGAAGAAGATTGAGGACAACAACACCCTAGTCTTCATTGTGGATGTCAAGGCCAACAAGCATTAGATTACGAAGGCTGTAAAGAAGCTGTATGACATCAGTGTGGCCAAGGTCAACACACTGATCAGGCCTGATGGAGAAAAGAAGGCCTATGTCCAACTTGCTCCAGGCTATAAAGCTTTAGATGTTGCCAACAAAATTGGAATCATCTAAACTGTGTCCAGCTATCCCACTCCGCCTACAATAAAAATTTTCCAGTTACAAAAAAAGATACCAGTGCAGTTTTTGCCTTTTCCTTCTCCAGCTCATGTTAAGATGAGGAAACTGAGGCACATAGGGTTAAGTGACTTGTCCAGGATCAGACAGCTAGGACGTGTCTGAGGCCAAATTTGTACTCAGATCCTGCTGACTCCAGGCCCTATGTTCTATCCACTGCACCACCTAGCCATCCTAGCAGTAAAACCAGGATTTAAATCCAGCTCCCCAGATTCCAAAAACAAGCACTTTTTCCCCCACTACCAAATTTCTTTATCATGGCACTTAAAGCCCTTTATAATCTGTCTCCAAATCTCCTTTTTACCTGTTTCATGCTAATCCCCTTCATGTACCCTACTTTCCAACCAAACTGAAATACTAATTTATTTCTAATGTGAAAGCTATAAATTCTGCCTTTCGTTTCATTCTAATTTCTTCTCTTATAGATGTCACTTCCCTTTTGAATCATTTGGGAATTTGTTATTGTCGTCCCATACTCTCTTGGTCTTCCATAGGATTCTGTTTCATCTGGTTCACTTTCCTTTCTCCTGTATATTTGAGAGCTTTGTAATCTCTTTGAGGGTTCAGTAGTCACCTTCTTACCGTTTTTAGGATCTTTTTCTATCTTATATGTTACGTTTTTCATTGAATTTTCTTCCTTTTGAAATCTTTTGTTTTAGCTTTGTTTCTTTCTACATCCCTGTCACTTTCTGACTCTCCTCCCTCCCAACCCCTCCCCGCCCCACACACACACTCTTATGTTGGGCACAGCCCTGGGGCCAGACTTGGAAGATGAATCTTCCCACTTTTGGGGATGGGATGCATGTTGACATTTCACTGGCCTATATCCCTGCCTGAAGTAGCGTCTTGTGAGAACTATCTTTATCTGAATTTTAAGCCAGGTGTAACAACTCACGATGGCTCCTTGTCCAAGTTCCTTCCTTGTTTTTTTTTTCCTATCTTTGTCTCAATTGAATCAGCATTTGGTGCTATTTTTGTAGGGTTTTGTTTTGTTTTTTGCAGGACTTGCATGAGGTAAGGTGTTATAGACAGAATGTCCATATCCTTTGGGGTCCTTAACCTCGGGGTGACCTCAGGTATAGGATATTATGCTTTCCTTTCCTCTCAGGGGGCTAACCGAATCAGTGTTTGCTTTGAGGGGTGAGGAGAAGGCAGGGTTTGCCAGCAGTCATTACAGCAGCAGGCCAATCCCCATCTGGTGCCTAGGCACAAGTCCTTGGGTTGGTTTGTGGAGACTGGTGGCAGAGGGGTACTATCTGAGTCCCTTAAGAATTATTGTTCTCCAGTGTTAAATCATAAGACTACTACCTTTGTGGTACTTTTACTTTAAAAGTCCTATAGATTTGACTGTAATTGTTCTACACGTGACACATAATTCCTCTTTTTGAGGCTTTTTAAAAGTTAATGTGATGAGGCAACTAGGTGACACAATGGAGGAAGCGCTGATACTGGAGTCAGGAGGACCTCAGTTCAAATCCAGCCTCGGACGCTTGACACTTACTAGCTGTGTGACCCTGGGCAAGTCACTTAACTCCGACTGCCTTGCAGGGGAAAAAAGTTAATGGGAACTAAAGAAAATGTCTAGTCTACCAATTTGTTGGTCATATCACTATTTCCTGATTTCGCCCTTCACTCTCCCAACTTGGAGAATTTCTGCTGGTCAGGCTCCGTGCCAAGAACACAGTACCACTATGTCTCTGTCTATTAAAAGGCCACCTCTCTTACAACCCTCACCTCATGGGCTACTTCCTTCAATAAACCCTTACCTGGCTCTGATTATAAATTTTATATTATTTAAATTATAAATTTCTCTTAGAGTGCACTTTGGCTCCCACCTTTGGCCCAATCATATTCTACCGTGTCATTATCTGTCAATTCCAAGAAACTAACATGAGACAAACTTATTTAGCCCTATCTCCTTATACGTATGTGTCGAACCTACTCGTTTCCCCATCATATTGCAGCTCCTTGAGGATAAGCACTGAGCCTTTATTCATCTTTGTACGGAGGTGCTTAATAAATATTTGTTGCAAAATCCTTATGAATGGCAGACTCCAAGTGGAGCTTTGGTTCAGAAAAAAATGTCAAACTACGATGCCAGTTGTGGTTTTGATGCATCTTAGAGAGGAGAAAACATCTAAGAAGTTCAATTGATACTTGTATGAATTTCATCTAAACAAAAAATATTAATGGAATATCCATACAGATCCCAAGTGGATGGTGATTTGAAGGGTACCCAAAGATACCTCTGCTCCCAATTAAGTCCCTCTTCAGCCTATTATGGTACTAAGTTTTAACATTAGAGGGTCTCCTTTAGACTGAAACATCTAAGACTTCTGTTAAATATAAATGTTATTTGGAAGGATAAACTTATTGAACTATTCTTTCTATACCAACATCGAGGAAGAGAAATGTGGAGGAAGGAATAAAACAGACAACCAAAATTCAATTTTTTCCTTTTTCCAAAAACTCTACCAAGACATACTAAAACTATCAACTCAATAGATGAAATTCCACAATAAGCAATTGGTTAATAAGCAATTATTGAATGCCTGGTATATGTCAAAGCTCTATGCTATGCACTGGAGAGATATACTATGACCATAAGAATCGTACAATGTATGAAGGAAGACAACATATCCAAGTAAGTATATAAAAATATTTACAAGGTAAATACAAGGTAATGGGAGACAGTACAAGCTACTGGAGAGGATGGTACATAAAATGCTATTTTTGTAGAAAGAAGTCCTTGAGCTAAGCTTTGAAGGAAACCAGGAATTCTAAGTTGTAGAGGTGAGGAAGCAGTGAGTTCAGGTACAAAAGATGGGAAGTGTAATGTCATTTGAGGAATAGCAAGAAGCCTAGTTTGGCTGGATCAAAGAGTATAATAAAGGAGACTAATGCATACTATAAAGGTAAACTGGTTTGCATTGCAGTTTGCAATGGGCTTTAAATGTCAAAAAAGAGTTTGCATCAAATCTTATAGGAGTATATACTAAATGGGACAAGGGGCGTGAACAAATGTCCTGAGGGGAAAATCTGCTCTTAATGCCCTAAACCAGGATGCTTGGAATGCACCAGGGTTTTCTGTCCCAGACTTGGGACTTTTATCTCAATGCTTTGAGAAGCTGGAGCTCAGATCTTCCTTGTAATGTGGTATAATGGAAAGAACACCTGCTGGGGAGTCAGAGGACCTGGGTTCCCTCTCTTCTTTGATGCATACTGCCTGTGGAACTTTGAGCAAGTCAAGTGACCTCCCTGACCCTGTTTCTTAAATCTGTGCTCTTGTGGCATGACGCACCTCTGGCAAAGGCCGTCTCCCCAACATGAAGTATGTGAGTGTCATTGTGTGGCTCAAAGGGAGGGAGAAAAGACATCTACACTCTCTTTTCTCCCCACCCTTCTCCAATGGAAACTTAAATTCCTGCAGAAGGGGAAATGGGAAGCTGGGGTCAGAGGCTCCCAGACTATAATTATATCTATATATTCCCTTAAATATTATTATTAGTTTAGGGGATGTGATCCTGATCACTGTATCATTGTAGGGGGAAGGAGAGGGAGTAGGACCTCAAGTTTTATATTCAAGGCTTGATTCCTTTCCAACCCAATATCATTTCCAATATGAATGCATGTAGACTTAGCCAAGAAAACCAATTTATCCAAAATGGTAGCAAAACAGAAATCAGAGAAAGTATGGTATACATAGGAGAATATATACCAGACAATACATAGTAAAGGAACTCTCCCATTGAGAGTGAGATAACTCAACTCAACCAAGAAAGTCCTAGGTCTCACCCTAGGGGGAAGTTCTCCAAAGTCTCTAGCGTAACAAGCTGCAGATTAGGACATGATAGAGACTGATAGGGCAGTTAGGTGGCTTAGTGGATAGAGTGCCAGGCCTGGAGTCAGGAAGACTCATCTTTCCGAGTTCAAATCTGGCCTCAGACACTTACTAGCCATATGACCCTGGGCAAGTCACTTAACCCTGCGTGCCTCAGTTTCCTCATCTGTAAAATGAGCTGGAGAAGGAAATGGCAAAGCATTCTAGTATCTTTGTCAAGAAGACTCCGAATGACATCACTAAGAGTCAGACATGACTACAACAACTGAACAACAGAAATTGCTCTCATGTCTTCCCAAGATATTTTCTTTTAGTGACCTGGGGTGGGGTTGGCCTCCTCTCTCTTCCCTCTTGAAACTATAAGTCAGAAGTACCCTGCGGGCTCTAAAAAAACTAAATCAAAGGAGACCGAAAGAAGTGAAGCTCTCTTGCTCTTACCAACTCTGTCCCACTCTTCTGGCAGGGCAGGGCATTCATCTCTACCAATGAGGAGACAGTCTTGTACCAATGGGGCTTCGCAATTTCAGTTTTATGAGCCAGATTAGCACTTTATCTTCCAGCTGCTTTCTGCTGGAGGCAAAATGTTTTCTCCCATTAAAATGTGAGCTCCTCGAGAGTAGAGGTCAGTTCTTCATTATATGTTTATCTCAGCACCTATCATAATGCCTGACACATTAGAGGAACCTGATAAATGCTTGTTGGTGGATTGATTTAACCTGAGGATAACTTTTTTTTAAAACAAATTTTTATTGTTATCTTTTGTTTTTTATGTCATCAGAATTTCTCCCAGTATTCTCCCCTCTCTTCTCTCCCAAGAAGTCATCTGATAAAACAAATAACATTTTTAAAGAAAAGAAAAATAGGAAGAAGAGAAAAAAAATCCAAACGACTGATAAATACATTGAAAAAGTCTGAAAATATATGCAAAGTATCACACCTATGGATCTCCCCCCTCCGCAAAGGAGTAGAACAAGAATGTCTTCCCACTTTTCTTCGGGGTTGTGTTTGCTCCTTTGATCTTATAATACACACTTTTGACTGTTTTGTGGTCACTCTTTCCATTCACATTGTTGTAGTCATTGTGTATATTATTTTCTTGGCTTTGTTTACTTCACTGTTCATCAGATTCTATAAATCTTTCCAGACTTCCCTATATTTATCATATTTATACTTTATTGCAGCATAGTAATATTCTATTACATTTATGTACAATTTGTTTAGTCATTTCCCAATAATTAATAGACATCTAATTTGTTTCCAATTCTTTGATTCCACAAAAAAAATATGATGCTATCAATATTTTTGTATATATGGAAATTTTTTTCTTATCAATGACCTCCTGGGAGCATAAAACTAGTAGTGAAATCTCTGGATCAAAATGTAAGGGCATTTTGGTCACTTATTTGCATAATTCCAAATTTTTTAATGGTTTACTCATTTGCAATTCCACCAACAATATACTAGTGAGCCTATCTTCCCACAACACCTTGGACACTGACTATTCCCATCTTTGTCATCTTTGCCAATTTGCTGGGTGCAAGGTAAAACTATAGGACTGTGTTTGCTTTGCATTTTCTTCTTATTGGTGATTTGGAATACTCTTTTATATGGTTTTCAATGGTTTGGCATTCTTCTTTTGAGAACTGTTTGTTTCTGTCCTTTGACCAGGAATTGGCTTTTGATTAGATAGATTAGATAGACGGACAGACAGACAGATCTATTGGTTGTCTATATATTCTGGATAATGGAGAACTTTCTAAGTTGAGGAAGTAAAATTAAAGGGACAAGAATATTCTAGGTAGATTTGAATGTCCATTTGTTCAAGAAACGTTAATGATCGAGTTCTCACAACAACAACAAAATCAGAAGGAAGGAAGAAAAAAACCTCAAAGGCCACAGATGGGCCTGGAAACAGTTGGAGTTCACTTGAATCAATACCAGAGTTTTAGAGAGAGAAAAAAGGTGGGTGGGAGAAGGAATAGTGAATCCCCCTCGTCACAGCCTCCCTATGACTAGCATCTTATTTCCTTTACCATCCTACTTCCCCCCCAAAGAGGGCACAATGCCAGGAGATTCTTGGAGATTTCTTTTCATTAAGCCTCAGTCAATAGTCCTGAGGCTATGGAGTGAAGGGAAGATTTCTAAAATGTCTTTCTCCCAGATGAACTAAGAAAGTATTCACGTCACCAGCATTTAACTCAATATTCACATAGGCAGAAAAAGTCCTGCACAACAATTACAAGTCTTTGAGTTCGACATAAATCTTATTCCCCTATCATGTCCCAGAGTGCCAGTCCTGAAAAAGAAAGCAACAGGTCTTAACAGCAAAGACCACCAACTATCTTCTGATACCCCCTAAACCACCCTTCTAAAGAGTTAACGCTTCTTTCTGAACTTTTTCCAGAGATCCCTGGAAAAAATGATGGTGGTGACAGTACCAATGATAGAAGAGAGTCACCAACATGTCAACTGGATCATTTAGGGAATGGGGGTGCCCTCAGAGAGATCTTTTCTATCTCCCACCCCACATATTTATTACAGACAAGTATTCTCATATTCATATTTTAAATCATTTCCTTCTGAAGGGATAGACATCAAGATTGGAACTCAGTCTGTCATGTCACTGCTATAGGGAACTCTCAGATAAGAAAATTCTCTCTACCTTTTCTGCAACTTAGAGGAGAATTGTATAGAGTACTAAGAAGTTGAGTGACTTGCCCAAGGTCACACAGTTATTATATGGCAGAAGTGAGACCCAAAAAGCATTTCCTGTGGCTTTTCACCCACCTCTCTATTTACCATGCAAAACTGCCTTTCTAAATATCCATTTATTTCACTTTTTTTCATCTATTTCCAGCATTCCTTGGTAACTCCCCCCCCCCCCCCACCCCGCCACTGCCAATTCCCAAAGATCAGGATCTTTTTTTGTGTTTCTCTCAAAATTCAATTGAATTTAAACACTTTGTTTTTGCCTGTTCATTCAAGACATATTGTAGCCCCAGAGTCCCTTGTGAACAAACATCCCATTTGCACATGTCAAGTATCTGATTTCATTTAGACTTATCCCAATTGCTTAATGTCTGCAACAGAAGCCTCCACTATATTCTTCTTGATCTAAACAGCTGAGTTAATACCCTCGGACAAAAGGGGCCTGGTGTTTTGGTGAGCTCCCATGGGCCTGCCAACCACAAAGAGAAGCTTGTTGAATACATACATAAAAAAGAAGAGATAGGAGGCAGACACTCTGATCTTTATGACCCACTGATTATTCTATCACTTTGTTAAAGCATAAATCCATCTCCCAGCCTAACAAAATACTATTTTACTTCCTTATACTCCATATTTTATCTTTTATGGCCAATAAAACATAAAAACCTTACAAAGGTTATGTTCTCATCAATTTTTGCACTAAATGACAATAAATTTTAAGCGAAGGTTTCAACAGTGGCAACAGAGATGTGAGTTTGACACTCCCTGAAAAAGACAACTCCCCCCCCACCGACCATTACCACTGAGAAATGAGAGGTTTCTTAACTCCATTTGAAGGTTAACCATTCAACCCAGCCTTCCCACCCCAACATAAACACAGTTTGTCTTTTAAACAAGAAAAAAAGAGAAACAATGGATTAATAGAATCCCCTCAAACCACTTAAATTCAATTTGAGAAACATTTGCTGAATACCTATTGAGAGCAGGAAACTAACAAGGGCCTGAACCCATCAGAGATCAATTATACAGAATCATTTCTATGGAGAAGTTTCCACTCTGCTATAGGAGTTTGCCTTTTCTCTGTGGTGGGTGGGGGCAGAAAGGAAGGAGAGGGGGGATAGTGGATAGAGACCTGGGCTTGAAGCTAGAAAGACCTGTATTCAAGGTCTCCCTACCCTTACCTGCACTAGCTGTGTGACCCTGGGTAAGTTGTTAACTTCTAAACGTCCTATGTATTTTTAATACTATAACTTGCAGAGAAGGTGCTGACCTGAGTTGGTAAGGGGAAATTCCTCAGCAGTGAGTTGTCTATACCATTGAATCACAGATCCAGCTGCTATCTCTAATTTACTTGTAGGGGAAAGAGATTAAAAAAATTTTAGAAAAACAAATGGAAACTAAAATATTTGTTAAGCATGAAATTTAGTGTGAAATCACGTGATGAATCAAATAATGACTTTGGAGTCAGAAGTACTGTGTTTGAAATCTGATTCGAACACTTACTAGCTATCTGTCCATGTGCAAGTAACCCCACCTTTCTAAATCTCAGTTTCTTGATCTGTAAAATGGGGATAGTAATACCTGCAATACCTACTTCATAGGGTTATTGTGTGGCCCAAATGAGAAAATATATTTTAAGGGCTTTGTAAACTTTAAAGCACTATCTATACAAATGCAATTATTCTTAGAGATGCTACTGTTAACCAAATCACTTTAATCATAATACTTCCTAACTTCTCCAGTGTATAAGATTGTCTTCCACACTATCCAAGAATACATACGCAGACATAAGTATGATATATGTTTGCATGTGTGCTCACAGGTGCATATGCATAATGTACATCTGGTATTCATTCAAGAATTAAATTAAAAATTAAATGCTTTTTGGCTTACCGCCCTTGTAGCCACTCGATCTCAATTTTCTCATCTAACATGAGGAAAAGAACCAGTCTTACCTCACAGGAGGGTTGGGAAGATCCCATGACCTATGTGCAAAGGGCTCTGCAAACCTATGCCAACTATAATTATTATTACTATTTAGCTTGAGGGAAAAGCATCGGGGACAGTGGCTAGAGAGCCAACCTTGGAGTCAGGAAGTTCTGGGTTCAAGTTCTGCTTTTGATACATAGTAAGTCTATGATTCTAGACAATACTTAAGTTCTTAGCGACTCCAAGCAACTATGAAAGTTAAAATAAGTTAAAGGAATAGTTACCAATGATCTGCATTGGTAGAAGGGATTTCCACACCATAAGTTTCCTACACTAGTGAAATTATGGCTATTTATTAAGAGCCAACCTGGCAGAGAGGAGAGAGCCAGCCTGAGAGTAAGGAAGGCCTGGGTTCAAGTGTTGCCTCTGACACAAACTGACTGTGGGACCTTGGACAATTTGCCTAATCCCTCGATGTTCCAGGCAATTCTCTAAAATTAGTAGGAGAGAGGTTGCTGATCTGCATCGGTAAAGGGAGTTTCCTAACCAGGACTTTCATATTCCAAGATAATCACAGGTCTGCGACAATTGAAAAAAAAAAAACAATTTGTGGGAAAAAATCCAAAGCAAGTCCAAGGTATTTTGAAAAGAAGAATATTTGGCTTTAAATTATTTTCTGGACCTGAAACCAACTGGATAAAAATCACAAGTCTTCCCTTGATTTTTTAAAGACTCTCCAAGAAATACCATGTTAATGCTAACTTGAGTGATTTTTTTAAAATGTAGACACTTAGTCCTTTATGAACAAATGCTCTACTTTCACACATCATGTATCCAATTTCATTAGCCATTCCAATTGCTGAACAAGTTGAAAACCTCTTCCCAATTTTGTAGATTAGGTAGCTGTAATATTTTTCACCAGATGAGCTCTATTCTACAGAATAGTTTGATGCCACCGCCTGTCATCTGTATCATTTGCTACGACACCATTTGACAATTTTGCA
Source organism: Trichosurus vulpecula (assembly GCF_011100635.1). Taxonomy (NCBI): domain Eukaryota; kingdom Metazoa; phylum Chordata; class Mammalia; order Diprotodontia; family Phalangeridae; genus Trichosurus; species Trichosurus vulpecula. The sequence continues at coordinate 144,092,889 of NC_050580.1, forward strand.
AATCAGAAACAGGAGTGTCTCACATCAACAAATCTGTATGCAAAATCAATAAGCCCTCCTTGAACTTTTTCTGATACTTATGGGTAAACACTGAATTAAAGATCCTGAGTGAAAGCTCTCATTGCCTTTGAATAAAGCCGGAAGGACTGCTTTTTAAACATTGCTGGATAACTTGAGCTATCTTATGAAGGCTAATTTTCTATTCCCTTAATTCATTATAAAAACTTTCAAAATGGAATAAAATTTTCTGCCAACTTCAATAAGAGCCAGGAGAAAGGTGGGTCTTGTGTGGCCGTGAAATATCAAAACTCCATTTGAAACTGGGCCTCCTTTTAATTGAGGAGAAATGACAGAAGTCAGAGATGCACGTATGCGACAACTGTAAAATGTGTCTGTGAGTGATTTCATTTAAACCATGGGACACATGGTAAAATTAAGTGAATTTTTTAAACCTTTTGAGAAAACAAAAATAAAGACCACCACATAAAGTTTTCTGATTGGAAACTTGATATAAAGAAATTTGTTATTTTCAAGTCTTTTCTGAAAGTTTCATTCTTATTAGAAAGTACCCCAAACCATGGAAAGACTTACATGAACGGATGCAATATAAAACAAACAGAACCAAGAAAACAATATACACCATGACCACAACAATAACCACAAAGCAATTGAAACTGAAAGCTACAAATTTATAGTGACCAAGCTTGGTTCCAAAAAGAAGAAGATATATGGAAAAAAATTTCACTGTCATCTTTGTAGAAGTAGAGGACCACGGGTATGGTCCACAGCATATGACATCAGACTTTTTTGATATATTGGTCATTTTTATTGAACTCCCCCCCTTTTTATATTTTCTTTAATTATAAGGGATAGTTCTCTGGGGGGAACTGGAGGAAAGAGATAATAGGAAACCCGCGTGGTGTAAAAAACAAAAGATATCAATAAAAATGTATTTTTTTAAATAAAGCACCCAACAACATCGTATGCCCAAAATAAATTCTTAAGTAATACCAGGACTAAGAAATCTTACCTATCAAAGAGGTGGTGGGGGGGCAAGCTTTCCCTTTTTCACTCTCTGTTCTTCTCTTGTCCTGGGGAACTTGACACTTTCTCCTTTGATCCTTGGATTTCTGCTTCCCCCCCCTCCTGCCTTGCATTACCTGGTCTGGGACTAATGAGGGAGGAGTCAGATCAATCAGAGCAGCAGGTGCCCAGCTGCTGGGAGCTCCAATTCCTCCATCCCCTTCGAAGTTTCTCTAAGGCCCTGACCTCCTGACACAGCTAGTGGGTGGTTTCCCCTTTCAGATTAATTTATCACTGGGGTGTAAATCCGTGCTGAACCACCAGGTCAAGAAGAAAAGTCTGGGCTCAGCCATTATCTGGTCAGAAATGGGGAGTTAAATAGAGCCCTTACCTATGGACGATAGCATTCAGTTCTTAGATACTAAGAACTTGAATTGCTAACAGTTGGGGCCTAAAAGCCTGAACACATTTGTCCAAGGCTCTTTGGTCTTTGAATTGACTTTAGCATATGATTTTCAGTACTCTACTTTTTAAAAATCTTTCTAAGTTAATGAAGATGCCTCTAGACCAATAATTGTAACAGTAATTATATCTCAGTTTATATTTGGAATTATTGAACTGCCTCCATAATACCATTTCCCTCTAGAGGCATTCTGGTTAACTTTTTTCATCTCAGAGAATCCCGCTAAAGCAAGGGTTTTAACCATTTCTAAATCATGGGTCCTTTTGGTAGTCTGTTAAAGCCTCTTAGAATGTTTTTTCAATGCATTAACTAAAATGCATAGAACTACAAAGGAAGAGTATTATATTGAAATACAATTTTCAAAATATTTTTGAAAAACAAATTCAAGGACCCCAGGTTCCGGATTCTTGCCTTTTTTTCCATGATTTTCTATAGAAGTTTTCCCCTTTCCCAGATAAAAAATGTTTCGATATACCACTCATCTCTCAACCAGACTATCTTGAGTTCCTCCACGCAGGTACAATCAGGTACACGTGAAGGAGATGAGTTAGGCAGACTAAAAGTGTAGCATTTGATAGGTTCAGAAAAGAAAACACTATTCCATTAAAAGGGAGAAATTTAATCTGGCATTTCCCTCATCTTGGCTATAATGTACAATATATACAATTTTCTTTCCCTGTGGGAAAAAAAAGATTTAACAACAACCTAAAGATAATTTGCACATGATAGGGGCAGAGTAGAATGTGGGGTGGTGGAGAGAGATAGAAATATTGTACCTGTAAATACTTTGCTAAAGAGATTCCCAAAGTCTGCTGTGCTGGGAGTGAGAGTGTCATCAGTAATATTTCACTTGTAATGGTTACTCCCTTCTGCACCATTTTTCCCCCTCATTTCACCCAGCTTTTCTGAAACACTAAAAGAAGACCGGCAGGAAGAATACATCACTCTTTGACCCCCAAGCCTCCTATGGTAATTTTATAAAATAATGAAATTTTTTAAAATTTTGCTTAGGCAGCATTATAAGTCTGCTTAAAGAAGAATCCTAAGCCTGTGTTGTTTACCCTAATGGGAAGACAAATCTTTTTATGTTGCCTGGTACAATTAAGTTATCTAATAACACCATGGCTGTTTGTTTAGTTCAGTTCTATTTGCAGAACTGAACGAGAGTAATTCATTTGCTATTACAAAACAACAACTTTGTTTTTTTCTTCATCCAGCTTATTACCCTACATTCTCTGGACTTCCTGGTAGCTAGTTTAATCTGCTTTCAAATATTCCCAATTCTCTTTTCATCTCTTTTCCCCCTCCCACTAAATCACTACTTTTTTTTTTTTTACTGTTACATCAACAGATTTTTTCAAAGTCCCAGATTCCTTTGCCGTTACATGCAGATTATTCATATTCCCCTATCAAAATATTAGGAAGCTCGACCCCACTTCCTTCATTCCTTAAATCAAGATAAATGTAGCTTTGACTAACACTAATTAAAGATGTTAGTCATCTCATCTGTGAAGTTCAACCTAAATCTTTTTGTGGGCTTGGGATCTTAGGAATTAGAGTGGGAAGAGATCTCAGAAATCAATTAATCCTACACCTTCATTTACAATGTTTGATTTAATTTGATGCATTTCCCCTTGAATTCACTGACATTTTGGTCAATACCTGAGTTCATCTCACTATTTTGAGCTTCTTGGAGCTTTCCATTTACTATCCCTTACACTTAAATTCATAGCCGGTGCCATCATCCCTCGTTAGTAAGGGAGCAGATTCACTCTGAAGTACCTGTCTCCCTAATTCCTCTCCATCACTTCTCATCTACTCTGCTGTAACCCGGCTATAACAAGATCAATAAAAAAACAAATCCCATCTGATTAGATCTTGTTTGCTGCTAAACCCACACCATACAAGATCTCAGCTTTATAATGCCAGCTCAGAATGAGGGGGACACCGTTTTCCTATGAAAATAAAGATACTAAATACACAGGAGAAAGAAAAGAGAAAATGATGAGTGTTTTTAAAATGCTTATTTGAGAACCCTAAATATTGTCCAACAATCACATAAGAGCAATTTATTTTCTTTTATGCCTCTATCTCTGTTCACTCCAGTCACCCTAACCCAACCCTAGTCAATAATGATGGTCTTCACTCAATCAGCGAATATTTCTTGAGCACTTAATTTTTTCAAGGCTTAGAATCCTAGCTCAGCTAATTGCTGCCATCTGACTTTGAGTACATCACTTAGCCTCTCAGATCCTCAGTTTCCCCATCTGTAAAAAGGGAAAGTTGGTTTATATGGCTTTTAAGGTCTTTTTTCTTTCTAAAGCCATTCAAGGATGAGGGAAGGTAGATTAATGTTTAGGAAAGGAAGATTACTTGGGGGTATTGGTTTTTTTGGTTTTTTTGGGTGGGGAGTTGTACAATTAGGAAAGGATTCGAACTATATTTACTACTTTACTGTTTTTGGCTGTAATTGTAATATAAACTAAGGGTGGCAAAAATCAAGGCCTGGCAACAGTCTTGTAACAATCCATCAGTTGGAAAGATATCAAGATGGATCTGTTGTCAGGAACTTGTATGTAACATCCCATTTACCCTACTCCCTCCCATAAGAGAAGTTCCACTGGGGATTACATTATTATTCAAGCTTAGGGAACTGGCATTGTTCCAGATGATAACCACAATTTAAAATGAAACTTATAAAAGGTGATAGGAAAGAAACCTTCAACATGAATATTTTTTAACCTTTCTCAAAGTTTAATTTCATCTGTTGCATCAGGTGCACCTATAAAGAGGCAGGTATTCAACTGCTAAAGATAGACTGTTTATCTTTTATTCTTCCACTAAATAAATTTAAAGTGATTATTCCTTGCAAACAGGAGGTCTTGTAAATGAAGATCGCTTAAAAACAGCTGAGATTTCTAAGTCCTACTGAGCTTTGTGGTTCATTACAATTCATTAATTCAGGGAAAACTTCGTCAATGAAAGGTGGACCTTTTATATTATGCTAGGGGTACATAGAACTTTGGAGTTTCCATATAAGGAGTCCAAGAAAAATTTAACGTTCTATTTCCTCACATTAAGTTTAGTAGGTGAGAAAGGAGAACTTATTAACGTGAAAAATTGATATCTGCAACTATTTCATAGGAGAAATCTGTTGTACCAAACCTGTGCAGCGAAAATGAAAAAAAACAGCCCCTCAAAAATGGCATTATTAAATGGTGGGTTTGGGGGGGAAAATTGACTTCCAATATCCTTAGCAGTTTGCTCACAGTTTAATTTAAACACTGCAATTGAGAGGAAGCCAGAGGACTTTGCTTTGGGGGCAAAATCTATCAAGCATCCCAGTGATCCAAGCCCAATTTGTGTAATGAACTTACCTGGGCTTCCTCCCCATAATCTACCATCTCTGCCACCAGATTGGATTGTGACCCGATTTCCCATTAAGCCCTAGTGATACAATTATCCTAAACAAGCTAAACTTCAAAAGCGGCTCAATGGGTATTTTCCCTTCTTCATTAAAACTCATAAATGTATAACCTGCACATAAACAAGTCACTCTACCTAATTAAATGAATTCTCTTCCTCTCTATTAAAAATTTAAAAGTGTTCCTGAGTATAAACATGTCACTGGAGGGGGGGCGGGGGAGAGGGAGAGAGCCCTTAATATCCCTGAATAACTAGCGATATCTTCTTCAGCAAAGCCTCTTTCATAATAGCACATATGCACATAAATTATTCTAATTATTTTATTTTCAGTAAAGATTGTTTCCATGCAAAGGGTGTTCAACTGTTGGCAATTAAGCCCTCAAGTGTTAATCTGAATACCAAGAAAAATGCAAGACGGGATCTTTAATTTACCTCTGAGACAGAAATGGGGAACATTCCCTCCCTCTTCATAAAGTGTATACGTAAAGCGAGGCGTCCCTTTGTTTAAGACCAACTCTTTCTTGTCAGTAGTACCTAGGATTAATTGAATGGGAGAATGAAGCGTAGACACTTACATGCAGCTTGAAAATGTCCTTCTTGAAGTATATGAGTTAAAAAGCCCCAGTTTGGAACAGGAAATGTTACTTCTATTTCAATACTCTACGCATTTAGGGGCAGCCAAGCGGCGAAATGGATAAAATCCTCAAGTCTGGAAGTCCCGGGTTCAAGCCCAGCCTGGGACTTACTAGCTAGGTGACCTTGGGTAAATCACTAAACCTCTGTCTGCCTCCGCTATTTCTCGTCTGTAAAGTGAGGCTGATAATGATGGCACCTACCTCCCACCGTTGTGAGGATCACATGACATATTGTCTAGTCCTTTGCAAACCTTAAAGCACTTATATAAATACTACTTATTATCATTATTATTAATATATGATTCTTAGCTCTCAACCAAACCGTATATTGAAATCTCTGTGACTTAGTAGAATGCCTTTGACAGTAGTTGTGGCTAAAATATTCAACACATACATAGTCAATATAAAGGTATTTATACCAGCAAATGCTTTGTTTCTGCCTATGTAATTGATCCAACTCTGATAAAGGAATTCTCATCATCTGGAAGCAAAAAAAGCAAAACAATAAATAAATCTACTTATTTTCAAGCTCCACCTCGCTGCTCCCACCGCCTCAAAAAACCTTTTTTTATGAAGCAGAAGCCATTCGGGGAGGCAGGCATTTTGTCTTAAAATTGCACTTTTCAGGGATCAGCCAGAATTCTCACGATGTTTACGTTTATGGAGAGCAAAGAACTAGATTTTGCAGCAGGGCGCTAGGCGCTTTGTTAGAGCGCCCTCTTGTGGTTGCATCTTGTCAACACATGCTGTCCCACACTTCGAGTACGGTCTTCTCTGAAACACCTCAACGTGCAATCATACAGCTTCCCCTAAAGAAGATAATTAGGCTCCCCCTCTAAAGAATGAATGAGTGAATGGATGAAAGAAAAACCATTCATTAAGAACTGTGCCAAGCATTGTAAAGAAATAAGGATGATTTAACAACACGGTCCAAATCAGCAAAGTTACCTATGTTCCAGCCTTGTCCTCAAGGAGTTACATTCTACCATTTTGCTCTTTCCTTAACTAAACAGAATCAACTCACATAAAGAAAGACTGCGTTGCTAAATATTTAGATGTTGGTAGTAGAAGGAATGAATTTCTCCCCTTTTTTTCCTTGCCTCAGCCCCATGGCTGGCTAATGAGATAATGATGCCTGGTTTACCTAAATTAGCAGCTGCTGGCTGGGTGCATAATGTCACTCATCACTGCCTGAAATCCCTGGAAATGTTATGATGTCAAGTGTATCCATCTGTAAGGGGGTAAGTTTCCTCAGTGGAACAGAGGGAGGCCTCAGCTGTTGGCATTCTTGAGTGATAGGAAGTGAGTGTCCTGTAGCACTCCCTCTTGAGGAGTTAGGCAAATTCCCTGTAGTTAAAAGGAATTCAAATTGGGGGAATAAAAGGTGTGGTTATTACCAATTACACCACCCCAACATTATATGTAACTCTATACTGTATATTAAAATTTGCTAGATATATGGTTATAGAATATTCTTTGTAGATACTTGAATAAAATGAGAATGTTTGTGGGATATTGAAAAAATATAGGAAAATTTGAGTGGAGTGCTTAGAGCAGGGGCATTCTGGCTAGTTGTTAAAGTATTTTGGTTAATTGATGGTCAAGTAGAATCTTTCTCTGTTTTAACTTAGAGTTCACCAACTTTTTGTGAGGCACAGCTATTTCTCATTTGCCATAAATTGCTGGGCATGGGGAGGATGGACAAAGCTGAGAGTGAGGGGGGATGAACCAAGGAAATTCTCTGAACTGAACAGGAGGAAGATATGGGCATTGATTAATGGCTCTCCTTTCCTCCGAGATGAAAATCATGGTAAGACTTCTGAGAAGACACCATATTGGTGAAGGAGACCAAGAAACAAAAGTGGAAATCTAGCATATACAACATATACCATCATGGTAAGACTTCTGAGAAGACCATTTTGGTGAAAGAGAGCTAGAAACAAAAGCAGAAATCTAGCATTATATGACTTATTATATAGCATTATATAACTTTGAGAACTAATAAATTGTTATCTAATCACTGGAGATCTCTGATTTAACTATCGTGTTGAAACCCCTAAATGCTACTTTCCTTCTCAAGTAAGTAGAGTTCAGTGCCAACAAATGAATCTTTCTTTTGAAGTCATAACAGCAACAGTTGAAGGATCTTTCACCAAAAAAACACTCCTGGTCACCTACAATCTTTGCATCCATTGCTTCACTTCTCACTCATTTCTCAACCCTTTGAAATCTAACTTGAGACACCAGCCATTGACTAAATCTATTCTAAGATCCCCAAGGATCTCTTAGCTGCTAAATCCAGTGGTCTTGACTCAGTCCTCACTCTGCTTGAACCTGTCTGCAGGTTCTAGCTTCCTCCTCCCGGACACCATCTCCTCCCCTGTTTTTCCCCTATGCACTTGACCACTCCATCTCCTTGGCTGAATCACCCATCTCCTGCCCATCAAAAGTCATGAGTGCCCCTTGAGGCTCTGTCTTGGACTCTCTTTTTTCCGTGCTCTTTCCTCTCTTTAAGACACAAGCTTCTTGAGACAAGGGATTGCTTTGTTTCTCTTTCTATCCCCAACGTCCAATAAAATGCTTGCACATGCTAATTGAATTGAGCTGAATTAATCTGAAATGTTTAAGCTGGAGATGAGATATATGATAAGGGGATAAATGATAGCTACCTTCACACATTTGAAGGGAAATCATCTGGAAGAGAATTGGAATTTACTTTCTGTGTTCCAAAAACCAGAACTTGAGTCAATATGCAAAAGTTAAAGGAAAGTCAATTTCAGTTCCCCATAAAGAGATTTCTAAATAATAGAGATACTCAACAATGGAACTGGCTCTTTTACAAGGGCTTAAGTTCCCTGTTACTGTAAATGTTAAAGCAAAAGATATCATAAACACTATGGAGAGAATTCAACCACTGAATGAAATCATAAACTCATTCAACCCTCAGACCCCTTTGCAACTCCAAGATTCTAATATGGAGGATTTTATAACGCCTCAGGACCATCATTTTGGATTTGGGGTAAGGAACCTGCAGCCTTGAGGCCACATGTGGCCCTCTAGGTCCTCAAGTGCTACCCTTTTACTGAATACAAACTTCAGTCAAAGGGCTTCATTTGAGTACTAGAGGGCCACGTGTGGTCTTGAGGCTGTAGATTCCCCATCCCAATACACTATTGTAGACATAAGATTCTTTTTATGGTCATTTCCCCAACCTGTACTTGAACTTATAAGTTGGGGTTCCCAGATGGTCACTTGACTATTTCTCTCATGATTTTTCCTGGTAACAGTGGGTTCAATAATCTCTCAATCATGCCAGCCAAACTCAATTAGCTTTTAGAAAATGGATTTACTGAGAAAATATGGCAAGAACATTTGGTATAAAACATTCAATATAAAGCAAAGCGTACTTCCCTTGAGCACACAAGGCCACTAGGGTGAGTGACTCAAACTTAATGGTACTGAGACAAATGTGTACAGAATTTTCTTTCGTGGCATCCCCTTGAGGTTCACGGTGGAATATGGCATTGGTGATGAATGAGTTTCTCCACTGTGCTGGTTCTACACAAGGGCACAACAACTCTGAACTGTAGCTTAAAAAATCAAAGCTAGTTAGCAGCATCCTTTAATAGGGCACCATTTTATATCCACCTGTACATATCTCAACCAGTCTGGAATTTCTGGTCCTAGGGGTATTCCTAAAGCTCAGATAGATTAAAGGACTGGCCAGTAGGAACAAAGGTAATGTCAGAGGCACAATTGAAACCCAGGTTTTCCTCTTCTCCAAGTTAAGAATTCTATCTACAATGCAATGCTGGCAATCTCTGACTTATGTTGGAATGAAATGAAAATCTCTGACATATGTTAAAAAAATAGATTTGTAGAAATCATGGGCCAGGTATGCTCAGATGTTGGCACCTGACTTTGCTCTATATACGACGATGAAAATGCTGATTTTCATGTAGTACATGAAGGTTTTCAAGGTGATTTTACATATATACACACGTATCTACACATACATATATTAATACATATATTATTAACATATATACATACATATACATATGTATACATATAAAATCTCTTCTGATTCTTACAACAAACTTAGCCCTATAGGTGGTACAGCAGAGGTTCTCAAAAGGTGTGCCTGGCATGCTGTCCATGGTGAGTTTTGACATATGCCCAGAATTATATGGAAGTTATACTTGCAATAGTATACACATGCCTAAGTCTCTGAACTTTTCCTGGAGAGTGCTAGCAAAGAATTATACTGTGTTGTAGGCAAAAAAATGAAAAAGTTTGAAAACCACTATACCCCAGATATTATGGTACCCATTATGCAGACTAGGAAACCGAGACTTAGAAAACTAAACTTGCTCTACTAGTACCAGAAGCAGTGTTCCAACTCAGGTACCCCCTGAATCAAGGTCTAATACTTTCCAGTATACCATGCATGTGGGATATCTCTTTCTGTGGAATGGAAAGAAGGAGATTCATGTTGACTTAGCAATTCTCCAGTTTCCTAGAATTTGGGGAGCAACACAAATGGGTAATGGGAGAAATGCACAACAGAAGAAACGTAAATAATTAAGAAAGCAGACTATTTTTGTTCATTCACTACCATTAGCTTGCTGTGTGGCCATGGACAAATCACTTAAATTCTCTGGGTCTCAATTTCCTCATCTTTGAAATAAGTCAGTTAGACAAAATAATTTTGAAGGCTAATAGTCTCTGATTCACTATGTTTTCTACATCAGTCTGACCAAATGACCCCCAGAGATTTAGTAGCTTGGGGTGTTCTCTTATAAGTTTCCTCTTTCCACTTACTTCCATTTAACACCATTATAGTAAGTAGGTAAGGCATGAGAGTAGCCTATAGGATCATAGGATTATAGATTTAGAAATAGAAAGAACCCTAAAGATAGTCTAATCCAAACCTCTCATTTTTACTAGAGAAATTAAGTGACTTAACCTAAGGTCATAAAGGCTAAAAATAAAAGTCAAGGTTCAAACTCTCATCCTGTGACTCCAAGTACAGCTAGTTCTATTTCCACTCCACCATGGTACCTCGTGCACTGGCAATATCACTCTTGGCAGGTCCCTTAAACTTTCAGTGCCCTGAGCAACTCTCTAAGACCATAAGTCTCAGAATTATTACAGTAATTAGTAAAGCCAGGATTCATCCCCAAGTCTGTAATTCTAGTGCTCTTTTCCACTGAGGATGGTAGCTCCCTAATGTATTGTAACTTGGGTTTAAATCCCACCTCGGATATTTATTAGTGTATGACATCGAGAAAATCACTTAAACTCTCTTGACTTCAGTGGATTCGCCTGTAAAATGAGAAAGTTGGCCTTTGAAGTCCCTTCATGTTCTATGATCCTATAAGCCTATGAAGTTATTATTTTGTTAGGCCTTTTTCAATCATGTGACCCCATTTGGGATTTCCTTGGCAAAGATACTGGAGTGGTTTGCCATTTCCTTCTCCAGCTCATTTTAACATGTGAGGAAACTGAGGTGAACAGGGTTAAGTGACTTGCCCAGCTTCACATTTGCTAGAAAGTATCTGAGGTCATATTTGAAGTCATGTCTTCTTATTCCATACCTGGTATGCTACCTACTGAGGTGCCTACCTTACCCTAATAACTGATAGGCATGAACAATTAAAGGACAGCTAGGTGGCTCAGTAGATGGAGTGCCAGGCCTGGAGACAAGAAGATTCATCTTCCTGAGTTCAAATCTGGCCTCAGACACTTAATTAGCTGTGGGACCCTGGGCAAGCTGCTTAACTCCATTTGCCTCAGTTTCCTCATGTGTAAAATGAGCTGGAGAAGGCAATGGCAAATCACTCTTGTATCTTTGCCAAGAAAACCCCAGATGGGGTCACAAAGAGTCAGACATGACTGAAAATGACCAAACGAACGAAAACGGACAATTCTGAAACACCATTGACTAAGCACCTCCATGCCATCCATATTGATCTACTTGATTGAATATTCCAAAACTAATCAAAACTTTTTAAAAATCTACTGTCTCAATATCAAGAATATGAAAAATGTTGGCCATATAGGAGGCTCAAGGGCACAGAGGCACCTGAATGATGTTCAGAATATTCTACACATTTCCTGGACAGTCTTTAGAAAATCCATCCCTGGCAATTTCACCTTGGAAGGGAAGACATGAGGCAAACAACAGCACATCTGGACACAAATATTTAACAAGGAGAAAGTCAAGGGAGCTAAGGAGAGAGAATCCCCAAAAGGTTGTAGAAAAAGGACGAAACACGTAGGGACATTGAAAAGAAAGTAAAATAAACTCTTGAGACTTTACAAAGCATAGAAATTAAATCAGGGCGATGAATCATGTAGTGCAGTGAAAATAGCACTAGATTTGGTCATCAAAGGACCTTGGTTCAAATCCTACCACAATGTAAACTTAGCCATCATTTAACTTCCCTAGGTCTCAGTTTCCTCATTTGTAAAAGGAAAGGAATTAAACTAGATTATCTCTGAGGTCTTTTTCAGCTGAAAATCTATGATCCTATGATCATTCTCAGTAACACACGACTTAGTCCTAAAAGGTGAATTTTCTGACCAAAATAAATGAGTTTCATTTACCAGTATTTCTTTGATTAGAAAGGATAAATAGGATTGAGATTCAAAGGAGTATTCAATGATTATCCAGTAGAGACCCTCCAGCCTCATTCTACAGATAAGGAAAAAAGGCTTCAGAGGGGCATAAGTGACTTACTCATGGTCAAAGAGTTAGTAAGAGCTGGGATTCAACCCCAGGTCCTCTGCTATCCATAGGGAGCTCTTTTCATGATGGCTCACTAACTCCTTAGAGATCTTTTAGAGTATCCCAAAAAACCCAAACAGAATAGAACACAAAGTCTTGGAACTAATTGTCACTATAAGCAAAAGATTTACTTTTCCTCCATTCTTCTTTCTCGCTAAGACAAGTAATCTTATAAGCCTAGAATTATTAATACAGAGCTTTTATATGTCAGTGATACATTATTCCACATATACAAATAAATCAATATGTACCTTTTGACCATCCACATTTAAGAGGGCGCTGTTTTAGACTTGGCAGAAATTACAAAGCGGATATGATAATAGTTCACCCATACAGCACTTTAAGGTTTGCAAAGCGCTTTGTAAACGTTATCTCATTTGATCCTGTCTATATATAATGGATTGTACTTCTAGTATGTGTCGATTGAAAAAACACCCAGTGGCCAAAATTAACTATAACTTCTGAGACATTTCTAAATGAATTTGGGCTTTGTTCTATACAGGAGCACCTACATAGTGGGGAATAAGTATTTATATAGTAACTACTATGTGCTAGGCAGCATGCTAAGTACTTTAAAAATATTACCTCATTAGATCTTTGCAACAACTCTCAGAGGTAGGTGCTTATATTATCCCCATTTTACAGTTGAGGAAATTGAAGCAAACAGAAGTTAAGTGACTTGCCCAGGATCACACAATAAGTGTCTGAGGCCAGATTTTAACTCAGGTCTTCCTGATTCCATGTTCAGTGCTGTATCTACTCCATCACCTGCCTGCCTCTCAAACCTATGTTCCAAAGTTAATAATATGCCTATCTGTAAGACATAAGTCAGTATAAAAGAGATATGTTTCCTTATTAGGCAGAGTCTTTCCATATATTTTGTTGTAACAAAATAAATATCAAAATAACGATGTTTTATAGTCTATGAATTCTTAAACCCCTTTTCAATCACTCTGAAGTACACACACACACACACGTACACACACACACACACACACACAGAGTCTAAAGATGACAAGTTTAGAACCTCTGATTTATGCTATATTCACATAGGGATACTGTGATTTTTCTAGAAATAGGGAAATTCTAGGTGGAAAGATTTTCCCTCCAACACAGGTCAGGTTATAGTCTCAAAAAACTGCCTAGACCAGCATCACTCAGCCAGCATGGGCTTGAATCTAGGTCTTCCCAATTTTGAAGCCAGCTTCATCCACAACTCCATGCTACATAGATAGTGATAGATGCATACACAACTTAGGCACTTCGTCTCCAAAGAAAATGCTTCAAAATGCTTCTAAACTAATCAAGAAACATGCATTAAGCACCTTCTATGCGCCGGGAACTGAATTAGATGCTGGGATATAAAAACAAAAATAAAACATCCCCTGCCCTCAAAACATTTACATTCTTTTGAGGAAACAACATGGAGACATATAATTAAAATGCCAAATAGATATAAAGTAAATGTGTGCAAGCTGAGATCTTCAATTTACCTCTGAGAAAGCAGTGAGAAACATGGAGGTGGGGGGAGTTGTTTGTTTTGTTTTGTTAATGAAGGGAACTAAGTGATTCAGTGGATAGGAAGACCTGAGTTCCAATCCAGCCACACACACACACACACACACACACACACACACACACACACCACATAGGCTACCCTAGTTCTTGTACTCTGCCTACAAGGCAGTATTCCAGTCTCTCCCCCCTTCTTTCTTCTCCCCTCCAGCCACCTCCACTCTCTCAACTGAATTTAGCTTTAAAAGGTGATTTGAGGACTGATCTCAAAGTGTGGCTCTGTGCTACAGAATTTTTTTTATAACACCCCAAAAGCAAGAGCTCACATAAGAAATAAGTCATTAGGGGCAGCTAGGTGGCGCAGTGAATAGAGCGCCAGCCCCAGAGTCAGGAGGACCTGAGTTCAAATCTGACCTTAGACACTTGACACTTACTAGCTGTGTGACCTTGGGCAAGTCACTTAATCCCAATTGCCTTGCCTTCTCCCCTCAAAAAAAAAAAAAAGAAAATAAATAAGTCGTTGAGGAACTATATGCTAGTAAAGTGAGGTAAGCAAGTCATGCAACACGTTCAAGATATAACAGATGTTCAGCCTGATACCCATGAAGCAGAAAAAGGTGGCGATTCAGAACACTGGACAGTTCCTCCCCAGTTGCTCTACATGAAAACCTGGGCAAGAATTGAACAAGCAAGGGTCATAAGTTGAAAAGATGTCAGGAAATCAGCCCAGGTTTGAGCTTGGCTTGGCTTTTTTTTTAATCTCCAAAGCAATGGGACAATTAAGTATGCCATATTTCTGATATAGTTAGATGGACGGATGGATAGATAGATAATAGATAGATAGATAAAAGATCACTCACTCATTATGGTAGGAAGCACAAGAGGCTTAGGAAATTCTTCTAATGACCAAATCACCTGCCACAGGCTATTGGTTCATTTTCTTTTGAGGGATATAAAGTTTTTGGTGAAATATCTGCTTTGAGAAGCTATTTAGGTTTCTACTGTGAAGAAATAAGTTCACCCAATAGTCAAAAAGCTGAAACACTCTTTTGTCATTGACACAGTCTCTCTCTAAGCCAGGACTGAAGTTTTATGGTCCCAGAGGGCAGAACTAGGGTCAATGAGATGTTACAGGGAGCCAGATTTCCACTTGATAATAATGTTTTTCTTTCTTTTTGATAGTCCAAGGGAGATGAAGGAAAAAATATCATTAATTGAAAAAAATAAAATGTTGAAAAATGCAACTCTTGCTGCTTTTTTGGCTAGGAGTAGAGAAGCACAGGTCTGTGACTTTCTTGGTACAAAGTATTCTCAGTCAGGAAATTTTCTCCATCGATACAGATCAGCAACTTGTCACTAACTTATAATCTTCGGAAGTTTCTTAGGACACTAAAAAGTTAAATAAATTGGGGCAGCTAGGTGGTGCAGTGAATAGAGCACCAGCACTGGAGTCAGGAGGACCTGAGTTCAAATTTGACCTCAGACACTTGACACACTAGCTGTGTGACCTTGGGCAAGTCACTTAACCCCAATTGCCCTGCCTTCTCCCCTCCAAAAAAAAAGTTAAATAAATTATTCAGAGTCAAAGAGGTAGTACTTTGATAGGTAGGACATGAATCTGACTCCAAATCTGGTCATCTATCCAATACACTATGCTGCCTCTCTTTCTAGTGACTAGGATTGTCCACAACTGAAACGGGTTTCATCCTAAGCTAGTGAGTTTCCTATCATTTTAAGCAGACTGGAAGACAAACTGCTGATGATGCCGTAGGAGGGTTTTGTGCTTTAAATATGTTTTTGACAAAATAACCTCTGAGATCCCTTCCATCTCTCAAACCCATTGATTCTTAGAAGTCATTAGTTCTTTGTTTGATCTCATTTTTAAAGATTTTCCCTTAAATTATAGCTTGGCCTCCTAACTTTTGAAACCAGATCCACAAGCTATCACTAATCAAATTCCAATTACAGATAGTTCTCAAGTCCACCAAAAGTTATGTTAATATTTGGGAGCTAGAAGGCATCTTAAAGATCACCTGGCCCAATCCCATCATTTTATAGTTTGCTAAATTGAGTTCAAAGAGATCAACAAGTGATTTACTCAAGGTTCCATCAATTGATGGCTACAGATTTGGGATTGCAGACTGATTCCTAATCCTGTCTCCACTAAAATAGATGCTCCTCAAAGGTATAGGCCATTTCCAGGTTTGCCCTCTTATTCCCAGCATCTAGAACGATACCTGGCAGATGGTAGCATTTCAAATTTAGTTGAATTTGTTTGACCCCAGAGGGCAGAACCAAGAGCAACAAGAAGCATTAGTAGTTCAATTTACCAAAATGTAGGTGTTTGAAGTGGGATGGTTGGTTGGTGTTCTTTATTTCAAAAAGGACCAAAATAACATCACTATGTTGGTGACAATGTGGTGTCAGTGTACAGTGTGTCCAACTGTGGCTGATCAGACCAATATGAGCTCAGAAGGTTCTACCACACAGGTCAGGTGCAAATAGTCAATATGAACATTTGGAGTGGAGATGTCTCTAAATTTGTACTTCTCACATTTCTTTTGAACTACTGCAATTCTGCTTTGCTCATAGAGCACTGCGTCTTCTTTGATGCTGCGTTCCATGTTGGGTGGTCCTATGCCAGGATCTCCCATGTCTCCCAATCCATTCTAGCATATAGAAGGCTTGCTATCAAGAAGAATTTCCTACTAGACCTAAGCAAAAGAAGAATAGACTGTCTCAAGATAGTAAGTTTCCCCTCCTTTGATGTCTTGAAACAGAGGGACATACAGCCACTTGTCCAGTAATTTGTAGCAGGTATTCCTTTTAAGTATAATAAACTGGACTAGCTGACTGTTGAGGTACCCTAAAACTCTCAGATTCTGTGACTAATTTTCCACTGCTCTATTTTCCCTATCTGATCATGCTAGAGTCAGTGGAATACATTTAAATGTTCCAGACCTCAAACAAAATTTCTGAATAGTAGAAATCCTATGTACAGAGCACTTAACCATTGACCATAACTCTCTTCACAACAACCCTGGATATAAGTAATGCAAGTTTTATTACCTGCATTTTATATACAGGGAAAGTGAGACTCAATGACTTGTCCACAGTAATTGGCAAAACTCGAACTTGAACATAAATCCAGATCTTTTGGATTTTTTTCACCATTCCTACTGTTTCTTATGGGCAATGCTTACGTTTTCAAATTCTCTAAAATCCATTTTGAGGCATGACCCTTTTGTGTACCCCTCTGCAATGTCAGAGCTATGTAGTGTTGACATTTCAGGAAAACACTCAATTGAACTGAGAACTAAGAACTTACTGCATTTCATACAGCTGGAGTCCCATGTTAAATCACCTCTCACCATCATCTAGGTCTGGCCACCCCAAAAGTGCCTGATGCTTTCAACCTTCCTGATTCCTCCCCTATCCCCCCCACCCCCTCCCCACCCCCAACCCCACCCCTTTCAGAACTTCACTACCTTGTGCCCCATTCCCTTCTGGTCATACTTTCTGTGGACTGGTGAACAAATTCAGCCTAAAATAGCAATGGGTGTTAATGGTTACCCTTCCCTAACAAATAATATTTGCATTTTAACTGGGACCACTTAGGAAGTAATTCCTTAATGCAGGGTCTATGAAATTTTTATGTGTAATTTTGATAACTGTAGGCCAATATAATTGGTTTCCTTAACAATCTTTTATGTTTTTATACATTTAAAAGCATTTTTTTCTGAGAAGGGGTCCATAAACTTCACTAGAAAAGGTGTCCATCTCTCTCCCTCCCTTTCTCTCTCTCTCTCTCTCTCTCTCTCTCTCTCTCTCTCTCTCTCTCTCTCTCTCACACACACACACACACACACACACACACACACACACACACAGAATTAAGAACCTCTGCCTCAACCCAAAAAGGTGATACAAATGGTGAGAATTTCAGGGATAGAAGGAGAAAGGAAGTGATCTTTCTCCTCTGAACTCCATCATTTCTTCTGTATCATTTATATGGCCAATAGGACATAGTGTCTTGCACTGTAATTATTTTAATCTTATACCTTATCTCTCCAACTGAAGACTAAGTTCCTTGAGTGGCCCAGTCTTTTAACTCCCTAGAGAACTGCTTAACACATTTTAGGCTCTCAATAACCGTTTATTGGATGAGTTAAATTGCACTCATCTAGGTAGCTATCACTTCTAAGAGTGGAAAAAGTCAGTGAATACCATATATGTGTGTGTGTGTGTGTGTATGCGTGTATGCATATATACAAACACATATTTATTTATATACACATACATACACATTTAATGTACATAAATATAAATATGTATATATACATATATTTAGCTGAGAATATATATGTATGTGTGTGTATACATGTGTGTGTATTTGCTTGTTTCTATTTTCCCAGAAGCCTGGTAAGCCTAATTTCAGACTGAGGTACCAAAAAAATAGAATTGACTTATAAATTTATACTAGGTAATTTTAAAAAAAATTCTATGGCATCTTCTTTAATTCTCTTTATAGAAATGAGCTTCATAATGAGAAAAGGCAAATGGAGAAAACAGGTAGAGATGGAAAACTCTGAGCTTTGAAATCCTTCAGAGTTTAACCATCCTAGTTTTTAGTTATATGGGGCCCTGGATAATGATTCTAGCTGAATTGTTTGTCCAAACCTCCAGGAATGCATAGAAAATATTGAGTTTTTAAAATGCGTCAAAGTTTCCCAAAAGATTTCCTAACAACTTGAACCAGAAAGTGGAGTCGAGAGCTTAGAAATTACCTAATCCAATGCCCTTTTTAGAGCTGAAGAAACTGAGTCTCAGAAACATTAAAAGACTTGCCCTAAGTCAAATAGGTGGTGAGATGCAGAGCCAGGATCTGAAGCCAGGTCATCAGATTCCAAATTGAGTAGTTTTCCCATGATATTGTACTGCCTGATTTCAATAATTCCCCATAAGCATATTGGGCGGGGGGAGAAATTTAAAAATGAAAATAAATAAAAATTTTAAAAAGGAAAAAAATATGTCCCAGACTCCATCACAACCAAGGATGTTTCCCAAGTTTTCGTTACATGTCCTCAGAATATCAGATGACAATGTCCTACCTGACACGTCTTGGCTGTAGTTAAATTGAGCAGGTCTATACAACCAATACCAAGTGAAGGGAAGGACTATCCATTAACCCAGTCATTTAGACTAGGCTATCTATAAATATAAACAGTGTAGACAGTTACTACCTGGTGTTATTTCAAGGACTTAAGGAATCCTACACATATTCAGGAATTATCTTCTAAATGCTCACCAACACTTAAATTTCCTTTCATTGACTCTACCTTAAAAAGTAAAAGCCCCAGTTAGAGGTAACACTATGACATACTCACACAAAGCTATAAACTGATAGCAGATCTTACCTGATCCTAGATCTAATGTTGTAGCATAAAAGCAATAGGTGCCTAAAAGGAGATGGGGTGGGAGAGAGGGAATAACACAAAAAATAGAAGGCAAGAGAAAAGGAGGGTTATGAATCTCCCCCCAAAAATATATTGCTACCAGATCTACCCTATATGCATTCAAATTAACGATAGGCCAATTTGCATTCTAAGTTATCTGGTCTGATCATTGACTACCACTACCTAAGTGGCAAACAGCCAATTCTCTACCTCACCCTCACTCTAGTGTGGAGACCCAATCTTAGAGGAATGATTAGAACTCCAAAGCTGAGGACCAGAACAAATGAAAAAGAGTCAGGACCTCAGAATAAAAAAATAAAATTAGTGTGTCTTTCTGTTCAAAGAAACCTGCTGACATAGAGAATGCTTCTGTTTTCTTACAGAAATGCTGTCTTCGGTAGACAAAATTCAGTCACAATCAAGCTAATTGAATGCACAAATGTAATATTTTTCTGGGGCACCTCCAATTTAATGCTTGATGAAGTCGTGTCATTGGCACGTATTTACAAAAGCTTTTCTTCATCCAGAAACGTCTGGTGAAATTGCTTACAGATGCTGAGATAGCAAATCACTCTTCTAATGTAATGAGATAAGTCATCTCTATAAACTTTGCTTGCTCAAATGTAGTCACACAGAAGAAATCAGGCTTCAGGCTTTTTTCAATAAATAGAATGAACAACAAGAACTCAGTGGCTATGGCATGTTCTGCCTCATTGCTAGGAGACATTGGAAACTGCACCCTCTCAGTAGGGCTTTCCTTTTGGTTGTTGATGGGAAAAAAGTCAAATAAACCAACGTGAATAAAAAGCCAAAGCACTTTGTCAAAAGAAAGCCAGAGTCATTTAAAGACCAAAAATGAGCTTAAAAGCTTTCTGTCCCCAGATCATTTTTCTTCCTAATGAGCTTGGCCTCACCAGTATCGGCAAGGGCAGGGAGCAGGAAGGGATGTTTTTTCCAAGACTGACCACAAACCTGATTCATATGCATATCTTTCTTATTAGGTGATATAGATCTAGGCAAAATCCCCCAGAAAGTTGGGTGGACTCCCGACTGCATTGAAAGATTTCCAGGAGTACATGGACAAATCACACAGGATGAAAATGCCAAAATGGACTATGGTCTGCATCACTGGGGAAAGCATCCGCAATGATGGGATCACAGTTCCAACAAAGGACATAAACATTCTGCATGGGTATTGTCAGAAAAGGAGGCATCACAAACCTTAATATATGTCAAGAATATTAGGAACACCCTATTTTCCAGAGCCCAGGAAGCAAGCTGTGCCCTGAGCCTGGCATAACAACAATCCTTTGTGCTCATCCTCTGGATGATCTCACCCTCTGGCAAAATCACATAATTATTGTATTGCTTTGACCAGCACCAGGTGTTCTCTGAGCTCAAACACGGGACAAGCTTGGACCAGGACCCATGTTCTGGTCACGAAGCCCTGCTATGAATGAAATTTGTCTCATTGTTGCTCTTACTCCTCATTGCCAGGGCTATAGCTCACTGTGTAGTCATAGGTATAAATATTGAGATCTCCCATTGCCTCAGGTGCATCCTTCCCACACAAGGGGCAGGGCCCCCAGCACAATGTCTAATTTCCCTCCTTGCTCATAAGCTATTTCCCTCACTTTGAAGTTAAATGTCTGTTTGATTCCTGACTCTGCTGTGTCTAGCCTGCTTTGTTTGGCTCTGGCCATCCACACATTAGAAGCCAGTTCAGTCAGCTGACGTTAAAAATAGGTTTATATTATTGTTATTATATGAAACGTAAGGAGCTATAGAAACGTAAGCTATTATGATGATGGTCAAAGTATGTGCTCATATTCATTTCACTGCAGAAAGAAAAATCTAAAGAAGTCATTTGGCCAACCCCTCCATCAAATAGTATTTTACACTTTAATCAGTAGTCTTTAAATTTTTGTTTGGGGATATTTCAGGTAGGGGAAGGTAGAGGAGAGCAAAAACAGGGAAGGAAGGAAGAAAGGAAGGAAGGAAGTATAGGAGGGAGGGAGAGAGGGAAGGAAGGGAGGAAGGAGAAAGAAAAGGAAGAGAAAGAGTGAGAGGGATTGCAAAGGAGGGGAAAGAGTATGAGACAGAAAGGCAGGCAGATAGAACACAAAAAGAAAAGAATCCAAGATTCCTATACATACAATTGGCCTGTAAGTGCAACGTCACCAAGGTAAGAAGGTAAGTTGGCCCCCTCCCAATTCCACATCCAGCTCCCAGGCACATATCCAAGTTTTGTGACATCTTTGCTCTTTCAAGACTATCCTTGATTTCACCTTATGTAAAAATTCTGCAGGGCCAGGGATGTTGTTACTGATAATGATTTGGCCTTCCTTGGTCATCACCCTTCCTGGGAAGGCTAAACATTCCTGCTAAACATTTGCCCACAGGATTACTGAATAGAGAAAGCAACAATGTTGGATAATCCCTTTCAAAAGGTGATCTATTAGTTTTTACTTCTGTATTTGAAAGCAAAGGCAACAAGACTAGCTTTTAAAGTAAAAATTCAGTTTATTTGTCTTTTGACGACACAGGACACAAGCCAAGTGTTTCACATCAGAGATTTCACTTCCATTCCCTTGGAATGTTCATTCCTTTGGCTAGAGGAAAGACAAGCAATGCATACATGGCTAAAAAAAAGTACAAGAAAGCAAATAACATCACCCTAATAGGGACTAATACGAGTTACAGTTAGTTGCAAGTTACCACAAGTTGATTTTCTAAAATTACAAGGGGGAAGAGAAGAAAGCATTGTTTCTGGCTATTACAACTGCTTTGGTCATTTCTTTCCACATGGCTTTTAGTCATCTCCTCCACACAGATACAGAAGCGCCTTCTGGTAGTCTCCTTTTGTGTCTTGCTACAATGTCATGCAAGAGAAAGAAAAGGAGATGTTAGAACACAATAAAGGGCCCAAGAAATGTGGTAAAAAATGCCCCAGATATAGGCCCTCCCCAGCACACAGCTAAAGCAAGCCCAGGAATCACAGAGTAATTCAGACAAATAAGACTATCTCAACTAATGAATTTAGATTCAGGGAAGTAGGTATGAGCCCATCCCAATTTTACAGCATTATTCGATTCCAATCCCTGATGATAAAAGTCACTGAAAGGGGCAATTAAGTATTTAAAGACATTAAGGAATAAAGAATGGAAAATAAACCAATAAAAAAGATAAACCTTTAGTTAATTTGATTTAAAAAAAGAAGAAAACTGTATTTCCAGTATAAAAAAAATGAAAAAAGTGAATTAACCACCAATGAAGAGGAAATTAAAACAATAATTAGGAACTATTTTCCCCAACAATATGCCTATAAATTTGACAATCTTAGTGAAATGGATGAATACTTACAAAAATACAAATTGCCCAGATTAACAGAAGAGGAAGTAAAATACTTAAATAACCCCACATCACACCTGTCAGATTGGCTAACATGACAAAACAAGAAAACTATAAATGCTGGAGAAACTGTAGGAAAATTGCAACACTGACACATTGTTGGTGGAGCTGTGAACTGATCCAACTATTTTGTAGAGCAATTTAGAACTATGCCCAAAGGGCTATAAAAATGTGCATACCCTTTGACCCAGCAAAACCACTTCTAAGGCTGTATCCCAAAGAGATCATACAAATGGGAAAAGTACCCACATGTACAAAAATATTTCTAGCAGCTCTTTTTGTGGTGGCAAAGAATTGGAAATCAAGGGATGTCCATCAATTGGGGAATGGCTGAACAAGTTGTGGTATATGAATGTAATGGAATACTATTGTGCTATAAGAAATGATGAGCAGGAGGACTTCAGAAAAACCCGGAAAGACATATATGAACTGATGCTGAGTGAGGGGAGGAGAATATTGTACACAGTTACAGCCACCTTGTGCAATGACTAACTTTGATAGACTTGGCTATTCTCTGCAATGCAAGGTTCTAAGACAACTCCAAAAGGTTCATGATGGAAAATGCTATCCACATCCAGAGAAAGAATTACAGAGTCTGAATGCAAATCAAAGCAGACCATTTGCTCTCTCTCTTTTTTTGATTTGTTTTGTTTCTTCTTTCTCATGTTTCATTCCATTGGTTGTATTTCTTCTTTACAACATGACTGATATGAAAATACATTTAATTTGAATGTATATGTAGAGCCTATGTCAGATTGCACGCTGTCTTGAGAAGGGGGGAGGGGAGAGAAAATTTAAACCCAAAAGCTTGTGGAACTAAATGTTGTAAACTAAAAGTAAATAAATAATTTTTTTTAAAAAGAGTGGAAAATAAATAGAATCTAAGGCCAGAGGAACTTTTTAAAATGTGTTTCACAATCTAGCAGCATTTAACTAGGTCATGGAAATTATGCCCAAGATAGATGAATCAGAAGTTGGCAGGGGATAAAACAGAAGTATGGAGTTTTGTGCCTTGAACATTGCTGGGGTGGCTGACATGGACACCCTGATTGAGATTTTGGTCCTGGTGTCTTGTCACAGCTGTGCTCTGTGAAGGTCAATACACCCTGCTCCTTTGGCCTTGCAAGTCATTCCATAACACAGTGGTAAACGTGAATGTTCCAGACTGAAAACAAATGCGGTTAAATGATCTCATGCGGCAGGAAAAAAAAAAATGCCTTGTTCCTAGGGCAGCCAAGCCAGCCGATGATGAACTTATCTGAAATCGGGGGCCACTAATAGAGATTTTTTTTGCTCTCTCTCAATTGCGCCTGAAGGTGGATTCCTAGAATCGTTTCTGGGATAAACTGATGGTAACTAACTCTCTAATCTCTTCCTAAGTTGAGGTGAAAGATTTTACAGAACCTCTCATGGAAGACTTGGGTATACTATCCATCTCCAAATTCCTCTGTGTTAATTGCTGTTTCGCTAAAAAAAAAAATACTGAATCTTCCTGGAAGAGCACTTACAAAGGTGGTCTTAGTATCCCAATGGCACAGGGATATTATTCCTTTATATATTAACTCCCTATTCACTCAGAATCATGGGATATGTTTTGATTTGCCTTGGGAATAGGTTATTGTAGTTGACTGACTGAATATTCTGGTTAAATGAGAGTTGTCATAATATACAGTATTACAAATTTCCAAATTGGTGGAAAATAATAAAATATACTTCAAATGAAACGTAATGAATCCCTCTTTGATGATCCAGCAGGCACCTGAGGAGCCTGAAAGGCCCATCGCTATCTAAATCAGTTATCACCGTCAAGGACTATAGATACAGCCAAATTTATGCCAGCCAGAAGGCTAACGGTTTGGTTCTTCTCTCGTTGCTGTTGCTATTATTATTACGTAAGTCCACAACAGAAAATTGTCAGCTGTTTGGTTCCCAAAGAATTAGCATGTGGACTATAAAACAATTTTTCTTCTTTTAAGTTATTTGTATTTTCAATAAAGCAGAGTTTATTGTATTTTCTACAAGACCTTGGCAGGGAAGAACCTTGAGGCCTACAAAGAAAACTGTTCATGTTTAAGAGAAAGAGGATGGAGCTAATTAAAACAATTTCCTCCAATGTAAAAAGTGAAATGGCATTCCTCCGCCACCTCCCCAGGAAGCCCATATGACAATCCAGCAGAAAAAGGCTCTCAGCAGTAAGCATACAAAGCAAGTCAGAGGTACACGCTTCCAGACTTACCTGGATGAAGTAATACAGAGATTTTCCATACTTCCTCTTGAATTCAGATCTAATTTTCAGCATGTCCACCTCACTGCGGGAGACCATGATCCTGATCAGGACCTTGTCGCGGGTCCCCTTGCCCTACAGTCAAGTTTACATCAGAAGTTACAATTCACTGAAAACATCATCATCAAAAAACAGTTGAAAGGGTCTGCTTGCACATGGAAGGGTGCTAGGTCCCTCACAAAAGACTCGGCCCTTGACAAATAGAAGGGCAAAATCATTTTACAAAGAAAAATGAGCTTCTTGAAAATTAAAGCATGCCAGGATTAAACAGATTCAAAAACCCACTGCATTTATTCATTGATTTTGTTGTTGTTGTTGAGGCAATTGGGGTTAAAGTGACTTATCCAGGGTCACACAACCATTAAGTCTTTGAGGCTAGATTTTAACTCAAGTCCTCCGGAATCCAAGGATGCTGCTTTAACCACTGCACCACCTTGCTACTCCCATTCATTCACACCTATTATGGAGGTGTGACACTATGTAATATGGAAGACATTATCTCTGCCCTGAGGAGTTTACCCACTAATTAATAAGGGAGATAAGATATATACAAATACAAGTTATATGATGGGGTGTATGAGTACAATCAAGAGTAAATGTTGGAGGAGTCCATTTCATTTCTGAGAGATATTCTAAGGTGATAAGGGAAAGCTTTAAGGAAGAGGTGTGAGTGGATATAGGTTTCAGAATGATGGGGAGAAAATGGAAGTGGAGACAATCCAAGCTAAAAGAACAGCCAAAGTGTGAGGCAATTTAGGGAACAGCAAATAGAACAGATTGAATGAAAAAGAAGGCTCATGCCCTATAAGGCACAGGTGATAGACAAGTCGAAAAAGTTGGGGCCTCATGGTAGAGGACCTTGAACACTACGATAAGAAAGTTGTACTTTACTCTGTAAGCCATAGGGAAGTGGGGGACTAATGATCAACAAGGCACTTCCCCTCTTTCATGTTTGCTTTCTAAGTTTTTTTTTAAATAAACACTCAACATGGGATAGCTGTAGTTCGTATGACATTTCACAAATACACCAAAGCTGGAACCCCTGATTCCTGGCTCTATGCAATGACTCCCTTCCTTTATCAGAGGCAACATACTTTTTGAGAAATCACAAAAAAAAACCTGGGGTCATGGAAAAGAAGAGAGGCCAAGCAGCAGAACTCTGAACTGAGTAACCAGTTGCTCTTACCTTCATGGAGTCATAAAGTCGGTCAGCAAAATACAAGGGTTTGTTCTGAATGCACTGGACTACAGAAAGAAGAAACTGTCAGACTTTTGGTGCCACTGCTTATCTATCTACAAATCCTAAGAGTGAAATGGTCTTATCCCTGCTGGGTAAACTAGAAAGGATTATATCACAAAATGGGTTTGCTTTACTAAAATATATTTGAAAGTAGGAATGTCTGATGGGGATCAAAAAATTGTACGTGTTTATCCCAAGACTGACACTAATCACCAAAGATGCCTAAAATCAGGGGATACAGATGATGTATAGACAGTGAAAATCTCTTTCAATAATAGGGTCCTCTCTTCTTTGA
This sequence comes from Trichosurus vulpecula, assembly GCF_011100635.1. NCBI lineage: Eukaryota > Metazoa > Chordata > Mammalia > Diprotodontia > Phalangeridae > Trichosurus > Trichosurus vulpecula. The sequence goes on from NC_050580.1 coordinate 144,119,430, forward strand.
CCTATCATTCTCCCTTCTCTTCCTGCACCTCACCTCACCCTCCCCCACCCCCAAGCTTTCTGGTCCTACTATAACAAGTCTCTGTCAATTTAATGTCCTCACATAATATCCACAAATTGAGATAATGGGTATAAAAGTGCTTTAAGGAATGGAATGTACTACATATAACAGAAGGTGGCATGATGGTGATGTTGATTATTCAAAGCCATGGTGGAGAAAGCTCCTAAATCACAGTTCTTTTTTCTTTCTTCCGTGCAAAAATCATTCACATTCAGAAAAAGAATCATCTAAGTTGGAAGGGCTGATGAAGTACTAAGACTTCAGGACTGTTCAGGGAAGGCTAAAATGGAACCATGGAACACATATTTGCTTACCCAGGTTAAGGAAGGCGTTTTCCAGGTCTCCCTTGACCTCTTTCTTGATACTCTCCAGCATGTCATAAGGGCTGTAACTCTTGTACCTTTCAAATACTGTAAGAAGTACAAAAAGAATTAGAAAAACAGAAGCCATCAACACATCAAACAAAAATTATCAATCAGTTGCATCCTGGGGGCAGAGTATTTATTCAACAAGTGTCAAGCACCTACTACATACCAGACACTGGACTAGGTGCTGGGGACAGAAAGACAAAGACAAAAACAAAAACAGTTCTTGTCCTTAAGGTGTTAATATTCAACTGGGTAGTAGACAGACGGACAACTGGGTTCAAGACCTGTCCCTGATCCGGACTAGGTGAGTGACCACTTTTAGCTCTTAGAGTCCCAGGAAACTCGAAGTTACAGGGAAGTTGTAGACCTGCATCCATGGAGGGAGTTCCCATATAAGGGAGGGAGCTACCATTTAGGGGAGGGAGTTCCCATAAAGGGGAGGGAATTCCCTATACTGATGAAATCAAAGGTACCAATTCATAAAAAGGTACTACTATCAGAAAGATCTGATACAATTTATGATTTTAAAAGCTTGCTCACCCATCTTCCTTCCACAAAAAAAAATGAGTTCATTGCACAGTGAAAGCAGCTAATTCAATATATGTAGGTAGGTAAGAGAGAGCACAATCATAGGATCATAGAGTTCGGGCTGAAAGACGAACCAGAAGTCATCTAGTCCAAATCTCTCATTCTATAGATGAGGAAACAGAGTTCCACTTAGGTTAAGTGACTTGCCCAGACTTCCACAGCTAGTAAATATCATGTGATGGATTTAAAAGCAGACATGCTAGGCTTCGAGCTCAGCCCTTTATCCAGGCGGACATGCTGCTTCTCTCTGATAATGTCTGGCCAGTTTTCTTCTATTTCTTTGTAGTGCAAAAATTTATGATTTATGTACTGAATGTTTTATTCAAGGTGCTAAAAATGGAAAAGTGGAAAGAAGAATGGGAAAAGAGGCAAAGTAACTCTGACACCTGACATATTTTTGGGTGGAAAAGGCCAAAAATGGTGGGGCCGGTAGGAATGGAAGCTAGGTGCCTAATAAGTGCTTGATTGGCTAATGGGAATGAGGGAGAGTGAGCAGACAGATGAGAGGGTAAGTAAAAGATGGAATCATACCACCAAAATCCTGCTTCACCATGGCCCTCTCTCAAACCCTGGCATCATGATCATATGTGAGATAAGCCTTAAGGACAAAATCTAACTTGGATCATATATTAGAAAATGTGGGCACAGTACCTTTCTGGAGATGGCAAACGCTCCTCTCAGTCATAATACTGATCCACTTAGGGACATCAGTTCCCTTCCTCTTCACTCCTGCATCATAGAGTTCCTGTAGGCAAAATCAAAGCAGAGAGAATTCAAGTCTCATTAAGCAAAGCATCATATTAACCTAACACAGACTTTATGTTAAAAAAAATCCTCAAAAACCAAACCAGAAGAAAACCTTATGATACAGACCCAAGTCAAAATTTGTGATTTCTATCTGTGGTTCATTCATTTCTTGGTGGTTTCCCTCAGGCATAAAGGGGGTAGATCCTGGCTTCCTTTAAGATACAATGCCTTTAAATGCCACCTGCTATAGTACGAATTTTTCAGTCCTCTCTCCCGGCCCACACCCCAAGATGCTAGAGCATTCCCTAAGATTTCCCTCTATTTTCTCTATAAGTATCTTACATGTAAGTTAATTTTTACATTTTCTCTCCCCCATTAAAATGAAATCTCCTTGAATGCAGAGATTATCTTCACCTTTCTTGATATCCACAGTGTCTGACATATTATAAACACTTAATAAATGCCCATTAAGTGATTGATTATTCACAAAAAGAACATAGGTCTTAAAGAAGGTTTTCCTTAGAGAACTTCTGTCCACATGTATTTTTGTTGTTCAGTCGTGTCCGACTCCTTGTGACCCCATTTGGGGTTTTCGTGACAGAGACACTGGAGTTGTTCACCCTTTCCTTCTCCAGCTCGTTTTACAGATGGGAAAACTGAGGCAAATAGGGTTACGTGACTTGCCCAGGGTCACATAGCTAGCAAGTGTCTGAGGCCAAATTTAAACTCATGAACAAGTGTTCCTGGCTCCAGGCCTGGCACTCTAACCACTACCACCTAACTGCCCCTGACCACATATAGTAAGTGGCAAGCAAATTCGAATAGTAACACACTGATCAGCCCTTTCTTATGGGACTTTTGTCAGTCTTTTTGCAGTATAAGGACCTGTCAACATTGGTCAACTGCCTCCCTGCACCACACTCGTGGGCGATCTTTAATGTTGGAATATTTCTGCCACTGAAACCACAGAACAGGCAAAAGGAACTTCAATATTCTACCAGTTATGATTTTCAAATGTCAATATTTCAAATTTTGATATTCAACTTCAAGAAAAGGGATACTTAGCTTGGATAATATGTGAAATTTTTTATTCAATTAATAGGTTTCCTTTGTAATCCTATGTATTTTATTTTATGCATTTAAAAAATATTACTTTAAGAAGGGATCCATAGGCTTCACCAGACTGTCAAAGGGATCCGTGACACAAAAAAGTTAAGAAGGTCTACATTAGAAGTGAGTATTAGCCCAGGTCTAGACTTCCAAAATATCCAGGGGTAATAGATGGGAATAAACAAGACACATTAGTACACAGAAGGCAGGGGATGGGGTAGAAAAAAGAAGGGAAAGAGAAAGGGGGGGAAGGAAGAAAGGGATGGAGGGCCAGTGGGAGAGAGGGAAGGAAAAAAGGAAGAAAAGAAAAGAGGGAGAGAAGTAGGGGTGAAAGAAAGGAGGGACAGAAGAAGTCTAGATCATTTATAAACCAAGAAACATAACAATGCTGTCTATCTGAATACCTACAAGAAAAGACAGCACCCTATTACTATTTTTCAAAGTATCTGACCCATCTTCACTCTCTCAGCTTCTCCTAAGAGTGATTTGTGTCATATATTTAATTCTTAAGTAAAAATGAACCCTTTTTGTGTTTGAAAGAATTCTTAGACTTGCTTTGAAATAAAGGTAACATTGCACTATTGCCAACCACTTTGTCAACTCCTTACCCTCAAGAGTACCCTCATCTTCTACTTCTCTCCATATTAAATGCCTAACATACATAGAGCATTTTGCAAACCTAAAGCACTATATAAATGCTAGTCCTTATTAATAATTACTGTTATTATTTATTTTATTATTTATTATTTATATAAATAATCATCATTATTACTATTACATGAGCCTCTGGAGCACATACACTTTAATAAGGCACTCCTAGCAAAAAGCTGTCATTACTGGCTATACTATCACTTACCCGAGCATCCTGGTCAATCAGCTCATAATCAATCACAGAGCCATCCTCTGCCCGTCTGCCCTGTAAAAAAAAATCATATATGAAATTCATAAACATAATTTATCATAAACTTAAAACAAATTACAATTTCCCCTTAGTTCCTATAAGCTTATGTGTGCTAATTAAACATTCACTTTGAACAAATGCTATCTAGAGTTTTCAAGTTCAAGCAAAAGATGCTCACTACAAGCAGTATTTTTAAAAATAGTGGGGGTAGAGGCGGACAAGAAGATGTTAACAGACCAGACCTTGAAAGATACTATTTCCTATCTCTCCAAAATGAAGCAACATTCACTATGATACACAATGTGGAACACATAAGTGAAGGCAAGAAGCACCACCCTTCATTTCTTAGATAAGGAAGTTGAGGCTCAGAGAAGTGAAGATGACCTGTCCAAGGTCATGCTAGTCTCAAGGAGAAGAATCTGAATTTGAACTCAGTTCTCGGATTCTAAAACCAGGGCTCTTTTCATTATACCATACTGCCTCATAAGATAAGTTAGATGCTTTTAAGTAGCCTGTACTCTAATTAAGAAAACAAAAGGAGAATAATTAAGTGTAAAAGCATTTGAGTGTTGAGGAAGTACAAAGAATTCTGGCAAACACAGAAACCACAGTGAGATGGCACAAACAAGGAAGGCTTTATGCAGGCTGACTACTGTCATAGATTCCTACCTAGTCTCCCTGACCCCCATTTCCCTTTTTCAGTCTATCATTTTGTCTTTCAGTCTATCATGACCTCTCCTATCATTGACAAAGCTGTCAAAGCTAGCTTCCTAATTTATAAGCTCTATAATGTCACTCCCCCTGCTCAAAGACCAAGATGTTCTCCATGGTTCACAGGATAAAATATAAACTTCTTAACTTAGCATTTAAGGACCCTACAATATGATTCCAACCTATCATTCCAGCCTCGTTCCATGCCACTTCTATCCTTCCTACATTTGTGCCAAACTAACTTACTAGCCTTTCCTTGATCTTGTCCTGCCTCCTCCTATCTGAATGCATTTCTATTCGCAAACACCCATTCCTGGAATGGACTCCCTCCGGATCACTGCCTGCTGAAATACTTTATCTTCCTTCAAAATGTAATTCAAGTGTTAGCCAGAGGCATGCTGGAGCCAGCTCTAAGGGCCAAAAGCTATGTTTTCAGTGTGAGCATTTACACCTTGGAAACTGGCAAATGCTACAAACCAGGGCTTGAGTTATGTGGTTTCTTTATTATCTACACTCAAAAAGCTATGGGGAAAATATCAATAAAGCAGATTAAACTTAGCGTATATCGGAACTTTTTTCCTCCAGAAAGCCAGTTGTTAAATATTTACCAGCACACCACCAGGTGCCATCTATTTCACAAAACCTTCCCAGATAACAATGCTCTCTCTCCCATCTCTCACCCTTCTCTGTCTCATCTCTTCTATATATTTATAACATTCTAACTGGTATTGCAGTTAAAATTCCCCCTCCCTACTATATTAGAATCTCTTGGAAGACAGAGAGCATCCACTTTTCATTTCTGAAACCTCAAACGCCTATCACAAGGCTGGTTCCCAGAACAACAGACTTTTCAGCACTTTCCAAATCTGCCTGTTGAACAGTAAAGGCGCTGTGATTCACAACAATACCGAGAGCAATCACATATCTATAACATACTGGAGCGTCCTCAGGACCTAACACATAGTAGCAGATAAATAAATCTGTGGGAAATGGGATGGAGTGTTAGACCCTAAAGGATGGACAGAACTGGAAGGAAGAGCAAGATAAAGTAGGTCTGAGCACGTTATTACAGTGACAAGACCAGACTTCCTTAAATAATGTTTTGAACTAGATATGTAATTTTTAGTGATATAGGGTACTCATACTAAGAAAACTCCCTCTACTCATGCAAACGGGAAACTAGTCTGCAACCTAGAGTCTTACAGAGTTTCCTGAGACACTGGGAAGTTAAAGTAACTTGCCCAGGGACCCATACCCACTACATGTCAGAGATATGAACCTAATTCTTCCCAACTGCAAGGCTGACTCTGCCCACCAAACTACACTGCTTCCCAATATACTGTCTAGAGTAATAAATGCTGGAAAACAGGGATGGATAAGACGGGTGGGACCAGACTGTGTGGGGTCTTGAGAGAAGAGGAGGGAGAGCAAAAGGAGTTTTGACTTTGATGTAGATTTTGTAGGTTTGAATGTCATGTATATAGATTTTGTAGGTTTGCATGTAGATTTGATGATGGCATTTCTTGAGCACATGCTTGATATGACAAAAGTAACATTTGAGAAAGATTAATCTGATACACAGGCTAAAGTGTAGATAGGAAACTAGAGTCAGAAAGCACAGCCAGGAGGCTGTTAGGAGATGATAAGCATGTGTAGTAGGGTCCGAAATGCACCACACTAATCATTTCATTCTGACGGTCCTAGGGAAACTAACTTCAATTCCCTCCACTGGTTCTTAGGCTTTTAAATTGCATCCTCAACACAATTCAGGCTTATAGGTGATAATACTTTGCATTTCAACAATGCCTTGTACTTGCATTTTCAAACTGATTTACAACCACCAACAACACTAAGCACAGGACCACATGTGTAAATCCTCCCAGATGTGTATAGCTGTTCCTTTCTCTCCTAAGGAGTGAGTTTAAGTGAACTGGATGAAAATGCACAACCCCGTGAGGGGGCTTTGGGAGCCCACCTGGAGAGAGGCAAAGTGATCTTCCTAAAGTCACCCCAGCAAGGGCTGGCAAAGCCTGGTTGGGCCTCAGGAGTTACTTATTCCCCTTCTGTTCCCCCAGTCCACTAGCCCAGGCTGTTTCTCAGGATAAGAAATCCTATTATATGAAAATGACAACTCTGCAGTGACAGTATAAACCTACTGTCAGGAAAGCAGCAGGCCCTGGAGGATTTAGTTAATTCACTCCCCGTCATGAAATGAGGCAGGGACTGACCAAGGGAGTTAGAGGAACAAGGGCAGAGAAATACGCTGAAAGAAACTAACCTTTGCCAGGGCAACCATCAATTTGCGGAAGTCACCAGAAGTGTCCGAAATAATGTCCTTCTCCAACTCTGTCTTGTACACTTGAAAAGAAAGTCAATAGGTTTTTATATTTCCTGCCTCCTCGCCTACCCTCCTACCAACCCCTGTTGTTCTGGCTCATGCCAAGGCTTTCACATGCCTGACCTAACCTGAATAATGAACATATCATATACATCAATGTCCCCTACCCCTAAATCAATACCTAATTATTAAGAAAGAAGCCTTTTATCCTCTTGGAGTCAGAACTGGTTTGTCACTTTTGGTAACAAGGGACTGACAGAGTTGAGTCAAGGTTGAGATTAACAAGCTTACTTCCAGTCAAACTTGAATTATCTGTGGCATGGAAAACTAGATAGCTTCAGCAAATGGAATTTTCATATACCACAAAAATGTTATTTCATCCTGCCGACCAAATCTTTTTTCCCCCTAGCAATCAGGGTTAAGTGACTTGTCCAGGGACAAACAGCAGTGTCTGAGACCAGATCTGAACTCAGGTCCCTCTTGCAGAGCTCTCTACCAACACATGTTGGCCCCTTCTCTACAACTTCTGTTGTTTAGTTGTTTTCAGTCACATCTGATTCTCCATGACCCCAGTGGTGTCTGAGGCTGGATTTGAACTCAAGTCCTCCTGACTCTAGGACAAGCATTCCGCCACCCACTGTACCACCTAGCTTCCCCTCTACAACTTATGTTCTTAGAATTCTGCTTATAGCACTGCTGAGAAGTTAAGTAACTTGTTCATGGAACCACTGTGTATCAAAAGCAAGACTTGAACCCCGGTCTTTCTGATTGTGAGGCAAATATCTACTATGCCCTGCTGCCTCTGATATAGCTACTTATAACAATGCAACATTAGTTATTTTTTGTTTTATCTACTTTCCCTTCTGCCTACTCTCAAGACATGCAGAGAAATGCCCAAAAATCAGGAAATGGGGCAGAAGCAAAATGTTTGGGTAAGTCAAAAAAAAAAAAAAACTAATACATTTTGAAAGGTTTCTCCCCAGAATAACTAACTAAAGGCATGGGCTATTTAGCAAAACTTCATTCTAGCCATCTCGCTGTCCCACTTTTCCATTATATATTCTGGAAAACTGGACTGAAGAGGTTTAACATAGTTACAGAAACAGAGAGCTCACTTACTTTCTCTGTAGACCTTGTTAATTTCATACAGCTCCTGGTTTGTCCGCGAGCAGATGATCTCAATGAGGGAATCTTCATCGGTACCCAGGCCCTGTGACAGCAGATCAGAATTAGGGAGGAGTGGTACTGGAAGCCATAAAGGTCTACATGCTCATAATCACACAGTTACTTCTGTCTCCTTTGGTATTTGTGAATCACATGGCCATAGTAAGAGAAACCTGCATTGACTCCATTATCTCCTCTCCCCATTCTTTTTTCTGTCTTTCCAAGAGTGAATCTGGACAGTTTTCCTCAGATACTCATGTTATCCTCCATCCCTTAAAAAGTGTTTCTCAGTCATTTTAAGCAAAAGGAACACAGGCGATGTTATGGTATCACCCACAACTAAACTGTTAGATTCAAATAAACCTTTATGCCAGAAAAAGCTATGTGACCAAACAAGCTTTAAAATGAAAAATTGGATGAATGTTAAAAATGTTATACTTGCATTGCCTTTTCCCCTTAATTATTATGCACTCTTCAGGCATTTTAGGAGCAAAAAGAAATAATGAAGTGTCAAATAAAGCCAGACACCAACATTTTATTAAGGAGTAAGAATTGGAGAGATGATGTATTCAAATTTAATACATACACTTTTGATTTAGCCAGACTGGTTGAAAGGACATGATGAAACATGTATTTCAAAGCCTGCTTTGTGATCAAAGTCAAGATTTAATAATCAGGTCCTTGAATACTTGCCATTCTGTGAAGCTAAAGTAAAACTGAATATAAAAATATTGCTTTGAACTACACAGAATGAGTACTGTTGAAAATGTAAATCAATTATAAGGTGTTAATACAATAAGAAAATTACTTATCCACATGAAAAGAGTGTCAGCTATTAATTAAACTCTATTAGAGTTCAGCTGCCCCCCAGATATGCTCAAGTACCATGTGCTAAGCCTTGGGCAATTGGTCAATGGTTAATTTTAAATTTTGAACTTAATCTGTTTCGCCAGCTAAGACCTCTACCTACAGGATTTCAAGATGTCAAGATGTCTTATTAAGACTCTGACATTCGGTAAAGCAAAAACTTCCTTCCTAAAATTCTGTGCCAACCGAAAGGGCATGAGGTAAACAACCATTTATCTTTCACAAAACATCCCTACTTCTACACAAATAAGTAGTGGAAAATGAGGATCAAGCGACTCATGACACAATTTGGATAGTATCTTTTCATTTTTAAGGTTGATAGAAATGTGGACCACAACAATGAAGCCCTTTACCGCTGTCAGTTTGCTCAGTCTTACGGATGAGAGAAAAGCAAGGACCTTAACAAGGTACATGTTTGTTTCTATTATGTGAACTTAACCTGTGCAATCTCTGAACTCTCAAGGTTGAAATGTTTCTGGAACATCAATAGAGCTTATAAGTCTTGGGTTAACTTGGAATACTTCAAAAACTAAATAACAGCTTGGGTTTTTCACTAGGCTGCCCACGATTCCTGCTGCGGGGGCAATGTTGACAGAGACACACTGGGGATATTGTTGCTTCCAGAAGGTAAAGTAGAGACTGTTTTTAAAGGTGTAATTCAGCCAACATCATCATTTCAAATTTCAGTTTCCAGTGTGGGGCCCAGCCACAACAACTAATGAAAGAGCTGGAAAGGGGTCAAAGATTTTTCACTCAGTACTTCTTTTCATTGGCCTTCAGTGTCTTTGAGAGATTACAACTCTAATAAGTCCTGAGTCCTGTTTCAGCCACGAGTGTCTAGTTCCCGACCCCAGTTAAGTATGAGTATCAGCAAAATGAATTCATGATGAAAAGATTTAGCATGAAACTGCCGAATGTGCTGATGGTAAGGAAAATCCTCCATAAGGCTAAATCTTCTGTTCCTCTGTGTTTTTCCTGGCTCAAATTTCAAGGATGATATTTATCAAGAAGAATCATTAAATCTTGTTGAAATTTCACTCCTTTAAGTCATTTTGATGAACCTCAGACTGAGAGAAGGGAGTGTCTAGAGGGAAGAAGGGAGAAGAGAATGAGAAGAAGTGGGGGAAACAAGAAGAGAGGGACAGAGGAGAGAGAGAAAGCAAGAGGAGGGAGGGGGAGGGAAAGAATGAAAGGGAGAAAAACAGGAAAAGAAGGAGAGAAAGTAGGAGGGCGATACATGAGCTGAGTTTCAGCATGATAAGAAGAACAAATTTAATAATTAGATATTTATAGTGGACTTGATTTTTTAGGCTTCAGTCCCCAAGAAACACACCTTCCCTAAGCATGCTGACTCACATTCCAGTTTACTCTCCGGAGAAAAGGACTGAGCAGTGACACTGGCCACAGCTCTGGTGACAGGCCTGCAGGTTGGCTTCTTGCAATCCAGGAATATTAAAAGCCCAACAAAAGCAGTGGAGCACAGAATAAAATGAGAAATGTGCTTTTTCTTGAATTGTACAAGTTATATCTACGCGGAGCAGCAGAGGGCAGCATTTGATTATCCAAAAACCTTGCGGCTGGCCAGACCTTATGGTAACATCATATATACACTAAATGTGTGTGTGTGTGTGTGTGCGTATGTATGTGTGTATATGTGTGTACATATATATATATATATATATACACACATATATATATATATACACACACACATATATCTGTATATATACACACACATAGATACATATTCTTTCATTAACGTAAGCTATAATGATTCTTGGAACAATTCCTAATCAAACTTCTAATAATTATTTAGCAATAGACACCAAAAAGTAGTTGGTATGAGCTGTAGCTAAATGGGTGATGATGATGATGATATAATAAACTAATATTTAATTATTATGTGCCAGGCACTGTGCTAATAAGCGCTTTATAATTATTATCTCATTTGATAAAATACATATAATAAATTTGATGTAAAATTATGTCAGAAATTTACAAAGATTTGTTTGACCTCAAGAAAAAAATCCGACAGATAATTCAAACCATGGCGCATCCATGACTTGAAATCCCCAGCCACAGAAGGGCCAGTATCTCCCTACCGCTCCTACGTTAAAGTAAAAATTCTTTTCTTTAGCATTTAAAACTCTTCTCCTCCAGCCTTACTGCCTGTTACTTTCCACATACTCCAAATTTAAGCCAAACTGGCCTATTTGCTCTTCTTCATATATAACATTTCATCTCCTACCTCCATGACTTCCGCCCAAGCTGTGCCCCATGCCTAGCTTTGCTCCCTCCTGATCCTCACCTCTTAAGAAACCATAGCTTCCTTCAAGATTCTGTTCTACTCTGTTCCACATCTCTTACATGAGATGCTTCCTGAATCTTACCACATGTCCATGTGCTAATGCCCTCTCCCAGTAAATATTTTGTGCTTGTTCTCCTTTCGTTTGTATTTTCATATCTACGTTGTTTCTCACTAGCAGAATATAAATTCCTAAGGCAAGGGCTATTTCTTCTTGGTCTCTGTACCTCAAGCACATAACACAATGCCAGCCATTTAATAAATGTTGACTGAGTGAATGAATGAATTTAGAAGAATCTTTATTCCCATTCTGTTCCTAGGCTATTCTGTCAAATAAAAGGTCATCCTGGTCAAGTCACTTGTCTTCTCTAGGCCTGTTTCCTCTTGAAAATGAGGGATTCCAGACAGATTCTCTCTAAAGTTCCTTCTAGTTCTAACAGTCTACATTCTATTTTTTTTTCACTAGCAGGGAACTGGGTGATGGTGAATCTATGAAATACTAAGGCAGAGTTTTTTAGCCTCAGAGAGGACCTCCTGTGTGTCTAACTTTTACTTTAAAATCACAAAACATTTTTCAAAGGAGGAAATGTAATCAAGAAAGTAGTTTTCCAAATGGTGCAGCAATTGCCCAGGTGCCGAGCAGCAGCAGCTGGTAACTGACTTCTCAGCATCATGAAATTTCTTTAGAGTGTAAAAAAAGGAATTGAAATATTTTTGGTACAAATCCCAGGCCCTATATCTTCAGTTCATTCAAGGAAAAAAAGGTTCTAAATGGGAGAATTCAACAAAACTGAAAATCACCTAATTACACTAAGGAAGAAAAAAAAGCAATTCCCAATATTAATGGTAGACTTTTGATTTAGATTAAATCTGCTTGTTTACCTTCATGGAGGCTTTCAGCTCCGAAGCATCATACTGAGCAGGTGTCTTCAAAAGGCCCAAAATCAATGTCTCCAGGTGGCCAGATAAGGCAGATTTCAGTGCCGCTGGAAGTTCCTTTTGGGGTGGAAAATGGGAAGAAATAATGGTGAACTTACAAGTTAATAGCTAGCATTGCTTTTCAAACTTATGATTAAAAGAACGTTAAGATGAATCCATTTTTAAAGCAGGTTATTATCTCTAGATGAAACACACAAATGTTTGTTATAATATCATTTCTGTTCTGAGGCATCATGGCTGGAAGTATTTATTTTCCACTTCTCTTATCTTCCCTTCAACACAGCTAGATGCTAAAAACCCAAAGACCAGACAGACCCTTCTTTCAAAAAGCTTCCTCAAAGTCCAAGGGGGAAGATGTAAAGGGAGGTAGAGTAAGTTGTACACTGTGTTTCCCTCCTTGTCAATAAAAGGATGGGGAAATTTTACGTCATTCTTGAAAGCTGTAGTCATATCAATGAAGTCTCAGGACTTTCTGAGGTTCAAGCACCTTGTCTAATCAGGAGGCTTAATAATTAGATTAGAAAATCGCTATATAATGAAGGTTCCTACTCGAAGTCTATGATCCTATGATGCTTTCTGGCCAGGAGACTATAAAAATTTGTCAGTGGATCTTTTCTCTAAGACCCCATTCATCCTGAAGACTGAAGAAGATACAAGTAAGTCCATTCCACATTCTTTGATGCCTCATATGGGAAGTCTTATCTGTGTCTATGGAGAGGATAGTGATATCAGCCCAGGTGCCTGACACCACTCATTCAGTTAAGCCAGCCCAGAACCACACAGCTATGCTGGAGAGCATCAGATGTCATCCCAGGCTCTGCGCCTTCTAGGTCCAAAAGTCGGCCAATGCAGTTTTGCCTTGAAACCACATCCAACTGTGGGTGTCCACTGTCAACAACTGCTTAATAAGAAGACAATCAAACTCAGGAAGCTCTTGCTTCTGCATTAACTGGGGAATTACAAACTGGAGCTCCCAGCAATGGAGAACGATCCCATGCAAGGACTATGGCTAAAGATGCCTTTTTTTAGACTGCATCTCAAGGATAAGCTTAATTGCAGAGGAAAGCTATTTCTGGCACATGGCTTAGAGTAGTAAGTGAAGACAATGATGTTGGCATCATTCAACAAAAAATAACTTTAAAGAAGTTCCCTTCTTCAAATGAGTCTCTCCCTTCCTCGTCCTTCCTTTCTTCTCTCCTGCCTATGCCTTAGTCCTACCACTAGCATTCAATGGAACACCTGGAAATTACTTTGTCCCACTTAATCTGGTCAATTCCCTTCATTTTACAGAGGCTCCTGTACAAGTCCAGAACTATCATGGTCAGGTTTCCAATTAGAATAATTCTGAGGAAAGCTTCTCCTAATGATTTGTCCAAGGTCACAGATAATAAAAGGCAGAAACTAGGATTTGAACCTGGGTTCTCTGACTCCAAATGAGCATTTTTTCAATGGCACTACATGCAAATCAGTCAAAAATGAGGAATAACTTATCATTGTCTTAAAGATTACTTTTTGCTTTCTAACACTAAACTCTTTTAATTGGCATTATCTCCTCTGGGGAATAACAAAACTGAGACAGGCAATATTTTCCCCCTAGTCCGTTCTCATAGTATCTTCCCTTGTTTTTGCCCACCACTGTCTACACTTCCAGTACTACGGATATATTTATTCATCCTGTCGCCTTTACATGCAAAGGACAAAGATGCACTGCCTTTCTCACAGAAGTCTCTCTATATTGTAGGGTCCTTTTTTTTCTTAGTTTGATATCAATTTGATATAGCATGGTTTTGTTCCCAGTACTTACTCCCTCCAGAATTGTTTCAAAGTGTTTGTTATCCTTTTCATCACAGATGAAAAGTTTCCTCAGCAAAGAGAAAAGGGGTTGGAAGGGGGAGGGAGACAGACTTAAAACTGTTTCTGTAGCAGTAAGCAACTACTCACAGGTATCTAAAAGACTGGTAAATAATCCTGCCATGATCAAGGAGGTTTGCCCACCCTAGTACTAAGAGACACTAAGAATCTATATAATTGTGTGTTACTAATAGTAAGCTGTCCCTATACAGTGACATCTCTGAGGTCAATAAGCACACTCCATTGTCTATAGGGATGAGGGAGTTCCACTAGAGGGTCTCTCAGCTCTAGATCTATGACCCTTGCTCCATGCAGGGCTCAGCGAAGCTGTTTTCTTCATTCAGTCAGCTGTCTGATTAGAAATTTACACCTACTGTTCTCTACGTGTGACATGCATGCACACCAAGAAAGGGATATAGATTAAGATGGCATGTTCCGGAATAACATTCTAAAGGTGACAGTCTAAGAAAGCAACTACAAGGACATTTTCTGAAGAAAGAGGTTCTCTCCTTTAACTGAGACACAGCTCTATCCGCTCACAGATCCTTTCAGGGAGTGAGAGAAAGAAAACATGCACCCAGACTCTACCAGGGCAGATTAATAAAAGCCTAGCTCCAGAAGGAATTATAATGCATAACGAATGAAGGAAGCCAGTTCCCCTGTTTATGCCATTTCAACTACTCCAAGAGGAGGGAATGTTATCATGACTTGGCTACTTCCCAAAGGTATCTTACAGTCACATCAACCACGGTCTTTCCTCGACCCTACCAGGGACCCAGGGACCCTATTTCCCTTGCATCCAAGCACAGGTTCCTTTGCTTCATTTAGATCACTGTTAGCAGTGAAAGCCTGCCTGGGAGAAGTCAAGGGTGAGCTGCAGGAAGCTGCATTTACTACCCTGCCCAAGAATAAATCAGGTACTTTAAATAACAAGAAGTTAAAAATAAAACAGCAAGCCGTTAAAAATAAAAACTGCCAATACTACAACGAAGTAAAAGGTGAATAAGCACTTGGCTATTCCAAAACCACAGACAAAAATACACAAAACACCTTAACCAGTGGCATATATACCCTTGGATCTCTTCCCTGGTTAAAGCACCCTGGTAGATCAAATGGCTAGCTCTGCAGGCAGTTTAATGGAAAGCTTACAAATAACCTGGTAGATCTTTTGGGGGACAAAATGTCATTTTGGGATGTTTGATGCTCAGTGAGATAACAGGGTGCACTGAGAAGAACACTGGCTTTGTAGTCTGAGGTCCTGGGTTCAAATCTTAATTCTGTCATTTATTGTATATATGCCCCTGGATATGTCATTTAACCTCTTTTGGTCTTGGTTTCCTCATCTGTAAAATGAAATAGACTTAAAGGACTCTAAGGCCCCTTTCAGCCCTAAAGGCTACCATATAATTCTATGCATAGGCAAGATAATACTAAATTTTAGTCTCCCAAGCAAAAATTTATAAGCCCTTTCTCCCCAATTCTAGAAATTCTTTTTCATGTACTCTAATTAGGAGGGAAAGAGGGTTTCCACTGATGTACCCTCAAGTCCTTTAGGATCTACTTACATGGTTCTGACAGCATAAAGGAAGGAATACCATGTATCTCCAAGTGCTGCTGCCTTGGACAAACTACAGGGTATCCCTAAAGTCTGGACACATAGGCAAAAATGCATATTTTGAAATATTTGGAATATTAATAGACCTTAGTCCCCTTGACTTCTTTTTCTGGGGTATGCTAAAGGAGAAGGTGTACTCAACGAAAAACACAGATGCAACACACTTGATTGAACACACAAAGAGTGAAAGTGCTAAAATTGACGGCAATGTGGAGTTATTGCATGGAGTTCACATGAATCTTGCAAAGCGCATCACAAATGATGGAAATCATATCGAAGACGTTATTTGTTAATATTCCAATTAAATACGTCTAATTTTTCCAACCACTGTTTTCTTGTGAGTGGGGAACACTGTGGCGAGTCCTTAGTCTGGTAATGTCAGTGTATGTTATGGGTTTTTTTTAGCATGGCCATACTGTTACTGCATAATAAACTGCTTTGCCACTGAATTCAATACCAAAATAATCCAGACTCCACTATGCGTTAAAAGCTCAACATCCAAAGTTCACTTTTCTTTTATTGTTTAGACACAATGGGGATGAAGAAAAAAATTCACAGTCTGCCAATAGGCATAGCACTTGAAATTCTGTAGAATGATAATGTCATCCCTGAGACTGGTAGTGAGGCTCCTAGCATCAGTCCAGAGTTGAGAGAGACACAGCTAGTCTCTGTTGCCACTACTGTAGCATAAAAGCAACTATAGATGGTATATAAATGAATGAGCATGGCTGTGTCCCAATAAAACTTTATTTATGGATGCTGAAAAAAATATTCCAATTAAATAAAATGTTGTTGAAAATTTCATTCATTTCTTAAAAATATGCATTTTTGCCTATGTGTCCAGACTTTAGGAACACCCTGCAGTCTGACGATCTCATGTGACCCCTTGGTCTGAAACTTTGAGGGAGATCCAAAACTCTTCTCCAGAAAAGTAATCCCATGCCACCCACACTCCTAGAATAAGACCATCCTCTACACACAAAATCTGTAATACCTTTTTGGTCCTTCTGTGATAAGCAAAGGCAATGTCCTGCCTCTGTTCATTGCTGCGATTTGTCAAGATGTTGACAATGGTAACTTCATCCACCCCTGTAGAAACACAAGTTGGTAAAGATCATTGCATTGGTCGTCCGATCTAGAGAATTTCAAATTGAGCTTTTCTAATGAAAATGTCATTACTGTTTGGTTGCCTGAAACACCAAGACATCAGTATCTGTTCCTTATCTTCCATATACTTCCTTGTCCAATCCATACCTTTTTTATTCCCATCTTTTCTGATAGCCTCAAACCTCACATCTAAAGACACATTTTAATTACTCTCAGGGAGAAACATTTTATGCATAAATTGCTTTCTGGAATCAACAGTAGGAGGTGCATTTGTGAGGCTCTAGCAGTGGGATGGAACAAGAAAGATGCAGTGGCATTTTAAATGAAGATCCTCAAATTACCACTTAACAGTGAGATTAATAGAACAGTAGCTGCAAGCTGAATTAATGGAGACAATTATTTATATTTATTACAGGTTTATAGCTATACAAGCAGCTAGGTATAATTTCTCTAATTATAGCAACTGTTATGACAAATGAGTCTTAGATTCGATACGGCAGTTGTATTTTAATAGCATAATTGATTATTAAAATCACACTTAGTGAAAACTAAATTGTTTTGTGAGGGAAATAAATGTTCTACTGCTTTTAATCTTCAATAGGCAATTTTAATAATCAATTTTATAACTTTATTAAAAAGAATAAGTGCTTTAATCTAAATTAAATCTAAATTGGGAGTTCTGAAGTGCCACCAAAATATTTTAGTACCTATTTTAATTGGAACATGTGTATTTACAAAGATAAGCAATGCCTCCTAGCATCTGAAAGCTTCCAATTTTATATAATGAGAAATGCCACCAAGATACCATTAACTTTAAGAACACATGAACTCAAGAATTCAGAAAGTAAAAGACCTCTCCTGACTGAATATGGACTTCCTGCATAAAAAAGGGGGGTGGGAAAGAGACAGGGAATCTTTACCATGACTTGCCCTGCCTGTCATGTAATTGTACAAACCACAGGTGAATTGAAATGATGATGTCAAGTGGCACATACACAGGTAAAACGGAATCTAACTCAAAACAGTTTTCTCCAAAGGAAAACCAATGATACTTCTTTAAAAAAAATAAAATAAATCCATTAGTCGGAATTTTATTAGTTTTAGCCAAAGGCCGTTTATTTCAAGAGTCACGGAGCAAAGAGAAGGTACAATGTGATCTTTAAAATAAATTATAAAGTTCACAAGGAACAAAAATAGAACGAGCTAGAGGGTGTAAAAATGGCACATGAAATGGCATTTCAGAGTAAGTTTCATAAAAGGATCCATCAGAACAATATATCACTGCATTGTTTTATTGTAGTGTGGCGAATTAGCTCTTATTTTTTAAGTAGCCAGAACAAAGAGACTTTTAAAACTGCATCTTTGTCACTTCTCTCATCTTGGAGGAGTGGGGGGACTCTGGGTATGAAATGTTATATGTGCTGTCGCCCACTGTCACTGTGTTCATTCTGCTTGGCTCTTTTTGCTTTGTTCAAAGGGAAGTTTCAGGGTTGGGATTATAAAGTGGAAATGCCTATGAGGGTAAAACCAAAAAGCATCAATTAAATTTGTTGGGGATTTGTTAAAAAAAAAAATCTTATCATCTGCAAGGATGTTTTTATAGACTACTTCCTGGTAAGTACTGACAACTAAGCATGCCTAAATTATAAAAGAACGTTCACTGGACTAAGAATTCCAGGTTGGATTCATACTCTTTAGTTTAGCTAAAACTCTTCCTCAAGGTTTAAAAAAAAAAAGAAAAGCAGAGGAGAGAGGTGAGCCTGAACCCATTGTTCCAACCCAGCCAGATGACTACACACATCAGGAACGTTCACTTATAAAGAGAGTTCCTCCCCATAGCCCTCGCCACCACCCCGCCCCCGGAAGTAGAAGCTGGGAGTTCACACACATGGCTAGCCAGGGGTAGGTCTTTGGAATGTGGAACAGGAGAAAGTCACCAAGAGCCATTACTCAAGGCTGTTTCTGTAGACTGCACTTTCTACAACAGTGTGTCAGGGAAGAAGGGCAGCCTTTGCCTGAATCTCTCCAGCTGAGCAATGAGGCCTAAAAAGGAAGGATTCGCAGCTGAACTAACTCACCCAGTTGCAGCGCATGGTAAGTTACATGCACTCCCCATTTCCAGAAATGGGGACAGGTCCAGACCTTACTTTTTCCTCTCTAGCATCTCACTACGGATCAATGGTCAGAATTTACTATCTCAGTGGGTCAACCTACTAAAACGCTATCCAAGGTTCGTCAGCAACAACTATAGCCTGAAACAATCTGAATGCACTTCCCTTAAATTATTTACCAAGCAAACTGCCTGCTGAGATGCAGCATCTGACACACTGGGACAGTTTACAAA
The DNA here is from genome assembly GCF_011100635.1 of Trichosurus vulpecula. Lineage (NCBI taxonomy): Eukaryota > Metazoa > Chordata > Mammalia > Diprotodontia > Phalangeridae > Trichosurus > Trichosurus vulpecula. The sequence goes on from NC_050580.1 coordinate 144,138,445, forward strand.
GGAACAATGTGATCCATTACCTAAAAGCTAATGTCACTGACTATAAAGACAATTAAACAGAGTCTATTTCTGCAAGTAGAAGCTCCCAGGGCACTTGGCCTTGCATCAGCTTTTTCTCAAACAACGTTCATTGTCTGCACGTTTAAATTGAACTGGAATGGGGAAAAAAATGGAGTACCAGACTGCTAAGTCTGATTCATTTAGAGACTCATTCTTTCATAAGAAGAGCCGAATATGCACATGGCTGCCTATGCGACATAACCATCTTATCTTCAGTGACCTGCTGCTGCCTTTCCACTTGCCATCCATAATTTTCGAGGCAGCTTATTCCTGTGGAAAATGGTTCAGAACAGGTTGAAGTTGCAAGGGTCTTCTGGTGGCTCATCATTCCAGCCCAGGATGCAGTTGAAGAACACAAGATGGAATACACTTTTTTCCTACAGATTTATTCACGCTCATTGTCAACACTGCTGAGTGAGGGCCAAGTTAATGACAGATACTAGGAGGAGCTTCTACCCTGCCATGGTGCGGGACCATCTGATTCCTAATGTGCATGGAACTAGAAAATGTAAATGTAGAATTACCAAACTGTAGAGCTGGGATAATAAGAATACGGCTTTGTACAGGGACACAGATTTAGAGATGTCAAAGGCCAACTGGCCCACCATTCTAATTTTACAGTGGAGAATGTTAAGGTACAAAAAAGATAGGGGACATGGACAAGGTCACATAAGTTATTTAGTACAATGGAAAAAACACTGGGTCAGGGGTCAGAGAACCTGGGTTTCAATCCTTCCCCTAATGCCATCTGTGTGATATTAAGAAATTCATTTTATTTGTCTGTGCTTCTGTTTCATCTTCAGAAAATGAGCAGGTTAGACTAGATTAAATGAGACAATATTCGTGAAGTGTTTAGCACAGCGCCTGGTACACAGTAGGCACTTAATAAATGTTCATTTCCTTCTTTCCTTCCTTCCTTCCTAGATGGCCTTGGAGGCATAGATCTACCATGCTACAATTTATAGAACAGAGCTTGGATTCCAACTTAACATCTCTAACTTCCAGTCCAGCCAGTGTTCTTTCTGTCCTTACATGCTGACTCTAGGGCAGGGACAGCTTGTCAGAGTGGACAGAGTGCCGGGCTTGGAGAGTACAAATCCAATCTCCGAAACTTCTTAGCCAGGACTTGTTCAGGCAAGTTACTTAACTACATACCTCAAGCAATTCTCTGGGACTTATCTAACTAGGTTATAGCTAGGTTGCATCTATCTACACTGGAGAATATTTCTACACTGACAAAAGCATGAACTGATAAAACATTTTAATTTTCCCAACAACTATTTGACAACAGGTAGTGTGTATATTATTGTCCTCACTTGAGAGAAAAGAGGAGGCTCAGATAAGTGAAACAACTTGACCTTATGAAGCACTCTGACTTTCCTTCCCTAACAACTCAAGTTCCAATCCAAAGGAATCTCTTCAATTTTCCATCAGGTTCAGAATAGTATCTGGCCGTACCAATATGTCATGGCTACTTCTGGAGTTTATTAGAACCGGGAGAAGAGAGAGGCCTAAAAGGAAGATGGCAGGCTGAATTACTATACGTTCATTTGGAAATTCCGAGCAATGTTTTTTGTAGCAGCAATGAATCGAAAACAAAGTTGACACCCATTGATGAGGGTATGGCTGAAGAACTTAGTACATGAATGTAATAAAATATTAAACTATGAGAAAAAATGAATTTGGAGAAACATGGAAAGACATATGAACTGATATAGAGTGAAGTAAACAGAAGCAAAAAATAATCTACAGTGAGAAAAACGTAAATGGAAAACAAGCTAGCAAATAAACAAAAACCCCTGAATACTACATAATTGTAAAGATTGAGTTTATTCCCTAGAAGAGTTGAAAAAAATGTCCCTCCCTCTCTCCCTCCCTTCCTTCTTTGCAGAGGTAGGGATTACAGGGCATAGGATACTACATTACTGTCAGACTCCATTGATATGTTAGTTTTGCTGAACTTTTTTCCCCTCTAACTTTTTTATTCTTTGTTACAATGGATGGTCACTCAGGAAGAGAGGGAGAGGGATATATTTGGAAATTAAGATGACGTAAAAACAAAAGATATCAACAAAATTAATTTAAGAATATATATGCATTAGAATCCAAATTTCATTTGGTTCTCATGGGTATAAATTCCTAGCACAGACATTTCAAGCAACACTTGAATTTTCTCATCTCACTAGAAAAGAGACTTAGTAAAGGCAAATTCAAAGAGATATGGCATTAAGATCGATGTAAATTTTTTGAGCCAAGAATAATTTTTGAAATCTCTTTTGCAAAGTTGGTGTTCTTGCTTTTTTAAAAAAAATACATATACAGTTAGTTTTGTTTTTAGAACAACTAAGAAGGTAGATTTGCCATCTTAAAGCAGAATATAAATGGAGTTCTTAAAGGTTTTTTTCTCTTTGAACTGAAATATTCATGTGCCAACCCAGACAAAATTTATAACTTAACACTGTCTCTTTCAGGGTTTCAAGAACCTAGAACCAGATTCCCTTATACAACATTCCATCTCTCACTTCTGCTGTGCCTCAATGCTCCCCTTCACGGCCCAGTCCAAGGGCCACCTCCGTACATAAGGCCTTGCTTGATCCTCTCAGACTTCACCATGCCTCTCCAACCCCACTCCACCCTTAACCAGCCTCAGAATTTTTCAGCAATAAAGAAGATCTTGAGCTTAATTTTTTTTTTCACAGCATAATACCAATGCCACAAAATTAGCCTGCTGGTATTTTCTGCTCAGCTTTGTGGATGGAAATCCCAAACCGGATCCTAGTCTGGCATTTTATGGAAAATGTGTCTATTTTCTGTGGCAAAGAACCAACAGACCATTCTGAACAGGATGCTGACTCACATCTCCTGAGATATACTGACCATACAAAGAAAATGGATCTCCTGTCTGTTCGCTAGAGAGTCCAGGAAGCACTTGGGGGAGCAGCACTTGCTGTGAGGCAAAGGACTAGCCAACGGTCCTGTACCTCAGAATCTCTCCTTATCTAGATTACAGGACAATGAAGGTTTCTGGTTAGATCTGTATCAGGAATTTGGAAAGCATAATTCTTACACCAAGATGAGTAAGCAGTGGTCAAAAAAATGTGGTGGGGGTGTGTATGTGTAGATTTTCTACTTCTCTACTAGCATATCTCTTACAATTAAAATGGGTTAATTCACTAAATGGGCAAACAACTATCACTCAATCAGCAAGCATTTATTAGGCATGTACTGTGCACCAGGCACTGAGCTAAGCTTTGGGCATACAAAGAAAATAGAAAGACAGCCCCTTCCCTCAAGGTTGTTGTGTTCTAAAGCAGGGCTGTCCAAAACACAGGGCGTGAGCCCCCACGCGGTCCGCCTGTGTCCACCATAAGCACAGAAATCGACACAAATGCTTTAGTTCAAGCATTTATGTCCATTTCCACGCCTGTAGTAAACACAGGCGGGCCACATAAAATTGCACTGCGGGCCGCATGCAGACCATGGGCTGCACTTTGGACAGCCCTGTTCTAAAGAGAAAAGACATGTACATAAACGGGTAACTACAAGACACATACAGAGTAGATTGAAGGTAACTCTGGAAGGGAAGGTACTAGGGAGGAGTGAGTGGTGCTTGACTCAAGCCCTTGGGATTTTAGGAGGCAGATCTCAGAGAGCCTTCTAATTATGGGGAGTACCCAGGGTAGCCAGCACAAGTACCGTAAGGGAAATGAAGGTACTGTGTGAAGAACGGCAAGTCATTATGGTGAACTGTGACATGGAGTGATAGGTAAGAAGACTGAACAGAAAGGAGGGGCCAAATTGTATACAGCTTTGCCTATATATGCCCAGCAGAGAAGTTTATATTTGATCTGGGCAGATCCTTTAATCCTTTACTGCTCTAGGCAACTCTAAGACTATAAGCTTCCAAAATGGTGCTGGCCAACATTTGTACAGGGAGTTTTTCTCCTCCAGGAGTTTCTTATATCATTGAAATCAGAGGTCCAGTCAAGAGATAGGATTACCTACGCCTTGCAGTAATAAGCTTCTAGAACAGATGTAGAATATCCTTTGACCGGCAGGCAGCTTATGGCCCTTTGTGGCACACCAAAGGATTGTGGGTGGCCCACAAAAAATGTAGAGAAAAACATTCTTTGTATGTAAGCCGGCCTGCCACAGGTTTGCGCTGGAGTGCATGAGGTAGGGGAGTGGGATGGTCACATTCTGCACTTGAGAAAACTCACTCTGGCAGCAGGAAGGGATTTGAGGCAGTGAGACCAATTATGCTTTTCCTCTTGGAAAACAACTGAAAGAATGTCTAATGGAAATGAAAGCATGAGGCAATATAATGACGATCACCAAGAAATTAAGAGGTGAGAGTTGAATGGCAGAGATGAGAATGATTCATAATTTTATTTATAACTTAGGGTGAGAAAGGTCTATTCTTCCCCAAAGAAGACTGCTGTGACTGGGACAAGTCATATTAATCTGCAAATTAGGCAGTTTATTTATTATCTATATTGTGTGAATTTAGGGAGTAGTGCAAGGCCATATCTGTCCCAACCCTCAATACTATCCTTATTTGTCTACTATGGCATCATCTTCTCAACCCAGTTGGCCTAAAATTCCCATTTCAGAATCACTTCGGCAGATTAAACAAAGTTGGGTGTCTCCTAAAGTCAACTGTTAAAACATTTCTGTTACCTGGGAGAAGAAAGAAGGCAGCTAGCCTTTTCCCAGAAGAATACACTATAATTATCAGACTAGCCAGACCAGGTGACACTGGAAAATAAACATGAAGCAAGTAACAGGGAAGTCCCCAAAAAGCAGGCTGAAGAAGGCAAAACCTAGGAGATGTGTGTCTGGGGTGGTCTGGCCAGAAAGGCTTCTGCTTTACCCATATTATTTAATTTGACCTCCTAAACAGTCCCATAAGGTAGGTGCTACAGATATCTTTTTTTTTTGGTTTACAGATCAGAAAGCTAAGGCTAAATGACTTGCCCATCCAAGATCCTGAAGCTATGGAATGCCAGGCAGGATTTGAACACAGGTCTTTTCCTGATACCCAGTCCAAGGCTTTATCCACAATGCTATGCTATTTCTAAACATATTGTTGCAACAGAGCCCTTAGGAGACCATAAAGCTATCAACAGTAACTCAATGTTCACCCATAAATCAAAATAAATAAAACGGCAAAGGTGATTCTGGCCAGAAACAGGGTACATACACCATTTATCATCCTGACAAATCTAAGACCCGGATTTAAGGGGAAATCCAAATTTTAAACGGTGAAAGAGGAATCAACACACACCCTCTCAATTCAAATTTGTCTCTTAATTGGCAGTGAGGAGGCTGTTTCTTGTAGTCCCATCAACTAGGACAACAAATAATGGCTACCTTACCTGGGGGTGTTACCACTGGGATTTCAGATGTGAAAAAAGATAAAAGTTTACCAAGCAGTATAGGAAACAATGAGGGGGAGAGAAGGATGTTAAAACTGAAACTTACAACTAAAAAGGCACTCTGGATTCCCTTAGCCAACCATGTTAGCATACTTGGCCTAGTATTTTGGCATTCAGCACTGTCACGTAGACAATGAATATAATCACACATGAAATCTGTGCTCCTAGTGCAATGGTGGCCAGGATTCATGGTTCACTTCTCTTGCTCCTGGCTGATGTAAGATAGAACTCTCAAAGTAATCATAATACAGTGGGGCATGTTCTCAGCAACTGGGCTCCAACCCACTCCCTTCCATTAGCAGAGCCACTGCTAAAGAGGAGATTGTCCTCGTTAAAGCTCTAGGCTCTTCAAGTCAATGGGAGAAAAGAGATTTTTCTTGTTGACATTCTCATCAAAGTTTGGTTAACTTTTTCAGACAGATTGGTTCCTGCTCTTCCCAAGGTATACCATCGATGCGAAATAATCCTACATCAGGTTATGCCTTTCTTCTGGCTTAGTTATTATTATTATTATTCATTTTAAAGAAGCTATTCCAAGCCACTATGCTCAATTTGAAATATCTCAGGGTCCAGATACTATGCCAACAATATGTGTAATAACTTCTTTTAGGTTAAGAGTGAGTTTTGGTCATTTAGGGTATTGCTTTGATTGGCTCCATTTTTAAAGTACTCACAAAGAGAAAAAAAACACAAGATAAGCACAGAAACTCATTGCAGTTATTCTATACTCATGCTCATAAAGAACATCGGCTGATTTTTGCATCCTTTCCGGAGAGCACAAATCCTGCTAAAATCAAAACTGGCAATAATAGGACCACTCATTATCCTAGCATTCCAGAAAGAAACTAAAGCTGTACTCATTTATTGGCACTTAAAGTAACTCTGGGGTTGTGTTGCTGCTAATTACAATCTATTTTGTGTAGTCTAGATTCATCCTTTACTCATTTAGCTGACTTTCCTTTCTAGTTTTTTCGACCCATATGGTAAACCATCCACAGCTGTGTTGTATCCTGCATAGTATATATTTAACCCCAGGCCAATTTAGACCGTGAAACTCCTACAGCTTTAAGCCTAAGGAGCCTCTTGTTAATTAGACAATAATAATACTTTTGCAAGGCTTTACTCGATTTCTAAGTAGATAAATTAGGACTAGGAGCTGTACAGTTTATCTAAAGGAGAGAACATATGCATTACTATCTAGCTTTTCCAATAAAGCTGTTTTAACTACCATAAACATCAAAAACAAAACAGAAAAAAATGAGGTGCCCCGAATTGGAAACCAAGTAACAAAGAATGAACTCCTTTCTACAAAAAGGGTTCCAACTCTCTGAGGGGGCCACTGAGATTCAGGTTCTGCCTTCTATGACTGCCCAACCCACTGTAACACCACCACAGGTGCATTCAGTTACCTAGGTCTCACCTGCAAACTCCAAGCCATTCCTTCTCCAGGTTTGGTTTGCCTCTAGGCAATCCACAATTAAAGAGGTAAAGGGATCAACCACAGTCATTTCCTAATTAAGTACCAATTACTTAAATCTCAGACTCTTCCAAGTAGGTAAAGGAGGTGAAGGAGTCCAGGGATAGTAGTATATAAAGGACAGGAGAAATAGGAGTATGGTGTTAACATGACTGCTTTTCAACTCAATATAAGCTGACTTTCGCACAGCAGCATCCTTTCTGAGGGTAAAAAAATCATCTGATACTGGAATTTAGAATAGGAGCTTTTAGTTTGAATGGAAAAGGATATCCTCTAAATTTTTATTAAAGAATTCAGAAGATATCATATAATGGGGTCCCTAGCGCTTCTATGATGAAATGGGAATTCCTCAACCTCACATTCTTGAGGCCTAGAACATACTCTCTCCTCAATGGTCCCTCAAGAATTCTTATATTCCTTCAAGAGTCAACCCCAGGAGTGCCAACTCTGACAGTTTTAACCGGCTATATACTCAGCCATGCATTTCCTTCTCCTGGTTGTCCTATCTCTTCTTCTTACCCCAGTTAAGACACACACACACACACACACACACACACACACACACACACACACACACACACACACACACACCCCCCCCCTCCGAGGGAGCTAGGTGAATGGCTAGTTCTGGGCTTGGAGTGAAGAAGACCTGAGTTCAAATTTACCTCTGGACACCAGCTGTGACACCTTGGACAAGTCACTGAATCTGTATACCTCGGCTTCCTCATCTAAAATAAGGGAATAATCAGAGCGTCTACCTCCACTGTTGTGCAAATGAAATGAGATAATATTTGTAAAGAGCTATGCAAACCTGTAATTATTATTGTTACGATGTCAGATACTACCAGAAGACCAGATAGTATGCCACGTCCCCACAGCAAAGTGACTAGTTTCCTAAAATTGGGAGGAGGGCAGTGTTGGGGAGGAATAAGCAAGTAAAAGGGCAGAATCTGTAACCAGATAGACTTACAGGAAAAAAGTTTTCAGGAGAAGGTAAGACTTGAATCTAATCATTTTTCAGATTGGTTATATAGGAGGGAATATACAAGGAAAAGGAACAGAGACTAGCATTGGAAAGACAAACTGAAAAGCTTTTTAAGAGGATGTGCTAATGACTTTTAAAAGAGGACAGAGAAGAAACTTCACAGTTAATACTTAGGACAACTAGGGCTTGCATTTAGAAATGCTGTTTGACAAACACCAAAGACATTTGTGGCCTGCTCAGGATCATACTGTGTTGTGTATTAAGAGTTTCGGGGTTTTACTGTTCAGAACTATGATTTCATCACTATAGGGAATTTCCAGGGTGGCAGCTCCCACCACCAGAGGTAGGTCAGACAGCAGCTGTTGTTACTCAGTCTTAGAGAACTGCTTGGGGCATTGAGAGCAACCCAGGGTGCTTTACCCAGGGTCACATAGCCATTATGTGTCAGAGGCAGGACTGGACCCTAGAGCTTCCTGGTTATCAACTATGCCAGCTTGCCTCTCCTAAGAATATTATAGATTGTTTTTACATGTGATTGGGGTAAAACATAAAATATTATTATTTAAAAAGAGTATTATGATTAATATGGAAATATGTTTTACATGATTGCACATATATATGACATATCAAATTGCTTACCATTTTAAGAAGAGGGGAGGGGAGGAAGGAAAAAAAATTAGAACTCAAAACTTTTTAAAAAATGCTACAAGTTGTCTCTACACAAAACTGAAAACAATATTATTAAAAAATAAAGACATACAAACAGATTTTGAAAAAAGTATTATAAGCTGTCTGGGAGAGGTAAAGGTAAAATCTAGGCAACGTAAAAGTAAAAATAAAAGATTAATAAAATCTATTTTTTAAAAAGAGTGTTACATAGACTTCGTAAACAAAATTTTCTAGTCTTAATCATGTGAAAACCTGAAACTGCAAAATGTTCATTCTAGCTTTTAGGCTCTGGCTACATTTCCCACAGGAAAAAAAAAAAACCAGACAAACAAGTTATTGTCAGACTCCAAACAAGTCTCACTAACTTTATAAACATGTTACACTTAATGAAAGTCTCTCTTCCAGGCATTTTGTTTCTATAGCACCTGTGACTTTCCATGAGGGAGTTTTCATAAGAGTGTCACTGACATCATCTCAGGTTGCTGGATGAAGTAAATCCTACAAGAGAGGAGTGTTCTGCTCACTTTGTGCTCTCCTTAGTCATTTCATCCATTTAATTTGGAGGATGATCTCTCTGCGCCCTATATGCTCTCCCTTCTACCAAACTAAAGATATCCTTTAGGGCAGGGGCTATGTCTTATGTATCTTCCCCATCCTTGTATAATAGGGCTGTATATTTATTTTTCTTTCTGGACCAAACTTATGATTTAATCCATGTAGGGAGTTCCAAGTGATGACTACTTGGTAAGCATGTTAGAATAAACATTACTTTCATGGATAGATTGGAATGGCTAACTATTGAGATCTCTTCCAATTCTCAAATTTTTAATTCTGTGAACTCCCTCTACCAAGGCAGGTTAGCAACTGCTCTGAAACTACCAATCTTAGAGTTGCCTAGAGTTACCTGAGAAGTTATATGAATCACTCAACCAGAAGGGTATCACAGATAGGTCCAAGGCCAACTCTATCCACTACACCATCCTGCCTCTCGGACTGCATATAGTGGATGCTTAACATTCTTGAATGAACAGAACACTTTATAGGAAATCTGATTTTGCAGGCTAATGTTTTAAAAATAATTCTGTTCTACAAAGCACTGAAGCCCCTAACTAGAACCCATTGAAAGCCCTGGAGGCTGAATCTTTCAAGAGAGGGCAGTGCTTGCAGCTGAATTTGAGAAGTTTCAGCTGTCCACATAATCATCACTAAAAGACTGCTAAGGTTTGGATTTCTCCTTGCTGAAGGTCCTTTCCAATGACAAAAAGCAGGTAGGAAACAGCAGCTGCTTTGGAATAAGCCTAGAGCTCTTGGTCCAGAGTCTAGGTATCCAGACTTTCTACGAGGAAGAACCTTTGATTATTTCCCATTAATTCAGAGTGGGTAAGAAAAGGTATCATGAGAATTTCTGTGCTGACTCGGGTGGTTTTATGGAATCCTCACATTCCAATGCATTAAAAGGTTTCTCATGCAGGGATAAAGGAAGGCTTTGTTCCAGGCTTACTGAAAGCTGTGTGTCTTTTGGATGAGTTAACTGTTAGACGCTGAGCATGTTTCTGCAACGGCATGTTGGCAAACCACAGGGCTCCAGGCACACCCAGGTCCCAGAATGGGGTGGGGAGGGGGCTGGGTGTACAGTTTCAGGAAAGCAGGCCACACCCTTTCTTTGTTTCACACAGAATGAGAACTAGCCGTTAGGAGAGTTATGAGACAAGCCTTCTGGAATCTGGTTCAGTTTCCTCATTGGTGTCTATATGCCCTGCCCAAACTTACATGAGCAAGATGGGGGAGGGGGGGATGGAAGGAGGGGGCATGTTTTAAAGCATCAAAAATTAGAAGCTTAAAGCCTCATGTAAAGATTTTGGCAGCTCATTCAGAGACCACTAAGGGATGCAGGGGAGAGAGTGCTAGATTTGGAGTTAAAAAGATCAGAGTTAGAATCCTGCCTTCAAAAACCTAACCAAACATTATGATCCTGAGTAAATCACTTCCCTGCTTTGATTCTCAGTTTGTAAAATGTTTCCTCATCTGCAACTTGAGGGGGCTGGACTTGATGATTTATGATCCTATGAATTTATCATTTTCTTAAGCAGAGAGAACCCCAACCCCCACCCCAAATCAGCAGAGTAACAGGACATCATTTTGAGAAGAGGGTTAGTGCTTACAGAGATAATACAGAAAGTGAGAGGTTAGAGATTCTCTGGATGACTCAGGATTTCACAGTACCCCTGAGGTTGGAAGAAGTTCCCCTAAAGGAGTGGGGCTCAGGTCAGCTATCTCTTCATTCCCCGCTACTGCAGGCCTGTGGACTTCTTGTACCACTCTTTTCTCCCCCAACCCTTTCTCAACTTCCCTTTGCGGGTTGTTTCCCCACATTTGCCCGTAAGCTTCTTGAGGGCAGAGCTGTCTGTCTTTTCATATTTGTATTCCCAGTACTTGGCACAACTCCTAGAACACAGGAGACACTCAATAAATGTTTATCAACTGACCACATGGTCAGAGGGCCCTGCCAGAAGGTCTAAGACGCCATCCAATGAAGTCAAGGAAAATACATTTATGGTGATCATCATCAGTCCTGTCAAACGTTTTGAGACTGAAGACCTGACCGTTTGTGGGGATGGATAACTGTATTTTCAGACACACTTCCTAATTAACGTATGAGGAAGCTATAGCTGGAGCAGGGAATGAATGCATCCTTGACTCTTCCGTGAATGGGAAAATCAAGACTCGTAATCAGGTTAAAGAGGAGCTTCCTCCCTTAGAGATGTGTGGCTCAAATGGGCACTTACCCAAGAAAACCAATATCAGAGTCTCAGAAACCAACTAAAATGCTACAAACTGGGAAATTTCTAGGACAGTTTTCAAGGTTTGCTCCCCAGTCTGGTACAAGCTTCTTCAGGGTTGGGTCTATTTTTGCCTTTATATCCCCAGCTGCCAGCCCAGGGCTCAGCCCACAGTATTGCTTAATAAACACTTATGGGAATAGGGACTATACCTGGGATTTCATTGATAGAGGGGACTCACTCCCCGGTGATACAAGCTGGAACCTTCTCAGCAAGTCTTAAAGGGTAACCCTGAGCACTAAGAAGTTAGTTAAGTGACTTGCCCAGGGTCATGCCCGCAGCATATTTCAGATTGGCGATTTGAACTAGCTCTTCTTGACTCCAAGGCCAGCTCTCTGCACTGCTCTAAGGAGGCCCCTCAATAAAAGCTTATCGAATGAAACTGCTGGGAAGGAGAAGATGTAAGCTTATGGTCATACAGAATCTTTGAAGTGATTTAAACTTTCATTAGCCAAAACCTCTAGGTATTATATATTTACTCTTGGCAATATCTGTGTGAACTCTACAAGGACATGTGTGATTTCTAAAACTCTAACTAGAAGAGAAAATTATAATGCTTCTCTGCAGCAATAGTCCTGAACAACGACTACTTTCCTTGGCAGGGTGAGGTCTAAAGCGCACTGAAACCTCGTAAGGGGTGACAGCAGGAAAGGTTATTAATATTGAACCACATTTCACAACAGGGGAAGGATATTTTTAGGAATCAGAAGACTTGGGGAAACGCCAAAGACCCGTGCTTCATTTCACAAAAGTTTTGCATGTTGTCGAAACATCTCCTTTCCTAATTATCAAGTACTGTGGCAGACACCAGTAGAAATGCTTGTAAATCATCTGTTAATATTTAATTTTATTTCAGAAAGAAAGTTTACAGGCCTCATGGTCATCTCTTAATAATCCTGGATCTCTAGGAAATCTCCTGACAGCTCTTCCTGGTTTAGGGCCCAAAGGCAAACGAGTGACATTCCTGGTTTCCTTCATTCAAGCTAAAATCTGCCCGGGTTTTTCCATCATTAAATCACCAAAGAACATACACAAGAGGAAAGATTTTCCAGGCATTCCTTACTTGACTTTGCTACAAATTTTCATATGCAATCTTAAATGTTTTACAAATCAACAATTTAAAAATAAATACTTGTTCAAAGGAGATTTGTGATTTAGAGCCAGAAGGGGCCTTAGAGGCCACTATGTCCAATTCCACCATAAAACTGAGGCACACAGAAGTTAGATGAATTGCTCAGGGTCACACAACTAGCAAATGTCTAAGGCAGGATTTGAACCCAGGTCCTCCTGATTCCAGCGCTTTATCTATTATGCTCTGCTTCCTTTCAGAAATGAGATTAGATTCACAAGAGGCAAGGTTTTCATCCTTCCAGGATCCATGATTTCCTCCGTGCAAGTAACTTCTCCTCTGATGTAGATTATCACCCCTTCTCTTCCCTTACCTTCTTCTCAAATGTTTCCACAGGCTGCCTAACAAGTTGATACAATTAAAAAAAATCCTCATTTATGTCATAGCCCAAGTTCTGGCGATAGCCCTCTTCAAATTATCTACATTGATATCTCAATCCATCACCAAGCCCATACTTTCTACTCCACCAGGATGCCATTTTTCAGTCCCTTATCACCGTTCTTTCTAAAAAAGAAAGGGAAAAAAAGGAATGATGTGTTTCTACTAAATGTAAATCCACTGGCAAACCCAAACGACAGGAAGTGACTGCAATTCAGAAGTAGTTATGATTAGAAATGGGGTCTGACAAGGGAATGGAAATATATCTTACCTTTGGTCTTGATGGCTGTCTCAATGTTTATAGCGTCCCTCTCAGCATCAAAGTTGTTATAAGCCTTGACGGAGCCATACGCACTTGCAGGTGTAGAATGCTGGGATTTAAAAAAAAATTAAAAATTAGAGATCCGGGATCATGAACAATTTCTTTTTATCCGGACTTGTGATTTTAACCTATGTGAGGAATTCCTGGTGTGGGAACCTGCTTCCTTGAAGAGATCAGCTGCTCTTCAGTAACTTAAAGCCTCAAAGCATTGTCCGGGGCATGAAAAGATTTAAGTGACTTGCCCAAGGTCACAAAGGCAGTATGTATCAGAGGCAGGCCTTGAACTCAGCTTCCCATGACTCCAGGACTAATCCTCTATCTACTATGCCATACTCACTCTCAAAACAGCCACCAAACATATGTTAAAATGTTAACAGCCAACTAAAACAAAAATAACTAGGTTTTGCCTGTTATTCAATGAAGCAAACCTAGAACTTTATTCTTCAAACGATTTATTGAGTATGAGACATACATAATTTTGCAATCTAATTTTTTATTGTTCTAAAGAAACTCGGTAAGTAGAGGGAATGGAGAAATGAAAACTCAAACATTGAAACTGTAAATAAGAACTGTGAAAAACCATGAAAGGAAGTAAGATAACCTGAACTTCCCTGAACAGATCAAAATTCCTTCCTGGGTTTAACAACCTATGGCAGGCACAGTGAATTGAGATTGGATCTATATCAGTGAGATCACAATTGTAAACGAAAATGCAACAGTCCTGAGTAGTTTATTTCTGGTCATCTAGACAACTGAGCATGGGCATATTCCTCAACAACAAAGACATTGGATGGGCCACCAGTGTAGCATCAAAGTTTGTACCAATACCACCTGCATCCTCTTTATGCCTTACCATGGTCCTGGTTAAATTTTTTCCTCTTCCTATGTACTCTAGTCTCTTCTATGCCTTGGCTGGACAGCACCCAGCTTCTGCTATTGCCTTTTTCTTTTCCTATCCCACTGTTGAAAAATATCTAGTAGTCTTTTGTTTCCCTGAGTTGAATCCATATCCTCTTTCTCTCTCCATCACCCTATCCCCACCCCTACCTTGAGGTCAGAGGAAGGAAGAAGATAGCCAGAAATGTTCGCCTGTTATCTTTCGAGATCCAGAATCAATCTCTACCACTACGTGAAAAACCAGCACAGTACACTTTGGGGATATGGGAATGGTCAAATCTTTCCTACTTTACTTCAACTATCCCCACCCTTAGTTCCCCCAGTGAGCAAATTCCATAGCGATAACTCATAATCTGGTAATGTTGGCTTTGCCCTATTTGTGTGTAGAATCAGGAGATCTACATGCTTTGACTTAATTCATTTGTCTACATAGCTGACATTACCAACCCACCCACACCACTTGGTTATCGGCAGGGAATTATCCTCATATGATACTGAGATGAGATACCATTTTTCATGCTTACCAAGACAGACAGGGATAGTGACTAAAGGGAATAAAGGAAATAAAGGACTCTTGGGGAGGAAACCTTCTCCGCAACTTATCATCCTGGAGAACTGCCTGGAGCACCAAGAAGTTAAGTGACTTGGTCACCCAGCCATGTGTCAGAAGCAGAGCTTCTTGAACTCAGAACTTTTGGGCTTCAAAGCCAGCTTTCCATTATACCTGCTGCTTCTCAGTTCCCAGAAGGAAGAGCATACTTGATCTCAGTAAGAATATGTGTGTATATACATACATACACATATATATATACATATACACACACATATGTGTGTATATATATATATATATATAACAGCTGTACAATTTGGGGCCAGATAATAATTATTAGGACATAATTATAACTCCTGAAAATCACAAATTAATTGCCAAGGTACTAACCACTAGATTTTTAAGAGCTTTGATGTTGCAATAAGAGCCATTTGATATATTCCTCATTTGGTGGAAATTGAAGTATTTATCCCATGTCAAAGACCAAGTGCTATTTTGAAGCCTGTACTTCCTTAGCACCTCCACTAAAATCCCACTGTTATGCCTCACTATGGTGTGGGAGGTCACCCTGGGTCTTACATTTAATGCCAGGTGAGTGCAAGCTGTAGTGGTCCCTACCAAATTGGAAAAGCTTTAAGCACAGGCCTAGTGAGCCACTCTATGTCTGCTCATTTTTAGCCGAGTTAAGTTCAAAGAAGCTGATTACTAGGATGGTAAATTTTTCAGCCTCATTAACTCTCTAAGAATACCTAGTAAGTCATGGAGTGTATCAATCCATGTCAGTGAAAGGAGTACCGACTCCCACAAAAGCCTGGATCCCTGAAGTATTAAAGTCTTTCCTCAACTATGTTTGCAACACAGGTTGTTGTTGTTGTTCTGTTTGACCTTTGTTTTCAAAGAGGACCATGATGTCAGGGAGATGATGACGTGACTTGCAGTTGACTTTGCGTGAGGGAGGGCTGTGCAAGGTCACCAGCCTCACTCTCTCCTCCAGAGCCACCTGGGTCCAACGGCCAGATATTCATCAGGCGGACTAGAAATGACCCAGTTTGCTACACAGAAGATGACAAGAATGATAATGGAAAATATTTTTCCTAGATAATACCAAAACCATCATCTATTTATATTTGCAAAGATAATCAGAATCCAGAGTTGAGTTGTAGCTCACAGGGCTTATTTTTCCAGATTCTGCCTGTTCTTTTCCAAAAATAATAGTAAGTAGAAAAGGTTTTGTCAAAATACAATCACTATACTCAAACAAGAAGAAATGGACAAAGGCAACTGTCTGTAAAACCTCAGAGGCAGGGACTTACATTTGCCTAGATTAGTTTTTGGGGGTGGGGCAGAGAAGCGTCTTTGTTTTTGCTTAAAGCTTCCAATTAATTGCTTTATTTTCCATTTTGTCCTCCACATACAAGAGATATATCTACCAGGAGGAAGCATGGGGCAGTGGAAAGGGTGCTGCATCTGGAGGTAAGGGCTTAGGCACATATCCTTGCCCAGCTACTTCTAACAACTATGGCAGAGCTAAATCACTAACTCCTCTGAGCCTTAGCTACTAAAATGAGGGGACTGAAATAGATGACCTCCAAATCTAATCTATTAGCCTCCAAGTGTGTATACACACACATCAAAATACCTCATCCTAAGTGTGTAGATTTCTACATCAAGGAATGCATCCCAAATCATAACGAATGAAGTGAAAAACTATAAGAAATGCATATTTTTTAACAATCCTGGCAAGAAAGAGTTCACATTTACTTAGCATTTTAAGGTGTGCAAAGCAATTTCCTCACAATAACAATCCTAAGAGGTCAGTGAATGTAAGGATTATTGGCATTTTACATAAGACAGAACTGAAGCTTTAAAGGTGAAATGACTTGGGTCACATGACAACTGACTGCTAGCAAGAGGATTCAAACCTGGGTCTCCCAGCTCCAAGTCCAGAGTTCTTTCTGCTACACACCACACTGCCTTTAAATCAATTCCATATCAAGCAGTTGGGCAGAAACACACATTATTTCACCTCTGGACACACTTCTGGAGTTGTGATCTTCCAAACAACCTACAGCTTGTGTTGTCAACGGGAAGAGTAACTTCTTTTAAAATAAGCTGTGAAACTAAGACACAATGCTTCTATTCCCAAGAAGTTCCCTGTGGTCTAGGGTAATGGAGAGGGTGTAGTGGAAACAACACTGATTTGGTAGTCAGAGGGCCTGGATTAAAATCCCTGACCTTTATTCTCCTGGGTAACTTTGGACGAGTTGTCTAATCTTTCTGGGTCTCAACTGCTTCATCTGTAAAAGGAGGGCACTAGACTAAATGACTTCTAAGGTCCTTTCCATTTCTAAGTCCATGACTCTAATTTGAGGGATTCATCCATAGACAGGGATAGAACAATTGGAGAAGGGATAAAGTATATAGGCACGTGTCTATGCATATAGGTGTGCGGATATATGTACATATACATATGTGTATGCATGAGTATGTATGTGTGTATAGATGTATGCATACATATATGCGTATATATACCCACGTCTGTGTGTATGAATTATGAGCTTCTGAAAGCTGGGGCCAAGTCTCACCTAGTTGGGCAAGATAAGGATAAAGGTGATTGTATCAGTAAAAGCAAACTCCAGAAATCTGGGGATGGGATGGGCAGGGCAGGGATGGGCAGGGCGGGTATCTATAAATTACAACAAAGAGACTGACAACTATTTATTTAAAACAAAACTAATATCCAACTCATCTGGAAAATAACCTGAAATCATACGAGAAAAGGTACTAAAGTGTTCACGTCCTTTGACTCAGAGATCCCACTCTTGTTATCCCAAGAAGATTAATGATAACAACAACAAAAAAAAAGACCAAAACAGACAAAAGCATTCCCAAAAGCATGATTTGTGATTGCAAACGGCTAGAACCAAACTACATAGGTAATGACTGGGGTAATAGCTAAGCAAACTGTGGTATACTGAAGTGGCAAAATATTACTGTGGCATATAGAATGACAAATAGGAAAAATTTAGTGAAACCTAGCAAGGATTGTTTGGCTTTTCTTTTATCAGGAACTCAATCATCAACTCACTCAAACATTTCAATCTATAACATAAACAAGATATAAGAGGCTTGCAGATGATGTCATGAACATTTGTCAGTTACAGTTTGTTTTTAAAAAAAAAAAACATCTAATGTTAGACTAAAACAGAGTAGTTACAAAACTACTCCATTTTTCTACATCCCCTTATGTAACCTTTTCATTTTCTTCTGTATATTTTTTAAAAGTTTCATTAATGCTTTCTTTTTTCTTATGAGAAGGAGCCCATCCTTTTAATAAATACACATAATCCAGAAAGCCAAATCTGCACACTGACCACATCTGAGAATACATATGTCCTTCTGCATCTTGAGTCCATTACCTCAAGGTCTGTTGTGAGAGATAGGAAGGAAGGAAGCTGAGCCAAAAGAACACAATATATACTGGAAGAGCAGCAACGTAAATGATGAAAAACTAAAGGTCAAGCGCAACAGAACAAATTATTAAGTTCAAATACATATCTTTCTCTTCTGTCAACAAACTGTGGAAGACTAAAGTAGAAAAATGTGTACTCTTTTTTAAGACAGTTTTGCTTAACTGTTTTCAGGAAGGTATGTGGTACGGGAGGGTGGGGAAGGATATGTCCACTTTGTCAAAACAAATAAATAAAAGTCCGAATATATCAGACAATCTGTAACAAACATTAATCCTAACCAATGCCAAATAACATTCTTTTTTTAAAAGTAATCATGGAAAGTATAAAGTGCTCCACTCAACTTTTTAAAAATGTTTTAATGTCTTTTGTCTTTATATCACAATCATTTCTGAACCCCATCCCTCCCCACTGAAGACTCTCTTGCAATAAAGAAAAACAGCTAAGGAAAACCACCAAAAACCAATCTCTTATAATACACTCGACATTCTGTCCTACTAGTTCGCCACTTCTCTACAATTAGAAGAAAGTATTTTTCATTGTCTATCCTCTGGGACCATAACTGGTTTTTCAATTCCTCAGAATTCAGCATCCTTTTAGTGGTCCTTTAACGTTGTTGTGATCATTGTCTATATTATTATTTAACTGCTTATCTAACAACATATCAGTTCATACAAATTTTCCCCATGATTCTCTGAATTCTTCATTTGTTGCTGCACAATAATAATCCCTTATAGTCACATATTCTAAGTTGTTCAGCCATTCCCCAATCAATAGGCACCCATTTTGTTTCTCTAGTTCTTCACTTCCACAAAAAATGCAACTTTGAATATTTTGTTGTATGTGGGACCTTTCTGTTTATCTCCTTAGGCTATGTAACTGGTAGTAAGATTGCTGAATCAAAGATCAAACCGTTTAGTCACTTTTCCTGGATAATTCCAAATTATTTTCCCCAAATTTTTGGACCAATTTCCCAAGAGCAGTGCATATTGATGTCTCTGACTTTCCACAGAGACTTCAATCACTGTTTCAATTTTTGGTCATTTTTGTGAATTTACAGATATAAAGTAAAATCTCAGCTTTGTTTTAATTTCAATTTCTATTACTAGTAATTTAGAGTATGTTTTCATATGGTGACTGGTAGTATGTAGTTCTTCTTTTGAAAGCTTGTTTATGTACTATGACTACTTATTTATTGGAGAATGGCCCTTGGTCATATGTACTGATGTTGACTTCTTATATGTCTTGGATATCAGACTTTTATCAGCAATATTTGAGGCAAAAACTTTTTGCCACTTAACATTTTCTCTTCTTATCCTGTCTGCATTGATTTTTGTTTGTGCAAAAGCTTTTTATAGGGTTTTTTCTGGCTAAAACTGTTATTTACGATCACCACTATCACTTGTTAATTACCCCTCCATCCATAGTTATGAAATGTACCTATTTCCGCTCTCCTCTAATATTTTTATGCTGTAACTCATTATGTATCCACTGGTTCTGTGCAATATTCATCAAAACTACTGTGAATTGCATCTGTGTGGTTTTTTTCATCTATTATCATTTCAGTGAAAGTGTATTTTTAAGTGCAAGAAAGGATACAGTTACAAACCATATTACCATTAATAGTGCTGAGTTGTTATTAAAGTTCTCCTTACCAGGAACAGGCTGGGTACATCTCTTTAGAGCCTAACGTTCAGGTACGATCTCAATAGTCTTTCACCTTTCTATTAGAGCAAAGGCCAATATCTGGCCCTCATTCTGTGCACATGAATGGGAATCAGCATGTTTTTAATATGTATCACATACTGGGGGCAGCTGGATGACACAGTGGCTGATCCTGGAGTCAGGAAGACTCAACTTCCTGAATTCCAATCTGGCCTCAGACACTGACTAGATGGGTGACCCTGGGCAAGTCACTTAACCTTGTTTGCCTCAATTTCCTCATCTGTAAAATGAGCTGGAGAAGGAAATGGCAAAGCACTCCAGTAGCTCTGCCAAGAAAACCCCAAATGGGGTCACAAAGATATGGACATTACTGAAATGACTCAACAATAACAAAATCACATGATGACTGTGATTATTCCTACTAACCATTAACAATACTTGTTTTAAGGATATACTTTGAAGATCTGAAATTTTGCCACTGATGTATATTACAACTCCCCTATGACCTAGCACTTGGTCTTTAAGAGTTGCTATAGCCAGAAAATTCTTCACCCTGCAGTGATGGGCTTCTTTGATCTTAATGAGGCTGGTTCTTGGCCAAAAGACACACAGTTCTTCAAGAAGGGTCACAAGAGTGTTATTTTGTTAGTCTTTCCAATTTTGATGCAAGACCTGGAAAAGTTCATCACTTAAAATGTTTTTTTGGTTTTGCACTACTGACAATGGCAAAATTAATGGTGGGAAAAGGAAGCCAAAGAATCTACCTTAATTTCAACCTTAGAGCTCCTCTAGCAATAGAGTTTTTAATCTTTGTCGTATCACGACCTCGCTGGCAGTCTGGTCAAGCTGATGGATCCGTTCTCGGAATAATGTTTTTACAAGTATAAAATAAAAATACATAGGCTTACAAAGGAAGCCAATTATATGAAAAGTTATCAATATACTTTTAAAAAACAAGGTCACTCATCAAGTTAAGAACACCTAGTAGAAATTCATGAATTGGGGGAGGGAAGAAGGAAGGAAAAAGGCATTTATTAAGTGCCTACTATGTGACAGGCACTGTGATAAACCCTCTACAAATATTACCTCCTTTGATTCACTCAACAACCCTGGGAAGTAGCCAGTATTGTTATTTCCACTTTACACCTGAGAAAACTGAGGCGGTGACTTGCCTGGGGTCATACAACTACGAAACATCTAAGGCTAGATGTGAGCTCGAGTCTTGCTGACACCATTTCCAGCACTCTATCCACCGTGCCACCTAGAAGATTAACTAGAAAAAGCAAGAACTACAAGGATTCAAAAGAACCACTTTCAAAATACAACATTGAAGTGAGATACTTACATCACCCTCCAAGTTGAGCTTGCACAAAATTTCGTGAACTGTAGACATCTTGAAAGAAACTGAGGGAACAAAAAGAAAGTACACAAGAAGTTTATGAAGATGCCTTTATCAATGCCACAAGCACATTAGGAGATTTTTCACTTGAGGAAATTGTTATTTTTGCAACTCTGTATTCTCATTTTCAGCTCTTTGGTCTGAGAAAGCACCTAAGCTCACCTATCTCCCTTGCCCTTCTCCCCGCCACCCCAAACCCCACCTCCGCAAAAAAGTCCAACTCATTTACATTTACAAAGCGCTTTTGCATGCATTATCTTATTGGATTCTTTAGACACAAACCTCACCACATACCATTAGTGAAAAAGCCAAGAAAACTTCTAAGTTTAGCCCTAGCCCAGAAAAGCAACCACAAGGTTGACAAGAATTATGAATCTTAAAAAAAAAAATTCACCAGTTTTGTATTTCAAAAAAAAACTAAGCTCTAATTTTTTTTTGAAGAGAGGATCTATCCTATTGTCCACTTCCATCTCTCCAATTTAGACAAGAGATCCAAATAATTCTTTATGAGAAGTTTAATTTAAAATTTCTAACACCTATATCTGACACTTATAACAGTATCTAACAATATCTGACATGTATAAAGAGCTTCCAAGTTGCAAAATGTTTCACATACATTTTCCAGTTTGAAACTCACAACAACCCTGTGGGATGACTAGTTCAGGTTCTATCATCCCCATTATGTTGATGAGAAAATTGAGGCCCAGGGAGGTTAAGTAACTAACAGGTCAATGCTATTTGAATTCCTGTCTCCCATTCACTACTCATAGTACTGCGCTGCCTCTCATTGGTCAAGTTCTTTAAGAGAAAAAAAACCAGTTAGGATCTGAGAAGTCACTTACTTTTCTGCATTCATTATTTATTACAAGCATACTTTTAAAGTCAAAATTCCATCTACAAAAAGCTGCAGATGTAAGTCACAGTTATTTGCCAAAACTAAGTCTCTGGCTCCTCATAAAAAGTAGCGATGAAGTTTTCCAATAAACAATTTGTTCTGTCCTTCCGAAATGTAATTAACATTTTGGAAATGGCTTTGTAAGACATGGATGTGACTCCAAATCAAGACCACTTAACTTATAGTGATTTTACTAAGCAACAATTCATATTTATTATTAATAATTACTGCCCTGAAGCAAAGATGTGAACAAACTAGTCATGAGCACAATAGTCCATATGTTTTTCCAGTTATTTAAAAAATTCCTTTGTAGTTGCTAGAAATCCAGAACTCAACCAACCCCCATGAAACACTGAAAGCTGGTACTATCAATAACCAAATTCCTTATGTTGAGACATAAAATGGCTGGAATTCAAGCCAGCTGCTCATAATTAGTTAATGCTCTTACTTGGGCTGCATGAAACATTAAAGGCTGAAGTTTGGCTAACCCAATCTTATAATCATACTGTTCTAGGGAACAACATATGCTACCAGCCCCTGCCACTAAGGGACATACAATTAGCAGTACATTTTATCTGATCCCTAGCAATAAGGGTTCATTCAGTCCAAACTCCCAACAAAGGCCAAATGGAACACAGTCATGCTCTCTGATGGAGAGCTGAAATGTGGTATGGCATTTTAGTTGCTGCAGAGGCCATCTGCGGTCCCACAGAGGCCTTCCTTGCTTTCTCTAAACCCCCTTTGTTCAGAGAAATCCTGCCCCTACAAAGGAAATACTCTGTTCTACTCAGCAGCGTGTTTTAGTCTGCTAGCAAAATGGTGCCATGGATTACAGAACTGGAGGAGTATTTGGGAAAGTCATCCTTGCTATGTTATAACAAAATACTGAGCAAATTCTAGGTACAATCTCTAAGGGAGGAGGGAGGGAGAGAGATAAGATAACAGGATGACTTATTTCTTGGAAATAGTGCACCTCTTATGAAGGTTTAACCCTGGGCTGTTTTCAGGCTTACACCTCTCATTCAGCTAAAGCTGATGGAATTGTTGCAAACACAGATGAGTCTCAAGGAAACCCAAAGCAATTCTCTCCCAAGTCTTTTAACCCCTATTCCCAGTTCAACCCTGGGTAGGTACACCGAAATCTGGGCTGGGGGTAGGGTACAGCTAAGTTATGAAACCAAAGCATAGGTTTGGGACTGCATTAGCATGAGCCTGAAGAGTCAGAGGAACCTACATCAGATGTCAAAGCACTAGTCTAGAATAGCTAGAAACAGTGATACTATCCTACGACTGATTGTCACTTCTGGAATTTTCAGAGTGACTATAACTCAGCTCTTGGTGGGCTTCCCAGGACAACTAGACCCTAACGACTCCTCCATGCTCGTATGAGTCTGCTGCATCTTTGCAAGGAAATTTAGATTATTTTCCACAGATGCAGGATAACAATGGGGCAAATATGCCCTCTTACCTTCCAGTCCATGATATATTTACTCCCTGCTGCAAACATAGAGGGAGGGCAACTATTAAGAGATAGAGAGCTAAAGTGTAAAATGATGTGCCTCTCCTTATGAATAAGTATGAATTAAAGTTTGCCTGTCTGTGAAATCAAATACTGCAGAATCAATTTTGATGCTTCTGATGTATCTGCTAAAAAGGAAAGCTTTTCTTTCAAGCTAGAAGGGACAGATGGAAACCTCTTCAAGCCCTGACAAGGTTTAGTAGACAGCTGTCCAGACATGTAACATATATGCATTCCAGCACTAAAGAAGTAATCAAATGCGTTGAGTATACTCTCCCATAACATTTTCTTCTCCAAATTTACATCATATGAAAGAGGGGTGGACTACATGAGGAAGGAAAATTAAAACTGATTCTTTGGGTTTTAGTCAGTATCACTCTCATGGAATCTAGAACCAAATGAATCCTTATTGTTCAACCTTATCCAAACTCTCACTCTACAGAAATGAAGCAGAGATCCATAGATCTTAAGGGACTTGTCCAAAGTCATACATGCAACATAAAGAAGTCAGGATACAGCCCTGGATTCAATGTTCTTTCCAATGTACCACACTGTCTGCTTGCATTCTGAGCCTTAATATATGCTGTTATTCCTTCTCTCTTCTACTTATCCACCATACCAATCTACACCAGATTAATCTTCCTAAAGCCCTCCATTGATCCTTTTACCCCTCTGTGCAAAGTAATTTGACTGGCTCCCCACTGCATTAAAAAAATACCAAACTCTTTATCACCACTGCCTTTAAAAGAAAAATAAAAAGGGCAAACTCTTTAACTTTGCATTCAAATCCCTTACAAACTGTCCCAAAACTATTTTTCCAGCCATATCTCCCATTACTCCCCAACTGAAACCTACCTTTCCCTCAAGCTGGTCTACTAACTTACTCCTCAAACACACCTTGAGTCACTACTCAGGCCATTCCTTCTCCCATGGATGCCCTTTCCTGCTCACTTTCCACTTCTCTGCCCCATCCCCTACCTGCCAGTCAGATTTTCATCTACTTTCAAAGGTCCCCTGACATTATACGCCCCACCTTCCAGAAAGACTTCTCTGGACACTCGCGCCTTCTGAATGGTCTCTCTCCCAACTCCTGTAGAACTTTGTTCATGCTACTCAAAGACAAATTAGCTTATAATGCCTTAGTCAGTAGTTGTTCTTGGGCAGTCTTATCTCTCCTACTCAACTGCAAGCTCTTGAGAATCAGGAAAATTGTCTCAATGATCTTTGTATGCCCTGTAACTAACTTCTGTGTGCTGACACTTCTAGGCACATTCATATGCCTGAAAAAACTATTAATACATTGTAACTGTCATTAAAAATGAAAGTACTTTGGGTATGCTATTACAGGCGAGGAGTTAGTAAGACCTCACTTCAAGTGTGGCAATTAATTAATACAACTAATAGCTGTGTAACCCTAGGCAAGTCACTTAACCATTGTCTGCCTTAGTTTTCTTATCTGTAAAATGGAGGCATTTGAGGGCACATACTTCCCAGGGTTGTTGTGAGCAAAAACTGAGATAATATTTGTGAAGTGTTTTGCAAACCTTACAATCCTGTATAAATGCTAACTATTGTTGCTGTTAATATTATAAATGATGACATTGAAAACATTAATGAAACTACAAACAAGATAATACAGAGCACATTCTGTGCCCATCAATCATGGAACAGCTGAACAAGTTGTGGTATATGAATGTAATGGAATATTATCATGCTAGAAAAACCTTGAAAGATTTAAATGAACTGATTCGGTGTTAAATGAGCAGAACCAGGAGAACACTGTACACGGTAACAGCAATATTGTATGATGAATAACTTTGCTATTCTCAGCAATGCAATGATCCAAGACAATCCCCAAAGAACTCATGGTGAAAAAATGCTATGTACCTCCAGGAAAAAAAAAAAAAACAACCCGATTGAGTCTGAATGTAGATTGAAGCATACTACTTTTCACTTTCTTTGTTTTTTTTTTCTTTCACAAAATGACTAATATGGAAATGGGTTTTGCATGATTGTACATGTATAACCTATATCAGATTGCCCATCACCTCAGGGAGAGGGAAGGGGAGGGAAGAAGGGTTAGAATTTGGAACTAAAAACTTTAAAAAAATGAATGTTAAAATTGTTTTTACATGTAATTGGGGAAAATAAAATATTATTTAAAAAGAACAACAACAAAAAAGAACACATCCTGGAGTTGGAGTCAGAAGAACACCATATAAATCCAACTTCTATCACTCTGGGACCCTGGGGAAGCCATTTCATCTCCCTGAGACTCAGTGTCCTCATCTGTAAAACAGAGCTTTGGACTAGATGGCTCCTCAGGTCTTGCCCAGATCTAAATATATGATCCTATGAAACAAAAGGCAGTCTATATTATAACTAGAGGAGAATTTTGGGGTGAATATCACATTTATAGGTGGGGAAGGGGAAAAGCTCCTCCAAAATGAGTGTTTTCTCTGCACACACGTAAACCATTAAGAGTAAGGGTTAACTCATTTTCACTTTAGGAATAAAACAGGATATTCCCTCTTCATCCCATCAAATCTGGTAGTGTTACAAAGCCATTGTGTATACGACTAATTAGTCGCCAGAGGAAAGAGTCAGCTTTCCTGCTTATGCCACTTGTAAAAACATTAGTTTAATGTTGTATATTTGATTGATGCGAGTATGTCCATATGCCAGTGTCCTTCCAACGAAAGAGGAAAACAAACTGGAATCAGCCTGCAAGTGTAGAGAAAGCTAAGAACATATTCTATCAACCAGTTAACAAGGATTAACTGAGACTCTCCTACATGTTCAGGACACTGTCAGGGTCTGTGAAAAAGAGCCAGGTCCCTGACCTCAAGGTCCATGGACTCTACTTGGGAGGCAAAACTGATGTTTCAAAAAATCAGAGAACAAGTAAGGGCTAACTACAAACGAGCAACAGGGCTAAAAGCAACTGGAAGACAGTAGTTAGAGAAGGCTTTGTGGAGAAAGGAGAAATGGCAGGGAGAGACAGGACAGTCTTGAGCAAGGACTTGAAGAGTAGGTAAGATTTGGATCAATGAGAGTGGGGAGGAGGAGTGGAAAGGGCTCAGTCTGTGGAGTGGGGAGACTGAAGTATATGGAGAAAGAAAACGTGAAAAGGCAAGCAGAGTGGGGCCGGATACAGAGGACCTTAAAGAGCCAGGTAGAGGAGTTTGGAGCTGCTCACTGAAATTCATTTCCCCTCCAAACTTTTTATCTATTATAAATAATTTATACAATTATATTATATAATTATATGTAATACATTATATAATTTTTATTATAAAGGATTCATTGATTATAAATTTTTATTTATTTTATTTTACAAATTTAACATGGAGGAAGGCAACAGGGCGTAATGGATGAGTTCTGGATTCTGACCTGCGCCTTGATCTCAGCCAAAATCACTTCATTCTCGCCTGTCTCAGATTCCTCATCTCTAAAATAGGAATGATACTTGTACTACCCACATTTCAAGTTTGTTATGAAGTTCCAATGAGATCATCCGCATTAAGACCCTGGTAAATCATAAAACGCTGTATCTACATGTTGTTTAACTATTGCTTTGAGACATTTAAACCAAGTCAGAAGGCTAGACAGAATGAATGAGTCCCTATCTGAAGACTACCCTACATTCACAAAATTATAGAATCATAGCTCTGGGGCTAAAAGGAACCTCCAAAGCCCTCTAGACCAAACGCCTCATTTTACAGATGAAGAAACTGAGCCCCAGGGAGATTGAGTCACTTGCCCAAAAGTCACAGTAATCATTAATGTTAAGAGCAGCAATGGCCTTCCAGGCCCTCCCCTCCTTGTCCTACAAACTGATTACATGGAATCTGGAAAGAGACTTTCCTTTAGGTATTTCCAAAGCCTTAACCTCGCCTAGATTCTTGATTTGCCCCGACTTGCTTAGAAAAGCCATTTCAGCAAATCTGTCCTGTTGATAAGCACTCTAACACATTCTGAACTCTGATTCCCAGAAACAGGTTGGGTGAGTCAAGAATACGTAGATTTCACTGTCTAAAAAAAACCAAACCCACTTTGGATTAAGCAGCCTACCTATGTAAAACTGTCTTTAACAATCCATCATTGGGGTAAGCGGCCACACCTATGTAAAACTGTCTAACAATTCATCATTGAGGTAGGGAAACAGACTTGGAAGTCAACCATTAATGCAAGCAAGGCAACTGATGAGTATTTTCTCTCAGCTTCAAAATATCAATAAGAAACAGTTGTTTCTCTTATTAGGAAAAGCTCTTCCAGTATAGACTCCTAGAATGTGATAACTGAAGGGGGCTTGGAGATTTATCTACTCATTTTTTAATTCCCTCATGCAGTACTTTACACTGGCTAGGTACTAAAAGGTTTGTCGAATTAAATCTAGTCCAATTTAAAGAAGAGAAAGCTGAAATTCAGAAACGTTTGGTGCCTTGCCCAAAGTCACACCACTATTAAGTTACAGAGCTGTAGGGTTATACCTAAGGTGGAGTTGCCAGAGCTTTCCCATAGGGTGCCAATATTTAATAGGTGCTAATACCACTGGCAGTCATTCAGCAAGTAGAAACAGCTAAATTCCTGATAAGTAGGAAACTAGGGGATGTTCAAGTTGGCTGCGCCTCATTGGGGATATTCCTTCTCCCTCTCCTGGCAAGAGTCTCCCCAACAAAGCCTTTTGTACTGAGATTTAAGGTCTTTCTTTCAATCTTGCCTTGCCCCTTCCAAGTGATTTAGAGAGAAAAAAGTGCTTTGAGGCTGACCTTTTTGCTTCTTGCCCCAGGTGCCAAAATTGTGACCTTCAGCTCTGCAGGCTAAGATTTACACCCACACTTTCCCTTCTTTCCACCAAGTCTTGGAGTCTTCTAGTAACAAAGCAATTAACATGCATTTATTAAGCACCTCCCATACATGCTATGTGATAGGGGCATGAAAATTAAACATTCACTTAAATTGCTTACAGAGTAAAGATTTCATGACTATTTAGTTCTCAGAGGAAGAAAGCTATCTAAAGAGACTATAAACATTATCTCAAAGATAGTTTAATGATTTGAGGTTTTGTTTTTTCTAATCCCTGTTCTCATGAGGAGTTTGTCTTGCCCCACAATACATAATAATAATAATAAAAAAACTCATCACAAACTTTCCTGGAGAGGTAGCTTTAACTAATTATCCAAAAAAGAAGAAAAGCCACTACAATAAAGAGGTGAGCAAAAGTTGCTGTTTTGTTTTGTTTTAAATTAAACCCAAAGGTTAATCTTCTGAGGGATAAAAAGCAACAGCAGCGATTATGAATAATGCTATTTTAGTTAGACACAGTCTTAGAAGGCATCAAGCATTAACAGAAAAGGCTTATTTCTAGAGCAAATAAAAAACACATTGAAAGAGGCCAGTCTAAAGAGCCAAACTTGAATTCCTGCCAACAGTTTCACGCACACCCCCACACTGCACAGTTACACGTGGAATGTTGATGGGGTTACCACAAAACAGCGCCATAGCAACCACCATGCCAATCAGCCAGAACAGGATGACGAAGTCTATGAATTTTAACCAATAAAGCTTGAGAGGGGGAAGATTGAGCCTTACTCAGACCTTTTTCCAAAGTACAGCCTTAGAACACTTGGTTTCACAGTTTCTCAATTAAAGTCTGAACTAAAGACCTCCATATGATTCACCAGATGAATATCATATGCCTATATGTGAGTTTCTACGTGCATGTCCTTCCCAGAAGTCCAGAACAGCCCTGATCAAGTAAGACTGGGTGAACATTTAAAAATAAAATAACCCATCTTGCTCTGACTTGTTCTTATACAGGCTTACAGACAAGTCAGGGCCTTTCTGGTTCGGTTTCTTTGCAGCTCTCCAGAGAAGATACTGGGTTAGAGTGGGTGTCCAGGAGAAACCCAACAGGAAGTAACTACTCCACTAACTTGGAGAAGTAAACGGTGTTTTCAGTTCTGAAGAAATCATGGCCGCTCATCAAAGGTGCAGGAGACAACTGAATTTTAGCAATTAATGACCATACACCATATTTTCATGACCATATCACATATGGAAGACTAGACCAAACTATTTCCTTAAGTAAGAACTTGGTGGATGCGTTTTTCCAAAAACAAAAAATACATCTCTCCTTTCAGCGTAAAGGTGAGAAACTATGAGTTAGAAAAGTAGCATATTCTTTCAGATTTGGTAGCTTTTGTTGGTTGGCTTTGCTTATTGGTTTTTCTTTTGTTAAAAGTGAAGGTTCAATGTTGGGAGGGGGTATATCAGAAAATGGTAATAATTTTTTTCTAATTAAGGAAAAAAAGTCATCCAAGAAACTGAATGGAAAAGGAAGTGAGCTAGGAATAGATTCAGGGACGGAGGGACAGTACATGTGCTGCATACAATGTACCTCATGAAGTTTTAAAAGACCTGGAGAGCAAGCCTGTATCCTACCCCACCCCTGCCCCCCACTCCTGAATAGACAGATCCTCTATGGAGAATGGGGGGAGAGGGGAAGGGAGGGGAGGGGATGCAAATACAAATCCCATAGAATGAGAAAGAGTGAATGGGATGGAAGGTGTATCTCTGCAGACCCACAATGAAGAAGTTTAGTATCAATATGAGCTCTCTTTTTCACCCCAAGCAAAAGTTTACAAAGACAAGCCCAGCTCCTGGATCCTCTGATGGGACAGGCCTCCCCAGACACTACTCCTGTGGTTTCCATTTAATGGTTCAAGGTGTTCACACTGATGTTCCAAGTGGTTTGTGCTAAATATTCTTTAATGGCACCTTATGCAGTAAATAATTGCCCATTTATGTTACAAACATATTTTTCTTCTGTAACAAGACTAAGGATGTTTGAAGCCTTTTGTTTGTGGTTGTTGAAAGGAATCTGAGGAACAAAAAAAGTTGGGAACCCCTGCGCCATGCCTTTGATTATATACCCTGAAGTGTCGCAGAGATTACAAGGCAGTCATCCTATTGGTCCTGGAAACACTAGAGGCAATATTGTAACAGCACTGTGGGACATGATGTAAAGTGGCCTTGAGACTTCCTCTGATCAACGGTGATGAGTGTACTGCTTGGGAGTGGCAAAGGAGGGAAAAGGATTTGGATTCCAAGAGCCAAAGTCCCCACCACTCCCTTCTCAGCAGGAAAGGCAGGCCACAAATTAGCCAGTATTAGTTCTCTTGAGTCAGAGCTAACAGAGCATTCTGGAGGCAAGGACTATGCATTATAGGATTGAACGTTGCAGGGGACCTTGGAGACCATCTAGTCCAATTCCTTCATTTTATGGATAGGGAATCAGAGGCACAAAGAGCTTAAATAATTTGACCAGTGTGAGGGCAAGTGGGGCAGCTGCCCAGGGCGCTCCAGAAGAGATACAGGACCACTCTGGCAACAGAGCTGACAAGTCCTAAGCCTGGTCACCTCCTGACTTCTCAACTGCTCTCTATCTCTGCCAGGGGGTGAAAGATTTCTGCTTTAGAAAAAGGACAAACTACATCGAAAGGAAGGTAATTTTTAGTGAGCATGATTCCTTCTGATGTGGCAGGCCGCTGGAACAGGGTGTGGCAGCAGTCAAGCACCAGGGGAAATGGAGATCCCCATGAATAAAAAGGAGGAACGGCTTGTGTCTAATTAATTCAGACAATTACATCTGAAGATAGGTCAAAGTGCTGGTAACTTTAACCAATACAAGCCCAGGACAGGCTACCTGAGATATTTATGTGAAGACTGACTGGTTAAAAATGGAAGCTCTCAGTATGACCATCAACTCCAATGCTACAAGTGTTATTCTTTTAATGAGCCATTTACCCCCATCTCTTACAGCCCTATCAACTACGGCAGTAACAGAAAATTGATTCTTTATTTCCAATGATCTTTGTAACCATCTAAAGCAGGTCTGTAGGATTTATGAGGATTTGTGTCTCCTGAATGAAGACCTGGTACCCAATGGATTGGTGCCATTAAATCCATCACCCGAGGAAAAACACATAGCCCCTTAAATCAATAGCAATCAGGGAAGCAATGTGTCTCTCCTTAGACTGTTTTTTCCAAAGACTATTTAATAGAAATATCAGTCGGGAAGCCAGGGGTCATAACTACAAGAATAAAATCAATCACGGCTTCAGCAACACAAAGACATAATGCATTAATGTTGCATTTCCAATCCATATTTATATTCCTGACCAGTAAGCAACTTTTATCAAGCCTTTATCGTGGGCAGGCCTCTTAAAAGAAAATGGTGGATATTACAGACAGGCCTGAAAGAACCCATGCCGCCACTATCCCTGCCACACCCACTCATGGTGCGGCAAGTGAGTCATCATGCTGCCATGGAAAAACCGTTTGTTCTGAAATCGAAGGACTTCAGGTTTGAATCCTAGCTCTTCCAATGAACTTCCTAAGGCTCTTCCCAGGTCTAACATTCCATGATTCCCCTACCTCGGCTCCTTCTGAAATAATTTATAAATAAGCTTTTTGGCCCAACCCTGTATTAAAAGTGTGGTCTTTTTTTTTTTAAGTAGAAACTCCAGTTCCAGCCCCCAAGGAGCCCAAAATCCATTAGGGGATAGATGAACATACTTCTGGATGCTCTAAAATGGGTAACTTACACCCTTAGGTCACAGGATGTGGAGATGAGAGTGCCCTTAGAAATAATCTAATACTACTGTCTCACTGGACAGATATGGTAATTGGGGGCTGGGAGGTGAAGTGATTTGTCCTAGGGTCATAGAGGTAAGAGTCAGAGACAGAATTTAAACCCCGCTTCTCCAACTCTAAATGCAGCTCTCAGTCCACTGTACCATGCTCTTACTTTTACTGCAGGCACGTAAGGAGAACAGTTAATATCATCCCCATTTTACAGATCAGGAAGCCAATGTTTTGAGGTTTTGCGTTTGCTGCTGTAATCTGTATCTATTGCTTTTTCCATTCTATCCAGCCAGCACAGGTCCGTCATAAATTCACTTGATCCATCCCAGTAGCAGCCACTTGGGCCTAAATCTATTTGGAAGACAACGCCTCTCTGAATTCATACACCCACTGAATTAGAACCAACACCACCTCCTACCCACATTAACATCCTGTTAAGCCGCAGGCAAAAATGGCCCTTTTCACTGAAAATCGGCCACAATCCTGCCCTACTGCACCAATGCTGGGGATCCAGGGGGGAGCTCCCCAGGATCCGGGGATCCGTTGGTAAAGGCTGCTCCCACCCCCTCAGACCACACAGAAGAAAAAAGGGTGAGAAGAAAAGAAAAAGGAGAGGAAAGAAAGGGGGATAAGAGGAAAGAAGGGGAAGAGAACATATAGGGAAAGAAAGGAAAGGAAGGAAGGAAAAGAAAAACAAAAGAAAAAAGAAAAGGACGACTCCCAAGAACAGAAGGTTTTACGCTACTATATCAATCTATGCCAGCTGTCGGATTTCCCTCATTATGCAGCAATGCAACCAGACTAGCTCTCCCCGGTTACTTCCAGTCTTTAAAACAGAGAGGGTTGGACGAAGAAAGTTAATTGAACCCTTTTTTCAGGTCAGTTACTTGACTTCGGAAATGTCGGTGCACTTTTTAAATGAATAAATTCTGAAAACCCCACTTGGTAGAAACTTCTTGAAGCTGCCTTGGCCATCTACCACTGCCACGCCCTTACCTCTCCTGGGCAGATTCCTTTCCCCTGGAATGCAGCCACCCTTCCCTCCCAGCTGTTCACCCCCTATCCCCTCGCCCCACGCAGCAGTCTGAAGCTGGGGGCCCAGCCCCACCCCATGCGGCCTGCGCGCAGGCTGGGGGGCTCAGCTGGGACTAGCCACACTACTATTCTCCCTAGACGTCCTGCCCCTAGCGCGAGCCCTGCGCCCAAGGAGACCCTAGAGCAGGATGAGCCCCTCAACTGCTGCCCATTTCCTGGTTGTCAGCCCCCTCCGCCCCAAAGCAACTCAGAGCCCCTTTGCAATGGCCTTTGTTTTTCTTTCAAGAACTTCTCCCTCCCCGCTCTAGCCGAGCGACGGCAATAGCGGGAGGGCCACTCCTTACCTGTGCCAAGCGCTGACAGGGCAGGGAGCTAGTCGGGCTTCAGGCAGAGCCGGGACCGCTTGGGTGGGGTTTTTATCCTCTGCCACATCCTCAGTAGGAGTAGAATCCCCGCCCCGCCCCTCCCCGCCCCGCCTCCTCTCCCCTCTTCTCTTCTCCCCCTCACCAGGACCTCCCCTGATTCATAGTGACTCACTCACACACATACACACACACACACCGTGGCAGGAAACATTGTGCAAAAACTTAGCTAGCAGGGCGGGGTTCCCCGAGGGTTCAGTCGTAGCCCCAACGT
Source organism: Trichosurus vulpecula (assembly GCF_011100635.1). NCBI lineage: Eukaryota > Metazoa > Chordata > Mammalia > Diprotodontia > Phalangeridae > Trichosurus > Trichosurus vulpecula. Next base: position 144,172,461 of record NC_050580.1, read on the forward strand.
TAACAAGCTGAGTATCAAGTTCTGATCCCTCCAACAAAACCTTCCTAGCTATTATTAGACATCAGGCCCGAACCGTCTTTCTACTCCTTCTGCTTTTCGAAGGTCTACCCTTTGGATTTCTAGCCACTGCCTTCCTTGTTCAACATTACATCAAGTTTAGAGACCTGTGAAAGGGAGGGCTGGAGGAAGAGGGTCGGGGTGTGGGGTTTGGGTGGAGGTCCGTGTCCTTGCTGTTAATGAATTAGCTGTGCCTGAGCTTGGTTAAATAGTTTCACGTTTTTGATGTTGTCAGTGTTAAAAGCAGAAAATGGGGTTGGTTGTTCCAGGAAACATAAATCTTTATTCCCCTGAGCTAAGACTCCTGGCACCCTTCTTCTATTACTGTCTGCGAATCTATTAGCTTAACCTTAGACAAGGCAGTTCCCAGAAGAAAGCCACAATGCATTAGCAGAATGATCCCATGAGCTTGCTGCAGCACTTGGTCCTTGGCATATCTGTCTGCCCTTTAATATAAGAAAGTGCATGGAAAGGAGTCATTGCAGGCTTGGAAACGTCAGATTCACATTTGGGCAAGTCCTGGCAATACATTGCTGCAGCACTCATCCAGAGTTTGAATAGGGTGGGTAATAGAACTGTTCCTGGCTCGTTGGAAATAGAAACCTCAAAGCCAAGTTTCCAAACTAGAGGAAACTCCTTTACTCTGGAGTAGGTTTTAGTCATCACAATTTCCACTTCTCCCTGAGAAGCTTCTGAGTTCTGTGTATATGCAGTGGGTTCTGTAAGTAGTTTTTGTTCATCTCTGTGCTATGTATTCTGGAAGTTTACACTGTCTTGGAGGATCTGTTGATCCTGCAAAGTTGTCTGCAAATTTTGGACACTGGATTAATGCCAAGTGTCAGTCCAGTCCCAGTACTGGATTTCTTTTCTCCCATGTTTTAACACAGTTGTTATTTCCCAGTCATTTATCCCTACTCCCTTGACTTTGCCCCCATTTCCCTAAATTCCATCTCTCACCACTAGTACTTTGTTTGGACAATGTTCTTACTTGGCAACCAGAGTAAACAACACTTTTGTTTGATTTAGCAACCAGCCATTTTTCTTCTCAATTTATCTAAAAAGCTTCTGGTAAAGTTATTAAACATCTTATCACTACCTCCCTCATTTGAATGCTTTCCTTTTTCCTTCTTGTTTTTCATATTCAAGTCATTCGTCCTTTTCTTTAAGTTTTTTTGGTCTTCCATTCTCATCACCCCTTCCTACTTGCTTACATTTTGCCTAGATCTACCCTCCCTTCTTTACAGATGAGTCTGGAATCCTGTTTTAGAATCACAGAATGTTAGAGTTGAAAATCCAACTCTTTCATTTTCCAGATGCAGAGAGACTCAAAGTAACCTGGACAAGGCCAATGCAGCTAGTTAATATAAGACAGAATTAGAATTCAGACCTCCTGTCTCTTGTCTTCATTTATCATTCTTACTTCTAGGTCTTTTCCCACCTGGCTTCTAATACCTCATGTATTCTTCTTCTACCCAGATATCAAAGGTTCCAAATTTCAAATCCCTCCAGAATATCCCATGGGGTATTATCAATGATAGACCTTAAATGAAAGATATAAAGAAAAAAAATAAAGGTCATATCTCTGATATTTGAATAGCTTTAATATAATTCCTGGACTGCATTTTTTTACTCTGAAACTTAGACTGAAAGGCCTTAGGGCAGAGACCGTGTTTATGCACCTACTCAAAAAGCAGTGTTGAGATAAGGATTGTCAGCTCTCTGCCAGTATCACTTTTAAAAAATCACTTAAAATAACAGGTATGTGGTATTTAGAGTCTCCTTTTTCTGACCAAGGCCTTCCTAGTCCCTTGGACTGGTAGAGAATTATTCTTCCAATTGCATTGGTAATAGGTATTATCAAGAAAGCATTTCATTCAAAAGATAAAACATATTGAGACCTCAAAGATTTAAAAGAATATCTTTCTTGATTATTTTGTCTAATCCATACTTAGTTGGCCATCTGAAATATATAACCCAATATGGTAAATTAAACAAACTCTGATTTGTCAATAATGACCTGAACTTGGAGGGATGGGGAGGTATGGTTTGGATGGCCAATTTAGGAAGTTCTTATCAATATAAGTCGACTCCTAGATTTTTGAAATCATAGAACTATAGAATTTCAGAACAGGAAAGGACTTTATCAGCCATCTAGTCCAATGGTTCCCATTTAGTGATCTGCGATTATCCAAGGAGTTCATGCTAAAAATTCTTGAATGGTACCTTATCTTTAGTAGTAGATTATTGCCCAGTTATGTCACAAAAACATTTTTTGCTGTGACAATAAGAATGTGTATGTTTGAAGCATTATAGATTTTATTTCTGTAGCTATTTGGAACTGTCATGATCTTGTATACATTTTGGTGTTCATGCAATGATTATATCAAATTTGGCCTGCTTCTAAGTGCTATGTGTTTTTGCAGTTTCTCAACCTGTCATCAAATTGTTTCCAAACCACCATAAGGGTTCAACATTCAAGCACAAACCAATTTCCAAGACACCATCAGACTCAGGTGCATTCTCCCATTTGTATTCTGTACCCTTCACCAGATTAGCTCCTCATATGTCATAAATTGTATCATCATGTGATCTAGGTGTTATGAATGTTTTTTTTTTCTTACAGCTAAATGTCAAATGACCAGAGTGTGCACTAGGCAAGCACATTACAAGCCATCTTGAAATCATCATGGGTCATCAAATTTGTTCTGTAGAAATAAGCTCTAGATGCCTCTCATTGCAGTATTAAGGCTATTTTCCAGTTTAAATTTATCCTCCACTTATGTTACTATTCTTCTGTCTGGTATATTTTCAAATTATTTGGTTGGCAACATTAGTCAGTCATTTAGTACAGTTTCTATAATGGTTGGCATACCAGCAGTAGAAAAGAAGAAAGTTATGTTTGAAGAGATTCTTTCCTTACAAAGTTTAGTTTATATTATTTGTAGTTATACGTATTATTTATATTATGAAAAATGAAACAATATATGCAATTTAACTTTAATTATGTTGATCATTTAATATTGTACTTGTTATTAGCCAGTAGAAAAGTAAATATTTTATATCATAACTAGCTATTCATTTTTGTCAGTTAGGTAGCCAAAATTTTTTAAAATGATTTCTGTCTCTCAGCAAGAAAGCTTGTAAAATTCTCCTACCATTTTCTAACACATTTACATGAGCAAGTATTTTTTACTTTATTCTTGTTTTAAATCAAAATACAGCAATAAACTCAATGAAGAACCAGATATAAGACTATGTTTATCTGCTGTTGAATCAAATGTTGCAAATATTTGTTTTAATAAAGAAGTCCAGTTTTGGAATTATGTTGATTTTTACAAAATCTTTCAAGTTCTTAGTTCAGTAAAATATAATTTACATTCAACAAAATCAATAAAATAAAGAAATTTAAAGTCTTCCATATTATAGTAAGCATATAAGGTCTTGTTGGATTACCTCTTTTAATTTTTACAGAATGTGCCACAGAAAATATTCATAATTATTTTATGATTCATTTTGAAATTTTATATTTAGAATTTTCATAATTAAAGGTAGAGTGAAATTTTGTATTTTATGATTATATAATATAGATTTTAATTCGGGAGCTTTATGGGGCAAAAGTTATCATTGTTATTGTAAGTACTTAAGGAATAGCCCTAAAAGAATATCATGAGAAGTATATTAAATTACCCTGTGGGTTCACAACACTTTTTTCTGTTGTCGAGAGGGGTTCAAGAACAAAAAACTTTGGGATCTACTCCAACCTGTAATCCAACAGAAATGTCCTGCATTATATACCTAACAAGTGACTATCCAGTCTCTGCATGAAGACCTCTAATGCGGAGGCACTCACTATCACCTGAAGCAGCCTACTGGCTTGTTCTAATTGTTACAGAGTTCTTCCTTAATTAAGCCTCAATGTGACTCTGCAGCATCCAACTATTTAATAGAATAAATCTAATCCTTCTTCTTCAAGATTCCCTCTTGTTTTATGTTTATTTCCAGAGGCGGACAGCTGTTTACTAGACCAGACCTCATATTACATTCATTGGTATGCTATCTCTCATGGAATTCATCAGAGAATTTTAGGATTGGAAAAGACCTGAGTGATCCTCTAGTTCAAGGCCATCGAGATGCTAAGTGGTACAATGAAAAAGAGTTGGACTTGGAATCAGGTAGTCCTGAGTTCAAATCTTGCCTTACATACTTACTAGATAGTAGGTAAGATACTAGTAGACTAAATGGTTAAGTCACTTAACCTCCCTCAGCCTCAATTTCTTCATCAATAGAAGAGGGTAATAAAATGTTTGAGAAGCAACATGAGGCAGTGGCCAGGGCACTAGACTGGAAATCAGGAAAACTTGGGTTTAACTATCTCCATAGACGCTTACTAGCTGTGCGACCTGGGCAAGCCTCATAAATTCTCTGAACCTCAGTTTTCTCTCTTTTAGTAATAAATTGATCATCCTTCCCTCTCCAGTATCTTCAATATCTGTCCCTTCCATGCTGTACCCTGCTCACCTCCCAAACACTGGATCCTTCTTACATGATTTCAAACATATCCAGATCTCTCCCATCTTAAAAAACAAAATACCATCCCTGGACCCTGCTGACCCCTTCCAGTTACTGGCTCACATTCCTTCCTTTTACTGTGAAATATTTTATACAAGAGGTCTGTTTCAGCTGCCTCCATTTTATCACCCTCAGTCCCTCTCACATACCATGAAATCTGATTCCTTTCGCTACCCGCGGTCGAAACTGCCTTCTTAAAGGCAACTGCCTCCAAAATTCCAATGGTCTCTGCTTTTATTCTCCTTGACTTCTCTGAAGCCTAAGCCTTCCTTTTCCTTGAAATTTTCTCTCCTCTTACCTTCTGTGAAACTCTATTATCCTAGTTCACTATCTTTTATGCCACTTTTCTGTCTCCGTCTCCAATTTCTCCTCCTCCTCTCTAACTTTAGTTCTCTCACAATATTCTGGCCATGGTTTTCTGCTTTTCTCCCTATGTAAAGTCTCCTTCAGTGAGTTTATTCTTTTTAGTAGTTTTAACTATTACTTTGATGCCAGTAATTTCTGAATATATCAACAGCATTAGCCTCTTGTTGGAACTTCATTCCTCCATATTCAGGCGCTTTCAGGACATCCCCACTTTTATTCTTACCATCATCACAAACTCAACATATCCCAGATCAGCCTTATTTCTCTATTAAATTATTAATTTATCTATTAAATATCTAACTTATCTATTATTAATTTATCTCTTAATCTATTAAAAGCTATTAAATCAGCTTCCCTTTTCAATTTCTTCATGGCACCACCATTCTTCCAGTCATTCAGGCTCAAAATCCAGGAGCCCCTTTCAACTTTATTCTCTCCTTCACCTTCTGTATCTATCCTGTCACCAAATCTACCTTTTTTTTTCTTTTAATTTATTTATTTTTAGTTTACAACATTTGGTTCCACAAGCTTTTGAGTTCCAAATTTTCGTTTATTCTACCTTTGTAATCTCTCTGAATAATTCGTCCATTCTTCAGTCTTTTATCCTATAATGCCAACTGTTGAAGGTTTCCTGTTTCCCAGTCTTTCCATTTCTCCCTACCCCAATACATCCTACACCATTGCTTTTATTATGTCTCATAAAGAATGTAGCCTCTCTCTGTTACCTAGAAGATCATGATCAAACCCTTCCACCTGGCATTTAACATTCTCCATATTCTTGGCCCTAGTTTACAAATCTAACATTATTTCCCACTACTCTCCAACATACATAGATTCTCAACTGCAGTCAGACTTCTCTCCTCATTTTTTCCATCACAGGCCAGGGTTATTATCAGCTTCACCCCTTTGTTCATGCTGTTTCCCTTACCTAGGACCTGCTTCTTCTCCATTGATATTGATATGGGATTTTAGAAATTTCCTTTTATTATTCAGAATTCAGGGCCATTCCTCCTAGAAATTTTGGTTAACTGGTTAAAGTCAGTCTTCTAATAACCTTAGCTGACCAAAACCTGACTCATGAAAATAATAATGTAAAGGGAAGGTCAAGGCGATTTGTCCTAGTTAATGCGTTGCTGAACTGACCAAAAACCTGTCTCATGAGATGTGAAAATTTATTTAGAGCCTTACATATTCCTTATATAAGAAGGCAGAGGAAAAAATCTCAGCTGTCCCTGACTTCTTGGCGACATATAAATCTTCCTCCTCAATCAGCCAATTTGTGAAACTTCTAAATGTAGTTCAATTGGAAAGCTGCCTTAGTTTCCCTATAGAGTTTGTTTGATGAGGTTTGTTTCTTTAGGGGATGTATGAAATGGTGACTCTGTTTAAATAAGTTTGTTCAACTTATTTTGACATTGAAGGAAGAATGCTATCATGAATCTATCTTTTCTTTAAGTTTTATGGCCTAAGAGCAATCTAGCCTATTTTCATCCTATCATTAATTCTGGGCCCCTTTCCATCTGTCTGTCCAAGATAAGAGGTACAGGGAAACCAGCTCAATGAATTGTCCATCCAACTGTTTCTTATAAAATTCTTTATATACTCGTTTTATCCTTTGAAAATAGTTAAGCCAGATTCTTTTGTATTGGACACAGAATAGGCCAGGCTGCATAACATCTGGCCTGTGGGCCACTTGTGGGCCATATGTTGTGCAGGCCTGGAATAGACACTAAATACTCTATTTATTGAATTGCTTTAAGTTTGGGACCAAACTTTTCTATAGGGGGTGTTCAGGGAGGACTAGCACCTTTGGTATGAGGGCCTGCCCACCCCTTTTCAGGGCTGCTCATCTACCTTTTGGTGTCCACCTGTCACCCAAGTCTCACCTGTGGCTCCTAGAAGCTGTGGCATGAGCAATGGCCACACCCCGGTAAAACCATCTCAACACACATGCTACACCAGGTGGAGGATAACCAACAGGCCTTAAACCTGTCAGTGAGTTAGGGAGATGTCTACCCTAGGTATGTGAAGACATCTCCCAGTGGAATGAGAGGATGAGAACAATTTTTTCCAAGGGCCATGAAAGCAGCTTAAGCAGGTGCTGTGGAGCGCTTAGAGCTTGGTCAGACAGCGAAGAAGCCAAGGTCACCCACTGTATCCTGGACCATCGTTAGTTGTCTTGATTTTTGTCTTGCCACTGGACTCAGATGACTCTGGAACATAGAGTAAGGTTGGTGACTTTGTGCAACTCTGCCTCACTTAAATCCAATTCACGTGAAAGCCAAGACATCACCCTGATGTCATTGCTTCTCTTTGAAAACAAAGGACAAGCAACAATACTCCAGGCAGGGATGAACTATGGTTTGGTAAAAGACTAGGACAATGCCCTTCTCTTTGGTTTCGAAAACCCCTTGTAATGAAGTCCAGCATTCCACTGACCATTTTAGCCACAACAGCACATTGGGCAGACAGCTCAGAAAGCATTCTTTACTCCAGTGACTTCTAGATCTCTTTCCTGAGTTGTGACTAGTAGTTTCGAACTTCAGTTCAACAGTTATTAGGGACTTCTATGTGTAAGGTTGAGCAGAGGTGTCAAACTCCTGAGTGGTCTGAACCAGATTTAAATATAATTGGGAAATGTTTAACAAAATAAATAAAAATACCTGGATAATGTTAATTTGTGATTTTATAAGTCAAAATGTAGGCCTGTTGGGATCTATTTCTATTTAAATTTGATACCAGTGGTGTATAGAACAGAAAGCAGGACCCAGAGCTAGGAAAATCTGGGTTGGAGTACCACCTTTGACATATGCTGGCTGTATGATCCAGAGCATTAACTTAACAGTTAACTTCTCAGAGCCTCAAGCAACCACAACTATACATCACAGAACAGTTACAGGTCTGCTTGGTGAAGGGCATTTCCTTATGGGAATTCTCCCATACTAATGAAATCACAAGTGTCAAAGAAATTACACCTGCTTTATGTGGGTTGGAGTAGTTTCCCTTTAAAGGGATAGGGGAAGAGTTCCTGGGATCATCATTGGTCTGGCTTCCTTAAAAGGTCTACCCCATGGGTAATTGGTATTAGAGATTTTAGGGAATTTCTGCTGCCCAGCAAAAAAAATGTCTTTCTGACCTAGCATGGCCTGTTACTGTGGTGAATGCGAAGTTGAGGCATAGTAGCCATTGTATTTGAATTAATATTATTTTTAACTTTAGGAACTGTATCTTTTTTGTCATTTATTATCAGTATACTGGCTTTTATAGTATTTTAGGGTCAACTAGTAACTCACTGCATTTTAACCCTGAGCCGGAATCACTGGACTGGCTTCAGGTAAGCCTAGCCCAGAATGACTGGTCTAGACCTGGGGGGGAAAAGTTTTATTCTAGGTCCTGGACATATAAATACAAAAATTAAATAGGCCCTGCCCTTCAGGAGCTTATATTATACTAGGGGTATACAACAAGTGCCTAGATAAATAGATCCAAAGTCATTTTAAGTGGGAGAGTGTAATGATAATCAGGAACGATCAGGGAAGGCCTGTGATTTGAAGGAAGCTAGAAGGCGTAGGTGAGGAAGGAGTGAATCTGGACAAAGAAGAACACTTGTTTTAGGCACAAAGATGGTCTGTGGGAGGTCATGTTTGGGAAATGGCCTGCAGTACCATTTGTCAGGAGTAGAGTCTGCATGAAGGGGAGCAATCCGAAATAAGACTAGAAGAATAGGTGATAGCTATATTATGGAGGATTTTAAATGCCCCTCCAAGGATTTTGTATTTTATCCTAGAGGCAATAGGGAGTCAATTAATATTTTTGGGTAGGTGGGTAACATGGCTACATCTGTGCTTTAGCAATATCCAACTGGCAGCTCTGTAGAGGTTGGGTTAGAGAGTCTAGGAGACCAATGAGGAGGCTACTGAAATAATTTAGACAAGGAGTGGAAAAGGGCTTGAACTAGAGCAGAATTTCTACGAGTGGAAAGGAGGGGGAGGATGCAAGAGATATGCCCAGGTAGAACTGACCAGACTTAACAAAGGATTGGATATGGGAGGGGAGGAAGAGTCAAGGAGTCTCTAAGGTTGTGAACCCATTATAAGTATGAATTGGAAGGGTTGCCCCCTTACAAACATAATATTTTACACTTCTCTCCCTGAAATTTAACATGTAGAACAAAGGTATGTAACAAATGAAAATAGCAATTACTTCCCTATTTACCCTTTGATGTTGTGGAAATCTGCTTCTTGCTTGCAGAAACCTTCAAATCTACTAAATATGCTCTAATGTTATCTTCAAACAAGTGCAGCAACATGACGGGCAGGGAATTTCTTTTTTTAAATAACATCTACTATGTGGTAGGTGTCTTATAAATATTACCTCATTTAATCCTCATTTCCATTCAAGGTAAAGGCGACCGTTATCTCCATTTTACAGGTGAGGAAACTAAGGCAAACAGGATTAAGTGACTTGCACAGGGTCACACAGCTAGTAAGTGTCTGAGGCTGGATTTGAATTCGGGTATTCCTGACTCCAGCCCTGGCACTCTATCTGATGAGCCACCTAGTTGCCTCTGAACATAAGTTCTGGATAAAAATCAGAGGAGTAGCTTGTAGAGAGGGAGGAAATTTTTCCTGAGAGTCTCTGTAGTAAAGTGGATGTTAAAAGTCCCACTAGCTTTGGATTCAAATGACTTTGGACACATCATTTGAACATTTTGGAACCTGGGTCTCTTCAGATATAGAATGGGGGTAATAAATGCATTATGCATTTCACAGGGTTTCTGTGATGAAGGAACTTTGTAAATTGCTAAGTTCAATGAAATCAGAGCTATCAACATTTAAAAGAGAAAAACGTTTATTGATGTCCTTTGCTTTCATACCACAGTCATATCCTGATATATTCTCCTTCACTGAAGCTTATCTTGTAACAGAAAAACAGTGAAGCTAAGCCAACTTAATACAGAGACCATGTCTGAAATCACATGTACTATTCTGCACCTGTAGTCAGTTTCCAACCTCTCTACCGAGAGGTGGTCAGTATGTTTCATCCTCCATTCTCTGGTATTGAGGTTGGTCACTACAAATAATCAGTTATTTTGGAGAGTTGTTTTCATTGACATTTATTGTAATCATTGTTTATTTTGTTGTCCTAATTCTGTTTTACTCTACATCAGTTCTTACAAGTATATCATATCATATTACATTATTAATCTCATTAAATTGATATTCTTCTGATTTGGAATTGTAATAGTTAAACCTAGGCATACCTCAACCTAGGTTTACTCAAAGCACATTTGTATGATCTATCAAGGAAAAAACAATTTACAGTTAATTAATAATGTAAAGAAAATGACCATTCCAACTCTGTGATCGATGACCTAGATTTCATGGGACTTCTAGGAAAAGCAATGTAATAGAGAGAACACTATCTTGAGGGCCAGAGGACCTGGATTCTCATCTTAACTTTGCCATGAAATAATTATGTGAGTTTGGGGAAGTTACATAGCCTCCCAGGGCCTCCACCGTCCCCCTATAACAAAGTAGGAATTGAACTAAATAATCTCTAAGGCCCCTCTAAGTACTAGCCTTCTAGGACTCTAAGTAATGATCTAAACATTTAAAATAGTTGGTAGAAGAGTTTTATGTCCAACATTGTTATTATGCCAGCAGAATTTTAGTTCAACCTCCTGACACCTAGACATCTGGATTTCCTGATCTGGTCTTACATTCCAATGCTTGATGTATTTTTAACTGGGTGGGTCTTGGGATGTTATGGGCAAAAGGCAAACCAGATGGTTGTTACTTTAATCATCTCTGGCCAATTTTTTCTCCCTTTTCTTCTTAATGTATGTCTTTTTTTTTTCTTTTAAACATGAAGTCGGGACCAGATAATCTACACTCAGTCCCCATGCTGCCCTCACTTCCTAATTTGGGGATGCACCAGATGACTTCATAGGTCTTTTCCTTCTCCAGTTTCTATGAATCACCAGCTATAGCAACTAGGGTGGGGCAACAGGCGTCTCCACTACAAATATATTGTAGCTCAAATGGAATGAGAATAGATGGGCTGCTGGAATTGTAAGAGAACAGAAGAGATCCAAGAGTCCTTTGGGAGATCTTCTGAACACAGATATTGCCTTAGAAATTTCTGTTTCTCTACCCTGGAACTTTCTGTACTGTTTAACCATTACATACCACTTTTCTGTTTGTAAAGTGCTTTATAATCACTTTTTATGGGATGGGTAAAACGCTGATTCCAGTTACAGATGGAATCTCTGTGGGTCCAGATAACCAATTTCCCTCCAAGAAATGTCAGCACCTATCAGTTCCCATAAATCAGGCAAAGCTCCAAACAAATACATATGTACTCTCTGAGAAAGGCATTTAGCCCTTCGATCTAGCTTGCTGTCTTCGTGATTATTTCATGTTATTGCCTAACCATGAAAGAGAAACTCTATATTATCTACCTGTACATACATAGGTGCAATGCAGAAAAGCATTTTTATAATGCTTTTTTATAATTTACTTATTCTTGGCAGTATGCTAATTAAAATGGAAAATAAGTAGTAGACATATTTTGAAACAATTTATTATCAATTATTCTTGCTTTATTGCCTTGCGACCTTGAGTAAACCATTTAATTTCTCTGGGCCTTAGTTTTTTATCTGTAAAATAAAGGGGGTGGGCTAGATGTCCTCTGCAGTCCCTTTTAGCTCTAAATTTATAATCCCATGAGTCTGTGAATGTAAAAGTTGAGTATGATGACAATATGTTGTTTTATAGCTCATCATGCAGCATTGGCTAAAATGTGAAACTAAACTAAACTCTGAACATATATAACATTTACAACACTTCATTCAACTTGAACTACATCTACCTGATGCTAAGAAATATTATTACAGGGCAGAACTAGGGGAGGGGAAAATAGGCCACTAGAGAATAACATGCAGGGGAGTCAAATAAAGCCTATTTTTCAAGGTTACTTTTTATCAATGCACATGTAACAGGACTTGGGCCTTTACTATTGTAGCAAGTTGCCTATAGCAGTTTCCAGTCTTGCCTCTTCCCTCTAGACATCTTAAACCCATCATGCCCCAAAGTTGACCTCATTATCTTTCCTCCCCTCTTCTTAAGTTTCCTATAACTGTCAAAGGCAGCATCAACCTCCCAGAAAGCCAAGCTTGAAACCTAATTGTTATAGCTGGACTCCTTACTCTTTCCCATCTCTCATATCCGCTCTGTTGTCAAGCTCTGTTGATTCTACCTTCATGACATCTCTTGTGTATAGCCCCTTCTCTTCTCTGACACAGCCACTACCCTGGTATGAGCTCTCATCATCTCAAGCCTGAGCTATTACAATAGCTTACTGGTTGGTCTCCTGCCTCAAGTCTTTTCCCCCTCCAGTCTATCTTCCACCCAGCTGTCAAGTTGCTCTTCTTAAAGTTCAGGTCTGACCACGTTACCACTCCTACCTCTCATTCAGTAAACTCTAGGGGCTCCCTACTATCTCCAGGATGAAATATAAAATCCTGTGTTTAGCATTCAAAGCCCTTGGTAGCCTCTCCTCACCCCAGCCTTTCCAGTCTTACACCTCAGTCACCTCCACATCCATTATGATCCAATGCCCTCTTTGCTATTGCTCACACAAGGCACTCCGTCTCCTGCCTCCAGGCTTTTCCACTGGCTCTCTCCTATGTCTGTAATTCTCACCCTCTTCACTTCTGCCTCCTGGCCTCTCTGGCTTCCTTCAAGTTACAGCTAAAAACCACCCTCTACAAGAAGCCTTTCTTAATCCCCTCGAATGCTAGTGACTGTTCTCTCTAGACTACTTCCAATTTATCCAGAATTTATCTTGTTTATAGTTATATTTGTTGCCTCCCTCGCCAGACTGTGGGCTCCTGGAGGACAGGAACTATTTGTTTTGTTTTGTTTGTTCCTTTGTATCCTCACTTAGCATAATGCCTGGCACACAGTGCAAGTTTATCATTACTTCTTAGCAGAATGAAATGCTTTCTTGAGGCTCCTCTAAGCCTGAGGGTATTTTGCATGGCCTTTAACTGAAGGGGAAGATTTGATAATGAAGGAGATTAGAAATAAAATACTCTGAAAGGAGATATGAGTCACACCCCAAAAAACCCCCCAAATTTTGTGAATGGGGTATGGCCACTATCTGAGCCTTGGGGCAGGGAAGAGGTAAGGACAATTTAATCACCCTAATTCCACTAGAAGTATTGGCTATATTGAGTTGAGAAGAATGGGTTAAGAGGGTTTGATAGCTGCCCAGGTAGCCCTTTTGTGTGCCATCTGGCCTGAGTGGGCAAGAAGCCCAAGTGGAATGGAATGGCATAATGAGCATGGACACAGTGCTCAGCACTTTCTACAAATAGTACTTAATTTGATCTTCACAACAAAGCTTGATGAATAAAAGAAAAGAATTTTTATCCTGTCATTCTAGGCCTGTTACAATCTTCAACTGGCCTTAATTCATACCACTCTCCTTCACACACTATGTTCCAGCAGCTATTCATTTCCAGTCCCTCCTGCCCAGGCAGTGTGGTATAGTGGAAAAATACCTGCATTTGGTGACCTCAGGCCAGTCGACCTCCTTGGACTTTACTCTTCTCTCATTTGCAAAATGGACAAGATGGTCACTGAGGTCCCTTCCAAGACAAAATCTGTGGCCCCCATACCTGAAAAGTTTTCTCCCCACATGTCTCCTTGTGGAAATCCTTTGTTTCCATTTAGAGGTTGGCTCAGATCTCATAGGCTTAGTTCTCTCCCTGTAACTGATCTCTCTTCTCAAATCCCTTTTTCTACTCATCTGGACCTTTCTTTTGCAACTCATCATAGCTAGCATTACAGTTAAAGCTAGCATAACTAGCTTTAACCAGATTGCAAGTTTCTTTAAGGCAGGAATTGTCTTCTTTTTTTTTTTATCTTTGCTTCTCCCAGTAGCTTGCACGCAATAAATGCTTAATAAATGTTTATTGAACTGAATCAAGTTGTGCGTATAAATTAACATGATCTATTCCAGAAAGCATACATGAAAATTAGTTTCATTACTTTATAATCTCATATACATAAAAACATACGATATAAAGCTACAGATGTAGTGAGTGTTCTCGTCCTTCTCGACACTGTTGATCACCCTCTTCTCTCTAGGTTTTCAGGATACCACTCTTCCCTAGTTCTCCTCCTACCCATCTGATCATTCCTTCTCAGTCTCCTTTTCTGGATCTTTATTTGGGTCAGCTAAGAGTGGGCATCCCACAGGATTCTGGCCTGGGCCACCCTCTCTTTTCCCTCTATATGATTTCACTTGGTGATCTCATCAGATCCCAAGAATTTAATAACCATCTCTATGCTGATGACTCTCAAATCTAAATATCCTTCCCCAAACTCTCTGCTGACCTCCCATCTTACATCTCCGACTGCCTTTCAGTCATCTTGAACTAGATATCTAATAGGCATCTTAAACTTAACCTGTCCAAAACCGAATTCACTGTCTTTCCACACCAAACCCTCCCCTCTTCCAAGCTTCCCTATCACTACAGAACATTATCCTCCCATTCCCTCTCAGGCTCACAACCTAGCAGTCATCCTTGACTTCTCACTGTCACTCATGCCCCATATCCAATCTGTCTCCTTTGATATTGCCACCAGCTTGGTGTTAGGCCCCCACCACTTCATATGTGGACTACTGCAATAGCCGATTGGTTGGTCTGTGGGTTGTTTCTCCCTACTCCCCATTCAGCTGCCAAAGTAATTTTTCTAAAGCATAAATCCAATCATACAACACACACAGACACATGCACTCTCAAGAAACTCCAGTGTTTCCCTATCAAATACAAAATCCTCTGTTTGGCATTCAAAGCTCTTCATAACCTAGCTTTTCCCTGCCCCCACCTTTTCAGTCTTCTTACACATTTCACTGCCTCCCCCTTCACCCCCCCCCTCCCCACTCCTCAATGGAGTGACGCTGGCCTCCTTGCTGTTCCTTGAACAAGATATTCCATCTCCCAACTCCAAGCATTTTCACAGGCTGTACCTCACACTTGGATGCCCTCCTTCCTCATACCCGCCTCCTGGCTTCCCTGAAGTCTCAGCTAAAAATCCTACACTCAGAAAACCTTTTTAATCTCTTTTAATTCCAGTGCCTTCCATCTGTTGATCATTTCCTATTTATTCGGATATAGCTTTTAAAAATGCAATTGTTTGTATGTAGTCTCCTTCATTAGATTGTGAGCTTTTTGAGGGCAGGAACTGTCTTTTGCCTTTCTTTGTATACCCAGTACTTAACACAGAGCTTGGCACATAGTAGGTACTTATTAAATATTTGTTGACTACATGTATGCATGTGTATACACACACACACACACACACACACACACATGTTATACTATCTATAATGTACATGTTTAAGCCTAGTTTGCCAGGCTTGAAATTAACTCCCCCCCGCCCCGCCATAGCACATATTTGTGACTGTATTTCTCTTCAAGCTATGCTCTAAACTAGTTACTAAGATTTAAAGATCTGTACATAAACATGTTCAAAACGACTCACCAGGAACAGGGAGGTCACATCCCAAAGGCACATGCTTGCCATCTTGCCAGATATACGCTAATAACTGAACAAACTGATAAATTTACTCCACCTATAGAATAACGTACAACTCTTTGGCCAAAGGGGCAGACAGAGGAATGGAAAGGCACATTGTAAATGGAACCTCAGGTGAAAATCTTCAGATTTCAGGGTGCCAAAGCTGGCCTCACTAAGGTCATTTCCATGCTCCCTAATTTTTGGATCTAGGAAGTTCTATAACTCAGAAGTTCCCCTAACCACAGGACCACAGAGAAGGGATCTTAAGGGGGACCTCATGTTAAAGGTGAGGAAAGTGAGATCCTGGAAGTTGGGTGACTTGATCAATGTCAGCATCCTCTGGGGCAATACACCAAGCCCTTATGCAGACTTCTGCTGAGAAACAGATGGTTAGAGGTGAAGGGAAACATTAGTGTTGCATGTGTGCATGTGTATACACAAGTGTATAGAAGGTTAGCATAAAGGTGGTGCTTCAAACATGCCAGTAGTAGTGATAGGAATGGGACTATGACCATAGAATTTAGAGCCAGAAGGGAACTCTGAGATCATCTAATCTAGCAGTCCTCACAGTATGGTCTAGGGACCATGGACATCCCCAAGATCTTTTCAGAGGATCCTTGAGGTCAAAACTATTTCCATAGTAATGCTGATGTTTTAATTTCTAATTTGGCAAGCATAACTAATAACTAATGTGGTAGATAATAATTCATATAAACAAAAGCTCTTTGGTGGGGAGTTCTCAACAGCTTTTAAAAATGTAAAAAAGTCCTGAGACCAAAACATTTGAGAGCCACTGAATATTAGCCCAAAACCCTAAGTGAAAAGCCCTCATTCCATTTCATCTTATAGCATTCACCTCTCATGCTGTACTACGTCTTACCATCCTTTCAATTGCCTTCCCCTTTAAGGTTATCTCTGTTTAAACAGATTTAAATGTTGTGGTAAAGATAACCAGTGCCCTCTTGGCCTCCTCCCTCTAACTCCCACCTTACCAAAGAATGTTGTTGGTGATTCTTACTTCTTGTTTGAAAGGGACCTTGAAGATTAGAGACATCTTAAACAGCATTTTATGGACTTCAAATAAGCAAATCAAACAAAAAACCCAGAGGATCTTTTCCCCTGAGGGACGTCTTATTCTTAGGAAGTCATTTTTAACCTTTTAACTGGTTTTGTGAGTATAAGTTTTTACAGTTCCCAAGAACAGCTTCTACCTGCACCACCACAAATGACCTCTCCCCTTCTGCAGCCCCCAAAGACTGCTTTTGTCCAACATATACTATCTCTGTGGCTTGATTGTAAGCCAGTCTCAGCTAATGCAGAGGTGTCAAAGACATGGCCTGTGGACAGTATGAGGTCTATAACACTCCAGAGTGTGGCCCAACCCAGAATAAATTGTAATTGGGAAATATCTAACAAAATAAATATATAAACATGTAGAGTTTTCTGAGTCAATATGAAGCTTTAAGTGATCTTTATGTATAATTTAATGGTCCCTGTTTTTGAATTGGATACCACTGAACTGGCACAAAGAATGTTAAAGCCTGCTGCTTAATCTCCTGTGTTCAGTTAGACTGAACTAATAATGAGGCTTCATGTCATTGCTGGGGCATGGCTTAATAACTGAGACCAGCAGCCACTAAAATTGGGAGACCACACAGAGAATTCTGATGGCAAAATCTCCTTCAGCCATCCTGACAGGCCCTTCATCCTCAGTCATCCCACTATGAACCTTCTTATTCTTTGCCAGCTAACCTGTAAAGTACTGCCTTTCCCATGCCCCTATCCCCACATTGTGGCTGTCAGCCTAAAATTGCGAAGGCATGTATTTCCTTAGTTCTGGATTTGAATTATGCCTAGTGCTAGTCCCCTCTAGGGACACAGGGGGCCTCCTGACAGCAGACTCAGCACTCTACTGTATGTGGAATGACATTTTAGCCTTAGGCGGTTACTAAGTTACTCCTTAAGAGTGAAAGTTTTCTGTGGCAAGACTGCTGCACAAAAGAAGCCAAAATGAATTAGAGACTGACTTACCACTTTATTAGCTTCACAACGTACACAAAGAAACTCAAGCCCTGCAACTTTTTTTTTTTTCCTTTTTAAAATCACAAGATCCTCATTGCACAATTCTCTGAGCCTGCAGATTGGAATTGGGCAGAAACTATTTCTGGCAGCACAGAACGACTTTTTGGCCCTTGACAAACTGCAATTTGCATCACTTGTGGTGGGGCAGAGGGCAGACATTATACTTGCAAAATGTGTTCAATTATTTATTTTTCATATTAGCAAAACTGCTGTTTGCTCATCCTTGGGACCTGCATAGTCAAAACATATAAAATACAAAATAGGTGTTCATACAGTGAATCTTAGTTCCATTTTTAATTTTAATCTTCCAGTTCAATTAAAATGACCATTTCTCCAATTCATCTGTTTATTTGTAGTGTCTATCCCCACTATCTCCCCTTTCCCAGTCAAAATCGGAGGAATTTTGTACACCATTATAGAGAATTATATGCTTCTTGGAGGGGGGCTTTCATTATACATTTTGCTCTCATTCACTGCCCCCCAAATTCCTGCTGACAAGTGAAAAAAAACACACTGCACCAAAGTGAATTTAGGTTTTTCCAAGAGCTTGTGTTAGGCACAGGCTGGCTGAAGCACTACTCTGAAATCCAAGTTACTGCATTCTTATTTATTTTGTATTTGGCTACAAGGAAAAAAAACCCAATAACTGAAAGGTATTAAGTTGCCCCCAGAAAAGATGTCTGCTTTCCAAAGTGCTAATGCTAGGATGCAATCTTACCTACGTGCCCCTTCCTTAGGTAGGAGATAGGAATATGTCTGTTAACTAATAAAGAATGACAGACCATATATTCCTATCCAGACAGGGTTTTGGCTTCCTGTTATATTGTACTTAAGAAATACTAAAATATGGCCATTTCTGAACTATCGAATTTAATGCAAAATTGTGCTTCTAAAGTCAAGTGGAATTCCATAAAAATGCATTGGGAAGAGCTGTAAAACACTAGAACATCATCCAATTCTTAGGAAGGGGAGAGTAAGTTTATGAAAATAGAAGGCCTGGTGAGGAGCAGAAACCATATTAATTACATGCTTTATGGTACAATTTCTCAGTTCAATTCATTAAATGTATATGACTTGTCCAACA
The DNA here is from genome assembly GCF_011100635.1 of Trichosurus vulpecula. Taxonomy (NCBI): domain Eukaryota; kingdom Metazoa; phylum Chordata; class Mammalia; order Diprotodontia; family Phalangeridae; genus Trichosurus; species Trichosurus vulpecula. Next base: position 144,191,214 of record NC_050580.1, read on the forward strand.
CTTACCACAGTGTTGGGCACAGAGTAGGAACTTATAATAAATGTTTGATTGTTCTAAATGTTATGAGAGGGAAATACTTTGAGTCCATAAAATTCTTAATTTAATGTGTTTACTATAATCTCACCAGGAGGACTAGATACATGCACATGCCAAACAAAAAGTATGAAATAAGTACCAAATGATACGATTTGTGTTATGACTCAAGAGGGAGCAAAAATCAACAATGGCTGGAATGGTCTGAGAAGAATCCATAAGCCGAACAAGGCAGGATTGGGATAGAGAGAATTACAACTCAATTAAACACATATTAAGAAATATCACTGGTATAAGAAATACCTCAGGTGATAGAACTCCCTCTTCAAATGCAGGTCTGGACTTGTGCAGCTTAACTATCTTAGAGAGTCACCTAGAACACTGAGAGGTTAATTTTGCCCAGGATCACATAGGTGGTATAGGTGAGATAGGACTCAAAATGTGGCCTTCCTGTTTTTAAGGCTGGTGCTTTGCTCTATGTCACACTACTCATGTTTACTAAGCACCTAATAAATGCTAGACTTTGGAAAGATGAAGAGATGAAATAAAGACCCTGATCTGAGGGAGCTTACAACTTAGTAGTATGGGTGGTTGGTGGAGAATTAGACATACAGGAGTAACTAAAAGTTAGAAAATGATCAGAGTAGACAGATTCAAGGAGGCAGAGATCACACCTGGGTAAGGAAATAAGGGTATGATTCATGAAGGAGATGGCACCTGAACTAGTCCACAGAGGTTAAGATGTTGTTTCAACAACCTGCTAGCAGCTGCTGTAGGGGTGTAAGACCCACCAACAACCAGCACATAGAAAGCTGCCAACGCAGGTTTTTTTGATCTGCTTTACTAAGGAAAGCAACATTAAGGGGTTAACAATCTCAATTTAATCCGGCATGCAAATATCATTCACTTAGTTCAAGGGGAAAAGCCAGTACCCTGAACTTCAGAGCAAAAGCAAATTACAAACATCGACAGACTTGGTCTGATTCAAATCTCAATGCATAGTTACCAGAGTTTAACAAAGTCCAAACATCCGGGTTTACAAGCTGGAGGGCTCTTAACTACAACTGCCCAGAGTCTCCACATCAGCACACCTTCAAGAGAGCCCTAAGCAAATAGCTCTGTTCTCCCTTTTTATACAGTTTTCAGAGGTCATCAACTGTCACCTGAGCAACCAGAACTTAAGCTCTAATTGGCTCTGGTCTTAGCAACTCCCCTTAGGACCCTGAAGGCTTCACGCCCACATAGGCTTAGCACCCAATAGATAGGGGTTTGCACCTGGGGCTTAGCACCTAATAAGACTCAATCAAAGACACCCAACTTAATTGATGTTACAGATGTCAACAGACAGACATGAGAGAGCCTCTGTCCCAGGCATGGAGAACACTATGAATAAAAAGCATAAAGAGGAGAAGGGCAGGACAAAATCTGGGAGCAGTGAGTAGCCGCATTTGGCAGGACCGTAGGATATATCAATCAATAAGCATATTAAAGCATCTTCTCTATGCCAGGCCCTGCGCTAGGTGTTAGTGATAGACTGGATTTGATGTCATTCATTTAAGAATTCTCAGGTGATTATACTCCTGTAGATACCCTGTCTCTGCAGATGCACACCTAGACCTCTTCAGCAACTGAAAGCCTTAGAGGATTGCCTTGGGCCCGTGGTCATAGCACAGTGGGCTCACAGGATACCAGTAGCTGAGGGTAATTGGAAAAGGCTTCATGGGGGTGTTTGAGCTGGCATTTAAAGGAAGCTAGGGATCCTAAGGAGCAGAGAAGAGCATTCCAGGAATAGGGGCCAGCCTGTGCCAAGGCATAAACACGGGAGATGGAATGCTGTGCTCAAAGGGCAGATGTGAAGAGTTCTCTAAAAGCAGGTAGGAAAAATAGGGTGGTGCCAGATTGTGGAGTGCCTCCAATACCACATTAAAGAACTTTTTTTTTCATTTTGTAGGTAGATAAGGAGTTTACATGAAAAAGAGTTTTGGATTTTAGGTGAAGGGCATATTGTAAACAGAGAAAGCTTTCCATGAGAACATCACAATCTCTAATGTTCTCACTATACTTTGTTCCATTTTATATATTTATAGTACAGTATGATTGCTATTATTTTAATCTCATTCTTTTTTCAGTGGAATTGGATAGGAATGGTCCCAAGACAAGTCACTATCCTGTTATTATTTTAAATTTAATGTTCTATGAATTATTGCACACAATTTTTCCTCTCCCTAAAATGAGTGTTCTCCAAGCTTCTATCAAGAAGTTCTTGGCTTTCTCTTCCAAGGCTCCAGTGATCACTTCAATACAGATGCCTCTCCAGTGCCAAATCTTTTGCTACACTTTTTCCTACAGTTCCAGTCTTCTATGGATATCTTTTTTACCTTTATGACCCACTGGCACCAACTCACCTGGTTTACAACTGAAATTAGCTTCCTCCCACAAAGCTACTCCTTACCCAATTTCTGAATCACCATTCTTACAGTTCTCAAAGCTAATAACCTTAGCATCAGAGAGAGACAGTATGGCAAGAGGCTGGTCTTGAAGTTGGAAGACCTAGATACTGTGTGGCCTCAGGGCAAGTAAGTCACAACCTTTCTGTCCCTTGGGCAACTCTGCGTCACAGACAAGTTAACAATCTATACTGGTAAAGGTTTCCAGGCCAGAAGTTCCCCACAAAATAAAATTTCGTGTCTGAACATACACATAAATACATGCAAAACAACTTTGGAATTGTCTTTTATTCTTCCCTTTTTTGTCCTACACATATGATCAGGTGCCAAGGTAAGGTATTTCTACCTTTTCTTACATCTGGACTGTCATTTCCAGTCCCAGTGCAAACACCGTAGCTCAGATGCCCATGTCTCTTCTCATCTACTTTAACAGGTTCCTGATAAATCTCCTTACCTCTATCTTTCTATTCCCTCTTCAAATCCCCAAATGAAATCTTCAAATCTTACTCCATAGAGCTACCTAATGCACTGCCATCACTGAGGAAAGGAGCACTGTGGGCCAATTTTCTTCATTACCAGCAGCAACTTCTACTGGCTACCTCCTACATATAGGCATATGGACCCAAGACCTTTTGACATGGCAGCATCCCCCAGATTACTGGCCCAGTTTCCAGCCCAGCCCTAGGGAAGCCAGGCAAGTCAAACCACCATCATCACTTTGAAAGCTATCTACCCTCAGACCCCAATAAACTTTAGAACCTTGGGAGTAACAATGCTTCCAGCCCACTGCCCACAGCCATCATCCTAGAAAGCAAATATTTTGAGGATGCAGTCTTTCAACTGTGCCTATACGTGCTTACAGCCACATCTATCAAAGATACAGAAATAAAAGTTTTTGCCACCAAAGTCTCTGGCACTGTCAAATGATTCAACATCAGAAACTGATAATTTTATCAGTGGAAAGGACATAAAATTCCTATTACCACCTGATATGCTGCTGTACTCTGAGAACCATGAGCCCTTTCCACCCAAGTTGCAGCTAAAACTTCTATGGGTTGTCCTCCCATGCTCCTTGAAAGCATGGACTGTCTTGCTTTTCTGTCTGTACCCCCAAAGCTTGGCACACAATAAATAAGCACTCATTGTGTTCTTCATTTTTTCCTTATCATTATGTCTCATTTCCACTCAAAAACCCAGTGTCTTCTCCAAGGCCCACCAAAATAAAGTTTCAGGGCAATCTAAAATCTAGTGCCACCTTACCTTTCCAGACAGTCTTAATCCCCTTACCACTTCCCCTCCATTCCAGCCAAACTGCACTATTTTTGTTTTCCATTTCTCATGCCATCCTTTACTATAGGGATTTCCAACTGTCCATTCCTTCCTTCAAGGCTTAACTCAAATGTGACTCCATCACGATGCTCCTGACCCTGTGCTTTGCCTGGCTCCCTCAGTCTAGAGGAGGTCTGACATCCTCTGACATGACAAAAGAGGCCCAGGAAAATTAAATAATTTGCTTGAGACTGCATTGGTAATACAAAGTGGAAGCAGGATTTGAATGTGATTCTTAACTCCAAATCCAGTGCTCCTTCTACTACTTTGTATGATACAGGGTGTCCTAAAAGTCTTAGAACAGTGTTAAAGTTTCATGGATTATAACTGCACCAAGACTCTTGGGACACCCCATAAATATCTCTGTGCTGTAATTTCCTGTTATTTCCTGTTATATTCTTGAGAATAAGCACAGTCATTTTTCACCTCTGAATCCCCATGCCTTGCACGTAGAAAGTGCTTAGCCACATTTGTTAATCTGAATTGAAGTGATGGAATTTTGTCTGTATGTGGATTTCACAATCTGCTTTAAGGCATAAATATAAGTAATCTTATAACAGAAATATTAAATACTTTATCATAGTCAATGGATATAGTTTCTGCTTCTAAGAAGAGAAACCATAGACCTGTAATTTTCAAATTAGGTTCAAAATCTTTAGATGAACTATTAAATATTGACTTTGAAATCACTGCTCATGGCCCAAATAATTTCTGAAAAAAATTTTAAAAATGTATGCAAACATATTTGAAGGTACAAAAATACTTTGAAATGCTAATTCTATAATCTGCCTAAGAAATTACAGGAAAAAATTTCCCATTCATTTACATTCAATTTTCAATTCAAGCCTTTACTATGTACAATACTCAGTAACAGAGATACACAAATTTAAAACAAAAATAAAAATCACAAAAACTGATTAGTCCCTGATGCCAAGGGCTTTAAAATCTGACAAGAGCTGCATATGTAAGTATCTGACTATCAAAAAAGAAACATAAAGCCTATGGAGTCTAATGGAAAAAAAAATGAGACTGAATAATACATGACCAAAAAGAAATACTAATGCTCAATAGGAGTTAACACTCAATTTCTTTTATGTATATTTATTAGATGGCCTTTCGGATTATATTTAGTTATAAAGAGAGCTAATATAGTTCAATTTTAAAATATTTATTTTCAGAATATATATGCCTCCTAAAAATTTTATCAAACTAATATGATAATATGTTAGAGGACAGTCACTCTATCATATAAATAAATCCTTAAAAAAACTGAAATGCTTAATCTTTTAGCTATTCAGATAATTGAGGAAACACAGTATATAGCTAGCCTCAAACAGCAAATTCCAAGGGATTCCCTGCCCCACCCTTAGTTAACTGATATGACTCACGAATGAAGCATTTCTGGAGTGTGACCACAAAATGAATTTAAAAGGCTTTAAAAAATTTCAACTATAGCTCCATTGTTAACAGGATGAGGAAATGATCCATTGGAAAAACAAATTTATCAATGATTATTTAAGTTAATTAGAAATGCTTTGTAAATTGAAATAAACTAGTTTATATGAAAGCTAAGATTAGTTGAATTTTTTAATGTGTAACAAAACACACAAGGTGAACATATTAGAATACAAAACTTTTATCTTACAAATGATATGAAAGTGCTCTGGAAAGATCTGTTTAATTTACCTTAGGTAATAGAAATAAAAAATGTAAATGTGCTCTATATGGAGTACAATTTGGTCTTATTTGTTGCCCTCTTTCAAATTCACATCTCTAAAAAAGTGGTCACAGATAATCAATGACACAAGAAATAACTGCAGTCAATATAAACCCCCTCAATAGTTTTGAACTTTACAAACAGCATGTGAACAAAACATCTCTTTGAAATCACAATACTCAGAAGGGCTAAGACCAAAATGTGACTGAATTTTTAAAGCCACCAAACCTGTCGAACCAGAAAATGTTCATTCCTTTTACAAACTTAGGGTTATTCAGTCAGAAAATGTAATTTGTGAAGAAGGGTAGTCTGTGTTTCTTGATTTTAGTAGTGAAACTTTAACAACTGTAAAGATCAATGATCAAATTCTGATTTATGAAAAAAAAATCTTGGTAGGTCTCCAGCTAAAACCTGATTGCTTTTCTCTGATTTATTTCATTATCTTAAAATAGTAAAGATGAAAAACTTCGCTAACTGCAAAGGTTATGAGAACAAAATTCTATCTTATTTTACAATACTTATTGACATGGTCAAAGTTTTTTTTGTTAAAGCACTTTGGATAATATCTATAGAATGAAAAGGTCTTCTCTTGCTTTATGGTTTAGTAAACTTAGTGACTTAAAAAATCAGCTGCCTTTTGGCAAGAATTCCTGCTGAGTACTGAGGCACATTTAGCAATTGTGAAGAGATGATTATGTTTTCCAGAAAATCTCTGGTAGTCCTTCTAACTGCAAGAATAAATATCTCTTAGGTATATTTTTCCCTGAAATGTCTTTATTTTGCTACAACTGTCCTTTCTAAATTATCATTTTCCACTGTACTGACTTTTTATGGCTATTTTACTTCCTTTTCTTTGGAACCACTCCTTCGTTTTCGACTTGCTGAGCAGGCAGGTTACTGTTCTTTGTTTCCGCAGTTACTGGATTCCTGTGGCCAGGAACAGGCACTCTTGTTCCACCAACCTGAAAGAGATGAACAAGTATAACATGCTGCAGTTCAAAACATTTGCAATCAATCCATATTCTGTGACTTGATAATTTCTAAGAGGGTTATTCACTCTGTAGGTTAAATCTGTTGAATGTGAAAATCTAAGGCTGGTTTCCTTCCGCCACTTCAGTCTGCCATCTCTTCTTATGGTAAATTGGCAAGAGAATTTTCAACACAGCTCAACATTCCTTGAATTTTTTTTTAATTGAGAGGGATAAGAAAGGGAGGTTGGAAGTACTCCTCTCTCCTATCTCTAAACAAATTTGCCTGAGTTTGTTTTGAGAAACAGGAGGGTTTAAAAATGTTTGCTTGATTATAGAAATGAAGCTGGAGAGAAGGGAAAGGAAACAGGAAAGAAAAACAATCAATTTAGAACTAGAAGGGATCTAAGAGATAATTAGGTCCACTCTTCTCATTTGACAAATGAAGAAATGCAATGCTTTGTCATGCAGAAAGCACTAAATAAATGCTTGTTGATTGACCCAGAGTCTAATCAACTAATAAATAACAGGACCACATCTTAAAGCCAGGTCTTCTTGGTTCCAAATCCTGTGCTGTTTCTACTACATCAAAGGGTAGAGGAGGAAATGAATAGATGGGCAATTAAAGGAAGAGAAATAAGGTGAGAGAATAAGTCTGAGAAAATAAAATAAGACAATAGAAATGGAAAGAGGAAAAAAAGGGGAAAGAGAATTGAAGGAGAAAAGGAAAAACCATGGAGAAAGGAAGACAAGAGATGGAAAGAAAAGAAGAGGAGGAAAACAATTACTTATGGTCAAAAGCCAAACAGAAGTTTTCAATTGTCCTTACCACTGTTTGCCACCTCTACAATCCCCACTGCACATCAATATCAATATTTGCCCACTCGATTTATAGAAAGCGATTTAACCAGATTAATGACAACTTTTAAGGAATATGCCATTTTTTAAAGGCACTTTCAAGTTGACACGGAACCATTAAATACTCTGATCTCATCATTCAATCAATTCCAAGTATACCTAACTGTACTCTAATCTAGGAGTCATTTCTCCATTTCTTGTCCACAACGTGAAAGAGATTTTGTCAAATGATTTACTAAGATACATGTAAAGCTATACTACATTCAATCAACTCATGGTCCTTTTTATATGGGTTTACAAATATTATAAAGTTTAACAGATGAATCCATTTATAGACAAATCACTGAATACTACAGCTGATTATTATTATTAAACTACTTAGATATACTTTCAGGTGGGAAAGAAAATAAGGGGAAAGCAAGCATATATTATGAATTCAGTTGAAAGGCTGACTTCTATTTTGATATTCTCTCAGATGGTTGGCCTAGTGCTTAGATGTCAACAGATGCCCATTTTCTTTTCTTTTTTTTTTAATAGCTCTAGTATCTGAACAGCTATCATGGCAATTAAACATAAATTTTGAGAGCCTCACAAATAAAAGACAAAAACAAAGTGGAAGCTAAAGGGAAGAACGGCTCACAAGTTCTCTTTAGAAGTACAAATAAAGAAGTCAGTAGACACAAACCTTCAGTGGTGAGCAAGCACAGCAACCTGGGTACTTCTTAAAATACCACCCCACTACCCCTTTCCCCAACGAAACAAACATAGTGCCTTCAAATTTTGTTACAGAAAGGGCTTAATATACCTGGAATAGGATCTAGAAAAGACTGATGATTGTGATGTTCAAATAAAAACATCACAGAGGTGGAGAGCTAGAAGGGTCTTTAGGGGCTATCTTATGCAACCCCCTCATTTTACAGAAGAAACTGAAGCTTCCAGGCTATGTGACTTGCCTGTACTCATATTACTAATATGCAAATCCAGATATAAAATGCTGTTTTGCTTTACAGCCACACACAACCATCTTTCCAGTCTTCTTACATTTTAATCCCTTCTATACACTTTACAATCCAGCATCTACCATTCCAACTCCCAGCTCTGTGCCTTTTCCATGGCTGTCCCCCTTGCCTAAGATGCTGCCTACTGGCTTCCCAGATTTTCTTCAAGATTTAGTTCAAATTCCACTGTCTACAAGAGGGCTTTCCCATTCATTACTCCAATCACAGCTTGTACCTTTTTCTGAGATTATTTTCTATCTATTCTGTACAGATAAAATGGTTTACACATAGCTTCCATAAGAATGTGAGCTCCTTTGGGCAAGCACCATGTTTTTTGTCTTTAGTTGTATCCCTAGTACTCAACACAATGCCTGGCACAAAGTGCTTAATAAACACTTCTTGACTGATAGATCTTTTTGACTCCAAGTCCTGTACTCTATGCACTGTGTCATATTCCATCCAGTTATCTATCTAAGCCATACTATTATCTGACATAATACCACTGCCTTGCTTCTTTCCACCCAGATCAGCACCCTCTCCTTCAGAACTCATGTCTCAGTTCCCAAGCAAATGGGCCCTTCCCATCCACCCCTCTCTCACCACCGTTCACCTCCTACACTGGGCATAATAACCAAATCAATAGTACCGCTGATCCTAGAAAGGGTGTGACAACTGACTGCCCTAAGGATCAACTTATTCCAATCCTATGAGACCATCCTGAGGCAAAATGACTACCCACTACCACTTCCCTATATGGACTCACTGTCTTCCCTATTAGAACATAAATTGTTCTTTGAAGGCAGGAAACTCAGTTTTTAAATGTATCATCAACATTTAGCATAGTACCTGGCACACAGCAAGTACTTAATAAATGTTTTTCCTCTTTCCTTCTTTCATGATGATATTTTCTCAAATCATCCCTCTTCCCTCAAACTACTCAAATCCTATAAACAATACACTCCTTCACTCCAGCTCAAATACACAGAGATGATCATTCTTAAATCTGTCATCACCCACAAGAACTGGTCTACTTCCTTGATAAAGAACTCTGGAACTCCTTTATCTGAACATAACTACTTGTTATCCTATCTCTCCCCACATCTTACTCCTTCTAAACCTATTCCTGTGACCTCTAACCCCACCACCCTTCAATACTTTCCTAGACCATCACACCACTGCAGTGGATGAACTGCTCTCCTTCCCCAATTTCACTTCCCTTAGTTAACCTGTTGAACTTCACACAATCTCCTGTCCCACCAACGTCTTACCAAACTCTCATCCTGAATCACATCTGCTCTACCACTTTTGCTCATGAGCTGTCGAACAAACCAGAGAAAGTCACAGAATATCCTAATTGGATCCACCATCAATTTACTTCATTTAGTCTCATCAGGGCCCTCAAAGCAGCAAGGCAATCCTTTTGCTTTTCCCCAAATGAATCTATTCCATTCGCCTCAGCAGCTATTCAAACCTCTTTGATCCGGAAGTCCTTCACATCTCCTCTGCTCACCCTTTATCTGAGAGTCTTGCCTCCTACATTACTGAGATTATTAAGGTCTTTGGTCAAGAGCTTCGGCTTTTCAGGGTCCCTTTTGCATCATCTTTCATTATGTCCTCTTTTACTCCAGCCTCAGAGGAGGAGGTGGCCAGTATCCCATAAACTCTCCATTCAAACCCAGTCCATCTTTTCCACTAGATAATAATAACGACAATAACAAGTACTTATATAGAACTTTAAGGCTTCCACAACTCTGGGAAATAGATGCTATTATTATTCTAATTTTACAGATGAGGAAACTGAAGGCCAGAGGAGTTAAATGACTTGAGTCCGCATTATACATTTGAGGCTGGATTCAAAATCAGGTCTTCCTGACTTCGGGTCCAATGTCACCTAGCTACCTCAAGATTGAACCCACCTCCTTTGAATGGTACAATCATTCAATCTCTTCCTACATACAGCTTCCTTCCTTCCCTGTTGCTTACAAATATGGCCAGTCTCTTCCATTCTTTAAAAAGCCCTCAGTAGACCCAACCAACCCTGTTGTCACCCTATATCTTTCCTTCTTTTTTTTCTTTTTGCAGGGGGGAAGGCAGGGCAATTGGGGTTAAGTGACTTGCCCAAGGTCACACAGCTAGTAAGCGTGTCAGGTGTCTGAGGCTGGATTTGAATTCCTGACTCCAGGGCCAGTGCTCTACTCAATGCGCCACATAGCTGCCCTGCTCTTTCCTTCTTTTCTAAGATTAACTCTTTGAAATAGCTACCTAGACTAACAGGCCTCAACTCCTTTCTACTTAGTCTCTTTTAAGCCTCTGCAATCTGGCTCCTGACCTTATCACTCAACTAAAACTCCTCTACCCAAAGATAACAATTTTTGGGTAGTAAAGATTAAACTACCAAATGTATTTCTTTTCTCAATTCAAATTCTTCTTTACCTCTTTGTGGCATTTGATACTACTTACCACCCTTTTTCCTTCTGAATAATTTCTATGGGTTTTAAAGACATTATTCTCTCCAGGTTCTCCTCCTGCCTACACGACACTCCCTCCTCAGTCAGTCACCTTTGCTTGATAATCATCTGTGTAATGCCACCTAAATAGTATATCCCAAAGCTCCCTGCATCCTCTTCCCTTTTCTTTCCATACTCTCTCACTAGTGACCTTACCATTCTTATGGGTTCCATTAACACCTCTATAGAGGCTACTCTCAGATGTATATATCCAATCCTAGTACTTTGCTTGTGCTCTAGTCATCACCAACTCATTAGACTTTTCAAACTAGATATCTTTTAGTTATAACAAAATCAACATGTCCAAAATAGAACTCATTCTTTTTCCTTCAAAACCTACTCCTCTTTAAAAATTCAGCATTTTGTTTCCCCCAATTACATGTAAAAACAATTTTTAACATTCACTTTTTAAAATTTCTAAGTTGTAAATTCTCTCTCACATACCCCGCCCCCATCAAGAAAGCAAGCAATTTGGTAGAGGTTATACATATTCATTCATGCAAAACCTATTTCCATATTAGTCATGCTGTGAAAGAAAACAGACAAAAAATGAAGAAAAATAAAGAAAAATTATGTATATCAGTCTGCATTCAACCTCCATCAGTTCTTTCTCTGGGGATGGACAGCATTTTTCATCCTAAGTCTTTCAGCACTGTTTTGGATCACTGTATTGTGGAGAAGGCTTAGCCAAGTCATTCACAGTTGATTATCATACAATACTGCTGTTACTGCAGACAATGTTTTCCTGGTTCTGCTCATTTCACCTTACATCAGTTCATCTAAGTCTTTCCAGAAAATCTACCCCTCTTCTTGAACTTCCTTACTTCTATTTAGGGCACCAGCATTCTTCTAGTCATCCAAGTTAACAAACCTGGTATTATATAGTTGAGTACAAAAATACATTTCACTAAATAGGGAAAATAGAAGGAAAAGTGAGAAAGGGGAATTAGTGAGGGGAAGTTAATAGAGATTAGTCCTAAGCATGTACAAAAATATTTGTTGCTCTTTTTGAGGTAACAAATTTTGAGAATCTGAGGGGGTGCCCATAAATTAGGCAATGGCTAAATGAATTATAGTATATAAATGTAGTGGAATGCTACTATGCTGTAGAAAATGATGAAGGGGTGATTTCAGAGAAACCTGGGAAGACTTGTATGAACTGATGCAGAGTAAACAGAATCAGAAGAGCAATCACTACAAAGACAATGATATGATAGATAACTCTGGAAGAAAAATAATTTTATTTGGTAAGTTAGTCTAGATTTTTTGAACCTTGCTGTGATTTTATTACAGTTTCTACCATTTCCTTTCATAATGTGCACTGAACAGTAAATCAAGGTTCCTTAAATATGCCTTTTCTAATTTCTGGTGGCAATGACTAGATCTTGAATTGATATCACAACCCTTCCATTTCTATAAAACAAATCTGTACGTCTCAATTATCTCTTAGATACTTCTCAACATATTGTTGCTGAGTTTATATGAATGGCATTCCATAGAGGGCATTTTTAATTTTATTTTGGATCTTAGCTTATTTTTACTGGCTTTGTCTAGAGATAAACTACATTCAGTTATATCAGACAAATCCAATGATGTGTACTTGTTAGCAACCCTTACTATTACTTGAAGCAGTCTGCTTGTTCCAAAAGCATGTCTGTAGGTTTTTGAATTGTCATTTACTCTTAGAATGTCTATCAATCTTCTTCCTCCTTTTTGATGAGGAATCTATTGATAGCTACGTTCCTTAAAGGGATGGGTCCTGTGTTTTGTTAATATTATATGGGTTTTTGTGAGGGTACCTTCTGAAGCTGTTACTAAAAAGTTCTTTACTTCTTTCTTTGTCCATTTTACAGCTCCAAAAGTATATGTTGTCTGGCATTGAAGAGATGTTAACTGTTTTAAAATGTGTTCTTCGTATTTGGCTTTAATTTCGAGTTGCCACTGAGTTTCTTGACATACACAATGTTCTTCTAGAGAGCCTTATATCTGATGTGAGCCTGGAGAAGACTAAGGTATTTTTAAGTATTTCATTCATCCACTGGTTCAATCTAGACTCTAGATTCAAACTCAAATCCTAAGTTTTTATTTGTCCTTGACAAATATTAAGAATTTCATACTTACTGAGTACAAATGACACTTGAGTATCATAGAGAAGGATTCCACAAGAGGAAGAAGCTGTTTAACGTTCCATACAACTTTTGGCATGACTACCTCTTCAACCTCAAAGACATACACGGGTCTATTCAGGACAGAGGATAGTAATTTTAAAGCTATGTAGAAGTACAAGAAGCTTAAACTATTTCTCTGAAAGACGCCACACTTTATATCCATTGCTGTTAGCATCATTGTGGTGGCATATTGTAAACAGAGAAAGCGTTCCAAGTGGACATCAAAATCTCTAACGTTCTCACTGTACTTGGTTCTATTTTAAACATACGCTATTTCTATTATTATTTTAATCTAATTCTCACCTTTTTCAATGGTGTTCAGAAAGAAATGGTTTTAAGATAACTCACTGTCCTGTTGTTATTCTTTCATATTTAATGCTCTATGGATTATTGCATAGGTTAACAGAATAGCTGCTTCTCTGTAGTTATCAAAAAAAAAAGATTCATCTGTAAACTCATCTCCATAGGAATAGTGTAAGCATTTCTGGTCAAAACTCCAGGAGCAGAAAGGACAACAGGATTGACATACACTTCGCCCCTGCTCCCCCCATGGTTTTGAGTTCTTCTTTTCTGAAAGCTTTTCATTCCATACAGCTTGGAGATTATAATTTTTTATGATTACCTATATTAAAAACATTCTTAAGATTTTTATGTCTCAGCAATTGTGGGCAAGAGCTTTGTCTGTCAAAAGGGTCTGTCAGAAAGTCTTACTGTAGGTTTCTGGTAGAGTTCTCCAAGATACCATGAGGTCTGTAATTTGGGCACAAAGATTTTTTTTTATCTGCCACTTCATGAAACATAGCAAGCTTCTAGTATATCAACAAAGCCATTTAGTCATGTCTTGATCGGTATTTTGGAGATATTAAATTTTTGCAGTTTATAAAATAGTCAATAAACATTTATTAAGTGCCTACTATGTTCCAGGCACTGTGCTTAAGCACTGAGGATACAAATACAAAAATAAGATAGTTCTTGATCTCAAGAAACTTACAATCTAACAGGGGAAGACAAAACACAAAAGAAAGCTCTAAAGTGTGGGGAGATGTTATAGCGGGGGGAAGATACTCAAAATGGGGGCATGATGGAGAAATCAAGCAGAAAAGTGCCAAGGTAGTATAGCTAGGTGAGATATCAGATGTCTGAGCTGAGGTGTCTCTTTAAATGGAGGTTTGGAATTCATGGCTCTACCCCCCAATCAGAGAGGCAGAAGAGATTTTTCCAATAATGAGCTTTTTGGGGCATGGTAAAGTCAGTCAGAGAGGTTCCAAGGTAGTGCAGCAAGGGGAGAAAAAGGAAATCATGTGAGAAATGAGTGAAAAATGCTTCCTTACATAATCTGCATTGATAAGTAAATCCTAGTTCCTTAAAAATAATCCTATAATTTGTGATGGCAATGACCAGCAATAATAATAATAGTAATCATAGTCATTTCCACTACTCTATCACCATCACCATCACAATCATGATTACTCCTCCTTCTCCTCTGCCTCCTTGAATATTTAAGTCTCTTAAGTGGAAGGGGGATTAGACTTTTTGCTTAATCACAAAGGGCCTGGAGTCAGTAAGACTCATCTTCCTGAGTTAAAATCTGGCCTCAGACACTAGCTGTGTGACCCTGGGCAAACCATTCAACCCTTTTTGCCTCAGTTTCCCCATCTGTCAAATGAACTGAAGAAGGAAATAGAAATAGCAAACCAATCCAGTATCTTTGCCAAGAAAACCCCACATGGGGTCATGAACAATCAGATATGATTGAAAAATGACAGGACAACTACAAGAGGGCAAGTGAGATTAAGAACAAAGGGCAGATACTGAAGAGAAGCTGATTTCAGCTTGATATAAGAAAAAATTTCCCAACAATTACAAATATATAATAAAGAAATACGCTACCTTTGGGGCAAGTATGCTTCTGTTTGCTACAGGCTTTCATTTGAAAGCAGGGTGACCACTTCTAGGGAAGGAGATAATTTTTCAGTTACAGCTTAGATTAAATGGGTGTGAAGTTTTGCCTAACTCTAGAGACTTTTTAGGCAGCTCCTAGTTGAGAGTAGATAACAAGAATGTGCAGTGCACCCAAGTTAACAGGATTTCTTTACTTCTTTACCAGTATCTAGGAACCGGGGAGCAACTGTGGATGCTGGAAGTAATTTAGGGTCAAGGACTGGAAGGGAATGAGAAATGAGGGCCAAAGAATTCAATTCAAGGTTGGAGGAGAGTGCCTTGTGAAATTGTAAAACTTTAGGCTCAAGACTATTAAAGAAGGAAAGAGATTCCAGAAAAGAAGTTACTAGGGAAACAGGGAAGTATTAGTGGTCAAAGTGAGAAAGAAAGGCAGGAATAGAAATGAGGCGATGGGAAAAGTAGAAGGCCATGAGAATGATCAGAGGGAAATTTCAGGGTTCAAGAGGAAAAACTCTAGTAAGCCAAAGTGAGAAACTCTAAATATTGTAAAAATGAGTTATTTGATGTTATCATTCTGTTGCTATCACCATTATAAGGCAATCTTTTCCCACCCCAGAAAGACTAGCTTCATTTTAAGAAAACATTTGGAGCCAAATACAATGCTTTTCCCTTTCAGTTGATGAAGTAGCTGAGAATCCTAGTATTAAACTGTTCATTTTCTCTAAAAAGAAATAAGCCACCCCACACACGCAATTATGTGTTTGTCTGACAGACTATAATCATAGTTTCTAAATTAAAAGGAAATCACATCCACCTACAAAGACCATAAATCTCTCAAAAATAGCTCTTCAATCATTATTATTGTTAAGATTGCTAAGAAAAACTTTTGTAGAATAGCATAGGAATAAGCACTTATCCGAGGCATAAACGAGAAGAAAAAAAACTGGAACTACAAATAGAGCAGTCTTAAGTGTAAGGTATTACAACTTTCCATTTTTTTCCCCACTGCTTCCACCCAGTTAATCATAAATTAGTTATTTCTTGGTCAAGTAATCTTATAAGAACATAAAATGGATTCTTCATACCTCAAAGTGGGACTCTAAACTAAAAAAATTTGAGGATGCTAAAAAAATTTCCTAATCTTTGTGAACTAAGTACATTTTATACACACACACACATATGTATGTGTGTATGTATGTACGTATGTGTTTACATACCATCTTCTGAATAAACTCATGGTAATTTACTGCTTAAAACATGGCAAAAATAATATTTTTAATAATTTTTTAAAAAGAACAAAGCCTGTCTTTTTTAAAAATATAAAGTCCTCAAAAAGTCACTGTTTTCAAAAAGAAGAAGGAACATATGCTTTTAGGAACCTGAAATGAGCAGATAATAATACCCAGGCAATAAATCTGGTTCTGATTTTAGCAATTAAGGAAAAATGGGAACTCATAGTATGTCACACAGTTTTACCTTTCTGATAATGGAAGGTATATAAGCTTATTGGCTCACTGATCCAGAGCTGGAAGGAAATGCAAAGATCATTTAGTCTTTGCTGGGAAAATATTATTCTCCTTTAATTAAATTCCATTAGGAATTTATCAGATTGGTCCTTATATAAAGGATATCAAGTAACATTGGATCCAAGATTTAGAGCTGGAAGGGAGAAAACACCTAGTCCAATTAACCTGACTTTACAAATGACAAAAATAACTCCCAGAGAAGTAAAGTAACTCTCTCAAGCTAGTACTATAGAACTGAAATTCAAAGTCAGGTGCTTTAATTCCAAATCCAGCATTCTTTGCACTATACAATATTACTTCTTTGAGCACATAAACGTTATAATTAAGTGAACATTTTGACTTATGAAGTTTGCAAAACAAAATTAACCTTTTAAAAGTTTATTTTTAGCTAATTTTCAACATGACACAAGTCCTAACAACTAAGTTTGTTCCATCAACTGAAGTGAACTAACACTGTTTACACTATTTCCAATACTACTCAACAGGACTGTCAGCAGAATTTTTACAAGCTGATTTGAAAACTTTGTAGAAAAAGAATAGCTAATTTGCATGCTTATATGCAGATGTGACTAACACATTGCATTCCATAATCTTGTTAGGGGCTCTGTATTTTGGAAAACCTTTCAGGATTAATGTTCCAATTACGAATCTCAGGTAACCCACTCTAAAACAGCAAATGCACCATTTGATTTCAAAACACATCTTACCTTTTGCAGCTTTGTAGGGCCTTGAGATTTAGGTGGGAAAGTACAAGGTATTCTTCCATGATGAATATGATAAGGTAATAAGACAGTGGGATCTAATGGAACCCAGGGAACGGAAAGACTGGATGGTACAGCAGGTAAGTTGCAATGAGCTTTATGCAAATTATAGACTGTTCTAGAAAATTGTTCATCAGAGTTTTTGTAGATCAAAAGTGAAGAATCTTCCGCCGCATGACTCAGCAAGTAGGAACCCTCCTGCAAACTAAATTAATACATGCATATATATTACAACTCAACATTTCTGATGATTATGTTAAATTCAAAATCATTTTCTTAGTTTTGATTCATCTAATAAAATGAAAATAATTATGCAACTTCATTGATGAAACTAGTGTTAATAAAATGCTACCTCCAAATATAATAATAATTTAATAAGCAAATAAACTATTCTTACTTTTTCTTTTGAAATAATTATCTCCTATTTAGCCTGTGTATGGCTTGTTTATACATGTTTGCTTGCTTGTTATCTCCAAATTGTGGGCTCTTGGAGGGTAAGACTGTCTTTTACCTCTTTTCATATCCCCAGAGCTTTTTGCATCCCACAGTGCAGGGTGACTGAATGATAACCAGATTTTTTGTTTGGTTAGTTTTCAGGGAGTCTAACGATTTTTAAAATTCTCTCTCCTTGACCTGTCAATTATTTTTGATAGTGGATGTCTCACATTTTCTTCCACCTATTCAGTGTTTTGATTTTATGGTAAAATTTCTTGTCATCTAAGGTCTGTTCACGCCATCTCAAGGAGTCCATTTCCTTCATTAAAGTTTTCTACCTCCTGTTTTAAGCTCTTTTTTCTCCTTCCAATTTTTTTCTCAAGAGCTCTAATTTTATTTTTTACCTCATTGAAAAAAATTAACTTGACAAACATTAACATAAACATATCTATATAAAAAGAACAGAAAAGGGGAATTGCATATGAAACTTAATTTCTATTACACATCACTTTTAAAGAATATAACAAATTCAGAACATTAGTTCCAAAGATGTCCTGCTTTCTATTCTCTTTTGTGCATTTTAAAAGTGCTCTATGCTCTTTTCTTTCTTTTCTCCTTTTAATTATTGGGGTTAATATCACTAAATTGTTATCCTTCATGTACCAAATAAGTATAGTCAAGCCAAATAAACATAGTAATCATGTGTAAAAATCTACATCTCATTCCATACTTCTAGTCTATCACTTCTTTGGCAAGAGGTGAAAAGCACATACTTCATTACTGATTCCTGCAAGCCAAGGATGGTCACTGAATTGACCAGAACTCGTAAATTTTCAAAGTTCTTTTTCTTCGCATTGTATAAACTGTTCTCCTGGTTCTGCTCATTTCACTCGTCATCAACCATACAAATCTTTCTAGGTTTTTCTAAATTTATCCTTTATCATCATTTCTTATGATGTAACAATATTCCATTACAAATACGAGAATTTGTTCAGTTATTTGCCAGTTGATGGGTTATAGCAAAAAGTATTACTATAAAATTTTTGTACAGATGAGTCCTCCTTCTGTGTTTTCTTTTTTTGAGGTATATATCTATATAACTCAGATATATATCTATATTAACAAGTCAAAAGTTCAGTGATTTTTTGGATACAGTTTCAAATTACTTTCCAAAATAGCAAGACCAAGTCATATCTCCAACAAGAGAGCATTAGTATGCTTGGCCTCTAAGAGTCCCTCCAACAATTAATATTATTATTTTTATCTTTGCCAATCTGATGATGTGAGATAGACATTCAGAGTTTAACCTGTTTTCTAGCTACCTTGTGTTTTATAGATACCTTACATACAGCCCCTTGGAATCACTAAATTGTTTGTTCCACTCTATTTTTCAGCAGGGAGTCTGAGACCTGGGCACATTTTTCATGTTTTGCGCTAAGCCATTATTCCAACTTCTGCCTCCAGATGTTTCATTTTTTTGTTTCATTCTTTTAATTATTCTAGTAGTCCTTAGAGCCAAGCCATTTTTCTCCCTCTAAGGATCTGCTTATAGTTATTACAAAATTATTCTCTTCTTTTGGGTTCACTAATCCTTGGGCATCTCTTAATCCATATTTTTTTCATTGTGATAATTGGTTTTATGTACTTAACTCATATCTTAGCTACTCATTTGGGACTTTGCTTCAAGGCAAGGCCCCAACATATTTTCTACTCTTGAATGAGGTGATCAGGCCCTTTTTGGTCCTGTCCTTGATATCTGGTGTTCCTGACAGTAGATTCTACCTCCCCTGTCTTCCTGTGCTGTGACTGCTGATAAGGACTGGCTCTATCCCTTATTGTGCCTAGCAGTTTTGACTAACATTTAAAAAATCAATGAGCAACTTCCTGAAAATATTTATTTTTATGCTTTCACATTTAATTTTTTAAATTAATATTTCATGCTTTCACACTGCGAACACTAACTGTGATTAATTTGGCCAAATCTTGCATTCTAGGACTTTTTCAGCCAACAACTTTGCATCAAATGTATCTGTAACTGTCTTCTATAAAAAACACATGTCTCTGTGAGTGGCCTCTCTACTATGTACAGTATAAAAGCTTGTTCCTAAGAACCCTCTGAATTTGACTTTTTTCAGACTGTGTTTTCATTCTGAAAAGAGGAACATATTGCCATTTTATCTAAAAATGGGGACCTGTGATGTCTAGTGCACTGAAAAATTAAGTGATTTACCTTAAATTATTTGTGTGACAGTTACACAGTTAATGTGGGCCAGAGGCAAGACTTGAATTCAAATTTTCTTTTGCTATGTTTCTTAGAAATATTCTCTGAAAAAATAAGGATAATGGAATCCTTGCACCAAAAAAGAGTATGCTGGATATCCACAAGCTAATATTAATAAAGCATAATGTACTTCAAATGATAGGTATGTTTATATGTTCAACAACTGGCCTGTGTTTAACCTTAAGGTTTGGGTTTGGGGATGAGGACATACAAACACACACACACACACACACACACGCACACACGCACACACGCACACACGCACACACACATATATGCCTTAACTCCCTGCTCTATCCCTTCCAAAAATGGGACTAGCTCAATCTAAAATTAAGTTATACTATTTAATGAACAGTAATTACAATTTACATGCAAAACCCCCTAAATCCAACCCTGACAAAGTAATTAACTAGAATGTACCCCAAAAAGATCTTTTCTATGCCATGTTCCTAATAGTTCCTATTTGTTTGGGTTATAAGAAACTCAGAGAAGATAACGTAGCACTCAGAAACTGCTTACCTACTTATTTTCTTCAGAACATGCTGGAGAACATTAAATGCATTTGGAGTACTATGAGGAATAAATACAAACAAAATAAAGTTCACAATGCTAATCCTTACAAATGCAAAACAAGTCAACTGTTTGCATTAACTAAAAAAGAACAATAGTACTGACAATCCAAAATAGTAAATTTAAAAAATTATCTTTAACTTGAATTAGGAAATAGACAATGACTCCTAGATTATAAACTCCTTGAGAGTAGGAATTATGTCTTATTTATCTTTGTATTTTCCACAGCATCTATCATAGTACATTGACTATGGTACACTGAACTCTTAACATTTGCTAGATGAACAATTTTATTTTTGTAAATCTATCTATGTTTGGTTCAGTGTGAGCTCAGGGTAAATGTGGGGAAATCATTTTATCATGTTTTCTGAAAAACACTCTCATATTCAAATTGTATTTTAAGATGTTCAGAAAAGAACTTGATTCATTTAAGAAACATTATTGGTTGGAGAACTTCAGCAGACCCGGTATAGGAAAGAGTTACTCAAAAAATTACCCCTTGTTGTAAATTAAACCTTGAAAAAGAATTAGAATTCAGAGTAAATTGGTGGCTTCTGGATGAAGGAAGTGTTTTCCACAGGAGGAAACTCCTGAATGAAAACAAAATAAGATGAGGAAAAAATTAAATTTAATCTGTGATGTCATGTTATTTGGGCCTTTTTTTGATCATAAAGAAACAGAATGTGGAGAAGTTTTTATGTTTGAAAAGAAAATAGACTCTAAGTCCTATCAGGAAAGCTGAAGAGACAAAATGATGTTTTGAGTAGAAGGCCACAAGAAATCCAGAAGCTGCAGCTTTGGGAAGACTTCTTTTTTAATATTTGTTAAGTATTTAATTTTCCCCCAGTTACATGTAAAAACAATTTTTAACATTAGCTTTTAAAACTTTTGAGTTCCAAATTCTCTCCCTCACTCCCTCCCTCAACCCACCCCTCATTGAGAAGGCAAGCAATTCGATATAGGTTATACATGTGTGGTCATGCAAAATATTTCCATAACAGTTATGCTGTGAAAGAAAACTTAGACCAAAAATTTTTCTAAATCTGAATCTGTATTGGCTCTCTTTGTTGCGTTTCTCTCATAGGAGTAAGTGAATAGTACAGCTATTGCTATTTCAATAGTGAAGTTCTTATTGAGAAAGCAGTTAACCAGATTTTATTCTTCCCCTTCTTCTGTGTTAGCCATGCCTGCATGCCTCAACCTACACATTAACAAGTATCGATTGTTTGTTTGCCTGCTGACAGTTACAGGAACTTCTGATTCCCAAGAGAAAATAATCAGCCTTTATAAGGCTTGCTGTGCAAATTTAAACCCAACAAAAGATGTAAAATACCCTAACATACAGATTAATTTTAATCCCAGCTGAGGCCAAACATAGTTACAAATGAATTAAAACGAATTTATGAGCTCATATCAACTGACAGTAAAAGAAAGCTGAAAAACAAACTGGATAACTCAGAATTGAAATAAAATAGAATTTAATAAACAAATGAATAAACAAGGGAGAAAATCCCAAACTGTAGAGTACAAGGAAGACTTATGGAGATTAAAACTTTAATGTGGATAAATCACAAAAAGATAAGAGATGGGGTTGTAATTGGAATTTTAAGAAGGAATATAAACTTTTTTAAGGGTCAGCTAGGTGGTGAAGTGACTAGAGCACCAGGCCTGGAGTCAGGAAGACTCATCAACCTGAGCTCGAATCTGACTTCAGACACTTCCTAGCTGTGTGACCCTGGTCAAGTCACTTAACCCTGTCTGCCTCAGTTTCCTCATCTGTAAAATGAGCTGGAGAAGGAAATGACAAAGGACTCTAGTATCTTTGCCAAGGAAACCCCAAATGAGGACATGAAGAGTTGGACACAACTGAAACGAATGAACAATAACAAATAACCTCTTGAAGAAAGGTTATACTGTGCCCAATTTGTGTGACTCTGAGAGACTGACAGTTCTATAAGCAGTGATACCTTGTACTATTTCCTATGGTCATCTGACTTTACTTCCTCTGACCTGTTTTGCTAGTAGTGTGGGCCACACCAGATGCCTTTGGATGACCTCAGAGACATATTTTACAAAGTCTTCTCAGTCCCTGAAATAGCAGAGCTGGCTGCTCTGGGCATTTTATTCTTGATTTGGAACTAGTACAAAGGTAAGTCATTGTCTTATCAATTTTTTTCACCTACCACAATAAATTAAATTGTCTTACTTGAGTGTTGCAAATTTCTCTTTGAGTCCATCCATCGGAATTTCTTCAAGCATAAAAAGCTTTGATGTAAATGCATCAACATGCCCTGAAAATATAGGTCAAACCTATTTTTTAAACTGTCACAAAATGAAAAAGGAGAATCAAAATAATCCCCCCAAACAAATTAGTTTCTTAAACCCTTTAAAATGGTTAAACATTAATCAAAGTACTTTAAGTTCTCCTTAAAACCTCCTATGTACTACAATTTCAAATTAATTTTAGTCTTTTTAAAAATGACTTGTTACTATTGAAAGTTTTTTCAACTGAAAATATTTCCAGTATTGAAGTAAATTGACATCAAACTTGTAATTTGTAGATGTCTTTATTTTTAAGCTTAAAAACTCAAGATTTTTTCAATCTCAAAAGTTCTATAATTTCAGTGATATACACAGCATCTTATTCATAGCCATCACAACAGTGTAAACTCAAATGGAAACGGATCTCTGCAGGCCACATATTGACAAAAACTAGAAATTAACATCATCTGTGTTGTATTGTATTTTCATTTATTTTGTTAAACACTTACCAATTATATTTTAACCTGGTTCTGGCTCATCTCCAGTGTTTGGCACATACAGTGCGTTTGACACCTCTGCACTACAACATGTCCACACCTTAGCTGACAATTTCTTCAATTATTTTGGGCAAAAATAGTCATCATTAATTATTTTGGTGGCTAATTGTTGGGTGATTCTTTAAATTTATCTAGGCTTCTCCTTTGACAGCAATCTGTTGCTAGGCCTATACTTAAAGTCTTTTCAGCTTAAAAGGACCTGCCACAACTTAGGTCATTGGCCTGGCCTTCAAAAGCCCACCTTCACTTTTATTCTACAATGAGACACTGGACTAGGACTTTAGTAAAAATGTCCAGTGTAATGTCAAATTAAGCAAACTCACTGTGTTTATCTCCAAAAAACATGTTTTTATGATTTAATTTTGGTTGTCAAAGTATGACTAGATAAGAGGTATTTCATTACACAGTTAAATGTATTACTACTACAGTTGCTAAAATTCACCACAAGACTTCCCAATAGCTACCTCATGATTTAAAATAAAAAAGACTAATGTAGAACTACACTTCAATATGCCAAAGATTCAGGATTTTATCCATATGAGCACTTCCTCCAATGCAAATTACAAATCTTCCTTGCTTTAGGAGATGAGGCCAAAAATGTTATTACATATTTCTAAGACCTCGTTATCAAAACAAAGCACCTAGCAAACTAATTTAAAATAAATTAAGGTAACTTAAATTGAAGAATCTGAAAAACTAGATTTCTTAAAAGAAATATTTCCACCCTAAGGTTGTTACTGCTAGCAAGCACTTCTTTGGTTAGCTGTCTCCAACACTAATGAGAAATAACATATCATTTTCCAAAACAACAAATACATTCTTCCTTATATCCTCTTAAGTTATTTGACTTCATAAACTATGTTACTGTTTTCAATTTCACCTTTGCATCCCTATCACAGTTACTCATTAAATGGCTTCTCTAAAGAAGAAACAAGTGAATGGTTTGTTATAAAAGGGAAAGTAATTTTTTTAAAAAATAGAGCTTGCTAGCCCTGATAAACATGCTAATTGTAAATAAAAGCTTCGATAGTAATGGAACTTTCTTAAATGATATAAATGTTTTCAAGTGAAATCATAGTTTATATCTAATGGTTTATATCAAATATACTCAGTCAAAAACAATTACTGTACACAAAGCACTCTCCTTGGTGCAATGGAAGTTCATAGTCTGGGGAAAAAGTCTTCCTGTTAGGAGTTTACATTCTATAGAGGGAAGATAGGATGACATAAATGAAACAAGCATATCTGTATATATGTTAGAAATGACAGGGTTTTTTTTCTTTTGGTTTTGTTTTTTTTTTTTTTTGCAAGGCAATAGGGATAAAGTGACTTGCCCAGGGTCACACAACTAGTAAGTGTCAAATGTCTGAGACCATGTTTGAACCCAGGTCCTCCTGACTTCAGGGCTGGTGCTCTATTCACTGCGCCATCTAGCTGCCCCAGAAATGACAGTTTTACGGAAGTATGGATATTTTGAAGTAATTAGGGCCTGGTAGTATTAGTCTGAAAAAGTTTGTTAAAGGTAGATATTATGAGCTCTGTGCTATTTAATATTTTTATCAATGACTTAAAGGCATAGGTGGTATGTTTATCAAATATGAAGATAACACCAAGTTGAGATGAACAGCTAACACCCTGGAGGGCAGAGTAAGGATCCAAAAGGATCTTGAGAAGCCATAATATTGAAGAGAACCTAATAAAATGAAAATGAACAGAGATAAATGCAAAGCCTTGCAGGTGGTACAAAAAATCAACTCCAAATGTATGAGATCAAAGAGGCATTGTCAAAGAGCAATCGTTATGAAAAAAGTCTGGAAGTTATAATAGATTACAAGATCAATGAGTTATAAGTGTAATACAGCAACCAAAAAGAGTCAATGCAATCTTGGGACTACATTTAGGCACAGCTTACAGTAGATAGTCTCACTGTACTCTACTCTGGTAAAATCTTATCTAGAGAATTGTGTTCAATCGTGGGCACCGGAGTTTAAGAAGGGTATTAATAAGGCACAGGTTATCCAGTGGAGGATGGTAAAAGGCCTTGAATCCATGTCATATTAGGATCAGTGGCAGGAACTGGGATGCTTAGCTGAGAGAAGAGAATACTAAACAGTGCCAAGATATCTATCTTCAAATATCTGAAGGGCTGTTGGGTAGTTTATTTGCACCCTCATTCCATAGAAAATCAGGGATGGGACCCACAGTAACTGATTAGCTGATCTCTTGGAGTCAGAGTCACATAGAGTCCTTGGGAGTCCAAGAGGATTAAAATGGTTGCTGTTCATAGCAGTACTCATGGGCTTCCTCAGAAGGCAAAGAGGAAAGAAGCAATAGAACCTACCAAGTTAGCTTGTAACCAAATAAAAAAATAACATTTCTATAGTGCTCGAAGGTTTGCAAAGCACTTTAAATATCTCATTTGATCCTCACAATAATTTTATGAAATAGATGCTGTTAAATATCCCCATCTCACAGATGATAAAAATGAGGGTAAAGGTGGTTATCCAGGATCACATTAACTATTACATATTTGAGACTGATTAATTTAAATTCAAGTCTTAACGCCAAATCGAGAGCTCTATCTTCTACTAGCTGATGTCACTACCTCTATATATGACAGGTTAAGAGTACCAGGAAATGGTTTTAACACTGAATAATTACTCTCCTTGCTGCTCCTCGCAAGGGACTCTCCATTTCTCAACTTCAAACATTTTCACTGGCCATTCTCCATGCCTGGAATGCTCTCTCCCCTCATCTCTGTTTCCTGGCTTTCTCAAGGTCCCAGCTAAAATCCCACCTTCTTACAAGAACCCTTTCCCAGTTCCCCTTAATGCTAGTGCCTTTCCTCTAAGATTATCTCCAATTTATCCTCTATAGGTATTTTGCTTGTAAGCAGTTGTTTACAAACGTGAGCTTTTGGACAAGACTGATTTTGCCTTTCTTTGTATCCCCAAAATTTAGCACAATACCTGGCAAATAGTAGTTGCTTAATAAATGCTTATTGACTCACTGATAACACTGGTGGAAAAGGTCTGAATAGGTCTAAAAACAAAGGAAGCTTGAAGCTAAGCACTCTGAGCTATGACAGCTCTGGTTCCATAATCCACGATCAAATGTAAAATACTCTGACCTTTAAAGCTCTTTAATATGGATCCTCTCTACCTTTCCAAACTTCTGCTTTTCTCCCACCCCTCACCCTGCCCCCCTGCCCCCCCCCCCACATACCCTACAATCTAGCTCTCCTGATCTACTTGCTGCTCTTTGCACAAAGCAACCCATCTTCCATTTCCATGCCTTAATAATGGCTTTCTGTTGTGCCTTAAATGCTGGTCAGCCTCACTGCACCTCTTACTATCACTGGCTTCCTTCAAGACTTGTATTATATCCCACCTTCAAAAGGAGGCCTTTCCCAGTCCCAACCCTATCCCCCCAGCTACTAGTGCTTTCCCCTCTCAGATTACCTTCCATTTACTCTGTATATATCTTCTAAGTATCTACTTATTTACTATTAGAACATGAGCTCCTTAAAGGCAGGCACTGTTTTGTCTTTTTCTGAATCTGCAGACCTTAGTATAACTCTTGGCACATGGTAAGCATTTAATAAGTGTTTGCTGTCTGACTGAATCTTTTCCCCAAGAGTGAGATAAACCTCTATCCAGGTGGGATGAATTACCACAAACAAGATGTTAACAGAAATGCTTCAAAAGTTGAATAACTAAACTTTTTAAAAAAACAGTATTTTATTTATCTCAATTACGTTAAGACAATTTTTAACATTAATTTTTTATAAAATTTTGAGTTCAAATTTTCTCCCTGTTTCCCTTCCTTCTCCCCTCCCTAAGAGGGTAAACAATTTGCTAAAGGTTATAATATGTGAAATCATGTAAACCATATTTTCTATATTAGTTACATTGTGAAAAAAACCAGCTTGCACATATTAAACTTCTACTAGCAGCAATAAAAAAGTAGTAGCAGCAATACACATTTATATTGTTCTTTATGGCTTACAAAGCACTAAGTATAGGAGAAATGCAGCAAAATGCAGGTGGATTCCTAGCCACTTCCTAAGAGGGAAGAAAGTAATTAAACCTAATAATTACATAAATCAATAAAATCCTTATAAACTAAACAGGTATTTCAATTATATTTTCCAGTTAAACTGGAATGTTTTTTTTTGTTATTTCATTCATTTTTACTGAAAATCTTTGCAAAATGTAATGTCTCCTTGCCTGCCTAACAATATTACAGTGACAATAAGTAAATCATTGTTTGATTGCAATGAGTATAATCAGAAGCAATTTTTAAAATCTTAGAGCAAGAAATAGGTAATATAAAAGAAGTTACTGTACGCTAATGAGGCAATAATCCAAAAGGAACATGAATCACACTTACCAACATAAAACAAGCAGTTAGAATGCAATAAACTCTCGGTCCATAAGCGACAAAGTTCACTTTCAGTAAGAGCTTCCACACCGTAGCAAGCTTGATACTCCAGTTTTGGCAATATGTAAACTGGAGATTGCTAGAAACACAAAATTAAACTGCTGAAATCTGATTTAATTTATTATTAACTATAACAAATATCTCATATACTTGCATATATGTCATACTTTTCAAAGCACTTGCACATAAATACATTATACTCTCACAACCCTATAAGGTAGGTTAGGTATTAATAGGGAAGATGGGTCTTCATAGATCTATCAAATGGGGCCTTGGTGAGGATGAAGCAAAGGAAGCAGTCAGAAGTATACTATTTTGCTTGGTGGTCTCATCAGCTGCCATGGAATCAAATATCATCTCTATGGAGATTATTCTCAAATATCCTTATCCAGCCCTAACTTTTCTCCTGACTTCTAGTCTCACATTCCAACTGTCTATTGGACATTTCAAACTGGATGTTCCACAGACCCTTAAACTCAATATGTCCAAAACTGAATTACTTATTTCCAGTCCTCCCTCCACCCTCATCTCTCCTCTCTTCCTAATTTTCCTACTATGAACAAGGTTATTATCACTGTCCTCCCAGTTACCCTGTTTCACAATCCAGATGTCATTTTTGATTCCTCATTCTTACCACCAATATTCCATCTGTTACCTTCCTCTTTTACCCCTACTCCAAATACTCTGCAGTCCAGTGACACTGGCCTCCTGGCTGTTCCTGAACACATAATCCTCCATCTTTAAACATTTTCGCTAGCTGCCCCTCATTCTAGAATGATCCTCCTCATCTCCAACTCCTGGCTATCTTCAGGTCCCACTTAAAATCCCACCTTCTACAAGAGGCCTTTCCTGATCTCTCTTAAAGTTAATGCCTTCCCTTTAAGATTATCTCCAAATTATCCTCTATACTTATCTTGTTCATACAGAAATCATTTGCATATTGGTGCCCCTATTAGATTGTAAACTCCTTGGGGGACAGGGACTGTTTTTGCCTTCCTTTGTATCCACAGCACATAGCAGAGTGCTTGGCACACATAGCGAGCATGTAACAAATGCTTAATGGCTTGACTCTGAAGTAGAAAGAAAGATTAGATTTATTCTGCTTGGCCAAAGAGGACAGAACTAGGGCTCCTGGGTAACAGTTGCAGATAGGCAGATATCAGCATAATGTGAACCAAAGATTCTAAAATTTTAGGCTATCTAAAGGTAGAATGGGTTTGACGAAAAGTCTTCTGGCAGAATGTGGACACAGACCATTTGTCATGCTGTGATGGAGGGGGTATTTCTCCAAGTCTGAGATCCTTCTGTCATAAGATTCCAAGATCTAAAGTGACCTGCCCAAGGTCATAAATGGTAGAGTCAGGCTGTAAGCTATATAAAAAGCTCTAATGACTAGAACTCTGAATTCTGTGACAATACCAGATAAAAGAAAATTAAATAAGAAAAAAATTTTTAAAAACTAATTAAAATAAATGTAATAATTTTACAAAGATACTATTTTTATGGGTTTGTGATTTGGGGGGAGAAGGGCTCACTATGAATATTTGCATAGGAAACTATAACCCATTTCTATGACCTCTACTGCCATCTCCAGGAATTTAAGAGAAAAGAAAATAAATTATACCACTTAAAATATTTGGAAGAATTATTTTATGACAACATTTTAAATATTTAAATATTTTAAATATAGCTACAGATGTCATATGTTAACATTTGTTTTTTTTTCTTAGACATATCCTCTGGCTCTTATTTTCCAAAATAATAACCTTATTTGGATTTCTCTCCCTCTCCTCTATTTTCTCACATCAGCCACAAATTAAATTCTCATAAGAGGTTTCATATTTTATACCTTCTTAAGATCTTACTAGACACTTTTTTCCTTCAAAATAACCCTAATATTGGCCTTTTGTGTTCTGTTCCTGCAATTCCATACATTTTTTAAATAATCAGTCTTGGGAACTTCACATTTCATGAAGTCTTTATGAAATTAGGTTTATTTAGACAAACACTGATAAAACCAGAACATTTTAAGATCACTTCATTTGAATTTCATAAACAGAATTTTATTTAGAAATTTGAACACAACAAATAACTATGTTCCAAACTTCATCACATGGACCAAATTAAGCCTCTCTAGTTCATTCTAACATTTGCGAGTGGTTGATTCTCTTAATTTGACCTCTGAATGACAATGATTATATAACACAAATCAGATTATTTAACTGACTACACTGGAAAGGTAAAAGACGGAAATGAAGTTGCACTGAGGTCTAAGTACTAGTTATAAGTGCAAAATATGGAAGAAATAACATGTTAAAATCAGAGAGGCAGATTAGAGAGACTTTCAGTTCTTAGGTGCCAGTAGCCAGGAATCTTCATAATCTAAAGTCTTGCCTAAACAACTTTG
This sequence comes from Trichosurus vulpecula, assembly GCF_011100635.1. Taxonomy (NCBI): domain Eukaryota; kingdom Metazoa; phylum Chordata; class Mammalia; order Diprotodontia; family Phalangeridae; genus Trichosurus; species Trichosurus vulpecula. The sequence goes on from NC_050580.1 coordinate 144,221,383, forward strand.
CTTTTAGGGAATAAATGTCTTTTGCTTAAAAAACATTATTAAAATCTAAGCACTGGCTTTTAAATAGCTCAGGCTAGTAAAGTTTCTAATATTTATAAATATCCTAAGAATGACCTCCCTTTTAAGTTTTGATGAGCTGGTCTTGCTTCTATGTTAGTATTATGCCATTTTTAAAAAAAAAATTGGAGATGTAAAGGTGTGCTCAAATTCTTTAGTCAATACACAGCAACTTTCATATCAATTTCTTCTTTCTAGATGGAAGTCATTATCCAAGTAACACTGGAAAATTTTTATTTAAAGAGATGCTGGCCATCAACCACTTCTATGTGCCAGTAATTTGGCATACAATACAAGAAATGGATAGGGGCCCATAGGCCAGAAAATGAAAATGAGGTTGACCCTAAAAGAAATCACATGTGACAAGAAAAATTTAAACCAAACAAAAAAAAACCCAAACTCTAAAAATTAAATTCATGGCATGGGTACTTTGCGTAAAATTACTTTTGCTCTGTTATAAAATTTATCATTTCTAAGTACAGAAATGGTAAAAAAAAATGTAGTAAGTAGACCTAAAAAATTTTAAATGCAAACTTATATTAGTTCCTCTAAACTATATCAAATCTGTGACATTATCATTCTTTGACTTTCTCCTGCAAAGCCATAAATGAAATCTAAATTCAGTTCAAAACATTTCTGAAAAATAATGTTTTCTAAAATTCTGAAATAGAATCAATGATGATAAAAGAAACTATCAGAATTGGGCATTTAGTAATTTGTTCACATTTTCTCTCCTTCAAACAGAAGGAAATTAAGAGATATGAAAAATAGCTGAACTCAATCATTAACATCAAGAGAGCATATTATATAACCTAAATTAGGGTAAGCATCTCTAGCAATCTTGTGAGACAAAGTCCAGCCATTAAGCTGCTGTCACCAGCACCTGGTACAGTTTGGGTCTTATTTTTAGGATGTGAAAAGAATAATTATTAAGAGAATATTAAAGCATTTAAAATATTAAAGCAAATATTAAGGGACCCTGTGTGACTATTTGCTGAACAAGACAAGTTAATGGCAGAGATGGAGCCAGAACCCATGTGACAAACTAAGCTGACCAAAACATCTAGTTACTCATCACACTGTCATGTCTAACCACAGGAGAAAACAAGTTTACTGTATAGAGAAAAAGAGGTAACATTTAATTCAACATAACTATAATAATTCCAGAATGATACAATGCTTTCATAGATTCAGAGAAGTTATACACACACACACACACACACACACACACACACACATACACACATAAGCAGGCCTTAAATTTAAGAGAACGATTAAGGATTTTATGCTACAATATGAGCTCTAAAATTCATCAAAGTTGTTTTCTGCCCATTTTAATCAACTTACAGGGATGTAATAGTCTTATCCAAGAACTCCATAAGCTTTAAAAGTTCCAGTCATCCTTATTTAAACAATATTTTATTAAGAATAAAGTGATTTAAATTGTGCATCAAAAAATGTCTCACCCTAGAAAAGTTACTATTGATAAGCTTTTATTTCATCTGGACCTGTGATTTCCTTGGTATTAGAGGGAACCAGTAGAAAAATTCTATATGAATGCAGTTTGCCAACTGCTCTACAACTTAAGGGTCTTAGAGACTTTTAAAATAATTTACAACTTTTTAAAAAAAGCATCATATATGTTTGCTGGTGAGTTTTATATACTAGTATTAGCTTTAGAGCTGAAAAGAATCTTAAAAGTAGATACAATCCAATTCTATATTTTACAGATGATGAAATCGAGACCACCCAGGAAAGTTCAGTAACTTACTCAAGATCACAAACATAAGCAAGAGACAGAGGTGAGTTTCAAAGTTAAGACCTCAGACTGCAAACTGGGTGCTCTTTATATTATTATCATTCTGTCTCTCATTTAAGTCTTCCTTTTTTTTCAACAATTACTTACCCTTCTAACATTTCTCAATTTTTTGGAACGTGGTCTTGTTCCTACTTTCTGGACACCACAACGTACAAGTAATAGCAGATCTTGAAAGTTGAATAACTTATAAACAAGATTTCCTTCCTGAGGTGTTAAATATTCTGATTTGTTTTCAACAAGCATCTGAAGGCTGTGTGGTAGCAATCCTTAAAAGTAATAGATTTGATCAATTAGACTGTATGTACTAATTATTAGTACATTTTTACATTATTAAATTAATACATTTTCATCAATACAAATGACAAGATGATATGACTTCAATTATCTATCTTTCTATAATGTATAGAATATTTTCTTCTCAACTTTGTGTGACCATTTTCTGTTACTAATCCTACCACTATTTCTGCTTTTTTGGTGGGGGACAGTCTTTGTCCCAGAAGGACCTGGAAGTGGAGGTTTAAAGCTACAGGAAAAAGCACTATGGCTCTGGATTCAGAGGACCTCAGTTTAAATGCTACCCCTCATGATTACTACTTATGTGACCATAGGTAACTTACTTAACCACAATGGGCCGCAGTTTCCTCAACTGCAAAATGAAGGGACTGGAAAAGGTGGGCCCTTATATCTCTAGATCTATGATCCTTTTGAAATACTACCTCCTTTACTTTCAAAGAAAATGTGACCAACAAAAAAGCAAACTTAGTGAGAGAAAAAGAAAAAATTGTGTTTGGTACATTTTTAAAAGTGATGTTATTCAATCCTAGTACAGTAAGAATTTGGCTAGAGATGAGCAAAAGAAGAAGGAAAGAGGATTAACTTCCTATCTCCATAATGTGGCTTCATATATTTTCTTTCCCTTAAGGAATGTGATTTTTCTGGAACATTAGTTATACTTATATTCACATCTAATTATATATAAAGGGTATTGATACAAAAATTCTGTAATTAAAATTGAAGATTATTTTAACGGCACTATTCAAAGACAGATAAACTATCAGTCAACTAATACATTATTGTATGCATTCAAATACTGATTCTAGCCCAATACAAAACCAACTTTTCTCTTGTATGACTACTTTTATAATTGATAAAATTTTTTAATACCACAAATATAACTTATTGGGAAAAAAAGAAAAAAGTTAGCATCTAAAGATAAGATCTAGCAAAAGAGAAGGAATCAAGAATTAAGTGACGTAAAGTATAGTGTTCATTATTTTCATGAAGAACCAACATTCTTTTTTTAAATAAGCGTATGACTATTTTAACCAATTTGTGATGGTTCTGTCCATCAAGTCAAAGTACATATTGAACGTGATCAACAAATACAACAAAACAGACACTGTATTTGTCTGCCATTACAACTTTTTTTTGGTAGAACCCCTTGGACTACTCACATTTTATTTGAATAATAATCGACAATCTAGAATTGGACAGTTTAAATTAGCCCATTCATTTTATATCAAGGAAGCTAAAGCTTAGCAGAAGAATATTGTATTAAGTAGTAGAGTTAAGAGTATCAAGAAAGGTCACATTTTACATGAAGAAGAAAGCAAAGAAAGTATGTGAGGAAAGGAGCAAGGAAAACTATTTGCTAAAAATGTCGTGTGAAAAAACAATTACAAATGCCCACTTACGTCCTTTCGGCTTCTGAAATGTTGCAGACCACTTAGATGCTGGGGTAGTGGTAGCAGTGGCTGGTTGCTCTGGAGCAAGGGCTATGGGCTGGTGTTTAGAATTTTCCAAATTCACAAAGGCCTGCTCAGGCATTTTTTTTGAAGCTGGTTTTAAGAGTTCATTTTGCATTTTTAAAATCTGTCCGACTGGATCAAACTTCTTATATAATCTTTTGCCAGACTTTTTTGTAGCACATTTCTTCTGCTCAGGACTACAAGTAGCATTAACTAAGTTTTCTGAAAAAGTCTGAATAGGCACAGGAGACCTTAAAGTATCTAGTACAGGACTTGAATTAAGGATAGGACTCTCTTGCTTGCTATTATTTTGATTTTTACATTCCATGTCAATAATTAAACGTTCTTCATCTGTATCACTATTACCAGAAACATTTTGAGTCTTACTTGCTTCTGATACATCAATTCTTTCTTTAAAGGTATTTGTTTTCTCCAGGACCTTTAGTTTAACAGCACCACATTCTTCATCGGTGGTTGAATCATTTTCTTCACTTAACTCGATTTTTTCTTTTTCAAAGTCTTTGAATGAGGAGGAGTTATATTCAGACTGCTTTGATTCACCACATGAATAAAACTGTGTGTTTTTAGGATCTAGAACATTGTCACATAATGAAAATTCCTGATTATCTTTAATTTTCTGCTCTTCTGGCCCACTGGTTACACTGGTCATCAGCTGTTTCTCCTTTTTCAATTGCTCCATCAGAATCTTTGATAAACTTATAGGATTAGAGGGAATGGTTGCTGTGCTGGATGTTGTGGGAAGGCTTGCTACAGAAGACGATGTGGGAAGGCTAGATGTGTTCAAAGTCTTTAGTGGCTTATTAGCTGTCACTCCAAAAGTTTCTAATTCTGTAACATCCTCATCAAAATTCAGATCTAAGTCATCAAAAGTCTGAATTCTTCGGGACTGTTTAATATCAGAAGGCACCTTAATAAAACAAAACCATTATCACACTATTAGTAAAAAGTCTGTGATCCCACAAAATAGGGTTTGAGAGAATTTCTTAAGATTGACTGAAAATGATTAAGCTTCTAAAAACAAAGATGATTTCATTTTTTGTTTCTGTATCCTAAGCACCTCAAGCAGTGGTATCTGGCATATATCACTTACTTAATAAAGCATATAGACCTCTTTTACATTTTTCTAAAACTTACAAAAGTGAAGGAATGTCAGATGTTTATAAATGTGTTTCCTCACCCGAGCATCACTTTCATCCCACTGAAATATATTCTCCTCAGGTTTGTCCTCAGGTTTGTCCATAAATACAGCAGAGACAGGAATAGCTGAATTTTTGGTTGTCAAAAGATCCAATGGTGCTTCATGAAAAATCTGATTTCTCTCTCTCACTGTCATTTCTTTCTTGGGAAGAGGTGAGTCAATATAAATTACCTTCACTGGCTTGGAACCTTGTGATGAGAAAAAAGGCATTTTTATTTGATAAGAGCAAGAACGGTGGCAACACAGTGTATATGAAGTATAAAAAATATTGGACTAAAAGTAAGGAAATATCGGTTCTATTCCCCAAATTATCACTTTTTTGTGTGTGACCTTGGGCAAGTCATTAAAACTTGTCTCATTTTCTTCATTTGTAAAACAAAAGGGTTGGACTAAATAATCTCCAAGATCCCTTCTCTTCTCTAAAGTTCTCTGATTCTATTGTCAAGAGAAACATATTTTATCTTTTTCATGTACAAGGAATTGGAACAAAAGGCATTTTGGGTTTTCTAATGTGATCTGAATTAAAGATGGTTCTCTCAAATCTAGTCCAATTTTTTTAAAAGTTAAATGAAATTTATACCATAGGGAAAAATTTTCAGAATCTAAACTTATTACAATTTTATTTTCCAATCAACTTCTTCCTTGCTAGGTAGTTAATGTCATTAGCCATCAAGAACATTTTGCTTACTCTAAAGAGTAAAAATATTTTAACCAGTAAGGAGGGCATTTCATTTCACAAGTTAATGCAGATAGGTTTCTTATCCCAACTCAATGTTAATTGCAGTCTCTCTAGAGGTTGTTTCTATTCTCAGTAATGAGGTAGAACAAGGTCTAGAAAACTATAAGATGACTTTGCCATGAGTTTTTCTCCTTGAAAATAGAGGACAACTAGTATTTTTGACGAGAAAGTCTGTAATGATTTTAAGACAGAATTAAATCAATTCAGCTTTAAATAAGTATAGTACCTTATAGTTTCAGATAACCACTGAAAAATTAGTGCAGATAAAGCATCAATAAATCTAAATTCATACAACAAATAATTAAGTGTCCATTATATTCAAGGCACTATGTTAAAAAGGGATACAGAAGTAAATAAAGTTTAGTGCAAAACCATAAAATTCATCAGAGCCACATTTATTTGCACAATTTATAAGCTCTTTATGTTTTGAAATGTTTGTTTATTGACAACTGTTAAGTTTACACAAAAAGATATTTAAGAAATAAACAAAAAATGAAATAAAAACAAAATGCGTTAAATATCTGGGAGTCAATCTACCATGACATACTCAAGATTTATATAAACACAAGTACAAATTAGAGTGATGTTCATCATTCATGGTTGAACCCCACCAATATAATAATAATGATGTTACCCAAATAACCGATTTAATGCTATACCAAACTATTATTTTTTTAAGTCAAATAAAATCATAAAATTCATTTGGAAAAACAAAATGTTAAGGGAGATGATGAAAAATGATGGTAATTCAGGGGAAATCAACTCTCTAGATATCAAAATATATCTTAAAGTAATATCAAAATTCTTTGATACTGGTTTAAAAAGAATTTTTTGCACTCTATGAGGAATTTATAGAAACATGGGAAGACATGAAATAATATCAGGTAAAGTAAGCAAAATCATTAAAATACATACATAATTATAACAACAAAAATGGAAAGAGATAAAACAAAACTAAACACAGATACAAATGGATACATTTTGTAGCTATCTATGCATACGTTATATATATTCACAGATACCTTAAACAAGATATTTATCTCCTTGCTTATAGCATTTGAAAAGAGGCATGAAAGTTTATACAATCATAAAGTATTTTCTCCCCTTCCCTCTTGCAAAATCAGTGTTAGGGAAATCACAAACCTGTAACAGGAATAATCTTCACACACACTGGAATTTCCCATTGTTCCTTGTAATTAGGTGCGTGATTATTCAACAAGGCAAATAATGATCGACTAGTGAGAGCTATCTGAGGATGATATCTCAATACAAGCTTTTCTGCATTTGGATCTGTACTAATATCCTGAAAACAATGAATATTTCAGTTATTTCTTTGAATAACACATTTCTTTATTAATCAAATGTATATAAAATGCAGAGCAAAGTTTGGGGAAAGGAGTCCCAGGACAATTAACTTAAAAATATCTTAAACCTTTCTGTTGGATGCACAAAAGATAATTTGCATTTATTTAATTTACTTTAAAACATCTTAGGACAACCATTATGTTAAGTGTTACTCACATAATGCATTGCAGCAGCTTTCTGCTCTGGTGTATCAGTAGCTGATGTAGAGTTATAATCTATGGAGAGTTGCAACTCAGCCGGCATCGAGGGAAATGATAATTTTGCAAACTTTACATTACCCTAAATAATATGAGGAAAAATTAATGTCTTACTAGAGTGATGGTGATATAAGTTTTTTCTTAGTAAATCTCCATTTTTCTCATCACTGAAAAACAGAACTGAACTCTAACTTCTTCAACATAGCCAAAGTCTGTTAGTAAATATTCATTAAGCAAAGGTTCTCTATGAAAAGGTAACTGCAAATCAGGAGTACAAATAGTCTTTATGTCTTCATCAGACTGATCCTGCCAGTACTTAGGTCAGGGAAGCAACTCTCAGAAGAAAAAGGTACCCTGAGAATCACTGCAATTCTTACTACAATATCAACTATGATATGGCACCAGTGAAGCAAACATCAAAGACTAAACCCTGTCTTAGTGAGAACAAGGAAAAAACTATTTCTAAGATAGAAAACTCGAAGGAATGGAGAAGGGGGAGAGGCCTCAACAATGGGGCTCAAGCTTCAAGGTTTTACTACAAGGATTCCCTTCATAGGAAGGACTGTGGGAACTACTATGGTAGGGCAAGTCCCCACCTGCCTAATACATGTCACCAGGTTCCTTACTGGAGGATGGGCTAGCATGCTTCTGCCAATGTCTCTTTTTGTGAGTAGGAAAGAGATGTGGATACAAGACAGTATCATGCCAAAATCCTTTCCCATTTCTACATTCTATCTAGCTTCCTCCTCTATCACAGGCAAGTTATGTTAGATTGTGCTGGAACAAAGATTATAATGGGTTCTCAATGCATATTAGATATTTACGCTGAACACTTATCCATTTTAATCAAATCCATAGGACCCCAATGCAAAGACATATGACAAGCTATATCACATTAGCAATAAATATTTGTATAGAGGAAGTGTCATCAAAAATATTAACAAGGACATCAATCAACAATCATTTATTAAGCCCTTAATACGTGCCAGGCATTGTGCTATTCACTGGAGATACAAAAAAATAGTCCCTCTTCTCAAGGAGTTTACAAGGTACAAGAAGAGACAGTATGTAAATAACTTTGTATAAATAAGATTTTTATATATATATATACATACATACATACATATATATATATGTATGTGTGTGTGTATGTGTGCATATAAACATAAAATGAAGTTAACAGAGGGAAGATGCTAACACTAAAGTGAACTGGGAAAGGCTTCTTGCAGAAGGTAGGATTTTAGCCGGGATTTAAAGGAAGCCAGAGAAGCCAGAAAATGAGATAAGGAAGAGAATTGTAGGTATGGAGGGCAGACGATGAAAAGGTCCAATGAAAAACAGACATTTCAATATCTGAAGGGGATGGGGGCAGGGGGGAGAAGAGAGTAGGACAGCATTTATATAACACCTACTATTTGAAAGGCATTGTGCTAAGCTCTTTACAAATATTAACTTCTTCCAATGGTACAGATTGCTATTGATCCATGATTCCTCATCCTGCATAATTCTTGTTCACGTATATCTATAAATTCTCCATCCTGGTTCTACCTACTGTATTGAAAAAAAAAAAACCTCTGGTTTTTTAACATTACTTAGGTATCTGTGCAATATTCAGTCCTACGTATATGTTATCCTTTACAGGATTCCCTACAAGGATGGCCTTGCTTCTTTTTGAATCACAGGAATCACAGACCACTTAGTTATTTTTACACTATTTCTTATACATGGGTCATTTATCATTGGTAATACGTTGCAGTTTCTTTAGGCTTAACATATATCTGTCTTTTTCTCTTTTGTGTTATATGCTAATCTGATTTTTCACAGATTGTGATATTCCAAGATTTGCTAACATATTTGCTAACATTACCAGAAGAGTACAGGTGCCAAAAAAAGATGAATTTTTGTTTCCTGAAGCATCTTGGGATAAGTAAAAGCACTATATATTCCTCTAGCAGCTTTCCAGCCTACTCTTTTCCTCTTATTCAAATCCTGCTTACCATCCATTTGAAGTATCAATCCAATAGAAAGGTACTGATGAACTTGGTCTGTGGGTTATCTAATCAACTATATTGTTATAATACGGAAAACAGGTTTTCTTTATTCATTTTGCTTTTTCCAGTGTGAACTTTTAGACCATACTTTTCTAAGTGATTGTAGCTCTCATCTACAATAAGAAGCATGTGGGGAACTTCACAATCTATAGGAAATCTCTCCTGAATTTGGACTCTGAAGTGGACTAGATGGTGGCAAACATCTCGGGTGAACATACATTGTAGTTCTATGCTTCCCATGACGTTACGAATCAAAGAACAATGAAATATTTATAGTGGCACCTTTTGTGACAGCAAAGAGGTGGAAACAAAATAGACCATCAAAACAAATTGTGGTATATGAATATAATGGAATATTACTGTGATATAAGAAACAACAAACATGACGAATACAGAGAAGCATGTAAAGATTTATATGAACTGATACAAAGTGAAGTAAAGCAGAGCCAAGAAAATAACATATACAATTACCACAACAATGTAAACAGAAAGAACAATCGCTACAAAAAAATGAAACCGAATACTGTGAAATTAAGAACAAGTTTGGCCCCAAAGAAAAGATGTAAGAAAACACACCTTCCCCCATCCTTTAGAAGAAGGAGAGGTCCATGGCAGTGAAATATTGTATCTTATTATTTTCAGTGTGTTAGTTGGTTTTAAGGAAATTTTTCCCTTTTTCAAAAAAAATTTTTGTTATAAGAGATGGCTCTCTGGGAGGAGAGAGGAGGATGGATAAAGAAACATCAGTGATATAAAAACAAGATATATAAATAAAAATCTATTACCTAAAAAAAAAAATCAAAGAACTGTTAAAAGTTTTCCCTGTGATTTTATCTAGCACACTTTGGATGATCTCAACATATATAAGGGGGAGAAAACTTTTGGATCTCTTTAAAGTGAAATTTTGCTCTATTAAAATGTGGAATTCACAGAAGTGAAGGAAAAGCAGAAAGAATCACAAAAAAGCAGAACGGTTCTGAAATTCGTTGTTTTTGTATATTTTATATGAAATGTAAGTAGCATATACTGGATATCCATAGTTACATGTACAATCCTTCTGAGATATGTGGAATGCTCCATTTTGTTTGGCAATACAATCAAACAAAAAAAAATCAAATTTATTTCACGGTAAAAAAAAAAAAAAGTCATTTTATCTTCTATACCTGTCAGCTGTGCAACTATGAAGATATGGTTTGCTACAGGATTTCATTTGTGAAGGGCTAGCTGTTTCCTTCTCATCAAGTATGTCCTTGATATATCACAGACATCATTCTCATAAAAATTTTACAAGATGAAAATAGGCTCTTGCTAATCTTGATTTACTATAAATCACTTTTTTGGAGTGGTAATGCCATTTGTGATTTTAACCAATTATTCAGTATACTGTCCAACTTGAAGCACTCTGAGACTCAATTCTACAATATCTTCTGGCACAGATTTCTTCTGTGTATACTTGATAAGGTCTAGCTACTATTCCTATTTTTGTCTTTCCATTTCTTAATATACACACTGGAAATCTAGATGCTATATTCCAAATGTAGTTTTCTACTGTCACTGATAAAGAAAAGAATTTGTTGCAAAAATGTCAACAGATTTGTTCAGTTTTTCACCAATTAGGCCTTTCTCTAATTTTCATCTTCTCTTAAGATGATCTGGCTTTCTGCTACCTTTTTTCTCTATATCACTTCCTTTTATTTTTTTCAGCCAATACAACTTCAAAATCTTTCACCATCATCCTCTCAGCTCTTGCAAGTTAGTAAATATTTTAAAGCAGTACTGATCCCAGGTAACTTGCCATTCTCCAGTAGCTCTGTTAATGGAACATCACAACCCCAGTGGGCAGTCCCTGGTGGCCTCCCTTCTTTCCTCACCTGCTTTTCAGCTTCCTTTTATGTGCTGTCTTCCCCTATCAGATTGTAAGCTCCTTGAGGGTAAAGACTATCTTTCTTTTTCTTACTGATATCTCCAGCACTTAGCACAGGGGCTGACACATAGTAGGCACTTAATAAATGTGTACTGACTTTAACTGAATCCTCAGAAATGTGTTTCTCCACTTGGCAAGGAGATAAGGTGTTTTCTGGTTGAAGTGGATTCTAAGTTCTTTGGTCTCCTTATTATAGTGACTGCTTTCTAAGTAGCACATGAATAACTAGAAAAAAGGTGGATCAACCATATAGTGAGAATTAAAGTGAGACATGCAACTGCTCCTAAGATATCTGGAATTTTTATAAATGTTTACAAGCAATATACATAGTAATGTGTTGACAGATAATCCACAGGGGGGAAGAGATGCCCATATTGATAAAATCAGTGATCCATTCAAGTACTGAAAAAAAAATCTTATTATCACATCAAAACCCTCTCAAAATATAAGATGAAGTCTATGTTCAATGCATGGAAATTTTTTTTTCAAAAAGCACAGTATTAATACTTGAAGTACAAATATACTTTACCAATGCAAGGACAGTTTTTTCTAATTTTAATCCCATCTCTGTTCTAGTTGGGAGGAATCCCATTAAGCTAGTGATTTCATGGAGTGAGTAGATTTCAGGATACTTTTTCACTTGTTCAACTGAAGCACTTAAAAATTGCTACAAGAAAAAAAGAAGAATCAGCATGCATAATATTTTTCTGACAATGTCACAAAAACTAAATCTACTTGCATGATTACTTCAGGTATAAAATAATAAAGCAAAGTATGGGTGTAACTACACATAATTCCAAATAAGATATAATTAATGTGAAAATAGTCATATTATTCATCAACATTCTGAATATTTTTATCTTAATTTATCTGTTCATGTCTAATTTCTCAATATAATGAAAATAAATTTTAGCTGAATTGCTTAAAATAGACTCAACAAAACTAAAATAAACATGCATATGAAAATCTAAAACAAACAAAAAACTGTTATTCAGGCTGCTGATGAAATAAAAAAATTATTATAATAATCTTTCCACTGGCTACTGAGACAATTAGATAAATTAATGGAATTTAAAACTGTAACTTTAAAAGATAACAAAACTCCATGAAATGATTTAAACCCCTTCAAATTATGTTATTGAAAGTATCAAAAACAGGGAGATTTTTTTTTAATTTTTAAAATTTTTTTCCAATTTCATTTTAAAATAATTTTTAACATTCTTTTTTTTAAATTTTGAGTTTCAAATTCTCTTCCTCCCTCTCTCTACACTGAGAAGGCAAGCAACATGATACAGATATATATGTGCAGTCACACAAAATATATCCCCATATTAGTCATGTTCTGAAAGAAAACACAGACCAAAAAAAAAAAAACCTAAGAAAAATTTTAAAAAGCATGCTTTGATCTGCATTCAGACTCCATCAGTTCTTTCTTGGGAGACACACACCATTTTTCATCATGAGTCCTTTGGAAATGTCTTAAATCACTGTACTGCTAAGAATGTGCTAAGTCATTCACAGTTGCTCATCATGCAATATTACTGTTACTGTGTACAGTGTTCTACTGGTTCTGCTCACTTCACTTTGCATCAGTTCATTTAAGTCTTTCTCCTGCTCACCATTTCTTATATCATAATTGTATTACATCATAATCATAAACAACTTGTTTAACCATTCCCCAACTGATGGGCATCCCCTCAATTTCCAATTCTTTGGTGAGATGTTATATTTAATTTTGGCTGCAAGGATCATTTCCCCTTCAAACTGCTAGCAAAAGATTAAAGAAACTTGGAAATTTAATTATGGAAAAAGTTGAAATGCATAGTTTTACTTTTAAAATCCACATTAATTGTGATAACAAATAAGTGATTAAGGAAACAAAGAATTTACTTTCTTTGGTAATTGCACTACCTTCCAATTTCAGGACTCTTAATCACAAATACTTTCTCCACCTGCTAAAAGAGAACCTTTTTGAACCTAATTTAATCAAAAAAGTAGTCTAATTTGTATAAATGAGGTTTGGGTTTTATTTATTTTGTTCCTGATTTTTATTGTTATCTTTTGTTTTTACTTCACCTTTTATTTCTAAATGTATCCTTTCTGTCTCATCTTTCTAGAGAGCCATCCTTTGTAACAATGAATAAAAGAGGGGGAAGAAAGCGGTTTAGTACAACTGAACAACACTATTTCTGATGGTAATGGTCCTAAACCACCCTGCCTACAAAGAAAAGAGGTAGATTTCCTCCTCTCTTCTTCCTGCCCTAGCTTGTTCATGACAATCACAGAACACTTTTTACTTTTGTTGAAGTCATACTGCATATTACTTTCCTAATAATTTTTACTTCCTTTTGCATCAAGTTATGTCTTCTCATGCTTCTCTGAAGTCTTCATATTCACCATTTCTCAGGGAACAGTAATATTATATTACACGCAATTACAATTTGTTCAGCCATTCCCCAGTTGATGACCATATGCTTTGCTTTCAGTTCTTTACATCTAAAAAAGTTCTGCTATAAATATTTTGGTGTCTACAGGACATTTCTATCTTTGATGTCCTTGGAACACATGTCTAATAATGGGATCTACAGGGCAAAGGGTTTTGGACATTTTAGTAATTTTCTGAGTATTAATTCCTAATTGCTTTCCAGAATATTTAGACCTTTTTTCTAAACAATAACTTATATGCATGAGAAAACTGATTTCATCACTTAGTCTTGATAATTTTATTTATTGACTTTTCTCATGCTTGTTCGAAGTGTTTGGAACTTGAATAATCTGCTTACCCCAGGTTTTAAGTTTTGTTTTTTTGCAGAAATATGTCAGATGTCTTCTTTTGGTGGAATGGTCAACTTCTGTTGAGGATAAGGCACTGGTTTGCACGATATGTTACATAGGATTGCAGCCTGATCTCCTCTGTTTTTTTCATAAATGCAGAACAGCAATGTTATTCAACTTGTTTTTCTTCATATGTCTTTCTTTTGGTTACTTGCAAAGTTTATTGTTTGTTACTGAAATAGTGAAATGTGACCACTTTACATCTTGGAGTTTGAAGTTCAGGGTATTTTTCTAGCAAAAACCTGTAGATTCTCTCAAGCTAAGCTTTATTATCTATATTCAGAAGTTCTAATCTAGGCAACCTTCTTATACTATTTCCTGCATTGTGGAACAGAGGTTCTCTTATTTGTCAAGTTCTTTTGGGAGACCCTGTAATTCTGAAGTTACCTTTGTGCATCCTGTCTTCAAGGTCAACAGTGGGTTTGCCTTAGAGCTTCTACTTTAGATTTTCCATCATGCATTCAATTTTTGTTTTAGGTTTTTGAATTCTATGTTGAAAGCTCTGATTTCCAACTTAAATTCAGTCCTAATTTCTTCTTCTAAGAGTTTTGCTTCTCTTTTCAATCATTCTAGAATTCTTGCTATTGTTCCAGGATCTCTACGGAGTCCACAATTCTCTTTTTCATCAAGTAACATTGATTCATTTTCTTTTACATTATGCTTATTCAATGTGTTTTGGCTTCACTTTTTAAGATCACCTCCATATTGTTTTCCTTTCTTTGTACATTTTTATTCAGGTATTCTTCCCTTATCTTTTTTTGGTCTTTAAGCTTTTCTCTTCCTGGTTTTGGAATTCCTGCTCATTCTCTGGTCCCTGCCCTTTCTACTGCTGCACAGATAAATGACAGGACTATTGTGAAGCCTCAGCTTTCTCAGGTTTGGAGACAGGATTCACTGGGCCTAAGTCTGTACCCTAAGCAACCTCTTGGGGGAGGGGACTGGCCCCAGCCAGGCTTCCAGTGCCCTTTCCCTCATGACCTATGCAAATTACAGTTCCTTTTCCTCATATCCAAGAGGTTTTTGCTCTTTGTTTTTGTATCATTGCACCACTTTAACAGGCTGGTGAAGCTTATGTACCTTCTTAGAATGATGTTTTAAATGCATGAAAAAGATTACAAAAGAAATTACATTTATCAAATATTATATTTAATTAATAATATATATCACAAATAATATATTTATTAATAAGAAAAAGTTCAGGGATCCAGGTTAAGACCCCCTATCCCAGTATACAGTTGGGAACATCACTACATTCTCCATCAATGTCTTCTTTCACCATACAGATGGGGCAGAATCAGAGTCTGCTATTTCCTACAGAATTGTGGAGTTGGGCTTCAGGAAGTCACTGCTACGAGAGCCCTATAGCTGAAACCCAAGTCATAAAGCAAGCAGGCTTGCTTGTACTCTTTACTGTGGACATGCAGAGTTAGATGGAGATAGGGAAGGTGGATGGGAACTGTAAATGCTAACATTCTTGAGGCTTTTTACACCTTCCCTTTCCAAAGGCAACATAGCATAGTGGACAGAAAGCCAGACCTGGGTTCCAGTCCTACCTCCAACACATCCTGGCTGTATGACCCTGGGCAAGACATTGAACCTGTATTCTAGGCAATTCTCTAAGACTCTGAGATGCAGAGAAGTTGCTATCCTGCATTGAGAGATACAGTTTTATCATCCAAGAGTTTTCTACATCAATGAACTAACAGATCTAGCCCCTATCTTTTTTTTTAAATTATCTTTACATCTTAGATAGGGGTTGTGCATTCTTATCTTGTGGAATCAGCAACAGTACTCAACATCTAGAATATAATTCCTTTCTTTTGAAGTTGTGAGGTTGAAGAAATTTGCAGAAAATAACCACTTCACTATTTTGCCAGTTATATGATCCTGACAGACACTACTTTTTCAAAGCTTCATTAAAAATATGTTTTATGAGAGTTTGGGGGCAGAGCCAAGATGGCGGCTGGAAAGCAGGGACTAGCTTGAGCTCCCCGCCAAGTCCCTCCAAAAACCTATAAAAAATGGCTCTGAACCAATTCTAGAACTGCAGAACCCACAAAATAGCAGAGAGAAGCAGGGCTCCAGCCCAGGACACCAGGACAGCCTGGGTGGTCTCTGGGTAAGGTCTATCCTTCACGGAGCTGGGAGTGGAGCAGAGCAGACCCAGCGTGGGCGGTGCGGACCAACCAGAGCAGAAGCCTGGCAGATCGTGCCCTACTGCCCTGAATCAGTGAGCTGCAGCAGTTACCAGACTTCTCAACCCACAAACACCAAAGACAACAGAGAAGGTTAGTGGGAAAAGCTGCTGGAGACAGAGTGAAAAAAGGAGTTCGAGGTTCGGCCACCGCCCCAGGGGCAGCAGAGGTGGGGCAGCGACAGAACTATAGCTGCAGTTGCTTCTGACCCCAGGCCCACCTGGTGGAAGGAATTAAGTGGCAGATCAGAGCAGGAGTGAAGAGCCTGCTGAAGATCTAAGTCCAGTCCGGGCTGGGGGTTCTTGGGGAAGGAGGACTGCTGATGTGGCAGAGCTTGGAACATAGTTCTCTTAACTCTACAAGCAGTCACACCCCACTGAAAAACTCAAGGGTCAAGTTAGTTGGGTGGGAATACAGCCAGGCAGTGAAAACGCACCCAGATTCAGTCTCAGACTTTGGAATCTTTCTTTGGTGACAAAGAAGACCAAAACATACAGCCAGAAGAAGTCAACAAAGTCAAAGAGCCTACATCCAAAGCCTCCAAGAAAAACATGAACTGGTCTCAGGCCATGGAAGAGCTCAAAAAGGATTTGGAAAAGCAAGTTAGAGAAGTAGAGGAAAACTTGGGAAGAGAAATGAGAAGGATGCGAGAAAACCATAAAAACAAGTCAATGACTTGCTAAAGGAGACCCAAAAAGATACTGAAAAATATACTGAAGAAAACAACACCTTAAAAAATAGACTAACTCAAATGGCAAAAGAGCTCCAAAAAGCCAATGAAGAGAAGAATGCCTTGAAAGGCAGAATTAGCCAAATGGAAAAGGAGGTCCAAAAGACCACTGAAGAAAATACTACCTTAAAAATTATATTGGAGCAAGTGGAAGCTAGTGACTTTATGAGAAATCAAGATATTATAAAACAGAACCAAAGGAATGAAAAAGTGGAAGACAATGTGAAATATCTCATTGGAAAAACCACTGACCTGGAAAATAGATCCAGGAGAGAGAATTTAAAAATTATTGGACTACCTGAAAGCCATGATCAAAAAAAGAGCCTAGATATCATCTTTCAAGAAATTATCAAGGAGAAGTGCCCTGATGTTCTAGACACAGAGGGTAAAATAGAAATTGAAAGAATCCATCGATTGCCTCCTTAAATAGATCCCGAAAAGAAAACTCCTAGGAATATTGTCACCAAATTCCAGAGGTCCCAGATCAAGGAGAAAATACTTCAAGCAGCCAGAAAGAAACAATTTGAGTATTGTGGAAACACAATCAGAATAACCCAAGATCTAGCAGCTTTTACATTAAGAGATCAAAGGGCTTGGAATACGATATTCTGGAGGTCAATGGAGCTAGGATTAAAACCAAGAATCACCTACCCAGCAAAACTGAGTATCATGCTCCAAGGCAAAATATGGACTTTCAATAAAATAGAGGACTTTCAAGCTTTCTCAGTGAAAAGACCAGAGCTGAATAGAAAATTTGACTTTCAAACACAAGAATCAAGAGAAGCTTGAAAAGGTAATCAAGAAAAAGAACAAGAAAAAGAAATGCAAGGGACTTACTAAAGTTGAACTGTTTTGTTTACATTCCTACATGGAAAGATGATGTGTATGATTCATGAGACCTCAGTATTAGGGTAGTTGAAGGGAATATGCGCATATATATATATATATATATATATGTGTGTGTGTGTGTGTGTATATACATATATATGTTTATGTATATATATGTCTACGTGAATGTGTATGTATGTATATATGTATGTGCATATATATATATATAGAGAGAGAGAGAGAGCGAGCAGGCACAGGGTGAGTTGAAGATGAAGGGAAGATATCTAAAAGAAACAAAATCGAATTAAGGGATGAGAGGGGAATATATTGAAAGAGGGAGATAGGGAGAGACAGAATGGGGTAAACTATCTCGCATAAAAGTGGAAAGAAAAAGCAGTTCTGTAGGAAGAGAAGAGAAGGCAGGTGAGGGGGAATAGGGGAATCTTGCTCTCATCAGATTTGACCTGAGGAGGGAATACCATACATACTCAATTGGGTATCTTACCCCACAGGAAAAAAGGAGGAAGAAGATAAAAAAAAAGGGGGGGATGATAGAAGGGAGGGCAGATGGGGGTCGAGGTAATCAAAAACAAACACTTTCGAAAGGGGACAGGGTCAAGGGAGAAAATTCAATAAAGGGGGATAGGTTAGGAAGGAGCAAAATATAGTTAGTTTTTCACAACATGAGAATTGTGGAAGGCTCATACATAATGATACACATGTGGCCTATGTTGAATTGCTTGACTTCTTAGGTAGGGTGGGTGGGAAGGGAAGAGGGGAGAGAATTTGGAACTCAAAGTTTCAAAAACAGATGTTCAAAAACAAACAAAAAAAAGTTTTTGCATGCAACTAGAAAATAAGATACACAGGCAATGGGGCATAGAAATTTATCTTGCCCTACAAGAAAGGAAGGGAAAAGGGGATGGGAGGGGAGTGGGGTGACAGAAGGGAGGGCTGACTAGGGAACAGGGCAACCAGAATATACACCATCTTGGAGTGGCGGAGGGAGGGTAGATATGGGGAGAAAATTTATAATTCAAATTCTTGTGAAAATCAATGCTGAAAACTAAACATATTAAATAAAAATAAAAGAGAAAAAAATTTAAAAAAATATGTTTTATGTTCAGCAAATTGGGACCGTCCAGGAAAATTGAGAATGTAGCTGCTCCATCAGACATTCTATGTTATGTACTAATCTACTGAGAGAAATGATTATTGATAACCAATCATTTGGGGAGATCCAGAATCCACCCCTTTTTATGATGTCTTAATTTTTAAAAGTTCAGTCTCTTGAAGAACATTGCTGATAATGAGATTGGACTAACTTTCTTGTTGAGACTCCACCAAGGTGGAGTAGCCATTGAATTCTGCTCAGGCTTGGGTGGGGCATAAATTCTTTGAATAGACTGCCCACAACTGGGGGTAGTCTGGGTATAGAGATAGTCTTTCTCAGTCCAAGAGTGACATGATGTCACTCTCAGCCCCTCATTGTGATTAGTTCTCTCATTATTAACCAATCACCCAGGGGAACACCTACTCTTCAAAGGGTATATAAACTATGACCCCACTGCCATGATTGTCTTTTGGTCTAAGACAGCCAGCCAAATGACCATCCTTTTATTAATAAATGTGGTAGGCTTATTAATAAAATGATTAACTTACCAAGAAACTATGTCTCTTTTTAATTGCCATATTATCTAAATTAAAGTCCTTCCATATTAGGAAGACCTTGGTAATGAAAAACAAAGTCTTTTAGGGAATCTAAAATTATTAAAAACAAACGTCTTGTTTCAAAAACAATGCATCTAAAAACAAAAGAGAGCTAAAGTTTTCAATACGAGTCTCTAAAAAATCATACTTTGGCAATAATTTTATTAAAAACACCTTCCCTACTCAATATTGCTAACAAAATAATTATTGCTAGCTTATTCCACATATGAAAAAATGGACTAGATACTGCATTATGAAAGCCATGTTTAGATCCCATAAAACAAGAATCATAAAACTTCCTACATTTTAGTTCACATGCAAAAAATAAATTCTCATAATTCTTTTGTAAGCTTTGTTTTTTCTTTAAAAAAAAGTTTTCCTATCTTATTTTTATATCAGCTGTATTTCCATATATATCCTCCCCTCTCTAGAAAATCATTCTCTTATAATAAAATGAAAAAGAGGAGAAAAAAAAGTTGAGAAAAACCTAATCAACATACATCAATCAAGTCAGTCAGTATATACAATGTTTTATACCCATTGTCCCTTGCCTCTGCAAAGGGGAAAGGAGGTATATTTTCTCAGCTCTTTTTAGTATAAAATAAAATGCACAGGATTACAAAGAAACTAAACTTGGTTATTTTAACCCTTATATTATTTCTTTTTTCTGTTTTTGCTTTTCCCATTTATTTTATTGTTTTCCCGGTTCTGCTTCCTTCATTTTGTACCAGTTTACAAAAGTCTCTCCATGTTTCTCTGAACTCTTCATAGTCTTGGTTTCTTTTTTTTTTTTTCTGGAGGTGGGAAGGCAAGGCAACACAGCCAGTAAGCGTGTCAAGTGTCTGAGGCTGCATTTGAACTCAGGTCCTCCTGACTCCAGGGCAGGTTCTCTACTCACTGGGACACCTAGCTGCCCCAGTTTTCATTTCTTATGCAATAGTAATACAATACACCTAAAGTACTCTCTATTTGTTTATCCATTCCCCAATGAGTAAGCATTTTGGTTCTACTTCTTTGCTATACAAAAAGTGCTGATGCAAACATTCTAGTGTATATGGGCTCTTTCTTTCCATCTTTTAACTTCTTTGACTATAATACCTCACAGTGGAGCATTTGGTCACTTTTTTTTAAGATAATTGAAAAATGCTTCAGTTGATCAATTTTAAATAATGAAAGGTACATTTCAGATATGATAACGTATTTGTGGGTAAAACTATAAAAATCCATGAAACTGTAAGTAGCACTTAACATTTGCTGGATGACTGACATATTAATACTTAACATGCTAGGGTAATAATCTCCATAGTTAGCTAGTTAATTTGATCAAATAGCCAAAAATCACTTGATATGTTAAGTTTTACATATGTTTACATATGATGTGGCAAATACTAAAGTTAATGTACTGTCCTGTCTAGTTTGCTGTACTGTGCTTTCCTGACTAGTGACTTCAGCACCCTGCCTAACCTTGCAAAAGGAGCAAATTTAGGCTTGACGTAAAGAAAATCTTAACAATCAGTACTATCTCAAAAGTAGAATGAGCTGTCTCAGTGTTGAGGGTTTGGGAGATAAAGTCCAGGAACCCCAAGACTGGAGTTCCCAGACAGGGTAGTTGAGGGGGAGTACCCCACGAGGACCTGAGTACTGGAGAGGGTCGGGGCTGTCTGGAACGAATTCGCGGACTCAAGCATTCTTTAAGTCAAAGTGGCAAAGATTTATTACGCTTTTCAGCGGGCAAGAGTTCTTAGGGACCCTGCAACCTTACGGGGTGGAGGTAAAGTTTTTATAGGATATTTGATGGTAAAACATGTGCCAAATATGTTAATTAGGTGATTTGGGGTAGAATTAGGGAGTGGTTAAGGGGTGGTCAGTTCTTAAAGGAACATGCACTTTTTGTATCTACTGCGCAGGTATCTTACCCAGAGTTCACTGGGAAACAGCCCTAGGTGGGGGCTACATGGAGGTGTGTTTTTAGGCCTGAAACGTCACTAAGTCAACTAATGGTCAGGGCTGACTGGGAAATACCAGGCTGCTTCCATCAGTGTCTTGCTAGACAAGAAGAATGTAAAAGAGTATATATATGTCTGGGTCTAGCATGCATATGATAGAGGTCAGTGAGTAGTAAATATCTCTATGGACCAGTACACAGCCAGTTCAGCACGTATACAGGGAGTACAAACTAATAAATTCTATAAGTACAGCTGGCCACAGTATCAGGAGGAGAGAGAAATGTTTTGTTAAGGCATGCTGTCCTGCTTTGCTAGGACCAATGTTTTGAAGCAAGGGAGAAATATCATTTTCAAACTGGATGTGATTTTGGAACTAGGGTCCAAGCACAGGCACCCAGCACCCCATCATCAGGAGATGGTGGAATCTCCTTCACTGAATTTCTTCTAGCATCGAGGAGAACTGGCAGAGAAAACTCTTTTCAAGGCATATGTTGGACTAGATGGCCACGAGATCCCTTCCAACTCTGAAATTCTGTAATTCTATGACTAGTACTGCTTAAGACATTTTTACCTGTACAATACATTAAAGAATAAAAGAAAGGAAATGTCAATAGATTGAATTTCTGAATTGAAAGTATATTTGCAAATGAACTAAAGTAGATTAATCATGAATCACTAAAGCTGGAAGGGACTTTATCTCAAAGGCCATTTAACCCAACCCCCTCATTCTACCTGAGGAAACCTGTGAAGCCCAGGGAAGTTATTTGTCTACAGTCACACAAGTAGTAAGAATCAAAAAGACAATCTGAACCCAGGTCCTTTGATTCTAGAGGGACTTGTTCTACTCTAACATGCTGCTTCCTACATGCAAAGACATTTTAGAATCTGCTGCATACTAAGGGCAAATACATTTTTGAAATATTGTTGAATATTACTGTTCAATTTCCATAAATGATATTATCTACAAACATTACTATTCTTTACCTTTGTAAATACAAGTGCTTCATCTGAAAGCATATCATAATCCTGACTGCAACTCTTTGCAGCATTCTGAAGAAACTTTAAAAATTCAGCAACTTCATCATTTATACATTTCTTCATGTCCTAAAGGGAAAAGAAAAAAAAAATGAGCTAAGGTATAATAATCATTTGAGTGAGGACTCTGATAATAATTATTTAGGCTGAAGTGTTATTGCAAATCTACTATGATACTTGGCAACACATGGAGGATTAATGAAGTGTTTTAGCAACTTTAAAAATGTCCAATAATCCGTTTTAGCATTTTTCTAATTTCATTATTGCATTATGTTCATTAAATAAATGTTTATATATATACACTGATAAAAATGAATGGGTTCAAACTTTTAACTAAATATTTTTAAACAAACCATTGTGCTTAAAGTTATTTTATTATGGCAATCTAAGGGCTAATAGGTACAGAAAATAAAGAGATATCCATAAATTTTCTTTAAAAACAAAATGTTTAAAAATAATTTGAATTAATGACTTCCTCAAAAAATTCAACATCAACACTTCATTCAAAATTTAAATGTAATAAGAATCTGATTTCCTTGGACTAATTTAGAATTTGTTACATGGTAATAAAGGAGCTATCTTCAATACCTTTTAAAAAGTCTGCTACAAAAATAATTTTTTTTTTGGTTTTTTGGCAGGGCAATTGGGGTTAAGTGACTTGCCCAAGGTCACACAGCTAGTACATGTGTCAAGTGTCTGAGGCTGGATTTGAACTCAGGTCCTCCTGACTCCAGGGCCAATGCTCTACTCACTGTGCCACCTAGCTGCCCCCTACAAAAATAATTTAAGCAATATTTATATAATAATTTTTACCTGTGACTACTGTTCAAACACTAAAGAAACATCTATTTACATCAGATTTATTGCAAGGTCAATAATACTTGGGCTGATGTACTAAAATAAGTTATTCTTATCTATTTGCCACTACTAGGCTAAATTCAGTTAGCACATTTTCAGTCTAAGCCGTATACCTGAAACAAATAGTACGGCACATAAAACGCCCTATAATTCAGACTCTTCATTTAGTCAGTTTGGCTTATTTAACCTGAGTTTTCAATCAAGTTTCTGAAATCTTTTGTCTCTTCACCATAATTATTTTAAATTATTTATCACTAAAACACAATTTGTTGTTCAGTGATGCCTGACTCTATGTGATCCCATAGACTTCGTCTATGAGATACTGAAGTGGTTTGTCATTACTTTCTCCAGTGTGTTCCCATTTTGAAGATGAGGAACTGAGGCAAACAGGAGTTAAGTGACTTGCCCAGGGATGAAGCTAAAGGCTAGATTTGAACTCAGATCTTCCTTACTCCAGACCTGATGCTTTATCCACTGTAATCTCCTAGCTGCCTCCCAAATACAGCAATCTATATTACCTTTTAAAGAGTGAAAACTGTCCTTTTATTGAGTCTGCATTATGAAACATATAATCAGAAATTGGGGAACCCAGAAAAAGCCCTCTAACTCTCAAATTACTAGACCTGGCAGAAATGAGAATAAGTTCATCTCTGGAGTAGGAATAAGGAGGCAAATCCTATTTCAACTACTAAAACAATGCACAAATGCAAAATAAAGGGAGGCTCATTATAACGTATCTTAGCCATTTCCTTAGCAATTATAACTTACTGACTACCTGAATAAAGCAGGAATTAAAGAAAAACACAGGCAAAGAAATCCTAGCCCTCAAAGAATTTACAAACTATAGGACTGGAAGTTCTATGAAAGCAGACACCATGCCTTGTCTTTGTATTCCTTAGGTACCTAGTTAAGCACCCCGTACACACAATAAGCTTCAATACTTCCAAAGGTCTTCATCAGTTGTATCTTCTGTTGATGGTTTTATAACTTCTTTGGCCAAGAAGACCACCTATTATTTGTGGGAGATGATAAGCTTCTCTTAATTTTGTTATGCTGGTCAGCAGATAAAATGAATAGTCCATCACTGCAATCACGTCTGAAGCCTTTCCAGCTTGTTAGGACTGGCTAGAACACATGGCCCTCTGATACAGCCTTTACAACCCCAAGCCAGAAGGAGGCATGGATCATGAAATCATAGATTTAGAACAGGAAGAGCCTTAGAGATCCGAGACCAGCTATCTTATTTTACAGATAAGGAAAGTGAAGCCCACAGAGAAGTGACTGAACCCAGTCACACAGCAAAACAGTGTCTGAGAAAGGATTCAAAACCAGTTCTTGCTCATTAAAGGATAGCCTTAAAAGTACTACAAGAAGTATATTATTTCTGATGAAAACACACATAACAACAATTTTCATCTAGTGCTTTAAGATGTCCTCAACTCTTTACATGTGTTAGTTCATTTAATTCTCAAAACAACGCTGAGAGACTGATATCATTCTTACCCCCTTTTCTGAGAAAAGTGTGGTTAAGTGTTAAAGCATGGTTAAGAAGTCAAGTGACTTATCCTAGGTCATACACCTCATGTCTGAGGCAGGACTCAACCTAAGGCCTTCTAAATTGCATATATGTGCCCAGGTAACAGCTATTGTATGAATCTGTCAGCTCAAACATTTTATGTACTATTATATTAAATTAAACCTCAAGACAACCATGAAATAGGTTAAAACAGACTATTCACATTTATTATGAAAATGAAGCACAGGGAATGAAATAAATTTTCATGCTTGGGATATTAAAGTTCTTCCCACTCCACAACTCAACTCTTTAATTTTTAGCTATAAGTACTTTAATATAAATGTTTTTAAATTCCTAAGTGAACAGTTACAAAATAAATTTTGTCAATAATTTTTAAGGAAAACAGAAGGAGAAAATACATACCAAATACTGGAAATATTCCTTCTTATTTAACCCTGAAATCTTGAAATTTATAGGCTTTTTTGAGTATTTGTTTTGTAAATCCACATAACATTTCTGTTCTCTTTCTGAGAAACGAGAGAAATGAGGATAAGGAATTCTTGGTTCTGGGAAAGGTACAATTTCTATTGTGGTTTTAACATCCCCATTTGCTTGAGCTGCTGAATTAACTGCTGGCTCATTTTCCACAGGGTTTGCTGATGCATCCAAATTTTCTCCTATAGGTCTGAAATGAGGGGAAAAAATTAATTACAATTTAGCAGTACTTGTTTTTTACCATGAAGATTGGTATTTGAAAATTAGGGCTGACAGTGGTGGAGTTTCTTGATTCTGAATCACCAGGCAGAATACATCATGATTAACAGAGTAAATTCTGGAGTACTATCAAAGCTCTGCCACCTGCATCTTGCAGCTCTGGCATTTATTATAGATTAAATATTCCACAGGACATTATTGCATCACAAGTTTACCTTTCAGCCAACGTACAGAAAAACAGAGATACTGGTCTTACTTACACTTCAATTATTATTTCTTTGTGAATAAGGGAATCTTTTCACTTATCCATCCAGGTGTTATATTTATTTGCAAATTTAATTACAAAGATTTAATATATTTTTTGTTTTGTTGCAAATTATCTATAATTAAGCTCAAATTCCTGTGTAAGAAAAACAAATTAGTATGATTATCAGTGACAACTAAAAGCAGATTTTGCAATGGTTGTGCAATCTGAACTGACAAAGTTACTAGAAGATTCTGTACTTCAAGATCCCATCTCCTCAAATACTGAAGAGAACCTCTGACCTATGCTCTTCTTGTCCCACCCTATCCCTCAAAATAAGTTGGTAGTTTTGGAGATTCTGTATAAGTATCTATAGCAGTCACATGCATGCCCAAGCTGCCATGTCTCACAAGCAAAGTAGTATTTTTTTGCCCTCCCTTGTAGAAAAAATTTGTGTAATTATAGTTATATTAGTGGAGTCTTGGTTTGTTTTTTTAAAAACAGTAAAAAGGCACCAACAAGAAACAGAACTAAATTAGTCCAGAGACCCTATGTTTTTTCTCAAATAATGAAGTATGTCAATGCAAGATTTTTCTTCCTGCTCATAACTTCGCAAATAAAAATCCCTTAACAAGGAATATTAAATCATAGACCATCAACAAAAACCATTATCCTACTTGATCACACAAGGCACAGCAACTGAAACTTTTCTACCAGGATAACTGTGCTACCCTCTAAGTTGATGCTTCCTGACAAATGATCTATTAGTGCGGCTTCAATCCTTTAGCTCTTGTTTGGATACGGAAAGATAACCCCCCCGCCCCCCCTCCAAATAAAGAATAGAAAAGGGAGCGGAGAAAAATCTATCCAGGTCACCAGATCTGTATAGCTGACAAATGAGATCCCATGTACTTAAGAGATCTTCACACTGCTAAAAGCAACTCATAAAAAAAACTAGGTCTCATGGTACTTGGCTACTAGAGTCCTTGGTACTTTAGGATCAGAGGTTATATGGAAGAATTATCCAGATATATGCTTGGAAAAAGAGCGAATCCCTTTTAATAATACCTGTATTTACTAAGTTCCCCAATGTTTGAACTGAATACAATGCATAAAGTTTTACTACTACATGATTAAATGCCAAAACAAGTCAACGTTACAAAAAATATTTAGCTAGGACATAAAGCAAAAATTCAAGAACTGCTGGTTTTGAAAGTTCATTTAGCTAGTATACAATTCCAATTGTTAATAAGCAAGTGGTGAACAGGGAAAAGATTCTAGGAATAGACACTAAAGGTAGGCTCTAAAAATAATGCAGGCTAAAGAAGACATAGTTAAACTACTAAGCTTTCTCCAATAACTGTTAAAAAATAAGCATATTTTAGGTTAACAAAATGAACATTAACTGCTGATCTTGGGAGAAATGTATTACAGCAAATTGATTTCTCACAAGAAAAAGTCTTGAGAGCTATTCAAACCTAACAGTATCATGTCCACAACTCTTAACAATACTGCTTCACAGCTGTCTCTCTGAATACAAGAACATGTCTGTCCTTGTGGCACAAACTGGCAAATTTAATTAAGCTACTGCAGCAACAAGATGCTGACTCAGATATGCCAATGCAGGAATGTCAAGAAATTCTAGCTGCTTAAATTGGCTACATTCAGCAAAGAATGAAGTGGCAGCACATCAAGATCATTTCAGTGTGGAGTGGCTGTCAAAATCTTCATCAGGATACAAACCAAAAGCATCTGACAGGGCTTCTCTACCCACATTTACAGCATTATATTTTATTTCAGTTGATGGTTTGAAGTTTTTTCCCTTCATTTTGTCAACTACCTACTCATCTTCTCTTCTATTCAGATGTCCTAGGAAAAAGAAGAGTGAATGGATATATGTATGCAAAACTGCTCTGTTTCCAATATGTAAACTTTAAAAGTTTGGAGAATTTGTTTAAAAATAAATTTACGGAATGCTTCTTCTGCCTTACCTCTATAAATTCTAACTCTTAATTTTGATCACATTTTCCTTTGTCTATCTGATACAGCTTACAACTTTCTAGTTTTCAGTTAATTTTTTCCCTCTAACTTAAAACCCAAAGCTATAAATAAAATCATGGCCAGAGTTCTTGAAATTCTCAAAAAATATTCACGTGCACATTGAAATAAAACCTTTATCTTTAAATAAACAAGTTTTTCCTAAAATTTTTGGTTAAGGCTTTGGACTTTAAGCTCATATTCTTGAAGGCAACATAATTAGATGTAATAATTACTAAAAGAAAAACAGTTCAAGAACTGAATAAAATAGTGAAGAAAATGGAAATTGATGGTATTTTTTGTCTTTGTATTAAGTCAACAATGCTACATTTCAACAGACCATTTTTAAAACAAACTAAATTGAAAACTCTGCATTGGGAAGATAAGATTAGAAACCAAGTTAAAATTTCTGCCTATGTCCTAAAGTGTAAATAATCACAAATGTAAAATTTTCCACACACTGTACAATGATTCAATCCCTGCTTGCACTGGGAAAATATTCTTGTCATATAATTTTCCTCCCTTTATTTTTTAAAGCTATGAGAAAAATCACATCAATTACTGGCTTTCTTCCACTCGGTTTATCAAATTTTGCTTTTAAAGAAAAGCACATTTCAGTTCTGGCACAAAATAATAAACAAAAGAATACACAACCAGAAAATATGGAGGCTAAGCACATTTATCCCATGCCACTGTGAAAAAGCTGCAGTTGAAATAAAAAATCAAACATTATTGTCCTGTATACAGCACTACAGCGCATTCATACCTAGAATGTTACATGTGATTTTGTTTGGCTCAAGAGAGCAATTACTGTGCTAAAGAAGATCGATTAAAATGGTCAAGGAAGTGAACACAGCATGAAGAATATTCATAAGACCCTTGAATAGAAAGATAAAAGCTATTAAGGGCTAAAACTAAAGTTTATAAAATCAAAAAGGGCACAAGAAATCAAGGAAACAAAAGTGTATTCATCAAATCCTAATGTACTAGGATCACAAGAACAATGATAGAGTGGTGTCAAGAAAACCCAAGAACATTCAGGGAAAAAAAGGGTGATTGGCAGTGACAAATACAGCAGAAAGGTCTAGACCAGGGGTGGGGAACCTGTGGCCTTGAGGCCACATGTGGGCCTCTAGGTCCTCAAGTGTGGCCCTTTGACTGAATCCAAATTTCACAAAACAAGTCCCCTTAATAAAAGGATTATAGACTCTAGAGTCTAGACCAATAAGGACCAAGAAAGGGCAGGGAATTTAGCAACAAGGTAATCATTAGTAACCTTGGAGAGAACAGTAGAGAAAGGACTACAAGCACTTGAGTAGGGAGGAGTAGAAAAACTAGATACAATGAATGTTGCCTTTTTTTTTTAAAAGCCTGGTTTGGACTATGGCAGTTGCCTGGTCTCCTTTCCAACCTCTCTTCCACATAGCTGCCAAACTGATATTCTTAATATTCCTGAGCCATGATACTAGGACAAGACACAAATTCCTCTGGCTCCTGCCAATCTTTACAGGCTATTTTACATACAAGCTCCTTGAAGTCAGGGCCAGTTCCAGTTTTTCGCATCCCTGGCACCTAGTACCGACTTTATGCCTACTGAATGGGTGTTTACTTTCAGAAGGTCTATGCTCCAGACAAAGTGGCCTACTTATCATTCCCTAGACATTATGTTCCTTCTTGTCACACGGCCCTCCCCCAAGCCTGAAATGCACTCCTTTACTTCCACCTCACGGAAGTCCTGACTCCCTTCAAAGTTCAGCTGAAGTGCTACATACCTAAGCCCCTCATGCTCTCTACTCTATTTATTATCTGTGTGCCGTGCCATTTCTCCCAATAGCTCCTTGAGAGAAAGAACTATTTTGTTTTTGTCCTTGCATAACTATTACCTTTCCCTGTCTCGCTGAATATAAATGTGAAATAATCAGTAAGAACTTTAAAATTAAAAAGCAATTTTACTGCCAATTTAAATAGTAGATATTTTGTACCTTCAGGTTTTTTTTTAGAAGACTTATCTAAACCAGTAAATAATTGATACCACAACTACTTAAGAAAAAAGATGGTGAATGGATATTTTCTTTCAGATTAGGTATTTTAAAATATATCAACAATAACCTTATAAATTTTCAATTAAATATGAAAATTAACAAATTTTATTAAATACTACAATATGAAAGAAAAGAATAAATCAAAGTTTTACCTTTTGGACAAAATAAGTAGTTCCTTTAGAGTAGGAGTCAAAGAATACTCTTCATATTTTTCTTTCGAGAAAAACACATTCAGACCGTTTTTTGGTGAAACATCCCTATGAAGCAAAGCAATTTACTTGCACTGGACAATTCAAAGTGCTTATCAGAATTAAAATGTCACAAGTGAAGCTTACCCACCCATCCTATATATATTCCCTATAAGAGAAAAAAGTATTAACTGCACAGGATTTAAAATGGACCTTATTTGTGCTTTCAGATCTTTGCTTTGCTAAGTTGCATATTCTGCAATAAAATAAAAACAAAGACTACTGAAGGTTTGTTGCTTTAGGTTGGTTTTCTCCAGTTTTTAGTGAATAGGGGTTTTTTTTGCTGGGGGGAAGGGAGATGTATGTACCACTTTTAAGGGGAAAAAGTTACTAAAGGATATCTATCCAAAGTACTTCTATTAATCCTAGGATTTTATTTTTCCCATCTTGGCAAGTGAGAATGATGACATTAACAATCAAGTCAGTATTATCTGGTAGGTTCTAATAAGCTTCCAAATCTTTGAGACCAGCCTAGCTAAGTTCAGAAGGCTCATCAATCAGAAGGTTGGTTCAACAAGAGATGAATTTTTTTGATCACAGCAATTAAAAAAAAAATCCATGCATTAAGTAAAAAGGCTATTTATACTGGTGGTGAGAGTGCACATACTAATGAAATGGCTCACTTCTGTACATGATATAATCATGTGCACTGAGAAAGCATTTATCTGTAGCAATTGCAACTAATTCAAGCATGTTTACATAAAACACCATAATGTGAATAACAATGAAGCATTTATCAAAATGGTAGGTTTCATTTTTGCCAGTTCTCAAAATGAAAATCTAACCATATAATAATGGTATGCCCATAGCATATCCTATTATGTATCTAGTATTACAGTATATTTAAATTTTTTTTCAAGGTTTTTCTAAAACATTCATCCAAAGAACTAGTTAGATGTAACAATGGTGAAATCATAAGTTTTTATTCTTAGCCTGCATTTCTAGTACTTTAGAGCTTCCAAAGTGCTTTCATATACACCACCTTATTTGGGCCTCACAACAGTCCTGATATGAAGCAAACTAAAGCCCAGGGAGGTCAAATGCTTTGATCAAGGTTACACAGATTATGGAATAGAGAACTCAGGATTAAAACCAGGGCTTCTGATTTCTAATTCAGAGCTCTTTCCACCAAACCACTCCATGTCTCTAGTACTAAGCAACAAGTGTAACGCTTACTGGTAAAATGTCAAAGAAATTTACCTTTACCTTTACATTTTGCAAGGACTATGCTCTATAAAACTGAGGTCTCTGAACTATAAGAATTTTATATAGTTGTTAAAACAAAATAAAACAAAACACATCCCTTAATGAAGAATATATTAGCTTGGAGTAACAAGCCAAAACAAATGGTATAGAGCCTGTGTACTCTTTTTT
Source organism: Trichosurus vulpecula (assembly GCF_011100635.1). Lineage (NCBI taxonomy): Eukaryota > Metazoa > Chordata > Mammalia > Diprotodontia > Phalangeridae > Trichosurus > Trichosurus vulpecula. The sequence continues at coordinate 144,252,814 of NC_050580.1, forward strand.
TTTAATCCTACTTTTCTAAACAGCAGAAGACAAAGGTTAAATAGAGAGGCTTTAGTAAAAGAAGAACCCACAAACCTCTCCCTCTAGATAATCAGCAGGGAGATCAAATAGAATGAAGCCCAAGAAAAATTTCCAAATAGCAAGGTGCAGTCATTTCTTGAGCATGAGCATAACTGCCCAAGATGGTGTCTAAGAGTTCAGGCTGGGGGAATTTCTAGGGTACTGAGTACCTAATTGAGGTCTTGAAATGATTTGATTTCTCTACAAACTGCATCAAATTCTTCTAGACTGAAATCCTTCAAGTCTATCTCTATCTTCTTTTGAAGACCCGACAACAGATTTAACTCACCAGTTGAGCACTGGATTGCCAATAGACATCTTGCATAGTCTTGCTTCACTAAAGTTCAAACTGCTGCTGCCCTGGATTCAATGGAGTTTTAGATTCCCTAATGTCCACCTGGGAAAAAGCAAGGAGCCAGGGTCAAATACATGGAGATAAGTATTAATGTAGCAGAAAAGTCAGCTTGACTAGATTGAACAGAAGTAATTCACTCAGATGTGAAAGTCTATCTCCTCCCTATCCTGACTATACCCAACTCTTTAAAGTGAATTTGCTGTTGAGTTTCTTATTTTGTTGCGCAGCACCATCAGAGACAAGTGAAGTCCTCTCCTGGTTATCATTATTTAGGACAAATAATATTTCTGTTCTGAACATCATTGAGAAATAAATAATACTTTACACTTGCACACAATGTTTTACAGTTCGTAAAGCACTTTCACATACATATTTCATTTGATCTTCTCAACAACTCTGTAAAACTACTGGGTGAGAATTATTTTATTCTTTTTGTTGATGTGGAAATTGGGAACCACAAGGACTGTGATTTTCCCCACCTCAAATAACGTAAAACATCTGGAGCTCACACATACAGATTTTCTGATTCTAAGACCAATGTTTTTTCTACTACACCATAACCTTTTGAAGAACTTACAGAATGGATGCCTTACATCAAGCCTGAGGTCTTTCAGAGACAAGCATGAGATAGCTAAAATTGCACTAGAGTTATCAGAGGATTTGGGTTTGAATACTGGCTCTAGTATGTAATTATCTCACTGGGTCTTAATTTTCTCATTATAAAATGAGAGGGATTGGACTAAATTATCTTCAAGGTTCCTTCTAGGTCTTAATTTATATGACCCACAAAAGTGTACTCCTTCTCACAAATCATAGATTATATATTGAAGCAAGCTAGTTTAACCAGTAATTAAATTCAGTGAATAGAATCTATGTCAATAAAAGATACAAACTGACTAGTCCAGACAAGGTGTTCCTGAATTCAGCATTCTATCTTTAGTCTTCGATCAGGTTGTTTCTCTGTTTCTAGAATGTATTTGCTCCTCAATACCACCTGTTAGAATCTTTAACTTCCTTTAAAAGATCCAACTCAGGTGAACACTCTTTTCTTCCTTCATTTAAAAAGTGCTTATTAAGATTTTACTTATTATGAGCATGGCACTCTGCTAGCTTCTGGGGATACATGTAGAAAAATGAAACACTCTGCCCTCAGTGAGCTTATATTCTTATTGAGTTTTAGAGCTGAAACGGCTCTTCAAAACAATTTAGTCCAACTCTCTAATTTTACAGATGAAGAAAAAAGTACCCAGAGAAGTTGATCTGAAGGATTTTAACCCAAATCTTCTGACTCCAAATACGTAGAAAAGTAAATACCAAATACATTGAAAATAATTTGGGGGGTGAAAGCGTGCTAGCAATGGGGAGAGAAGAGATCAGGATTTGTTTGTGCTACATAATATTCCTCACCCCTTTCCCCCAGCAGAATTCTCCGAGAGCAGGTACTGTTTTTGTTTTGTGTTTGTAACCCCAGCACAGTGGCTTAAGCATAGTACATGCCTACCAAATGTTTCATGGACTAACTGAATGTAAAGACTTTCAGAGCTAGAATGGACCTAGAAATCATTTAATCCAATCTCATTTTACAGATGAGAAAGCTGAGGCCTGAAAGTTAAATACCGCTATCTAAAATCACCAAACTGCTTACTAGATTTCCTTGTTCCCAGACCAACATCCTGTCTAGCTGTCCATCATCACCATAAGGAGCTCCAAGATGTGGGCTGGAATCCTTATTCTAAAATCTAAGAGACCATGGTCATTATGTTGTGTCTGTTTCCTCATCTGAAAAATAACACCAACAGCCCTTCACGATCCCATCTAAGCGCTAAGGCACTCCTCCCTCTCAAAATCGTCTTATATCTACTTTGTATATGTTTTGTGCATAAATATATGCATGTCTCCCTCACAAAGAACCTGAGCCTCTTGAGCTTCGGGACTGTTTCACTTTTGTCTTCGCATCCCTGTGCTTAGCAAATAGCGAGGCTTCATAAAAACTTTAGGAGTTAACAAGTCCGTTGTTAGACTCAAATGAGAAAACATGCTTTGAAAGCAAACCCGTTGTATAATTGTCAGCCGATAGTACTGGTTAAATGATTAAGTTTAGAAGACGGTTTTCATAAATCATAGAATCATCAATCTGGAACTGGAAGGAACCCTAGAAACCATCTAGTCTAACACCCTCTTTTTAAGGAAATTTAGGAGACTAAGGGCAAGGATAATTAAATGACTTGCCCAAGGTAGCCCGAGAATCAAATATAGGATTTGAACTCTGGTCCCAGTGACTGCAGAGCCAGTAATTCCACTATACCAAGCTGTCATCATGTCATCCCTCATCAATAAAGCCCTTTCTTAATGCCAATGACCAGTGTCTACAGGAATTTTATGACCTGAAAGGGGGTGGGTGGGGGGAGGTAACCTCGGAGATGATTTGGTCCCACTGGCTCATTTTATAAATGAGGGATAACACCCGACATTTATTTTAGCACGATGCTTTAAGGCTTACTTTTGTTAAACACTCTTAGACATTATTATCCCTGCTTTACAGATGAGGAAACTGGGGCTTACGTCCAGGAAGAGAACTTTCTACATCATCTTGACTTAAAGGGGCTCTTCTCCCTGCCCCCATCACTAAGCTTTTGGATCCAGCCGGCGCTGGATACAAACTTACAACTAGATTCAACTGTTTCCCTCCGGTGGAGGATAAGGGCTGGAGCGATCATCTCGGAGGCCCTCAGGCGTAGGTGCTTAGTGAAAGGGGGCGGGGAGAAGGGAAGCCGGGAGGGGAGGGGAGTTACATAGCGGGGAGGGAATGCAAAGGTAACACGGCTGAGCAGGGAAGAAAAGGCGAGCCGGCTCCGGTCTGGGAGAAGAGACTGGGGGCAGAGCGGGAGCCGAGAGCGAGCGACAGGGGCTGTGCAGACCCCTGGCCGGATACAAGCCGGGCTCGCCATGTTCTCAGTCCTGTCCCCACAACGATCACGGCCGCGCTCCAGGCCCACGCACCTCCCCGGGCCCTCCTCGCCCCCTCTCTCCGCCTCTTCGGCTCGCCTGCCTACCTCGGGCTCTCGGCTCCGCCGCGACGCCACGACGCCACGACAGCGCCAGGACAACGCGACCTCCCGCTGCGCGGCCCACCCCTCCTCAGACTGCGCCTGGGGGCGCCCGCGAAGTTCCCCCTTTAAAGGTCGCGTGCGTGCGTCGCGCGGCTGTGCGTGATGACGTCAGCGACTTATGAAAGCGAGGCGGGAAGCTGGCGAATCCGGACTGGGAGCTCGGCTTTGAGTCCCGCGGCTCCTGCGGAGCAATGAGGCTAGGGATGCTTAGGCATCCCCGTCATCCGTTCTCAGCAGCATCTTCACTGGCAGCCTGCAGCTACACTCAGTTATTAGTTGTGTACTTTAGGGCAGAGCTGACCACTTCCCTCTGCCTCCTCTCCATTTTTGGGTTGGAGAATGCAGTTGCAAACTCTCCCTCCTTTCCACTGATCCATCTGCACAAATACCTCAGCCATCCACCCAGCCAGTGGGAGTTAAGTTCGGGAGCCCACCCAGTGAGATTTCTCTCGTAACAAACAGTCGAGCAGCAATCCAGTCAGACAGCCTAAGCAAATATTCTGCACCCATGGCCTCCCACCCTTTACCCTCTCACCTATCAACAACAACAACAACAACAACAACAACAAAAAAAAAAAAAAGGGAGAGAGCCTCATTTCTCATCTTTTTAGGGGCCAGGATGGGGTGTTGCAATTGCGGAGAATTGGGCTTAAATGTTAAGAGTTCTTTTCCTTTGTACTGAGAAGCAGCCTAAGGTAGTGGTCCGTTCAATTCAATAAACATCTATTAAGTGCCTACTATGTGCCAGACATTGTGTTAGGTGCTGAGAATAAAGAGAAAGGCCAGAGAGCTGAAACCCAGAGCCAGAAAGACCAGGACCCAAGTCCTACTTCTGACACTACTTTTTGACCTTGGGGCAAGTTACCTGATGACCCGGTGTACTCGGGAATTCTGAGATTCAAGCCAAATTAACAAACATTAATTGTTAGTTTCTATAGTCTCTTTCATCTCTGAAATTTTTTATTCTGTGGGCAATGCTTAAACTTCTGAAATTGAGCTGAATTCAGTTTGGCCATTTCTGATCATATGCATTCCAGTTATTGCACTGCTTGGTCTTCTTGGCATTTTTCTCCTACAGTTTTTTTTTTATTATGTCACTGTATTATACTGTTAGGGACTGTACTACGGTGAACTGAAGGTGTCATACACTCTATGGGAAATGCTTTATAACTGTGCTCATACCCAAGAAGGTCAAGGACAGAAAGAAAGATCCTGTATATAACAACAACAACAAAAAAAAATCCACATCAGCATTTCTTGTAGTAGTCCAAAACTGTAAATAAGGTAGGTGCCCATTGATTGGGAATGGCTGAATAAACTGTGGCATATGGATATAATAGAATGTTACTGGGCAATGGGAAGCAAGGAATTGAAAGCTTAGGGCTAATTTAGTTGGAAGGACACAGGCATGTACATGTGAATATCCATGCCATGTAAAATGTTCAGCAATTATCTATACTGATGGAAGACAGCAGTGGCAGACAGAATTAAAAGGGGAGTCATTTATAAACCATTTTTATTTGGCTCTGGAACAGGCTCAGATTTAAAGGGGTGAATGGTTTAAGCAGGTAGGAGGAGGGATGATTGGAAACTAGGTATCCTTCCTAATTAGACTTAGTCTGCTAAAATTATTTTGCATTTTATGTGACACATGTACATTGACAGCTAAGGGAAGGGGCTACTCTCCCTCCTCCCCCAGAAGAAGCAAACCATTTGGAGATTAAAGATTTTATGGGGACAATCCAACAAGTGGATAGTTTACAAATAGATGGCTGAGAATAGTTTGTAGTTCACTGATGACAGTGCCTCCTCTCTGGGTGGAAAATGAATCTGGAACTAGATTAAATACATAACACATGGTTTGACTTCTTAATACTATCCAATAGCAAAAGTTAAATGAGGTGGAAGCAAAATAATTTTTTCTGTTTGCCATATCTGATAGGAAACTGGAAGACCATAATATTAGTATAGTAATATTAACTGCCATTTATATTGCCCTTAAAGCTTGCAAAGCATTTAAGTAGAAATTGCAAATACCTATTTATTGCAGAACATTCACAACCCTGTGAGGTAAGTACTATAGGCACGCAGTATCTGGGAAGTAGTGAGTTCAGTAATCAGCAAAAGTTATACCCAGTCAACATTGAATAGTAAAGACAGATATAGGAAGGGCAGGGTAGTTAGCTACTTACATGGTGGGATTTTAAGGACTCCAGGAAAGGTCTTTTTTTTCTTCCTAAATGATTCCCTCCCCTTGTGTCTCCTTGATGCCTAAAATCCTTTTTACTAGAAAGTTAAAGTAGTAAATAATCCAGGGTGAGATAACGTTGATTTAAATTTATTCACCAACCATTTATTATGTGTCAACTATATGGCATGTACTGGGCTAAGTGATGAGGAGACAGATACAAAAAATGAAACAGCCCCTATTTTCAAGGAGTTTACAAAGCATTGTTCTAAATGGCTCAGAGAGAGGCACCTATGGATAGAAAGCTCACTGTGGTTTATTCCTCCCTGCTTGGACCATAATTTTAGACCAAGAAATACATGATAACTATCAGACTTTTTTTCAAGATCTAATTTTGAGAGAGACAGAGAGAGACACAGAGAGAGAGAGAGAGACAGAGAGGAGAGAATAATAAAGGCACTGGGACTCAAAAGGGGAAGAGTTTAGACATGGGAGGCTGAGGACAACATGGTACAGTAGGAAAGAGCACTCACTCTGGAGTTGGAGGCCCTGGATTCAAATCTCAATTCTGCAACTATGTGTGTGATATTGGATTTTACTCACTTTACTTATCTGGGCTTCAGTTTCCTGATCTATAAAATCATGGGGTTGGACTAGAAAGCCTCTGAGGTCCTTCCCAGGTCTAGAACTATGATTCCACACAATCCTATGGAAGTACCATATTCTCAAATAAATCAAAGCCTTATTTTATCTACTTCACAAAGGTGTTGAAAAGTCAGAAAGCAAAGTTCCCTCATTTCTGATCTCAGCTTATCACCTCCTTGTATGTAAACTCTTCTCCTAGAGAAGGAAACAGATTGGTGGATCCTTGCAAGGGACTGCAAAGAGTTTTGGCTTTGAAGAAAAAACGTAACCAGAGGCTCAAAGCCCCTTTACAGAAGATTTTGCTCACTAGTGGAGAATGACTACTCAATGATCCATGCCTGCATGAGAGATGGAATTAGCAAGAGCTTGAGAGATAAGAGGGAATTGTTTCAACAATCTGGCTAGCAGCTTCTGTGGGGGTGTAAGATCCACCCACAGCCAGCACCCGGAAAGCTGCCAACAGCACAGGTTCTTTTGATCTGCTTAACTAAGGAAAGCAAGGTGAAGGGGTTGACAAGCTTACTTTAATTCAGTACACAAATATCATTCACTTAGTTCAGGGGAAGAGACCAGCACACTGAACTTCAGAGCAAATTACAAACGAAGTACAAACATCAACAGACAAACCCAATACAGATTCATAGTTACAAACATCTAGGTTCAGCCCGGGAGCTCAGAACAAGGGCTGGCCCAGAGTCATGCGTGCCACCACTGCTGCAGGAATGAGCTCCAAGGAAGAGGAGGCCAACTCCGGGTTTTATATCTTTTTCAGCGTCAGGGGTGAGTCAACCATGTGACTCACCTACGTGACCTAAAATCGTCACAAAGAGGCGACTTAAACCCATGTGGTCTAAGAGCCTCTGCTGTCCCAGACATGTAAACTAGGCCCTCCCTGGAGTTAGCCCCACCTTGAGCCCCACCTTAGTTGTCAATCCACACCCACTAAGGTTTTACACCTAATAGGGATTTGGGCCTGGGGCTTAGCACTTGGTAAGACTCAATGAAATACACTGAATTACTCAAAGTAAACAGAAGCCAAACTCTTCAAGGGCACTTGTTGAATTAAGTGCTAAGGAGCCCATTTTGCTTACCAACACAGGAATATGTTGGAATGCTAATAAAGCTACTCCCAGCCCCAATATTCTAACTTCTTTATGGGCCCCACTGAACAGCAGGCACATTCTACTTTAACCACAGCTCAGGCCCTCTGACCCAATATAGCCACTGCCCCTAGCTAACCACTGCCCTCAGATCCAATTCATATATTTGATCAGGTGTGTTCTTGTACTCAGCCACAATCACATCATCCATTTAGGTCAAGATACCTAACTATCCATCTTGACCAGACAGGAATACAATAGCTAGCCAGTTGGAGGGCAGCATAATTGGAACGTTTGACCACCAAACCATAGAAGGGACCTCTCCTCCATTACCTAATCCCTTGAGAAACCCCTCCTGCCTTTTTAATAGTCATAATTTCTGTTATGTAATTGCATCTTTACCGTATTAAAATCCATCTTGCTTTCTCTGAAGTTGCTGGTTCCTCTTGGAACTTGGCCCTCTTCATGAGAGGCGTCAGTCTCAATAAATGCCTATACTTGGATTAGAGGTGGTCTGAGTCTGAATTCTTTGAGATGGTTCTACCACAGCACATCACGAAACTGCAACAGTTTTTGGCATCCCTGGGTGGGCAGAGACTAAACCCCAACAAACATGTTAAACATCTTAAACTCAATATGTCCAAAATAAAACTCATTATCTTTCCCCCTAAATCTTCCCCAATTTCCACCTTCTCTATTGCTGTGGAGGGCAATGTCATCCTCCCAGTCCCTCAGTCCCTTCTGTCTTCTGGCTTTGAGAAAGAAGACATGTAGTTGCAGACTCCCTTCAGGTCCCTTAAGGGAGAGAAAGACTCTAGAAAGAAGCTGACCTGTAAAGGAGCTAGTATCTTAATCATGTTCCTATTTTCAACTTAATACTCTTGAAACTTTGAGGAATGTCCCTCTGGGTGAGATCTGAGACTCTCAGTTGAGCTGAGATATCTTGCTCCCAATGGGAGAGCTCATTCATTTTATGTATGGTCTGTTATATACTCTCATCTGTACAACTTCTCTGATTTCTGTTTCAAATCAACTTGGTTTAATTAAATGAGTTTATCTGCTAAAGAGTAAAAATAAAAAATAAAATAAACTAGTCAGTCTATTATTATACTTTATATCAGGATTCAAAAACTGGGGCTATTGAAACTTATGATAGGGGCAGAACCTTCCACTTTTAAACAAAAATCTTGTTTGTAAAAATACCCCAACATGTTACCAAATAACACATGATTAACTTCTTATCATATTCTCAGATCAATTCATTTAAAGTCTACTTAATAAGATGTGACTGTTGACTCTTATAATTATTTAAAAATTGGAACTAAATTGAAGGTAATACTTCACCATATAAAATGTTTCACAACAGTTTTTATTTTCCCCTTTTTCACATGAGCCGATATCTGGAAAGGTTCATTCCTCCTTTTTTGCTTTAAAAAATCTGAGTTTTGTTTTTAAATCCTCTGTGTTTTGAATCTCTCTCTTGTACAAGTGATCCCATTCCATCCCATCTCTTCCAACAGATTGCCCTTTCTGTGATCCCCTCCTTTTCCTCGTCCTCCAAGAAGCAGTGTGGCAAAAAACTTGCAGAGCTAGACTTTAAATTAGGAAGTTCTGGGTTTGAGTTCTGATCCAGATACCTGTGTCATCCTGGGCAAGTCTCTTAACTTCTCTGACCCTCAGTTTCTTTAGTTATGAAATGGGGATCGCAGTAGCATGCACCTCAACCAACTCACCAGGTTGTTGTGAGGATCCAATAAGATGGTTTATGGAAAGTGCTTTGCAAACTGTAAAGTGCCCAATGAAAGTGAGCTATTATTATTCTTCTCATCTTATATTCAAAAGAGTTGTTTTTAGGCAGAAACAATCCTGGGATGAGTCACTATTCTATGATTATTCTTTGATTTTCGATGTTTAGCTAACTATCTCACAGGTAGTTAATCTGATTAATTTTTTATTCATCTCCTTTTGGTTCACTGTTATTTAGGACAACTTCAGTAGTATGGAGATGATGTGTATTTCATCTTATTCCCACATGATTATAATTTCTCTGCTTGGTCTCTATATTTTAAGAGCTTTTCATTACATATGGTTTAAAGGTAATGAACGTTTGGTGTGGTTACATCTATGAAAAACATTGTTTTTAAATTTTTATAGGTCAATGTTATGTCCAGGTAACCATGACAACAGATTTCTGTGATGAGGTCGTAGTTCCACTTAAGTTTATTTGTTGAATTCTCAAGAATATTCTGAAGCATTGGCATTTGCTGTTAGTTTATTAAAGATACCAACTTTCTAATGTATAATTCTAGTCACCTGATTATTTCATAAGCTCCATCCAGGTATTTTCTCTGCCTGTCCTCCTTGTCTGGAATGCTCTCCCTCTTCAGCTCCAACTCTTTATGTCCCTGGCTTCCTTTAAGTCGCAACTAAAAGTCTATGTTCTGTAGAAAGCCTTCCCTAACTTTTCTAAATTCTGGTGCTTTCCCCCCTTTACTTATTTCCTAGTTATCCTGTATATAACTTGCTTTCCATATACTTGTTTGTGCGTTGTCTCCCCCATTAGATTGTAAGCTCCTTGAGGGCAGGAATTGTCTTTTGCCTCTTTTTGAATCCTCTATGCTTAGTACATAGTAGGCACTTAATGAATGCTTGCTGATTCATCGTTTGATTGATAAGTGCCTTTGTAATTTTGCCAGAAACATGGAACCAAAAAAAAAATTGGTATCATAAGCACATGCTGTCCTTCTGGATAACTTGAAATAAACTCAATCAGATGGTCATTACCTCCTCCCCCACCTTCCTCTCTACCTCCAAGAAGCAGTGTACCGTAGATGATAGAGAGCTAGACTTTAAATCAGGAAGTCCTGGGTTTGAGTTCTGATCCAGAGGTGAGAGCTTCTATTAGTCCTTTCCTCTTTTTTGAAAAGGAAGTTTTCATCTTTCTATAGCTAATGGTAACAGCTAATAGTAGCTAACATTTATAAAGTGATTATCATATGTTAGGCACAATGCTAAGTGCTTTACAGTTATAATCTCATTGGATCCTTACGACAGCCCTGGGCAGTAGATGCTGTTTTTATCTCCACTTTACAGATGAAGAAAGTAAGGCAAACAGAGGTTAAGTGACTCGCTCAGGGTCACACAGCTAGTAAGTGTCTGAGGCCAAATCTGAACTCAGGTCTTCCTGACTCCAGGCCCTGAATATTATCCACTGTTCCACCTAGCTGTTTTGGAATGATAGATCCTGTACTATGTTTTGTTAATATTATATATGTATTTGGATACTTTCTGATCAGAATTATTTTTTAAAATTGTCCTGAAATTTTTATGGATCATTGTTATTTCCAGGTAATTGTGGGCAACATTGGCAACAGTTTAGTCTGTGATAATGCTCTGACTCCAGAAGTTTTAATTTGTTCAATTCTCACAGATATTTTGAAGCTTGTGTTTATACCATGGGGATTAGCTGTCTGCTAGTTTATGAAAGATGGGGAACTTCTAATGCGCAATTCTAGATTCCAGGTAATATCCTGTTAGATGTTTGGTAGGGTCTAAATCTTTGCAACATGTAATGGTGATGTGTTGTACCATCATTCCTTACCATTTCCACCATTCCATATCATTTCCTTGCGTGATCTCTGAATTGATCAATAAACTCTGACTGCTTCTTCTTGTTGTTGATGTTATTGTCATCAGCTCAATGGATCTGTGATCTCATCAAATTAGCACGTCATTCAATAGTAGAGATCACAACCCATGGCCATGCTTTCTTAATGTGTGCAATTCAATCTTCCAAAGAGTATCTATCCTCTTTTAAGTCTTTTAACATTCCCTGGGTACCATTATTATATTGAGGCTGTTTATTTGTTGTCCCTCATTGTCTACACGTGACTGTTCTTCTTTTCCATTAATACACTTCCGAGATGATCTCAGTTATGGTGCTTCCTGAGCACAAGCCATTATTGTTGATATGCCACACCTTGCTTGTACCCATGTTGCATGTCTCCTTTTGGACAACACACATTTTTAATTTTTCAGATGATTTTTCATGATCATCAAAAATACTTCGTGTATTCAATTTCCCAAATGCAAGCCAATCTATTCTCTTTCTCCCAGATAATATTTACCCCTTTGGTTTTTCCTGTGTGAGGTATTTTTTTTAAAGATTTTCCAATTAACAAGCATTTATTTTTTCTTCTTCCCACCCCTCTTCTGCACAATTTGGGAAAAGAAAAAGAAGTCCTTTGAACAAATGCATAATGAAAAATTACCTTGCCAAAAATTTGTCTCAGTATTCATTTTTAGACCACCTGTATATGACTATTACGCAATCTCTTGAGGGGTTGTGGATTTCACTGAAGAAACCCAGTAGGATTTTAGAACTTGATGCAATCAGCACCATGTCATCCCACCTATAGGAGAGCTTCGAGGACCTTACCACAGGGATAGGGAATGCCTCTACAATATGGGCTCTTCCTAGGACATCCTCTACAACTGGAACAAACACTTTATGTGAACTTTTTGCCTTCTTATTTTCTGCCTCATTTGCTATTGACACGTGATCCAGGGTTCAAGCCTGCTTGTGTTTAATATAATTGGAAGATTAACGAACAAAGCTAACTCTTTGGTTGCATCAGTGAAGGAAGTATAAGTCAAATGCTTTTTTATAATCAACACATAACGAATTCAGTGTAAATCTATATTCTCTTCTCCTTTCAGTCAACTCTGTAAATGTGAAGTGACTGGAGATAGAACCTCATTTGCAAATGCTTACCTGTTTCCTTCTCAATGTTCTCATTAAGGATATCTTTGATATGCATGATTATTTTTGTAAGGATGGAATAGAGATGAGAAAGGAAGCATTTGAGTTAGGAGTTACTGATATCTTCTTGTTTGCCTTTTTCATGATAACACTACCTAGATATATTTTTTTATTTGTTTGGCATTTTTCCTTCTTTCAGGTATTTTCTTAATTATTATTTATTTATTTAATATTTTTAGTTTTCAGCATTGATTTCCACAAGAGTTTGAATTACAAATTTTTTCTCCATTTCTCCCCTCCCCCCCCACTCCAAGATGGCATATATTCTGATTGCCCCATTCCCCAGCCAGCCCTCCCTTCTGTCACCCCACTCCCCCCCATCCCCTTTTCCCTTACTTTCTTGTAGGGCAAGATAGATTTCTATGCCCCATTGCCTATATATCTTATTTCCTAGTTGCATGCAAAAACTTTTTTTTGAACATCTGCTTTAAAAACTTTGACTTCTAAATTCTCTCACCTCTTCCCTCCCCACCCACCCCACTAAGAAAGCAAGCAATTCAACATAGGCCACATGTGTATCATTATGCAAAACCCCACTGTCACCCAACTCCCCCCCCCCCCATCCCCTTTTCCCTTACTTTCTTGTGGGGCAAGATAGATTTCTATGCCCCATTGCCTGTATATCTTATTTCCTAGTTGCATGTAAAAACTTTTTTTTTTGGAACATCTGCTTTAAAAACTTTGAGTTTCAAATTCTCTCCCCTCTTCCCTCCCCACCCACCCTCCCTAAGAAGGCAAGCAATTCAACATAGGTCACGTGTGTATCATTATGCAAAACCCTTCCACAATACTCATGTTGTGAAAGATTAACTATCTTTTGCTCCTTCCTATGCTATCCCCCTTTATTCAATTCTCTCCCTTGACCCTGTCCCTTTTTGAAAGTGTTTGCTTTTGATTACCTCCTCCCCGTATCTGCCCTCCCTTCTATTATCCCCCCTTTTTTATCTCCTTCCTCCTTCTTTCCTGTGGGGTAAGATACCCAATTAAGTGTGTATGTTATTCTCTCCTCAGGTCAAATCCAATGAGAGCAAGATTCACTCATTCCCCCTCACCTGCTCCCTCTTCCCTTCCAAGGAACTGCTTTTTTTTGCCACTTTTATGTGAGATAATTTACCCCACTCTATCTCTCCCTTTCTCCCTCTCTCAATATATTCCTCTCTCATCCCTTAATTTGATTTTATTTTTTAAGATATCATCCCTTCATATTCAACTCACCCTGTGCCCTCTGTCTATATAAGTATATATATATATATATATATATATATATATACACACACACATATATATACATACATACACACACACACACACACACACACACACACACACACACATATATATATATATTCCCTTCAGCTACACTGATACTGAGGTCTCATGAATTATACACACCATCTTTCCATGTAGGAATGTAAACAAAACAGTTCAACTTTAGTAAGTCCTTATGATTTCTCTTTCTTGTTTACCTTTTCATGCTTCTCTTGATTCTTGTGTTTGAAAGTCAAATTTTCTATTCAGCTCTGGTCTTTTCACTGAGAAAGCTTGAAAGTCCTCTATTTTGTTGAAAATCCATATTTTGCCTTGGAGCATGATATTCACTTTTGCTGGGTAGGTGATTCTTGGTTTTAATCCTAGCTCCATTGACCTCTAGAATATCATATTCCAAGCCCTTCAATCCCTTAATGTAGAAGCTGCCAGATCCTGTGTTATCCTGATTGTGTTTCCACAATACTCAAATTGTTTCTTTCTGGCTGCTTGCAGTACTTTCTCCTTGACCTGGGGGCTCTGGAGTTTGGTGACAATATTCCTAGGAGTTTTCTTTTTGGGATCTATTTGAGGAGGTGATCGATGGATTCTTTCAATTTCTATTTTACCCTCTGGCTCCAGTACATCAGGGCAGTTTTCCTTGATAATTTCTTGAAAGATGATATCCAGGATCTTTTTCTGATCATGGCTTTCAGGTGGTCCAATAATTTTTAAATCATCTCCCCTGGATCTATTTTCCAGGTCAGTGGTTTTTCCAATGAGATATTTCACATTATCTTCCATTTTTTCATTCTTTTGGTTCTGTTTTATAATGTCTTGACTTCTCATAAAGTCACTAGCTTCCACTTGCTCCAATCTAATTTTTAAGGTAGTATTTTCTTCAGTGGACTTTTGGACCTCCTTTTCCATTTGGTTAATTCTGCCTTTCAAGGCATTCTTCTCTTCATTGGCTTTTTGGAGCTCTTTTGCCATTTGAGTTAGTCTATTTTTTAAGGTGTTGTTTTCTTCAGTATTTTTGGGGTCTCCTTTAGCAGGTCATTGACTTGTTTTTCATGGTCTTCTCGCATCACTCTCATTTCTCTTCCAAATTTTTCCTCTACTTTTCTAAATTGCTTTTCCAAATCCTTTTTGAGCTCTTCCATGGCCTGAGACCAGTTCATGTTTTTCTTGGAGGCTTTTGATGTAGGCTCTTTGACTTTGTTGACTTCTTCTGGCGGTATGTTTTGGTCTTCTTTGTCACCAAAGAAAGATTCCAGAGTCTGAGTCTGAATCTGAGAGTGTTTTCACTGCCTATTCATGTTCCCAGCCATTGCTTGACCCTTGAGCTTTTTGTCGGAGTATGACTGCTTGTAGAGTAGAGAGTATTTTGTCCCAAGCTTGAGGGGCTGTGCTGTTATTTTCAGAGCTATTTCTACACAGCAAGCTCTGCCATACCAGCGCTCCTCCTCCCCCAAGAACCACCAACTTGGACCGTGACTCAGATCTAAGTAGGTTCTGCACTCTTGCTCTGATCCATCACTTAATTCCTCCCACCAGGTGGGCCTGGGGCTAGAAGCAACTGCAGCTGTAGCTCTGTAAGCAGCCTCAGAGCTGCACCACTTCCGCTGTCCTCCGGGCAGTGGCTGACCATGCACTCCTTCCACTCTGTCCCTGAAGTTTTTTCCCAGTAATCTTCTGTGTTGTCTTTGGTGTTTGTGGGTTGAGAAGTCTGGTAACTGCCACTGCTCACTGATTCAGGGCGCTAAGGCCTGTTCCGCCAGGCTCCCGGTCTGGTTGGTCCAGGCGTGGCCCATGCTGGGCTCTGCTCTGCTCCTCTCCCAGCACAGTGCGATAGACCTTACCTAGCTGCCATCCAGGCTGTCCTGGGCTGGAGCCCTGCTTCTCTCTGCTATTTTGTGGGTTCTGCACTTCTAGAATTTGTTCAGAGCCATTTTTTTTATGGGAGAGCCAGGGAAATGGCTAGTCTTTTATTGGAGGGAAGAAAACATAACACATCTCAAGTAAACCAGTTCAGGGGCTCAGTGGCTAAACTGGTGGGGTACCAGCTTGTAACATGTTCCACAGTTAGGGCAATGCTGTGTCTCACCTTTGTGAAGCCAGAACCAGATGACTGCACTGTTGTCCTCTTCACAGATGGAGCCCACTATTTGCTTGTCCGTGGTGGAAGGGACCAGGTTGGGTTCCTCCTTGGTCTCTGGAACTGCCTTTGGGGCTAACATATTGTATGGATCCAAATCATGCCTTGAAGGCATCATAATCTCTCTCTCCAAGCCAGTAGCCTGCTCCTCATCAGAAGGGATACCTCCTCCGGTCGCCATGGAGCAAACGGCCACCCAAGCAGGGCCAGAGGCCCTCAAAGCCTGGACTCCCCGCAGTAACCTTGAAGCCATCACGTCTGAAACAACTGCGACCAGTTGTAACAGCGGTGCTTCCGGAACCCAGAGCCATTTTTATGGGTGTTTGGAGGGTCCTGGGAGAGAGGTGTAGGCAAGTCCCTGCTTTCCAGTCGCCATCTTGGTCTTTACCCCTCTTTGAGGTATTTTCAAAATTCACCCATTCACTATACCACCTGTCACTTCTGTCTCACATAATGATGTGGCCTTTTTTATTTCCAAGGCAAACTCCTCTACATGCACTCCTGATCCCATTACATCCCCTGTCTCTCACTAATATTCGGCCCCTTCCTGTCTATTGCCTGTTTCCTTGCTGCCCCCAAAGACTCCCACGTCTCTCTCATCTTCAAAAAATTCTCACTTGTTCTATCCATCCCTGCTAGCTCTTGTCTTATATCTGTTTTCCCTTTCATGGTTAAACTCCTTGAGAATATCGTCTACAATGGGGGCTTCCATTTACTCTCCTCTCATTCTTTTCTAAACCCTCTTCAGTTTGTTTTTTTCACCTCATCATTCGACTGAAACTGCTCTCTCCAAAACTGACAATGATCTAATTGCTAAATCTAATGGCCTTTTCTCAGGCCTCATCCTTTTTTACCATCTCTGCAGATTGTCCATCATCCTCTTCTTGATATTTTCTTCTCTCTAGCTTTTTCTAAAACTGCCCTCTCCTGATTCTTCTTCTAATTGTCTGACCATTCCTTACCAGTCTCCTTTGTTTAATCTTCATTTAAGTCATGCCCTCTAACCATGGTTGTGCTCCCAGGGCTTCTCTTCTCCCTTTATTTTATTTTGCTTGGTGATATTATCAGCATCAATAAATTCAATTATTATCCCTATGGATAATAATGGATTCTTAGATCCATTTATCCAGCCATAACCTCTCTCCTGGTTGATGACCAATTATTACCATTAGAAAAGTAAGCCCAAGAAACCTGGGAGTGGCAGCAGTCTCCAGATCCTCAGTTCTGTTTGTACATAGTTGTTTGCATTTGTCTCTTCCACTAGAATGTGAGCTCTTTGAGAGTAGAGATATTTTTTGCTTTTCTCTTTATCTTTAGTGCTTAGCTCTGTTCTTAGCTCATAGTAAGTTCTTCAAAAATGGTTGTTAAGTTGACTTGACTGAATCAGTTTTTTTTAACAAATTCTTGCTGTCTTTCTTTTGCTTTGGAATCACTGATTCAATTTCCAGGATCTTAGCAAGCAGGTTGTACAATTTTTCTTCTTTCTGTTAAGTTAGTGGCAGACTACAGTCAATACCTCTACCTTAATGGCAAAAAGGAACAGGACCTGGTGTACAGTCGTGGCATCAGAGTGGTGCCAAAGCACGGGAAGCCCACTAACATAATTGCTAGGCAGGACCTTCAAAGTCATGTAGGTATCATTAAAAACACAGAGTCCCAGAGATGATGGTCCATTATATTTGAAAGTCATTTCAAAACCCAGATCAGGTCCCATTGTCCTGTTTAAGTGAAGAGTGGAATGACAAAGTGTATTTCACAACATTCAACCCTCGGAGTAGAGAACCACACATGGCTAACAAATGACTGCTCTCTGGATGGGAGGCCACCATGAAAAAACTAGGATGGGTTCAATCTGGCTTCCAATCCCAGAATATGAAGTATAGCCACTCCTCTTTGCTGGTCATGAGACTTTAATCCAAGATGAAGCCAGCTGGATAAACCAATATGGTTTCTTCCTTGAGGAAAAGTATAGAAGGTGAAAAGGTCCTTCTATATAGGTGATCCTCTTTTCTTCCTATCTCATTAGTGTCCAGACAAAGTTCCAGCAGAAAAGAAATCTTCTTTGAAGATACTGGGTATAAACTCAGAATAGATATAAATCTTCTGAGATCCTGGGCCTAGTTCAGCTGCCGAATGATGTGATTGATGCTTTCACCTCGGTAGCCAGGTTTGCCCATTTCCTTGAGAAAGCCCACTCTGTTCTTGGCAGCATGGCGGGCCACCGACAGGGGGAAAGGACACAGGAACCTCGAGACCTGAAAGAAATGTTCTCCAACTGAGCAGATTTCATGGATAATATCTTCCAGGCAAATGATGCTGAATTTCCCTAGACGCTCCTCAATCAGAGTATTATCTGTTAGAGAGACTTTCTTATTATTTATCCTGGCTTGTCCCCATTTCAGAATGAGCTCATGGACAGATTTTAGGTTAGGATATCCCCAAGTTACATAAGGCTCTATAATTCAAAGTTTCTTTAAGGAAGTTGGGGTCATTTTAATGAAGACTCCACTATAAATTTTCTTCAGACAAAGTTCCTCTATTGTCTTTGTCACCTGGTTACTCACGCCATTAATCCTTTCCATACGGACCACAAAGGCCAGATGATGTGCATCCTTTAGCACATAGCACTCAGGCTTCCAATCCAGGCACTTGAGACGAGCTACGTCGCGGACGATCCGATGGGATTCATGGACAAATGATTCGAGGTGCCCGAATTTGAGCTGACTCCCTTTCTTTTGTTTCTTCTTTTCCAAAAGAGCTTGCTTAGCCTGAGCTGCTTTGAGTGCTTGGTAAGCTTTCCTCTTCTTCTGGAGGTTCTCTGGAACCAAAGGAATTTTTTTTCTGGGCTCAGATTCTACCATCTTTCCTGTGTCTCTTACTGAGCATCCAGAATTTCCTTTCAATGATTTAGTTCAAACCTAACCCTGGCTGCCCATCCTGTTCAACTCTTATCCACGTTTTCCCATAATTTTGCCATAGGGGATCCACCCCATCTGCTGGAGGCCTCACTTTTTCTTGGCATTGCAAAGGTATTGGTAGAACACTCTGGCTGTTAATCTGTCATCCCTCATGGAAGAAACTATCTTCTCTTCCTTTATCCTCATCTTTTACTCCTTTTCTGGAGTTCTTTGGTTATGTGTTACAGTCTAATCACCTGTCCAATGTGTTTCTCCTTTGTCCTCCATGTGATATTCATTTTTAGTTATTTGTCTCCTTGTCATATAGCAACACTAGTAGAATATTAGCATTAACATTAGCATTAACAAGCTGGCCTTTGGTTTATATAGAAAGTCAGTGTCATTGAAGGAGCTTTGTAATTTCCTATAGGCAATCCAGGCCATTTTCCTCCCCCTTTTCAACTCCTAGCCAAAATCATTGTCCATCTCTACTGTCTGTTACAGACATACATACTGATACATAGTTCTATAGAGCGTCCCTCCAACTCCATGTTAAAATCTGAGCAAAAGAAACCTTTAGACTACTTGGTTTTTCCTGTGTAAGATCCTTTACTGTATTCAACAAACAATAAGCACATTGGGATCTTAAATTATCTATATCTTTTGATTAATTATGAAATGGTAAAGATGTGGTCCATTGTTGAATACTGATTTTGAAAGTCTGCTGGTTCTCTACTAATACTCTTATTGAGAATGCCCTCAATTTGTATATAGATGACACTCATAAAGATTTTGTTTAGATGGGAGATACTGATATATAGATGAATAATTATTGATGTACTCTTGAGGCCAACTTTCTTAGGTATTAATAAAGTCTGATATTTCCCCCACACCTTTTATATCTTCCACTTTTTCAAATACCATGTATATTGGTCCCTTAGGGTCCTAACTATTGTGCCATCTCCTGCATGGATCTCCTCTACACACACTTGGTCCAATCCAGCTTTTCCCATTTTTATTCTCCTTAGTGCTATTTCTACTTCCTCTATAAGCATATCTGGAATCATGATTTCAAGGTTCAGATGTAGTGGCGACACTGCCCTTGCTGGAGAAAATAGCTTGTTATAACAATTTTTGCAAATTGTTTACATTTTTCTTCTGTATCCATTTTCATCCATGAATGCCCCTAGTATAAATTTGCTTAGTTAGATATCTGATCTTTCCTTAAACTAGTTTTACTTTCCACTGCTTCTCTCTGCTTCCTATGAGATACCATTGCTCCTGTCTATTATCTTTTCTTGTTAGATTTTATAAACAAGTGTGTAATTCGGTCTTGTGTTGCCTTTATCTTCCATCTCTCATTCATTTTGGCAACTTAGGTGTTTGCTAAGGCACTTTCTGGGTTCTTTTGGCCTCCTTGTTGTGATGATTAATTTGTACAGGTTAAACTTCTTGATAAAATTATCTCTGTTATCCATTACCAGTTCTGATTATTACTTATTTATTTAAAAAGTTAAAGATTAAGATGCTTCAATTGTTTGCTATTTTTTGTCATCCTTTTTCTTTCTCTTCCTCCTCCTCCTCCTTCTCTTCCTTCTCCTTTTTCTCTCCCCCTCCCTCCTCTTCTGCCAGATGGCTAACCTATTGCTGACATGCTGTTTCATAGTTAGCTAAGGTGGTTTTCATAAAATGAACTCCTTCTCTTGCCAGTCATACTGAAACTCTTCCAGAATGATAGCAATTGTGAGAGTATGCTCTGCTAGCCTAGCCTACGAGAACTTAGAATTGCCTCTATGCCACAATAAGGCAATGAGGTAGGATTTTGTGGGAGTTACAACAACAAATATAAGTGTATAAACTGCTGTTATGTTCATAGTCTTTTTTTGCCTATATATTCACTATGCTCATTTCAGGGTGGAATGATGAGAACAAAAGATTATTTCTTTTTACCTTTGGGAATGAAACAAAACAAACTCCATCAATTTCTTTATTTTCCTTTCCGAAGAGAACTTGTGAGCCATCTATCTTACTTATTCAATATTGATATGGTTCAATTCTTCCAGTAGTATGTACATTAAATCTTTGGTTGTTGGTCAAGGATGTCACATTATAAATATAAATTTAACTTTTGTAAACCTTCATCAAACTGAGAGATTCTTAGCACTCTTTGTTCCCCACCCCTTTCCCACCACTACTTTGCCACCAACATTGCAGAAACCAGAGGAAGTCACACAGAATCGAGAGCCATTTCATGTTTTTTTGTTTCGTGGGTTGCCTTGGATGACTTACAGTTGTCAAACTTGAAACAAAAATATAGTTTCTGATTTATCATATATTGTATATCTGATTTATAATTTTCTGTTACAAGAAACATAATGTGAAGAAATGTTAGAAAGAGAATTCTATGGAATATGAGTCCAGCGAAGACACTATATTCTTGTCATGGCTGGAGTGAAGCTGGAGAAAACAAAAAGGAGATGGGGAGTTCTTTCTTTCTGGTGACCCTGGGTGAGTCACTTAACCTGTCTGCTTCAGTTTCTCAACTATAAAATTGAGATCACAATGCAGACTATATCACAGGGTTGTTGTGAGTCAAAAGAAATATTTGTAAAGGACTTAGTACAATGTCTGGCTCATTATAGATGCTTAAGAAATGCTTCTTCCCTTTCCCTCTCCCCATATTCATTTTTATCTTGGGAAGAGGATTTTTGAGAAAAGACTAGCTTTGTATGTCGAAAGAAATGAATTGTGTGGGATTATTTTTACACATAGCCTGCTATAATAATGATGGTTTGAGGTGACTAGCTGTGACATCTCAGCTAAAATATTGTAAATAATTATTTACATATTTCATTAAATAATTCATTTCATTTAGTAATTGATACTTATTAATCCTTAGGGGATTAACTAATCTACAGACAGATATGAGAACTATTTGAAAGGGAGGCTCTTTAGTTTGTTACATACAATAAAGAAAAGAAAAAAATAAAATTAATAATAACTTTGGGGTCTCTAATGCAGTTAGGCTCAGGTATTCTCACCTCAGGGCTCTGATTATGCAATCATTTATTAAGCACCTACTGTATACTGGCTCCTGTGGTAAGTGCTTTAAAAATATTATCTCCTTTGATTCTCAGAACAGCCCTAGGAGGTAGATTAAGGTTCTACTATCCTCATTTTACAGCTGAGGAAACAGAGACAAATATTGGTTAAGTGACTTGGCCAGGGTCACACATCTAGTAAATGTCTGAGGTTGTATTTGAACTCAAGTCTTTCTAACTCCAGGCATAATGCTCTATCCAGTGGCATCTATCCAACAGTGATATCTGTTTAATAATAATAATAAAAGTTTAGTTAATATTAATATGTAAATATATAAATATTTATATTTATTTATATATTTTAAATATTAATTATTTATATTATATTAATTTATAATATTTATATAGTGCTTACTATGTTCCAGGTATTGTACTAAGCACTTTACAATTATCTCATTTGGTCATGACAACAATCATGGGAAGTAGGTGTTATTATTTATAAATATTTAACAAAAGAAACAGAAATACAATAAAATGTCGATAACCTTGCATTTTAAAACAGAATCCGCAGGGATCCTTATATATGGTTTAGTGGCCCCTTTTCTATTACAGTTTGACACTTCTGGCCTAGACCTTCTGACTTGTCCAGGATCACACAGTCAGTATATATGGAAGCTTGGACTCAAATTCAGACTCTCCAGCCTTCCAGCCCATTTCCCTATCCACTACTCTTTTCTGTCTCATGAAGACCATAATGATGATTTTTAAAAAATGAATAGAATATCTTCATCTGGATGAAAAAATGCAAACCCCCAATTTTATAATAAAATATATTTTAATATGGTAATTTAATTTTTTTCTTTTCATGCAATTATAATATGCTTTTAAAGTTATGGTTTGCAGTTGGGAACAGCCTATTTAGACCAATGATTATTTCTCTATAGGAGAAAGCCTAGCAATGTGGAATATTTTACTCTCTACTTCCTAAAACCTCACACTTACTCAGCCAACAAAAATATCTCTATCCTAGAAAACCTAAATTTAAAAGAAAATAATAAAAGGAATGAGCCTCCACCACCTCCTCTTTGATGACATCCCAATTCTCAGACAGTGTCCTCTGTGCTTTATTTGCCAATGAAAGTGGACAGCAACTCTCGGGTTTGTTTTGGTGATTGTAATTTCAGGTCTGTCACTCTTGTTACTGTGTACATTCAAAAGGAAGAGAGAACAAAATATATATGATAATCATTTTTGTTTAACTAATTTTGACTTCTAGCAGGTAAATGTATGTAGCAGTGCAGGGGTGATCCTGCTTCCTGTACCTTGACATGCAAAAGGCTCCTAACACTCCACATTCAAACTGAAGAGGAAAACTGAAATATCTAATGAAGCTGCTGTGTATATTTATGAATATTAATGAATAAAAACTGCTTGGATGGTTTACCTTAAAAAAAATCTCTATCCTTCTAGCCAAAGATCAAAGTCTAATATTTTAGAGGCAGTGTGTTACAGAGGCACTGATGAACAGCACTGAGCTTATCATTAGAAGACCTGGGTTCAAATCCCACTTTTGTTACTGGCTGTGTAACTCTGGGTAGGTCGATTAACTTTTCTGAGACTATTTTGTTGCTTATAAAGTGAGTGAAAAGACTGAGTTATGGAGTCCACATTCAAGATCTTGCCATCTCCTGGTGTGAGGTTGTCATGTAGATTTGGAATTCACCCACTCTCCCCTGTCATTGTGGAAATACACCGTCTTCACAGGATGTAATGAAAGCCCTAAATAATTGTGAGCTCTTATCCAGAAGAGAGGGCAGCTAGTTGGTGCAGTGGGTAGTGCACTGGTCCTGGAATCAGGAAGACTCATCTTCCCAAGTACCAACCTGACCTCAGACATTCACTAGCTGTGTTATCCTAGGCAAGTCACTACTTCACCCTGTTTGCCTCGGTTTCCTCATCTATAAAATGAGCTGGAGAAGGAAATGGCAAACCACTCCAGTATCTTTGCCAAGAAAACCCCAAAAGAAGTCATGAAGAGTCTGACACACCTAAAAATGACTAAACAACAAATCTGGGGAGATTATCTTGAGGGCTGGCCACTAGACTAGGTACAATAGTCGGGCTAAGCCAGATATTTTGTGAAGAGAATAGGGTACTGTCCTTGGGTAGATGACAAGAATACATTTACTCTTAAAACAGAAAACAAGACTGTGCACTTTGAGTATGCCAAGGAGCTATGTAATCTAAAGTGCAAAGTCCGCTTGGGCTCAAGGCCTTCATGTAACACACTCCATCTCTCAAGCTGTTTCCAAACTGGCCTTTCAAGGAGGGGCAATTCTTCTGCGGGACTTCTTGTACCACTTTAATGAATGAGTGCAGAAACACATAGAGATTTGCCATCTATCAACAGGTCCAACTCAGTTATGGGGAGAGCAATCTGAAAAAAAAATCAAAGCCTACTAAAATTAAAAGTTATTTTTTGTTGTTTAATAAATGAATGAAAAACAATCTATTAAGCAATAAATATGTTCTAACCACTTGGAACACATAGAGAAAGAAAAAACTTCTGCTCTCAAGATCATATTTTGGTTGGGGAAGCAACATACAGCAGAGTACAGAATGGTAAGGCTTAGGAATCCTAAGGATGTATTAGGGGTATTTACCCTTTGGAGTGGCCCACCACAGTTGGCACCAATTCAGGCTGGCACCCTCCATTCTCCCACACAGAGTGTCTGTGGCAGGTGTAGGGGAAGGGCAATTTAAGGCAACATGTT
Organism: Trichosurus vulpecula; assembly: GCF_011100635.1. Taxonomy (NCBI): domain Eukaryota; kingdom Metazoa; phylum Chordata; class Mammalia; order Diprotodontia; family Phalangeridae; genus Trichosurus; species Trichosurus vulpecula. Next base: position 144,277,209 of record NC_050580.1, read on the forward strand.
TTAATGAAAAGAGCACTGAACTAGGAATCGAAAAACCCATTTATCTACCCTGTGTCCTTGGGCCAATCACAACCTCTCTGAGTCTGTTTCTTCATATATAAAAATTGAGCTATGGCTATACTTTTAGGTCCCCCAAAGGGTGAAAGAAAAGTGCATGGTGATCATAAGGAGGCTGAAGCATTATTAATTACTTCTACAGGATAAGTGGCAAACACACATTACCAAGAACACACTAGAAAAGGGGATAGATGGGTCATATAGTGAGAACAGAAATTGGTAAATGGACCACATGGGTGCTATCTTCCTACTCTGGAGATATTAAAAGACCCAAAGAAAGGCCTCTGGTGAAATGGATGGATGCTCAGTGGAGGTTTATGGAAAGACACTAATGAGGATAGTACAGGATGCTGGAGTGTTGCCTTCTGGCCTGGTGGAATGTCCTCTCATACTGATTTAATGGTTCTGTGATCCCAAACTAATAATATCTGTCCCACCTATTTTACAAGGTTGTGACAATCAAATGTTGCAAATGTTTATCTGAGTCCCGCATGGTATCTGCCTCCCTTACCCATCACATTTCAAACTAACTTAGAATGCAAAGTTTACAAGAAGATATCATGTTTAGCATACTTCCACTGAGTCTTGCATATCCAGGGATTCTCAATAACATGTTCATGTGAAAGTGTAGGAATGCCTTACATTTAGTAGGCACTTAAGGTTTATTGAAATGAACTAAGGACCACAGGAGTCTAGCCAGAAAGAGGAAAAAACAGGGGAAAGAATTAATGGGACTAGGGGTAAAAGGTACTACAGGTGTGAAACCAAATAGACCATATTTAGGAAATGTTTCCTATTTGCTAGGCAACATATACATCAAAGATCTGATTTCATTAGGATGCCTACTCTCCTCCATCAATGGAATGAAACCGGTTTGAGCTATAGTAGTTTGCTGCCTTGGAACTGCTGTGGCTGTTCATCAGCCTGTAGCCAATTTGATAAAAGCCTCTTGGAACTTAGGTAGGCTGGTCCTTAGACAGTATACAATACATTGCTAGGTTCAAAGCGTTTCCAATGTGATAGGACCAAACAGAGGTGGCACAGTGGATAGTGGGGCATGGAATCACGAAGACATCTTCCTGAGTTCAAATCTGGCCTCAGACACTTAGTAGCTGGGTTACCCTGGGCAAGTCACTTAATCCTGTTTGCCTCAGTTTCCTCATCTGTAAAACGACCTGGAGAAGGAAGAGGCAAACCACCCCAGTATCTTTGCCAAGAAAACCTTAAGTGGGTTCATGAAGGGTTGGACATGCCTGAAACGACTGAGCAACCCCAACAACTGGACAGGATAGAGTGAATACTCTTCACTCAGCCCATGAGACGTAAGGGTTATCTTCATGTCAAGACGTGGCATGTAAATAATGATGATAATAATAACAGCTAGGATTTATAGGTTTGCTAAGCACTTTACAACCATTGTCCCATTCTATCTTCACAACAACTTTGAGAGATAGGTGTTGTTATTATTATCATATGACTAAGCTCTGAGGCAGAGAAGAGTTCAAGTGATTTTCCCAGGGCCACACAGCTAGCATGTGGCTAAGGCTAGATTTGAACTCAGGTCTTCCTAACTCTAGCTGCAGCGCTCTATGCACTGCGCCAGCTTATTGCCTAGAACATTTTTATTAGATTATTTATCTTTATAAGCAGCTCAAAATATTAAATATTCATTAATGTTATGGGACAGTTATTATTTAGTTTATATATAGGATATATGTGAAAAATACCAGAAGCTCCATCCAATTCTTTGGTGCCTTTACATTTTTGATGGCTTAAATGCCCTGTAAAATAAAAATATGTGCCAAGGATTTACTTGTTGGTCCACAGGGAAACTAGAATATTTAGCTATTAACTTTCACGATTTGATTATGATCAAGAGATATTAAAATGTACTTTTAAAAATTGTTTTATTTTTTAAAATTATTTAATAGTTTTAGTATTCAACATGGATTTCCACAAGATTTTGAGTTACAAATTTTCTCCCCATTTCTACCCTCCCCCCACTCCAAGATGGTATATATTCTGATTGCCCCTTTCCCCAGTCTTCCCTCCCTTCTGTCCCTTCACTTCCCCCCCATGCTCATCCCTTTTCCCTTTATAAAATGTACTTTTTGATAGCCTAATGGAATGATTCTCAAACTTTCTGGTCTCAGAACTATTGTATCCCCTTAAAAATGATTAAGGAACCCACCTCCCCACAGTTTTTATTTATATTAGTTATAGCTATCAATAACTACTACATTCAAAATTAAAATATTATAGTAGTATTATGAAAATTTTTACCTTGTGGACCCACTTAAAGGGTCGTGTGGATCCCCTGAAAGGATCTCTGAGACAGCTAGTCATACCACAAATGAGAACCACTGACCTAATATAATTAATGTGATTGTTCACATATTTTAATATAATTGATATCAATCTAGACACCAAACTTTTAATCTCTTAAAGGTAGCTTGTGGGGCAGCTAGGTGGCATAGTGAATAGAGCACCGGCCCTGGAGTCAGGAAGACCTGAGTTCAAATCCGGACTCAGACACTTGACACACTTACTAGCTGTGTGACCTTGAGCAAGTCACTTAACCCCAATTGCCCTGCCTTCCCCCCTCAAAAAAAGGTAGCTTGCTCCTCTATTAATCCATTTTTCTACTTAAACCAAAACCAAAGATTTTTCTAAAATGGTAGATGGTTTACTGGATTCGGTGTTAATTGTGCAGACCTGGAAACACACCAAACAATTTCATAACCAGTTATTCCATTATATGCAAACAGAAAAGTGAGACAAGGATTTCCATTAGAAGCTGAAGTTTTATTAGAGGATAACCGTACATAACAACACATCTAAAATCGATGTGTTCAATGCACTTTTAATAAAGGTAATGTAATATTAAAGGTACAGTTTTCTAAGTACAATATAACAACATTCATATTAGAATGAAAATTGGAGTATTTAAAAGACAACATTAAATCTCTTTTTTACAGCTGTATTTACAAAATGAATCAAAATACTTTTTTTTTCAGGACTCAGTAAAATAACAAACAGCTGGATATAAGCCGACTACTTTAAGAGTGAACTTAAAAGAAGACCCAATGTAAGTGAAAATTTAAACAATCCTCTAATAAAGATCATTAGCAAAGTTTTAGTACAATACTCTATTTTTTAGGATTCTTGTAAATGGCTTGCATTTTCATTGTGGCAGAAAAAAAGGAGTTTGTACATACTGTACACAAAGAGACAGCAGATATTTATAGGTACAGTATTTTTTTTTGTACTTGCATGAATATTTACAGAAGGCTGAGTCTGGGACTCAGCGAGGTTTGTGAAATTTGTGTGCTTCATCCTTAGACCTACACACTTTCATAATCAGCATTTAATGTGGTATTTTTAAATGTTACTTTAAACACTTGGTTGTAGGAGGAAATATTAACCATAAGGCTTGGTATACTTTATAAATACACCTAAACAATTCAGAAAAAACAATGTTGCAATCAAGTCCATTATTATTACTTAACCTTTATTAAATGCCGACAATGTGCTGGGCATTTCAGAGAACATAGAAAAGATAAGATTTCCTGCTCTTAAGCAGCCTATGATGTCAAATGGAGTAAAAAAGGCCCATGTCTCCTTTTAAGCTAAAGCAAGAAGGAACGGCCTCATGATTTGTATTAAAATGTGTTTTTTTTTCCACTAGCCTGTAGCCAATTGAGTTTTGAAAGGTAATTATTATTAGCATTCTACTGATCATGAAACCTGCCTACCATGTACAATTGCATTTATGTTTATGATAACAATAAATCTTCCGTAAAAATGGAAAATGTCTAGGATTGCGGGTACAAATGCAATGCATGGAAGCCTGAACCATGACATTAGAATTTATCACCTTCAGTTACAAAAAGTGCAGTAAACAGAAACATCTGATATAGGTTTATAAATTGCTCAAAAATCTTTGCTAAAGATCTTATAAATTCAGTAATAGTACAGAACAATTCTAATAAATATTTAATAAGGTTTAACTACATCCTTAGTTAGATATTTGATATATTTCTTTCAAGAATGAACCTGCCAATGGGGTTTGGAAGAAGAATTGAGTTATTAGTTCTGTGTCAAATGACTAATTCAAAATGAACATTACATAATTGACTGATAATGCAAATTTCATATCCAACAATGAGATCCACATTTATTAGATGACAAACATATCTGTCTACCAGTGACTTCTTGTTTGGAAAGTCTGTTCTGCCTTCAAGCCACCAACAATGTTTTCTACAAATGTCTCTTATTTGTAACAGGTGCTAAGTGCACCAGATGCCAAATATAATTTATTAATTAAAAAAGAACGCCTCTAAAAATGTATTGCTTTTTAAACTAGAGTGAGCCTTTGGGTTCTTGAAGCCACAGGAAATTATTTTTCATCTTATCAAATATAATGTTATGAAGCCAAGTTATAAAACAAAAAATGCTGTTTTTATAATCCATATTTATAAGAAAATTTACTCTATTGATGCCAAATATCAATACTAAGGAAGTAATTTTATCCCAATTAAATACACTGTAGAATAATTTATATAATGATACTACGTATTTAAAGAGAAAAGCATGTCCCAAATCTAGCACTCTGATACAGGTACCAGTTGGGTACAGGTAGATATATATATTATATATATATATGTATATATATATATACAAATATATATAGTTATACTCAGTGAAATTAACAAGACCCAAAGGTGGTATTGTCTAGGAATAAAAGGGATTTTTGTTCACAAAAGTAACTTATCTAGCACCACACATCAGAAAAACACAAAAATAGCACACTCTAGTTCTAAACAGCTATGTCTAAAATAGATTATATAGTAAAACAGGTATTATACAGAATAATGTGGTATTTGATAAACAGATAAATATTTGCACTGAGTAGGCTGTTTATAATATAACATTTTCTTATCTATACAGAATGAAAGCCAAAAAGTTAACTGTATAGAGGTGAGCAGAACAACATTAAATATTATGACTCAAAAGCAGAGACAAAGATAAATTTGAAAGAAGAGTAAGAGAAAATGTTTACAGGCCATTACAAGTCCTTAAGTTAGCAGGAAAATAAGGAATCAGTTGCTCAAGTTGAAGAAAGCAGTAAACAAGATTGCATTTACATGCAGATGTCTAAAATTTGTATTTTTTTTAAAATCTATGCACAAAAAGTCATTTGTTTTTATTGCTTGACATTCAGTTATGGCTAGAGTATTTTTAACCTATTTTTTTTTGTACTTTGGAAACAAGAATATTGTTAAAGGTGCCATAAAAATGGACAACATTGAAAATGGTTTGCAAATAAACCACCTAACACTGCAGTTCTTTATACATTTTAAAAGCCTTGTCTGGGGTTTGTCATATGTTAAATATATTTAAATTGGGAAAATATGTCATAGCTTGAAGCCTCCCATTGGCCCAAACATCCAATACAAAAACACATCTCCACAAAAGGAGCAGGCAGACAATACAGGTACATAGAAAGAAGCAGCCAGCTAATGTCCTAATGTTAAAAACATTTACCACTGTTTTACATGAAGATTCAAACCAAAACAGAGAAGAGAATTTGGAATTTAGAAAGATGTATACAGTACATATGTATTTTTGTGAAATAAAATTCACTATATTGCTTATGAGTTGCTTGCATTTACTTATGCAATCTGTTCAGTGATAATCAGCTCCACAGAAAATGTATTAATCCATATTAAGACTGATTGGGATAACGGGTGGGAAGTAATTAGATGAAGCATACAAAGAACAATGAAAGCATAGAGCTGTTGCTTGAAGAACATGATGATGGTGTGTGCAGAATGCAATGTGTTCTGGGAAAGGGTTTCAAGGAATAAAATGGAAAAGGTTAATGTGGTATAATAATTATACCATAAAACTAAATGCAGATTAGAAATACTGATTTTTTTCTAGCCATTCACTTAAAACATTCACATATGGTTTCCATAATGATTCCATAGACCAATACATTTTATGTTGAATTACAAAAAAAAATTCCTTTATGGACTAAATGTAATTATTGCTCTAAGTTCTAGAGGTCAGATTCCTGCCTCAAAAGAGGGTGTAAGGTTTTTGTAATCTGCAATGGCAGTTTGGTGCTGAAACAAGATGTTAAATGGAGAGCCCAACAAGAGCTGATGTCACTAAAGAAAAATCAAACAGAAACAAACTGTTACATAGAAATGTCTGGCTGTTCTATGTTGCAGGGAGGAAAGCCTTCATGTGTCTTAAAATAAGCGATGGAAGAGTTTCTTTAAATTAATTCAATGTGATAAAATTGCTTTGTAAGGCAGGCATTGTAGGATAGAAAAACTGTTCGACAGATGGAACATACCACATTAGAATCTTACCGTTTGTCCCCATTGTGTTTCTGAGGGAGAGGATTTGACTTGTAATGTGTTTTAAAGGTTTTCTATTATACTATATTTTGACACCGAAGTGGTTAGAACATGTTTCCTTAGACCAAAATTTAATAAGTTCTAACGACATGGATGCAATGAGTTTTTTTCCTCCAAAATGCTCTAAGCAGTTACTATGTATAACTGTTCCTATCCAATGAATATATGAAGGTCTCAAAGTATGCTTACGTTGGGGTATTTTGTCTATAGAGCATTTAAAGCTTTCTTCTGAATATTTACTTCTATGGCAAAAAAAGGAATTAGGGGAAAGACAGAGGTGCAAAGGAAGAGAAAGAAAAGCAGAGAGAGAGAAAGGGGTTAGACTGGGTAGAGAGAGGAGAGACAGAGAAAGTGATAGAGGAAGAGTGAGAGAACAGTTATTCACCTCTTGTTTGGAATAGTGTCTTTTAATTTTATCCATAAGTAAACTCTGGAATATATTCTTCATTGTTGAAAGCTGAAAATGTATTTGACATGAACATTTTCGTGATAATTATAGAACTAGCACACAATATTGTGCAATGGAACTCTGAACGATGTTCCTTTGTTAATACGCTTAATGTTCGTTTAGCTTTAGAACAGAATGGCACGGCTTTATGCCATTTTTAAGCACATAAGACCAAAGAGAATATAGGTTTCAGACAACAAAACGAGACAAATGTGAATAGTTTACATACTAATGTTCTTATGCAGTTCACTTGTGCCTTGGAGGGATATTATTAATAATAATGAAAAATGAAATTTGTCCCAGTAGTACTGGCCACCCTGTTTTAAGAGTTTTAGAAGATCCCTGAGCACATTAGTTTCTGACTCTTAACCCCAACTCCAAAAACGATAGGGCTTCTATTGTTGATAACAAGATGGATTGTCATTCACAGTTAAGTCAATCATAAGGTGCTTATTTACCCTTTTTTCACCAATCAGCACAAAGAACTGTCAGAAAATAGCTTTTTATTTTTTTAAAAATAAAAGTACTAGAAGGACATGTGTGATTTAAACAATAAATGTTTGAGACAGTGGCTTTTAGGATAATTATCTGGCTGCCCCTCAACAATAAACAAGTGATTCAATCGACATTCCTTAGCAAAAAAGAAAAGAAGAAAAAAAAAGAAAAAAAGGCAAAAAAAAAAACCTGTACAAATATGTATTTTTTTTCCCTGAGGGATCAAGGTACACCCGCAAGTGCTCTATGTACATATTGCACTATAGAGGAATGAAGAACATGTGCAAAAAAGCAACAATGATAGAAGCTTACAGACTAATTCAACTTTTTAATTAGGACTCTGCTATGTTGTCTTGCATTTTGGAATGTCGGAACACAAACAGCTATTCCTTAGTCAAAAACTTAAGAACATGTATTTCTACTATGGCACATTCAATGAAATAAAAAGTTTTCCAAAGACAGATAGACAAATTCCATCAAGAAAATAATACAAAGTTTGTTTGTTTGTATTTTTTTTTTAGAAAATTACATTACTTTCTTTCATTGTTTCACATTACAAAATCTTTTTTTTTCTTTACACAAATCACATTTTATTGCAGGAATATTTCAAGTGCCATCAAATATTTATAGAAGGGTTAAAAAAATAGAAGTCTCTCTAAAGTGGTCCAGACAAGGCTTTGTATAGAATAAATCTTTTTTTCCACCTTCTATTTTTGACTTACATATTTTGAATACATTTTCTTTTTTCCATTGACACTTAGTAGCCTAGAAGCAGTCAGACGCTCACTCACATTGCACACACATTCATTCACTCCCCCAACCTTCCCACATGCTCACATAGACCTGGGTATCCATACTATAAATGTACAAACTTCGTAAAGAACAACCAAACTTAGAAGAAGCAGTGTCTTAAATCAACTTTGCTTAAGTTACAAAGGGTGAATAAGGGTTTTAGAGACCTAAAAGTATACTGCACTCTCTAAAAACAAAACAGCCAAATTCTATACTTTAAAGCAAATAGTTAATCTGCCTGAAGATTCATTTTGCCATAAGCTGTAGCTTTATTTTCTACCGTGAGCAATGCCAAAATTGTCACAAGAAGAAACAGGCTGTATAGACACCACTGCTATATATGGTATCCAGGTTTTCTAGAGAAGCCGTATTTGTTCTAATCGAGAGTGGTATGACATGCTTAATAATGGGATAATGATGTTGATGTGGGACCAGTCCAAAAAGAAAAGAAAGAAAAAAGAAATCTCTGGTGGATACTTTTTAGGGACAGGCAACTTCAATTATAAGAATCATTAAAAATAATTATTCCCACGTTAGCAAAGGAATACATATTGTAGATGTTTCTATAACAAGGAAGAAATGAGAGCAGAAAGTGAAAATTCAGTTTTTCACATTCATTTAAGCACAGCATATCATTAATGGGATATATCACCACACTTCAGATCTTGGATCCTAACGGTCTAGTCCTATAAAAATGTGTCTAGCTCATAATATTTAACATCCCCTTGGTCTTCCAAAAAGACCTGGTAGCAGCATTATATTGCTCTATCTTGATTTATCCCTGCCTCTCCTTCAGAAGCGATGCTACTCTGAAGTGATGATACCCAAGATTTACATCTGGTACAATGTTAGATCTTTTCTAGAATAGGTATCACAGCAATCTCAACATATGTTCAACATCAAGGTCTGTCTCACCCTTAGAAAAGCTCAGCTCACTGGAATCTTGAAAATGGACACTGAAATTAAGTTTAGTTGCTCTTTAAAAGTACTAGCACCTGAGGCTGGTCATATTCAGAAAGCTTTGGTTAAAAAAAGTTAACATACTTTAATAAAACCACCTCCAAAATTTAGTAAATCAGAAATGACTTACAATGAAACCAATCAAAGAAAAATAAAGATATACAGTAACTCATTAGTCAGCCCAGTAGGATATAATGGACAAATAAAGACCTTGGATTGACTTAGTATATATACTTTGCAGAAACTGACAATGGATTCCTAGGGGAGCATATTTTTCTAAATGAACAATTTTGACTGTTACTTTCTGTTAACTGACAATCATTCTTTATGTAGCCACATGTTAGGGTATTTAAATAGTTTATTTTCATTTTCTGTTTATTGTTAGACAATGATTACTGATAAAAAATACATGTGTCATGTATATGTATCTATATAATATTCAAGCCATTATTTAGGTTTCATACAGATCCACCATCCAAAGAAATTCCCTACTTTTTCAAAAACCCTAAACAAAGGAGTCAAATGAATATGAATTAAATGATTTTTTTTTCTGAAGCCCAAAATGGCAACAGAATATAAAGTTAAAATCAATATTCCATGGGAAAGATTCAGGAGAAAATTCTAATGGAAAAGTAAAGGTTTCTGTGTGTATAGGAAGAACTGATTGAAGTTCCATTTGTTACCTTGAGGCCACAAAGGACATTCTCTTCTTAGTGTAAGCTGTAGAAGTCCTCTTGGCCTTGTGCAGATGAGAGGCAAGGTATATTGAAGAAATGTGGGGAAAGTTTGTATTTGAGATTGAGTGACTAGCTACAAAAACCCGTTCCAGAAAACTGTGGGTGACCACAATTCCAGAAAGCAAGACTGGCTTTGCACATTCTCTTTGTGTGTATGAGTTCCATCCTGCTACTGAAAAAAATTGTCCTTGCAAATACATTTGGCACTACTCTTTTGCTTCTAGCACGATGAAATAGAATGAAAATATTCAGGTCCCTTGTGAGTGTGACAGTTATCAAACAATATCACAGCCATCAAATACTTTTTGCCCTGAGGCATAGAGTAGCATATGGGTAACAGGGCTGAAGAGTTCAACACAAAAAAAAAAACCAAGTAGAAAATCAGGTGTCTAAAATCCCATGTTTTGGAGCTCAGTATGATACCTTGTGGGACCAAAATGAACACTTATACACTTAAGAGGAAGGAATGACCATCCTGTTCTGGAAATAAGCTCACTGTACCTTGAAATTACTCCTTTCCTATGGGAATGGAGGAAGTCCCCCTTCTCCCACTACATGAGAACCCCAACTACATTCCTACTGATATGACAAAATAAACTGCAGCCCTGATTTTCCTACTGAAGACACTATGTACTGGTGGTATCAGCTTCACTTTCTAAACATAAAGACATTTTACTCACTATTTAACAAATAAGATAAAATGGTTCAACACATCTTGCCTGTCCTACCCTCTGCTGACTACAAAATGAAGAGTGCAATATTTTCTAGAATAGCTAATTTAGAGTTTATTCAGTGATATGCTTTCAGGATTCCGACCCCTTTTGCCCCTAACTCATGCCTCCCTTTAGTCTGTGCTTTATGACCACAAATTTGTTCTAGTAGTAAAAAGTAAATTCCAATAAATACACTCATTATGGATTTGTTCCAAAGCTCAATGATTGCTACTGGGAGATGTCTATATACAATTACTGGATTCTGCATAATTAGGGCTATAGGATTTGGGGGGCGGTGTAGTGAGGAGAACAAGTGGCATTTTAAAAGTTTTTCCAAATGTGCCTAACAGTCTGCACGCTCAGTCTCCACCTAGAGTTGCAATTATACTTTTTTAGGAAGCTTAAATACATTCGTTTTTTAAAACTTGCCAAAAGGCAAAGCGTCCTTTAGGGCTATGTCAGTTTCAGACTCAGAGTCCGTGTATGAAAAATGAACATAATCATTTCTAGATATGACCAGCCATTCTTTTAAAAGTATTTTTTGAAAACAGCAGCATAAACACCTCCTCGCGTACCTTCCAAGCCTTTTTTTTTTTCAGTTAAACTTGCCTTTCTGGTGCACGTGCGACACAACAATGAACACGCTAGCATTTAATTTAAAGAAAAAAAGGTGCAAAATGAAAAGTGCCTTATCAATTCAACAAGAAAAGCTATACCAGTTACTACATTTTATATTAATTAAAACAATATATAAACAATATCTCTTTAGCTATATATAGTCTTCATGCCCATTTACCCTGTAATATATTATAATGCTATTGTTGCTATTGCTATGGACCCTTTCCGTGCTGTCCTGCCTACTGGCAATAATAGGTGAAAAAAATAAAAATCTTCCTTCATGAGACAATGAGCAGGCTATACAAACCAGGGCAGTCAACCTCTGCTCTGCATACCCAGCCGTCCCTGGTTACTATTGGACTTCTCTGTTCTGACTAGAAAGACTGGTTACTTGGTAGAAAGTCTGTGGGCAGTGAGCTACAAGAAAAGACAACCTTGTAAACAGAGGTCAAAGGTCAAGAAAGCCAAGACAGAAAAAGGGTCCAGATCTGTAGGCATAATGGAAATCATATGCATGAGAAAAACAAATTCGACTTTTATTTGTTTTCACTGTTTCTCCTCCTTTGCCTGACCCCGACCACCGAAAGATGTGCAGTGTGTTGGCTCTCCAGGTCTGTGCAGGGCCATATAAAGTGTCTTGGTTAATTTTTTTTTTAAATGTTTGTACTTCAGACATTCTAGAAGTGCTTAGGTGATAACATTTACCCATCAATTTGCATTGCTGGCTCAAATTCTGAAGTGAACAACTCCTTGTATAACGGAGGAAAATGAAGTCGCACAATGTCTGGGTATATTGCTTTAAATGCCATAAGCTTTTCTGTATGTCGTCCACATAGTGCTCTTAATGTAGACACCTTGCATATTAACTGTAAAGAGAAGGAAAGACAGAGGGTCAGAGGGGAAAAACAGTCAAGGACTGAGAATTTTTTTTTTAACCTGGAAGGAACCTTAGAACAATAATACCCTTATTTTATACTTGGGCTTCTCTTCAGTCCATATAAATCCTTCTCCTTCACTTTAAAGATAAGGAAAATTAGCTCCAGAAAAGGTGAATTAACTTTGCCAGATATGCACAATCAGTCACCGGCAGAACCCGATTAAGACCCATGTAATCTAATCGACAATTCAGGATTTTTTTCCACCATGCCACATTGTCTTCCTCTCAACATGATGATAACGACAACATTAGAGTGCTTTAAGGTTTGCACTAGGAAGTGCCCGAGGTTGGTTTGGACTCTGGTCTTGCTGGCTCTAGGTCCAGTGCTCTATCCACTGCATCGCACCAAGCTGCCCCAGTCATCAGCCCTGTCTACCTATGTCAGAATCTATGAAAGTAACTGAATTTGTATTTGCACTGCAGGCAAGGCAAAGGAGAGCTAAGTCCATTAGAAATTTTCTCCTCTAGCTTCCTCCCCCTTCACTTACCTCCATGCCACCTAAAAATATAATAAATTTTCAATCTTCATCTTTTCCACTCACCGACAAATATACTCCAACTAGTCACCACAAATAAACAAACTAGCAAAGCACCTACCAAAATGCTACAACACACACAGACAGTACAGATAGTCTAAGACAAGGAGTCACCAACTGGAGACTTTCTGGCTCCCACCTTGGTTAATATTCCATCTTCCCGATGATTCTTCTGTAGGACATGCTGAAGTGCTAGTTGAATTTTCTGCTGTAATTTTTCTATTTTTACCTTCTCCTGCAGCCACGAGCGATCTAAAAGTGAGCAGGAAGATGGCTGTAGTATTCCTCTAATATCACATAATCAGGAGTAGTCCTTGTGTTTCTCCAATAGAATTTATCAAAGCTCTTTTAAAGTCTGACGACACTGGTTCCTTCCCTCTGAGATCATCTCCAGTTTATTTTGTCTATTGCTTGTCAGTACGTTGTTGTTTGCATGTTGTTTTCCCCATTAAAGTGTAAGATCCCTGAAGGTAGGGAATGCTTTTTGCCTTTATTGGTATCCCCTTCACTTAACAGAGTGCCTGGCATATAGTAGGTGCATAATAAATGACTCTGGATGGACTGATGAATCCTCTCTACAATTTCCTTTGGAATTTTGTAAAGCAGGGCACAGGCAATTAAGCTTTTATAAGCATTTGTTTATAAGCAATTAAGCATTTATAAAGGATAAATAGGGCAATGTGTAAGACCCTGAAATAACTTGCTTCTTAGAGGAAAAGTAGGATCTCTTCATAACTGGATATGCTGTTTGAACTTAGCATGTGTATACATAAAAGTAGATGATCAATCACAAAGCATTTATTTAGCTCTTGCTAAGTGCCAGGAACTATGCTAAGAGCTAGGGATATAAAGATAAAACACATAGTCCCAGCCCCCAAAGTGCTCACATTTTAAAAGAGAAGACAACAAGTACATAAATAGATAAAACTATCATGGGCACTCAAATTTTCAAGATAACTAAATTTTTAGATGAAACTACTACGGCCTGTAAGTGTATACAGTACGTCCATATTCAAGTGAGTGTCCTTTCTGGAAAATATTAGAACTACCTTATAGTTTAAGGCAACTAAGAGTTTTACTAAGACTTCAAAGTAGCAAATTACTTCAAGAAAAATAATGCAATTGTATAAAATATTTCATGGCAGGAAGTAGTAAACCAATGGAATTTATAACTTCAAAATACAAATATAAAGAGTGGGACAAAGTTATGCAAGGTAGTGCCAAAATGGTTTGTTAAGAGATGGTAGAATGTTTCAAGGGGGTACATTCCCGCTTTTACTGTCAATGCAAACAAGATCCATTCACTTTACTTCTGGAATCTTTACTTATAGAATATAGGCTAGATCAGAAGGGGGGGAAGCTGCAGCCTTAAGGCCACGTGTGGTGCTCTACGTCCTCAAGTGTAGCCCTTTGACTGAATAAAAACTTCACAGAACAAATCCTTTTATCCTTTTATTAAGGGGATTCATTCTGTGAAGTCTGGATTCAGTCAAAGAGCCATACTTGACCTCTAGGCTACAGGTTCCCAATCCCTGTGTTAGATGAACCACTGGTATGACCCGCTGTGGGGCAATTATTTTTTAAAGGTCTTATTTGAACTGGTATACTTTGGTGGATCCCAATTTAGCAGTTTGGAGAAAACCTTTTTTTTATCTAGTCAAGAAAGGGAAGTTATACTTACTAATATTAAAATCAGAAGTTCTTTGCCTGGACAATCTTAAAGCTGTTGTTTTTGTTAACAGAAATCAGTCTTACCTGCAGACATTAATACAAATGCAGAAAACAATGCAATCTCATCTTCAGTCAGGTGCATAGAACATAAACTCTTTCCAAATTCAAAAACAAAGCTAATAAAGTCTTCACAACCTGTCAAAACAACAACAACAACATAAAAGACTTCGAATTTGGGCTAACATCCTAAGGGAAAAAAAGATGTGGCTATCATACTATTCAGGTATAAGGATCTGATCTGAGAAAATTAAATGATTAATCTATGTTCAGAAGTGGCAACAGCAATTTTCTAGGAGCAAGTAGGTGGCACAGTGGATAAAGTTCTGGGCCTGGAGTCAGGAAGACCTAAGTTCAGATTCAGCCTCAGACACTTACTACTTGTGTGCCCTTGGGCAAGTCACTTAGAGTGTCTACTTTGGTTTCCTCGTCTGTAAAATGGGGATAATAATAGCTACCTCACAGAGGGTACTGTGAGGGCAAAATGAGATATCCAATAGCATTTTGCAAACTTTAAGGTATTACATGAATATTAGAAGCTATTACTACTACTATTACTACATCTTTTATTTGTATTTTTAATGGAAAATTAATTTAGTTATGGATTGATTAAAAGACATACACAATTTTTTTCACCCATTTTTGTTTCCTAGCTTACTTCAAAATTATTAAAATACAAACATTCTGTGAATTTGCTAGTAAAGAGATATAATTTAACATAGCTCTATCCTGGCTTTATATATACACAATAAGTTGAAACATTTCAGCGATAGATTTCTATGCACTGGGTGTGGTGTGGTGTGGTATGGTGTGTGAGTGAGTGAGTGAGTGAGTGAGTGAGTGAGTGTGTGTGTGTGTGTGTGTGTGTGTGTGTGTGTGTGTAGGTGTTGTAGCAGAATCGATATGGTACTGGATTTGGCATCAGGAAGCCATGGGTTCAAATACTAAGTTCGATGTTTACTAGCTGTGTGACCATAGGGAACTCACTTAACCTCTATAAGCCTCAGGTAACTCTCTAAAACTGTAAAATATTACTTGGAAATGGATCTTACATGAACAGATATCAATATATTAAGGAGTAGTGATTTTGTCAGTGTGTGAGTTTTATTGGTGGAGGAAGTTCTTACAATGATAAACTCACAGTTCCTTAAAACGGATGTGTATTAATATAGCATCCATTGCTGAGTAATAATTTATTTTGTTCTAATTTTGGAATTCTTGCCTATACTTATCTCAAGACCAGTATAATACATCTCATTATCAAAATTTTGTCAACAATTTTTGCACTATGAATATGATTATTTAATATCTAGAGGACAAGCAAAAGGATATAACATAAACTCTTAATATTAGGTTAGATATGACAGGAATTTATGGTACCACATATAAGACTGTAAAAGCTTTTTAGAGTTTTCTATAGTGACACAGTACAAAATGAAAGAAGAATAAAACATTATTTTCTAGCTTTCAAATAAGTAGCCTCCATTTTGGATGACACTACCACTCCAAGCATCTCTTTCTGTTGTCCTCTTTCTTACCTAAGGATTTGAATACATCAGGGCTAGCATATTTCCCATCAAAATATACGGTGTTGTTCTGAGAGTCAAAGGCACGGCACATTCTGATAAACACCACTTCCAAAGAACCTAAACAAAGACAAAAATGGTTTGTTTTATAATACTTTAGGGAATTTATTCCTATACAATGAATGGAAATATGCTTTTCAATGGTATAGGTGATGTAATGGGTACTGTATGTAATTTAACTGGTCGGCTCTATAGTCACATGAATTTCTTCTGAATAAGTGAGATGTATCACTATCATTAAAGATGATTGTACTGAGGCATCATTGGGTTTTACAGAAGAGAAGATTAATTTATAAATTACAACCTCAGAATCATCTCTGCCTTTCTATGAAGAATCCTAGCGTGTTGCTAGGGGAAAGAAAAATGCTTCAAACCTATATGTGCACACAACTGCATACACTCATGTGTGTGTATGCATATATGTATGTATATATGTATATGTATGTGTATGTGTGTGTGTATATATACGTATATATGTGTATATGTGTGTGTGCTAGTTTAAAAAATGGTAATTTGGTGTCTACTGAGCACCATAAGCAGCTCTCTTCACTCCCACTCCATCCAAACTTCCCACAGGGTCAAAGAATAAAGAAATAAATTTTATCAGAATTGAGGAATACAAGTACATATCAAACATGGTTATTTATTCAGAAAAAAACCCATAATGAATCAATTTTTTAAAATGAACATAAACCATTTAAAGTTGGTTTTTTGCTAAGAGAAACATGAGCTAATGACAGCAGAAGAAAAAAAAGATCATCTCTCCCACCTTAACAAGCATTTCGTTCACATGCAGTGTGAAATGGGCCTTGAAATTTGCCTGCAAAGCACATACCTGCTTTTAAAAGCACAATTTGATCGTTTTGACACAGTTCCATAAATCCATCAATGCGTTTGGCAAACTCCACTACATACTGAATAGCTTCTGTTATTTTGACCGCGCACAACTGCCACATTACTTCTCTCTGCTGTGAAAGAGAGAAAACAGGTTACCATACAAAATTACCCACAAAGTGGGCATAATTGGTTTAACCGGTATAATGTTTTCAAATCCGTCTTAGGTGGTGGACTCCAGTTGGACTCAAGTTGTGTGGAGGTGTTCTATATACTTCATGTATATAAAAGCAATAGTACATCTATTTTAATTTAGATTCAGGAAAATAATTTTCAAGTCTCGCCTCTTATTCCTCTCTCCCTAACCCCTACAAGGTGTTTTTTTCCTCCTGCCTAGGACAAAGACAAAGAAGAGATGCTATGAACACAAATAGCAAAAAGCCCAAGTATACCATTGCTTCAGCAGAGACAATCCCACTGAGCCTTTGGGAATGCGATGGTGCCTTCTTGCTCTCATTTCGTAGCCATTTCAAAAGCAAACCCAAATAATGCTTTGGTGAGCCCTAACCTGTCCACCTCTTGCCTTATATAAGTATGATCCTAGAATAAACTGGAGGGTAGCCTGTCTGTAACAGTCAGTTTCAGGTTCGTTCTGCTAGCATGATAAAATGGAAAAAAAAATCACTAGATACCTGAGCTCTGGTTTTGGCTCTACCATTAACGCTCAGTATATATGACCTTGGACAAGTAACTTAACCTCGCTGGGTTTCTATTTCCTTCTATAAAACTTCCTCCTTAAGTCTGAGCCACAAACTGGTGTATTTGGTATAGTGTGTTCTAAAACCTTTACACACCCTCTGAACACCTGATTCTTAACTTCAAGAAAACTAAAGTTGAGACTATTTTACTCCATCTTTCTGGTCTTTAAACTGTCAAATGTAAAAAACATAAATATAAACTCATATAGACTTTTGGGAGTTTACCTTATTCCTTCACTTGTTGACAAGCTGAAAGCAATGTGTGCAACCTCACCAGCACAATGAGAGCCAAGTAAGACCGCAAAATGGATATTATATTTCCTTGTTCACTGTTAAACTCTCCATAACCTCCTTCTCCAAACCCTCAACCCTCACCTCTTTGATACATTATAAGTGAGAGACCTAAAAAGAGATTCTGAAAATATTCTCCAAGATTCTACCTTGTTCTGATAGTTTTCAATCTCTTCCTGGAGAAAGGTCTGCCATGTTATCTGTTGTAGCTCCTCTCTCAAGTACTGGCAAGTTTCCATATGTGACTTGGAAATATTCTGTGCAAGGTGTTCTAAGTTAAAACAAAACAAAAAAGGTCAGAAAGCACAGTGATTTCCCTGCTTTGAATCTTCAAACCAAATAAACTTTTTTGAATTACTCTGGCATTTTTCAGAACGTAAAACAAATAAGCTTATTAAGCCAGGGGTTCTTAACCTGGGGTTGTGAATTCTGCCCGCTCTCCCAATTATGATAATTGCATCAGCACAGAGCAACCTAAAAAAGTTCTAGCGCAAAAAGGTGTGGATTGGGGTATATGGCAAAAAAAGGAATCAGAAATCCCTGTAAGTCATTCTGAACAATTCACTGAGCACCTGGTTTAGGAAGACAAGACCGAAGAGTTTGGACTTTGCCAACAGACAAAGAATGGAAACCTTTTAGAACTTTCTGACCTTGATAACATCTGTCCCTCTATACAGATGCCTGGGAAAGAACGAAAATTAAGCCAGACATAACTAAAACATGAGGGAAAATGAAACCAATTCATTTTAGATGTATTCAAGAGCCCTTGGAACTTAAGGTAATATCTGATCCCTTTTTAATGGGCTGAGATCTGCACAGGTATCTCCTGTGCAAATAATCACATGGGGAGAATTTAATCTTGATGGATTAGAAAATTATGTGGTTGCACAAATGTAGAAATAGATAATATAACTTCTGAATGAGCATTTAATTAATGCCTACTATGTACCTAGTACCATATCAGATTCTGTAAGGGATATGAAAAAAGATATGCTATGGTCTCTGTCTTGTAGGGAAGACAAGATTTATACACTAAAAACAATTAAGTGTAAGGTTAAATGTAATTATATGTTATATAAGGAATATAGAATGAGTATTATGGGAGGTCAAGGCGAGAGAGAGCCATATTAGAAAATTGGGAGATGCTTCTTGGAGGAGGTAAGGTCTGAAACGATTTTGAAAAACGGATATAAAGAGGCAGTATGTGTGTTTTTACACGTAGTATCAAGGAAATTAAAACACTGTCTGGGAAATAATATTGGATAGGTTAAGAGCAACTAGTTACTAGGAAAAACATCAAAATGTAGAGTTTAGACTTGGTGAGACAGAGAAATGGAAGATTAGTTCAGTAGCAGCTTGTTAAGGCAGACTGAAGGCAGAAGGGACATCAGAAATCATCTAGAAGCTAGGCAAAGAAGTTCTGAAAAAGGAATGGTAGCACAGAGAATTGAGTTGAAGGGTTGAATTCAAAAGTTATGACAAAATAAGAGCTAATTAAGACTATCTGGTAAAAACATGTAACATGAAGAAGAATGGATATGGGGGCTGACTTGGCTACACTGCCAACAAAAATTCCCATTTAACCAGAGGTGGTTACACCTTGAACAGAATGAGAATTTTCTATGTGGAAACCACCTTAGAATGATGATATTTTACAGAAAGGAATAACTAGCAAAACTGGTACATAAGGCAACAGGGAACTCATAATGCCCAAATAATCCTGAAACGAACCAATGAACTACCTTCTGAAGATACATAACTTTCTTGATAGGACATTTTCATTGGTTTTTGTAACTCTTTCGAATAAATTAAAATATTTGTAAAAAATTTAAATTGAACTTGACCACTGAAAATGTTGAATGTAGAATCGGCCAAGTTTGATTCAGATTGTTAAAAAGTTTCCAATGCTATTGTCAACAGTAGAGAACATGGCAAGTTGGACTGTGTAAAAATGCTGTACTTAGGCCCCTAGAGATCCAGTCTGCCCCAGAGGCTGGGCCCCAATAAATCTGGAATGAACTCCCTATGGTCCTTTAAACATGGTATCTACCTCAGCCAGGACTTGTACTCATAAGGTAGGTGATGGAGGTAGAGGGAGGGGGAGATATTATTCTATATTATGCTGCAGTCAGTACATCTACTTACTGGGTCAACAGCTGACTGAGTCCTATCTCATCATGTAAAATGGGTCCATTTTTCTTGATATACTTGACCCAAATCACTTTCTTCCTACTTCTAGACCAGTCAGTAAAAGGGGTACAACTGAATGTTTAAATGTGAACGACTCACCAGTAGAGGGCAGTGGCCACATTCTCACCAGTTGGTATTTTACAATGTTTTTGATTATAACTCACACTCTTTATTTGTTAAGTTCTGATTAGGTTTGGGTTTTTAGAAAATCGTATTGCTCTTTGTAAAGCCTCTGTAATTCAGCAAATAAGAAAATATCACACTGATGAAAAGTTGGGAATGTAGTTTATTTCTTCCAATAATGCTTTATTTCTCAATTATGGAAATAGGAAGAAAAGAAAATAACTTTCATTTTCTACACAGGTCTCTAGGGCTGTTAGACTGTGCTACCTAAACCAAATATAAAACTTCATGATGGAGCCAAATTATCTAGCCAGAAATTTAGAAGTGTTTCCATTAAAAACATAGCGGGGTGGGGGGGTAGGAGGTGCATAAGACGCCACTCTGGAAGGCTAAAAGAGAAAAATGAATTGGTAGTGTAGCATATGCTAATTAAAATCTAATGACGAAAGTTATTCTGACATCACATCATTGTGAGTATAGAATTTCATTTACTTAATGTTTAAGACTTAAACACCAAAATTTAAAAAAAAATGCATGAATTCTCTTAAATTCTAGAACATTAGCACTTAACTTGCTAGTTCCTGTCATAATATGGTAATCCTCTTAGTTTAGCATTTCAATTGAATAAAAACTGAAGTGTCTACTATGCTCAAGGGACTGAGCTTTTAAAGGAGAATTGGTGTTGTTCAAATTAACCAAAAATTAACAGAAACATTAAAAAAATTAAATTTAAAAATTAACAAAAGCAATCAAAATTGTTCAAATATGATGTTGGAATCAAATTACACATTTTTTCAAGTCAACTCTGTTTTAGTTCTATATTTCAGACTGATATTAGCGGGAAGGAAGGGAATAAGCTTTTATACAGCACCTACTGTGCCAGGCACCATGCTAATATTTGAAAGCCCCTTGTATAAAGTACCTACAGAAATACTCAGGTCCCTGGGTCCCAACTCCCACTGTACTGGAGTAATGATAGCAATTTTGGTGTGTGGCTTGTTACTTTAGTTACGTGTGTTAAAGCAACAATACTGCGCTCCAATATAACAACAGAGAACAGCAAAGAGCAAATAGAATTTATGGAGACATGTCAATAAAATTAAAACAATCTTGGGTCATTAAAAAAGAATGTTAGTTTTGAATCAAATCCTTGCTTATCTCTATAATCTTGTTTTTCTCACATTTCTGTTTAAAGGCCAATTGAGATTACAAGATAAAGAGTTCTGGGTCCATTTTGAGAAAAACAACAATAAAATAACCTGTCTTCCAGTTCAGAGGTTTTCCATTAATTGAGAAAGATGTAAAGATACCTTTAACACTATTCACTGGTTAAAGTTGATGCTTAAAAAAAGTGCTCTTATGGGTCCAGATTCATAAAATCAATATTAATGATGAAGTGCAAAAAAAAATTCCACTTGTTCTATTTTCAGAAAGCTTTTGTGGACAACAAAAATCTGCTCCCTTCCCCACAAAAAAAAAAAAATCTAATGGGGAAAGATGTAGCGAAGGCAGGAGAAATCCTCCAAAAGAAGAGCACACAACTACAGAACGCAAATGAGGATTTCAATTGCTCACAAAGTCTTTCTGCTCCTGCTGTTAATTTCCCCTCTGAAGTCTTAATTTTCTCAATGTCACAGATCAGTCACTTCCACAGCAACTCATGGAAAGGTCCCAGAGGATTAGAACCTTGAGTAAGGAATCACCAGGAGGAGCAGATCCAACTAAAACCCCACAGAGGTTCTTATTGAGTCCCCTGATAACAGTACAATGCTTTAAATCCAAGCAAAATGGCAAATGAGAATTTCCTAGAAAGGATTTTTTTTTCTCATTTTTACAGTCCTGTCTAAATTTAATCTAAAGCACTCTAACAATGATAACCATGAACAAATTACAGTTATTTTTGCAGTGATTAGTCAGTAAAGTGAACAGATTGGGTGGTTAACATCCATTACCAAAATCTGTGGAAGAGTAAACAAAATTACAACTCCATTGAACTCAGGTCTTCCTGATTCCCAAGTCTAGCACACTTAACTCTTTGGAGAATATGGCGATAACTGGAAAAATCTAAAAAAATACCAACGATAACATTTCCTAAACCTCAAAAATTCCTGTGCCATTTGAACTTCCTGCTGGAGGTAATGCATTTCCTTACCTTTGGTGGTGATTCACAGGCAATTCGATAATTGACTAAGTAAAGAGGAGATGACTACACAGGATGGAACTGGAGGAACCGGAGGGTTACTCAAATGATAAGGTCGGCTATAATTTCTAAGAGCACACTCATCAGGAGAAAGCTAAATGCATTAACTTTTCATTCAGAGGGTATTATTAAAGCAATTATGGAAACTTTTCTCTGGTATTACCTAATTCTGCCATGGATACAGTCGGAGAAGTCTCTCCATTTGTGAAAGAGCAATAAGGGAAGAAGCCCGACGCTGGTGTGTAGTCACATATTGGTTCTGGTTTGATTCCATTAATATCAAGACCCGACTGATCTGGAGAAGGCTGTATGTCTAAGTAGAAGCTGCTAACTGCGGAGTCTGCTTTGCTACCTTCGGGGGTATGACCATCGATGTAATTACTGAGGTCGTCGTGAAGCTCCGTTAGCCCATTGGTGGTGATATTATAGGTAGGAGTCAGTGGCTCTGCCTCCCCAGGCTGCTGCTGGTGATCTCGCTGCTGCTGCTGCATTCGGTGTTTCTGTACCTCGGCGTATAAGCTGTCCCTCTGCTTTTTTGACATCCGACCAAATTTTACAGCTGGAGGGGGGAAAAGGAGAGATGCACAAATGTATACATGTATATGTACATACGCGCACACATATATATGTGTGTATACATTTATATATATATATATATATGCATATGTGCCTAAAACAAACAAATATGTATGTATACACACACCAACACACACAACATTAGGTGTTCCTTGGGAACCTATAAATTAAAGTAACAGGATGAGACACACACAGGTGTGTGCTATGTTATTTTTTTCTTAATATCTTTACATAGTTGGGAGACAATATCAGGGCAGTGATTATATGGTAACTAAACTGAGCCCAAGAGCCTACAGCTGAGAATTTAACTGGGGCAGCTAGGTGGAGGAGTGGATAGAGCAGCAGCCGTGGAGGCAGGAGGACCTGAGTTCACATCCTCACATCCAGCCTCAACATTGACTAGCTGTGCTACTTTAGGCAAGTCACTTAACTATGCCCGAATGGAAGGGAGCGAGAGGGAGGGAGACAGAGGGAGGGAGACAGAGAGAGACAGAGAGAGAGAGAGAGAGAGAGAGAGAGCGAGAGAGAGAGACAGAGAGAGAGAGAAAGAGAGAGAACGAGAACGTCTCTCATGTTCAGTTTCCTTATCTATTAAATGGAGATAATGATATAATAATGGGACTTCCGTGCAAATGGAATAACAGATATAAAGTACTTTGCAAACCTTAAAGTGCTATATAAAGGCTATCCAATATCATTGCATGTATTAACATCCTCATTTTACAGATAATGAAACTCCAGCCATGTGAAATTCCTACAGTTATTTAGGTAGTGAGTATCCA
The DNA here is from genome assembly GCF_011100635.1 of Trichosurus vulpecula. NCBI lineage: Eukaryota > Metazoa > Chordata > Mammalia > Diprotodontia > Phalangeridae > Trichosurus > Trichosurus vulpecula. Next base: position 144,301,001 of record NC_050580.1, read on the forward strand.
GGGCAGGATTCAAACCCCGATCTCTCTTGATTTCAAGTTCAGACAGACACACAAACACAGTCTTTATGGTCAAGAGGTAGTTTATGGATAGCTGATTATAACTGATTATATATTACAATATATATTGATTATAATTTGAGCTCCAATCTAGCCTCAACACCTGTGTTTGCCTCAATTTCTCACACTGTAAAATGAGGATCATAATAGCACCTAACTCCCGTGGTTGTTGTTGAGGACCAAATGAGGTGATATTTGTGAAGCATTCAGCATAGCACCTGGCACATAATAATGCTTCTTCCCATCCCTCAGGCCAGCCACTGAAGTTCTTATACTCCAACTCCATTCTGTGCTCTAGGCTTTGAGTCATTTTCCTCCTTTATTTTGAAGCATCTGGTTTTTTTTTAACCTAAAGAAGATTCCTGATTTGGTCATGGTAGACCCTAGAGCATCACTGGGCCCCACTTTTCAGAAAGCGTACAAAACCATTCTGCTATTATTGGTCTCAAGTCATCAACACTCGAATTTTGGCTTCAGTGTTTCTCCCTTGGGATGTGCCTCCAGGTACAAAATGAAGAGGATAATTAGGGAAGTTATCTGGGGATCATCCGGCTTGTACAATTATTTCTCCTGAAACAATCAGATAGATCACTGAGGAAAAAATTATTTATTAGCTTGAATCATTCCTGCAAAAGATCACAATTCTCCACTTTACAGAAGTAGGCAAAAAGACTCTGTTGAGTATGCTATTATAATTAGAAATTAGATATAGAAAATATGAATTAATTCATCTGACCTCCACCTTATTGTTTCAGGGGAAGAAAAATGAAAATGAGTTTGCTGGCTTAGGTCAACACACTAGATAGTTGTTAGACATTTTTTTAATGCCAAAGAACACTTATGATATACTACATCTTTTTCCACACAGAAGAAACTGATTAAGATGGAACATCAGTCATAGTGATCAAAACTTGGGTGGAAAAGTCGCAAAACCTACACAGACCATTCTGCAGCCTGACTGAATATGGGCCAGGGGTTTAGGTCCATAAGAGCGAGCATTTATATAGCACCGAAGGTTTGCAGAGAGCTTCACATATGTTTTCTCCTCTGATCTGCACAACTACCCTGTGAGGTAAGTGCTATTATTAGCCCATTTGTACAGATGAAGAACCTGAAGTTGAAAGAGGTTAAGTGACTTACCCAAGGTCACACTGCTATCAAGTGTCTGAGGCTGCATTTGAATTCAGGTCTTCCTGATTCCAAAGTCTAGCATTCTGTCTATTGCCACCTAGATTCCCATAATTTCCCAATTACAAAACCTGACCTCAAACCCCAAAGAGTATACACCATTTATCATTTGCAAAAAATCTAGAGACCCTGGGGCCATCATTCCTGAAACAATTAAAAAATATATGTCCCATTACATCCAATGAATACATTTAGGTCGAATTGTTACTGTTCCATATGTACACAGTAACTTCTGTCTTACCCTATAGTGGCTTCATAATAATACCTTTCAAAATAAGAAAGAAAAACTGTTCTTGAGAAAATATATTCTCATCCTGTGACTTTAATTTACAGGTTCCCAAGCAACACCTAATTTTGTCAGCTCAGTGCCAACAGAAGAGAAAATCTGCTGGCATTGCACATCACAGGAATTTCTAAGAATATGGTGTAAATTGTTTGTGACCTGCATCTGTCAGCTCCAAAAAATTTCAGTTTAATTCTTTCATATTCCAAGAGCCATGCACATATACCACTGCCATTGTGGGCTGCCATCTGCATAAGAACCAGGTCCACAGGAGTTTCTAAATATTGGATTCCATCAATATAGGAGACTTTATTGGATGGCATGCCCAGTAAGCTGAAGTTGATTTCTACAGGGTGGTCCTTTAAAAAGAAACTTTATTAGAAAAGACATTATATTCAATTGGATCTCATGAAAGGACCATCCAGCATTATGAAAAGACCTCAAATGTACATAATGTGCTTTGTGCCCAGTTTCCATGCATTTGAATAACTGTTTTACAATCTGGTGTTGATTATTCTGTACACTTAAGATAGTTTCCCAGACAAATCTAGAATGTCTTATAATTGGATGGTAGATGGTTTATCCTTCTTAAAATATTTTTCCTTAATGAAAAGAACATTTGTTGCTGATCCAAGCTCTGCTTTATTCTCATATACATTGTGTGTACAAATATTTGATTTCAGCATACAATTTTTCCAAATATGCACTGCAAGTCAAAATTGATTTGCTCTGAATGTCAATAAACCTTCGGGATAAAGCATCTGTCTACAAACTACAAATTTGGGGGAGTTGCTTTGCCATCTGGCAAAATGTAATGGGAATTCATAGTATGAAGGCATTAAGATTTATACCTATGTTTAATCAATGCATCTCCATATAGTATCTTAAAGTCATACCTTGGAAGTGTTCTGACACATTTTCTTTGTCATGCCACCCTCACTGAATCAACTTAAACCAACCAACTCTCTGGAGATGCAGCAAATAGGATCAACATCTACGTTACAACGTGAAACAGGGGAATATATGGAAGCACTTGGTTCACATTTTAACAGGTATTTTAACAATCTCTTCCTAAGAAAGTGTGTCACTCTGCCCTAGGAAGAAAACTCAAATTGGGAGATCTCACCATCTCGAGACATCCCTACAGCAAGGCATTTCTGTAATCGACAGTGTTGGCAGCGGTTTCTACTAGTTCGATCAATCAAACAATTCTTCTGACGAGGACAGGAGTATGTGGCATTACTTTGCTGACTCCTCCTGAAAAAGCCCTGTGATTTAAGTCACAAAATGTAAAAACAGTAGGTTAGTATCAGTTTTATCTACCCAGTGCTAAAGACAGTATACTAAATGGCATTAATATTTAATGGAAAATTAAACTTGTATTGGATTCATCTAGGAAATCATTAATGAAATTAAAGCTAGTGTTTATTTTTTTTTCCTGAACAAAATGAATCTCTTGAGTCCAATCCTACAGTCCTTACACATGCAAAACTCCCTTTAATTTCAGCAGGGTTGCATAAGGAGTTTTGGATTTGGTTCCTTCTTTGTGGCCATCAATGATTAAAAGAAATTCCCTTGGAAAAGAAATGGAAGGAAATTAATCACTCACCTGTGTTTTCTGTAGATTTCTAAAATATTTATTGCACAAAATCACACCAAACAGGAATATACTTTTCTCTGTTTTCCAAAGTTTAAACAATAACTTCACACCAGAAATCCTGGTTGGCTTAGGTCCCAGAAACAGCACTGGGAATGCCCCAGCTCATTTTAGCTCATTTATTTAGTTCAGCTTAGGTCAAGTCACTTCACTTCACTTGTTTGGGTATCAGTTTCCTCATCTATCAAATGAGGGAGTGAATTAGATGATTGCTGACTTTGCAATCAGGTTCACTTCTTTTTCTTGACCTTTAATTAATTAGTCAGTCAATAAACATTAATTAAGTGCCTATTATGTGCCAGGCACTGTGTTAAGCCCTGGGGACACAAAGAAAGGCAAAAGACAATCTTTGCTCTTAGGTAGCTCCCAGTCTAACAGAGGAGACAACATGAACACAGGGATATACAAACGACATATAGGGTAAATTGGATATTATCAATACAAACAAGGTACTAGAATTAAGGGGGCTCAGGAAAGGCTTCCTGTAGAAGGCTGGATTTTAGTTGGTTCTTGAAGGAATCCAGAGAAGCTAGGAGGTAGAGATGAGGAAGGAGAACATTCTAGGCATGGAAGACAGCCAGTTAAATTTCTTGGAGATGGGAGAGGGAATGTCTTGTTCAAGGAACAGCAAGGAGGCCAGTGTCACTAGATTATAGATTATGTGGGGCCTGGGCGAGTAAGTTATAAGGAAACTGGAAAGGGGTGTGCGTGTGTATGTATGTATGTATGTGTGTGTGTGTGTGTGTGTGTGTGTGTGTATTATGAAGAGGTTATGAAGAACTATGGCCATCCCAAAGAGGATCTTATGATTTGATTCAGGGTAAGAGGACATTGATGGAATTTATTGAGTAGGGGGATGATGTGGTTAGACCTGAACTTTGGGGAGATCCCTTTGATAGCTGATCAGAGGATAGACTGAAATGAGGAGCAACTTGAGGCAGGCAGATCAACCAGCAAGCTATTGCTTGCTATTGATCAAATGAGAGAAAATCCGTAAGAGCCATTAGCATGGTGCCTGGCGATTTGTTGTCATTGTCTTGTTTCAGTCATGTTTGACTCGTTGTGGCCCCATTTGGGGTTTTCTTGGCAAAGAGACTGGAGTGGTTCTCCATTTCCTCTTCCAGCTCATTATACGGATGAAGAAACTGAAGTAAACAGGGTAAAGTGATTTGCCCAGGGTTGCCCAGCTAATAAGTATCTGAGGCTGGATTTGAACTCGTGAAGAGGAGTCTTTCTGATTCCAAGCCCAGTGCTCGATCCACTGCATTACCTAGCTGCCCTGTCTGGCACACAGCAGGCTTTTAATAAATGTTTATTCCCTTCCTCTTTTCTTCTCATTTATTCCGCCCTCCTCTGCCACCTTTCAGCTTTCTTTTGGATACTGTCTTCCTCCCATTAGATTGTGAGGTTTTTGAGGGCAGGAACTATCCTTTACTTTTTCTTCAAACTCATAACCCCTGTGCTTAGTACAGTTCCTGACACACAGGGTTTTTTCAGTTCTCATCTGGCTGCACCACTCTAGAACTCCGCTGACTTTCCCACTATGCCCCAGGAAGCTCAATATTGGCCATCCTGCAGGACCCCATCAGCCTCATTACTACCCTCAGTCCAGCTGATTGGAGGGTGGAGCCGTGAATTCCCAAAGCTTCTGAGCTAAGGGAGTTCAGCTCAGAACATCTCTTCACTTCTTATCTGGCTACACCATAGGGGGACATCTTTAACTTTTCTCCCCCACCCTCGAATCAGGTAGCTCAGCCCCTGTCGCCCTCCACTGCTTTTCTGCTTCCTTTTGTGTTTTTTTTTCCCCATTAGATAGTAAGCTCCTTGAGAGCAGGACTGTCTTTCTTTTTTTGTATTTGTATCCCAAGCACTTAGCACAGTGCTCTTTCTAGCTACGGGGCACAGTAAGTGCTTAATAGATATTTACTAATTGACTGCTTAATAAATACTTACTAACTATTGTGATAGTCCAGGCATGAGGTGATAAGGGCCTGCCCCAGAGTGGTGCCAGATCAAAGGAAAGAAAGGGAGATATAACAAAGGTAAAATGGAAAGGCTTTGGCAACAGGCTGCATATAGGTGAGAGATAGTGAGTATCTGAGAAGGACTTCTGGGTATGGAGCCTGGGAAGATGGCAAACATACAAAGAATGCTATATCTAGAAAAATACCTTACATGTACATGTTGAACTGAAATCAATCTAGGCCACCATCTTCACTTTCCAGATTAAAAAACTGAAGCCCAGAGAGAAGAAATATCTTGCCCAAAGTCACAGCGTTACTTGATAGCATAACCAAGTCTCTACTTAACAGTATCCCTTATCCTGTGAATCTAGATGGTACTTGAACTCTTAGCACCAAACATCTCGACAGACTACCTAATGAGGTTGGTAAACTTCCTCAGTCCTTTTTATTTTTTAATCATAATGTGCCCTGAGGAAACTCCTTGATGCTCAAAGAGGCAGAGGTGGTGGTTTTAATACTGGCAAGATACATAGGCCACCCACTCAAAGGATTAATGTTAGAAGTGGAAAAATAACAGACAAAAGAGCAGGCAGACTTTCAGTGAAACCAGTAGTGTAGTGAGGGGAGATGACCAGCGTATTTGCTTGCCCCAAGCCCAAATTCATGGATATCCCACGGGGAAGAAGGGAAGCTATAAGAGCTAAGGCACATGACATCATATGTCCTCCTATGCCATGAAACGTCAAAGGCAGCTCAAGTCCCATAAGGCCAACGTGCAAGCCGAATAACTGAAAGGAAGTAGGGACTACTGTACCTCAGTTTGCCTTGGCAATATTTGGGGAATTTACATGGCTATGGCACACCTGGGAATCACAAGCATTTGCAGTTTTGGTCTTTAAAAGCTGACAAAACCACTTGCTTTCAGCCTCAATCCCCTTCTGCTTCTCACTGCTGACCTACATAGCTTCCACAGCTACATGAGGCTCCTGAAAGCCCAAAGCTTACAGCCAATGCCCTGGAAACCCTAGGGACAGCTTTTTCAAAGCAAAGTCTGGCTGACCTCTTCCACCGAGTGTTCACTGTCCAGACCCTCCCCACACTCCTACCCCCAGTGGCCAAGTGATCATTACAGAACATTGTCTATACTGTGGAAGTCGATCTAGCTCCGAGTAGATACTTGTACAGTTTCTTCAACTAGAAGGCTTGGCTTGGAGATACTCTATGTCCTCTGAGGACCAGCCTAACTGAGTTTGTACAGGCTCATCACAGGTGGAGAGGAATGATTATTAATAACCAATGATTTAGGGACATCCAGAGTCAAGTCCTGATCTTAAAAAGTTCAGTCTCTTGGAGGACACTGCTGATGAGACTGGACTAACTTTCTGTTTGAGACCCCTTCCAGGTGGAGTAGCCATTGTGTTCTGCTGAGGCTTGAGTGGGGCATAAATTCTTTGAATAGATTGCCCAAGGTGGGAGGCGGGACTTAGAAATGGACAACATAATCAAAGTTCAAATCCAGCCTCCCACTGTAACATTCATTCTCTAATTAATTGTTAACCAGTTAGAGTGGATTGCCACTCCTTCCAAAAGGGCATTGAAGCTATGAGCCTGACCCATCATGATTGTCTTTGGTCTGGGAGAAAAATGGCTAAATGATCATTCTTTTATTTAAATGATGGCATTATTTTAAAATGATCAAAGTACCCAGAAATTCTGTCTCTCGAGCCTTTTTAATCATTAAAAAGTGGATGAAAATTCTAACTGCAGTGACTCTCGAAGGCTATCAACACCAAGGGACATATACTTTATGTCAATCCCAGAAATGATCATTGTGCCTTCCATCTGGCAGGTGGCTCAGCAAATGCTACGTGGATTAGTTTTAGGTTTATCATGAAGAAAGAAGGGAAGTGTACAATGAGAACTTCCTGGGAAGTCCAATGACTTAGAGGGAGGCATGCTATCTACCATGGCCCCTTCCTCCTGTGTCTCCAGCACTCTACACTTTACCACAACCTTCGGAGGTAGCTGGTATATGTTTACATAGATGACGACATATACGTACAGTCAATGCATCAAGGAGCTATCATTTCTGTCATCGCTCTCTTCACATACAAAGCTCGAGTTGTAATTTAGGAGATGATCCGCAAGAGTTGCTATGGTCAGAGTGATCACCCTGTGGCCAGCCTGAAGATGAGCTTCACCAAGCTTTGCTAAGCTACACTGTAGGTCTATTGTAGGAGGACCATCGCCGGGCCCACATACAAAGCCTTTCTAGCTCAACAGAGCACACCACAATTTGTGCTTCACTAGCACAGATTAGAAGAACTCCCTACTCCAATCTCCCACCTCCAGCATGCAGCAATCTCAGTAAGACATCAGTAGATGCACACGCGCACGGCGCGCGCGCACACACACACACAGAGGTACACACAATCTGGTGTTACCCTACACCAGATCCTTAACCTCTTCAGGCCACTGTTAAATGAAATGAAAGGTCTGGATTAGATGATGTCTAAAACTCCTTGCAGGGCTAAATCTACCAACTTATGACTTGTAATCATCCTCCACTCTTCCAGAGTCACTGTTGCTGTTTAGTCATTTTCAGTCGTATCTGACTCTTCATGACCCCATTTGTTGTTTGCTGGGTAAAGATGCTGGGGTGATTTGCCATTTCCTTCTCCAGCTCATTTTACAGATGGGGAGATTAAGGCAAATAGGATTAAGCCACTTGCCCAGGGTCACACAGCTAGTAAGTATCTGAGGCTGGATTTGATGAGCCCTCTTGACTGCAGGCCTGGCACTCTATCCACTGTGCCAGTTTGGTGCCCTGACTCTTCTAGATACTGAATCTCAATTTCTATAGTCTTTTTTTTTTAATATGGGCTAGATATCACCTTTAAAAGATTGTCTCTGAACCCTCTCTAATTTCTCTATAGCTTTTAAAATATGAAGACTAGAACTGAAGGCTAGCTCTCTTAAGTAGGAGTTAGATTCATGACAAGTACATTGTAAAAAATTACCCTCTGTTTTCTAGACACTAAACTAAGATAATGCAATCACTACTAATAAAGTCTTGGTATGTTAGCACTGCTTGTTGATAATCTACCCTGCAAGGCTGAACCTCTAAGGGGAGTGAATAGCCACAGGCTGACTAAATGGCTTTTTTTTTTTAACAGAGAAGGAGGGAAACCAATTAAAAAAAATTTGTCTGGCTATAAAGTGATGAGATTCATTTTTATGATACAAATAATACCAGGCCTCATATACTCATATTAAATGATATAAATGAAATAGTATAAGCATAGGACTTGGAAGTCAGGAAATTTGGGTTTTTACCTCCACTTCTGACTCTTACTAACTATGGTGGATTGGGGATAACTCTTTTAACTTCTCAAAACCTTGGTTTCCTCATCTGTCAAAGGAGGATCATAAAGCGAGAAAAGATCCCAGAGGTCATCTAGTCCAACTGCTTCATTTTAAAGATGAGGGAAAGGAGGCCCAGGGAAGTGAAGGAAGCCTTGTCCAAGGTACAGAGGAAGTAAACATTTGAGGTAAGATTAGAACCTAGGTCAGTCCTCTGACTCCAGACTCAGAACTCTTGTTCTTTTTGTATCATGCTATATTAACATTTGCTTGGCCTCTTTCATGGGATTATGAGGAAGGTGCTTTGTAAATCTAAAATTGTAGCAAGCTATTACTATAAATGAGAGTTGTTTTTTAGCCACTGCAGAAGTCCAAACATATACTACAATCTGCTGTCGTCAGTCCAAACATTTTTTTTTAAACTACTCTTTTGGAACTGCTATTGCAGCCAGTTTATGAGTCACACAACCAAATCAATCTCATTACTTTATAGCTATTATAAGTTGCTGCTTAGATCCTGAATATTAAAAGCCTATTTGGTCATCCATGTTATTCACCAGGCTTGGCTCCCAATACTTTTTAGCTGTTTTTCCAAAAGTCAAATTCACCCTGAAGGCAATTCTAGGAAGAAGAATCCCAATGCTTTTTTTTAAGCATAGGTATAGCCTTACAAGGGCACTGCTCTGAAGGAGACAGTAAACATTTGTTTGCATAAATTCATAGGAATGTCAGACCTAAAACTGAAATGACATCAGGGGCTCTCTAGCCCGACCTCCTCACATTTTACAGATTAGGAAACTGAGGCCCAGAGAGGTTAAGTGACCTTTCCTATAGTTATGCAGAGATGGGATTTGAACTCAGGTCCCCTGGCTTTGTTCCTTCCACATGCTGCCTCCCAAAGGTTCCATGGAATGAACAAGACACTTAGAAGACTCTTGGAATTCTACATCCACCACTTATGACATGTCTGACTTTGACCAAGACACTTAACACCTTTGGGCCACAGTTACCTCATCTCTTAAAATAAGGGGACAGATTAGATCTCCTCTGAGGTTCCTTCTGTTCTGGTATATAAATAAAAATTAAGAACTAGGCCTATTACACTGTAGTTTCTCCCTCCCACCCCATCCCCCAAACGCTGACCCCAGAATGGTCCCTAAGTACTTCATTTGTTAGCAAAAATTAACTGTCAGAAATTTTCAGCAAACACAAGAACCGAGAACCTGAAGCCATACTTTTACGTTAACAGTGGTGTGCCCAAAGCTTTTCACCAGTGATTTCTCAAAAGACAAATGAAAAAAAAGCCTCCTTAGGACAGTAAGAAATGATCTTGTGTTGGGCTGGGCCTTCCTTACAGTGTCTGAGAGGACAAAGATTCAGAGAGAGAGCTGTTCAAGCACTAAAGAAAACAGGTGAGAGAAAACAGGATGGATGACAGGATCTTGACAGGCTCAGGGAGCAGAGAGGGAGAAAATTCCCTCAGGGAAGCAAGCTGGCAGCTGAGAGAAAATTCCAGGGCCTCTCTCGCCAAAAGCCCCAAACCCTGAACAAGCAAGCTTGAGGGCAGGATAAAACACTGTGGGGAGGAATTCACGACCCAGTCAAGGGGAAAGGTCAGGCAGTGAAAAATAGATGATCCAAGACAAGTCACAACCTCCTTGTGCCTTGGTTTCCTCAACTATAAAATAAGAGTCTGGCAGAGGATACTAAAGACCCCCTGAGCTTTCCTGTAGGTGACTGCCAAAAATGTGCTAAGAAAAATAGGAATATGCATCTTCGGACTTTTATTTTTTGTAAAGGATTGTAAAGGAGCTTGCTTAAATTTTGCTTGAGTTGTGCTATTTTAATAAAGAGGTACATTTCTAATATTTAAAAGACACAAGAATTTCTGGGTATAAATCTGGTCGGGGTGGACCAATGGCCCAATAACTCTTGTGCCGCAGGACTGCTGATTGTGGTGACCTCCCAGTACCTAGGGGCCTCACCAAAGATTAATAAAAACCACCAACAAGGACATTCGCCTACCTGTGCCTTCCACTGACTCTATAACAAAGGAACAGTTTGGGAATTACAAAACAGTTTGCTGGCAAGAACTGAGTGACACTTTTTCATAAAGAGCTTCTATCTTCTTAAGAGGTTCCTCCTGCCTGCTTTTTAAAAGAGACTTGCTTTCTGATGTTTCCTAACATTTATTTTATAGGATCACAGAACCTAAGACCTAGGTGGGATCTAGTCGTATCTAAAGTGCCTAGTCTATGCCCCTCACTCTATAAATGAGCTAGCTAACTGAGGCTCACATTAGTGAGAAGGACTTGTTATTACTTAATTATATAACACAAGACTGGAATCATGGTACCCAAATTTCTGGTCCAGAATTCTTTTCATTAACACTACACTTTGTTGTTGTTCGGCCATTTTTCCGTTGTGTCTGACTCTTCAAGACCCCATTTGGGGTTTTCTTGGTAAAGATATTGGAGTGATTTGCCGTTTCCTTCTTCAGCTCATTTTACAGATGAGGAAACTGAGGCAAACAGGGTTAAGCGACTCGCCCAGGGTCACACAGCTAGTAAGAGTCTGAGGCCAGATTTGAACTTAGGAAGATGAGTCTTCCTGACTCCAGGCCCAATGCTCTATCCGCTGTGCCACGTACACCTGCGCCCCCATCTACACTAACAGTTTAAAGTACATTTGGTTCCCACCTCCAGCAGGTCTTGATAGCTTCCATCCATTTTCTTCTTGTTTCATTAAATGCTTCCTCTAGTATCCTCAATTCTATTAGATTACTTTAAAAATGCTTTTTGATTCATTGGTGGGTCTGTCCAATGTTAACCCAAGAGCTTGTTAAATATTTTGTAGTCTACTGGATTTCTAAACCCCTGCCTTCAGCGTCACCCTCTTCCCCCTCTCCATTCTAGAACCAAGGAAAAGTAAGGATAGTTAAATAATACATTTGACATATTGATTAAAAAAAGCAGTGTCAAGGAGCCTTTTTAGAGGAAACATTCAGGTCTGCTGGTTGTCCAAGTTCTGTTTATTGCTTCTGACGTAAAGAACTACCTATTTCAGTTTTGTGAAATGGACAAAAAGACTCTTTGACTCGTGTGCCTGCTTGAACAGAACCTTTGAAATATCAATACAGTTCTTATCAGCATCACCGATAGTTTCAACCATTTGTCCCTGTAAGACACCTAGCCTCCCATGCCACAGTATCAAGCTGACTGGTACTGCTAGGGAGACCTAGGGCATGGAAGCAAGTGGGCTTGGCTGGTGTCACTGGCTCATCCTTTGTATGCTTCCTCTTCAGATCAGCAGAGGCTGAAATGCTGAGCTGATGTTTGGTCTTTTGACAATTTTCAGTTAATGAATTGATTCCTACAGTTCATTAACATACCCACTTCCACTTCTGTATACACATATGTCTTAATTAGCTGCTCATTGGCTGTTTAATTACAAGAAAACAGCTGACAGCTGCCTCGATGCATTCTAATGGCAGACGGCTTGGAATGGCTACACATTTCCTTTTGACAACCATGACTTATTCATAACTCCGTGATTTATTGTGAATACTCATATGCTTACATGAATCATTAAATTTTACAGTATTACCGGCAACTGACAATTAGGAATTTGGGAATGGGGGTACTTTACTTCCCTCCCCCCTGCTAAAAAAAATAACTTTGCCTACTCCATTACTTTCAAAAAAGGTAAATAATATATAGAAAGATGACATTTTTGCAGTCATTCACTTGGGACCTTTCTTTCAAGAATATGACTGAGAAAGAACAAATATTTTTGGCAAAACATTTTGACATAAATGATGACAGAAATTCTTTTAGCTAATAGCTAATTACCTGGTAAAAGAAAATAAAAACACTCGTCTGGTTTTAGAGAAAGTGATGAAATATGAAAAAACAGAGAAAATAGAGAAAGATGAGTAGAGAAAAGAAATGTCAGGGGAAACACCAAAAATTGGGAGGGAATACTGAGCCCTAGAGAATTATAATGGGACAGGTACACTTGACTGGACCAGCAGAACTCAAAGAAAAGAGGCAGACAGTTCTGACACTCTCTCTATTGGCTTTAGACACTATCAATTAACCCTGTTTGCAAAAATTTGCTAGAGCCGTCCCCACTAACTGCACATGACAGCAGTAATAAAAATGTGGCATCCTTAGAATATTTTTCCAGCTCTAAGAAAGGCTGCCCCTCCCAGTAGAGTACTGTGTACATTCTGATACGCAATTATAACTGATTTCTTCTGTCCCAATCAGCAAGTGTGATGGTTGTCTTTGACTGTAGAGAGCTACATAAAAGTCTAAACCAATTGAGTACCCAATTGTGGGCCTAGAACTTTCTGCAAATTGAAAAAGAGGCAGTCATCAAGGTTTAGTGAAAAATGAACCAATCTGAAACAAATTAGGAGGTGAAAACATTCCTCCTGAGTGTGAATCATCATGAAACTGAAAGCTTTAGCTGAACAAACACAAATTTCTTCTCATTACTTTTTAATGCACTTATTTTTTAAAACTGGAATTGACACTTTTGAAGTCAAAAGGACACGATAACATCCCTGCCTCCCTTTCTGCAAAACATAATATTTATTTAAAATGTCTGACCTAATGTTCTTTATGAAATTGAACTTTAAGATAAAAATAAGAAGTAGATGTTGGACATGAATATAGCAAAACTGGAAGGAAAACCTGAAATGGGTCTTAAAATGCCAGTGAAACTTCACAATCTCGAGACGAAAAAATTTAGCATTCACTAATAAGCACGTATCAAGAAGGACTTTCATGGAGAGGGTCTTTACTGCTAACAATTCCCCCCCAGTACCAGTGGTTTCCTAGGTACTAGGGAGTTGTAGGTGAAAAGTTCCTGTCCCTAGGAGGCAGATGATTGTCTCTAATGGTCTTCAAGAGATGTCTGGGAGTGCTAAGACATTAAATAACTTGCCCATATTCACAGAGCCAGTATGTGTCAGAGCATGAACAGAGGTCTTCCTCAGTTCCAAAGTTACCACCTGTCTACTACGCCAGCTTATCCTGGCACCTGTGCTCAAAGTCTTTGCCCTCTGATAGGACCGCTAGTCAAAGGTCCAGAGCTGAAGAGCACCCTTGAGGTCTTTTAGTCAAAACTCTTTATTTTACAGATGAGGAAACAAAGGAACATTTAAGTATCCAAGTTTATACAGGTAACAAGCATCAGGGGTGGGATTTGAATTCAGAGTCTGACTCCAGCACACTCAGCATTCTTTCCAGGGCTTGTGCCCCACTCCATGGCCTTGTAGAGACCAACAGTCAGTTCCACATTATGAGAAGGCCTGGGAAGAAGACTTTCATGGAGCCATGATTAATAATAGGAAAAGCTGACATTAATATAGCATTTCACTGAAATATTTCAGTCCCTCTCACATTTATTTCACAATAACAATATTTAATCTACTTCTAATTTCGTCAGTGAGGGAGCTCCCAGTGAGGCACTTCCTCTTACTAAGACAGATAGATTGGGGTCTCCCTCTGCAATGTATGGTGTTAGAGAGCTTTCCGAGTCGATGAGGGGTTAAGTGACTTGCCCAGGGCCACAGAGTTAGTACATAGCGGACCTAGAACCTGGGTCTCTGGGGTCTCTATCCACTATGCTGAGCTTACCTCTCTTTCTAAGCAATAAGCTGACAAAGACCTAAGGTCAAAGTTTGCCTCAGATACTTACTGGCTGTGTGACCCTGGGCAAATCACTTTACCTCTCAGCCTCAGTTTACTCAACAGCAAAATGGGGATAATGGTAGCACCTACCCTCGTAGGGTCATTGTAAGCATCCAATAAGAGAATATTTAAAATACTTTGTAAACCTTAAAGAGATATATAAAGGCTAGCTATCATCATCATCATCATCACTGTTATCATATTACTTGGGAATTGTTTTCTTCTAGGTAAATGACATCAGATAATTTACACATTTTCTCTTTCTGAAAAGGGATATATTCTTTCATTGCAAAGTCATTTTTACTTATAATGGAAGAAAAGTATTAACTCTTGCTTCTAAGGCAAAGAGTGTCCTAGACTAATACAAGTCTTGCTTGAAGTAGATATTCAAAAGATATTTGTTGAGTAAAAGAAGAATCTATTCCTAAGTCTTTAGGAGGAAAGTAAGACCGATGACCTGATTGTGAAACCCCAATGTTCTGATCAACTGGGCCTTGTAGAACTAAAAAAATGTAACAGTAAATAAACTCAAGAAAAATCTAAATGTCCTTTTTTCTCCCAAATAAATTTCTCACTTTCAACTGAGAACACCCCTACTATTTTCCGTGCCCATGTTTTACAAAAGAAATACACTAAAACACTAAAATTTTTCTTTAAAAGATTTTCAGTCAATGCAAAAAATTAATCCTCTTGGCTCTAAAGACCAATTTTCTTAATATTAAATGCATTCACAACCCAGGAGTTTTATTTCTGATGTGGAAGTAAGAGGAAAAGACCTTTGGCTTAGCATGTTTCCTGTGGTCCACATAGTCCATAGCTTACCTCTGCTCACTCAGACCAGGAGTCTGCTTGTGTTCTGCCCCTTTCTTGTATAACACATCTCACCAGCCTGGTTTCCATCAATGCTTCTCTAGAAACTCTCAGCACAGGACGACCTTCTCTCTATTGCTATGATTACCCTGTATGACTAATTTAATTTAATACTTCAAGGATTTCCTTGATATGGCGACTCCCTACATTAATAAGAATCAAAAGAGTTCTACAACTCAGCACTTGGTGCTTGAGAATTGCTCTCTCAAATGAATCTGTTATTTCAATGCTTCAGGAATTCCCTCCCACAATGCCGATCTCAACCCAGCTGTGCTTGCCCATACCATTTGACTCTTGTCCATATCTGCCCCTAGGGAATTTAACCAACAAATAGGACTCTTTCTCCTGATACTTGAAAGGGTACTAAGGCAGGACTCTGGCTGTCTACCTGTTATTCCTTGTTCGTGTCATGGGACCAGCCCATTTTCTCTTTCTATCACGCATTTCTCTGATGATGTCTTTTACTCCTATTCTTTTTCAGAGTGCAGCTTACTCACACCCCTAATGTGTTTTTCCATTGCCTTTCATGTGATACTCATTTTAAATTTCTCAAACACAGCTAACTGTCTTCTATTTCTCACTGTCATTCAACATCAAAAATGCAACATTAGTATTGAAAAAAGACGGATATCTGCTTTCACAGGAAGCTTGAGGTCAGTAAAGGAGCTTTGCAATTTCCCAAAAGTAATTTGGTGCATTCTTCTCTTCCTATTCAACTCTGGGGCCAGTAACTCACTGTCTCCCTGAACTGTCAGAGAACCTCTATGGCCAAAACTTCATTACGCTGTAGCCAGTCTCTTGATGAGCTTCTCTGATTTTGGCTAGGTTGGATTGTTGGGCTTCCACTGCGCCAGAATTAAAAATTCTACTAACATTTGGGTTAAAATTCTAGGTTTGAATTTTATTTGCAAACAGCAATGAGGAGCGTCACGAAAACAGGAGAGATTACCATGGAAAAAAGGAGAAGACAGCCAAGGATAGAGTTTATTGGGAACATTATATTTAAGAGAAGGAAAATGGAAGGAGGAGTAAAAGAGAGTATAGGGAATAGTGAGAATGCAATCACAGAAGCCAAGGGAAGAAAGAATATCTAAGAGAGGCTGGTTATCAGGAAAAAATACTGTATAGAAAGTCAAAGAGGGTTGAAGATAAATCCACTAGATTTGGGGACAAAAAGTTCATTAGTAACCTTGAAGAAGGCAGCTTCAGGGGAGTTGTAGGGATAGATGTTAGATTATAAGGTGATGATATAAAAACAATGAATGGGAACTAACTGGTGTTTCTATAAGTAATGGGCATGACTCTAGCTCCATTTTCACATCTTTCTTGATATTTCTATGTCCATACCTATAGGTATTTCTGGACTTGTTACTGGTGCAAGGAACTCCCAGTAAAGAAATGCCCTCTTATCATGGAGATGTAAAACTCTGTCTCAGCTGCCTGGAAATGAGAGATTAAGTGACTTGCCCAGCATCACACAGCCAGTATGCATCAGAGGTAGGACTTCAATCTAGATCTTCCCGAGACCAAAGAAGGCTCTTTAATCACTAGGGTATGGGCAGCTAGGTGGTACAGTGCATAAAGCACTGGCTCTGGAGTCAGGGGGACCTCAGTTCAAATCCATTCTCAGAAACTTATTAGTTGTGTGACTCTGGGCAAGTCACTTAACCCTGACTGCCTTTCAAAAAGAAATCACTAGGTTATGCTGCCTCTTATTATAATATTTTTTAAAAATTACATTGTGGCCATCTTTATTATTAATGTGCTCTCATGTACAATCGGAACATAAGCTTTCATAGGACGATGACTGCATCATATATAGCTTTTCATTTCCCACAGGACTTTGCATACAATGAAGGTTCAATGGTTTGATTTCATACAGCAATATTTTAAATGATCAAATTTCACTTAAACATGGGATTGAGGGAATTTTTCTAACAGGACAGTCATCTGGAGCTAAGATCCCAAGGAAAGAACAACAGCAGGCAGTGAGGCAAGGGTTACATTTGAACAATGGAGCAGAATACATCCCCAAAGTATTGCCACACTTAGTGTTTGCATGTAATTCCTATGCAAATATAACTATAATAAAATGTAAAATGATTTCTGTGCTTCTCAAAAAACAAACCTAAACAATGAATAGGCTCTCTAATTCCCATAGGCAGTATTTAAGCAGGAAAAGTTTAAAAAAAGGCTAGTTCATAAAAATAAGAATTTTATACACTTTTTTCTCATCAGATATATACTTAGAAAGTTTCCAAAATATTTTATTCTATTACATGGAATAGTTATTTACTTCTAAATCTACTATACAGATTTAGATAGGGCAAAAGGAAGCGGGAATGATTATTTATTATGTACCTACTATGTGTCGGGCACTTTACAAATACTGTCTCATATGATCCTCACAACAACCGTGTAGGGTAGGTGCTATTTTTCTATTTTATAGTTGGAGAAACTGAGGCAAACAGAAGTTAAGAGACTTGTCCAGGGTCACACAGCTAATAAGTCTCTGAGGCCACATTTCAACTCAGATTTTTCTGACTCTAGATCTGATGCTCTGTCTACTGTGCTTGTGGAGGCTCTAAATGCTAGACAAAGGAAATTGTAAATTATCTTACTAAAAACAGGGAGTGACTTGAATGGGAATGACATAGATTTGTGTATTCTCAACTGTTTTACAAAGAAGGATGCATTGGAGAAAGGGGATATTAGAGGCAGGGAGACCAAGTCATATGGCACTAACAAAAAAGGTGATGAGAGAATGAACCAAGGTGATGGTAAATGAGAGTGGGGAGGGATATTGTGTAGGCAGAACACAGATAGGGCTAGAGGATGAAGGAAGGGTCAGAGATGGCTTGAAAGTTTGAACCTGCAGGGCTGAGAAGATGGTGGCACCACCAATATAAATAGGTGAGTTGAGAGAATGGGTAGGGTTTTTTTTTCCTGGTGGGTGGGGTAGATAAGGAGTTCAGTTTTGGCCATTTTTAGTTTGAGATGTTGGCAGAACATTCATATGGAGAAAGTTAGAAGGCAATTGGAAACGGGGGAATGGTGCTCAGGGTAGAGAAAGGGGTGAGATGTATTGACAGGAGAGATATCTAGACAGAAGTGGTAGCTGAAACAATGGGAGAAGGGAAGATCACTAAAGAAGAGACGATTGACAGGGAAGAGGATGGACAATGGCCAGAGATTTAGGGGAACAACCAGACTTTAGAATGGGATGAGAAAAATAAACCAGTAAAAGAGAATGATGTCTGGCCAGAACAAGAGGAAACCCCCCACCTCCCACCCCAACACTATCGTCTTAGATGCCAAAGGAAGAGTTCATGGGGGTCAGCAAAAAGTTGGTGGATGAGGACTGAGAAAAGGCCATTGAGAGAATCGTTTATATGTAGTAATAGGGTCAAAACTCCACTATTATATGGTTTCAGAAATCACAGACTTAGAGCCGAAAGTAACCTTATAAGTCAGTAAATCCAATCTTCTCATTTTACAGATGAGAAAACTGAGGCACAAGCATGACTTGCCCGAGGGCCATACAACTGGGAAGTGAATTTTAAGTTTACTTTTCTCCAAGTTCAGCACTCTATCCACTAGAGGTGCCTCTGTGTGCCAGTCTTAAAATAGGTAAAGGATAAATGGATGGTGGATGATAGTTTTATCGTACAGCAGCGTCATAGGAAAGGGTTTTTTTTCTCTCCAAGTATAAAGGAAAGAAGAACAAGTCTATTGGTGGCAGAAAAGTAGTAAACAGAAGAGAAACTGAAGATGAGGGAGAGTATGAATGATTAATGTAGCAAGTTTTGCCTTGTTATATGACAGCTAACTGTTAGAAATGTCTGGATACCTCATATAAAAGTAGGTTTTCCTGGCTTTTCTTTGATAATTGTTTTAACTTTCTATTTTAATTTGCATATCTATTAAGAATTATAACAACTAAAAAAATCTTCACATTTATATAGGACTCTAAAGATTTACTAGGCACCTTCTACAGAGCCCTGTGAGGGTGCTAGTATGCTAGTATGATGATCTTGGTTTTTTTTGGATGAAGGAACCAAGGCTCAGAAAGGTTTTGTGACTTGTTGCAGTCAAGTAGATCTCCTGGGTCTATGTCCCACACCTTTAATAATTATGTCTCACTTTTTCTAGTCATCAGGTTTTTGGGAGGGATGCAAAAATGCATGCTGAGAACCAGTGTTGATGTCTTGTAGACCCCAAACAACATTTCTGTGATATGAAGCCTGGAGATATCCTTTCCCACAGTGAGGAAAAGAGGAACACAACTGCTTTCAATTTAGCTAATCCAGAACAACCGAGTGATCTAAAGCCTACTGCTGCACATGCAGCAACTTCAAAGCCCTTTTTGAATCCCAAAGTACAAACTTGTCAAAAAAATCCATTTTTGTTAGAAACGCTACCTAGGCATTGTAGAGAAAGTTCAACAGGTGAATTTCACCAAAGATTGTAATACTTATCTATATTTTCTGCAATTCATTCACCATTATAAAGCATAAATACAAAAACACTAAAATCTATAATTATAGAGTGAGATAGAATACTGGGAGGACCTTCTGGATAATTCAGCCCAAAGGGACAATTTCACCTAAGTAATTTTATCTGTCTTGGCAGACGAATTTGTATACTTTCTCATGACAAAAATAGTAATAATGACAGCATACATCTATATAGTAGTTTAAGTTTACATAGTGCTTTCTTACGACCATCTGTAGAGGAAGTAGAGGGCGTAATATTATTTTCATTACACAGATAAGGAAATTGAACCTCAAAGAGTTGAAGTGACTTGTCCACACTCACAAAGCCAGGATTCAAATCTGACAGCACAAAAATCAGGGCGAGAGAAAATCCAATAAGTTTTTCTGTTTCACTTGGCCTCTGTTCTATCTGAATTCTCAGGGTCTTATTTTGCAGTTTTAAATGGAAAGCCACCTCGGATCTCCTTAGAAGTAGATTGATTTGTACTCTTATCATAGGACCACAGATTTAGAGCAAGATCTTAAAGCACATCTAATCCAGTCTGGTCATTATACAGATGAAAAAAGGAAGGCCCAGAGAGGTTAAGCCACTACACAAGTAGTAAGTTGAAGAGACAGGTCCTCTGAGTCTAAATCTAAGAACTTTTCCCACGGTACCATGCTGTTTTTCTTGAATAAATGAATTACCAGGGCAGATAACATATGAAATAATATATTGATAATTATGAAATAATTCTAAAAAATAACTGAGAAGTAACAAAGTTTGGGGCTTGTATCTTCTGGATTCTCCAGTCTGGATTTCCCACTTAGGGAAATAGTGTACCTATTACATCCTTGGAGTCAAAGTGAGAATTTATCCCTTAAGCAAAGTTCTGTGTAAATGGCAGCTATTAGCTTGACCAGTTCAGCCTGCATGACAGCATGAGGGCAATTATATAGCAAACCCAGATCTGATTAGACTTTCCCATAAAATGAGAATCAAAGAACAAATCAAAGTTAGCTCAGGTGCTTCCTTACTGAAAGGTATAAACAATGAGACTGAATCATTCTAATCCATCCTGGGGCTGCCCTATCCTCCCAATTAAATGGTATAAACAACAAACAGCTTCCTCTAGCTAACTTTTATAGAAGCTAGTGTGTGTGTGTGTGTGTGTGTGTGTGTGTGTGTGTGTGTGTGTGTGTGTACACACATGCCATGGTTGTAATTTAACTCTAAACCTAAATGTCTTTTCACCGTGTACTGTCAAATCTGATCCTTCAACATTCCAGGAAGCCGAATTTACAGAAATTGTGAGAGTAAATAATACATTTTATTTTTTTTTAATAAGGCAGAAACAAAAAAAAATGGGGCTTACCTTGCAGCCTTCACATGTAATGACACCATAATGGATTCCTGATGATTTGTCTCCACAGATCTTGCATGGAATAATTTCAATTTGAGCTGCAACAGAAGCACGCAACCAGTTAATTACATTTTCTTTTAAACACCTTATAAAAGCGTTCCCTGATCAGCATTTGTATAGTGAAAACTAATAACCTGCTAAACATTATACTGCATTAACTATTCATTGCTGAACTGTGAGGGTCCCCCTAGAGCCTTGGACTAAATTATGGCTGCCTGTTATATAATAGCTTTCGGGTTATTAAAATGGG
Source organism: Trichosurus vulpecula (assembly GCF_011100635.1). Taxonomy (NCBI): domain Eukaryota; kingdom Metazoa; phylum Chordata; class Mammalia; order Diprotodontia; family Phalangeridae; genus Trichosurus; species Trichosurus vulpecula. Next base: position 144,322,234 of record NC_050580.1, read on the forward strand.
TCATTTGAGAAGGTGTTTAAGAACCCACAAGAAGGCTAGAATCAGCATTTCAAAGCCTTAAAGAACTGGAGAGTTCGCATTTTAGGCCTCAGAGCTAAACAGATACTAAAATGTTTCCTCCAATCTCATTCCCCCACCATTATTTTTAAAAGGTCATAAATCTGTCTTGGCTGAGAGTCACATTTATGCAGTTAGAGGAAAATACTCTTCACGAAAGTCATGTCGACTTAGGAAATGTTATAAACCAATTCAGATGATTAATAAGATACATATGACTGAATTAAGAATCCCCCGATTCATTTTTTCTTTGGATTCAAAAAAAGTTGCGTGTTAAATGTTAATCCATTTATGTGGATGGGTTAACTGCTATATTTCAGCCAGACAGTTAGTTTTCTGTATGTTTTAATAATGATGAACACTGACAAGTAGAATGTTTAGCTGCTAGGTTATTTAAATGTGTAGCCCATCCTCTAGCTCCATGTTCACAGATTCCTGCCAAGTGACTAAAGATGTCCCTCACTTGCAGATTAATCAAGTAATTAATAAATATTATACCAAAGTGCTTAAAACAAGGTTCTAAGTACCTTTCTTAAGCAAAACAGATATAAAATGTGCCTTTTAAAAATATATATAACTAAAAACAAAGAAATAATCCAAGAAATGTAATCATGAGCTCTTAAGATTTTCTTAGATCATACATAAAATGGAAGTAATATATAAAATAATGTATAAAACATTAGTGAACCATATAGACATGGTAACCACCTGCACTCAACTTAACCCATGATTTTAACTATCAAATGCTGTATCTACAGTGACAGCATATTTACACATATCCCACATTTCTCTCCACACACACACCATCTACAATGTCCTTTCGTAGCCTTTTAGTATATAATAGTGTACACTTACATAGTTTTTTGCATATTTCTGTTATCTTATTCGATCCTCACAATAACCCTATGAGGTAGATGGTACAAACACCTTTATTTTATAGGGGAAGGGGAGGAAAGGGAAGAACCATTTAAATAGCATCTCCTATTTGCCAGGTGCTAAGCACTTTAAGAATGTCACATGTGATCCCTCCCAACAACCCTGGGAGACAAATGCTTTCATTGCTCTCATTTTATAGTTGAGGAAATGGAGGCAAACTGAGTTTATACTATTTGCCCAGGTAGTAAGAGTATGAGGCTGGATTTGAACTCAGGTCTTCCTGACTTCAGGTCTAGCACTCTAACCACTGCACCACAGAGATGCCTCAAGAAGAAAACAGAAACTAGTTGCTATTATAAAGACTTTCTCTCCAGGTCACATGAGACTACTTGAACCAAGGTGCCTATGCTGCTCTTCACTCATGTGAAAGAACTAAAACCATCTGCATATGATTTTGTGCTGATGCCACTCAGCCATTGCAAAGCTTCTTAAATCAGTCCCACAACCACCCAACAGGTGAACAAGCAACACAGGAGAAAACTAAGAAGATGACTAAGAATGACTAACATTTGCACTATTTATGGAGTTAGATTGACAACCCATTGGGCTGGTTCCTCAGTCTGTCTCTGACAAAACCTGCAGATGGACAATGCATACTTCCTCCATATCCCTAACTTGTAAAAATCTCTTCTTTTAAGATGTAGCTTGGGCTCTCTCTTTTTCCTGAAGCCTTTCCTGATTGCGCCCCCTCTCCTAACTGTTGGTACCCTTCTTCCCACAGTACCTTGTACTGAGATACCCTGCAGATATTTGCATTTATTCACTTTATACTTAAGCTACTATATTTTAATACATTTGTCTTATCCCTCCCATTAGAATGTAAGGAGAGATTGTTTTATTCTCTGTACTTGTATCCACAGACTCTAGCACACAGTAGGTATTTTAGAAATACTTGCTGATTATCAAAGAAGCTGGCAAAGCATCGCACACTATTTTTATGGAAAAGACGGAAAAGTATGGGTGAGACGACAGGACAATCAGATGGATTTGGAACTGTTTGAAGGGCTGGACTTAAGAGTTATTAATGGTTTGATGACAACTTGGAAGGAGGTCGCCAAGGGAGTGACCCAGGAATCTGTGCTTCAACCTTTTCTATTTAATATTTTATTAATGACTTGGATCAAGTGCTGCTTCAACTAGATAAAAAGCTAATCGGGAAATATTGAACAAATTAAATTTAAAAAAAAAGAACATAGATAAGTCAATATGTGGCCTGCATGGATCCTTGTGTAGATTTAGCAGCACCATTTCTATTTTGAGTTTGACATGACTGAGGGCAGCAGGCAGAGCAGTGGACAGGCTCCCAGGCCTGTAGTCAGGAAGACTCATCTTCCTGAGTTCAAATCTGGCCTCAGACCAGCTGGGTGACCCTGGACAAGTCACTTAACCCTGTTTGTCTCAGTTTCCTCATCTGTAAAATGATGGACAAGGAAATGGCAAACCACTCCAGATCTTTGCCCTTGAAAACCCCCAAACGGGGTCATGAAGAGTTGGACACAACAGAAACAAATGAACAACAGAAATAACAACTGATTTGGATAAAGGCATAGATGACAGTCTATTTAAATTTGCAGATGACACAAAGCTGGAGGAGAGGTAATATACCAGATAACAGAGACAAGAGCTAAAAAGATTTTGGTAGGCTAAAGCATTAAGCTGAATCTAGTGGATGTTATTTAATACGAAAGCGTCAGGCACTGTATTAAGTATTTTATAGATATTATCACATTTTATTCTCACAACAACCCTGGGAGGTACAGTCAAGGAAACTGAGGTAGACAGATGTTTAGTGACTTACCTAGGGTCACACAGGTATTAAGTGTCTGAGGCTGGATTTGACTCCACACCTAGCCCTCTAACCATTGTGCCATTTAAGGATAAATCTTTAAAACTCTACTACTTGGGTTAAAAAAAAACAAAACAAAACAACAAATGACTTCACATGTACAAGACAGGGTAGGTGTGGTTAGACAGCAGTTTGAAATATTCTCTTCCTGAGCTCTACTCCCATATCTCCAAATGCTTGTTGGACACCTCCACCTGGATGTCCCCAAGGCATTTCAAACTCATCTTGTACCCAATGGAACTCGTCTATTTCCCGAAGCCTACCTCATCACTTTATTTCTGTCTTTTAGGTGTACAGATTTACAAATTAAGAGTCCTCCTCAACTCTTCCTTCTCACTCATCTCCCTGTATCAATTGTCATCAATTGTTAAACTCTGTCAATATTCTCTCCAAAATATTTCTTGTATCCATCTACCTCTCTCTACTTCCACAGCCATGACCCTAACTCAGAACTTCATTACCTCCCTCCTGCAATATTCCAACAGCCTCCTAAAAAAACTTCCCTGCACCCAGCCTTTGCTCTTTATAATCTTTCTTCTACATAGCTGCCAAATCTGTAAACTTAAAGTACTGGTTGGACCATGTTACTCCTCTGATTAAGAAACTTCAGTGGCTCCTCTAAGATTCAAATACAAAGCCCTCTGTCTTTCAAAGTCCTTCACAATATGGCTTCCAACCATTTTTCACCCCCAGGCTGATTTCATATTATTCCTATCATGAACTCTTAAGTTCCAAACTGGACTCCTTGCTCTTCCTGGTACACACCACTCTATTGCTTATCTTCCTGACTTTGCACTGGTTGTGTCTCCCATGCCTTTGAAATACTTGCCTTCCTCACCTTTGTCTCTTGGCTTAGTTCCTTTCAAGGCTCAGGTCAGGTCACACACCTTTCCCAATTCCCTCAGTTCTTAGTGCCCTACACTGAAATTACTTTGTATTTCATTTGTTTAGATTTCGTATTTACTTCTGTGTCCATACTGTCTTCCCTCAAGTAGAATGTAGGCTCCTTGAGGACAGGGGCTATTTCTGTCTTTGTATTCCCAAGGCCTAAAGCATATTAAATCATTAAGAAATGCTTGCTGAATTGTATTCAATTACTGGTTTTACTGGACTACAAGCTCAGTATTAACTGATAGTGAGGTGTGACTGTCAGAAGAGCTAATGGGATTTGGAGTGGCATATGAGAAACAAAGGGAAGGAAGAAATAAAGGAACAAATAAGGAAGTCATATACAGAGCTCATAAGGCTATATCTGGAATAGAATATTCAATTCTAGATGTCACCATTTAGGGCATTTACAAGCTACAAAATGGCGACAGGGCAATCAAAATTCAGATCGTAGATTAAAAGCTAGAGGGGAACTGAAAGGAAATCTAGTTTAATTTCTTCTTTTTACAGATAAGGACACTGAGGCCCAGAGACGTTGAGTGGCTTACTGAATTGTTACATTCCATATTACTGAAGGCTACACAGGTGTTGAGTGATAGAGGCAGAGGTGCCTCTGACTCCAAATTCTTTCCACTATCTCACATTGGATGGAAGATGCAAACAAAAATTAACATTGGTGATAAACTTTCTAACAACAAGATAGCTGTTCAAAATGGAATTAACTGCTTAGAGAAGAAGTAAGTTCCCCTGTTAGGTCTCTTCAAGCAGAGAAGGGACAGCCAATGATTGGATATGTTACAGTGGCGGATTTTTTGTTTGTTTGTTTTGGCCATGGGTTGGCCTAGATAGTCATTGAGATCCCTTCCAAATCTGAAATTCCACAATCCTGAGTGGGGTATATTATTGGATAGGAGTAAGAAAGGGTTGGGTTCCATTTGAGAAATTATGTAGTGGGTTAAAAAATCTCAAGCTTTTCTCTGAACCAAAAAAAAATCCCCACCTTTAAATAGTGATGTTCATGCAGCAATGCTACATGGCTGAAAGTCACAGAATATCACAATCTGTCAACAATAAAAACGGCAGGTGAGGCAAAGCACAATGAAGAGACAGGCAGAAGGCAAATATAGGCTATGGCATATTACCACTGAAGAATTACATGCAAGAGCTGACATTAATAATATCCAAAATATCATTCATAGTAGTGTCGCTTGTTTGCACACAGCATAAACTCCGTATACTGGATCATGCAACACAATGGGTTTATGGTTGCAATTAGCAAAACTTAAAATTTGCACGTTGTCTTTTCTGTGCTAGCATTGAATTCTACTCTGAGTGCTCCAAAAGCATTTATCTTTTTGATATCTGCAACTGGCCACTTAAGTAACCTGTGTTACTTATTATTTTCAGTATCATGCAATCAAACTTTCGAGTATTATGTCATAAATAGCAGAAGAGGGAGGTTACTGCACAAAACAAGAAACTGGTGACAGCTCTGAAGGGCAATATCTACCAACAGTTACTTCTATTTTTTTCTCCTAATGATTAAAAGGAAAGAATCAGGTCTTCATTCCCCAGTTTCCGTGATTCTACTGATGTCTAAGATCCAATGATAATCAGAAAATGGAAAAAATCTCATTAGGTCATCTAGTTCAACCCTCTGTAAAGGCTGCCTGAAGCCATAGCAAGTACACTGATTGTCAACTCCATTCTCCCTGACATACAGAAACTGATCACAGACCACTTAAATCACATGTACAAAAAAGCAGGGAACTGAGCAGGTCATGTCAGGAAGATGTGTAAAGTATATAAATGAGTTTAGAAGTATCTTTATCAGATCTAAAACAAGTCATTTCAGAACGATCCAATTTGGCTCATAAGTGACTGCTAATGAGAAATTAACTGAGGTGGGTTACGTTTGGGGTCAAAACACTTAGATAAAAGAAAAAAAAGAAAAATAATCTGATACCTATCTGTGCATCTATTTATTATCACTCATTTTTAAAAATTAAAATTTTTATTTTTTAATGTTTTAATTTAAAGTTTTGAGTCTCAAATCCTATCTTTCCCTCTCTCCTTTTCCTCTCCCCTCCCTGAGACAGTAAGCAATCAGATATAGGTTATACATGCGCAATTATCTAAAATATTTCCCCATTCCCTACAAGAAGGCTGAAATAGCAGGAATAAAAAAGATGAAATAAAGAAGGGAAAATAGAATGCTTCAGTCTGTATTCAGTCAATATTAGTTCTTTCTCTGGAGGTGGTTAGTATGCTTCATCATTAGTCCTTTGGGATTGTCTTGGATCATTGTATTGCTGAGAATTGCCAAGTCATTCACATTTCTTTATTAAACAATATCGCTGTTGCTGTGTAAAACGTTCTCCTGGTTCTGTTCACTCCACTATGCATCAGTTCATTTAAGTCTTTCCAGATTTTTATGAAATAATACTGATTGTTATTTCTTATAGCACAATAATATTCCATCACAATTACACAGCTCATTTAGCCATTCCGCTATTGATGAGAATCCCTTTGATTTCCAATTCTTAGATACCACAAAAAGAGCTCCTATAAATATTTTGGTACAAATAGGTCCTTTCCCCCTTTTTTTGATGTCCTTGGGATATAGACCTAGCAGTGGTATTGCTGCATCAAAGGGTATGCAAAATTTTATAGCCCTTTGGGCATTGTTCCAAATTGCTCTCCAAAATGGTTGGATCAGTTCACAACTCCACCAACAGTGCATTAGTGTCCCAGTTTTCCCACATACCTTCCAATATTTATAATTTTCCTTTTTTGTTGTATTAGCTAATCTGATAAGTGTGAGGTGGTACATCAGAATTCTTTTAATTTGCATTTTTCTGATCAATAATGATTTAGGGCATTTTTTTCATATGACTATGGATAGCTTTGACTTCTTTATCTGAAAACTACTTGTTCATATCCTGTGACCACATATGGATTTGAGAATGTTTTGTATTTTTATAAATGACTCAGTTCTCTATATATTTGAGAAATGAGGGCTTTATCAGAGATGCTTGTTGCAAAATCCCCCCTGCCCGCCAGTTTTCTGTTTTCCTTATAATTTTGGTTGCATTGGTTTTGTTTGTGCAACACTTTTCAATTTTATATAATCAAAATAACTTATTTTACATTTCTTAATACTCTCTATAACTTCTTTCATCCTAAATTCCTCCCTAATCCATAAATCTGACAGACAAATTATTCCATGTTCTTTTACTTTGCTTATGGTATCACCCTTTATATGTACATCATGTACCCATTTTGACCTTAACTTGGTATATTGTGTGAGATGTTGGTCTATACCTAGTTTCTGCCATACTGTTTTCCAGTTTTCCCAGCAGTCTTTGTCAAATAATGAGTTTTTGTTCCAAAAGCTTGGCTCTTTGGGTTTATCATATACTAGACTACTATGGTCATTTACTATAATGTAATTTTGTACCTAATCTATTCCAATAATCCACCACTCTATTTTTTAGCCAGTACCATATTGTTTTGATAATTATTGCTTTATAATACAGTTTGAGATCTGGTATGGCTAGATCTTCTTTCACATTTTTTTTCCTATTCCCTTCATATAGTTGGGCTTTTGTTCTTCCAGATGAATTTCTTATTATTTTTTCTAGCTCCATACAATAATTTTTGATAGGTTGTTGGTATGGCACTGAATAGATTAATTTAGGTAGAATAGTCATTTTTATTACATTGGCTCAGCCTACCCATGAGCAATTAATATTTTTCCAATTGTTTAGATATGACTTTATTTGTGTGAAAAGTGTTTTATAGTCGTATTCATATAGTTATTGGGTTTCTCTTGGCAGGTGGACTCTCGAGTATTTTACATTGTTTACAGTTATTTTAAATGGAATTTCTCTATCTCCTGCTGCTGGACTTTGTTGGTAATATAGAAATGGTGATGATTTATGAGGGTTTATTTTGCATCCTGCAATCTTTCTAAAGCTGTTAATAATTTAAGTAGTTTTTCAGTTAATTCTCAGGGTTTTCTAAGTATAACCAAATCATCTGCAGAGTGATAGTTTTGTTTCCTCATTGCCTATTCAAATTCCTTTAATTTCTTTTTTTTTCCCTTATTGCTATGGCTAACATTTCTAGTACAATATTAAATAATAGAGGTGATAATGGGCATCCTTAATTCATCCTTGATTATACTGGTAAGGCTTCTGGCTTATCTTTATTACAGATAATGTTTGATGATGCTTTTAGATAAATATTAGTTATAATTTTAAGGTAAACTCCATTTATTCCTATGCTCTCTAGTGTTTTTAATAGGAATGAATGCTGTATTTTGTCAAAGGCCTTTTTTGCATCTATTGAGATAATGATATGATTTCTATTGGTTTTGTTATTGGTATGGTCAATTTTGCTGATAGTTTTCCTAATATAGAACCAGCTCTGCATTCCTGGTATAATCCCATGATGCTTGTGATATGTTGTTGTCATCTCTTTGCTAGTATTTTGTTTAAAATTTTTGCATCAATATTCATTAGGGAAACTGGTCTATAATTTTCTTTCTCTGTTTTGGCTCTTCCTGTTTTGGGTATCAACGCCATATTTGCATCATAAAAGGAATTTGGTAGGACTCCTCATTTCTTTTCCCAATCTTTCTTCTGCTTCTCTAATTTGCTTTTGAAAATCTTTTTTCAGCTCTTTCAGGAATTCTTTTTGGGCCTGAGACCAAATTACATTTTTCTTTGAGGCTTCACATGGAGCCATTTTGACAGTCTTGTAACTTTCTATAGTCAAGTTCTTTTTTTTTGTTGTTGTTTTTGCTCAATTTTCTACCGTTTTTCTGACTTGGTGTTTTAATATGAGAGTTGGGTTCTGGTACTTCATTGTCCCAAGCTTTTGGTGCTGTGGCTCTGGGTCTTTTGTTGGCTTTCACTGGGCTTCAGGGCTTAGCTGCTTGCTTTCTCTAGAGGGTAGGCTTTTTAGGTGCTGGCCTGCTCTAGCGGTGGAGCCTTGCTGCTGTATTAGTATGGTCTTTCTGGTGGCTGGCCCTAAAGGAGACATCTTGTTGCTATTCTGCCCCAGGGGTGGGATCCTGCTGCTGCTGGGTTGCTATGGAAACAGGGTCTCTCTGCTAATAGGGCCCAGGGGCGAGTTCTCACTGTTGGCCAGCCCCAGGGTGGGGCTTCACTATGGGTCAGCAATGCAGTCAAGGCAATGCTGGTGGCTTGTGCTGGGGGTGGGGCCTTGCTGTGCTGCACACACCACTCACCTGCCTGGATGGCTGGCTGGTTTGCTGAGGGTGGGGCTTCCCTGGTGGATTGCCCCAGATTTGGAGCCTTGCTGTGAGGCTGGCTGCTGCTGCTGTTGTTCTTGGACCTTGCTCCCCTCCTACCCCAGTGAGACAGACTTTTGCTGCCAGCTTGGTAAGCTGCTTCCCGGCTCCTGGATCAATTCCGAGGGGGTTTTCTAGTTGTTTGGAGGGTAATTTGGGAGGGCTTCAGAGGGTTCCTTCCTCACTCTGCCATCTTGGCACTGGAAGTCTAGCATTCATTTAAAAAAAAATTCAAAATTTTCTATCTCCCCTTCATCCCTTTCTCTATCCATTGAGAAGGCAAACAATAGACATTATCCGTTATGAAGTCATGCAAAACATATTTGTGTGTTAGTCATGTTGTAAAAAAAAAAAATTACTATGTTATTTTTACATCTAGGTTGGTAAAGTTCAGGAGGAGGTTTAATCTGAAGTAGTTCCAGACCCTAGAAATTAGATGATTTGCTTATTTGGCCCAGAGGCATTCTTATTTTAGACATCATTGAGGAAGTGCATTTCTAGCTTTGTAACAGAGATTTAGGCCTACCTTGTAGCAGCTGGAGTAAGTATACTGGGTTAAACTATCAAGCCTGCCCCAATCAATTGGTTCTGTTTCTAAAATCCTTCAGACTGGGCATGGTCTACACATTATCAAGATATCTTTCCCTGGACTGGTGTACACCAAGGGATACTTGCTACAATATCGATTCCCAGCAGTCTATACCTAGATCTCCAAGAGCCAGGGCCATTTGTCTAGGCACGCATGCATTCGTTTCTTTCTTTTAACAAAAAATGTATTTCATTCTGCTGGCAGTGGTGATTACTCAATCAGGATTAGCCATGATCAGTAGTGTGAATGTATTTGATTTTTTTAGTATGGGAAACCAAAAAAGCACTTGGAAGATTATTCTATAGCAAGATGCATGCAGGTCAATAAGCTTTTATTACATGCCTATCATGTGCCAGCACTGTGCTAAATGCTGGAATAGAGCACATTGGTAAGATTAAATACATGGGCATAACTGGTTTACCATTTTATTCCTTGTCAAGAAAAGCCAATTATTAAAGACATTGTTTTATAGTAAGAACTAAATTCTTCTTGCCATAAAAAGCAATCTCTTTGACTGAATGCTAATTACACATGATTGATTATACATGTTGATACCTGTAGATCATAGTTTTATTGAAAATCTGCAACAAAAAACCATAGGGTCTTTTGTTGATTCACTATCAAGTATTTCTTCTCATAATTCAAAGGAATCAGTGGGGAGAATAATGATCAATACCACTGGCTCTTCTAATCCAAACTTTGGCACAGTCTTGGTTCCATAATTTAAACTTTTGGCTCAACACTCATAAATGTGTGTGTGTATGTGTATATAGACACACACGCATATGTATGTACACACATATTTATGTACATATAATACTAATATAATGTGAATTGTATACCTGAGAGTCTCAAAGTCAGGAAGATCTGGGTTCAAGTATCATCTCTGATACATAGCAACCAGATGACCCTGGGAAAATCATTTAACCTCTCAAAGGTTAACTGGCCCCAAAGGATCAGGGACCCTAAGGAGCAGTATCAATTGCAATCCCAAGGGATCAGGGGTCCTTCCTGGTTAAGAAGAGCAGTGGCTACACGTCTCCCCAGATCATACTATCTTGGATTCACCAAAAACCTCTAAACCCCCAGAATCAGCTCTGAAAACAGTGGCACAAAAAAGCCTGAAGCTTGAAACAGTGCCCTTCCACCCCACCCTGCCCCACCCATTCCAGGAACATTTAAGTACATTAACATAAAATTCCAAATCAAGAAATAGGGTAGAAAAATGAGCAAATAACAAAAGAACCTGCCCATAAAAATCTACTATGGTGGCAGGGAGGAACACAACACAAACTCAAAAGAAGACAATGAAGTCAAAACAGCCGCAAGCAAAGCCGCAGAGAAAAATGTGAATTGGATACATGCCCAAAAAGTATTCCTGGAAGAACTAAAAAAAGGTTTTTAAAAATCAAATAAGAGTGGTAGAGGAAAAAACAGACAAAGAAACAAAAGCAAAGGAAGGAAATTATGAAAAGATAATAGCTTGGGACAAGAAGCATGTCAAAAAAATACTGAATAAAGTAACACCTTAAAAAACAGAACTGGCCAAATGGAAAAAGAGGTACAAAAATTCACGGATGAAAATAACTCCTTAAAAAGCAGAATTGCCTAAATGGAAAAAGAGGCACAAAAGCTCACTGAAGAAAATAATTCCTTAAAAAATAGAATTGGGCAAGTAGAAGCTTATGACTCTATGAGACATCAAGAAACAATAAAACAAAAAAAAATCACTGGTCCAGTATATATATATATATACTCCCTCCCCCCTCCAACACATGTGATTTCATCAGTGCTGTGTTATATATCATGTTTATGTGAAGCTCTCTTTTGGAAAGAACAGCTGGATCAGTGCTCTGCTTTCATCACACCAACTCTGTTTTTCAGAATAGAACTTTAAAGAGACAATTACTCTCTAGAGCTTACCTACTTTCCACCTAATCAGACAGCAAATTCATGGTTAAATACATTATGTTGAATACACACATACACACAGAGCTTACTATCTCTTCCAGGCCAAATACTGTTTTCTCACACTAACGTTCTTTTGAAGGAACATATGTTTCTTAATCCATATGTAAATTAATTTTTAAAAAGCATTTATTACACATTTACTATGTACCAAGCACCACAAACTGAGCTAGCTTCCTCTTCAAAGGCAAGAGATTTCTGTCAGACAACACCACTATCAATGCTCATAAGTATATTGATTAAATTAGGTCTCATTCATATTCAACACAGCAAATAAGGATATTGTGTGACGTGACATCTGAAGACACACACATCTGATAATGAAGTGAATTTTACAACAAACAATGCTACTATGCAATATTCTAATTCTCCCACATTTTCAGCTTCATTACCTAAATAATTTGTTCTCTTCTGTGCTCTCAGTAATTTCAGCAAGCTCCTCACACCTGCAGTTTACATTTTTGCAGTTTCAAGGAGCTGCCAACAAGTGGCAGTGGAGTTTCAGGAAATCCTTAAATCTAAGTGTTAACTAATTAATTAAGTGATCATCTGGCTAGTCATTCATTTAGCATTTTACTTAAAGGGTCATTTATTTTCTATGGGAGAAAAAGAGTATCTTTCTCTGGAGACAGTTTTTTGTTTAGATATTATGAGAATGGCATAGAAGTCCCAGTACATTTTAAAAAGCAATTCAAATTTTAGGTGCAGCTATTGGAACAACATACTACGTGAACTAACGTTCTTGCAATGACAATACCACGTATACTTAAGGTACCCTTCCTTCAAAACGGAAATGCCTTTCTCAGGGAAGGCAGAAGGATAGAATAGAAATCAGAGGACCTGAGTTTGAATCCCAACACTTCTAATTATTAGCTGTGTGACTTTCACCTACCCCTCTAACTTTTCTGGGGCTTACTCTCCTCATCTGCAATATTAGGGATTTTGTAAATTATTGCTAATGTACCTTCCACATCAAAAGTCCTAAAAGAAAATAAGTTTGCAACCACATTTTCCATTAGTTTGGCCAACTGAAGTAGAAACTTATTGTCGAAGATACCACTTTTATTTCCTTTGGGTAAGTTCTTTAGGTAACTACTGCCACCGTAAGGAAGTATGGCATCTTTATGTTTTTCCAATACTTAGCTTCCTCCCTTAAAGTCCTCTTTCAAGATAGAAATAGAAACTATTACTGGACATTGCCATGGGTGGCTGAAGCATGAATGAACTTTTCCCACCTGCTTCTCTCGATTGCATAACTGTTCTCATTAGAAGTTGGGCTAGCTTCAGTGCAGAATACGAGCTACAATATCTAAGACTTCACACAACTTCTCTAGCATCTCTCTCTGACCACTGGCTAGCAATCTATGCATCCTATGTTAAAAATGAAGCAGGTGTCAATGCTACTTGTGTTTGGGTTGGTTATTGCTTCTGGGAGCTAGTGAGAACTTCTGAGGCTGCGAGATTCTTCGATGGCATAAGCTCTGACCCTCTACCCTAGGGATGCCAGCACAAATTTCAAAACAGGCCCCTGGCCTCACTAGTAGAGAGGCTGGAATTTTGGCACACCAAGATGGCTAATATTCATCTCAAATTCTTCCCTCTCATTTCCTAGTACATTTCTCTTTACAGTGATTTCGAAGTCTATCATTATTACCACCTGGACAAGCTTGCTTCAAATCCTTTTCACTATGAAATTACACTAAACAATGCATAAAAAACAAGCGGGCAGTGTAAAATGTATTATGGGCCCTATTCATAAATAGCATAAAATCACAAAAATGGAGAGAAAAGTATTTATTAAGTGCCAACTTTGTGCAAGCACTGTGCTAAGAGCTTTACAAATATCATCTCACTTGATCCTCACAACAGTTTGGTGAGGTTGGTGCTAAAGAGGCCAAACAAACCTGTAATAGAAGCTTTTTCTGTGTGCCTAAGAACTGACACACAAAGAAACTGGTGAAGGTCACATGATTCAGGAGTAAAATGACATTCTTCCTCATTCTTTGCTTAAAGCCAGAAATATCTGTCAGAGGTCATCTGGTTCATTTTCTTGGCTGAAGGTGGGCAATGGCCAAACAAATAAGTACCTAAGTCTATTCTCAGATTCCAGGAAAGATTTCTCAATCTCATGCCCCATCTCCCCTCCCCCAACCCAATTGCAGGAACTCATTCCAATATAACAACTCTAACAACATTAGTTGTTAGAAGACTTTGCCTCATACAATAAGTGCTTCATAAATGTTTGCCAATTCATTGATTTCCTATGTCCGCTCCCACCACAGCTGAAGTTCATCTAGTCCAGTCCCTTCATTTCAGATGAGGAACTTAAGGCCTAATAATGTCAGGTGGGCAGTCACAAAGGTAGTAAACATTGAAAGTAAAATTAGAACCCAAGTCTCTGGTCATTTGAGCTAGTATTCTTTCCACTCTGCAATACTGTATCCTTCTTCAAAGGCATTAAAATAGATTTCTAGTGAAATAGCTTGTGTCTTCCTTAGATAGAAACAATCTAAAGTTTTAGTCTAAGAGCCAGGAGATCTGGACTTAAGTTTTGGCTTTTACTATTAGCTCTGTGATTCATTCTATGCAAGTAATTTAAATTTTGCAGTTACTCTTGGAAGTCTGTTTTCAGCACAGGTTGACTTCAAGTTTAAAGGATGCGTAGAAATCAGGTTGCTTCAGTCCTACTCCTTCATCAGCAAGGGCTGTATTATTTATTCAACAAGGTGTTGGAGTACAGGGCTAGACACTGGGTTCAGGTGATTCTTGGGCTTTCCAAGGATTATTGGAAAGAGCTGAAGAAGCCCTAGTGAAAAAGATTCTTAGGGTGGCTTCTGGGTATGGCAAGTCTTCAAGCAAGCCCTAGATCTGACAAAGAGCCTTCAACAGTGTGGGATTCAGATACAGGTTGAGTATGCACAAATGTCTAAGCATAGGGCAGCATTATGCCAAAAACCCAAGTCCACTGCTCCAGGTGAGTATTGTACTGGGGTGGGTAAACATTTGTTCTGCAGCTTTGGCTACTGAATTTTTCTAACTTTTCTTTTTTTCCATGAAGGAGCCAGTATCAGTCTATAAAAACATTTAAGTTTCATTATATGGATTCCATTCAACAGCAAACATTTATTAAGCACCTTCTGTGCATACACACACACACACACACAACCTCTTTAGTCCCTGACTCACATTCAACCAAAGGATCACAAGAGACCAGAGGTTTTTTTTGTTTTAATCAATATTTCACATGGGACATTTTGCTGAAGAGGAACAAAGGGGTAGACGCAAGCAAAGGATAGGAGAGCTAGGGTCACTTCCATCGTTGGTACTGATACCTAACTCCCTGTGTGGCCTCAAGCAAGTCACTTACACCGCCTCCATTTCCCCCATCTATAAAATGGGAATAACACTTACCTCCCAGGCAGGTTGTGAGGATTAATGAATGTTTGTAAAACTCTTTGAAGATGAAAAGCTCTACATAAATGCTAAGCTTTAGGAAGCTTGGCAGATGATTCTTGGCAAGGACCAGGACGCTGTGTCCTTACTACCCCCAGCAGGTTCTACCACAAGGGAAGAAAGAAAGATTCACAGTACTGTAATTTGCATTTGCTAACTAGGTATACTTATTTTTTACTTTGTTGGCTCCCCAGATCCCTAATGGAGAGACAGACAGATCCACAAGCTGCATTATCTGACCCAATGTATGAAAGAATTCTAAGAAAACAAAACTAAGTTCACAAGATTGCTGGCTTTAGTTAGTGGAAACAAAAGTCTGTTCTTTATAGCAAGAACATGGTGCCTATATCAGATTGCATGACATCTTGGAGAGGGGGGAGTGGAAGGAGAAAAACAATTGGAACTCAAAATCTTATAAAAGTGAAAGTTGAAAATGAAAAAAAAATTTGGAAAATAAATTCTTTTCAATTTTGAGATATAGGCATTACATATATACCTAACCCTCTTTCACTCAACATAGCTTCTAATCTGATTGGCTATTTGGTAAAGAAAGTTTCCATTCAAATGTTAAAATATCACCTCTTTCTTTCCCAGTGTTTAATGCCACATCTTAGAAGTTAGTTTTTACATATTATTATTATTATTCTTATAATGACATTTTAAGGAATTTACAGTTATTTTTAAAGTTGTGTCATCTGCTTAGGAAAAAAATAGTGTGAAGAAGCAGCATTCGCAAACCTAGTCTAAGATGGGAAAAGTTTTGAGTAGGCAAAATCTTACAGTTTTTCCTTATCTACTTTATGTATATTAAAAAAACCCACAAAAGTTTGCAACACATAGTCAAAACACGCCTTTGAATCTCACAGGGTGAAGCAGTTGAACTCTTTTGTACAACAAATCACTGAAGAAGCAGGCTGGCTGGATACATCTTCTGTGGCTACATGTCTTTTTTTTATGAATAAGCAGTTATTCTTTCCATGGGAATGGATTATAAGTCCTCTAAAATATATGTTGCTACTTTTAATAGATTAGGTTTCACTTAGAACTAACTGACCCACACTCCTTAAAGTCTATGTAACTTTACCAGCAAACTCAAACGAGGACATTTGGGACGTCTCCTTTGTCCCTAGATAGGCACACTAAGAAGCCAAGAGAGGAGAGATTTTTTTTTCATGCAGGTGCAAGAATGGATGACCTTGAGTTTCTTGGTATTTTGGAATCTTTGGTCTTTCAAATCATTTTTGGCTCTTAATTCTCTCTAGAACCATCTAAGCTTTTGATTTACCAGGTGAATGAATACTGTCATGCTAAACTAAGAGAATACTACAATAATAGGAAAAAAGAATTTCTTTCTAAAATACTTCATTCTATCTTTTCCAGTAAGCAGCAGCCTACTTTGGCAAAGAGAATCAGCTAACCAACCAACAAGCACAAATGTGTTATCCCTTTCATGTCAAAATGATGCACCACTGACCCACCGTCAGCAGAACACATACTGTATATAGTATTGTTCTAGCAGTTACAGTTGATTTGCATTGATCACATCTCTGTGTGTATGTTTTTTTTTTAATCTCAAAAGCATAATTCGTCATTAACTGTTGGCCGAGATGCAGCGCAAAGCTAACCGGATGATTTGGACAGTTACCCTAGGATATGAGAGTATCCTCTTAAGACACTCAAGGTAATTCTCTTCAATTTATGTTTCTTCTTGGAGATTCTCCATAGCCCTAGAGTCAGAATCAGGGGAAGAAAATAAAAGATGATGTTCTTTTGAGTCCTTTAAAGTTGTTCATATGATATTTCACATCACCAAGAAAATGGAATCTATTATCTTTCACTAAGTAGCCAGGATATATGCAGGGAGGTTTCCTAACATCTTATTTTCTAACCTTATATGATTCTGAGTATCAGTGGAAGGAACCATACACTGCACCATACAGAGCTCCAACATTTGGTCTAATCTCTATTAATGATCATCTGTATTCCATCAGTCTCTCTTTCAGCTAATTCCTTTTCCTTAAGCCATTACATTCATATAAAGCGCTCTTCTTGTAGTAGGTAAGAACAATGGGGTCAGTACTGGGCTTTCATCACTCCATGTTGACTTTTCACAACAGAATAAAACTTCTTTAAATACAAATATAATCTTGTAGGTCTTATCTATTTTTCACATAAGCAGATCTGAATTTCATGGTTGACTACAGCTTGCAAAATAATTCCAATTTCATACATTAAAAAATCATCCCCCAGGATACTCAGTCTAAAATCAAGGGATAATTACCTGGTGATAATAGCACTCTGCGTGAAGGTAAAGGGAAGTAGGCCAGCCTAATCCAGTGGTTCTGAAGCTTTCTATGATGACAGATCATTTTAGTTGGAAAAATGACACCAAAGATGCCCAGTACCTTTTTACTCTAGCCTAACACCTGCTTTGCTAACTTAAAAAAAAAAGACATCATTCCCCTAAAAACAATGAGAATGGGTGTAACTTTGAATGAAAAACAATGATACTATATCCATGTCACTTGAGGCTGAGGGGTGCGGGGGGGAAGAGAAAAGGAGAGAGTGACTGGCTAAGTCCAATATGGTGTACTACTGGCTTACAGGTTTAGTGACTAGACTTGTAATTTCATTGGTATAAGGAACTCCCAGGTGAGGAAACTCATACTACAAAGCAGGCTGGCACCCTGTCTGGAACTTATAGTCTCAGGGAGCTGCCTAGAACTCTGAGAGGTTGAGGGACTTGGCCAGTTTCCCATAGCTAGTAGGTGTCTGAGTGAATTCGGGTCATCTTGGCTTCACGGCAGGTTTTCTATCCACTATATTTTACTGCTTCTCTAGTGTTATACATACTTTTGTAATTTTTAGAACTGTAAACCTACAACATCTAAGCAGCACATATAGCATTTGGCAAGGCCTAAAACTCGTCAGGCTTATTCTGAATCATTAAACTGTATTTTTTGAAATCTCTTGATCATATTTTCCCCATAGCAAACAATTGAACAATGAAAAGCGATATGATGAGATAAGTTTTTCTTGACTCTCCCACTAATGAGCATGCACTGTGGGTACTCTTAACTTCACTGTAAAGCTTTCCATTAAATGTGTAATCTGAAATGCTACTGTGAGAATTTTAAACTAAACCATGCATGGAAGACATGGGGACTAAGAGTGAATCAGGTATGCAGTGTTTCTTTTAAAGCCTAAACTGAAATACAGTTCCTTAAATGCCCAGCTACTCAATTCAATTCCGTTCCTTAAAGAGTCATCTTTAGCCAGTTTCCTTTTGTTTACCACCTGCTGGCTATAAACTCTGTTCATGACAGACTAATACTGATATTCAGATTCAAGAAAAATATTACATAGACACCACCTGTCCCTCTCCTCCTCAAGATACCTATTAATCTTATCTTGTTTCCATTTGCAGATTATATTTTGATTAGGAACTAAACTGATGCTAAACATATATTTAATTATTTAATGTGCATTACTTAAAAAATTAAGCACCGGAATGGGATTGGGCTTAGCCCTTGGAACATTTCCATGTTTTTGTAATGTGAGGAAGGATATATGTGACAGTGATTACAGCTAGAAATGAAAGGAATTCACAGGAATAAAGTAGACGGCATTTAATTTCTTTTTATAATACAAGCTACAAGAGATTTGACAGTTTTGGTCCTGTGATGGATGCTTCCAATAAGAAGTCTAACCACAATTATTCCAACTTAGAAGAAAACTACAGTGTTTTAGAATAACATTAGTCACTTACTTCCTGAATCAAGATCCACACTAGCCCTCAAGTGCATAGAGGTTGGTTTCTCTGAGGGTGACAGGTAATAAGAAGACATGGACAAAGAAGGTGGGTGAGGCAGGGGCTAAGGGTTGGAGTGGCAGCATGGTAGAGCAGAAAGACCCCTGGGCTAAGAATCAGTAGAACTAAGTCCTGGAACTAGCTTTGCCACATTAAACAGCTGTGTGATTTTGTGGCAAATCTCTTAGTCTCTGTTTCCTCATTTATAAAAATGCAGCAAGTAAGCTGAAAGATGGAGCTTCAAGGTCTCTTCTGCCTCTGAATTTTTGGATTGTATGATTAAAGGTGAGCAGAATCTATCACAAGAAAATGAAAAGGAAGGACTGCTTATAGATAAAGATGTCTAGAAACCAGTAGGTGTCACTGCAGTCAGGAGGAAGATGTGACAGAGAAGGATAACTGAAATAAACTGTGTTAGACTTTCAATTTGTAAATACACAGTTGCTATTTTCTCTAAAGAGGGAGGACACACTGAAATGTTCTTACCAAGGCTCAATATAAAAGTTTAATTAACTAAATTGCCCTTTATTTTTGGTCCCGTCATATGTATCTAGATGGCTAAGTTCGAACTCCTTACATGTATCTATCTGTACCTTTGCCTATATTTTAATACTGTAGCTTTACTAAATACAAAGCAAATTCTTTTAAATAATACTTTTTTATAACAAGAGGGAAAGTAATGTTATTACTGTACGAATGTGAAGCAAAGGAAATTTTTTTTTTCCAAAATGAACCACTTCAAATTATTTAGTCAGAAACTGTATTACAGTTACCCTATACTTAGGTTGTTTTTGTTTTCTTTTTCTCCTCAAAGGTCTCAAATACTTCCTTGTTGCATTGAACCAACATAGTGGTATCCATAAAAGGGAACATGTATGTCACAAATCTATTTTCATTTTTATCAACTTTTCAAAACAATGCCTACCCTTTTAAGCATCTTAGTGCTTGAAGTTCTGTGATTAGGGGTGGCCCAACTGATTCTCCATCATGTTGCCCAAATTGAATCTTCCAAACTTTCTCTTTTCCTTTTTCTATTATTCCATCTCTTATTTTATTGAAAAAATAGGCCATTTGCAATGTTCTCCCTCTTCTTAGTCAATAAATCAATCAATAAACATTTATTAAGAGCCTACTATATGCCAGGCACTGTGTTAAGTGCTGGGGATACAAAAAGAGGCAAAAGACAGTCCTTGTCCTCAAGGAGCTTACAATCTAATGGGGGAAACAAAGTAACACATACAAACAAGCTATCTACAGGATAAATAGGAGATAATTAACAAAGAGAAGAAGATACAATCATCCCCCATTCTCTCATTTTTAAATCTCTGATGAAGACATGGCTCTTCTCTTCACTAAAGTCTTCCCTTCTACTTGTACTTTTGATTGCTGATGCTTCCCTCCTCTCTCTTCTTCTCTGGTAAAATGCCTTCACAATCATCCAATTGTCTTCCAATCTTCCAACTGTTCACAATACAAAATCTTTCTGTCTTCTGGCTCATTTTCTGTTTCCTACAAAGAGGCCCTGGTCTCATTCATCCTTTTAAAACCTTCATTTTATCCCACCATGCCCTTAAGCTATCATCCTCTATGTCTTCTTGCTTTCACAACTAAACTTGCCAAGGCTCTGTTCTGGGACCTTTTTTCTTCTCTCTTTATACTCTTTCAGGCACCTCATCGCCTTATCTGGGTTCAATTTTTATCTCCATGCAAGAGGCCCCCAAATCTATATATCCTGACCTTATTTCTCTCCTGACCTCCAATCCTTCATCAGCAACCACCTACAGAACTTTCTGAAAGGGACACAGGCATCTCAAATCCCACATATTTATCATGTCCAAGACCAGTCTTTTCCCACTAAAACACTGTTCTTCTAAACTTCCCAGTGACTCTTGAGGGGACCCTGCCCCCATCCTTAATGTAGCCCAGAGTCATTCTTAACTTTTCATTCTCCCTCACCTCGCACATCTCATAAATGATCAAATCTAGTAATTTCTACCTCCACAAACTCATTCATATTTTCTCCCCTTCTCTCTATTCACAAAGTCAACACCTTAATTTAAGCCCTCATTCACTTCTTGCCAGGACTTACTGCAGCTGCCTCCTAACTGGTCTAATTGTACTCTCTATTCTAGTTCAAGTCAAGTCAAAACATTTATGAAGCACTTACTATATGTCAGGCACTAAGCTGAGCTCTGGGAATACAAATACAAGTAGAGGGAAAGACGCCTCATCCTCCAGGACCTTACAAGGGTGCTGGAAAAGGGGCAGAGGAGGAGGGAGGAGATGAAGGTATCCAGTACAGTAGAACATTATAGAGATGGTCAGGAATAGTCAAGAGGGCAACCTGGAGCAGGCTGGCTTGGGTCACCTCTTTGAACTGGACATTCTGAGAATAATCATCTAATCAGAGGGAGAGGCCATCGGACAAATTCTGACTCTGCTACTTGATACCTAACACGATTTTAGGAAAGACAAAGTTTTCCCTTTCTAAGCCTCAGTTCCTTTATCTATAAAAGGAGGGAGAGAAATGGATACTAGATGGGCCACCAAAGTAAGGTCCCTCCAGAATCTAAATCATAGAATATAAGGAGACTTAAAAGTTCATGGCACAACTAAGTAAGTATTGCTTTAACAATATTGCTAATAAGAGGTCTATCAGACTTTGTATGAAGACCTTGAGTGATAGGAAACTGAATACCTCCCAAGGCATCACATTTGATTTTTGGATTGCTATAATTGTTGGGAAGTTTTTCTTTACATTATACCTAAATTTTCTTTTTGGCAACTGTTATGATAGGAAAAGGAACATATACACAGAGAGGGGTAAAAGTTTTAGTATTGACATAGGTTTAGATCACACTAGTTACAATAAAATTAGAGGGACTTTGGGTACTAATTGGGCATGTCAAGGATTTTAGAATAGAAATAAATCAAACATGGTCATAAACAATTTAATAGTCTTGCATGCCTATTTACTGGGGCAGCTAGGTGGCACGGTGGATAGAGTGCCAGATCTGGAATCAGGAAAATACGTCTTCCTGAATCAACTGGCCTCAGACACTTATTAGCTATGTGACCCTGGGCAAGTCACTTAATCCTGTTTGCCTCAGTTTCCTCATCTGTAAAATGAGCTGGAGAAGGAAATGCCAATCCACTCCATTATCATTGCCAAAAAAACCTCAAATGGAGTCATTAAGAGTCAGACACCACAGAAAAATGATTAGACAACAATAACAAATGATTGTTTACACGGAAACATAACCTGGACAGCTTTATCTCTGCCATGAGAAGTCAATGGCAACTTCCTACCCACTGCTCCTAAATCTTCTGCAGGGTGGGGCTGAGGAGCTCAAACAAAATAACTCTTCTTCTAGTGTCAGTTTGCTCAAACACTTGAAGACAGTGATTGTAACCTCCTATACCTTCTCTCCCCCAAGTTCAACACCCACAGTTTCTTGCTTCAACTGAACCTCATTAGCAGGATCTCAAGGTCCTTCATTATCCTGGGTATTCCTCTCTGGATGCTCTCTAGTTTATCTGTCTCCTTCCTAAAATATGGTACCTAGTACTAAACACAATATTCTAATTATGATCTGACCAGTTTCAGGAGGACTATCAATTTCCTCATTCTAGACAGTATTCCTCTTTCAATGCAGTCTGAGGTTAATTAGTTTTTTTGGCTTGTGGACCACTAAAGTACCCAAGTCTTTCCACTGAACTGTTCTCTACAAGCCTGCCTGATTTTGTATTTGCAAAACTGATTTTTTGAAACTGAATTCACATTCTTACTGGGGAAACAACATGCAAATATCTATGTACATACAAGATGCCTGCAGTATAAATAGAAGGTAATCTTAAAGAGAAGGAATTGGGATGGGGTGGAGGGACCAGGAAAGTGCTCTGGCAGAAGGTAGGATATGAGTTAAGTTTTGAAGGAAGCCAGAATAACTGGTGTTCAAGGGTGAAGAGGAAGAGGATCCCAGGTACGAGGATGTGTCCTGTGTGAGAAACAGCAAGGAGGCCAGTGTGGCTGGATCCTAGAGTACCATTACTTTATGACCAAACCTGATCACACCTACATTAAAGTAGTCAGACAGGGCAGAAATCCTTATTACGCATTAACATCTCACAGGGATAAATTGAATCTGCTCTGATCCACCCTTATCATTCAAAAATAAAACGGCATTTCCACAGAAGGGAAGGACAAAGTATTTTAGTTTCCTGTTCCTGGAATAAGCTAGTTGAGTTTATCATTTAAAGATGAACTGATTGCCTTACCACAGGACTAATGATTAAGTCAACAACAACTAGAGAATGTAGTCAAAGTACCAAGCATTTTGAAAATAAAACATTTTTTCTAATTCTTAGCAGGAACATCAGAATTTAGGAAATAATGTGTACTTAACTGTCCAAATAGTGTTGGATTTGGAGTCAAAAGAACTGGGATAGAACCCTGGAGGTTTAGACCTTCAGCAGGTCATTTAACTCAACAGTAAAACGAGGAGGATGTTGGACTAGATGGTCCCTAAGGTCCTTTGCAGTTCTAAACCTATAGTTTTAGAATGTATCGTTACTATTTTATAGAAACATGAACTGAAATTAAATTTTATAGCATTGCCTCTAAATATTATTATTATGATTTGGGGGCAGTAAAGATTATGCCTGTTTCCTTATTTGAAAACTGCTGCTCTTTCTTGCTCGCGGCTCTGGGGCATTTATTGGCTCATATTGTAGAGAATTTAAGGATATCAATCAGCAAATATTTATTGCATTCCTATAACGTGTGTAAGGCTTTGGCTCAGGTCAACTCATCCTAAGGGGAAGGAGAAACATCAAGAGTAGTAATATGAGGAAATTAGAAACCTCCAATGTGCTTTATACATTTGGTATTGCAGAAGGGCAAATTATATTTCACTAAAAGGTACTTTTTAAGCAAGACTGTAGTAGCTAGAAAATAAAAATATTATTAATCTAAACAAATCCTTTCCAATGTTCTTCTTCACGAAGCTTCATGCACAGAACATCTACTGTTCCTATAACTATAAGCAAAGGTCACATTTAATACATGCATTATTAACAAAAACTACTTAACAGATATCTTTAAATTGGCAGAGGGCCTCATCAATTAAGTAAATATTAAAGAAAAAACTCTACTATTTAGAAGACATTGGAGGATGTAAGGACTAGAACAAATAACTTATTATCAAATACACCTCCAAATGTAGGAGCTCTCAGCTCTCCAAAAAGACTTAAAACAAGTTTGTAAAATTCCTCTGTGCCTTTAAAGGTGAAAAATAAGATGAGAAACTATTCTACATGAAATTGTTCTAAAAGTA
Organism: Trichosurus vulpecula; assembly: GCF_011100635.1. Classification (NCBI taxonomy): domain Eukaryota; kingdom Metazoa; phylum Chordata; class Mammalia; order Diprotodontia; family Phalangeridae; genus Trichosurus; species Trichosurus vulpecula. The sequence goes on from NC_050580.1 coordinate 144,346,438, forward strand.
AGATGTTACTAATTTCTGTTCCTTTGTTGGTTTTTTAACCTTAAGTCCTATCTTAGGAAAACTTCATGGCTCATGTCAGTTAAAAATCATTTAACAGATATTTACTGAACACCTACTATGTGCAAGTCACTATGCTAGATACTTTTGTACACTACAAAGATATATGAAACATGATCTCCTATTCACCACTAACAAAATAATTTAGAAAGATAATAACCTCATTTTTTTGAGATGGTAAGTAAAGTTCCCATTAGGCCAGTAGGAAGGAAATCCAGGAATGGAGCCTGGATTGTACCTGTGCAGTCTAAGGCCATAATTCCTAGTTTTCAGGCCAAGTAGACAAATACTACATATCAGGAGCATGATTACAGAAAAGGCCACTTGTTGCTGATATCACTTTTACCCCTGGTCTCCCTCATAAGTGGCAACTGCTCCCTATTCACTAATAAATCATAACCCCCAAAGGGGTGCTGGGGTGGGGCAAAGATAACCATAATGGTGATTCAAGAAATTGCTGAATTAGTTTTCTGTATACTACAGAAATTCAGCTTGGTCCGTCTGAACATACACATAGATCAGTTTCTAATACTGGAGCAATCAAGTCAAATGGCTTTGATTAGAATTGGGCTTTGATATCTCAGGACTTGTATTAAAAATTAATTTTCCCTATGGATATTTCATGTAGCATAAACATTTATTTAAGTACTTCTATACCTATGTGAAAGCTATAAAAGTCTTCAGAGGTAAATTGCTTTACAAGTAGAATGAATTTCCCAACAGAAAATTAGAAAAATAATTTTTAAAAAGTCTTTTTCTACTTCTAAAAAACACCAAATTGAGGGCTTTGTGTTATATTTATTTAAAAAAATAATGATCTCAGATTTAACAAGGTTAAGGTTATAAATGTCATTGCCAAAATTTATATTAAAACCCCCAGTGAAATCTTGTCTAACTGCTAATTGAGGTTTTCTACACAAAAGCATGCAAACCACATTTTCACATCTTGCAATGGGAAAGTCTTTTTTGCCTCTTGCAGAGGTATATGTTAGATTGCACAGATGACAACTGCTTTGTACTAGTTAGTTATGAAACAATGATTGAAGTCAGGATTCTTCTGTGATTCATTTCAGATTATGTCAATCGAAGTCACCATTTGGCTCTCCTCCTAGGCAAGAGTTTCTTTTTTGCTTGTCCTCACTACAGCTTCCTGTGCACACTATGATTTAAATGTACTGGTCCTCGGGAGGAGTGACTGATATGAGAGAATTTGTAAGATCAGGAGAAATGTAAAATGAATATTTTATCTTGTATATTGGGACACTATCCTGGAGAAGAAATGTACGAATACCAGAACTGTTTAACACTATATGCATTCTGTAAAGAAGGAAGTGGCAATCAAAAAGACAGCATTAACAAAAGTTTTTTAAGTTACAAAAAATGTTTTGAGAAGTGGCAACTTCATAGGAATAAGTATATGGCCTCCCAAGATGACTATGTTGGATGTGTAAGTTCTGGTTTTAAAAAAATATTATTATCTTATAATCATATCTTATACAATTAAAAAAAGCTCTTACAAGATAACATTCTGTTCTGACTTAAAATTTGTCAAATGTAGGCAAATTCTGATATCGTGATGCATAATCAATACATCAAAATATGCTTTCAGATGCTGTGCCCTGAAACAAACTGAAGTTGTTTATTATGCTACCTACAGAATTAAATTAGAAAATTATATGATGAAGAATTTAATGCAGCCTACAGCTAGGCCATAGGTTATTACTGAAAGTAATAATCAACATGGTTTCTGGTTTCATAGCAAGAGTAGGAGACTTGAAAGGACTCAGTGGTTTCGCTGCTCTTAAGAAAGGAAAATACTGAGTCACTGCATTGCCTCTTGGTTATCATTAATGTCACTCAAGCGAAAACATTGTCTCCATGAAGACTACAGTCATTCCTCCCATAAAGAGCATGAATTTCCACACTCACTGGCATATCATACATTAGGCTACTCCTTTTTCAAGAGGGATTCTTTGGGCAATTAATTCTAGGCAATCATATGTATAAGGCTCTTAAATGAAAAGGAAGACTGAATTCACAGAAGTAAGCCAGTAATTGCCAAGTAGGAATTTGTTCCTTGTTGATGAGCGCTGTAAATTACAGTGAATTCTTTCAATCTCAGTGGCAGGAAGTAGGGATGCTGCAGCTTACGGTTTGCTGGTGTTAGCTCAAAGTAATGCTACTGATTAAAAAAGCAAGTACTTTTTTTTGCATTTGGGAAAGTCTTGATGTGTTAGGTTTAAAGAGGCCATTTTGACAAGAGGAGTTTGGGAAAAGGAAAAAAAAAGCCCTTAAGTATTCACAACAATTTTGTATAACACATATAGCCCATTAGGTTGAGAATATAATACTCAAAACATTACACAGAAGATAATCTAAAACCATCAACAAGGGAATAGTTAACGAAACTGGGGTTCATGAATATAATTTAATTACTAAGTTGCAAGAAATGAGAAGCAATATAATAGTAGATAGAGTTTGCTTTGAAGCCAGAAGGCCTGGGTTCAAATCCTGCCTCTAACATTACTGGCTGTATGACCCTGGGCAAAACATTTAACCTTTAGATGTTTTGGATGAGCACAAATCACCAAAAAAAAGATGATGATCTGCATGGGAGGGAATTTCCCACACCAGCTCCTATACCCAACCCTCCATAGCCTCTAAAGTTGATTTCAGCTCTAGACTGATGGACTATGATCCTAAGAAGAGGATGAATGTAAAGAATTCAGAGAAGCCCAGGAAGACCTATGAACTAACACTAACTTTTAAATAATTGGCATTAAGAAAACAAATACCCAGTGGCAGCAAAACCAGAAACAACTGTAGGTGTGGAAAAACTAAATATTCTGTCTCATTTGGATGAATTGTTTCTGAATAGTTTTGCTGAACTGCTATTTTTTTTTCATTAATTTAAGAGATGGCTCTTTGGGTGGGAAAAAGGGAGGGATAAATTGGGAAATGAAGGTGATATAAAAAGAGGAAATATCAATAATTTTAAGATGAAAAAAAATGGGGAAATGACCTTTAAATTTCTCCTCTCCAAAAACAAGGAGAGCTAAATTAAGACGAGTACCTTGGATAGAATGAAAATTTCATGTGGGAAGGTTAGCTAGGAGCTACTGGTTTGGGCCATGCCATTGAGATAGGCATAAGCATAAAGTAAAAAAAAAAGCTGTAACTGAATTTTTAGATGCTCTATTCACTTTAAAAGCACTAGTCTATCAGTTCAAGCCTTTTTTTTCCTTCTTCAGCGCAAGGATTCCTAAACATCTCGGTCATTAGCTTTTTGTAACCCACCTATTCTGATGATTACCTCTCTTTCGCTGTCAGGTTGTGGTAGTGGCAGGATCTTGTTCTAGTCTGACCTAGTCAAATTACTTTGGCCATTTTAATAGCCATTTTAAAATCTCAATTCAAATCTACAGGATTAAGCCTATTGTTTAAATGCCAACCGCCATTTGTTTTTGTGTGGCTTGCAGTTTGGGAGGACCACTAGTGTTTCATGTACCATCATTTTAGAACTCTGTATTACAGTGCACTAGATGCTGCATCCTATTTTCCATGGTTTCTAATTTATTTCCAGTCAGCAAGTTCGGGACTGGGGCAACCCAGCTCAACTTCTATTTAGAAAAATATAAGTGGTTCTTGACCACTGGATGGTGAAAATATGTGTTTGTTTATACTTGATGTGCTTTCTTTCAAGGAACCAGAATGGAAGAGGGATAGTTTAAGTCATGAAATCCAGCTGAGAAGTGCACTGATTTAAGTTGTATACACTCCAAGGCCTGTGATTTTCTTGGCATGATTCTCCTTCCACTGATGCAGACAGCAATAGCTCCATGATTTAGTAAGTGGTCTTCAAGAATTATTGTGGTTGAAAAAAAATCACCATCCTGTGGCCAGCTTAGTCATGAGCCCTGAATTTAACTAAGCCAGTCTTCAGACAGACAGATAACTCTAGGACTAGACCTTTTTAGCTTGAGGAACCTGTCAGAGCTTGCACAACCTTCTAGAACCCAGCTGGTGGTACCTTGCCACAATAAGAAATCAGAGAGGGACTAAGAGTAAAGTACAGGTCAAAACACTACATTCTAGGGTATAAGTACATTAATTAAAAAATACCTTCCAAACAATTCATTTTTTCTGAATGAGTAACAGAAATCTATAGTGGTTTCCCTTTTTCTTTCAAGAATAGGATACCTTCAATTTCCATCTTCCAGCAGCAACCATCATCTAGAGGATATTAATGGACCAGTTAGGTGGCATAGTAATAGAGTGCCAGGCCTGGAGTTAGGAAGACATCTTCTTTAGTTCAAAAATGGCCTCAGACAGATGCTAGCTGTGTGACTCTGGGCAAGTCACTTAAACCTATTTGCCTTAGTTTCCTCATCTGTAAAATGAGCTGGAGAAGGAAATGGCAAACCACTCCAGTATCTTTGCCAGGAAAACCCCAAAAGGGGTCATGAAGAGTCGGACATAACTGAAAAAGGACTGAACAACAATAACAGGTGTTATATAAATACTTATTCCTTTCCCCTTTCTTAAGTCTTCTCTACTTTCCTGGCTAAACATTTTTAGTTCCTTCTGCTAATCCTCACATGGCATTTACTCCAGACCCTTTACCATCCAGGTTGTCTTCCTTCCCATGTTCTCCATTTGTTCAAAGTCCTTCCTAAACTGAGCTGATACTGAATTTGCAGTCCATTTAAATCTCTAGATCTTTTCCAATCTATTTAAACACCTTGTACTTGTAAAGTCAGTTTTTTGAAACCAAGCGTAAGACTTTATGCTGATCATTATAAAATTTTGCCTTGTAAGATTCAGTCCCAACGCTGAAGCAACCTGAATGGACTCTGTTGTCATGTCATGTGAGCAGCTAACTTCAAAAGAGACAAGCAAATGCAAAGTCATATTCATGGGACCATTTCTGAAATAATCAAGGTTAGAACAACCCTGTATGGCAGAATTCCAAATCTATATGCAAAATAAAATAAAATAGTCATCAAAAAAGAGCTTTGAGATTACATTAAATTACTACTTGCACCAATACCAAACAGAAATCAAAGGAAACATTCTATGGGCCTTTTAAGAAATGAGTTTGTAGGTCTTTCTAGAGATTTATTTGTATAGAAAATATTGTGCAGATTATTCTCTTTTAATAGCCTTCAACAAATACCTTTAGTATAAGATTATCAATTAAATTCCACATTTTCCCCTCCCAGGACCCTGTAAAGGCGATTTCATGGCATTCCAAAGTCAAAATCAATGAAATAATAACTATGCCTGATTTGTTGTTGGTGCAGGAAACCGTTAATGTCTCTATGTAGATTAAGACTTCAAATCTGACTGCATATGTAAATTACTGGCATAAGTGATTCAATGTCTTGCCTGTTATCTTTGTGATCCTAGGCCTTTGAAGCAAGAGGAAACGTATACTGCATAATAGCTTTACCACTCTGACCTCAACATGGGGTAAAATGACAGATAAAATGGAGGAAGCAGAAGATGATCACTTAACACAAGTGATTCTGATGCTTTCGTTTCATCCCACCCCTGCTAGATTTCTTAATTCCAATCTATTTAATTGGCATATGGAAAGTATAGCTTCAGTTATGCTCAAGTTTAAGACAGTACAATTATTTTTAAAGATTTATTACTCATTCCTTCTAATGTCATCAAAGGTTTCCATGAAATCTCATTATATTTATGTTTTCTTTCTACATTGTGGTCCTGTCCTGTCTTTGCTTATATCCAGAACAGCAGCAAGGACTAGCAAAGAAGGTGAACACCTAGGGAGGTGGAGTGGTTTAGTGGAAGCCCAGAGTCTAAACGACTCAAGATCTTAATTCCAATCCTGCTTCAGACACTTACAAGCTTTATAATCTTGAGCAAGCCATTGAACCTCTTTTGTCTCACTTTCCTCATCTCTAAAATGAAGGGGCTGGATCATTCCAGAGGGCTGATGAATTATGCTTCCCACTTCTGGAAAGTGATTTGATGGACTCAAGTAACATAATGATATGTAAGTTTTCAGTCTTGGTCAATTTGTGAATTTGTTTTCCTTAACTATTGTTACCAGGGTTTTTCCCAAATAATTGGTGGGCATGGGGGAAAACGAAAGGAAGAAAGGAAGGAAGGAAGAAAGAAAGACAAAGAAAGGAAGGAAGAAAGAAGGAAGGAAGGAAGGAAAGAAGAAAGGAAAGAACAAAGGAAGGAAGGAACAAAGGAAGGAAGAAAGGAAAGAAGAAAGGAAGGAAGGAAGGAAGGGAGGGAGGGAAGGAAGAAGGAAAGAAGAAAGAGAAAGAAAGGAAGAAAGAAAGAAAGAAAGGAAGAAGTGAACTTGGCCTTGAGATGATGTGGGCCTCATTTTCTTTATCTGTTTAACAAGGATGCTGGACTCGATGGCTTCTGAGGTTCTAGATATGTGAACCTCTGATATGAGATTTATATATTTAATTGGGCTAGGAGGCTAGATAATCACTTACTAATAAGCTTTCAGAAATCAAGGAAGTATCATAATGTTATGGTAGAGGAAGAAGGGCTTTGGGAAATGGGTCTTCCTGGGGAAAGCATCTGGAGTGTGGGTGTTGCGTTAAAGTCTTTTTCTGATGCCTCATCTTGATGTGGAAGTCACTCTGGGTTCCTAGAGGCTATGATAATCAAACAGTAACTTGCAAAGTCTGAGCGAGGATGGCATGTGATGGACGGCATGTCTGTTTTCCAGCTAGCTTAGTTCAAAGAGCATCATCAATAAACTGGCCATGGGATAATATACACACAAACATACATACATACCACACACATATTGCCATAGCAACTCTGGAACACTGCCTCATAAATCATAAGGGAGATGTTATCTGGTTCAGGGGAAGGTGAAGGCCCATACTGGTAAAATCTGAGTGGGATTAAAAAAAAAACCCAAACCCAGTTCAATCTTCATAGATATGTTAATCCTTTTTCTTGGGGTCAGAAGGCAGGCAAAGTATGATATAATCTTGCTACCACCGACACCAGTTTCTATCCTTCCTTATCTGTATCATTTCAGGGCAAAATTTAATTTCCTCTAAGACCTACCTGTGGGATGCTCAAAAGAGAACTCATTGTTTCCATCCAATATAGAAAGTAAGTTGCAGAACTGAAATTAAAATGTATCACTACTAATGTAGGTTTAGAGGGGGAGTACAAGAAGGAATACTTTACTATTACAGCTTACAAATGCATGTATTTCAGATGCCAGGAAAAAGTCTTCTTCACATGGCATTCACACATTTATTTTGCAGCAGTCACACAAGCTAGAAGTTTCTAATAGACACTAAAACCCAAAAAGCATAAATTTTCAAATGCATAAAGTTTCAATTTTGAAACCTTTCCCAGGATGCTCAATTGCTTTGCCTCAACTCTTATTTGTGTTAGGACTTCGGCACAGAGTCCTGATGTGCTATAATGGTACACAGGGGCACCTCAAAGTTATAGCAGGACGTACAGTAGGGCAGCAGGAGTGCTAGACTAGGCATTTATAAAACGATGCATGATCTCTACGGTCATTGTCAGGTCTAAAATATTGTGAATCGGTGACATTTTTGTTGAGAGTAAATTCAAGAAAAAATAGGATATATGGGCTATAAAATGACCAATTCTCACATGGATTAGCCCACTGGCCTACTAATTAATTAGTCTCTCTGCCTCAACTCCCTTCATTCAAGACTACCCTTTATAGTGCTTGCAAAGTGATTTTTCTTATGACCATGTCACTCCTCTCCACAAACTCTAGTAGCTCCCTATTGCCTCTAGGATCATAAATGCATTTGCCCATTTAGCTTTTAAAACTCTACTGACTAGCTCCAACCTACCTTTGCAGCCACACTGTCCATTGCTTCCCCTCTAGCACTTGGCTGTGCATACAAACTGGTTTTCTCTCTGCTCTTTACACCCAACACTGTATCTCCAGCCTGTCTCTTTAAACTGGTTATGATTCCATGGTTTCTCACCTCTCCCTCATAGAAGCACTCTCTTCCTTCAAAACCACTCAAGGACTATGCTTTACAACAAACCCTTTCTGACCTCCTTAATTGCTGGTGCTTTTCCTCCCAAAGTACCTTGCATTTATCCTCTTTATATTCTGTATATACGTATGTATCTACGCGTCTCTCTGTAACATACACACACAAACACACACATTTTGTTGTCTCCCTCACCGTAATATAAGTTCCTTGTGAATAAGAATAGTTTTATTTAAAACATTTTCATCCCCAGTGACTAGCACAGATCCTGGTACACAGGTGGCACTTAATAAAGGCTTGTTGATTGATTGACTAAAAGAGTAGCCAGGTAGATGTTCAGAACTCGGTCTTGTTCGGAACTAACATTTAGTTCTTCCTATATAAAGGAGTAATGTCACTCAAGTTAAGGAATGTTACGTTATTGTCATTTTAAAAAAAGAAACCAACAAGATCAAATCGAAAGAACAATGTTCCGATGCCTTGGTAGATCTGTTCTATGAATCTCCAAAAAAGATAGCAAGTTAATAACCAAGGCACCATTTAAAAATAGCTGGGATTAATTATAGGACTAATGACCCATTAAGACTCTAATTTAAATACCAAATCCAGTGCTGAGCAATTATGGAAAAGATAATTTGAAGGAGTCTGTGTGTGCAGAAACTGGGCACAAAAAACACAGAACACTAGCTATAGTTGGTGAATAACTTTGAGGATACGAAAATTCCAAAATATTCCAGGCCATTAGTGACCTCTAGAATCAACAAAATGACAAAGGGCATAGCCAGTTTAAGGATGGCAGTTGTCTCTTTATTTAGTGTTTATTAACTAGCCAGGAGGGGTAGGAAGAGTCAGAAATCAGTATTAATTGTTTTCTCTCTCCCAGCCCACCCCAAAATACACACTTCTCTGATGTCCTTACAATACTTGAATACTCTACAGGATAAAATGAAAATTCTCACAGGGAAAGAAATAAATCTTTGTGTCTATTTATAAGCAAAAGAAACTCAGAGAGCTTCCTGTTTCTCTGTCCTTTGTACCCTGGGCCCACACAATCACAAGCCAAAGCTGAAGTGATAATCTCCTTGAACTTGCCAAGCAAATGTAATACTATTTCAATTTTTAACGTCTTTCAATATTGGGACACTTGAGTGCCTGTCAATGCTCCTGGAGTACACCAGGCAGTTACAGCTGGGGATGTTTCTTTACCTCATTCATTTCCATTTATTAAATATATTCCTTTTACTATTATTTACTACAGTCTAGACATGTCCTATAGATTCATGCTAAGGGATGAGGGTAATGGAAAAGAAATATTTTCCATAACTTCTAAGACCACACAGAGGGAGTGGATGGGCATTCTTTACATACTTTGGTTTGAAGGAGCAAATCAAAATTTGAGTATAAAATGCTGCTCACAATAACACTTTTAAACCTGCAATTATTCATACTGTACTACTTTAGGAAGCCTATAATTATTCTGAAAGCTCTTGCCAACATGTACCCTATTTCATAATTGCCAATGTTGCCTTGTTCAAAAGAATTAGTGGCAGTGTTAAAATTCTGTTTGGTATTAGGTTACTGTTTGAAACAAGAAGTGATTGCACGATGGTGCTACATTAAAGCAGAATGGAGCCAATAAAGTGGAATCAAATTGTCTTGGTATCCACAGGTAGCCAGGAAACACTCGTGCTTCCTGCAAATTTTTACTACTCATTTTCCAAGAAAAACAGTCAAGAACTGAGGGAAAAAAACACTTTTAAGGATATTTTTTGGCCTCTCTCAAGAAGCAGTTACTTGAAAAGAGGAGAGATAATCCATTTCCCCACACCCCTCCTTTTTTGGGGTAATGGTTTCCATTTCCTGTATTTTCTTTAGACTTACTCATTAACAAATTTGGGTAGTGGTTATGGACCATTGCTTAAACATCTCAAAACTCCCATCCTTAGGTGGTCACCTAGACTTGTTGACCTACTTCCTACTTTTTCTTTTACACAAACAGATACTGATATGAATGTATTTCCTTGTTCCTTCAAGCATGAAAGAGTAGTCCCTCCACTTTCCAGTAAAGGAGGGGGTGACAGAGGGGAGGGGAGTTAAGGACAAGAAGATAGAGAGAGAGAAACCTTTTTTGCTTTGAGTGACTAGAATTTCTGATGACAGTTTGGAAAAATGAGACCCATCATAGTTGTTTCTTCTTCATTTCAAGTTATCCATAATTGCTATATTGCTAAGGATTAACAGAAGAACAACTCTGCATTCCATACCCCATCTAAGATGAAAACACAGAGCCCAAATCTACTCATATAACTAAGGGTGTAGTGAAGAACTTCATAAGTAAAAGGAAGAAAATTGATGCTTGAAACAAATAAGAATTTAAATCATCCCTCTTCCCACCCCAGATAAAATTTTATTTCTTATTCTGGTCACACGTCCACACATAAAGTGAAGAGGAGTCTTGAGGCAATGACCCCGGTGATTCAAGTGCAAGAATGGAGCACCTGTCTGGACATTTCAGGCAAAAGTAACTTTTCTGCTTAAATCAGCCAGATTGTTGGGTCTCCAATTTCCACTTGGCTTTGCACATAGCTTTTGACTGTTCTTTATCCTCTAGCAAAGCCAGGACCAAATATCACTTGCAGAGGCAGCTGTGAAAAGAACAGCGGATTGGAGTCTTAAGACCTGGCTCTTCTCATCTTGGCTCTTCTGCTTAACCTCTAGGAGCCTAGGTCCTGCTTGCTGTCTATACAAAAGGATACTAGCCCCACATATACCCCACAGAGTGGTGGAGGGGATCCTTAAGCTAAAGCAGGTAAAGAACAGCACAAAAAAGAGCTATTATTACACAAAAAAGACATGTGGAAGTGCAACCAAAGAATGAATAATTCTCTCCCACCTCATTCCCTCTAGCATTTCCTAGGTTTGCAATCCCCTCTGTGCCTTCATTCTAAACACAAGAAGTTTTCCAAGTTAAGCCTATAATCCCCTTAGTAGTTCCATTTGTACCATATTATTTAAGACTTATTAGTGTGCTGCTTTGGTAACTGACATTGTTTTCGAATTGTACATTTTTTGTCTCCCTCAACTAGACAGTAAATTCTGGGGGTACAGACTTTCTATATTCATCTCTTTGCATAGTGCCAGCCAGTGACTCTTCCCTACTGTAGGTGTTCAAAAACTCTTTACTTAGCATTTACCCCTCAGTGATCTAATCTCTATTTCAAATCAATCATTCTGCAAGCATTTCAGAGAAGTGGCCATCACTGCATGGCATCCCCCTTCTGCTTTCACTAAGATGGGAGAAACTTTCCTCCTGCTTCTGGATGGCTAGTCTTCAAGAAAGCAAGAACATTCCACCATCTTGTTTTCCATTGATTGCTTCATTCCTCCTGCTTCTAGCTTCCATGTGGGCAGAGTGGTTGGCATTTTTTCCCTACACTCATTTTCAACATCACCCACATTCTTGAAGAAGGTCAAACAATTACACAATTGTTACAGTGCTATGTGGAAATGGAGAGTGAGACTTTTATCGAGAAAAAAAAGGATGTGTAAAATGACACATGTGGCCTTCATTTAGAAACAGCAAAAGAATTTCACCAACTGGGATAGTGGTTACGTGACAGGAAGGGACAGAAGAGTGAACATTCTGTTTTAGCTAACTTAGTAACTTACTTTGTACTATTATGTAATGAAAGACAAGGTCAGTTCCACTTGAGTTTAAATAATCAAAGGTTTGACTGTTACGAATTTCCAGGGGGGAGAAATAAAACAGCAAATTCCAGCTTCGGTTCCACCATTTGTCAAGCCCATCTTACCTAAAGAAAGATTCTCTTGGGGTACAACAGAAGTGTCTTGTAATTAGAAATTAATTATTAGAAATGAACTATATTAATTTCTAATATACATAATTTATAAAATATAAGTTTATGAATGAGAATTTTATGAAAAATGAGAGATTATTATTACTAGCAATAATACCTTACTTTATATAGCTCTTACTATGTGCCAGGCGCTATCCTAAATGTTTTACAAATATAACCTTATTTGATCCTTATGGTAGGTGCTATTATCAATCAATCAACCAACAATATGCTAGGTACTGTGCTCATCCCCATTTACATTTGAGAAAATTGAGACAGTCAGAGGTTCAGGGTCATAGAGCTAATAAGTGTCTGAAGCTGAATTTGAACTTGGAGGTCTTCCTGACTTTAAGTTCAGTACTCTACCCACTGTGCCACCTACCTAGTTGCTCCTGCAAGGTAAATCCATTGCTTAAAGCTTCATATTCCAAAGTTAAATATCTTGGTAAATCCTTGTCATTGCTTTCATCACTGTAGACAATCAAGAGTTGACTGAAGTGGTTTTAGTTTTGAGAATGAAATATGATTTATAACAAAAGGTATACGAATTATTTGAATTTGTGTTTAAGTTCACTCTGACATTCCATAAGAGAAGCAACATAGCATAGTAAAAATGGACAGCATTCTGGCATCTGAGTTGGGTTCCACTTCTGACAGATGTGAGCACCCAGGTGACACATCAGCACGCTGAGCTGTAGCAACTTGCTTTGAAAAAGAAATTTCCTCATACTGACGAAATCATAGATCTAGCAAGAAAAAAAAATCTTGTGCCATATTCACTGATATTCACGTATGAAGTTACAGCTGGCAAAGCAGTTTTCCAAAGTGTTTACCACGATACAAAGATCAAACTGTAATTTTCTATTAAGCTTTACTGATTCACCACCTTCTTAAACAGAGTTTGATCTTGAACAATTTTAGCTGTAGTTCTGTAATATGTTAAAAGGTCACACCTATTTTATGATGAGACAGTGTGACATACAGGGCAGCTAGGTGGCACAGTGGATGAAATCTGGCCTCAGACACTTACCAGCTGTGTGACCCTGGAAGAGTCCCTCAACCTTCTTTGCCTCAGTTTCCTCAACTGTAAAATGAGCTAGAGAAGGAAATGGCAAATCACTCCAGTATCTTTGCCAAGAAAACTCCCAAAAAGGTCATGAAGAGTCAGACATGACTGAAATGACTGATAAAGAACAAAATGTGACGTTCTGAATAGAGACCAGTCTTTGGAACTGGTAAGACTTGGGTTCCAGTCTCTCCTCTGACACAATGACTGTGTGACCCTGGCCAATTCCCTTAACCTCTCAGCCAACTCTCTAAGATGCTAAGTTGTAGAGAAGCTACCAAACTACATTAATACAGGGCACTTCCTTCTCTGGAAGTTTACCATTGAAATCAGAGTTCTAGTCCCTATCTGCTTTAAAAATAAATGTTAAAAGAGCTGCTTGTTAACAATAGTCAAGTTCACATGAGAATTCATAAGGTCAACTTGCCCCAATCACACTTTTAACATTTATCTCATGTCTAATACTTAATTTTATTTTTGTCCAGTAGATGACTGAAACGCAATTTGTCAAAAATGGAACGGATTCATTATCTCTCCCCCAAAAAGCTCCCTCAGTTCCTTCCCTAATACTGTAGAGGGAAACACCATTTTCCCAGTCCTTCAGGCTTGCAACCTAGGTGTCATCTGGGATTCCTTATTCCCTCCCCCAACCCCCCAAACCAAGCTGTTGCCAAGGGCTTCCAATTTCTCCTTTGCAATATCTCTTGAATTCTCTCCTCTGACACTGCTACCACTCTAGTGGAGGCCCTCATCATTGATAACTACAATAGCTTACTCACGGGTCTACCTGCCCCATTCCAATCCATCCTCCAGTTGGCCACTAAAGTGATTTTTCTAGAACACAAGTCTTACCATATCACCCTCCTACTCAATAAACTCCAGTGACTTGCTGTTGCCTTCAGGAACAAATACAAAATGCTTTGTTTGGCATTCAAAGCTCTTCCCAACCTATATTCCCTTCCTACATTCCCAGTTTTCTTATACCTTATTCTCCAACACACACTATTTGATGCAGTGTCACTGGCTTCCTGGCTGTTCCAAGAATAAGACGCTTCATCTGTCAGCTACAGGCTGCCTGGAATGCTCTGCTCCAACTACTGACCTCCATGGATTCCTTTAAGTCCCAACTAAAATCTCAGTTTCTTTTTTTAAAAATTAATTTATTTATTTTTAGTTTTCAACTTTCACTTCCAAAAGTTTTAAATTTTCTCCCCATCCCTTCCCAAGATGGCAATTTGATATGGACTCTAGATATACATTCCTATTAAACACATTTTCACATTAGTCATGTTGTATACAAGAATTATAATGAAAGGGAGAAACCATGAGAAATAAAAACAAAACAAAAAAGAAAATAGTCTGCTTCGCTCTGCATTCCAACTCCTAAAATCCCATTTTCTATAGAAAGCTTCCACAACCTCTCTTAATTTCGGGGTTTTCTCTCTTTTAATTTTTTCCTATTTATCTTGTACTTAGCTTGCTTTGTATATATTTTTATGTTGTCTCTCCTAATAGATTGTAAACTCCATGAGGTCAGGGACCACCTTTTACCCTGTTTTGTATCTCTAGCAGTTAGCACAGTGCCTGGCACATAGAAGGAACTTAACAAATGTTTACTGAATAGATGAAGGAAATGCACAATATTTTTCTAAGGCTCTTATCTTCACTGAATTCTTCTGTTTCAGAAATCAGTTTCAAAACATGGGAAGGTTTAAATTTGTCTTTTTAAAATGTTGAAGAATTATAAAACTATGTTATTTCAATGATGAGAAAAATGCAAAGAAAAAATAATTCAACAGTATTTCTATTCTTTACCTTTTAAAACACAATTCTATTTGTAGTCCTCTACACTTTTGTGTTATCATTCTCACTATGTCATACTTCTCCCCTCTTCCCCCATTTCCCCATCTCCAGACTATAATGGCAGGATCTTTTATATAGGAACTTTCTCTCCTCCAGGGCATGGTGGAGTACACTGCACAGATTATATAATCAACAAAACTACTGCATTAAATTAAACAAAGGAAGAAGTTTTATCCAATAACACAGGTGTAGGAGAATTCTGTATGATGTTTTTCTGAGGGATTGTGCTGAATTATCTACATTCTTTTACCTGGCTGTCATTATGAACAATAATAGTCGATTTTGAGGTAAAGATACAAAAATGGCCAGCAAACAGTTTCTCTGAAAAAACTTCATCTCTGTGGGTCTTTAATTGGTGACTTTCTCTTTAATAGCGATGTAACAAACTGAACCATGAGATTGTTAATTCTAGTCTGCTATACTGTTATGTCTAATACATTCACTTTTCATTTTAATCTTCAAATTCAAACCTGGAAAAATCAGAGGAATTAATGCCATCTACTTACTTTCTTTAAAATAAATATTCTTATAAAAAAGCAAAATAAAAGAATATAAAAAGGTTAGCAATTACACAATTTGAGGACCATGTCAATATCTAAACTAAAACTCAGTATGTTAATAGCTCAACTGTACTTCACTGTTACATACTTTAGGTCTTTAATATCAATACCATAATCTAAGGTTAGCAAAACACTATGGCAAATACTTACTTTCTTTAATGGCAAATCCAAACATTCCAGAAACAGTATCTATTCTAGTCCTAAGCAAAAAGCTTGAGATTCTGACAGTGAATGTCAAAGACTACTTTGCATATTGTAATTGAGAAGAGTATCACAGAATGTTGAGACCTTAGAGATCATCTGACCACTTAATCTAGTATTTCCCAATCTGTGAACTGTGAAGGTATTGCAAGATAGCTGCAAGGTCTCCCCATTTATAAATGCACATACACAAATGAGGCATTAGAATAAAACGTGCACACATACACATACATGTATAAACAAGCCCTGTTCCATCACATCCTTTATACATCCAAACGTACATATACAAATAGGGACACCCTCCACATCTCTTGAAATTTTATCATAATTACTTTAAATTCAACTTTGAGTCTACACTCAAGGGATTCCAACTCTCCTTTAGCCACAAGAACCTGTCCAGAATAGATCAGATTTGGTTAAAAATAAATTATGAAAATGAATTTAAAGGAATATAGTATTGGTTATCAATTGTATTGACAGTAATATCTCAAAGCATAACATGACACATTTTAATCATTAATCAGTATATTCAATTAAGCTTTAAACTCTCAATTTGCATGCCCCAAACATACTCAGATACTCTCTTTAAAAAATAGCTAATTATGATATGAAGTGAGGAGCTTAAAAGCTAACACACCCCCTTCAAAGCAACCTCTCAAAGCACTTATGAAAAATGCTTTGAACTTAGAATCAAGACAGGGATTTGACAGATTTATAAAGTTTACCTACTAGCTTAAAACCAGAAGCAAATTCTGCCACAAGGTTTTTGGTCACTTGATATTAGTGGATTGTTAAGAAAGCATTTAGATAGCAAAGTTATTACCACAAGTCTATAATTAACGCACACAGGCACACTAAAAATAGTGTACCAATGAAAGTCTATTAGGCAGTTTGATCTAGAATTAATTGGTTAATGTCTATATAGCACAACTGTACATAAATAAAACATGTGATTATTATAATTATGGAGAACCCAGTTCAAAATCCACCTCAAGTTCAAAGAATAGCAATTTATAATCTAGGCATAAGCATAAGGATTCATATAATTAACTGTAAACTGTATTTATTTTAATGTTATTTCAAATAATTAATAGAAAGTCTCACTCTACTTTCACTCAAAAGTTTGACATTCATTTGTAATGAAAGGATCACTGTTACTAAAAAGTTTGATTTCTTCTCTGCTCCCCCCTCCTCACCCCCTCCAAAGCATTTATTTCAGTTTACTTTGGAGAATTTATCCACAGGATGGGGAGAAAGAAAAGATGAGTAGACATATAGTCACAGTATCACAGGTTAAGTATCCACAAGACACGAGTGCTTTTACAACACAAAGCATAAAACACAAGGTTTTAAAAGATTTTCCCTTTAGCCAATTTATGATGGCTAGAATGCACATACAGTAGATGTTTAATAAATGCTCATTGTCTTTAGAGGAATTTTCTCATCTGTTCATTTCCCTTTTTCTCTGTCTACCATGTAGCAAAGCATTAAGAGACTTTCAAAAATAATTTATTTGAAGAGAAATTAAAGCACATGTGAGTGGCCCCTTCCTAGAACACATTCCTCCCTAATTTATGTTCCTGTATGTGATAGGGGAGAAGAGGGTGACCCTGTGGAAAGCACAAGAGCGTAGGTTATATGATCTGGCAATGAACTGAAGAGATACTATCTACACTAAATGACAGGGAAATGGATCTGGGATAAGAAAAATTGATCAGAACAGGGAGATGAAAGAATAATACCAAGCAATTCCTTAAATCTCACCTGTACTTTTAATTTGGGCTAGGTAATGGTGGTAATGATTCTGGAAGAGGGGAATATAGTCTTGAGTTGCTTTAGCTAAGGTCTCTAAAAGCTTTTCTTAGCTTGTAAGAATGTCCAAATACTTGGACTCAGAATTTGTTCATTGGTACCTTCCTTTATAGGGCATTTCTGAAGTATCTGCAAGGTACTATAGTAACTATAGGCAACAAGGTAGAAAGGATATGGGCGATCTCTGTATTTTTCCTTTTTTTTCAGGCATGAATAAGAAGGAATGAGAATAGAGAACAATACCTCACCCACTTGAACCATGCACAATGTTGGAATGCCCCTTGAAAAAGCAGAAGCATCAGATATAAGGAGAGACAGAATGGATCAGAAACGGGATGGTAAATAGGAAGGGGATGATATTGCTACCAACTGCAGGTAGGGAAGGAGAGAAAAAATGGCGAGGGCTAACTGCTGATGTAAAAATGAGACAGTTCCAGCTCTAGGGAATATTTAACATATTTCTTTCTGACTTACTGAGTAATAAAGCTGGACCTTTTAGAGAACTTAAATGCATATCAATCCAAGTATTTTTGAAATAAAGAGTTATGATGTAAGAGTATGTTTTTTATGAAAGTGGTGTCTTTTTTCTTACATCCAGTTACTGAATGACATAAGGCCAAGAAGTAGGCCATACAGTTCATTGATTCAACTCTAACGTGTTTAATTTTGAGAGCTGGTTTTACACCTAAAAAGCATTATGGTATTTCTCATGGTCTTTTAGAAATTAAAAATACGGGTTGAAGATGTCATCATTAAAAATAGAATAAAGACGTCTCTGTGGTAAGTATATTTTAACACCTCCTTCTTCTGGCATTTAGAATCTAATCTAATCATCTACAATGAATGGACTCATGAAGAAGACTGTGTAATCTGCCTCTTGAAAGAACCAGTGAGAGTGTATTCTACTGAATTTATCATAAGATAAACAAGAATTTATTACACACATGTGTGCTTGTGTATGCATGCGCGCGTGCACATACACACACACCTATCTCCTACATAATTCTTTTCAATCATTGTGACAGCTAAAAATAAAAACTGGGAAAGAGTAAACTAAGTGGCAGTCATATTCCCTCTTTATGCAATGACAAAGTGGGTCAATGAAGGAACAAAGAATTCAGTCAACAACTGACCAAAAACAAAGACTTTTTTATAGTAACACTGTTAGAGACCATTTTAAGAGTAAGGATGAATAATCCAGAGGCAAAAGAGAAAGCTGGGGCTCCAGTGACATATCTCCTTGATGTTCCTTCCACAAAATACTCTATCTTCCAACTCTGTGAATTCTCATGGGGCTTTGCCTAGAATTGTCTTCCTTTTCATCTATGCCTGCTGGCTTCCTTCAAATCTCAGCTAAAGTCCTTGCTACAAGGAGAGATTTTCCTAGTCTTCCTTAATCTTAGTCCCTTCTCTCTGAGATTATCCCTAATTTGTTTGTACTTTTTTTTGTATGCTGTCTCCAGTCCCCATTAGATTGTGATCTCCTTGAGGGCAGGAATTATTTTTGCCTTTTTTTGTATCCCCAGCACTTCGCACAGTGCTTGGCCTGTAGCAGGCACTTAATAAATGCTTTTTGACTTACATGCTAGGGGTATAGAACCTAGGTTACTTTCAATGAGAAGGAACACAATGATACAATTACCATATGACTAAAATTAAATCCTTCTCTCTATGCCTCAGATACGATTTTTTGATTACACTCCCTCAATTTTGAGTAGAAAACATAAGATTGTTTTCTTATTCAATTCCCCTGCTGTTAGGCTATTACTGTCAAAATTACTTAAGTGAACACATTATGGAAATTTTGTCCTCTATTATCAAGAGTGCTATTTGCTGTTACTGTTATTTTAGGTGAAGATAAAAGGTAGCTCTGCCTCACAGGGCTTTTGCAAACAAGGATACATTTTTGAAGTGGTTTGGCTTTCTGAATACACCCTATATTTGTGTTAACTGTATATTTAAAGTATTTCTTTTTCATTTCTCTATATGTTGAGAACAGATTAAAGCAAGGAACCATTAAGAGATTCTTGAGACATTCTATGGCATTTTAATTCCTACCTATCATGAACATCCCTCCACTAAGAACATAAATATTTTAGTTATTTCTTATATATGGCTGGACTAGTTACTAAAAACTTCAAGCAGGCCAAATACCTCCAGTTTCAGGTGCAATTCCATCATATTTAAATGCTCAGGAGTCATCTATGGGGTTACTATTAAATAGGAGCTTACTACTTTGATACGCAGAGTAAATTATGGTGCAAGTGGTAGCAACCACAGGGACTGCCTGGTCAGAACATCCCATTTCTTCCTTTTGATTTCCTTTCCTGCTGCATGCTCACTTTTGCAGTAAAATCACAGTGCTATGTTGATTTTAATAAACATATCAACAACACTATACCAAAGATATGAATTCTAGAGTCTGAGAAACAATGCCAACAAAAAGTTAGAAAACTACTGATTTAGAGAGTGCAAATAGATGGGAAGAAGGGTGGGGAATTTATTGGATAAAATACTTTTCTTGATTTTACCCCAGTGTAAACATATTAAAAATCTCCCTTTTAATTTCTTTAGAAATATCAAGAAATCACACGGGACAGAGCCAAGATGGTACATTGAAGGCAACCCAGTTGAACTCTCTCAACATTCCCCTCCAAAAGACTTTAAGATAATGCCTCAAGTAAAATTTTGGAGCAGCAGAGCCAACAGAAGGTCAGGGTGAGCCATTTTTTCCAGCCTAAGAAAACTTCAGAGATTAGCAGGAGAAATTTGATACCAAGGTGGAGACCTGTCCTGAACCCACACACAAGGCATTGGCAGCAGCAGCTTCAGGAGCTCTCAGCCCAGGGACAGTAGGGGTCTGACCAGACAACTGGTCAGAAAGAGCTTACAGAAGACCCTTTTCTGGCACTGACTGGCAAGTCTTTTGCCCATATGCAGTTCCAGGACAGAGAGGAGTGCCACTGGTCAGTCACAAGGGAGCAGGGGCCCTGGTCTCAGTTCCAAGGCAAAGAGAAGTGATGGCACTTGTGGCTACAAGGACCCCGGGAATCTTCCTGGGTAAAGATGAGAATACAGACCAGGAAAGCAGTGACGAAGCCTATCCCCATGTCACACCACCTTAGAAGCACCAAAAATTTGCAGACCTCCAGAAGTAGCCCTGAAAACGGCAGCATGAAAAAATCTGAAGCTTGAGACCATGCTTTCCTATCCCTAGTTGAGCAGAGCCCAACTTTAACAAAAAATTCAAAATCGAGAAACAGGCTAGAAAAATCAGTAAACAAATAACAACAAAAACTAACCATAAAAAGCTACAATAGTGGTAGAGAAGACCAAGATGTGAACTCAGAAGAACACAATGTAAAAACAGCTACAAAAATAGCCTCAAGGAAAAATTCTAATTGGACACAAGCCCAACAACAATTCCTGGAAGAATTAAAGAAAGAGATAAGAGTGGTAGAGGAAAAATTGGGAAAAGAATTGAGAGTGATGTAAGCAAATTATGAAAAGAGAATTAACAGCTTGGTAAAAGAGGCAGAAAAATATTGAATATAATAACTCAAAAAAACAGAATTGGGGCAGCTAGGTGGCATAGTGGGTAGAGCACCAGCCCTGGAGTCAGGAAGACCTGAGTTCAAATGTGGCCTCAGGCACTTGACACTAGCTGTGTGACCCTGGGCAACTGCCTCAAAAAACAAAACAAACAAAAAAACCCAAAAATCCAGAATTGGCCTAATGGCAAAAGAGGCACAAAAATTCACTGAAGAAAAGAACTCCTTAAAAAACAGAATTAGCCAAATGGAAAAAGAGGTACAGAAGCTCACTGAAGAAAACAATTCCTTAAAAATTAAAATTGGGCAAGAGGAACTTAATGACTCCATGAGACATTCAGAAACAAGAAAACAAAGCCAAAGGAATGAAAAAAAAATAGAAAATGTGAAATACTTCATTGGTAAAACAACTGAGCTGGAAAAGAGATCCAGAGAGATAATTTAAGAATTATAGGACTACCCAAAAGCCATTATGAAAGGAAGAATCTAGACATATTTTAATAAAATCAAGGAAAATTGCCTCAATACCATAGATCCAGAAGATAAAATAGAAATTGAAAGAATCCATTAATCACTTCCTGAAAGACATCCCAAAATGAAAACTATATTATATTATAGCCAAATTCCAGAGCTCCTAGGTCAATGAGAAAATACTATAATCAGCCAGAAAGAAACAATTCAGATATCGTGGAGCCACAGTCAGGATCATATAAGATTTAGTGGCTTCCTCATTAAAAGAAGACTTGGAATATGATATTACAGAAGGCAAAGGAGCTAGGATTACAATCAGCAATGACCTACCCAGCAAAACCAAGTATAATTCTTCAGGGGGAAAAGTAAACATTTAATGAAACAGAGAACTTTCAAGCATTCCTGATGAAAGGACCAGAGTTGAATAGGAAATTTAACTTTCAAATACAAGACTCAAGAGAAGCATAAAAAGGGAAAGATGAAAGAGTAAACTTAAGGGTCTCAATAAAATTAAATGGTTTACATTTCTATATGGGAAGATGATACATGTAACTTCAAAGAAATTTATTCTTATCAAGGCAGTTAAAAGGAGTTTACATAGACAGAAGGCATGGATATGAGTTGATTATTAAAATGATTGCCAAAAAAAATGAAGGGGTGAGAAAGAGGGATGCACTGGGAGAAGGGGGAAGGGAGAGGTAGAATGGAGAAAGTTTTCTCACATAAAAGAGGTATGCAAGGAAGAGCTGTTATAGTAGAGGGGACAATGAAGGCCTTGGTGGCAGGCAATGCTTGAACCTCACTCTTTGGAATTGGTTCAAAGAGGGCAGAACATACTCAGTTGTGTATAGAAATGTAAATTACAGAAAAGGGAAATAGGAGGAGAAAGGGATAAGAGGAAGGGAAGGGATGATAAAAGGGAGGGCAGATTAAGGTAGGTATGGTTAGAAGCAAAAAAGACTTTTGGGAAGGGACAGGATAAAGAGAGAAAAAGAAACAGAAGAAAATGAGATGGAGGGAAAAACACAATTAGTAATCATAACTATATATGTGAATGGAATGAGCTCACCCGTAAAACAGAAGTGGATAGCAGATGGATTACAAATCAGAATCCAACAGTATGTTGTTTATAAGAGACACATTTAAAACAGAAAGACACACACAGAGATAAAATAAAGGACTGGAGCAGAACCTAATATGCTTCAGCTAAACTTAAAAAAGGTGGCAATCATGATCTCAGACAAAGCAAAAGCAAAAATAGAATTAAGAGGGATAATCAGGGAAAGTACATTTTGCTAAAAGGTATTATAAGATAATGAAGTAATATCAAAAATTTTACAGCAAGACCTTATTTCTCAAATATATCCTGACTATAGAACTGAGTCAAGTTTATAAAAATAAGAGCCATTTCCCAATTGATTAATGGTCCAAGGATATAAACAGGCAGTTTTCAGAAGAAGAAATCAAAGCTATAGAGCCATATGAAAAAATCACTATTGACTAGAGAAAGGCAAATTTAAACAACTCTGAGGTACCACGTCACACTTATCAGAAATGACAAGTGTTAGAGGGGATGAGGAAAGAATAGGTACACCAATGAACTGTTGGTAGAGTAGTGAACTGGTTCAGCCTTTCTGGAGAACAATTTGGAACTAGGCACAAAGGGTTATAAAACTGTGTATATTCTTTGACTCAGCAATATCACTACTAGGTCTGTATCCCAAAGAGATCAAAGAAAAAGGAAAAGGACCTAGATGTCCAAAAGTACCTAAAGCAGCTCTTTTTGTGGTGGCAAAGAATTGGAAATTGAAAGGATGCTCATGAATTGGGGAATGGCTAAACAGGTTGTGGTACGTGATAGTGACAGAGTACTACGGCTGTGGGAAAGAATGAATGGGGTGGTTTCAGGAAAAAAAAATGGCAAGACCGATATAAACAGATGCAAAGTGAAGTGAGAAGAACAGCGGCATCATTGTTCACAGTAACAACAATGTTGTAATGATAATCGACTGTAAAAACTTGGCTGCTCTGATCAATACAACTCCAAAGAGCTCCCGATGAAAAAGTATCCACCTCCAGAGAGATAACTGATGAACTTTATTTTTCTTGTTTTTTTTTTGAAATGTGACAAACATGAAAATGTTTTGCATGATTTCACATATACAAATTGATATCATATTGCTTGCCTTCTTAGTGGTTGTGTGAGGGGCGGGAGAAAGGGAGAGCATTTAGAACTCAAAATTTAAAAAGAAAACAACGTTAATAAATAAATAATATATTGGAGAATTTTTTTTCATAAAGAAACATTAATAAATCATACTTTCCTCTAAAGCCCTGCCCAAAATCCTTGGGAGAGCCCTTTGGACAAAAAGGATTTTCTTGAAGAAATGTTTTGATGGTTTTACTGAAACTTTTCACAAAAATTTACTATTGTTAAATTTACATCATTGCCTTCCCAACTTAGAAGTGACTTGGATTCTAAGGGCAGTTAACTTCTGTACTAGTCATAAGACGGCTAGTAGGCTCACCCATCCTTCTTCACAGAAAAAGAATTAAGGTATCAATGGAAGGAAGTCTCTGAGTTAAGGGAATAGTCCAGAAGGAATGAGAGAGCAACTCGATTACTCGAAAAATTCTGGAATGCTAACTCAGTCCTGTATTTTTATGTTGTGATTTTTTTTCCTGTGGATTTCTATAAATGCAACCTGAAATCTTGGGGCAAATGTCAGAGAGCATGCTATGCCAGTCATATTGGAAAACTTGGGGTACTATGCCAGTTTGCACATCTCTCTCCAAGCTAGAAATGGCTTGGACATAGATTAATATGAAATAAAATTGTTTCTGGTAAGCCTGAGCCTAAAAACACAGAGTACAGTACATCTAGATGAAGTTGCCACAATACCACCTTACATTTCCATAGCTGTTTTCTAAAATTTCACAACATTCTGTGCATGTTTAAAAAATCATTTTGGAGAGAATTCTTTCAATGGATCATCTTTGGAGAATTTATAGAGAAATAAAGAAGAAGAAATGCATAGCATAGGAATAGGTAGAAAAGTTGGGGAGTGTGTCACTGGTGGGAGTAGCCACACTGATGAAACCATGGATTCATCAAAGTAATAATTCTGGAAAACCTAACAGTGTCCAAGTAAGCTAGACGCTTTTGAAGGCAAGGAGAACATTCTGGCTATCAGTAGGTCAGAAAGTATAGGATCTGAGTTCTTTCTATCAGTCCCTCAGCTAATAAACATTTAGTAAGTGCTTATTTGATGCCAGGCTCCATGCTAGAGTACTGGATATATAAAGACAAAAAGGAAAACAGTCCCTGCCCTCAAGGAGCTTAGAGTCTAAATTTACAAAGGTTTTGACCTGGATAAAATGTAACAAATGATTTGGTTTACCACAAACAGAAGGAAAAAAAAACACCACCACAACCAATAGAAAGCAGTGAATAATATTTACCTCTCAGTCTGGGAAGTATAAGTACTTACAAAAGCAAATTAAATTACCAACCCTATCTTTAAATAAATGCATGCTACACCAACTCAAATTCAAACGGCACTCTTCAATATAATAATTATACTAGCTGTGACATTAGCCCAGCTGAGAGCATATTTTTATTTTAACAAGCTTGAGTAAATGCATGAATGTGGGTACAGCTTTTTGCCTCAATAGTCAATACTTGAAAGCTGACTACAGCCTTTAATTTAAATGTTCGCTTGTAGCACCAACAGGACCACAGGGTTTCTGTATCAAAGAGGCACTCCCCCATCTTTCTGTGAGAACTGGGAATGAATGGTATATGGCACTAGAAAAACTCGTTTTCCCTTTTCCTGGCGGCATAAGCCAAACACCACTGCCTCATTCATCATGGTAGCATCACAATGAAGTCACTGATTTGGTTTGTAATGAGCAATGTGCAAAAAGGATTCTGGTGGTAGGATGATGCTTCATTCATGTCAACATTCTACAAAGCACAGCATAAAACTAAACACCACCAAATAATGACTCTTTCTTGCATTTAAAAAGCCCCTGCTTTTACCAATATGATTATGGAAAAAGGCACTCCTGTATATAAAAACTGGCTATTATTAATGATTCCGAGGTAGGCAACATGGTCTAGTGGCAAAAGCCTGACTTCAGATGGAATCCTGTAATTGGTTCTTATTACCTGGGAGACTTAGGGAAAATCACTTCCCCTTGCTACCCTTCAGTTTCTTATGTAAAAAGAAGGTAGTGGTCTCGATCTCTAAAGCTTCAACAAACATTTATAAGTACTTATGGTGCAAGGCAAATGAGAAGCAGGTGAAAATGAGATCATCTCTGACTTTAAGGACCTCACATCCTCGAATTCTACTGGAGTTGGGTGACAGGAAGGGGAATTATAATAGATAGATGGGCATAGCCAAAGTCATACAAAGTAGCTTCACGAAAGAAAGATTATTAACTACTGGGGGAAGAGTGGAAAAGAAAGGCTCTGTGTGGAAGAAATCTATGAATTCCATGAGGTTTACTTAAGGAGAGAGTATATTAGTTCAATGCATAGTGTCAGGCCTGAAGTCAGGAAGATTCATCTTTGTGAGCCCAAATCTGGCCTCAGATGCTTACTAGCTATGTGACCCTGGGCAAGTTGCTTAATCCAGAGTGCCTCAATTTCCTTATCTGTAAAATGAGCTAGAGGAGGAAATGGCAAAACACTCTGATATTTCTGCCAAGAAAATCCCAAATGGGATCTTGAAGAGTTGAACATGATTGAAAAACAACCAAACAACACATTCCATATTCCTGTCCATGGGGTAGAAAATGGGCCAGCATGTACAAGGAACAAGTAACAAGACAGCCTGACTGATTCAGAGAAGTAAAGACCCCCCAACTTTACATTATATTAAATTGCAAGGGTGCAAGGGACAGATGGGAACCAGACTGTTGAGAATCTCATCAGGCTAACAATTTTGTATTTTACTCCAGCTGCAGTAGGAGTCATTGATGACTTTTTCTTTTTAGTAGGGGAGTGACCTGATCAGATCTATGAATGGGAATACCAATTTGCAAACAGTATGAAAGAAGTAATGGTAAAGACACAGCCCAGAAGTACTCACCTCCAAATTCTATAATAGGTCAAAATATGTGTTCCCCAATTAAAATTTCAGAAAGGGATCCTAAATATTTACAATTTAGTCATCTGGTCAGTCAATAAGCATTTATTAGGTACCTACTATGTGTCAGGGACACAAGGAAAGTCAAGGAGCTCACAGTCTAATGAGGGAGAGAACTTGCAAACAATAATAGACAGACACAATATACGCAGGATAAACTGGGGATAGCGAAGGACTGGGAAAAACTTCTTACAGAAGGTGGGACTTTAGATGAGACATGAAGAAAGCCAGAGAAGCTAGAATGTGGAGATGAGAAAGAAAAGAGTTCCAGGCATAGGGGACTATGCTGTGTGAGGCACAACAAAGAGGCCACTGTCACTGGATCATGGGGTATACGGGCAGACAGGGGGAAGGGGAAGGTGTAAGAAGTCAGTAAGTCAATAAGCATTTATTAAGCCTCTAATATATGCCTGGCACTGTGCTAAGCACCTGGGATATAAAAAAAAAAGGCAAAAAAAGGAGTCCCTCAAGGAGTTTATAGTCTAATGGGGAAGTCAACATGCAAACAGCTATGTACAAATAAGCTAGGTACAGGACTAAAGGAGAGTAATCAACAAAGGAAAGGCACTGGAATTAAGTGGGATCAGGAAAGACTTCTTGTAGAAGTTTTAGCTTGGACTTGTGGGAAGCCAGGAAATCTAGGAGGTATAGATGAGAAGGGAGAATATTCCAGGCATGGGGGACAGCCAATAAAAATGTTCCCACGTGGGAGATGGAGTGTCTGAGAAGACTGGAAAGATAGGAATGTGACAATTTAGGAAGGGCTTTAAAAGCCAGAGAGGATTTATTGGAATCCACAGGAGTTTATTGAATGGGGAGATGATATAATTAGACTTGTAGAAGGAGAATCCGACAACTGAGTAGAAGATAGATTGGAATGGGGAGTCTTGAGACAGGGAAATCATCCAGAAGGCTACTGCAATAGTCCAAGTGTGAGGTTATAAGGGCCTGCATTCGGGTGGTTACAGGGTCAGAGCAGAGAAGGGGGCGTATATAGGAAATGTCATAATAATGGTAGAATTGACAAGTCTTTGCAATAGACTGGACATAGGGGATTGGGAATGAGAATGAGGAAATCCAGATGACATCATGATTGTGAGCTTGGGTAACTGTAGTGGTTCTCTTTCTTGCTCCGTGTGTGTGTGTGTGTGTGTGTGTGTGTGTGTGTGTATGTGTGTGTGTGTGTGTGTGCGCGCGCGCATGCACGTGTTTATGTATACACACACGCACACATGCACACGTACTTGGACCAACAATTAGCGTAAGCAACTTTTTTCTTGGTAAGCTTGTTCTTACCTTCCCCTAAAATATCTTCTTGCCCAAGCTGTGAAGGCACAAGAATTCTATTTTAGCTACTCTTTTGTGAATTAAAGAACTCATTTAAAATGCAAATACGTTATAGGAAACACATTAAGTCATTATCCTACATTAAAACCTTAGCCCAAGGGTCACACTGAAGGAAAAAAATACAACTAATGAAGGTGGTCTTACAACCCCAGACTTTAAAATGTTACAAAGCAGTTATGATTAAACCTTTCTGTTACCAGAAAAAAAAGTGAGGAACACTAGAGAGTCAACTAGGTGTATACAAAACAAAAATCACCGTTCAACTAGCCTATTGCAAGTTTTAAAAATTAGAGAAAGGATTCATTTAACAAACGTACTTGGGAAACTGGTTACCAACCTGGTGGGAAATTGATTTAGACCCACATCTTATACCATATGCCCCATATCTGGGTGCAAGATTTGCACATAAAAAAGTAAAAACAAAAAAACAACCCCCCCAACCTAGTATTAACATGATCACAGAAAATAGAAAAAAAAGTATTTATCTCTTTTGTGAAAGCAAGATACCATATCATCTCCTCCCTTCCTCTCCCTCGCAAACATTTAATAAACTCTAGTGGTTTCCTATAAATTCCAGGATCAAATATAAATTCCTCTGTATGGTGTTCAAAGCCTTTCATAACCTGTCCCATCAACCCTTCTAGTCTTCTTACACCATACTTCCCCTTAGTGTACTATGATCCAGTGACACTGGTCTTACTTGTTGATCCTTTTCTAGCTATTCCCCTTGCTTGGAATTCTCTCTCTCTTAGTCTCTGCCTCCCAGCTCCCTGATTCCTTCAAGTCCCACGAAAAATTCCACCTTTTGTGCAAAGACAACTCCAAAGGACTCAGGATGGAGAATGCTATCTACATCCAGAGAAAGAACTATGAAGTATGAATGCAGATTGAGGCACACTTTATGCCTGCTTTTTTCCCCCTTTTTTTCCTCTTTTGTTGTTTTTTTTTTTGGTTCTATTTCTTCTTTCTCATGATTCATTCCATTCGTCATAATTCTTCTTCACAACTTGACTAGTGTGTAAATAAGTTCAATTTGAAGTTATACGTAGAAGACATATCAGATTCCGTGCCATCTTGGTGGGGGGGGGGGGAGAAAATCTGGAACTCAAAATTATGTAGAACTGAGTGTTGTAAACTAAAAATAAAAAAATTAGAAAAAAGAAAAATTCCACCTTTTACAAGAAACCTTTCTAGATCCTCCCTGCCAGCCCTCCCCCCATGCTAGTGCCTTTTCTTTGTTGATTGCCTCCATTTTAACATGAATATAGCTTGCCTGTACATAACTATTTGCGTGTTATCTTCCCAATTAGACTGTGGGATCCTAGAGAATAGAGGCTGTTTTTGTCTTTCTTTATATGCCCAACACATAGTAGACCCTTAATATTTACTGACTAACTGAAGGGTTATTCTGTTTTCACTATGCAACAGTTACCTATAGGTAACGTGAACCTTTGATGACTTCTGAAGAATTGGAATTTTGAACAATTAATTTTTCTGTGTTAGAAGTAGGTTGAAAAGAAGAAAAAATGGAAGGCCAACTCTGTCCTCCACACAGTCCTTACATATGAGACATGGGACAGTTAAGTTCTGAAGAGGAGATAACAGCAAAGCAGAACAAAAAATCCAACAGATTTGTAATGGGAAAGCATGAACTCAACTCCCAACTCTAGTTACTTATTAGCCCTATCACCCTTTGGCAAATCCCAGTGTCTATGGGCCTCAATTTCCTCCTCTGTCAAATAAAAGTGTTGGGCTTGGATTTTGGAAGGATTTCCTACCATTATAAAAGAATTCAAGTTTTCCTTGATGTTGCTCTACTTTTCCCATCTTCTAAAAAGGGAATTCTAAAATCTATCTATGTATAATGTTGAGACTCACTTTGAATTCATCATACCTCATTTAGATGATTAGATAAATAAAAATAATTAGATAAGTAAAAAATACTGCTTTATAAAAAGTATCCATCTTAATTTAGGCAAACAAAACCCCTTTATTTGCTCAAACAAATAAGGAAGCAATCATTATAACAGACTGGGTTTTGTAGACATTATGACAATAGTGTAAAGGAATTAATTGCAAAAGTAAATATTTTTACAATAGTAAAATGAAATAAATAATTTGTAAAACCTCTGAGAAGTATTTTAAATATTGGACAGTGTGGCTTGTTCGGGATTGGGAGGAGGGAGAAAAGTTAGGCTTCTCTTCAGTGGTTTTTATAAATAGTGTGCTATTCCTGGGTCCAAAAGCATGGTTAAAGAACTTAAAATTTCAGATAAAAAATTTTATAACCTGCCATAGTTCTCTTAATAAGAAAACATCAGAAAATGAATGTGTTTTACATAAAAACATGTACATTAGCTTATGGAATTCAATTAGGCAAATATTTTCTTAAGCAATTCCTTATCTTTAAGACATTGTGTTGGGATTTTCTGTATGTACAAAGCCAAGAATGAAAAAAAAGGAGCCTATAGGGTATGCAGCATGTTCCACCTATAATTCCATGCAAAGGAAGTGATATGTGTTCATCATATGTTCTCTTGGACCAAAAGTGGTCATTGCAATTAATTGAGTTCAGCTGTTTTTCAATGTTGTTTTCAGGGACAATTTTGTAGAGAAGCATACACATTCTCCATGCACCGACATTCTACTCCCAACTACAAAAAGAACTGAAGTCTCTTGGTTGATTTACTCAACTGGATTTGTGATTTCATCGATGTGTGTATTTCTTCTTGTGATTTGGACCACAACCAGTCCACCCCTGCTCAAATATGTCCTGTGCATGTCTTCCCATAAATTCACCACAAGGAGTCTATCCAATGTGCTGGGAATCTTCCTCACTTCTTCTACTTACATTTGCAAAATCCAGCATTCTCTCAGTTCTGTTTTGAAGCTTTAAATTTTCCTATCTCTAAAAATATTTCTAATTTTTAAATTTACAGCAAGTACAGGGGGAGTTGTGTGCCTAACCAGATGAATACTTACTTTTTACAAAGCAGTATTTTTTATTTATCTAATCATCTAAAAGAAATATGATGAATTCATAGTGAGTCTCAACATTATATATAGGCAGTTTTAAAATTAAATTGCATGATCACTTAACATCTACACCATCTTATTTGATCTTCACAATAACTCTGTTATGTGGGAAGTAGTAGTTTTATCTCTAGTTTACAGATGAGAAAACTAAGACCGGATAATGCTAATAGCACTCTAAGGTTGTGAAGTGCTTTTGAATATATTACCTCCTCTGATCTTTGTAACACCTCTGTTAGGTATTATGACCTTCATTTTATAGATAAGGAAACCGAGACCAAGAAAAATTTAAGTATATGGCTAAGAGGGTCATATGGCTGATGGATAGCTGAGACAGGATATGAATTCAGTTCTTCCTGACTCCAAGCCTGGCACTCTAGCCACTTTCCCACCTAGCTACCTGACTTGGTCAAGATCTCAAAGCTTCTAAGAGGCAAAGTACATATTTAAAGCCAGGCTTACTGAATCAAAGTTCAGCAGCCTTTCCACAACACCAAATTGTTTGCCTCCCTAAATCTGATTTCTCAGCATCACAGGGGCTCTGGAACTTTGAGATTTCATTCCTGCCCCAAATCACAAATATTGTTGTATGTACTGAAGAAATGAGATAGGGCTCATGGTTAGCTAGTTTACTAGTTTGGCTTTGTATCATTAAAAATTATTATTTACAGATTATTTGTTTCAGTCTGTTTTTGATTTAGCGAATAAAAAAGTGTTAAGAACCAGATGCCCCAGGATATGACTGTACTGACTGATTCTAGACATAATGATTTCCTTATCTGTTGTAAGAATTGGGGGCAAAAGGTCCTGGTAAACTAAGATATACCAAATCGGTTTGCTCAATTAAGCATTTTGATAGGACAGAAGGAGCAAGTTATGGCCCACAGTCTTCCCTCTCAGTTAGTGTTGATATTTGAGAAGGACTGGTGAAGAAAGAAGACATAAATGCCCAAATGCTGAATGCCAAGGAAAATGATTATTACATAATCTTAGACCATGTTTCCCAACCACAGGTTATTTTTCATAAAGATCCTGAATACAGGAAGGAATAGGCCTTTAACACATTTAATGATTATAATAGAAATGAGGGTGTTAAACAGATGGCACAAAACCATTCTTATCTAAATTAGGCCTTTTTTATTATTATTTGTTGAAGTTCCAATCTAGGGTCAAGGCCATCTCCCTCTCTGTGACTCTGGGTTATGGAAGACGATACAAACCAAATTAAAGGGCATAGATCTTCCAGAATGACCAGATCTGTTTACCACACAGTAAAAATTTCCACAAGCCACCATTATTGCTTGACATACAGTGCATAATATGGTGCTTGCTGATTGATTAGTGGGAATAGTTTTAACCTGAAAAAGGAAATGGGACAGTTCTAGAAATTCTGCTATTCTGTGGGATATTTTTACAGGATAGAAGTCATCACCAAAGGGGATTCTTCCCTGTCGGCTTGGTCTACCGCTCTTTTGATCAAGAAAGGATAGAAAAAACTATTTGTAGAAGATTCCTGACCAAATCACAAAGCCTTTGTAAACCATGCTTTGATATTAAACTCTAGTCTCTACAAAGAGAAGGAAAAAAATCCTCAAAAACATACCAGCAACAATGGTCCAGTCCTCAAAATCTACTCCCTCTAAAGATTAAGAGAATTCAAAGAAAATGAATAGTTTCCCCCTTCAGAATCTCAAGTGTTTTTTAAATGTTTCAATTTACCATATAAATTATGGATAATCTTATTGATTTGGCTATTAGTCTGTTTTCTGTCTTCTGTTGTACTTTATGTATTGCCACAAAATCAAATAATCCTTCTGAACATTTCCCTAGAGTAACCCATATAGAACATAGAAATCCAGGTGCCTGGATAAATCTAAACACCTAAGTAATCTGCTCAGTATTTGTGCCCTCAGGTGGCTGAAGAAAAGAAGATTAAATTTATTCCTGTCTTCCCACCCCCCATCCCCACAAAAGGGGGAATTCTATAATGGTAGTTCGGTATAAATTAGTTTCTTAGGAAGGAGAAAATTAATTGCAGTTTAATACTTTGTCACTGATTTAACCATCATTTGTTCCTTCCTAAGAAATATACTCTAAAAAGCTTTTGGACTGACTAACATGGATGTATTTTAATATTTCAAACGCCTGTGAGTGAGTCGGTGAAGGTATGTCCAACATACCATTACAACTCCTCTACAACTCAGTAGACAGTCCTAAGACAGTCCCTAGGGCTGAAAAAAAAATCATTCACCTTACAACAACCTTCTTTAATCAATCAATCAAAAAACATTTATTAAGAGCCTACTCCATGCTAGGTACTGTGCTAAGCAACAGTCTTTATCATTATCATCAACTGCCTCTCCAAAGACAATCTTGCCCTGGCCCTTTCAAAAGCATCTTTTTCTTTTGGGGTTCTCTTACGATAGTCCCCAGAATAAATGACCTTGGAAAATAATCGTGTGCCCTAATTCAGTTACATGTAAATTAATCACTTTCAAAGACATCTCATGATTTCCAATCTGTGATGTATAAATAAACTCCAAAAGTTAAGTTCCCAATTATTAATTTTTTTACTTTGTTTACTAAGATGCTACCTTTTTTAGGACAGTATCCTGTCTATTAATGTGAATAATATGACTATTTATTGGGTCTGTCCAACAGCATTAAACATCAGCTTTGCATTTATTAATCATTTCATAGAAAATCACAACTATTCAAGGGCATACTACAGAGAACTTAAGATGTCAACTGTTGATACACAAAAACAACAGTAGACTATTTCAAATTACCTATCACATTTACTTGGTTTACATTATTTATTATTTAATACTAAGGAAGAAACAAGAAAACCAAACCCTAAGACAACCATTCTGTTCCACATGTGGCATTGAGATACTTAAAATGAGGTCTAGAGCTGAGATAGTGATTAATTTAGGAGCTGGTACAGCAGGTTTAAACTTCTTTATCATGCACCCACACACCTGTTAAGTCTGATTCAGCAAAAGTCCACCCACAAAAGGGAAGAGGGGAGGAGGAAAAAACAAACAAACGACAAGCTTGATTTCCATACTCTGGAAACCTAGGAAAACAAGTACAACCAGGAAAAATCCACTTGTGTCCAATGTGCTTTCTACATAAACACGTTTTTTAGGTGAATTTCTCCCTATGTTGCATTAACTTAGGTCATAATTGGCGATGCCACAGAGAAATACAAGAAAATCACATATTTTTGTTTTTCTTAATCAAACAAAAATTTGACAGTGAGCCATGGCAGCTATGGTTTGATCCATTTTCCTCCTGCTGGTCATTTATGCAATGAAGATGATGTGCAAAAATTATTTTGCATTTATAAAAGGAGTTGTCTATGATTCCATGGGGATCTAGCTATAAAGCAGCCATGTATCTCAATACAGTTTCTTTTGTCTCGTTCTTGCTCTTTGATGTGTAAGTCAGTTGAAAAGTAAGCTGGGATCTCTTTGATGTTGAACTTTGAGACTTTATTGTTACTAGCATGCCTACAAGGAGAGCTGTCAGTCAATTTTTACATCTGAACACCCATGTTTCATTATGGTACCTCTTTTACAAGCATCAACCTCTAAATACATGTTTCCAGATTCTTACTGATTACCACACTACTCTTAGAGAATAATGATGTGCTCAAAATACAATTGAAACAACTGAATTTTCAGTAAACACCTTCAGGTAACATCTATACTGGTCTTCAACCAAACTTTTTAAGCAGAAAATAGTCTTAATGAAAATATTTTTTGCAAATAAAACATTTTGAAAACACTCATACCATCTTACTGTTTAAACATAGGGTAACCAAGATTTCTATTAAAGAAACACTGAAATCATAGGAGAATTATTAGCCCCACCCAAGAAGGAATATGAACACAGGGTGCAAGCAAAACAGCTCCAATCCCACTACCTGTAAGGGGCCTTTCCTAGTCTCCTCCTACCCTCCATCCCTCACCCCCACTGCCAATACCTTCCCTGTGAGATTATTTTCCATTTACCCTGTATATACATAGTTGTTTGCATGTTTCTGCCTTCATTAGTGAGCAGCTGCATTTTTGTTTGTATCCCCAGTGCTTAGTACAATGCCTGGTATATACTAGGTGCTTAATAAATACTTGCTGATTGGCTGACAATAGACTTGTGAGAATGTCCACAAAATTTTAGGATGCCTTAACCTATCTCAAATAACTTGATGTGTTTTGTAACGATGGTTGAAACCCAACACTTCACTTCGAAATTGTCTATGAAACAAACATTTACTCTTGGAACATTATTTTTCGGGCTCCTATCAAACAGAGTATTTCTCCAAATAATGTCATAATTAGAAAATACTTGTTGGCATTGGCACAATTTAAGTTAGGAAAAAAATTCTTTCATGTTCTTGGAGACAGCTGTTAGGTCAATAAGCCTTTACCTACTTAAAGTGCATCCATGTATGTGCATTATGTATGTACAAGTTCTCAAGTGGATGCCTCTATTTTTAAACATGGAATGTGTTAATTTTTAATGTTCTTGTTATCATGAGCAGTATAGTATCCTCCAATTGGCTTCACTTTTCAGGCTCATCGACTAGCTTCTAGTACTACTGGACAACAGGAAATACTTTTGGCAGAACCTCCACAAAAGCAAAATACAAGTTGACTTTGCTGACTTCTTGCAACCCTTGTTTATGTCTACCTGCGATTAAAAAAAATGTTTTAAGGTAAACCAAGAGTTTTGAGTCATCAGTTCCAAAGTGAGGAAATATAATATTTGTGTCATAAGAAAATCTAGATGTCATTTTTCTTTTATAGATTGGCAAAAAAAGCCAGTTATAATTAAGAATAGAATGCCAAAAGTGTTTCCACTTCTTGGGTTTCTGAAGGAATAAAATCAGTGTTGTACACTAGTGATGTAATGCTGAAAGTGGTGTTAAGGTTCTTATTTTCCTCTTGTAGAGTGTGGCCTCTTTGAGGGTAACAGAAGTTTTATTTTTGTCTTCAGATCCCCAGAACCCAGCATAGTGCCTGGCACATAGTAAATGCATGCTTATTAAATTACAATTACAAGTACATTTTAGGAGTTTTAACCCAACTATCAAAAATTTAAAAAAAGGCTTTGAGGCTAGAATTTGATAGTCAAGGTACAGGTACAGGTACAAATATAAGATCCCAGTCTGGAAGCCTTTATTGTTACTCAAGAAAATCTGATACTTAATCTAGACAAGTAGGTTACCAAGTAATTCTACAGACTTCCTTTTTTTAAAAAAATCTATTATACACTTGGAAACAAATAGCTGATTAGATGGTATTTCACTCAACTTTTTTGGTATCTGGGGCAGGAAAAGATAAGTAAGAGAGAAAATCTGAACAAATCTTGAACCAAAAAACAAAAACAAATCAGTACTCTATCAAAGGCTCGCAGCATCATTCCACATTAGATAAGACTTTTACGGAACCACAGAATCTGAAAAATCAAGAAATCCCAGAAATCATCTGATCTGACCCTCTCAGTTTACAAAGTAAGAAACTAAGGTCCAGAGGACTGAAGTAACTTGCCCGTGGTCATATAACTAGTTGGTAGTAGAACTAAATCCAAAATCTTTGTCTCCCAATCCAGTGTTCTTCTAACTACAGCACACTTCCATGGTACCAAAACTTTGTTGTTGAATACTGGAAAAATACTAATGGTTTCCTCAAGACTCTAACTTCTATGGAACAATCACATATTATTTAGTGTCCACACAATAACAAGGTGTGATTTATGAAATCCATAGCACACAGAAGCACAGTTCACAGGCAAAGAAAACTGCTTCATAGCACGAATAGGAACAAATCCTTATAAACGGACCACATAAATAAGCTATCAATCACAAAAGTAGTCTTCTGGCCTTC
This sequence comes from Trichosurus vulpecula, assembly GCF_011100635.1. Taxonomy (NCBI): domain Eukaryota; kingdom Metazoa; phylum Chordata; class Mammalia; order Diprotodontia; family Phalangeridae; genus Trichosurus; species Trichosurus vulpecula. The sequence goes on from NC_050580.1 coordinate 144,383,306, forward strand.
TCAGGTATGATTTCACATCTGCCCTTCTCAGGTATGATTTCACGTCTGCCCATCCTCATTTCTACTCTAACCAACAACAGGCCAAATCGACTTAAACTCAAGTAGGCACCAAGTATATGACAAAATCAACATAAAATTTAAAAGGTGACATAGAGAAAAAGATTGTTTTTATACTCAGTACCACTGTCACCCTTAGAGGAAAATTACATGTACTAAATAAAGGAAATTTATTTTAATTCAATATCTTAAATCTAACCTCTTTGCTACCTTTTTTTCCTTTGAAGCAAATAACGCTCAGCACCTTCTATAAATAAAAGTACTATATTGGCCTTAACTATATCAATCTTTATTTTTCCCCCCGCTAGAATTCCTAAATATTCTATTCTATTTTAAATGACATTCACTTGACAGAATCTACAAAACTCTTTCAGTATAGTAACTGACAACTGGTTCAGTTGAATTCAATTTCCCATTGCATGTTTCAAGTCCTGAGATGGGAGCAGAAGCTAATACTTTTCACAGAGCATTTAAGTTCTTAGCTTAGGGTTCTATGAACTTATTTTAAAAATATTTATTTTGATCATTACATTTCAATTTAATAGGTTTTCTTAGTTACCCTATGTATTTTACTTTATGAATTTAAGGCCATTATTCTGAGAAGGGGGCAGCTAGGAGGCACAGTCGATGGAGTGCTGGGCCTAGAGTCAGGAAGACCCATGTTCCTGAGTTCAAATCTAGCCCTCAGACACTAGCTGTGTGATTCTGGGTAAATTACTTACTCTGTTTGTCTCGGTTTCCTCATCGTTAAATTGAGCTGGAGAAAGACATGGCAAACTGTTCCAGTATCTTTGCCAAGGAAATCCCAAATAGGGTCACAAAGAGTTGGACATGGCTGAAAAATGACTGAACCTTCTGAAAAGGGGTCCATAGGCTTCTCCAGGCTGCTGAAAGAGTTTACGACATAAGAAAGGCTAAGAACCTTTGAAATAGCAGAATACTAATGAAAAATACAGCTTGAAAAAATGTCATATTTCAATTCATATATGTACACAGACTCGTTCTTTACTGCATATTTTTTTAAAATACACATCACAGTAAATGTTGATTATTTTTAAGATGATTTATATCACGTAAGGTACTTCTTTAATTAGGGAGGAATTCAATTATGAACTGAACTACTATTCTGTGAAACTCTTACAGATGATCCATCTGATAGGATGCTTCTTGAAACAGTGAAAACAAGAAATGAACTCTGCCAATACTCACAGGTCTGAGAGCAACAATTGTTACTAAGGTCCAGATAAAAGCCCAATAGCAGCATAAAATTCATTGAAACATTTGAATTTGGAAAGATATTTTAAAAGCAACAATGGCAACAAACTGCATTGTATATTTAAAGAAACAGGAAGTAAAAGATTTTATCTAGATCACAACAGGAAAGTTAAAACTATATTTTTTGTTTTTCCATATGTAATGTACAACTTGATATCAAACTCTTGTTAAATTACACCATTTGTTCTAAAGTTTATAAAACCAATTATGAATGCATTTCTATTATTGTATTTCTCACAGCACTTGGAACTGAGCTTCATTCAAGGAATACAAACTATATTTATCATCTGAGTTAAATATACTTAAGTGCATCAAGTAAACCCTTTACATGTTTTGGGAAGAAAGGCTGGAAGTTTTAGTGTTTAAGTTGTTTTAATTTACATCTTTCAGCTAGCCCCTTGACCCCACCTTTTCCTGTTAAAAAAAAAAGGAGTCTGCTGATTTAAGGAATGAAAGCACTAAGATAATTAGGCAAGGCTAGAAACTGTATTTTAACGAATGTAGGACAAAACTTGGGAAAATAGAACATAGGTGAAGCAGAGTGATTCAGTGGATTTGGTTTTACAACTACTTATATAGCCTTGGTCAAGTTATGTCATTTCTCTGGACCTCAGTTTCCTCATTTGTAAAACGAGGGGGTTGAATGAAGTGAATTCTGAGGTTCCTTCTAGCTCTAAATTTACGATGCTCCGCTCTTCTAAGACAGAGGTCTATAACTGGCTATTTCTTCCCCCAGAGCACAAGACCATAGTTATGCCTGCAATAGAGACAAGAAGAGTTAAAAATAAAAACCATCACCTCATTTAACTTAAATTTATTTTAAAAAATCAGAGGTGACTGCTAATCTTCCCATTTTCTCCAAATGAGTACTTTTCTTTCATCTGATTTCTCTAAATAATTGTGCAGCTGATTGAGCAGGTGAATTTTTGAAATATATCTGTGAAGGGAGATACAGGGTACACTATCCCAACTTAGAAAACAATTTCTACTTTTGGTCTCTCTTTGCCATTAGCTGGATAGATAATCATTGGTGAGCTATTACGGCTTTTATCCTTCATGGGCCTGAAGCCACTAGAGGGCATCCTTGATTCAGAGCTGATGCAGAATTGTGCTAAAAGCCATCATTCAAACTCTTTCCTCCTATGCACCTTTAATTAGGTTGCACATTTATTTTTGATTTACCCAAGTTTACAACAATTAATTTCAGACTGATGGGAAACATTAATTTCCAATAAAAAAATAACTAACATCTTCTATATAGGCACAGAAAGAGGCAAAGACACGGTATAACTCAAGATGGGACTGGAAGACATCCTAATTCATGAGCCTTAAAGTAAGACACTCTCAAAGTTCAGAGAGAAAAATTAGAAATTTTAAACAACTTTTTCTTATTCCTTCTCTTCCCCACAACTTAGCTCTTAGGTGCTATAATAAAAGTAAAATTAGTACAAATGAACTGTTCCAGCTACCTCTGTATCCCTTTCACCAGGCTCTGTGCACAGTGGGCACTTGAGAAATGTCTGTGAATGGAACTGGCATATGCCATGAGAAGTAGGCTTTTGGCCATCTAATCTATTTAGAGGCTCTACCTTCAGGCTCTGTTCAAAAGATCTCTTCTGAATATGTTTACAAGGATTCTCCCTTAGATATCACTCTCATCATAGGAAAAAAAAATATACCAAAAGTCAGAACACTCCAGAGTTATCTACCAAAAAAGCATATTAAAACTAGAATATGAATTTGTGACTACTACTCTTCCACCAAATAAATGGGGCTACAGTCTAGTTTGCTTTATTAATGACTCATCCTCGCTGAAGATTAAGTGTTGGAGCAGATCATCTGAGTTACAACCTTCCAAATAATCTCATGCAAGGTTAATGATACTCACCTAGATCCTCTTATATCAGAAAAGGACTTAATAAAAATCATAAAGGAAAATGTCTAGCGGTAGGCAGATAGAATAATTTCTTTTATGAAGAATCATTTTTTAAAATAGTAATTTAAATATATTAGATTCAGAAGAACATTACCTAATTGAATCTCCTCTCCTCTCCCATAAACCGCAGTGAAGAACTCCCATAATTGTGTATAAATTCACATATCAGTTCTTAAAGCATCTTGCCTTTCAGAAAGAAAAATATTAAAAGGAAAGATGGCTGGATTAGGAGTCAGAAGACCTGGGTTTTCATCAAAGCTGTGATACTTATTAGCTATTTGACATTTGGTAAATATCTAAGCCTCAGTTTCCTTTTTGTTTAAAAAAATTAGAGAGGAGAGGGAGGAAATAATATTACCTGTCTTGTCTCTGTCATAGGGTTGCTGTTAAGGATCAAACAAGGACATATAAGCAAAAGTTTATTTTTGAAAGTTTACATTATATATTTTAAAGTTTATATTTGAAAAATATAAAGTTGAAGGGATTTTATAAATAAGTAACAACTGTCATTTACCTCCCACTTATGATATACTTAGTAAATTCAGAAATAAAACCAAATCTTAAAAATGAAATCCAGAATAAGTCTACTTAGAAATATCAATTTAACAGTTTTTCCTTGCCAGTAACGCCTGGACATTTTTAAGTTTTCCAAGTTAACTATATCAAAATATGACAACTCAGAAACATGATCACAGTTCAACTTCCCTTCACTTTGCCCATTTCATATCATAATATGCTGTTGTTATACATTGAAATCTCTTTCCTCCAGTTTTGCCTCTGTAAAGGTGGTACAAAGAATATATGTTATATCATGTTATACTTGATAATGACAGATTAAAAAATTCTAACTATGAATCTCATTGCCTGGCACAAAAGACTAGATGGGTGATGGCAATGGGGACGAGGGGTTAAATCATGCAAAAAACACAGTTTGGAAATCATCCTCTAACGAGGGTAAGTTTACAGCCAAACTTTTAGCATGATACTTCAATCTACAGCTCAGGTACCAGTGGCTTTCCATCTGTCACACACCATAAATACACACAAAAGACAATTATTATGTGGAAAGAACATGGAATTTTTGGTGCTATTTATTGCTACACAATCTGTTGTACTACCAAATTTTAAAAGTAGTTCTGCAGTTAAATCATATTTCATTTTCACTAGTAAATAACAAAAAATGTAAAAACATACGTTGTTGGAATTGTTTTCCTACGATGATATACTTTTATTGAATTTCTTGCACAAAGGTACAATTACTAATCCTAAAAGCATCTTGAAAGACATTTTTAAAAACCTCAGATACAGGAAAACTGAACCTAATTTACGATAGAAAATGGGAAAAAACAAAAAATACTTTTGCAGATCCTCCTATAGGACAAATGTTTTCAATTTATTTGCTTGCCTCTTTTTAAAGCTTAAAATGAGCTGATTCTATCTCGGATAGGGTACATTTTGAGGTTTCCCACACTAGCCTTTTCAGTTAACCACTTGATTATCACATTTATTTTACCATATACCTCCTAACATGGAAAGCAGTTTAGTAAGAATAAAATCAGTCCCGTGCCAGAGTCTATTTTGGAAATATATTTTATCTGCACAATTATTCTTTAATCAAAAGTACTTTTTGAATCAAAAGTATTTTATTAGGCCTAAATGACCAAGATTTGAAGTACTGTCCCTTATGAAACAATAATCTTAAACATGAAGGGATGATTCCAGTCTTCCTTGGAAGCGGGACCACTCAGTATAAATCATATATTGAAAGTTCCATGTGAGTGAAAATTGCATTGTGATTTCCTTGAGTATGATTTTTTTTTTGGAGAGGGGCCTGGTGCTCTGTAAAAAAAAAATGTTCAGAAAGCAGCAGCTCTTAAAAAATCACGCTTCATTTTTAAATTCTGGCAGAACTTTAATTGGATAAACATCTTTTACTTTTGTCACAGACTGAAAAAAGAAAAATGTCAGAACAAGATGATCCCAGTTGCTACATTCTTTTAAAAAGTGGCCATTTCTTTTCCTCCTTTGAACTTACAAGGCTGAACATCCAGCCTTGTAGTGAGTGACAGCATTAGCCATCCTGGGCTGGAGATGCAACCTTCACCCTCTTTCAACCCTACATTTCAAAGGTCAGCCAACCTAAGCAAGAAGTCCCTGCTAGTGATGTTTAAGAATTAAGATGATGACACCAATGTTCTTACCAAATGACTGTGGGAATTCAAAGGCTCTAAAAATATAAGACCACACTTAGAGATGAAAATGCCATGAATCATTAAACTATAAAGCATAGTCGAGGTGGTAAGGTAACTAACCTGTATTTGTACAGGAATGGTACAGGCTTAAAAAAAAAAGGACCTCAATGATGGTGCATTTATTTACTTTGACTGCATTCATCACTCCTATACCTCCATCTGCATTAGACTGAATTAAGGAGATACATTAGGCAAAGGAATATAACCTGTTGTGTGTGATGAATATATCCCATTTCCTTTAAATACCAGACTATAGTGTGACATTTGGCCAATGAATTTTTCTGATGTGCAGGACAAGTCATCCCCTGATTGTAAATGCTATGCCTCGATATTTCAGTTTGCCTTAGAAATAATCCAAATGGGATTAGGATTGTATTGGTAATATAATAAACAAAAACAAAACTGAAAGATGAGGACATAAATTTGCTCAAATGAAGATTTATTGCCTCTAAGTATAAAATCACTTTAAGCCTAAACTCATTTGACAACTAACACAGGGGAGGGATTTTCTTCCCTTAGGTTCAGAAAGATTTGTTTAATGATATTTTAAAAATATAAACAAATCAGTCAACAAAGAGTGTTTCTGTCCTATGATTTCCCATTCTCTTCTCCCTTATACATATACTAGAAAAAGTGACGATGTAAAGAACATTTCTGTTTTGTATGAAAACCAATTACATACAATCTCCAACATATGGAGCCAATTTGAAGTATTCAAACTGAAGGGCAGTAGGAAGTGTTTAATATGATTCCATGCCAGTGTTTTTTCCCCTTAAATCCAATACAGAAACATTTATGACATTCCTTATTTTCGGACACACTACTCTTCTTTGGTGTAAATTTACACTGAAGTGAGATGATCTCTTTAAAACCCAGAATGTTACAAGATCAGGAAAAAATAAAATATTCTAATTACCTAGATATATTCTATTTCTCCCTTGTGCAACTAAGCTTATAGAAAAATTGCATTCCCAGGGCTTCTGATCTACTTCTCTCAAAGCACAATACTATGAATCTATCATTGTGTGGCAGCCAGAGGTCACTCCAAGACAAATGTGTAGGCAAAAGCTTTGGGGTAGGGGGACTAATTCTCAGGAATTTATTTGTCAATGATGATATGGAATGTCATTTTGTACTAGAGATAAAAAAGAAGTATATAAACAACACTAAATAAAAATGTTAAAATGAACTTTCCATATTGACAGAAAAGGAAAATACGTAATATAGATTATAGTTGACTAGCAATGTGCAATTCCATTTTAAAATATACCCTGCTCATCCCTCTTCCCTGTCAAATGAACACTAGGTTGAAATGAAAATATATTATTCACATCACAAAAAGCAAGATCTCTTTAAGAATAAAAATAGTTACAAAATTAAGCAATATATTCTGCAAATAATAGAGTTATATGCCTTAGCAATTTTACACCTGCATGATCAAAGGTTTTTAATTATCAGTTGAAAATCCTAACACCGAAGGGCTGATTTGGGGGTGGGAGGAGAAAGAAGGATTTTCTTTCTTTTACTATATCTTACAATTCTGTAACCGTAGTAACTCCATTCCTGGAATGACTGTTTCATTACTGCCAACATTTACACTTGAAATTTCTTTTTGTTATTTGTTTGCATTTTAAAAATAGGCTAGATCACATTTCCTATAAACCAGGGAGAAAAGATATAAAATTTGCACATCTCATAGGAAGATTTAATCAAAAGCAGGCTGTTTTATTTTTCAAGAAGTTTCAACCCGCTGATAATTAATTTAAAAGATGTTACCCAATCTCTACTAAGGAAGGCAAAGCTCTGAGATCCAAAAGTAAAACCTATGTTTATTAGTGGTGCCCTTCATTGATGGATTGCAACAACGCTCAAATCTAGCAAACCTTTAACCAAGTCATCAAACCTAGAACATATTAACAGGAGCAAGATTAAAACATCCAAGGCAAATGGATCGTGCATAATTAGAGGGCCTATCCACACGAAATAGATGCGAACCTAGAATCATGATGCAGAAAAACAGAGCCAAAAGCATGTCTGTGCTAGATGCATGTTCACAACGTTTCTGTCCTTGGTGTCTGAAACACCAGGTAAAACCGCTCCTATATCCTTCATCGCTGACACAGGTTATCAATACACACCACGACATTTTTCCTTCCTCATCAAAACTTCTCTTTTCCTGGCTGAACTGTGGCTTCTCGCCTCTTTGGAGACAGTGACAAAGGCACAGAAAACGTCACCTTTGTCACCCCCTCCTTTGGCAGCATCTAAAATACACTGAATGTTGGTCAGACAAGGCACAAGGGCAGGCGACTTAAGGAGTACTAGGTTTGCAGCACTCTGTCGTGCGTTTACTGTCCCTTATGCAACAGTAAATCATGCTAACCCCAACCTCTCCCTCTGGAAATCATGTGGGCAGCTAAGTTCTTTTTAAACAAACATTCGAAAACACACAGTATAAAGTGCAGCTGTGGTTCCCAAAGTTTGCGTGCGTCTCTGCATGTCAGTCGGTGTCCGGTTTGCTTCTGTCCCCGGGTCACTTTCTAAAGCTTTCTAAAACGTGGAAGGGGGAGGGGAAAAGGAGAGGGAGGGGGGAATGACCAAGGGACATTTCCCCGGTTCTGGCGGGCACTTTTGCTCTCGGCCCACAGTGGCTAGCCAAACTCCTTCCCGTCCTAGTGTCTGGAAAACCCGCCCTTCGCTGGCCTAGCTGTCCCTGGGCAGCCAGCGGTGCCGGATCTCTGTGGCCAGGACCGCTGGGAGCCCTAGGGATCAGACCTGCACTAGGGGGGAGGGGTCAGACTGGGACTTCGCTCAGAGGTTGACCACTGAGCAAGCGTACGCAAGGGTTAGCGGGAGGGAGAGGGTGCAAACCCAGTGAAGCGGGGTCTTCCTCCTGCCCCTCCACCCTAGGTGTGATAACTATGAGGTCAGTTGGCAAAGCTCAAAGAAAGCGCCGCTTCCCTTATCTTTGCCCCCTCCCCTAGCCGAGCTTTTAGGCCACGGGGAGCGCATTGGGTTAGGATCAGGTGGCACAGCCCCCTTCCCCGTCTCCTCCACTCCCTTCCCAGCCAAAGGCTGGACTTAGGTAGAAGGGGGGGGGGGCGAGAAGAGGGGCGCAGTGGGTGCGACACCTGCCACAGCCGCCCCCCATTTCCCTACCTGCACCCCTCTTTCTCCCCTCTCCGCAGAGAGTTGCTGCTGCAAACTTTCTTGCAGAAGGCAGCGCTGCCGAGCCGGCCTGGGGCGGGAGGAGGCGGTAGGGCAGCGGCCACTAAGAGACCACCGAGCAGGAAAGGGGGCGGCCGGGGGCAGGAGGGGAAGGAGTTCTATATGGCACCGACACATTGGGTAGGAGGGGGTAGGAAGCCGCCGCAGCCTTCAGCGGGGCTCGGGTCGCCCCAGCGCAGTTACCTAAAGCCCGGATTTGCCCGGCCCCCTTTCCCCTCAACCCCCACCCCCACCCCCACCCCTTGGGAAAGACTAGCAAAATCAGGACTCCCGCTCCTCCCCCCTCACCCCCCACCTCTGCCCCCACCCCTTCTCCCACTCGCCGCTCCCCTTCCCCCTCCCCGGCTCGGGCTCTCGGCTCACCTTTCATCGCTGCAATCACAAAATACATCATTTAAGCCGAGGTGCACAGAACGCAGGGAGAGCGGATGGTCCGAACCCGGAGCCCCTCTGCTGCCGCTGCCTCTGCCGCCTCTGCCGCTGCCGCCGCCGCCGCCGCCGCCGCCTCTTAGGCTGCTGCCGCCGAGGCCGCCGCCGCCCGAGCTCCAGCAGCAGCTACCGCAGCTGCCCGCCCGCCGCCGAGAGCCATCCCCAACCATATGAGGCTCCATGTGACCGGCTGACATCACGGCCGCCGCTCTGTTTACACCGCGCCCCTTTCGCTCCGGGCCGCCCCGCCCCGCCCTCCCGGGCCAGGTGAGCGCCGCCGGGCTCCCCCTACAGTCCAGCCCCGCGGACCTGGCGGGGAGCGCCCCACTCCCCCCCACGCCCCGGGCCAAAGTGTCCTCGCCCCCTCCCCTTGCCCTTCCTCTCCCCTCCCCACCCCCACCCCCGCCTATTCTCTTCTCCTACCGTTCCCTCGACCCCTGGTGTCCCGCACTTGTTGCAGAAATATATTTTGCAGGTAACGCATACACACAGGCTGCAAAAGCCATTCTGGTCATCCACTCCAACTTTCCCACCCCGTGGTTAGAAATGTTCTGCCCAGCTGACGATGGCTACCTTCCCTCACCCTCTGGGAAGTCCTCAAATACATCCCCCCCCCCGTCCCCCAGTTTGGAGTCTGGAAGCTGTCTAGTCTTTTGTTAAAACTCCTTGGTGTATCCCGAGCCCCCTCCTGTCCCCTCCCTCCCCCATTTTTTTTCGACGTGATTCTGGGCACTGGTGGTCAAAAGAGACTAATTTTTCTCAGCTGGGGGGAGGGGAGGAAGGGCGAATTGCAAACAGTAAACTGCTGGATCCTAAGCGAACGAAAAGGCACATTATTAGCAGAGGGGATGGGCTATTTGTTTTACACAGCAGCAGAGAACTATAACTCTCCGGACTTTCTCACACCCACTACAGACGTTAGCTGGGGTGAGAACCGCGGACTTTAGCAGAAAACCCTCCAGAAGTATCTAAGGCTCGAGACGAGCCCGAGTTATTTTACATAACCAAGTTTGCCAGACAACCGGCCACTGCTAATATCCTTGACCGATGCTCTGACCCCAAGATGAAGAATTCAAATACCATTTTTTAAATTAAAAAAAAATGCTACTTAGTTTTTCCCTCTGGGAACAACAACAACAAAAATTTAATCTCGTTTTTGTAAAATATAACTGATTGGAAACCAACACTTGAAAAACAAAATAAACCCCAAATCTTCTAAGTTGTTATTGTTTCTGCTTAGCCTTATGAGGAACTCACATGCAATTATTCTTCAGATGCATTTCTTTACAATGAATTTCAGATGTATAAACAAAGATTATGTGCTTTCAATTTTAGCAAGTATATATGTGTGTGTATGTAACTGAATAGAACATTTTTTTAAAATTACAGAAATAAGTTCTAAGTACCTGCTGCTGAGCCTCTAAGCAATTTCCAGTTCTGTTTTCTGTTTGCCCTATATTTCTATTTCCAACTTCAAATACAATCTTTCCAGAAAATATTTACTTGCCTTCATTGTAATTAAACAGAGAACACTTGCAGTTTTACTGTATAACAGAAATATAATTTTCCGTGATTCATGCCATAATTTCTAACAGAGGCATACTATCAACATTATGGAAAGCAAGGATCTATATCTTCTACTCACACCCATTCTCCATCAAAGTTGTCTTTAGAGTTTTTTTTAACCTGGTGCACAAGCCAAGAAATCACATAAGCTCACTGCATCTTATACAAAATCATGGTACTTCAGACAGTCATTCTACCAAGTTAATACTGTTCAGATTTTTCTTTGAAAATGAAATCCTGAAAATAAGAAAAGGTATAAAAGTGTGACACAAAGACATACCCATGTTAATTCAGCTGGACAGCCATAACGAAGTGGACAAGAACTTCAAACTAATCAACCATATTCCCTGTATTGTTTACAATTATGAAATTAACTTACACCACATCACCATGATGCAACCTCATCACAAAATGAAGCAACGTCACTCTATCACACTGACACCACCACACATCACTTCTCCCTTGATTTCTCTTGTGCTTCTGATGGAAAAAAGGGGAGGGAGGGAAGGAAACTCCAGTCTTTTCTTGTAGCAGGTTCCCAGATATAATTTTCTTTCCCTTGGGGCAGTGGGGGAAGGCAAGCAGTAGGAGGAGGAATATCAAGGACTTTATCCCTAGTGGTATTTTTCAATGCCCCTTGCTTCACTACTTAACACTCAGATGTATAGCATCCAGAATTCAGCATTTTTAAAATAACAGACTCCGGTTTAAAGTACAGAAATGTGATGTTAAATACTTACAGTGGCATTGTAAATAATAGCAGACTATGAACTGAAAAGTGATATAATCCATTAGTTCAAGTCTGGCTGTCAGACATCTGACCCCAAGGAAGCTAATAATACTTATCTGTACTTATTTACAGTCGGTTTGAAATGAAATTGGCAATGTAGAATGACACATAACATGCCAGGCAGTTGTAAGTATGAGAGACAGAATCAGAAATAATTTTAAAATTACATGCCCTAGAATGTTTACTTGAAATATTTAAGATTCATTATTTTCCAGGACATTTTCCAGGGTAATATAAGATCTGAACTTGCCCTTTAAGAAACTATTGCTTTCTCATCTAATATCTAATAGGCAAAATATTTCCAAGTGTTTTAAATGTTAATTTTAAAATGTTGATGAGATTTGTAAATACATGCTTCAGTCAAAGGTATTCATCTTTTAACCCATATTGAACTTCATTTTAATAAAATGTATTCAGAAAATTGGAAATGATTAAAAAAAATTGAGGCTACTCTAAAAAATGACACAAGGCTGAGAAACAAGCAATCTGGGGAAACAAAAGGTCCCAAATAGACTAACAAATTAACAATGGCTATATAAACACAAGCATTTCCTTCCATTTCTGATAAATGTTGAAAGAAATGTAACCCAATGAAAATTTTATTTGATTTACCAAAATATACTGAATTAATTTTTCTCAATTCTTGTGTAGTTGTTTTCCCATTCATCTCTAAAGTGGATAAATAATACTTTTTTTTTTTTACTTAGCAGTAATTAAAAGGACTGGGAGTATTTATTTTAGATAGGATTACACCCCAAATTTACACTAGCTCTCAGAAAAAGAAGGAAGCTTGTATTACAGCTCTGAACAAATGTAATCTATCCTGGAGTCCCCCAGAGAAAGCCATTGCTCCACATGATGTCCCTATATCCTAGGTTTTGCATTTGGATCTATGATTTAGTAAAGAGATGTATGATTTTTTTTTTAAAAATCAACTAAACAGCTCCAAAGTGTCTTTGAGAGAAACTTGCCTTATTTCTGCAGGGGTCTAGAGCAGCCTATATTCAGGATATTGACATCTATCACCCTTCCCATTTCATTGGCTAACAGAAGAAATAATACTTGCCTTTCTAAGAGTAGTTTTAATTTTATACCATAGAGAACCTGAGTCCATGGTGTATCAGATTGAGTAATACAATGCTATTGGCAGGAATGGCAGATTGTTGGAACAACAAATTAGTCTATAGCCTGACCCTAGCTTATAATGCAAGGGTGATTTCCAGTTTTGCTGATCTGCTTTAAAGTAGGAAGTCTATGGCTCTGCCTGTGGATCTTCCTCTGACCCTGGTTTTCTTTGTCCAGTACTGGTATGGAAGCTTGTTAAATCAATTAATTTATTTCTAGCTCTACAAGAAAGGGATCAGTAAAAGATTAACGCAGTCCCAGTCAGCTAGACTAAGCTATCTTTTGCCATTGTTTTGTTGATGTACTTACAACACCTTTGGTAGTTGGGACATTCTCAGTGACCTATAGTCAAGACACCTCATCTCTCATATACTACATAGAACCAGGCCAGAAAGGGATTTCATAGAAAACCTAGGAGCTAATGAGAAACATATTTACATTTTGAAAGTGGAATTGTTTCTACTGAGTCACAATGAATCAATATCTCATAAAAGGAAATTTGTACCTGGAATGACATCTGTGATTTCTAGCAACCATAGAGGGCTAGGGCTCTTGGGTTTTATGTGGTAAATACTGAGATGAAACAAAAATAGATCATCACATCCTGAAGTTTTCAAGCTGGAAGCAATTAGAGATCCATTAGGGCCTATCCCCTCTTTTTTCAGAGGAGGAAACTGAGGCCCAGAGAAGGTGACTATATTAAGTCATGTAGCTTATTAATGCCAGAGCAAAGACTCAAATCAAGATCTTTTGACACCCAGTCTGGTGTTCTTTCCACTGCCTAACTGGAACTTTCCATATGCCATATTAATAGTGGAAAGAGCATAAAACTTAAGTCAAAAGACCTGGACTCACTCCCAGCTTGGCTTACTAACTACTGGGCAATTTACTCATGTTCATTGAGTCTCAGATACCTCATCTATCTATAAATGGGGATATTATATCTGCCTTACCCAGTTCTGACTGAAGATGGATGTCAAAACACTTTGTAGCTTTAGAATATGGTATAAGCCATTATCAGTGGTAATGAAGTCTATAGAGCATATTTTGTATTAATCAATGATCCCCAACCTTTTAAGAATTACAATTTATCCTCCCCTCTCCCCTGCAACACACATAAGGAAGGGTTACACGACCTTGTCCTTCTGCCCAAAATACGTGTTTAGGAGGTAAAAGTATCGATTAGGCTTATCTCACTTGTAACTTTTTTTAAACATAAGATAACCACGGAAATACAGGTCACACAGAATCACTATGTTTCTGTGGTAATAGGATACAACCATTAGCACACATGGGGGAGGGGGTAGGTTTTTTTATTTTAACCTTGACCTGTGATTTCATCAGGGCAGGGAACTATGCAATATAAAAGCTTCCATGCATTGATGAATAGAAACAACTCTTCTGTAATTTAGATTTGGAGAATTGCCTAGAATCCTGAGAGTTGAAGAGACTTCCTCCTGCTCACACTGATATTATGTGTTTGGCAGAACTCGAACCCAAGTCTTAATGACTCCAAGGTTGACTATCTATTACCCTGGGCTTCCTCTCTTTGTATAATTAGGAAGATGTAATTCCATAGAAGTCACTCTGTAAGTGAGGGGAAATTTAGCTCTGTAAATCGGTTTACATAGTATTGTGCTATTCTTCTTGGGTGACTTACAACTGATTTAGTGTGCCTATTCATTTGATGGGACATTAATAGTGAAAGATTTGATTGGACACATGAAGTGTCTCAGTCAACTGAACCCTTAGGGCAGAGACATTGTGAATTGTCTTTCACACATGTATTGGGAAACAAAGAGAAATTTTCATCTTGTAGCTATCACAATGAGGAAAAGGAGCAAAATTCAAATAAAGGCAGATTTGAGTTACCTCTGCAAAGGAACCAGATATGCAAAAAAAAAAAAAAGATAATGGCTTATCCCATCATCCCAAGGAGCAGGTACCTGGCTACTTCTACACATACCAGATCAGGAAAGAAAGAGAAACTTAACCAAGTCCAGAGAACATCCCCTTGCCTGCCTTTACAAAACAGCCATTAGCACTAACAAGATAATGAAGCCCTTTGGTAGAGAATAGATAGCAGCCAATAGTAAAAGCTTGATTTTTTTTAATGCTTAATTTTTAGTTACTCACCATCATTTTTTCATTTCCCCTTTCTTAGGATACCCTCTTTTCTCTCCCCAGTCTGTGCCTATGCGTGTCATCAAGACCAGATGAACACTTAACCTCCTTGGAGAAGCCTTCTCTGATTTATCCCATCCTACTTAATTACTTTCTAATTCTTCTTCCTCTGTTCTCTGGAGTATAGGTTGTCCATTCTAGCACAGAGTTCTCATGTTGCTATGTGGTTGTCCTATAGTTCTTTCATTTGTTTGTGCCTGATTCTCCTTGCTAGGGTATAAGTTCCTCCAGGACCTGGACTACAGCTTCTACTCCTTTTGCATCCCTCAGTGGCACCTGGTACAGTGTTATGCATGTAATGTGGACTCTACAAATTAATGCTGAATGAGTAAGTGGGGGGTGGCAGGGAAGAGGAATTGGCTCTTTAGGAAACAAATTTCTTTGCAGCTCATCTTCCCAGTGTTATTTTAAGGATTTAAAGCCAGTTTTATAGCTTTGAAGTCAAACCACACTTTAAATTAATTTTTTTTATCAGTTCTACAATTTCATCAGTGTAGGGAGCTTCTGGTGAGGAACTTTCTCTACAGAATAACTCAGCATCTTGACAATTTATATAGTCTTAAAGAGTTGCCTAGCACATCGAGAGCTTAAGGGATTTGCCCTGGGTCACATAGTGAGCATATGTCAGAGGCAAGCCTTAAACCCAGGTTTTCCTGACTCTGAGATAAGCTTTCTATCTACTATGCCATACTGTTTCCAAATTAAACTTACTAGCTCACAGTTATATAGTGCTTTCTTCCATCAAAGTCATACTTTAAAGTCTAATTGTAGCAAAAAAGTGAACCTGGGTTCTCAAAGTATATCCCAGAAGCTCTCACACTGGCAAGCTGGCTTGAAGTATAGATCTGGCAATAGACAGGTATTATAGTCTGAGATCCAGTTTAGCTAGTCTGGAGAGAAAGACTCATCATCCAAAGTTTGGCCACAAGGTGATGCATTTTTATTCCTATCTGATTCACAGTGAAGGCACAGAAATGTGAGATCTGCATTGGTAGAGGGAACGTGCCCATGCATCTCTAAAGTATTGAAATATATAGTGATTTTAAGGTTTACAAAGCACTTTTATTAATCATCGATCAATCTACAAGCATTTACTAAACACTTAAATATTCTGGGCACTATTCTAAGTACCAGGGATATAAAGAAAAAGGAAGACCAATCTTTGACTTCAAGGAGCTTACATTTTAATGGCGGAGACAGCATTTACATGTGTATATACATAAATAAGTATATGCAGACACATAAAAGTTGAAGTCAAGGTAATTTTGGGGCTAGATAGTGCCACATATTATTATCCTCATCCTAAAGATGAGGAAATGGAGGCTCAAAGTCTTTAAGTGACTTACCCAAGTTTATATAGGAAATATCAGAACTAGGACTAATATTGATGTCTCCTGACTCGAAGTCCAATTTTATTTACCCTAAAACCATACTGTTTCATATCATAGAAGCAGAAGCCAAGTAGAGATGAATATCATTTTTACCAGAGACTTAAAATATATAAGGAACATTTCTGGATAAATGGTTCGTTTAAAAAAATCATTTGACCTATTTCAGATTCTGTGAGAACGTTTTATTGACAAAGATGTTCATGCTTCATTTAATCAACATTCCAGCTTAAAAATGCTATTTTGAATAATGGAAAAAAGATGGGCATTTGTAGATGCTTTCCCTCATTTTCATTACTTGTAATTAAGAACCATAAAGTAATAGATCTGTCTCAGAAAATTCAAATCTCAACTGTTAGTGCTCCAAGGACAAAAGGAAAATTATTTTTCTTTTGCAGGGAAAAAAATGTTGGTGTTCATTCAAGTAAACTAATCAATTATTCTGTGATTTGCAATATGCTTTTTATGAATATTGACATTTCAGTCAGTTGCACTATATGTCAATAGTGGTTTTAATGTTCACATTTAAGCTACAGCTTACAGAATGTGATTCATCTAAGTTGACACTGTCTGATAGAAGTCTATTTGCTACTCCCAGAAGCAGGTTTATATTATTTATGTGTGATACCGTATTAAAGTAAGATTCATGTGAAAACTAAAACAATGATGCTGTGTTTGTGTTTAGATCAAAATTCCAGTTCCTGTACAATTTTTTAGGTTCAATTTTTTTGCACAACATAAAGACCCCTTTCTTGAACTAAGAACTATTCCCACCATATGAAAGATGGAAATTGAGTCAAATCTTCCACTCTGTTTGCTATCTATGTAAAATCTAGAACTCAACAATGAGCTCTAGAAAAGAATAAATTTTCCAAAATTAATACCCTTCATGTAGACAAAAGTTTCATAAATGCTAAAATAGCTTGTTTTTCCTTGTGTTTGATACTGCTCAATATTTTGGAATTAATTGGCAAACTTCTTTATAGCTTAAAAATTATGACTCTAATGAAATTTAGGCAAGTATGCAAGAAATTTTATCACCAGCTTCTGCAATTTAGCAGGATTAGCATGTGTAATTGTGAATTATTGCACAATGTAATAAATTAATTACTTGCTAATGGAGAAACATACTATACATAGTTGTAATTATCCTATTTGAAAGTAATGCTTCCATTTGTGTATTTAAGAAACCACTTGATGTACAATAAATTAACTCTTCAGAGTAGGGCTTTTCTGTGTTGCGAAATTTTAAAACAATTTTTTAAACTCTTAGTGAAAAGCTGGCCATAAACAGAAAATGAAACATCAGTGCTAAAATTTCACACGAACTCCAAATGCATCTGCAGGAAAATGTAGGGAGTATTCAGAATACATTTCATACTTTTCCATGGAACTATTCAGGGTTTTGATACTTTTTCCTCCTTATTTTACAAATTATACCTATGATGCTATTTTCATATAACATAACCTTTGCAATATAGATGAATATCATATGCTTTTGCTTCATCTCCCTTAATATCCTAACAATACTACTACTACTACTAATAATAATAATGATAGCCTTATAATACTTAACACTGAAAGAACCAAGTCTTCAATGCATGTTTTAATTAGTTATTTTATATTTATTGAATATCCATGACATACACAGTGCTACATAAAAATACAGTAGCTAATATGATGATGATGTTTATAATTATTATTTGGTCTAAACTTTTGAATTCATCAGTATAGGAAACTCACCAATATGGAAAACTTCCTCCACTGACTCAAAGAAATGACTCTGGTTGTAACTATCTCCTTAGAAAGTTGCCTGGGGTATTAAGAGGGGAAGTAGCTTGTCTGTAGCCCCACAGACAATATGTGTCAGAGATCACAGGTCTGTCTCTTGGGCCTGTTCCTTCTCCCTCCATGAGCCATGCTGCCTCTCAGTCTTGAGATATTAACACAACACACAAAATTTTCCCATGGAGAATACACTTTTAAATTTTATAATTAAATTGAAAGAAGTTGAATTGTTTATTTAGTGAGGCAGTTTAGGAATTGAGTTTAGTATTCAGAAGCTATTAGTTTATGTAATTGGATTTGTTGTAAAGGTGACTATTACAATAAGAGACACAAAAAGTCCAATTTCCCCTTTGTTCAGGATGCTTATGTTCATGTATTATGGAACAGGGTTTTTGTAAAGCAGAATACAGTGGTGATTTGATTTCGCATCTTTCAAGATGACCTAAATCAATTGGCACACCCTTTACAAGAGGGGGGAGTAAATGGATGTCAATCACAGAGCTGGAAGGGACTTCAAAAGGTCTCATGGTCCAAACAGGTGAATTGCTAAACCATCCCAAACAGATGTTTGCCCATCATTAAATAATTACAAAGATAAGCAGGAAATGCCATTTTTAATGTTACTTTTTATACTAGTCAAAGGTCAAATTGCGTTTCACTGGGCAATTTAAGTCAAATGGAAGTTCTCTTCTTATGATTAATGCATAAATTAGAAATAGTACAGTTTGGAGTTTTCAAAATCTATTTTAAAAAAGCTGGTAAGGACTGTTCCTTGTTACTCTGTTAGAAATAAGCTTTACCAAGCCAAAAAAAGAAATATATTTTACATGTCTGTAGCAACCCCTGTTGAGCTCTACTGTATCATCAATTACTGTCCATGTTGATTTGCACTAACAGTATTATGTAGACTATGAATAAAAGAAAACTATCTTATGTTCTCAACTTTAATGATGCTTTCTGAGATTGGTATGTTTTAAATCAGAAGAATTTAGTTACTACCTCATTGTTTGCTAATGATAGGATATATCCACGAAGAAGAAAACAGCATTATATTAATGTGTGATATTAATATTAATGGTATAATTGAGGCAGCAGGTGGTGAAGTGGATAGAGCACTGGGCTTTGAGTCAGGAAGACTTAAGTGAAAATCTAGACTCAGGCACGTCCTGTTTATGTGACCCTGGGTAGGTCACTTAACTGCTATTTGCCTCAGTGTCCTCATCTGTAAAAATGGTGATACCAATAACACCTACCTCCCAGGATTGTTGGGGATCAAATAAGATGACCTTTGTACAACGCTTAGCACATGTGTCATCATTCAGTCATTTTTCAGTTGTTGTGTCCGACCCTTCATGACCCCACTGGGGTTTTCTCGGCAGAGATATTGGTGTGGTTTGCCATTTCCTTCTTTCACGCATTTCACAGATAAGGAAACAGAAGCAAACAGGGGTAAGTGACTTGCCCAGGGTGACACAGTTAATGAGCATCCGAGGCCAGATATGAACTCACGTTGGCCTGACTCCAGACCCAGCACTCTTTTTCATTGTGCCACCTCGCTGCCCATGGCTGGTAAACAGTAGGGATAACACAAATACTAGCTATTATACTCATTATTATCACAAATAATGAGAATAATAGCTGACATTTACAAGGTTTGCAGAGCAGTAGATGGACACACACCTAGGACATAGGTCCCATAGACATTGTGGTGGAGTGAAAATTGTGTCAGATATAGAGGCAGAAGGCACAATCTTGAGCTGCGTGAGATCTGCATGACCCTGGAGAAGTCGCTAGTCCTCTGTGAGCCCTAGTTTCCTCTTCTGTAAGATGAAGGGGTTAGAACAGATGATAGCTAAAGACACTTCCAGCTCTACGTCTATCATCCCCATTTTACAGATGGAGAAGCTAGGTCTCAGAGAAGTTCACTGATTTGCCGTAGTCACAGAACTAAGAAATGTCAGAGGTGGGATCTG
The DNA here is from genome assembly GCF_011100635.1 of Trichosurus vulpecula. Classification (NCBI taxonomy): domain Eukaryota; kingdom Metazoa; phylum Chordata; class Mammalia; order Diprotodontia; family Phalangeridae; genus Trichosurus; species Trichosurus vulpecula. The sequence continues at coordinate 144,403,297 of NC_050580.1, forward strand.
AAGCCATGTTCAGCAAGGTGGTTCAGTAGATAGAGTGCTGGAGCCTGAAGTCAGGGAGACTTAAATTCAAATCTGGCCTCAGATACTTACTAGCTGTATGACCCTGGGCAGGTCACTTACTTGCTCTCTGCCTCAGTTTCCTCAACTGCAAAATGTAGACAAGAACAGCACCTGCATCCCAGGTTTGTTGTAAGGATCAAATGAGGTAATATTTGTAAAAAAATACTTAGCACAGTGCCTGCTACATAGTAGGCACCTAATCAATGCATGTTTCCTTCCATCTCTTCTTCACTTCCTTCCTTCTAACTTCAACTCCTTCACTCCATTATATCATTGCTGCTTCTCCATTTGATTTCAAACAAACAAGCAGTTGACTAAAGCTCAGCCAAATATCCAAATATTCAGTCTACAAGGCACCAGGTATAGCAACTAGCTAGATGTTGGTGTTGTGTACACAAAATATCCTAAATGATTGCTTTCTGTCTACGGCTTAAGCATTTCACATTGAAGCATACACTCTAAATCTAAAATGACTGACTCCTTACCTAATTCAAAAAAATATTTTGGGAACATTATTATCCTGAAATGACATATTTTCAGTTTATCTCTTGTGGAAAGAAGACTTTACTCTCCTGAGAACACAAAGAATAAAAAATAATGAAGAAGGAGATCGTAGTTCCTGGCTGAAACCCCCTCTTCAGATGATATCTATTTGCAGCTTGTAAGGTTTCAAGGCAACATAAAGTCCAATGATACTTCTAACAATGATTTTAACCCCCAGAATGTAAATAAGATCAAAAGAGCAATCCAATGTTAAAATGCAACAATGACAAATAAACCTGCACGAACAATTACATTGTTACCATGCATTAAATCTGTATATTTTCCTTTGCATAGTTTTGATGATAAGATAAAATTAAGTGACAAGATTGAAGACTATTAATCTTTACTGGATGCAAATAAGATGATTCACTGACAGGGCAAACTAATTATTTAAGAGTATTGTTTCTTTTATAATTACCAAGATTCAGAAAAGGACATTCACATAATATAACCTTTAGAAAGTGATCGTGAAGGAGAAAAGGGGAAGGAGAAATGAGGAAAGGATGTGAGAGTTAAGGGTAATGAATTTGACTATACGGCAGAAGACAGAGGTAAAAGATCATAAGGAGTGAATGATCTATTACTATAAAACCTATGTTGTTTCCTGATTTCTATTTATATTGTTTGGAGACCATAATTTCTTTTTTTGACCAAGAAGTCAAGTAAAACAGCTGGAGAATTTTGTCACTATTCTTATAAAGAAGTAAACTGAACTAAATTCAGTTAACCATACTAATTTTAAACTCATGATTTAAAAAAGCCCCCACCAAAAAACCCAAATCTTTGTAGATCCACCCCCCCCCCACCTTTTCTGCACAGAGGCACCTGCCAACTATCTTTCATGGATGCACATCTCTTTTGATTATTTCTAAACTACTTTAAATGCTCTTTTACAGGGCTACTGAACAACATGTCAGGAAATAGGAAAACACTATAAAACTACTTCCCAATATCCTTTACCAGACCATAAAAAGTGAGCCAGTTCTAATAGAGTCAAGGTTAATTTAAGACCTTGTTAATCTTCACTTTAAGGTTTTTGGCTTTAATTTGGGAGATGCTTCTAACACACGGCAGTTCTCTGACTTATAGCAACATTCAGGTCTGTGACAAAAACGTCTGCTTCCTCCTGTGTTTATTATATGTGAATTTCTCTGTCCGCAAAATGGCCACATTGTAAAGTTGTGCTGTATTTGGAAAGGCAGACCAAATTTGTTTATAATAATCACAGCTGACATTTATGCAATGCTATATAATTTGTAAAGCCCTTTGCATACATTATCACATGTGAGGAATCCTGTGTGGTAGGTGCTATTATCGCCATATTACAGAGGATGAATCTAAGGTTCAAAATGGTTAAGTACCCAGAGTTACATAGGTAAGAAAATTTATGAGGTAGGATTTTAACTCAGGTCTTTCTGACTCCAAATCCATTACTCCATCCCTCTGCAACACTGTCCCTCTTTAAATTTCCCTAACAAATCATGGTTCAATTTAGTGTGTGTATGTGTGTGCGTGTGCGTGTGCGTGTGCGTGTGTGTGATTTTGTTAATGAAAAAGAAAAGATCAAAGAGTAATCATAGGATCATAGAGGTACAGGTGGAAGAGATCTTAGAGGCCACTGAGCCTACTTTACAGATGAGGAAACCGAGGAATAGAGAGGTTATGGTCAAACCACTAGGAAGTGTTTGAGGGAACATTTGAATCCAGATCTTCCTGACTAGGAAGTCCAATACTCTAGAAATTCCTTCACTTCAATGCCTCTTTCATAGCTTGGGGGAGGGAGGAGTGGGGAACGGGTGGTGGGGGGTGGGTGGGTGGGAAAAGCTCTATCTACCAGAAGTAGAACATAAGCTCAGGCAAGGCTGACCCAGCTGGAAAGCTCTCAGGTGTGACCACAGAACTATGTATGTGCCACTGAGGACCAACCTGGCTAAGTTCAGAGAGGCTTATAACCAGAAAGCTGATGTTCAGGTGAGGAATTTTTTTTGGTGATAGAAACTTACAGAACCTCTTACTAAGGTGTGACGTGTCTTTGAGCTACTTTGTTGGAAGGACTGGGTGAACCAATGAAGTCACAGATCTTCCCAAGTGTTGAAGAAATGGGAATCCGAGGCATTTGATAATTCTATGAATCTTAGCAAGAAGTTCAATTTGCACATGATGTATTCATGATTAATTTTTCATAAGACATTTCAGTTAGTTGATCAAACAATATCTATCGTGGGTCTTGTGTATGTGACACACCAGGAAGAAATGTTGAAGATAAAAATACTGACAAAGATGGGGAGAAGCTATGTTTTTGTGGATACAACAGAAAGGAGGCTATTTAAAAATCAACAAATGGAATAAGCATATACATACAATATTAAAAATAGAGCCGTTATTATAGACAGATGGCTTATGACTGTAATAATAATAATAGATAACATTACTATGTGCCAGGTACTGTGCTAAGCACTTTACAATTATAATGTCATTTGATCCTCACAAAAACTATGGGAGGTGGGTGCTGTTTCATATATATATATATATATATACACATATATATATATATACACACACATACATACACACACATATATATGTATATATACACACATACATATATATGTGTGTGTATATGTACATACACATATACATATATACAATATATTATTATAATATATTGTATGTAATATAACATACTATGATATGTATTATTATAATATGATATGTTATATTACATATATCATATGTAATATAATATTATATATACATAATATAATATAATATTATATATACATAATATTCTAATTTTGTAGATAAGGAAACTAAGTGACCTGCCTAGGGTCACACTGCTCCTAAGCATCTGAGGCCAAATTTGAACTCAGGTCTTCTTGACTCCAGACCCATGCTTTATCCACTGTGCCACCTAGCTGTTCATGTTACATGTTACATACATGTAACATAGGTAACATGACATACATACAGAAGCCACTTCTCTGGCAGCCTCAAACTCTTAGAACATAACCAAAGGCTATGGAAAAAAAAAACAAAATAAAACATAACAAAGCCCATGACAGTCTGGCTAGCAACCACAAAAATCCTTACTCTCCTCACTATGGCCTCATACTGAGACACAGTATCCACAACAGTTCCAGCATGACCAACTCACGGCAGATGGTTGGTCAACAGACATTTATTAAGTGGTTATTATGTGCTGAACACTATGCTAAGTGATAGGGATACAAATAAAGGAAGGAATAGTCCTTGTGCTCAAGGACCTTATATTCTAACATGAGGAGCATCAAATAAGAAGGGATAGGGAAATGCTATTTGTGATTAGTAAAAAGTAACTGCTGACAAGGAAAGAAAGAACAGTGACATTGCAAAAGGAACACTGAATTTGGTACTGGAGGACCTAGGTTTAAATCTTCCCTTTGTGTGTAACCTCTCTAGGCTTTAGTCTTCTCATCTGTAAAATGAAGGGGTTGGATTAAATGATTTCTAAATACAATGATCCTATGAGGGAAGATTAGGAAAGATATAAGAGAGAAAAAAGGACAAATGAACAGATAAATACCAGCAGTTTGAAGCCATTTAATGGAGGGGAAAAGAGCCCTTCATGACACGATAGCTTCTGAGGTTTTCAGTGTATTTGCAGCAGAGTACAAATTAAACCATAAATAACATGAATTTGAACTAAATTTTGCTTAAGAAGGCAGGGAAGTCCATAACATGTTTTAGAAAGATTTTCATTCAAAGCAGTCAAAGTAAAAGGCATTTTTGTCCTTAAAAAGATATGATCCAGCCATCTGGAAAATCTGGTTAAAAAGGTGTTGTCTAAGAATGGCATTGAAATTTCTAAAAGACAGATTAAAATATAGGAATAGGAAAACAGGCTCCTGGCCAGGGATGGAGTAAACCTAAAATGAGTTAGTAAAAATTTATTTGCCTGGAGTTTCACAAATCTTTTAAAAGAGCTTTGAACTGAAAAGGAAGTATGAGAGTAAACTACGCACAGACACACACACACACACACACACACACACATGCACACACACACTACATATATATATGTATATATATATGTAGATATATTGTTCATAAATCCATCAACATAGATATTATAGAGTATAGCTGCAGTGCAGTAAGAGATGTATGGTGATCAAGACACACAGAAGTTCCAAGGAGACTAGAAAGGAGTCATCAAATCTATTGCCACAGATGTGTCTACATATAAATTCATAAAGCATGGATAAAAAGCATGATGAAGTAGATATCCTAGCACTAGGAAGCAGGTGTGACCTCAGTGGTATCACTTAGACTTAGTTGGATGAGGTGTACAATTGAAATATAGCTCTAGATAGGTATAGTTATTCAAAAGAAACTTGCTAAATAAAAGGTGTGGTGGCAGTAATGGGAATTGATGGGTGGTAGGGGGGGAAGAGTAGCATGGCCCTGTGCATTTTGAAACTATTCTTATCCAAGAACTCTGTGGAGGGAGCAGGGAGGGGAGGGAAGGCACAGTAGAGAGCATTTAGGTGAAAAACAACAGAGGCAGAAATAGCAATAATCATGCTTATCAAAATATATTGTAGATCACCTGCATAGACCACAAACCTGTCATAGATAATATGATTTAGTAAGGGAATAAAACCTCTTCAAAAGCAGAGTAGCTAATGATTTCTAGAATAGCCTCAATGTCCATTTAATCCTTCAAAAAGTAGAGTAACCAACAAGAGGGAAATCTATTTTAAATCTGATTCTAAAAAATAAGAAGACTTTACTTGCTGGAATAGAAATGATAAAATTCTTGTGGAGAAGTCACTACTTCATCTTAGAATTTGTAACAGAAGAGAGGAAAGCCATGAATAGTCAGAGAGTCCCCCTAGATTTTAGGAGATCAGTTTTCAGTGAGTTCAGAAAAAGGATAGGTAGATACTCTGAACTAAAATTCAACAGAGAAAGTCAGCCCAGGAGGGATGGGAAGCTCTCAGGAACGAAACTTTGAAGATAACAAAGAGAAACAATTCCAAAGAAAATGAAAAATGGAAATGGTTCAAAGATGAGGATGCACTGGGAACTCACCAACATACTTAGATTTTTAAAAGACGTACATGGAAGATGGAAATAAGGGCCAACAGTGGAAGATCAACGTGAAATCATGCCGTGGGCCTATCAGAGGAAATTCAGGAGTACCAATGCTTAGAATAAGCTGAGACTGGCAAGGAAGGGTAAGTATAAAGAAAAGGGGGATTTTTTTTTGCTAACCTGGGGAAAAGAGGAAGATCAAAAAAAGAGACAAAACCGCTTCTTGATGTGGGTGCGACGATGATGACCGATGACACAGAGAAGGCAGAGATACTCAGCTCTTACATTGTTCCTATTTTCTTTGCAGAGGAGAATGATCTATGGACTGACAAGGGCCAGAAAAAAGGCAAATAGGAAATCCAGACCAAAGATTAGCAAGGGCATAGTTAAAGGGGAACCTAGAGCTGCCCTTAGTAAGCTTATGTCGTCTGGCCCAGGTAAATCATGTATCTGGGTATTGAAAGAAGTGGCAGCTGCAATTTCTGAGCCATTGTCAGTGATCTTTGAAAGCCAATGGCAAATGAATAGCTACTACAGGACTGGAAAAGGGCAAATGTTTCCTTGATTTTTTAAGGGAACCAATGGATCTTGCAAAGTATAGGCAAATGAAATTGGCTTTGATTGCTGAAAAATTCTAAAACAATATTTAAGAGATGGTTAATGGCTTCATCAAGAACAGGTCATACCAGATTAACCTCATTTCTTTTAATGGCAGGGTTACTAAACTGGGAGATTGGGAAATGTTTTAGCAGTATTTCACTGAGATTTCAGCAAAACATTTGATAAAGTCTTTCATGCTCTTGTTGTGGAAAAGATTGAGAGATATGTATGGGCTAGATAATAATAGCATTAAATGGATTTTAACTGATTGAATGGCTAGACTCAAATGGTAGTCATCTGAAGTCGTCAATGGAGTGTCCTAGGGGTCTGTGCTTAGACCTGTGCTGTTTAACATTATTTTAATGTATTACTTGACTAACCATACTGTAGATGGAATGCAAATCATATTTGCAGATGACACAAATCTACCATGGATAGCTAACATATTGGATGCCAGAGTAAGGATTTTTAAAATCCTGATAGACTAGAACATTGGGCCAAAGTAAGTAAAATGAAATTTAATAAGGATATTCAATTTTTTCACTTATATTTATTTTATGAATCTGTTTTATACTTTCCTTCCAAAGACTCAAAATGCCATATAAAGAATTTTTTTAATTTTCAGTAATCAATATCCCCAAACAAAGATATTCAATTTTAAAAATCAGTTAAAGAGGTTTAAAATGAGGGTGGAATGGTTAAATAATGGTAAAATAAGATCTGTAGGTTTTAGAATACAGAAAACTCAACATGGGTCAATAAGAAAGCAGCCAAGAAAGCTATAGCAGTCTTAGTCTATAGTATTAAGTAGTAAAAAGTGAGTTCCACTCTATTTCACTCTAGTCAGAAAGCCTCTGGAGTACTGTGTGCAATTCTGGGCACTATTTTAAGAAGCATGTAGATAAGCTGGATAGTGTACAGAAGAAGACAACCAAGATGGTGACTGACCTCAAGTTCATACTACGTAAAGATTGGTTGAAGTAAGTGGGGATGTTGAGGCCAAAGAAGAGAAAGCTCAGGGGAAATCTGATGGCTATCTCCAAGTAATTGAAAAGCTATCTTATGGAACAGGGATTAAATGTTCTCTGCTTGGTCTCAGAGAGGCCCAAGTGGCAGAAGTGTAAAAAATTGGTGAAAGTTACAAAAAACAAATTTAGGCTTTGGGTAAGGAAAAAAATCCCTAGTTATCCAAAAGTTGAATGGGATGCCTGGGAATGTAGTTCCTTCTCTCCTGAGGTCTTTAAGCAAAGGCTGGATGACCAATTGTTAGGTATGTGTGGAGAGGATTGATTTTCAGGAATCGATTTGAGTAGATGGTCCCTGCTGTCCCTTCCAATCTCAATTTTTGTGATTCAGTGAATTCTAACATAAAGACTTTCCCCATTACAACAAAATACACAGACCTGTTCACTTTTTTAAAAACTGAATTTCTGTATAGATTTTTGTTCAAGTTAAATGTCATAGTCTGGGGCTTCGAAATATTTTTTATCATACAGCTATTTTAACTGTAATGTTATTTGCATAATGGAATTTGACCTCTCGGCAAAGTAGGGAATGAAAAAAGTTTAAAGTCCTTTGAGATGAGCTACTTGGCAAATATAAGAAGTCTAGGAGTAACCGACATTGTTTCCAACCTGACATAATAAAATGACAAATTTGAAGAAACATACTTAATGGTCATCACAGTTTGGGAGTATTTTCCCCCCTGAAATGGATACCAAGTTATTTCCAGGGCAGCTGCAAATCACTGGTGCAACCTGGTTAATTTAGAGTTATAGAAATCATTGCCTCTGGACTTGCTAAGGTATAAAGGTACTGCACTAATTCTGCCATAGCAGGTATATGAAGGTCCCAAAGTGAATTCTGCAAGCTTCTGTGCCTCTTTCTGATCAGAGGACCTCTGCTGTGCGATATCCCAGGGCAGCATATTAAGTGGCAAAAGTAGTTTTGGCTTCCAGCCATTTTCGGCCCCTCTATATCACCCAGCCTGGGCAACAAATCTTTTTTTCCAGACAAAAACCATCATGGCTGCCTCTAATTAACACATACTGTATGTTCCCTCATGCTTGATAGAAAACTTCTTCCCTTATTCTGTAGGAACTTACATTCTAAAGAACTTAAGTTGCCAAACAAAAGGAGTTTCCTGTGGGAGAGCAATAGTAGAAGGAAAAGCTGTGAGCTTCTCCGTATATTCTTATACCTGATCTTCCTCACTAATGATGTCTTCCGTTCTGTTCACACACTTTTTATATTGTCTACTTATTCTTGTCATGGAGGATAATTTACAAGGCCCTTCAACAATACTTTACACTAATGAATCACCAAGCATTTTGCAGTTTTTAATTAATTAGGCCTCATAGCAACCTGTGGAAAACCCTGATTTGCATGACACAATATAAAAATATATCACACAGGTCAGGTGGTCCTTCCAGCCTAGTGTTCTGGCTGACAGAGCTGGAAGGGGCTTGGGGTGACAACATCCTGGAAAAGGTACGTGCTGAACTGCCTTCACCTTTATGCACCTATCACGGACCTATTTATATTAGAACAATAGTGCATAAAGAAATATTTCTGTGTACCTCTTTCCTTTCCTTGGATACATGGGTGACTGTGGATGCAGAATGCTGAATACTCTTTCAGACATTGTAGATGTGTTGCTTGGCTCTGCTTAACTGTTTTATTTTGTTATGAGAAGGCTCAGTGGGGGTGTGTATGGTTTGGGGTAGGGATATATATCCATAAATTACTATGATGTAAGAAATAAAAAAGAAATACTTTTACTTATACCAAAATTAATTTTCAATGGAAGTTATCAGGTCTACTTGACAACCCCAGTTTCTCTTCTTTGTTCCTTAATCCTCAGACTATTTAAAACCCTGGGATTGTTCCCGATGTAGGGAAACAGCTTGGGAGGTAAGTCCACTGTCTTAGAAGCCACTATCTGTCTCTTCCAGTGGCACTGAATACTCCATTAAGCTGGAATAAAATGGAAGTAATCTGTGCTGTTTTATTTTACTATTTTATTTACTTTTGTGAATGATTTTGACAAGACTCTCTAAAAATGTCAACATATACCTTGAGACTGAGTGATTTCAAAAGAATGAAAGACAGAGAGGAGGATAGTGAAAAGTATATATTTAGCCCCTTAAGATGCATTTATAGCTTTTCACTCATTTCAAAATTGTCTTAATTTCTTGTTTGGTGGAGTTATTTTATAACTTTGATAAAATGACATCTTTACTGAATTTACCCATTAAAACGCAATGAAACCTTTTAAAAACTATTAAATAAATCCATTGCAGTTCATGCATCTTCTAGTTGTGCTTCTGGCTTTAAAAAAATCTAATATTGTTTAACAGATCAAGAGATAAAGGGAGCCAAAGGTTTATAGACTATTCAAAAACCTCATTACCTCATCAATACTTTGAAGAAGAAAGTTAGAATCTATTGAATGTGGCAAACATAAAAGACTATTTAAAAAAAGAAATTTATATCTTAACACACAGGAAATGACTGGTTACTGACCTAGAAATCATTTCAGAGTCAGTTGTCTGTGGGCAGGTGGGTCATTAGGTAGTTAGAACAAAAGTCAAAATCAACATCAAATTAAAAGAAAGGAAAACTGTGAGAAAACATGAGATGCAGTCATACTAACTCCAGTCAGATGTGTTTGAACAAATCATTGGTTCTGCTTAAATAGAAATGGACACAACTAAGGACATTGACTTTGCTATCATTCATTAGAAACAATGAATAAGAAAGTCCAAAGAGCTAATAAGCTGCCCCTGCCAGTAGCCACATGATCACCTTGCCCAGTGGAAAACCACAGAGAGCAACCAACCTTTTTAGAGCATAAACTCATCTTCTAAATATTACAGAGGAGAGTGACAGAAGATTGATGGCACTATCAGCTCACAAATGAGTGAAAAACTGTTGAGGAAAAAAATAAGCCTATAAAGAACTTGGTATCAAATTCAATTCAGTCATATCACCCTGAGAGCCTCTACAAATGGAATGCAAATAGACATGAAATCTAATAGTATTTCTACAGTGATCTTGTCCCAGCAAAGAAGACAGTGCCACCAACACATTTGGAATCTATACTTTCAATATTAGATGAGCTTTGTGAGGATATAGAAATGGAATTTAAGATGAAATTGGGAAAAGTAGCAAGAACTGACCAAATACACGGTACCAGAGGTGACAATTTTAAAGCTATTTAGTGATATTTGGACAATAGAACTGGAGGTAGAAAGCATCTTAGTGGTCATTTATTCTAATCCTTTCATTTCACAGATGACGAAATTAAGCAATTTTTTGAGATGTCTCAAAAGGACAAAAAAGATCACAGATGGTACTTTTTATTAAAAAGTCATTTGAGAAAGAAATCAACAACTATCAACCTGTATGCTTACTTTGGCATTTCTATAAAGTCTTTAAGAGAAGAGGTCTATGCATGCTTAGTGGGATCCTTAATGAAAAAGAAATATACAAACTTTTGAAGATATGTTTCCAAAGCAGATTATGTATTCACAGTGACCCAACAAATTGAGGGACAGAGAATATAAGATTCTGCTGTATTTCTGGCTGATTGCAAGAATGCCATTTCAATTTGTAGGACAAAATATAGCCACAGATGGTCTCTAGAAACAAGATGTTTCCACATGTAAATATTAAAATCAGATTATGACTCTAGGACAGAGAGGGTCATAGAAACAATGACTTGATCTGCTCAGTCTCAACATTAAGTGAGGCATAAAATAGGGAGATGTGCTCACAATAAATTGTGGGGGACCTATGCACAGAGAAAAAGAAAAGGGAATCCCTGTAGATGGTGAAATTTTCCAAACACTTCTATTCACAGATGACATTGTGCTAGCAGCACTGAGACAGAACAGTTCATGAGATTCACAGGTATTCAAAAGAGTTTTACCTAATTATCCATATTGAAAGAACAACAACCACAAAAATGAAAAACACCTAATATCCAAATTTGTTACATATGATTGAACTGGGAGACCACTGAATTCATCTATATCTATATTTTGGGAAGGTGGCAAAAGTGATTAGTGAACTAGTTAATTTAAAAAGTGAACTAGTTAATTTAAAAAATATAACTAGTTAATTTAAAAAATTGGACCTGATTGCATTTGTAAATTGTATCCTGCTTTCAATGATTTCAAGCTCACTGCTGTGGCTAATTGTCGAGAAAAAAAATAAAACAAAACAAAACTACTATCTTTGTTTTTACCAGTGGACCACGGAATACCACATTATTAGAAAATTCGAAAATGTAGCTGAAAGAGCATGGTGGGTGTAAGTAGACTATGCCATATTGCCATTGACTTGCACTTGAAAACTGATGTAAAGTACATGTACGATTAGACAAGGAGGTGGCCCAGGCACATAATAAACATGAGAGATAACAGATGTTCGGCTCAAGTATTACACTATAATCCATGAAATACTTTAAAGAACAAGAGAAAGTCCTATAGGAGATTAGGTGAATCAGCTGTTGAAGATCTGTGGAAAGAAGTGGGCAAGAAGGAAAAGGCCTGGAGGGGAATGCAGTCTGTACTAGGGCAGGAATACCCATGCCAGTGAAATGAAATATCCAACCAAGTACCAAAAGATTTTATAATAATTGGAGTTAGGGCCTTTTGAATATAACATTCCTATTCACGTAAATATATCCACTTAAGTTTAAAAAATATTAGGGGAGTGGTTTACACTGTGATTTCATTGGTGTGGCAAACTCTTGGCATGAGAATTCCTTTCATTACTACATTTTGAAAACTTGTCTTTAACATAGTCAGACACCTAGGGAACGCATGGCTAAGTGACTTGCCCAGGGTGAGTATGTGTCAGAGGCTGGACTTTAACCCAGATTTTCCTGACTCTGAGGCTGGCCCTCTATCTCCTATGCTCTGCTATCTCTTAAAGTATTATTAAAATATTTTCCCAGGGCTTTACAGGAAAAAAACAGTAATTTTTAAATTAAATAGAAAATATAAGGCCATAGGAAGAGAGGCTGGCCAATCCAGCAATAAAATCCTCAAGACTTTATTCCTATGTGATATTCTGACCCTTAGATCACGCTCCAGGAGTAGCCAATAAATATTTTCCTGTGAAGAATCAGGAAGATGAAAATGAGTTGAGCTACCATCTATTATTTGAAATGATCAGAAATAAAGGCTCCCTATAAAAATGCCAGAGATGATAGAAACTACTATATCTCAATAAAAAAGTGAGAAGATATAGACGAGGGTATATAAAAATGAAAATCAAGATACCCCATTCCTTTATTCTACCACTAAAGTGATAACCTGAAGAGGAGCCTCAACAATTGACTGATCAAAGACAAAAATGATAGACTACCCACTGGTGAAGCCAAGCCAGAGAAGGGAGGGAATGAGCCCTTCTACAGATGACTCAATGGTTCTACTCTATTGAATGAATAGATAGCACCATTTCAGAACAAATACTTGAGATGAAAGAGGAAGCCAATCAAAACAGAAGAACTGAGGGAAACCATCAAAGGAGTGAAAAATAACAAAAGTCCAGGTAGCGATGTGATCAGCACCAAAATGCTAAACTCCTACAAGAGAGGGGTGTTTGAAGCTACTAAAGAGACTGAATACACTCTGGAATGAACAGACACTGCCATCAAATAGAACAGAAGTGCCACCGTGAGACCTCAAGGAAGGGCAACCTTACTGAATGCGAGCGCCGGAGAGGGCTTGCGCTATAATGTCTTTTTGAACATCTCAAGCACACACTAAAGTTTCCATAAAAAAAAAAAAAACCCAAGACCTAGAGAAAGCCAGTGGCAATCTTGTTAGAAGCGGAAAACTAGTGACCATGCCACACTGTTACATACTGCAATGAATGATGGCCCTGCCAGTCTTCTACTCAGATTAGAAAGAAAGAACAGATGTCATAATTCATCTTATCTTTCAGATAGCCCCTCAATGTCCATCCCAGTATCAGTGACCCTTCTATTACACTCCGGAACAGTGTGTTCTTTGGTTTTGTCTAGGCTATAGCTTAGTTCCGAAGCAGAGCAGGTTGTAGCTTCGTACTACAAACCGGGGAAAAAAAAATCAAGGTGAGAAAAGAAACAATATGGGGCCTGAAGTCATATTGCAGTAGAGTCCTTACCATAGGCAATTGGGTAAGATTAAATGTATGGTTGACTTTTTTTTTAAATAGTAGTATCAGAATGTGGAAACATGCTGAGATTTAACGCTAAGACTCATTTAACATGACTATTATTAATGAGGAAGTGATAGAAATAGGGATATTGAGCAACAGAAACCAGATAAGAGATCGAGTCACTGCAAAACTCTATCACTACCTAAGACCATGCCAAATACATAAATGAAAATTTAAATATTCAGCCAAATATCTACATGAATGACACAGTGTAGTTTCAAAGAATACAGATTTTCTACCAAATTTTTTAGTACTTACCAGTTATTTAGTGTTCTGTTGATTCAGCCTAAAAACTGTGGCGGGCTATTTTATTTTATTCAAAGCACAGTTCATGAATCAAAAGAACAGCAAAAGTTAAATAATGTATTCATGGCTGTGGAAGCCTAGAGGCCATATGTTCTAAATGTTATAGAAAAATGAGACTTTGCTGTGTTAATATTTAAACTAATGAGAGAAAGAAGGAAAAGAAGTATGGGTTTGCTTTTCCTTAGCATTTAATGGTAAGTTGTAGCAGAGGTAGGATGCATGTAATGCCCCTTCCCACACCATTACCTTCATTCTATAGCATAAATTCTATCAATTTGGGTTCTGCACTAATGAATGAAGAAATGGAAATCTCTTATGAAACTTTGCCCTTTTCCCCACATGTAGTTTATTAACACATGTATTATAGTTTCTGGAAGAGGACAAAATGTAAAGTAGTAAAGGTTCCAGCCAATAGAACCTCATTCTAATTCTGTTCCAGGCATGAGGGTGTGGGTCCAGACCAGGGAATCTGTGCAGGCTCTGGTCTGGTCTGAGGTGGCTTTAAGTCTTCTGATGAAGCTGGGATGATGCTGGGTGGCATGAAATGTGTCCTACCATTAGCCCGATGCAGAACCTTTATTTGTCTTCTCCTGGGCCTGCCCATAACCTCTCTCTATCTCTGTCATTGCACTGAAACCAGATCAACCTTTGTGGGGGCAAGTAGAGAGAAAGGGACCCATTTTACAATTTCATTTACTTTAATGAAAGAGATTTTCTCTATACTGGATGTGGAGTCCTATTCTATATAGATGCTAACAATTAGAATGTGAGCTCCTTGAGGGTAACAACCGTATGTTTGCCTTTCTTTGCATCCCCTCCCACACCTAGCACAGTACTTGGCACATAGTAAGCACTTAATGAATGCTTAGTGTTGTTGCTATAACTAAACTGCAGTTTCACTTAGGTTTGCTCTTCACATTACTTTTTTGGGAGGCCATTGTGAAAAACAAAAATCTCAAGCAATTCTGAGGTGGATAGAAAGGGACCCCTGAAGTCCTCTTGGGAATGAAGGGCCTCCTCTAGCCCTGGGCACACAGTAGGTTTTCAATCAATGTTTATTGAACACAGGACTGAGTTTTCTTTGCAAGTTGGCCCACGTTTCAGAGAGAAAAGGGCTTTGGGAAACATCATGAAGAGACCCGCCTTTCTGGCAGAGCCATACTGGCTCTTTCATCATTATACTCAAAGATGCTACTGATGTTGGTGCTCTGGTTAGGCAGCTTTTTTCACTCTGACTGGACTTGCTGAGTCTACTCGGCACACAAGCTGCCACTTCAGAATCCTGTCACGCAGTGGAAGGCCAAAGGACATTTTCCCCTAAGTCCTTTCAACTTCCTGGCATTCCGTTTTTCAACCCCACATTAAAGGTGGTCATGTTTCATCCTACTCCTACTAGCCAATGGGGGTGCTCCAGTTAGACTAGGCAGGGCTTCTGTCACTTCTGGAACCTTTTCCTATTGGGCCCAGGGAGAAGGAACCCAGAAAATATTTCTTCACATTCATTTGGTATCTTTTTTTTTAATGACAGGAACACTAGAATTTTGGGATTAATGATAGAATCCACCCAAGTCACCCTAAAGCTTATGACAACCTGAAGCATGGGTTCTTGTTGGCCAGAAAGCCATATTTCTATCCACTGACAATTTCTTTTTGGTTTCTGAATAATTGTCCTTCATGATTTTCCAAGCTTTTTTATAATTCATTAGATCCAGATAAACAGATTCAGTTTTACTTCCAAAAGAGGATCAATCAAAAATAAAAATAAAAATGAACCTCTGTGCCATTCCCCGACCTCTAATCCCTCCCCACTCAAATATGGCATATTCTAAATTTTGGCCACTTCCAGGCAGAAACTAATGAGATTGTATTTAATTGTGGCAGCAGGGCCCTAATTTGGTAGCATCAACAGAGACTAGCAGTCACTCATTTTGGGTTGAGGTCGCCATTTTAATCTGACTCTGCGAGCAATCCCCTTGTATATTCTTGAGTTTTCATTACTTGGATCTGCAAAGAACCTTCTTCAGTCCAGTCCTGAGGAAGGATTCATGAAACATCCCCAGCCGGTACAACGGGTGTTCTAGCTGTTTCTCTCTCGCTAACTGAAAAGCTCTGTTCCCTTGTGATAGAGTATTTTCTGCAAACCTAAAATTAGTTTAGATCTTAAGTGCTTTGAAATTATTAATTTCTACCCAGTTAAACAGGACAAAGTTGATCTGGAGCAGCTGCCTGAGTGGTCTGACTCAGTGATGCTCATGAAGGCTTTACTGGACATATTCTATTTTAGTTCAAGGTGACCTCAGCAATCACTGTACGTAATGCCATTTCTTTCTCTTAAACCAAAATCCCATTCTCCCCACCCCCCATATATGCATTATATAGAGGATGACTAGGAAGGAGAAGGCTAATTCTTCTTTGGCTATCTTTAATGCCACTGTATATGAATTAATAAAAGAGAAAATTTTTACAAATTTAAAAGGTGATGGTGATTTTATATAAGCATAAATTTGTTGTGTGGCAGAGCAGTGTAGCGGGTAGGGCACTAGACTTAGAATCAGAAGACATGACCTGAGTTCAAATCCCACCTCAGACATTTATTAACTACGTGACCCTGTGGCAAATCATTTAACTGCTCTGTGCCTCAGTTTCCTTAGGTGTCAAATGAGGGTGTTAGGTTCAATGGCATCTAAAGTCCCTCCCAGCTCCAAATCTACGATCCTATGGTCTTAATTCAATTGTGAGAAATCGTTCTGATGGTAATAAGTTAATAAAACCTCACATATTTCATAATATTTGGAGTAAATTTAAATTTCTTAGGCTATTTTCTATTTTTGTGTCCCAAAAATATGATTCTTGTCATATATATCATAGTCTATGCCAACTACATATCTTTTCTTAGATTTATCTCTGATTGGACTTGCTAGTGGCATACGTGTTAACTCTTATTTAGGACAGTAGGTTGTCACTTTTTAAAGTCATCAATGCTTAATTCACTCAATGATGGAAAAATTAGAGGATTTAAATTTGTGCCTTCAGTGTCATGATTAGAGACACAGTCCCCCTTTCCTCCACCCTTTAAAGAGACAGTCATTCCATGGGAGTATTCTCAAATTCTTACATGGGAACCTAGGATAGGCAGGCATCAATAGGGTATGTTTTGTAGCTATTGCTATGAGGGCCAGTCCTCTCTAAGTCATGAAATCTGAGGGGTTGTTAGAAAAGTAAACTGCCCTGCTTAAAATATCCCCAAATGTCTTATCATTAGGGAATCATGGATTTAGTCCTAAAAGGGACCATGGAAGTCAGCTAGTATAACCTCATTTTACACATGAGGGCAATGAAGACCAGAGAGGTTAAGTCACATGCTTGAGGTCATATAGATAGAAAATGGTACAGTTGAGATTTGATCCCAGATCTATTCCTATTCACAGAGATTCATTCTTTTAGACCAAAATGTAAAGATCCCCATGGGACAGTTAAGCACCTATCAGTCATTTATAACATAGGGTTAATTGGTTTAATCAGATACTTTCCTCCAAATAATTAGAAGGTCCTAGAACTAAATAAATGAGAATTTTGATGGGGGAAGAGGAGAAAGGGAATAATTCTGGAGTATAATGTACAGGGTGAGCCTGGATGCCTGCTGCAGTAGGTGACTCTGGGCAGCCAGAGAACAAAACAGGAGTACCCTTGGGTACCAGTATATAGGAGAACAAGGAAGACAGACTTCATGTACTTTATAGTTTTTTTCAAGGAGAAAGCTCTAGTTCAAGGAAGCACACAGTTTTTCTAGAGTAAGAGACAAAAGAGATAAGGAAGATTATGAGTCTGAATAGGATCAGGAGCCAACAAAGACCAAAGGCCTAATCCTAATCTAACATGATTCTAGAAAACAATTTCAAATTATGGTTGTCCCAGCTGTCCCACCTAAAGAGTAAGTACTAGTGAAAAAGAGGCAGAATTATTCCACATGGTGAAACAAGGCTTCATAGCATGGGATGCTGGATTAGAAGCAATACTCCAAAGATGAATGGTCTAATGCCCAATCATTTTACTCCTTTATAACGGAGCATCTAACTAATAACTCTAGCTCTGGTACATGCATTTGGATGTTTCTCTTAGGGCAGCATCACAAAAAGAAACACTGGGTGGTTTTAACTCTTGCACATGACCCACAGACAGCACTTGGAAGCAAGATGAGTTATTAGAGTTAGTGGGAAATGGCTATTAAAAGGGAAAAACACTGAAGCCAGAATTTTTAGCCATCATCTTGTGTTTGTTGTTCAGTCATTTTCAGTCGTGTCTGACTCTTTGTGACCCCATTTGAGATTTTCTTGGCAAAGATACTGGAGTGGTTTGCAATTTCCTTCTCCAGCTCATTTTACAGATGAGGAAACTGAGGCAAATAGGATTAAGTGACTTGCCCAGGGTTGCACAGCTAGTAAGTGTCTGAGGCCAGATTTGAACTCAGGTACACTCATCTTCTTCCAGGCCTGACACTCTATCCACTGCACCATGTGACATTTGTGAAATGAGAAAGGATGGGAAATGAAACATAAAGGAAAAATTTTATGAGACAGGGTGCAGAAACCCTATCTGGAGCTCAAAATGCAGAGAGTTAGCTCTTGGCTCAGAGCTCTTCCAGTCCACGTAAAAGCCCAACCACTCAAAAAGAGAAGGTCAGTGATGTGACTTGAGATTGCAACCACCAGACTTAAGAGAAGTGCTCCTTAGCAGACAGAAAGGAGTTGGCACAGAGGTAGCCTGAATGATGATCGCTGCCAATCTTGCGCATGAGGAAATTGTTTTTGTTTTCCATTTGCCAAAAACCTTTTGTGTATGGTTGAAACCTGTTTATCCTGAACTCCTAACAATAAACACATGGCAACTGGCTCTCCTGATGACAAGTCCTTTTGTTAATGAGTAATGACTGATTCTGCTAGTTTATGTCAATGCAACCAAGTTGAAGCCCAGCTGCCACAAAAATGCCATCCTAGCCAGGTTTCTGCTACACTTAAAGGTGTTGTATTTCATATAAAGAGCTTTATTCTTTGTTTCCTCCTTCCCCCATTTTCCTTTTCCTTCATATTTCCCTCACTCACAGACATTACTACCATATGTGTATGTTTCCTTTTCCTGACCAGATGGGATTTCTCCCTTTCTAAAGTACTCTCACTGGGTAGAGAGTGGTGTCTTTCCCTATGAGCAAAACCATCTCTGTTTCTACATACAAATTGTTAGTATGGTTGATTTTATGCATTTTTGGGGGGCTTACAAATTTAAAAAATCATGGTAACAAGAAAAGAGAATTGTGTATAATTATAGAGCATGAGAAGTGACGGTGTTAAACAATTAAACAAAAGTGTTGATCAAGTCCCAATGGGTGTGTGTCCTCCAGGGTGGTGTTGTGACGTGTCTTCAGTATGTATAAGATTGATGTCCTCTCTCTCTCCTCCTTGTCTTTTACATCTGTCTCCCACACTTACTAGGCACCCACCCAGTTGCACGTGGCACATCACTGGTTGGTAAGGATTGGGAAACTTCCATTTCTGTTTGTTGTCTTGCTAGCATTTCTATATGGACTAAAAGTTAGAAGTACATCCAAACAGTCACTATGAGGACAGAGAAAGGAAATAGGATACTGGTAGGGCATCAAAAGAGACTCTGGAGGAAATCTTAATAGATGCTCCTGATCATTTATTTTATGAGAGTCACTTTTGGGAATTGAGAGAGACCCTCAAATATTTGGGGACTGTATTCTGGACAGTTTAGGGAAGGAAGACAGCAATTGAATAATTAGTGAATTTTCCTTGAATGACATCACATAGAAAACAGCAATGATTGGATACCATCACTCTAACGCTAGGGAAATCCAGGCTCTGCCAGATGAAGTATCTCAAAGGTTAAACACTCCCTCAGTGCTAGGTAGTAGGTAACTCCCTTGTCATAAACCCAAGGTTACACGCCCCCTCTACAGGTAATTGAGCTGGTTTTCAGTGAGTGGAAGACGTTTAAGACCTGATGAAGAGGCTTCCTGATAAGTCTACTAGGGAAGCCCTGAGAATGCATTTACAAATGATCCAGAAGATATAGCCCTTTCAAAGAGAAAGAAGAGTAATAGTGTTCATTTGCTTTCTACCCAAGGATGGTATTTTCACTCGAGGAGACACTGTTTTAGGAGTATTCTTAGGTCATTATATAAATGTATGTATCATTTCTGCAACTAGACTGCAACATTTTGGAATGTAGGTATTATTTTGTGGACTATTCAAGTAGATAGGTAGGATGGTACGGTGGAGAGAGGACTGAAGTGATGTACCAGAAACCTGGGTTCAAATCCTGCCTCTGTTCCTTGCTACCTTGGTGGCCTTTGGTAATTTCTTTCCCCAGTTTCCTCATCTATAAATGAAGAATTTTGATTAGATGGCCTCTAAGGTATGTTATATAAAGCACTTTGCAGACCTTAGCTCACCATATGTTAGCTATCATTATTGGTTATAAGAATGATAATGACGATGATAACAAGCTATAATTTCCCATCCTCTAACCTTATACACCCAACACTGCATTTTCTATTTTTTGGAAAGACATTGACACTTCGTAGTACAGTTTCAGGTGTGAAACAGGCACTTCGTAAATGGTTGCTCATAAACTGAGGCTAGAAAACAAGTCAGAGGTTGTTCTACTATGAGATTTGTGGCCTTCAGTTTCTGCCTAGAACTGGATCTCATCTGTGAAAAGCTGCATGGCTGCACATCGGCTCTGCATTTTGTCCTGATGGTTAACACTTTCTGGATATGGATCCCATGAGAGGAGGAATTGAATCCAATCTAACAAGCATTTCTAAAGCCCCTATTATGTCTAAGATACAATGCTAGGTGCTGTTAAGATGAAGCCAAATTCAACAATAGTCCCTAACCTCAAAGAATTTCCATCCTATTGGGGTGGATGGAGGGGGACTACAATAAATAAATGGATAGTTAACTACATGATTGATTATTTGAGGAGGTGGGGGTGGGTGTCAGGAAAGGTTCTGGAGGTTAGCTGGAAGGGAGCTATAGAATTCTAAGGAGAAGTGAGGAGGGAGTGTATTCCAGGCATGGGGGACAGCCAATACAAAGACCTGGAGGCAGGAGAAGAAATGTTTTTCCTCCATGGGGAACATTAAATAGGCATGTGGAGTGTGTGGAGAAGGAACTTCCTCATGGTTTTTCTCCAAAGGGACCACTAGCAGAAAAGTTCCCAGACAACATCAACTCCTTTTGTAGCACTTGTGGACGAGGGGCTAAGTTTCTCAGTAAAAAAGGACTGAAGGCTCTGACTTCTATTTTGGCCCTGTATCCCTGAAAGCCTTGGAACGAGTCAGGCTGATGCGATGATCCACAGATGCATTTGGCAGGTGAGCAAGAAGTCTTATCTCCTGTTCTTGACTGCGCTTGCTAAGGGGGAAGAGTTTCAGCACTTCCCTGGGCTTGTCTGGGGCTGGGAGAGGTCTCGGGGACTGTGGCTCTTGTTTAAAGGGGAGAATACTCCCAGGGAGATCCTATGGGCTTCGGAGAGACGGCTTGAGGGTTATAATACTTTTGTCTCCTTGATAACAACCGACGTCCTGGACCAAGCGAAGAAGTCAATGGGAGTTGCAACTGAAGACACTTTTTAGTAATCAGATTTAGACAACAGGCTAGATGTTTTCTAAGGACCCTTCCAAAGGTGGTGTTCTATAGGATTTGAACTTGGGTCTTCTGACTCCAAGTCTAACACTCTTGCCCACTGTACCACCCAACTGCTAACAAATATATAAGACCGATGTAATAAAAATAATGATAGCTGACATTTAAGTGATAATAGTAACAGGTTCCATTTATATAGTGCTTTAAGGATTGCAAAGCACTTTACATATATTTTGATTCTCACAACCACTCTGTGGTATTATTCCCATTTTATAGATGAAGAAATTGAGGTTCATAGAGGTTAAGTGATTTGACAGTTAGAATTTAAGGCAAAGTCAGAACTTTGGTCTTTTTGACTCTAAGTCTAGTGCTCTATGATTAACCTTCCTACAGGGTTTAAAAGTTCTTTATGTACATGTGTTACATTTGACTTGCGAAACAGTATTGTGAAGAGGGTATTATGGGTATTATCATCCCCATTTATACACAAAGAAACTGAAACCCAAAAGATTTAAGAGTATGTTTTGGTTTAGTCATTTTTCAGTCATTTCCAACTCTTCATGACCCCACTGGGGTTTTCTTGACAGAGATACTGGAGTGGTTTTTCATTTCCTTCTCCAGATAATTTTACAGATGAGGAAACCAAGGCAAACAAGGTAAAGTGACTCACCCAGGGTCACACAGTTCTTTGGTCACTTTCTGTAGAAACCGTATAGCTGCTATTCTTATCTTAATATCTCCAAGGAACAGTTAGTGTCTAAGGACAGATTTAAAGTTGTCTTCATGACTCCAGGCCCAGCACTCTGTCCACTGTTCCACCTAGTCTAAACCATGGCAACAAAGCAAGTAAATGTTCAAGTCCATACTCTTTCCCTTGATACCACACTTCAACTTCCCTCTGCCCCCTCAACAGAGTAACTGGTAAGCCTATCACATCCACCCTGCTCCTACATATACATGTTCAACGCTGCCAGTTATGTCTTCATACCCCTTTCTTTGAGTGTCTTGTAACATTCTCGTTAACCTTATTTTTAATCCGGGAAAAATACGCTGAGAAGAAAAGCCCACAATCTGTATTGGCTTGGGTTGTATCCCTTGGGTTGTGTTTAGTCAGAGCTCTCAGACCTGCAGTCTTCCAAGGGAGTTGTGGTCTTCCAAGGGAGTTCATTTGAAAAGTCATGTGGAATGTCTACAACTTACTGAGATGTGTCTTCTATTCTGGCAGTTTTGTAGGAGTGGAATCATTGGGCTGTAAGTAGCACAATTGACTTTGTGTGTATTTTGTATTCACTTATCTGTAGGTATATCGTTTCCCCCGATAGAATGTAAGATCCTTGAGGACAAAGACTTTCTCATTTTTTGTCTTTGCAGCCCCAGAGCCTGACATACCCTGGCTGTGTGACCCTGGGCAAGTCATCTAACTTTCAGTGTTCTAGGTAACTCTCTAGGACTATAAGTTGTAGAAAAGATGCCAAACTGCCTTGATAGAAGGAGTTCTCTCACCAAGAATTCCCTATACCAGCAAAATTACAGTTCTAGTCCCTATTCCTGTCCCTGATGCCCAGCCCAGTGCCTGGCACATACTAAGTGCTTTTTATTGATTGCCTAACACCAGAAACAATTCCTTTTTTTCTTTCCAAAGTGATTAAAAAAACCCTTTTCTTTCAGTTTCCCCTTCTGAAACCTGCCTCTTAAGTTCAATTTCCCAATGTCCATAATCATAGAGAGATGTTCCAGATCTATACAATTCCCTTGGGAACATGGTTTTTTTGTTTTTGTTTTTGGTCATTTCCCCAAACCATGCCACGATGCCAACTTATAAGCTCCCCAAACTTTACTCTCATCAGGACTAACACCTCCAGCTCACACACACACCCAAAAGTGCACAGCTTAAAAGAAGGGAGTGGACTCCAAAAAAAATAAACGAGGTGTTCCCTGTTCAAATGAGTACTTGACATGCATTCTCTCTCAAAGAATATTGGAAGTTTTCCCTAAACAGCTGTACAAAGGTTAAAATTTGCTTCTGGCAGACTCGGCTACACTGATGCATCCTACATGGATTTTCCCCTTCTTGTGGTTCACTAAACTCTAATTACAATCATGTAGGACATAAGCTGCTTAGAGGAGTGTTTCATAATGGAAAGTACACTCTGGGATTCATTCTAAAGGAATGGTTTCTTTGGTTTAAGGCATCATCGTGGTGATTAAAACGACTATGCAAAATGGACACATTTTCAGTGCATCTGTTTTCTTTCATGACCAAGGCAAGATCTGATTTCTGTTGCTATTATATTGAGTTTGGTCTGGGGGCACTGATAATTTTGTGCAGAATGATTATTGATGGGGGATACATAGATAGCACAGGGCTATCTATGTGTATGGTGGACTTGAAGACAGGAAGATCTAGGTTCAAATTCTGCCTCAGATGAAAGTCACAAACACTCTGAGCCTCAGTTTCCTCTTTGGAAAAAACAGACATAGTAATAAGAGCTTCCTCAGAGGTGGGGTTAAGAAAATTGACAGAGAAAACCTAAGTAAAGTATTTTGTAAACTTCCAAGGACTATGTAAATCCGAGTTTATAAATGCATTCCTCTTGTCATTATGAGATGGTTGAGTTAATTTTATACCTCTCTGTTTCCTCATGTGTAGAAGGATCAGGTTGGGCCAGGTGATTTCTAAGGTTCCTTCTAGCTCCAATATTCTTTATTTTTCCTTGAAGACCCTCCCACAGTGATGTGGAAGTGATGATTTGTTATGACATGATGGTTATCAAGGTGACTTAGATTATGTCATTCTCTCTTTCTCACCCATATCAAGTTGCTCCCAGAGCAAATAAACAAAGAAAATAGCAGAGATAAGTGCATTATCATTAACATTTCTTTGGTCACTTTCTGTAGAAGCTGTATAGCTGTTATTCTTGCCTTAATGTCTCCAAGGAACGGATTTCTTCCTCTTCCTATCTGGAATCTTGTCCCTATCCTGATTCTACCCATTTTTTCAAGACCCAGATAAAGTCTCAGCTTCTCCAGGAAATATTCTCTGATCACCCCAGCTGTCTTTTGAACTCCTATAGCACTTCTAGTCCCTGATATTCCTCTAGCACTGAATCATATGCTGCCTTTTAAAAGTATTTAGCGTTTCATCTGTATTCTTCATCTTCCAAACTAGACTGCAAACTCCTCAAGGGTAGGGACTATTCTTTATACTTTTTTGGCAATCCTTCTAGCATTTAGCACTGACTTAGGTGCACAATTAATACTCAAATAATTGTTTAATACATGACTACGCTGTTGTTAGGGAGAGAAAATTGTTTTGAATTAAAGGAGGAAAGCAGATGAAAACATAATTTTGAAAAACAGAAATAGACACACATATTCTAATGGAAAGAGAAAATACTATTTCAACCAAAATGATTTTGCTGTCTGTGGAAATTCAGGCATCCTTCCTATATATCTTTTCTGCCCATTCAAGTTAGCATTAGGAGTGTGAGGGGGTTAGAGGTAGTAAGAGGGTGGGCAGTCAGGGATGAGGGCTTCAGAGCAGGCCAAGAAATGGATTGTAGAGTGAGTACAACTAATTCATCACCACAGGCAAGCTCTCTGGAAGTCACATGAAGGCCTTCTGCCACATACTTGGTTTATCCGGTGCTTTCTCATGTTTAAGATGAGTGGCTTTTCTGGTTAGACCAAATAGGACTGGTTGCCACCAACATTGTTGCCCAGCCAGGATGACATCGCCATGTTTGCATTCTCTGCATGCACTAAGTGGTAGGGGTGGTGAGGGGACCAAATGGCTGGGGCTCCTCCTTTGCTGCATCATCCACAACTTACTGCCCTGAGCCTACGGAAAGTTACTGTATGCTAACGTGGCAATAATGAGGAAACCAACATCTGCCAAACTCTTCAAGGCAGTTCTGAGTTTCTTACGACTTCACAGTTACAGCATTTAGTAGATCTAGTTTGAACATGTTCCCTGTACATAACTGTATCCTTTTAGCAAGTTGGTATTTTGGGTAGAAGAAGGAGGGAGGAGGCAGAAAATTTGAGGGAGGGAAGGTTAAAGATGTGCCAAGATCTCATGTTAGATTTCTTTTCCAGTTAATTTTCCTAGGATCTATAACTTCACCGGATTATGCATCTCTGAAGTGCCATTATAAAATAGATGAGAAAACTCTGGGTATAGGCATCAAGTTCAGTTTGAAAAAGGCAATTAATGCTATACCGCCCAGTGCAGGGATCCCTAATCTTTCCGTGTTCCTCCAAATCTTTGTTCCTCCAAAACTTTGAGGGGGGAGGGTGAAGGCCCTGCAGATAGGAAAGGCCTTGAGTGGAGCAGAGGACTTTGTGCCCTCCCCTTCCTGGGAATTCCAATAGAGAAAGAGTCACAAAATTTAGAGAGCATAGAATGTTAGAGATAGAAGGGACCTAAGATTGACAACTTACAGGGACCTCAGAGGTCACTTAGTCCAACCCTCTCATTTTGTAGATGAAAGAAAAAGGAGATCTAGATGACTTGTCCAGCGAGGAAGGAGCAAACCCAGGACCTCTATCTCCAAATCCATCTCCTTCCATCAGACCAGCCTGATTCATTGGTCATCAGGTCTCTACCTTCCTCTCCCCCACTTGACAGCTGAATAAGCTGAGGCCCCAAAAGAGTTTTGTGACTTGTTCAAAGTCATACAGTATACTGATAGAAGAAATAGAAAAAGAATCCGGATCCCTTGACGTCAAGGTTGCTTCTTTTTTCCATAATACCTCCTGACTACAGGCGGGTGACAATCAGTTTGGGTAATGAAGTGAGGTCTGGGAACGACCAGCATTGCATACCAACCCTAACAGAGGGTAAGTAGGTAGTCTGCCTCAGTTTCATTATCCGAAAAATGGGATAATGATACCTGCAACCATTTCCCAAAATCATTCCTTGAAGATCTCCATTCTCCTGAAGTTTGACACTGAGTTGGGGCTGGAAACAGGCAGTTCACTCCTGAGCCCAGGCATTTATGTTTTGGGCTCTGCTGTCCAGAAAATTTGTGGAACTTACTCACAGTTACTACTCAAGAGCTGTGAATTATCCACTAAGGAAAAAGTCAAATAAGGATATTTTTCACTAGTCTGGTTTTGTGTGTGTGTGTGTGTGTGTGTGTGCGTGTGCATGTGCGTGTGCGTGTGCGTGCGCGCTTGTACTTGTGCACATGGCAGGAGTGGGGGTTGGGTGGGGGAAAGGCAGTATTTCCCTCCCTCTTCTTTTTAAAAAGGTTAATGCAAGCATTTGTTTAATATAGATCCAAATTCAATGGTCTTTTAATGACTTAATGGAATGAATTTACCCCCTGAGGTGTCTAATTTACAACTAAGAAATCACCTGACCATAATTTAGGCCATTGACCATACATAAGGGGGAAAATAAAAGCTTTTTCTATTTACTTCTTATTACAGAAGATCATTATTATACAGACAATATGGCCTAGGACAAAGTATCAGACCTTAAGGATAGTAGGATCTGGGTTCAAATTTTACTTCTGACACACACTACTTGTGTGTGACCATGAGCAACTGCTCATACCTCAATGAGAGTCTTGTTAGAGAACAAGAGTTGGTGATTTGCATCAGTGAAGTGAGTTTTTTACATTGGAAGTTTACTATAGTGATGAAATTTTGGGTCCAGATCCCTTTCATTTCCCCACCCCTGCCTTTCCAAAAAATGAAAGAAAAGCTGTTTGGAAAGTTACCACTAAGAGGTAATATTGGGAATAGGGGATGAGATGTCTAAAACAAAAGGGAATGAATATACTTCAGGAAACCAGTTAGTTTGGATTCTCTTCCTAGCCATCTTTAGATGTCCTAGACGGGCTGGTTTCTGTGTCCAGATTTATGGAGAGATTTTGGTTTATCATTAGTAGCTCAAGAAGTGTGGAGAGACATATAGTACAGGGAATCATGACTTAATGTTGCTAAGGGCTTCGAGATCCAGAGATCAAAGAAGCTCTATAAAATCTGAGCATTATTAAACATTCTCTGCTCTGGCATCATTCCCATTAAAAGTCTCAGGGTTGTGACATGAAGAAGGGTAATCAAGCAGACCCTTGGAAACTGGTTCCTTCACTCCTATGGAGAGATGACAAGACCCACTATTAGCTCCTTAATGAAAACAGTTGCCCAATATTCCAAGAACATTTCTTTTCTAGCAGTCAGAAACTTCATAAAAGGATAATTTTCTCTTTGTAGCATAGAATGGAAAGAATTAATTTGAACCTCTTTAAACAGAGTGCCAACAGTAGTATAGGGTGGGGGTGGGGAGGGGGGGGAGAGAGAGGGGGGAGAGAGAGAGAGAGAGAGAGAGAGAGAGAGAGAGAAACCGAAAACATTAAAAAAGAGGGGCATGCCCACATATTTACTCTTCGGTTATCATATAACAAAATCAGCTTCTTTTAATAAAAGTAAAATATAAATTAAATGGCTGAGCTGACAACATTCTTTGGACCAAACACCACATGAATATTAGTTAGTTCCTAAACTAAATTGTGAACTAGGTAAAATTTGCTTTGGGAGGCTTTAGATGTTCTGTATGGGGGCGGGGTGGATTCTGTGTATAGATTTATTTTCCTTTCAGAAGTCTCTGCAACCTGATGTCCAGGCACCTAGTAGCTTTATACCATTCTTCTCCAGATGAGAGTTCACTTAATCACTCATAGACTAGCAGAGAGGGTGGCAATCTTTTGAAATATTTTCTGATCCCCTTTCTCCCAACAAATTTACTGGTCTCATGTATCATTCCCTCAGCATCCTGTTAGGTGACTGGCTAGCTAATCTAACAGACAAATTAGAGCTAAAGTGCTAATAGGCAATAAACAGCTCAATGTGTTATCCCACCCAGCTAATAATACACTTGTTAATTTTGCATTTAAACAAGGGCCTTCAATGCCTTACTTCAAGGAATTGTCAACAGTAGAGATTGCACCTACATAGGTGGGGGAGATCCCTTGGTGGGGAAAAACTATATTAGAAGCAAGTAGCATGTTTTATAAATCTTTTGCTACAGTGATTGGCAAGTAGTGGGTGCTCAATAAATAATTTTTGACTGATTCAGTATTAGCAGGCCATGTAGGTGGTTCTTTATTCTCCCTATGTATGGAGTTGTCAAAGGGACTTTTAAGGTTTATCAGTGATTAGGAAGATTGATTTTCCCCTGAAAATTTATTCTTCAATGGTTGACATAATAGTAAAATTCTCTGCTTTTTTTTCAAGGCCCAAATCAAGACTCTCCTGAAATACTGATCTCCCCCAGTAAGTTCTCCTTGGCTAGCTCCATACGAATTCAATTCAAGAAACACATTTTAACAGCTATAAGTGAAAAAGGCATGGTGATCAGGGCTAGGATAGATACAAAAGTAAAAAGGCCATAGATCTAAGAGCTAAAAAAAGGACCTCAGAGGCTGGTTTATCCACTCTGCCATACTATATAGGTAAATAAAAAAAGGCAGGAAAATGCCAAATGTATATTCAGTTAATGCCTGAGAATTTTAAGGAAGGTTATTATATATCTATATATATATCTATATGTCTATATATATATAGATATATAATATATCATTACATATATATGTGTGTGTGAATATATATATATATATACACATATATACATTATATATAATTTATGTTGAGGTCAATATGGGATGGAATGGTCAAGAGAAGTTTTATGAAGGAATTGGGACTTTAAGGATGGGTAAGGTTTAGGCATGAATAGCAGAAGAGCCTAAAATGGGTTGAGATTAGGTGGCAAGAATATGCCTAAACAAAGTGTGCATGGCTTACTGAAATGGGACAAGAGTCAGCTGGGTAGGCAGGTGTGGTGATGCAAAGTCATCAGACGGGTCACAATGGTATCAGGTCATACCATATTGGATGACTTAATTTGAGCAGAGACTAGTCAGTACAACAGCTGGTACTAGGTGCAATAAAGTGGAGCCCAACCAACATTTTTTCACTCTAGATAGGCCAATGCTACCATGGCAGAGAATGGGGCACTGGGAAAAAAGCATCAGGGGCAAGAGACTGTGAGGAGGAAGAGATAGCAGTTATGGGAATATCTGTACATTTCAACATGAAATGAGTAAATAAGTATGAGCTCCTAGATGGTGAGTGGTCTGTCAGGGCCCATATCGTAAAAGGCATTTTGAAAGTTGTGTGAACTGATATAGAGTGAAGTGAAGCAGAACCGAGAGAACCACTTCTACAATAACAACAACATTGCAAAGAAAAAACTACTAAGAGTCTTAAGAATTCTGATCAATATATGACTGACCATCTCCATGTTACATGAATTTTTTCATCCTAGGAAATCACTTTAGCCCTGGAACTCACATCTCATGGGCACCCTCTGCCTTTGGGGCACCTCCCTCTGACTGGAGAATGGAGGACTCCTCCCAGAATTTCCATTTGGCACAGGGCCCAGGCTAGCCATATCTTCATTTTCTTCTGGCCTTCTCCATCAAACCCCAGTGCCCACTGGGTAACTCCTCTCTCCCATCCTTTAATCTTCCTTTTGTATATTGCCTTCCTTCATTAGTATGTAAGCTATCTGGGGGCTTCTCCAGTGCAGTGCCTGGCATATAGTAAGTGATTAATAAATGTTTATTGACTGATTCCAAAGGACCAGTGATAAAACATGCTACCCACCTCCTGACAACGAGGTGATGAATTCAACGTACAAAATAAGAGATGTGATTTCAGACATGGCCCATACTCTGCTTGATTACAAATGTTTGATATGGTTTTGTTTTTCTTTTTTTTTTCATCCAAAATTCTTTTTTGGAATGATCAGTTGCTGGGAGGTGTCACATGCTTGGAGAAAGTTGTGTGTTGTATAGGGTGCAGATTCAAAGCTGTATATGCAACCCTCTCTGTTTTCTTTTGTTATGGAAATCTTGTCTTGTTTGGTGATTAAATTCTGAATTCAAAATAAAAATAATTAAATACAAAGAACCCTTTAATAAATATTTTTGGGTAAACAGGAAACAGCACCTGTTTTATCTCAAATCTTTTAGACATGTTTGCTGTAGGATTCAGTAACAGAACAATGTGGTCACTTGGGAAGAATAGGTAAATCCAGAAGCAAAGCCGCAGATGAGCTTCCGGTGACCAGAATGGAAAAGATTATGGGTTGATCGTTACTCTTCTCAGTTCCACTTCTCTCCAAAGATAGCATGTGAGTTAGTGTTCAGTTTCGATAAGAAAGATCCCATCCCAGGATGGCTGTATTTAAAATGAAGTTGTTTAGATCATAAGAGTTTGATATAAAGGAAGGCTGGGCAGCTCAAATGAGAAAGATCCCACTTTGAGAAAACATTTTGAAAAGTCTATGGCACTTAATTTTAGAATTTTTGTGATCATAATTTCTTTAAAAACTAAGTTCTCGATTCATTTTATTGTGCACATAAAAATAACCAGGAGGTCAAATCAATAGGTACCAAGAGTATAGAAAAGGTAGAAAGAGCCCTGGATATGAAAGGCCGAGGATCAGTAAATCGATCAGCACTTACCCATTGTGTTCCAGGCATTTCAAAGTGAGTTCTAATCCTGACTCTGGCACTTATTAACTATGTCACCTCAGGTAAATCATTTTTTTTCCCAACTAGGACTTAGTAGTCATCATTTCACCCCTCAAGTCCTCAGCTTCCTCAGCTGAAGGGCATGGGAGTTGGGCTAGACAATCTCTAAGGTCCATTTCAATTCTGAATTCTATGACTTTTGAGTCTCCAGGTCTAAAGGCAGGTGAGCACAGGAAAACTATCAGGGATTAGGGGGACCAAGCTTGCTGGCCCAGGCAGGGCTAAGTATATAAATAAAGCTCACCCACCCCTGAGAAAAGGAGGCAACATATAGTCTAAGGTGATAGGAATGACTGTACTTATACATCTGAAAGTCAGAATGTTAAACCACAGGGCTACCGGTCTTTGTTATTTCAGATCCAGAATCTTGCATTGCCAAAGACGGAAGTGTCTGGCTCCTAGTTACTCGCTTGTGTGCAATCCAAGCATTGCTTTCTTCCTCTATAGTTACCCAGGAGTTAAGAGCTGCATGTGAATCACTGACCATTGAATATGATCCTGAAATGATGCTCAGATTTTACTTTTCCAATTATTTTGACACAGGAAGAACTATTGCTCGTATGACCTCTACTGATATCAATCAACAAGCAGTCATTTAGCACTATGGTCCTTTGGTACAGACAATTATCAAAGCGTCTCTGCCCTTAAAGGGCATCTATCCAAGAAGACAGCAAATGTGTGTTTGTATATACAGCAAGAAAATCACTATTTTGCAACAACCTTAAAGTGTCTGAAGGAGTAAAAATATTTTCATGAGACAATGTGGCCTAACAGAGAGAGCTACAGAATGGGAGTCAGGACACTTGGATTCCAAATCCAGTTCTGTCATTAAATATCTGTGTGATCTCGACAAGTCCTTTTACCTCTAAAGGCCTTAGAAAAATTACAGAGTTGTTTGGATTATTTCATGAGATCATAGATTTAGAACTAGAAGGGATAGTAGAGAACCAACTCCTTCATTTTACGGATGGGGAAACTGAGACCTGAGAGAGTTAAGAAAATTTCCCAAGGTCACAAAGGTATGTGGTGGAGCCAGGATTTGAACCCACGTCTTTGGATTCTTTCCACTTTGCCATGCTGTATTTCTAAGGTACCTTCCTGTTCTAAAGTTCTATGTCCCTACGTAGGCCCATTAGCTATCTAACCTGGATTCCTCCATCACACCAACCTATATTTCATCTAACTTCGTTTTCCTAAAGGAAAATGTCATCTTTGGGGAGGCATGGTAGTTTCATAGCAAATATTATTGAAGAGGTCCCTGGCTCCTGGTGGCACTTAGCCATTCTATCATTACTGTTATTCAGTGATAAGGAGAGAAAAGATTCACGATTCTCAAATAGGATGGAAGAACAAGGCTTTTGCTTCTTTAGAATTTAGTTCTACAGGGCAAAACATGACCTGTCAAAAAACAGGCATGTTGGTGTGTGCCAGGGGATGGCCAAGACATGCTGCACAGGGTTGGCCTTCCTCCCCTCTTCCCCCCACCCTAAACATATGTTTCAGATTGTGAAACCTCTTATGTGAATTGGAGGGAATGTCTGTTTCTGCTGAACCTGAATAATGAGTTAATAAAAGGTGACTGTGGTTACCAGGGAGCAGAGGCCTTTGAAACTCTCATTGGTTATCAGCTAGTTCCCAAAGACAGGGCCATGGAAGTCAAATTCACTGGACTGTTTGGTTGGTTTTTCTCTCTTTATTTTTTCAAAGTTATTTTTTCCTCTGAATGTGCAAAATCTAAATATTGCACATAAACATAAGGTAACTATTGCATAGGTAGGAATAACACAACTACCATTTTTTAAAAGGGCCAAGTTTATTTCAGCAGAGCAAATTTTGCATGTAATGATTTATTCACAAGGATTGGTTTAATTCATTTTTACCACCTGCATTTTCACTAGACAGAAGACTTGTAACAAAACCATTAATAAAATATTCCATGCAAATTAGTGAACTTCTGGAACTAATTTGTAAAACTTAGACACCAACAAACTTGGAGGATATTATGTGCCAGCCTACTAAGAAAATAGGCATGATATGCTGTATGTTCTGGTTATACTTATGCCAAAGCTGATTAACTGGCTTGTAAATTATCTAGGTCAATTTTTTTTACTTTTTCCTTTTTTCTGGTGAATTCACAATACCAGCTTCAGTAAAGGGTCATCCACTATGATCTAAGGCCTAGATAATATTTTGAGGATTATCTGTGGATTTTCATTACCCAAACTATTACTATCTCTGCCCTTGACTACTCTAAGGAATGGAATTAGGACAAGACTATTCCATGGCAATGCCTCATAAACACTGCAAAAGCAACAGTGTAAATGATCCGAGTATGGACCAGAATAAAATAATCAGAGAGAAGCACTGTGGAATAATGGGCTGGTTTCAGTTTTAGGAAGACCTTGGATTCTGACCCTGCTTCTGACACATACTAGTATATGACTGTGGGCAAGTCATTTAACCTCTCAAGACTCCCAATGTGAAAACACATTCCATCAATGAACAGTTGCCTACTTTAATGGATAGAATGTGTTTCTATACTGAGAGTTCTTCATACCGGTGAAATCAGGATAATTACAAAAACAATAATCAAAATCTCCATTTTTATTAAATGGAAAAGAAGGGGAATGAGGAGAAACAAGGCACTTATCTGAAGAGTGATGTCATTCTAACTTAAAATGGATGAGCCATTTTTATTCATTTATATTCATTTATATTTCTGTTGCATAAAACTTTTCAAGTAATTGTCTTCACAACTCAGTAACTAAACAAACACAGATTAAGTATTTCCTATATTTTAGGTATTGTGCTAATTCCTGGGGACAAAAAGAAAAAAAATGAGACAGAGAGTTCACATCTATATGTTTGAGGATAAGAATAGAGTAATAAGTGCACATAAAGAAGTAAATTCAAGATAATTTGAGGAGGGAAAGAATGCTAAATAAGCAGGGGTACTTGATAGTTTTTTGTGATATGAACCCCTTTGGTGGACTGGAAATCTACGAGCCTCTTCACAGAATAATGTTTCTCAATAGCATAAAATAAAATACATAAGACTTCAAAGGAAATCAATTATATTGAAATATAGTTATCAAAATATATTTTTAAAAAAGCTCATAGAACTGCTACCCCAAAGAAATCAAAGAAAGAGAAAAAGGACCCATATGTACAAAAATACTTATAGCAGCTCTTTTGTGGTGGCAAAGAATTGGAAACTGAGGGGATGCCCATCATTTGGGGAATACCTGAACAAGTTATGGTATATAAATGTGATGGAATGTTATTGTGTTATAAGAAATGATAAGGGAATGATTTCAGAAAAACCTGGGAAGACCTGTTTGAAGTGATGCAAAGTGAAGTGAGCAGAACCAGCAGGACAATTTATACATGAACAGCAATATTGTAAAGATAATCAGCTTTGAATGACTTAGTAACTCTGATTCAAACACTGACCAACCACAATTCTAAAGGACTCATGATGAAACATGCTGCCTACCTCCAAATAGAGAACTGAAGTTCTCAGAGTACAGATAAAAACATATTTTCTTCTTTTTCTTTTTTTATTGCTTCTTAAAAATATGACTAATGTGGGAATTTGTTTTGCATTACTGTACATATTTGTAATGGGTTTTATTTTTCTAACCTCAATGGTGTGGGAAAGAGGAGAGAAAAAGAACTAGGAACTGAAAATAAAATAAAATTGATTTAAAAAATAAAAAGAAAAATTTTTGAAGATTATGGACTATAATTTAAGAATCTCTGAATTAGAGGGAAGAACTTGATAATATGGCATATAACTTTTGTAAACACTGTAGCATTTTCATGCTCTACCAGTTTGGACATCTCAATTTTTATAAGTTAAAATCTTCCCTTTGCTCATGTATAAAATGAGAAGATTGGATTCATGATCTGGGAACCTCAGAATCATCTCTAAGTCTGAGTCTAAGAGTCATTCTTCAATGGCTACTTGAGATACTACTTTTTTATGATGTTTTCCTTTTCTACCCATAGTTGTAAATACTCCCTCTTTCTTCCCAAGGCTCATGACATTTTGCACCTCTCAGTTGCCATTTTATTTTATAATATTTTACACACTTACATTCTCTATTAGAATGTAAAGTCCATGAGGGAAAGGACCATGTTTCAGGTATTTTTGCATCATGCTCAGTGCCAAACGTAGCATTTTGCATATATAGTATTGCTTAATAGACATTTATTGAATTGAATTCTGAGAGAACATAGAAGTCTTAGAAAATAGAGTCAATTAAGGCACATGGCTCACTCTAGTGAGTTAGAAGAGTTTTAATTCCTTAAACTGAAGGAAGCTGGGGATTGGTCAAAAATGAAGAAAATGTTGGTAGACCAAACATTCGAATTTGATCTCCTATCATTATGCCCGTTTGCAAGAAGGGAATGCTGCAAAATGTGAAGGCTGCCTGAGACTGCTGAGTAAGCAAGAAGAAATGATATTAAAATCAGATACCTAACTCTAGTCGTGTAAATAGTTCCTTCCTTTTGTACCCCATCTTACAAAACCATTTTGAGCTTTATTACATAGTAACTCTACCTTTACAAATGAGTTAGAATCTAACTCGTAGAAAATACAAAGTTTCTAAGCATTATTCTTAACAATTTAGGAATAGGATTTTTTTTTCTTTCAATGGCCATAGATAGGCGAAACAGTTCTCTTTTCACTACAAAGTGTAGTCAAATTATGTTAAATGATTACAAACTACTAACAAAATCATGCCAAGGCAATGGTATGGTGGAAAGAACCAGGGCATACATGGTTTTGAATCCCAGTTCTTGCACTTAGTAGCCGTACGATTTATTTAGCCTTTCATTGGGTCTCTCAAGTCATTTAGCCTCTCAAAGTCTCAGTTTCCGCATACAGAAAATAGAGATACTAGTTATTGTAAGTACCCATCTCACGGGAGTATTATGAAGGTCAAATGAGTAAACATGCAAAATGTTTTGCAAACCTTAGTGTGCTATAAAATGTTAGTTATTACTATATCAATCTGAAGTAAGGAATATATATTTTAAAAAATTACATACACATGCACAACCAAAAATAAAGACTTTGACCTTGACAATGGAAGGGATATTTTCCATCCCACTCTTGTTATATTCATATGTATATGCATCACATATATATGTATACACACATGCATTTGCCAGTACACACCACACATGCACAAACACAGAGACCCATCCACACACATACCCTTCCTCCTTTAGTTCTGAGATTGTGTATGAGATGGAGTTCATTCACTATTTTCGGGTCATTCCAGAAAATGAGAAGTATTGCTACATATTTCTCTAATCCATTCAGAAATTACGGTAACCTCTGCTTAGTGTAATTATAGATACTTAGGTATTTTTTTTCCAGTTTTGGCAAAGTCAGAGTGTTTTCCTTCCATCTTTCACATTGCTTTCATCTCTAATTCTGATATGATAATTTTTTTCAGGCTCTAACTGAAAAGCATAGACAAGATTTTGGCTTTGATTCCAGAAAGATGTTGCAGGGAAAGTCAACTCTTGTTCCAGGTACTTGATAAACATCTCAGTAACTAACTTCTCACTGTTTCTAAGTGATTAACATTTTGGTTAACAAGTCCAGAACCCTTCAGACACCATTTGCCTCCTACTCGACAAGTAGGTTAATGAAACACACAATGTACTGCATGGCACTGTGCTTCTCTTTAATAGTTTCTGTCACCCAGTCCCACATCTCTCTACCTCTGTGGCTTTGCAGAACACTGATCTGATGCCTCAGGGCAGGCTGCAGTAACGCAGATGACCATGACTCCAAAATTGCAATTTAAGGATAACTGTTAGGTAATAGTGATACTCTTCTCTATATTCCTTACCCTAACCCACAAGTTTAGAGAATAATGTGATAATTCTGACTTATTTTTAGTGGAAAGGTTATAGTGGCACACTGCTGAACAATGAGTTTTGGCCTGATTGGAATTGATTAGGAAAATGTGGATTGGTTGTTAGGTAGTGGTTTTTTTTTTCCTTCTTTTTTCCCCCCATTCTCCAAGAACACCAGGGAGATAGAACAGGTAGCTTTTCTCAAACTTCTATTGAACATAATGGCTGCAATTAATGGCTTGATAGTAATTAAGTCACAGGAAGATAGAACCATTAAAAAAGCATTTCTTTTCACGTTTGAGACCTTCTCAAAATTTATTCTTGGAGTAAAACTCCAACAACACTTTTTGAGTTAAACTACATTTGCTGGCAACAGAATGGAATAGCATAAACAGACAAAAGGGGAAATAAAGGAAGGTAGAAGGGTTCCCTGAAAGAATTCAAGTCTTCCTGGACAAGGAGCAGCTCTTACCCTAAATGAATCCCAAACCTCCATTTCCTTTGAAACAGAAACATGCTTAGGATAAAAGTGCTGGGCAAAGTGAGCTCTGAATTTTATTTTCAGTTCTTCACCGTAAGGAAAATAGTATGAATCTGCCCAGGCAGAACAGGTCTACCTTCCATTGAATGAGAAAAAGTAGTGCCCATAGGTTTGGATTCCAGATTGGGTTTTTTTTTTAAATGTTCAGATGTCATTTTCTTTTAGGGGCATTTAAGAAGGCAGGCTGGGAAGTATGCTGTGGTTATCACAGAAAGAAGAATCTTTATTCTTTTCAATAGCTCAGATTCATTGAGTTCTTACAGATTTACATGGTGCTATTGTGAGATACATAATTACAAATATTCTTATTTCCCTTTTGCTGAAAAGGAAACTGAGGCTCAGAGACTAAGTGACTTGTCTGTAGTCACGTAGCTAAGGAGTGGTAGCCACAGGTCTTGTACTGCAGTATAGTTTAACATCCCTCATGCTGCCAGATCTCATATCCCAGTCCTAAATACTTAGCAGGAGATGTTTTCTCCATCTCTTCCAGGCTAATTGGGGGTGAAGAATGAGGAAGGACCACAATTCCCAAGGTACTCAGATGTCACTCTAAAAATCTGACCACCACTCCTTTTGGGGAGTTACAGTACTTTAATAGGATTTAGAGTGCAAGGACTTGAGTTCAAGTCTTCCCTCTGCTAATTACTTCCTGTGTAAGACTTTTGGGCAAATTACTCTCTTAGCCTTAGTATTCTCATGTGTAAATTACAGGGTTGGATCAGATGACCTCTAAGATCCCTTGCAACTATGATCTTTTATTTTCCTGACCCCAAGTCCAGTTTTTCTACCTTGCATGTTGAACCCCTTAAAATCTTTCTTAAAACTTAATTCTTTGTAAACAAGGTTAATATTTTCTCTGAATTAAGCACCTTAAGGGCAAGAACCACGTTTCATGGAGATCTGAAAATACTATCCAATGATAAGGGCAATAAAGAAGGATCATCACTAGTTCCTAGACCTCCCAGAGATAGCTTGGTTCCAGTTGTCATGGAAATCTTCATTCTTCTTCTTAAGTTTACTCTTTCAGGCTTGACTTCAGAGAGAGTGACTCCTACAATGCCTTTGCTACCCCCTGCCATGTTCCCATGCAGGAGAGTACACATTCCCTCTGCTTTTACTCTGACCCAGTGTTGGAGAAGAAGAAAAGAACTTAAAAGGAAATCTTAACCCTGGTGGGCCAAAGGAAGGGAAAGCAACTTTTCCTTGAAATGCCCAGCCACCAGCCTTCTGAGGAAATCTGACACTGAACGAAGGAGGAACATTTCTCAGATTTAGATTTTTACCATCTTAAGAAGAAAAATTTTGAGAGTGGAAGGAACTGCCACCATCCGATTTCAAAATGCTAGATCTACAATAAAGTATTTGTTCTTCTTATGTTTGACCAGTTTGAGGCTCACATTGGAACCACTGAAGGCCAGAAGAGTTTATTGATGGTGCTGGAAACAGTAATAGAATGCAGCAGACATGAATACTTTTAGTTCATTTCAAACTGTCAGAAGGAATATTTCTAAAGGGAGGGAACAGAGCCAATAATGGGCTTACTTTATTTTGGCTCTTAGGGCACTGGTAGAATAAACCAATCACTTTAGCTGTGGGGATGTAGCTGAAACTTTCAGAACACAGAGAGAATGAGAGACAAAAAAAATAGTTTAAAAGGAATAACTTGTAAACTTCTGCAATAAGGCAATTTACTGCCCCCACCCCCACCTCACCTCTGAAGAAGGGGGAAAAACCCTACAAAACTTGATTAAAAAAAAAACAAAACCCAAAGCCAAAAACTCCTTTGCACCTTAGCTTAACAAAAGATGTAAAAAAGAGACAGTAAGATTTGTGAATCTAAAACAGGAAAATTTTAAACCTAGACTTCTGTATCTGATATAAATGTGGACCATAAAAAGACTGAGGATTGGGCAGTGACAAGAGCAAGCTACTTCTTTTGTTCAATTAAGAAAATAGTTACATTCTTTAAACTATTTCATAGAGAATATTTCTTTTGATCTTGACATCCAAAGAATAACACATCTGACATCAGTCAGTCAACAAGCATTTATTAAGCACTTATTAATCAATCAACAAACATTTATTAAGCACCTACTACATGCCAGGTATTATTATATGCAGGCGTTATGCCAAGCATTGCATATACAGAAAAAGGCAAACGTTGCCCCTGTCCTTACAGAGCAGGGAAGATAGCATGTACATAATCAAGTGTATAAAGAAATATGCAGCATAGATTGAAGATAATCTGAGAGGAGAAAGCATTAGGAGCTGGGCAGAATAAGAAAGGCATTTCCCCCCAATTGACCCATTTATTTCTTTTTCCTTCTACTGTCCTTCTCCCACTGAAAAAAAAGAAAAAGAAAATCTTTGTAGCTAATAGGTGAAAGGCCACCTGCAGAAGGTGGCATTTGAGCTGAATCTTAAAACCAAGAAGTAAAGTTATGAGAGAAAGGGGAGAGCAAAAGCAGAAGCAATGACAGGAGCTGGAGCAGGTCAATGGGACTGGCTTGTAGAGTGTGTGGAGGAAGGGACCAGTTTATGAAGAATATAAAATGCCAAACAGAGGATTTTATATTTGGTGCTGGCAGTAAGCGGGAACCACTGGAGATTATTAGCAGGGGAGTGATGTGATGCTCATGCTTTAGAAAAAAACTACCTTGGCATCTGAGTGGAAGATGATTTGGGGAGGGGGATAGACTTGAGGCAGAAAATCCAGTTAGAGGGCTATTATGATATTTCAGGCAAAATGGATTATGAACAAGGGTTATGGCTGTGTGAGTGAAGAGAAGGGAATGTATACAAGAGATGTGAAGATAGCCATGACAAAATATGTAAGGGAATGGTGGGAGCGATGCTATTATTGTTCTGTAATTTCAATATTTGGGAAATAGCTGATGCTATTTTACTCCCTTGCCAATTTACATTTCCCCTTAATTGTCTCCACCTCACTTTCTTTGTGGTTCTTCTTAATTACTCAGTCTCTTCATTAGTAGATAAATTCTCTCTGGCTGGCCGATATCGAAGAGGGTCAAAGTCATGGGCAATATACTGTTATATGATTTAGTCCTGGCATAGGGAACTTAAACTATGTCCCTTACTCAGATGAGTCACATTAAGCACAAGTGATGACTGAGCCTCCCTTGGTCAAAAGAACCCTCTGAGTAATTCAAATGCAATTTTCCCCCCTCCCCAAAGCAATTTTATCTTTACTTTCAAACTTTAATCTCTAGTTTTCTTTTCTATGCCACGGTGAAAAGAAATAAAAATCAAGCCCCATACATATCAATTAAAGGCACACAATTAGGTAATAGTCCATTTCTCTCTTAAACCTCTCATGCCTGTTTGCCTTTGTTATTCTGAAAAGAATAGGATTCTAATGATTTCACAGACATCAAACAGTATCAGTGCGTTTTCATTCTCCAGTGTGTGGAGTAAGGATAAGCATGTAAAATATTCCGTTTGTAATGGATATACATGTAATTTCTTAGAATGAACTTTCGATGGCTCAGACCCCATGAGACACAGAAAAATTCCCCTCCACTCAAGTAGTGTCAGAGCTGCTACGTCTTCTTTCAAGAGACTTGTCTGTGAAAGACTGAACATTGAAATGGCAAAAAAAAAAAAATCAGCTGGACAGATCCTTGCCACTACTTTTACTGCTAAATATAGATGAGTTGTCATCTGGTTGCATAAGCAATTTCTAGCTACCACTCTCAGGAAGGGAGGAGGACCATGGGATTCATGTCTGTTGTAGTTACACTCTTAACTGTGCTAACGTTGACCTTTGTGAATTTGGTAATGTCACTCAACACTCTGCCTTGCAAGGCTTACCATCCTGTAAAGGCTGTTCAAGTGGACTGGAATTAGGTAATGATAAAGATGGAGAGTGTTTAGAAGATGAAGAGATATTTAATTTTTTTATTAGATTAAAATGTAATAATGATAAGGGTGACAGTGGTAGATTTGAAATTGTACACAACTTCTTCTCTGGAAGAGGTATTCTTTTCTTAAAAATCAATAAATTATAACTAAATGTGTATTTCTCTTCCTTGGAATCCTCAACTGTTATGAAAGACCTTCATAATGGTGCAGGTAGAGATAGGGGAAGGGTTATAGGATCATAGATTTAGAGCTGGAAGGGACCTTAGATGTCATATAGTCCCACTCCCTCATTTTAAAATAAGGAAATTGAGTTGGATCATAAGATTTCTTTAAGTCCTCTTCCAACTTGAAAAATCTGATTCTATGATTTAATGAAAAGCTTTGGCCATAGACTGGTCTTAAAGCAATAAAGCTCTGCAGCTTTCAAGTACATATAATAATTTAGGGTTTTTTTTAAGTTCAAATAGAAGTCCTCCTGAAATTTACCTTAATGAACAGAAAATAATTTCTTTTAATATAAACATTATGTTTACACATAAAATTGGTTTCTAGAATATTTATATTTTCTACACCAGTAATTAAAAATAATTTCTAGATAGTGTAAAAAAGTACCTTCAACAAGATCAACACCAGTTAACAGTGCTACTGATCCATCCATCCATCATCTATCTATCTATCTATCTATCTATCTATCTATCTATCTATCTATCTGTCTGTCCGTCCATCTATCTACCTATCTATCCATCTATCTATCTTTCATCTGCCTTTCTTCTCTTTATTCATCCCTGTCTGTCTCCCTGTCTGTTTCTCACTTCACACACATAACAGCAATAAGAACATAATGTAGTCTTAGGCTACATTAACGGAAATAAGGAGTCTACATTAAAAGAAGTATTAATTCCGTTATACTCTGCAGTCACCAGACCATATTTACAATAGTGTGTTTTGTTGCTGATGTTACTTTTGAAGGATGACATTGAAACAATGGAGTGTGTCCAGAGAGGGTGCCCAGGATGGTGATAGGTCTAGAAAACAGGTCATATGAGGAACAATGGAAGAAACTGATGTTTAATTTAAAGAGAAAAAAAGAGGGTTGGGAATATTCCTTTTAACTATCTGAAGTTTTGCCATCTGGAATAGAGATTAAATTTATTCTCTGAGCTCCCAGAGGGTAGCACTAGGAACAACGAATAGGTATTACAGGGAAACAGATTTCTGCTCAATAGAAGGATATTTTACAATTGACACTATGCACAGATTAAGCCAAATGATTCACAAGTACTGACCTCCCTCCCTACCTCTGGAAATAATCAAGCAGAAGCCGGATGCCTCAAGTTCCAAAAGGAATTTTTTTTTAACTTTACACAGTTTCTCATTGAGATCTTTTATCCAAAGTGATGTAGTGACAAGACCACTGGACTTGTAGTTGGACAACCTGGGTTGAAATCCTGGCTCTGTCACTTCTTACATCTATTTCCTTGGAATTCATTTAACATTTCTAGGCCTCAGTTTCCTCATCAGTATGAATTGGGAGTTGGGGTAGATGTTCTCTAAGCTCCTTTCTAGCCCTTACTCTAAGATCCTATGATGGTATGACCCCCTGCC
Source organism: Trichosurus vulpecula (assembly GCF_011100635.1). Taxonomy (NCBI): domain Eukaryota; kingdom Metazoa; phylum Chordata; class Mammalia; order Diprotodontia; family Phalangeridae; genus Trichosurus; species Trichosurus vulpecula. The sequence continues at coordinate 144,446,277 of NC_050580.1, forward strand.
CTGCCCCCCCATGTGGCATTGCAGTGGATAGATTGTTAAACTTGATATCAGAAAGACTTGAGTTCAGATCTGGACTCATATTAGCTGTGTGGCCCCCGGGTAAGTCACTCAGCCTGGGGACAATAATAGCAGCTACCTCACAAAGTTATTTTGAAGATCAGATGAAGTAGCATTTGTAAAGTGCTTTGCAAACCTTAAAGTGCTATATAAATGCTACGATGATGATTGTTATTATTATTGTATGTTGGCTCCCTGGTTGCTCAGATTTTTAAAATGATGTGCCTAGAAAACTTTGAACTTTGAAAACAAAAATACACATGAAATTTTAAAACCTTTTGTCTACAGCGCCTAAAGCAGTGATTTGAAAAATCACTTTCAAAATTTCAAAACCCATTATTTCAAATCTATCGAGTTATAAATTCCTACGATGGTTGTAAATGCCTTGGGAGAGAAAGTCTGTAAGTCTTTTGGGGGTGGAGGTGGGGGGTTGTTTCATTTTTCATTGGGTTTCATTATATTTCTGAGTAGATGAAAAATAAGAAAGTCTGGAGCTTTTAGAGGGTTGAATTAGGCCCTTTTACTTTTTCTCCTTTTTTCTTCCCTCCTCCTTTTCCTCTCAGGGATGGCTTATCATGCTAGGCCAATATCTGACCCTCCTTAATTGCCTGACCTTCCTTAATGATGCCTTCTAGCCTTCCTCCTACTTCTTCCCTTCCCCTTACTCCAGTTTTTTTTTTTCCTTAGGATCCCTTAAGAGCCTTTAAATGCTCAGCATGAAGATGAGCCGATTTTATTTTTGGAGCCCACAGAAGCAACCCTGAGGGAAGTTATTGTGTTGCTTTTAGCAACTAAACAAAAAGGTGTGAAGTCATTTGCTGGCTATTTGAGAATGGAAAGAAAATAAGCAGAGAAGGAAAGGTTCAGGCCAGTCTGATGCAACTTGGACAGAACCCTGTTAGAGCTTTTCAGAGACTTATTAGTAACCAAAGAGGCTTAGAGAATTTCAGTTTACCTAACCTCTCCATCAAGTTACTACAATAACATGAGCAAATGATTGTTTTTCTAAAAACATAGTCCATTTGGGGATTAAAAAATCACTTTAAATATGTTGCCAATTGAATAAAATTCCTTTTAAATCCCTCAACTTAGCCTGCTTCAGAGGTAAGAACATTTCACAGAAACTTGTCAGAGTAGAGGGACTCCAAGCCAAATCCTGCTTTGTGTATGCAGTGTATCTCCCAATTAAGCCCTTATTTATTAGGAAACATAAAGGAGATGGGAGACAAAGACCACTTGTACAGACTTGGGAACTATGATGCTGAATAACTAGACTGTTATTCAAGCTCAAAGAGCCCAAGCCGGTCATCCACTTTAGAGAGGAAAATATTTTGGAATCACCCCGTCATTGAAGCATGGGCAAATGAACTGTCTGTGTAATCATGTTCAATTAGATAGTTGTGCCCTTATCAATAATTACTTACTAACAAACCAGCTGGATGGTGCCCATAATTAAGGGCACATCAGGCACCTTTGCAATCCTTTCCAAAGAGAGTATCTGGGCGTAATAAACACAGGCTTGTGTGCCAGCCCAGTGGCTCTGCATATAACACCACCCACTAGGCTTTTACTATACTTCTCTTGACACTTGGCCTTACTAAGTCTGTTGCTCACTACATTTTGATAAAATGGGAATAGAGGAGAGCTTCAGTTTATATTGTTGATTTTGTCCCAAACTGAGAGCTGCAGTAGATGTATAGGAAAGTGCTTCTTTTATGCCAGCGAAGGACTAATAGCTATGTTATTCTTATCAGAATTTTTTCATTCTCATACTATACATAATTACATTCAGTTGATCAACCAGTCACCATTTTTATTAAGCACCTACTACATATAAGGCACTGTGGATACAAAAGCAAAAGAGAAACAGCCCCTCCCTTCGAGGAGTTTAGAGTCTCATTGGAGAAACGACATACACATTTATAGCAAGAGAGCTTTAGAGGAAAAATAAGACTCCTCTCTTCCACTCTACCACTCTTCTTGCTGAATCTACATCATAATTAGTTCTTTTAAATTTATTTAGAAGAGTAATGTAGCAAGTCTTTGGGATAGTGACAAGGAAGGGAAGCAAATACCACATTTGTTCCCTTTGCACCTAATCTTATAGTGTCCATGCCTCACCACCCCATTTTTTACAAAGAACTCATCGCTCCTCAGTAGTGAAACCTTTTAATGATCATTTGTTTATTTGTCTGCTCCACCAGCCAAGAAGCAAGGTGACCTGGCAGATTGCACACGGAGTGTAGGCGTCAGGAACTAGAAAGGTGAATGTATCCCTGCTCAGCCAGTCTGGCTGCATATGCTTAGGTAAGCTGCATAGCTTCTGTGGGACTCAGTTTCCTCACCTGATGATAATGACCAGCCTCATAGGGTGGCAAAGAAGCCTAATTAAAGATTGGGAAGGAGGATGGAAACTTGAAGCATTGCATGAACACAGGTGATTTTCTTCATGTATTAGATTCTGTGATCAGGGTCTACCATGGTTTGGGCTCTCATACTCTTTGGACCAAATGGGACAGAAGGATTACAGACTACTGTAAGATGAGTTACAGCAAGGGGCAGCAAGGTGGTGCATTGAATAGAGCACTGGCCCTGGAATCGGGAGGACCTGAGTTCAAATCTGGCCTCAGACACTTGACACTTACTAGCTGTGTGACCTTGGGCAAGTCACTTAACCCCAATTGCCCTGCCTTCCCCCCTGCATAAAAAAGGAAGAATAACAAGATGAGTTATAAAGAGAGTTCATGACTTAGGAAGAGAAAGGAAGCATTGTGATACAGTGGGAAGAGTACTGGTAGATTTTTGTTAAATCTAAAAAAGTTAGATTCAATTTTAAAAAATTTAGGAGTCAGGAGAGTTGAATTCAAATTCTGCCACTGTCATAGGTAGTAAGTGGTGTAACCCTGGGCAAGTCATGTAATTTCTCTGGGCCTTGGATTCTTCATCTTTAAAATGAAGTGCTAAGCCAGTTGTGCTTTAGGGTCCTTTCCAGCTCTAAATCTATTATCTTATGAAATTCCAGTCATAAACTGTCAATCAAATAGCTTCGTTAGGTTACTTGAAAACAGAATAATCTGTGGTCATTTTCTCATTAAATTTTTAGCTCAGTTCCATACTCTTTAACCTCACTTTCAAAATGTTCTAACACCATTACAAGAAACATGGTGGAACAGCTCATGCATAACTTCAGAAGAGATCTGATAAATCTTGGTCCCTTGAGCCAGAGAAGGAAGGGATTCATAGATTTCTCTGCATAGGAGACTCTGACTCTAAGAGACAAAGAGGAGACCTTTCCAGGCTTCTTGGTCCTTGGAAATCATCCCTTCATATTTCATAGAAAACCTCAGAAGTTGCAGTCAGAGTCTGATTAACTATCTGCTCGAGTCGAAAAGTCTGTTGCCAAGTGTTTCAGTCAAATGAATTGAGCAAACCAACTAGGATGAAGGTGAGATTGTAGGGAAAACAAAACAAAGTCTCAAAGCTATAACCATCAGGTTGAGTGACTGACTTGGCAAACCTTTCTCTTCATAGAAACAGCCTTGGGGAGGAGAAGAATATCTAGGGATCAGAAGTGGAGAGAAGGGTCAGAGAGTGTTTTGCCTTATACATAGTAGGTGTTCAACAAAATATTTGTTGAATGCTGAAAGACACCCTCATGCTGGGTATACTTATTATCCAGACACAATGAACTATCCTCTCAACTAATATAGGTGTGACTCAGAAAGTATGTGGTATTGAATTCATACTGTTTCAGCTGGACTGAAAAAATCAATGGACTCAATACCAAGATGAATTTTTTTTCCTGTCAGGAACAATAATCAGGTGAGAAGGGGAAAAAAGAGAACAGTATTAAACATAGCGAAGTTGGGTGTGGTGGTGCCAGTGGAAAGGTGTGAGGCCATCAAGGTCCAGGTTTATCCAACACCCACACGAGGGGCCGAGTGCACCTGGTACAACTGCCTAGATTGGTGATAGACAAAGAACACAGGTCAAAGGGGAAAATGTCCTGTTTGCTTTGATTGGTCAATATATATCAATGTGAGGTACCAACAAAAGAGCAACAGGGAAAAGAGAAACATTTAGAAAGCATGGTGAGGTCACATTTGGCTCATTGATGAAAATGATGATGCCACCTAAACAGTGGTACAATTAATGGACAATTTGGTATGTAATACACAGGCATTTCCCAAATATATGAATATCCCTTAGGCACAGTATAGCTTACTCTCTAGTTAGGGTAATATTGAACACTAGAATATTTTATTAGCAGTATTCATTCCTTTAATTTTAAAGTTATTTTAGGAAGAGGCAGATACACAGACCGACATAATCACATAACAAGTAGGTTGCAAATATGCCATGATGCACTACGATCATACACATAACCTTGGTCATGAAATTTGGGTCTCAACAATGAAAAATAGCTTTTTTTTTTGCAAAGAAGAACCATTGTCATTAAATATCACAGATAAACTAGGGGTGTTTAAAAGGATTAACCTTTATCCTTATTCTGTTTACTACAATAATCAATGCTATGTGAAACATCTTGTTAATTCTAACCATTTGGAGGGGAGGGCCATTCACACTTTATGCCATTTTTATATAAAAAATGTGAAGAATGGGCAAACAGTGCCAGGTGATTCAAATACTAAACTGTCATTTAACAAGCTGGTTCTCTCATGTACTCCAAGTGAATTATTAGCTACTTGAGGGAGATTTCTCAATCCTGATCCCACTCTGTGTTCTTTAATCACAGGTGCATTTGGCAGTCAGGAAAGGCATGTCATAGTGTTAGTAATCTCAGAAAGAGATATGGATGCCAAATTATACTTGCCTGTAATTCTGAAAGTCATGTCATGGTTCCCTCATATAAACCGCATGCCATACATAATTCTTACTAACACACCACAGTGACTTTCTGTACTGTTTTTTTAAACAATAATACATTCAGCAAAGGGAAGCAGACTAATGTGTTCCTGCGTAGACTACTGGTGACTTCCAAAAGGAGAGTGGGATGATCTATTGAGTTCAAGCTATGTTTATTTGAAACAAGGTAAATTTTCAACTGGGAAGTAAAAGGAAAATCTGACCTCTGGTATGCTAACCCTCCGATGACATCTTAAGGGGACTTTTTTCCCAAAATTCTGGAGTGCTTGGAAATCCAAGGGATTTTTGCTTTTTTGGAGAAAAGGCACTACGTAGGCATTTGACAACTCTGCCAGGACGTCTCAGTCCTGACATGTAACTTTTACTCTTCCAGCCCTGGAACCTTCTTGCTTAGAAACTGTCAATCACATTGACATCGTGTGCCAGTTCTGGGATGTTGATACATGTCTGCCAGAAAAGGGGCCGAAACTAAGAACCTCTTGGATTGCTAGCCTCCACCAAGTACCTGAATACTCCAAACATGCTGCTGTCATACTTATCCCCTGTGTTTCCCTCCCCTAGTTACATGGTGATATTTGAACATCTGTCTAATTTGGATTGTGAGCCCACTGAGCTGAGAGAATGTTGAAGCTCCATAAATAGTAAAATAATAACAGTAATGATAATTACTGTGACCTCCAGGGACAGAGGGAAAGCATAGCAAGCTAGCCTCACCCAAATCCTTTGTGTTTTTTAGCAACTGTGAGCCCTTCTGGGTAAAGTTACCCATTCATTTTGGACATTTTTTTTAACTTAACTACTTACAGTGATACCTTTCCTGTAGTGTCACAACTTTCACTTCAAAATAAATCTAGAAACATTCTGTTCACATATTTGAGGTGCGTGCACTGACTTATAAACTTGGGAGGTAAACATATATCATGATCCATGAGTAAATAGCACTTCATCTTTGTATCTTCAGAAGTGGGTCTCACCAACTCTAGGAAGCCAGTAACACAGGTGGGAAAAAACAAAACAAAACAAAACAAAACGAAACAAAACAAAAACCATTTTCATCCTCAACAGAGAAGCCAACTCCAGAGAGTTTGGGCTCCAAGAGACCTAAGACAGTTGGCCTGCCACAAATAAACAAAAAGACAAAATTGGTCAAAGAACTCTATAAAATATCAAATGTAAAACCTCTTTCACTCCCACCTTAAATGTTAAAGATATGCCCTTTTCCCTCAGCACTGGTTCTCTTTGATGCTATTGGCCTTTACGTATGTACGAATCTATCTCAAGAGAACTTTCCAACATAAGGTTACTCACTAAATCTGTCAACAGAAAAGGTTGTCTAAAAACCCCACCCACATAAAAGGATATTTGAAGACTTAAATTAACTTTTTCTTAAAAAAAGTTTTATTTACATAACTTGTTTTTATCACCTTCATTTATTTACAAAATATATGCCTCCTCCCTTGTTTCCTTCCCAGACCCATCTCTACAACTTCAACCAAACTAACTAGCACATTGTTTGAAGCTGACATTATATTAAGTTTTCTATACCCATAGTCCTCCACCTCTACAAAGTAGGGATGGGGAGATGGTTTCTCATCTTTTCATTGGGGCCAAGCTTGGTCACTGAATCAGCTGATAAACACTGTACGAATGGCCATTTGCACAAAGGCTATCTCAGGAATTGGAGTGACACGTTTCACAAGCAGGAATGTGAGAAACCTTTCTCATGGAATCAACACAAAAAGGCCTGTGGGAACTTAAGCTTTTTGTGGGGTGAAACAAGAGGGCTGTCCTAGGGTGCCCCGTTGAGGGACTTACCCTCACAGAAAGAGTATTAGATTTTCTACTAGTTCCTGATGAGGGAGTCTTTTGGGTGCCTATGAAAGACTATTCTCCTTTCAAGCTAGTTTTGTTTGTTTGTTTTTTTCAGGAGAAAAAGGACAGTTTCAGGTAGGCTCTTAAAGTTGTCAACCTCTGTACATATACACAGGTTAACAACTAATCCCATAACCAATGGGAAGAGAAATAGCAAACTAGAACTTTTGGAAGGAGACTCAGGAACTTTTTTTGGGGGGGAGGGGTAAGGTATGTTATTGTTACTGCTTTTCACTTATTTCCAAAGGAGCATGAAGAAGTTGCCACTTTTCCATACAAGTTGGGGCTTGCTAGTGCAATTTTCAATGTTAAAGTCACACCCTACACTTAGTTAAAAAGCTGTATACAAGAGAGCAAGAGAGGACCTGGCAGAAACCTGCTTCCTCCAGAATTTTCTTTACTGAGAATGAAGGACCATAATGGCTAATCTTATATAAATACCTGATGCTATGCAGGTCACAGGAGAGGATCTCATAAAGCATATTTTCTAATTTGTTTATACTTTGGCATTTTCTGTGACATAGCTACAGGAAGTCTTCATAGTTTAGATGCCTCCCTTTATGTGGCCAAGGGCAAAACGATACATTTCCACTCAATATCCTAGCAAATTCTGTGCACACGGACAATATACCTGACAACCCATTTGCAAATACTATGTCTTTAGACTTTTTTCTTTGTGATGTAATAGTTTTTGGTAAATTTTTAAAAAAATCAAATGCTCAGTAGTGAAAAATAAATACATCCTTTTCCCTCTCCTTATACAACAGAGATACCAAACAATGACTATAAAATAAGTGAGAGCAACTTTTAACCCCTGCTCACTATCGATTAACTTTTAGGACCCAAGTACCTCTCCCTGCCTACTACTCCCCTAAGTATCTTTTCTCCTCTTACTAGAATGGAAGTTCCTTGAGGTCAGGGACTATCTTTGCTTTTGTAGTTGTATAGCTAGTACTTAGAATAGTGCTTGGCACAGAGTAGGGGATGAATAAATTCTTTTTCATTCTGTCAAATGATTACTTCATTCATTCATTCATCTCCATTCCAGGTGGCTCCATCCTGGACCTCTAGATTTGCATGCATGCAAATAGCAGCAGCAGCAGCAGCAGAAACAGCCATAGTTTTAGAGAAAAAAATCACTGGATGATGTCTTATAAATGAAATTTTTTTCAGAATTTTAAACAACCATTTTAGTCACCTGGTCTGAAAGAGATACATTTACAATATCCTGTTGAGTTGTACAGGGAACCATAAAAATCAAGTTGGAATCCTGAGAGCTAGAATTTTGTGGGCCATTAAATTTGTCATCAGGGTGACATGTGTCATTAACTATGGCTCCGACTTCCCAGAGACAATACCAGCAACTGGCCAAACTACTCTTTCTTGAATTAAAATCTGGGGACTCAAGGTTCGTGAAAGCAACTGGCTGGCCCTTTGAGAGTAATACTCCATAAGAGCAGCTTAGAACAGGACCCAGAAATTTTTTCATCTGGTGCAAAACAGTTGAGAAGGTAAGTGGGAACATGAAGAAAGCTCACCAGCACCTGAAAGAATGGTTCTATAATGATGCACATATGCCAGGAGAGAAGGACCAGCCTAGGAGAGAGTCTGGGGACAATGACAGGCCTGAGGAAAGGGAACAATGGAAATAGGACCCAGGAGTCTGTCAGAAGTGGTGCAGATTGGTGAAGGGCTCAGAGGCCAAGCTTAGAGATGGTGGTCACCATATGGGGACCGGTGGTGGTACTGTTTGGTAGGGAGAGTAGTGGAACACACCCTCTGTTGGGGAAAATGAAACCTCCCTACTGACAAAGACCTATCCACCATGCTATGATGGATCTGGTTGTATCTTATACTATGATTCCTCCACAGCACCTAGCACAGTATGCTGAACAATATTTACCAAGGAGATATTTTTTGATAGATTCTTAATGACTAAAAAAATTATGGTGTAAGTCATTTATATGGATAAACACATGAGTTATGTAAATTAATTAACAAAAATTACATATTGCAATCATTTCTAACCAACACCCTGCAACAGGTATTAGCAACCTACTACACAGTAAATGCCAAAGGCATCAGGAGAGATGCCAGTGACCAGGCCCTTAGTAAAATTACAAAATAGCTTAAGTTGGCCATGTTTGATTTTTTAAATTTGAAGTTAGCTAATAACCCCCAAAAGTTCATTTACAAAGTAGAACACAAAAAGAGAAGTATATGTGAAAATATGAGTCTCTATAATGGAATACCTGCATTTGAGCTAGCATTTATATAGTATTTAAAGGTCTCGAAAGAACTTTATAAATACTATCTCATCTTATCCTCACAACCACCCTGGGAGGTAGGTGCTATTATCATCCCCATGTCACAGATGAGGAAACTAAAGCAAACAGAGGTTAAATATCTTTTTTTTTGAGGGCAGGGCAATTGGGGTTAAGTGACTTGCCCAAGGTCACACAGCCAGTAAGTGCGTCAAATGTCTGAGGCCAAATTTGAACTCAGGTCCTCCTGACTCCAGGGCCAGTGCTCTACTCACTGTGCCACCTAGTTGCCTCCAGAGTCTTATCTTACCCAGAGTCTCACATCTAATAAGTATCTGAGGTAGGAATTGAATTCAAGACCTACAGACTGCAAGGCCAGTATCCATTATATCATCATACTCTGATATAGGGATAGTTTTTGGGGAAAGGAGGAGGTGGGATATATTGAAAAATGTAGATGATGTGAAGTCAAAATATGTCAATACATTGAATATGATAATAATATCCTTTAAAGCACTACATAAATGTAAATAACCCAGAAAACTCATCTCATTTATGTTTTCTTCTACTACCCTGAGAAGTAGTTGGCCAACAGTCACATTTTCTTTGAGTCCATAAAATGAAGAGTGAGCATTTTAAGGCACTTAATGCAAAGCATATCTGTTTTAATCTCTGTCTTTAAAAAATTGTCACATTTTTAGAAAAACCAAAATGCTCTGAATAACCTTTTGCTATATTTCCTTTCCTTATTGTTTCTCTATTTTAATAGATCTGCAATGCTTTCCCATACCTTTCTCTCTTTCGATCTGATGCCCATAACACCTGCTAGTAAAGTGATGACAGACTTTGATGCCACATGGGTTTCCCACAACAGAGTTCACTTCATAATAATCAGAGTTCATTCAGCAAGCATGATCCAAGTGACACTGGTTTTGCTATCTGAGATACTACACAGTAGGTTTTCTGTTCCACTAGTTACAAACTACTTTGAAAATAATTTTTCAGCCTGGTATGGGAGTTGATCTGTGAACCTACAGCTACAATCCCCAACCGGTTAGGCAAAACCCAAACCCTTGCAATAGTGTTTAAGGTCACCTGGGAAAGTATCTTCCATATACGGTGCCATGGGCACAGGGCTATCTTTAGTGGTGGGAAGGTCCTGGGGGCAAATCGCCCTGTGTACTCTTCCCCTGTGTCCTAAATATATATGTGTATATATATATATATATGTATATATATATAGATATATAGATATAGATAGATAGATATAGAAGTGTCTATAAATTAGATAGAGGATTGACAATGATATATTTACCAGTGAAACCTCCTTAAAATTGCAATCAAAGGTATCCTTGCTAGGGAAGTGACATCAGAAGACAAGATGCAATTTGAGGGGTTTGTGTTGAAGGGGGAAGGTGTGTTGTTGCCAGGCAGCTCTCCCCATCATAGCCTTGTCCTAGTTTGCCTTGATATCTTTATGAGGCATTGATCATCTGTATCAGAGCCTTAGGTCTTCTCTAACCACCCCATCTCCACCCATTTCCTGCCTTCTAGTTGATCGTCACAGAAATAGTGACTGTCTAAGTACAAGTCCAGCGGGGAGGGTCCAGACAGTTCTAATCTGAATGAAGAGAAACAAATTTCATACAACCTTTGGATTTTTGAAAGCTGCTAGAAAGAATCCATTTTTTTCAATGCTTGGTTTTTAGCAAGTAGAGATAATATTTGTGGTTGGCTCTTTCCTGAATAAGTGTAGCTGAGCTCCCTTTCCATCCAAAACAACTCTTGGGAACATTTGAGATTTAGGGCTTCTGTTATTTGAATTGATGCTTTGAAATCAGTCAATCAACCAGCATTTATTAAAAGACTACAATGTCCCAGGCACTGTGCTCAGTAGATATGTTTTATTGTACTTAGTAAATGTTTTTGAATGAATGAAAGAATTTGAACTCCCCACCACCTGCTAATACTTTTGTTCTTTGTTTTAAGTGAAACTTTAAACCTATTTATATCTGAATAAATACATTTGGTGTGGCAGTCTAAATTTACCTGCCCAAATGCTCTATAGCGCAGTTGCTGCTTTCAAAGAAGATTGTTTCAAGTCACATAGAATACACACACACACACACACACACACACACACACACACACACACACACACACACAAGTTTGCCCTTAACAGGCTAATTTTTGCATTTTTTTCAATAATCCATTTCCATATGGAGTGAATAAAACATTGATAGAATGGAAAATTACTTAAATTTTCTCTGTTGTCCAATCAAATAGGAATTGAAAGCCAACACTAAAACCATGAGGTTTTTATGTGTTACATCCCCAGCAATATTTTTGGGGGTAGAAGATTCTTTTCACTTTTAAAGATGGCAAAACATTCCAACTCAGAATTGTAAACCAGCACAATTTCCATGTGAGCCTTTTATTCTGCTCCTCAAGCCCAGTGGTCATTTTGAGGGGTAAGTACAGGCAGAGATCTGGCAGATCATCTCTTTGGGAGCTACATGGTTATGGGAATCGAGCAGCTTAATCCATCACAAGACACGAAGAGACAAGCTGCATGACCACAACAGATTACAGTGAGCAAGGCATTTGGCTTTGGTGTAAACTCCATTTTTCTACTCTTTCTGCTTCATCAAGAAAACACAGATACCCCCGGCTCTCTCCCATTTCCCCCAATCTCAATTTCCCGCCATCTTCTCTCAACGACTATCCTTAATGCTTTTTAAAAATATATTTCACCTGCATGAAAATGTTAAAGAAGGTAAGGCTCTACCATAGCAAATTTCCAAGTACAAAGTGTTGTCTGGAATGCATTTCATCCTCATTCTTCTTCAAATTTCTAACTAGCTTCAAGGCTAAACTCGTGTCATCTCCTATGGCAAAGCTTTTCCATATGTGATAAGTTATTAGGGTTCTCTCCGTCTTCAAGTTATTATGCTCTTTTCTACATGATTCCTCTCTTTTTACATATCATATCATTACAGTCAATATAACTTCCTTGAGGCCTGGGACTAATTTGTCTTTGCATCTACTTTGCAGAGTAGGTGCTTAATATATTCTTGTTAGATTACATTGGGAAAGTCTATTCCCTTCTCTAGATTCATTGCGATTTGTCCCAGACCCCCACTTTTCTTGGGATGGCCCAGATGAAAGGCTCATCCTCGAGTGGCCCTATAATTCTCCTTATCATTTCTCATATCCTTCAATAGACTTACTTTTTTCCCCCTTCCCTAACTAGATTTTTCATGTAGACTGCTTGGCCCCTTTAGGGGTTAGTTACTTTTTAAAAAGCCACTTACTACTGAATTATAATTGGATATTTGAAGAGAATTTTTTTATCTAAGATGCTTTAAGCACTTTTACAAGGAAGTGAAGCAATATTATTCCTCATTGTTCTGTAGCAAGCTGCATGATACAAAGCACTATTGCTTTCATTTCAGAGAGGAAGTAGCTGAGTCATAAAGGCAATCAGTGGTGGTGATAGAAACAGGGGTCTAGTTTCTGCATTCAAGATCCAGCCTGTCTGTACTAGACAATGGTGCTGCCAATGGGGCAATGGTGGCTGTGTGTGACACATTCTACCCAGTCTTTGATGCCAATCTCTTGCAAAATTTAATGAATCAGCTGATGCTTATGGGAAGATTTCTTTGAAAGGAGTTATTATGTGCTAAGATTCACCATAACTTCACCAAAAAATTCAAAACCCAAAACAACCCAAACCTGGATATATGTCAGTCTTGCAAAGGACTAGCATTTTGACAATCAGCAAAGGAATTAGAAGAGACTCCCCCAATTCACAGAGATAGCTAGGGGAGGAGATATAGTTTAGAGAACTGGTGAATAAGAAAAGCAAAACTTAAAGCATTACATAAATGACTCCATTTTAAAGTGGGAAAAGCTACCAATTATGGCCCAATCTGTAAAGTGAGAGATTAATGCCTACTACTGATAATTATTAAAAAAGAATTGACAAACTATTGGAGAGAAATGTGGACTATGTATTGGCAGCAATGTCTGACTGCAAAATTGGCTATATGCTCTAGCATAGTGAACTGTGAATATTAAAAACCTCAAGTCTCAAGGATTTTTCCTGTACAAAATGCACACATGCATGTACACACACACACCCCTACCTAAGGAATCCCAAGCAGAAGGCCTCTTCATTAGAGCATCTGGCTGAACTCCCAAACTATGCTTTGCCCCCATCCCCATTTGTGGTACATGCATTTCAACGGGCATAACATCAGTCTGCATTTCATCTGCAAAAATCTCAGGTTGGAAGAGAAAAACATCTTCTATTACAGGTGCCACCTGAGAATCCACAAGGAACTTTGGACCTGGGGGAAAGTCTTATTTCCATAAGGAACAATAAGGAGGACTAATTAACTGTCCTTTTCTGATAGGACAGGAAGAACTCAATTCTTGTAATTCTTTTAGGGGGCCATCATGGAAGAATGTCCCAGTATAGATAGAAAGCCAGTTTAAGGAAGGCTATGGTGGAGTGAGATCTCTGCAGAATTTCATTTGCAAGTGTGGAACTTTAACACCGCTCACCAGTCTCTGTTTTTCCAAACTATCTTTCAATGGAGGAGGTAGGATAGACTTGGGGTAGGGAAAACTTGGATTTTCAAGGCCCCCTTCTAACACTAGCTATGTGCCCCTAGAAAGTCACTTAATGTGTCCTCAGTTTCCTTATCCATAAGATGGGAATAGTAATACCTTGTATTACAGCCTTATTTGTGAAGATCAACTCAGATGATATTTGTAAAACTGCATTAAATAAATGCCAGTTATTACTTTTATTTTCATTTACCAAATAACAGCTATTCGGTAAAGCTTGCTAGTGTAGTTTTTCCCAGTGGGATCAAGACATCTTATGCTTTAGGCTCAATAAAAAATAAGTGGCTCTCTTTTAGAAGTAATAATGCACTAAAAGAAGAGAAAGAGAAGAATAAGTTATTTTAAGCCACAGGAATAGGAAGTATCCCTACAACATAGACTTGAAGGCAAGGTTTTATGTTCCATCATCTTCCATGTTTTCTAGGTCTTATGGAAATCAGGGAAACAGAACAATTCGCACCTTTGAGGACTGGGCCTAAAGGTGGGAACACCAGTTTCTATTCCTGATCCTCTCATTGACTTCAGTGACATGGGTTGAATTTTCTCTGTGTTTTTATTTATCCCACAAAAAAAATCACACTGTTTTTGAGGAGTAATAGTTAACTGAAAAATTCACTGAGACAAATGGGATAAAAGGTATAATATAAATGCTAATATGATCCTTTAGCTCAGTTGTTCTTAAAGTATGGCCAGTGGACTCTTGGGATACCAGCAACCCTTTCAGGTGGTCCATGAAGTCAAAACTATTTTTATAATAATAGTAAGATGTTTCAGTTTTTAACATGGTAAATACTGATGGCTATAACTCACATAAATGAAAGCTCTTTTGGGGATCTACAACAATTTTTAAGAGTATAAAACAGTGCTGAGACCAGAAAGTTTGAGAACTACTTCTCTACCTCATCGCAAATGAACTGTCATTTATTACTAGAGGAGAGGGAGGGGAGGAACCTGTGATTTCACTGGTATACAGAAAAACCAGTAATCACTAAGGCAGATTGGCAACTCTTCTGTGATTTATAATCTTCAAGAGTTGCCTAGAGACAATGGTAGTGGGGGGCGGGGGGTGGAAGTCCCTCAGAGTTGCTGGCCAAAAATTGTTGTCCAATCTATGGGCTCCAGAGTGAAATGGGTTTAAGGTTTGGTCTTTGAGAAAGAAGACACACACACACACACACACACACACACACACACACAGAGAGAGAGAGAAAGAGAGAGAGAGAGAGAGAGAGAGAGAGAGAGAGAGAGAGAGAGAGAGAGGGAGAGAGATTTTCTTCTTTTTTTTAATTGAAGGGGCCATCCCTTGACTCGATTCTTAAAGAGGCCTATTCACTGAATGGGTGTTACCTCACTCAATGTGAGAACCTGAAAAGACCTTAGCCAAAAAGGGCCAGGGTCTCCCATTGCATCCCGGGCCATCTCCAGTCATCTTGATGAATATCTGGCCCCTGGACTCAGATGGCTCTGGAGGAGAAAGTGAGGCTGGTGACCTTGCACAGCCCTCCCTCACTCAAATCAAAGTCAACTGCAAGTCATGTCATCATTTCCCTGATGTCATGGTCCTCTTTGAGAGCGAAGGACAAACACAACAACAACAACGAGTCAATGGAAGACTGGATAACTTGTCCATGGTCACAGTCACTTTTCCATCCACTTTACCACATCTTCACCTTATTAACTACAAGGTGGAAAGAACAGTGGATCATCTCAAATTCAACCTTTTGTAGCTGCCCTTAACCAGCCCCCTCTATTGCTAGTGTTTTCCCTCTGAGATGACCTTTCATCTAGTCTGTGTGTCTGTACACACACATACACACACACACAGAGGTATACAAATATTTCTCTCTTCCACATATATGCACATTTATTTATTGTATGTAAGATATAACATGATTATCTATATATGTATACATACATATATATATATATATATATATATGTGTGTGTTTGTCTATAATGTACCTAGTTGTTTCTATGTTGTGCCCCTATAAGAATATGAGCTCTTTGAGGGCGGGAACTGTTTTCTTCTTTCTTTGTATCCTAAGCACTTACACAGTGCCAGGCACAAAGTAGACACTTATTGAATGCTTCTGGGCTGACTGTTGATTTGCAGTGAGATGATCTGGGTTTACATCCTATCTCCATCATTTATTTCCCATGAAACATGGCCTTTCCAAGCCTCTGTTGCATCATCTGTAAATGAAGAGGGAGCGTCGATCAATGCAATAGGCATTCATGACTTCAAAAGATTGATGGTGAAGCATGTCTCCCACCTCTTGGCAGAGAGGTAATAGACTAGGGGTGCAGAATAAGACATATGTGTTCCAGACATTAATGAACAAAAGAAAAAGAACTTCTTTATCATATTTTCAGTTCTAAGCACTGGGGATACAAATGGAAGAGTGAGACAGTTCCATATTTTCAACTTGTTCATATTCTGGAGGAAGCAACACATATAGGAAGGTTCAGCTTCCAGGTAGACAGAAGGCCTGGAGGTCCTTAGGATTGCGTGACAAGGTGGTTAATAAAGCACAGGAATCCCAAACAACAGCAAGTCAGATGACAATGTCCAAGGACAATGGTCAATATGCTAGAGTTTTCTGCTTGATTTTACTATTTTTTTTAATAAGGAAGGGCCTCTAATTTGTGGTGGGGTAGGGGGACAGTGGGTAGTGATAGAGAGGCAAAGAAAGTTAATAAAGTATTTAAAAGATTTCGATTAAAATAAAAAAGGAGTTCAAAAGAGAAACCAAACTAAAAGTACAACTTTGTTTATATCATGTTAAATGTTATATATGTATGTATATGATATATGTACATATATATTTTTTATTTAAAAGAAAACACTAGAGAAGCTTATGATTCCTCTTATTTTTTGAAAAGTGAAATGTTCATGTCTGTTGCTTGTTTATAATAAAAAAGAAAATTAAAGGGGAACTCAATTAGATACTGCTTAAGACCACTTCTAATTTTAAATCTATGATCTGATAAACTTTAATGTAAAGAAAGCAAAATTTAACCTTTAAATTTTCTATATAAAATGGTAATCAAGGATTGTTTTTCTATCTGAAAGGCCTCCCAATGTTAACTATCCCATTCATTAACATAATTTAAACTATAAGAGCACTTTTTAAAACTCATAGAGGCAGGCAAATCTTTATGGTAAAATAATTCCTCACTTATTCTCTATGTCCTGCCTAGGGAAAAGACTGTCACTTAAGAGCCTTGACCCATCCATGAAAGTCAGAGGGAAAAACCTCATACAAACTTGATGTAGGAGCACCAACAGGAACAAAATTAAAAATTTCTTCTTCAGCACATCTGGAATTTATCAGGTACTGAAGAAATTATTGCCCAGAATAAACATCTATCATTCAGTCATCGGTCTGGATTTGGAAAACTGCTTCGATCCCCCCAAGAAGATACAGGTAAGTGGCATTTTAAAGGCAAATATTAAGACAGCATGAGTGAGGGGAAAGGGCATTGGAATGAGAGTCCAAAGTCCTGTGTTCTATTAAGTGATCTTCTGTCCTTCATCGAGCCACCTTTCCTCACAGGCCTCAGTTTTCTCATCTGTAATATTACCATGTGGGGTCTCTCTTCCAGTTCTAAAATTCTATGACCATAATAATGTCCAAAAGATCTATGCAAAGGAGTCATTGATAATTCTAGTGTCTCTCCCCTTCCCCTTCCTGCCCCATTGAAGCAAAGAACAGAAAAGCTCAAGATAAAAAGCTACATCTCTCAACTGTGGCATCCAAATAAACGATGTTGGCCCTTTGCTTTCTTGTGGTGCAATAAATAAACGTCAATTCACTCTGTTAGGCACCCATGATTTTGTCACTTTCTCTTCATTAAATACGATGACCAAATAGAGACCAATATCAAATTTAAGCAACATGGCACGGTTGAGAGAGAGTAACCACATTTGAATCCTAACATATTACTCCTTACTACAGTTGTGAACATGGGCAAATTACTGTAATTCCCCAAGTTTCAGTTTCTTCATCTGTAAAGTAAGGGAGTTAGACTAAATGACTAAGATCCCTGGAAGCCATACATCTGTGATCCTGTAGGCCATGAGTGGCAAAGCAGATAGAATCCTAGACTTGGACTTAAGAAGTCCTGAGTTTGAATCTTACCTTTAGACAGACACTCACTCTCCAAACTTAGGCAAGTGAGTTAACTTTTTTTCAACTTCAGCCCTGATTTTTGCTGATATCTAAGTTGAGTAGTGCCCTGTCCATTACAGTTTCAAGCTGCCTCACAACCTTGATTTTATAAATGTCAATACCAGCAATTGAAATGAAGAGTACAGGGAGATGTACTTTTTCATCAGTCAATTAATTAAATAATTATTAAGTGTCTTCGAATCACTCATAAATATAGTTAAAGGTTAAGGTTGTTCCCAAAAGAAATGGAAAAGCACAGATGATTTTAATACTTTTCCTAATAACCAAAATGACATAGCATCCTCATGAAGAATCTATGTGATAAATCCTTTTGTTGTTCTCTCAGTGATAGATAAGCAGGATTCTTTAGCTCAAAAGCAGTATAGATAGATAGACGTCTCTGCCAGTCTTTCCCCGTCTGCCTGCAAAGGTCTGGCTTTCCACAAAGAAGAGATATTGCTGCCCTTATCAACTCATTTCCAGGAGAAAAGGCTAAATATTTTTTCCTCTATTTTGTTTCTACCAGGCCTCTCCAGTGACACCAGCACTGGCATTGACATGACTCATCATTGTGGGTGCTGTGTTTTATAACACAAACCCGTGTTTTGTAACATGCATCTAGTGCAAAAAAAAATCATTTAGAAACCAAGTTCTTGGACCTGGGCTGTGGTATTAAGATATCAAGATATCAAGAGTCACTATTTAATCCATGAAAAATAAACAAGGCCTTATCCCTTTCTCTTGCCAAAAATAATTAAATAAACAAAAGGTAGAAACTTCCTGCCTGCTCTGCTTGCCATCGGAGGAGTAATCATGAATTTAATTTTCTTAAAACAGAAGCATTTTCAGACTTGTGTTTTCCTGGATAGTTGCCTAGTGGCTGTAATACATAAGGGCGTGTAATTGACAGTAATGTGACTCACTGAAATTTGGCAAAAAAAAAAGTATGGAATTTTTTTAAGGAAAAAAAATTTGAGATTTATCTTTATTGAAAAAAAACAATTACTTTACATTTGGCTCTTAACACTTTTCTTTCATACAAAAAGGAAAACAATCCAATTTGTCTAAATTATCATCATAAGCTAGAAAGGAACGGTGTAATTGCACAATTCATGTAAATAGACGGGGTTGGGTCAGACACAATCTGTGAAAATGGCAAATTCAGATAAGTTATCTGATAAAGTATACATGAAGTTCTTCTTCTAGAAGTTAGTTGTAGTGGACTTACCCTACCACTATTACCTACCCAAGGGTCCTATAATTTGATAAAAGCTTCCCTTGTGGAGATCTTATCATTATTATGGCAATGCCTAGGGCAAATGGATCAAAGTGCCAACATTGACGTTCATGGTACAAAGCTTCAGACTCCCGGCTCTCAAGAGTAATGGATGATGACTCTCCCAGGTGGCAGCAGTTAGAACCAATGTAGCATTCAGACAAGGTAAAGGGTTTCTTCAGGCCATTAGCTCCCTTTGAATGAGGAAAAGAATCATCTGAATTGATTTCACTGTCAGTTTGAAAGGGTCCCCTCTTTTCCAAAGCTCAGATGCAGACACCAAACCCTGGAAAACTATGGATGATTTAGTTCCATTTAGATAAACACAGACTCTCTGAATGGTTCAGATGTTTGTCTGAACCTCCAGGGCCTGTGAAACTCAACTCAGTAGGTCAGCCCTTGTTCCAAGATATAAGGTGTTTCCAGCTACTGGTCTCACTGGGACCAGGGTATTCAGAGGTATGCAAATCTCAGCAGTCAGTGAAGAAAAGGGAAAGGAGGATTGGTTTGGGAAACCAGTTAACTCTTTCCTACCCTCAAAACACTACAGAGGGCCTTTGAGAGTTTTTGTTTCTATATTTTTATCATAGTGGACACATTTGCTGAATTGTACTGATTTTTGTTTTGCCAAATTTGGCTCTCCCAAACTTTGAAAGCTGGAATGGTGGGCATTGCTTTTAACAGAATGTGAATCCTGTGAAGGATTTGGCTTTTATTAGCAATTATTACTGAATAGATACCAAAGGCAGATAATAGCTAACCATTAGTAACTGAAGGAAATTAGTAACTGTGAGGAAATTTTTTCTTGGTATAACAGAGGAGATCAATAGCCAATAGTTCCCTCTAAAGTGTTACCCCTAATCTCTAACAATTTTAGGCTCAGCTGCAAGTGACATGAAATATACAAAACGCTAAGGGGCAAATATCAAGATGGAGTCATAGAAGTGACTGAAGAGAACTACCTGCCAGGATCATAAATGGACCCTGAAACATACCTTAAAACTATAACCCACAACTAGAAGATAAGAGTATATATAATTATAAAATCCATACAATAACATATGGCATAGCAGGTACGAATTATTCAATGTTTTATATATTTCTGGTTCATAATTATATTTTATGAGATATTTCCTAAAGAAGGGAAGATCGTAAAAATAATGGAAAAGATTGAAGATGGGACTTTTAAAAAGGCAACTGGGAAGGCATAAGTAGATACTGACCCATCTGCCTGCTTTCCCATATCTACAAAACCTCGTGAGAGTGATCTGGGCATACATACAGGAAAATATCCTTGATGAAAACCCGAGAAATAAGTAGGAAAGCTTTTTCAGATTACTTTCTATAGCAGATTAAACACAAGATTATTGGTAATTTAAAAGCATGTGACTTGATAAAATAGAATGTAGCTTTAAAGGCTACCCCCAAATAAATCCATAAATCAAAATTGTATAAGATTCTATGATACAACTAGGTACAACTAGAGTGGTAACTTTGTTCAATGACTCACTGAATAAAACATAGGGACATATTCTCACTTGACATGTTTCTGGGTTAAGTAAGATATCCTGGCACAGAGGCCAAAGAAAAGGAGGATTTCTCATATATATATATATATATATATGTGTGTGTGTGTGTGTGTGTGTGTGTGTGTGTGTCTGTGTGTGTGTGTGTGTGTGTGTGTGTGTATGTATAACTAGTTAGCTAGCTATAGCCAAGACGGGAAACCTTAACTGAGTCTTATTCAATGGAAAAAGAAATCCTAGCATTTGCAATTCTCAAATAACAATGCAGAAGTCAAGTATATATATATATCTATATCTATATATATGTATATATATACATATATATATGTATATCTTATTAGTCTAATACTAGCTAAGAAATAAAATTTGTGTGTACACACACACACAAACACACAAGTTTGTATATTTTAAACAAAAGTTCACATTTTATATTCATTCTCGCCTTATTCTTTATAGCACTTAATTGGGATGAAGAACTGGGAGAATGATGAATTTCATATGGAAATGCACTGGAACCTTCATTTTAGCACTATTTTCTGTTTAGTGGAATAAAGCAGAAGGTGGGTAAATCTTGGACTTTATCCAAGAGAGTTGGCTGCTGAAGTTCCCAGAGTGTTTTCTTAAAAAGATTTTTTTCCCCTGTAAGGTGGGCCTCAACATGGACTACCAGAGATCACTTTATAATGAAGCTCCAGTATAATGCTGTCAAAAATGTATAGAGAGTACCTTGACTAAGCCAAGGACCCCACCAAACAGACCACTCTCTTTTTCAGTAGTTTTGCATTGTGCCAGATTCTCCAAAAGCCTATGTGATCCCTGTAAGCAAGGTTATGTCTTGCAACTGCATTAACTCATTCAGGACACTAGGGGACCCAAAGGAGCCTCATAAGGACAAACTTGCTTAAGGTACTAAGAGACTCCAACTAATTAAGTATAAATGTTTGAGGCTCAATTTGCTCTTATTTTACTTCAGAGAAAGCTATCCTAAGGAAAGTAAGTTAATGAGATTTCAACTGTGAGAGGGGAGAGAACTTGGAATTAAAAAAAAAATACATTCCCCCAAACTCTAGGTTGTTGGTTAGAGGTTATCATAACCCAAATCCTATCACCTTTCTCTCACAGTATCAGAGAATTTAGAGCTGGGCAGGACTTTATGGGTCATCAAGTTCAACTTCCTCATTTTATGGAAACTGAGGCTGAGATTGTGTTTTGTCCAAGGTCATCTGGATAGTTAAAAAAAAAGAGCTGGGATTTTAACCCTGGTTGCATCTAAGGATCATAGATCTAGAACTGAATTACTAGCCAATTAACCCCTCATTTTACAGATGAGGAAACTAAGGCCCAGGGATGTTAAGTGATTTGCCCATGGTCATGAAGGTAGTGTCAGAGAAGGGATTTGAATCCAAATCTTCTAACTTGAGAGCCTGTGTTCTTTCCACTGTCCTACATTACTTTGCACTCAAATCATCCTAACTGTATTCATGGCTGGTTGACTTCCATGAAAATTGAATGTCTTGGAAAATTTCCCTAATGGAAGCCCACTAGGCAAAAGTTGCAGGCCACTGCCATTTCTTCCTCCTACATGGAAGATTGTAAGTTAGCCTATAAGTCACTAGTGAAATTCTCACGAGCCTTCTGGGGAGTATACTTTGCTATTTGAAATAGTAATGCTTGCAATGTACCAACACTGTAAGTCTAACACCAGAAACCCTAAGATACTAAAAGAACCAAAGGAAAATTTCCAATCCATAGAGAGTAGACCTTCTATACAGGACCTATGGAAAGGCACTGACAAGAAGAGCACAGAAAAAGGGAAGGCATGAAAAGGGCATTCTTTTTACTTATTTACTAATTCATTAAAGATACATTCTGGATAAACGGAAGAGAATGATGAAAAATGGGCCTTCCAATCAACTTATCAATTTCGGGATAGCAGGAGATCTTATTTCATCCTCTCTTCTCACTATTCCTCTAACTCAATAAACCCTTAATAAGATAAATGCTTAAAATAAGATGGAGAAATCTAAGGTTAGGAGCCCCTCTGAAAATGTGGAGGCAAGATGAAAATTAGAGGATGTTTATCATCTGGAGACAATTCTAAAGAATTTTGTAACCTTGTAATAAAAATTCAGAGTTATGATAAAATTGGTTCGGCCATAGCCTAAGGAAACAGAAAAGGTTAATAAGAAATAAATTAGAACGAAAATTGTTTCTTTTACTGGGCCAAATTCTGCCCTTGGATTTATTTGCACACAGGATTCCCACCAAAGGACGTGAAAGCTTCACATTAATAGCAAAGAACAGAATTTTGTGTCCCATCTTTTGATTCAAGAAAAAATTATGAATAAATAGCAAGAAATAACGAAGTTGAAGGGATAAAGAGTCCCAGATGGCAGGCTAAGCACATGGGTGAGCATAACCCCAACATGAAAAAAAATCTGCTTCTGAAATCCTTGGTTCTTGATTAGTGGAGACAACAGGACTTCACTTTCAGACCAGGCTAAACCCAGCAATTTGAAATATTTTGACCTCGTATTAATACATATAATTTCATTCCAAAAGGCACCACCACAGTGCTCAGTAAGGGATCTGGAACGGTTAGAAATTTTCCTTGAGGATCAGAATTTTGGGTCAGTTTCCTTCACTGGCCACTAGGGAAACATACTGTACTCTCCTCAGGGATTTGTTGTTAATTTCCACTTTGCATGTTGGGTCAGATGGACAGAAACCAATGATAATTGAAACTATCTATTCCTTTCTATATTACTCACATGAATGCCTATAACAGCACCTTCCACTCCTTCCTATGACTCCCCCTCTCCACCATAAAAATAATACAAACAAATGGTGTTTAAGACATCGCTCCAAATAAGAACTTATTTTCTATCTTTGGATAGATCTCTAGCATTCATTTTAGTTTCTTGGACTATGATTTTGGCTTTAAACTTTACAAACCTCTCAGACACTAAAAATTTTTTATCGTGCTGATAGTTAAAATAAAGATGGTAAAAGGCAAACAAAATCCTTGAGTACTCCTTTCAGATAGGGTAGTTTCCAAAATAATTTGGTGCATATTTCATCATATATGAATATGCACAGTACATTTCTTTCAAACAGCTTCAAAGAATGAAATGCTTTTTGGTCCATACCAACTCTACTCCCACTTCCCTTCTCCCTCAAGAAATAAAAATACTTGTCTAACCAAACCTGCTTAAAATAAGATTTTTTTTTCTGCACAAAACTGAAACAATTTAAAATCAATTTTTCAAAATTTGTTGTTGTTGCCGAATTGTTTCAGTTGTGTCTGACTTTTTATGACACCATTTGGGGTTTTCTCAGCAAAGATACTGCAGTGGTTTGCTATTTCCTTCTCCAGCTCATTTACAGATGAGAAAACTGAGGCAAACAGGGTTAAGTGACTTGCCCAGGGTCACACGGCTAGTGTGTAAGGCCAGATTGGAACTCAGGAAGAGGAGTCTTCCTGATTCTAGGCCCAGTACTCTATCTACCTTACAACCTAGATGCCCCAGTTTTCAAAGACACGTTTTTATAACCTCAAGAATTCACCAGATACTGAATAGGTTGGCCTTAGCATTTTCTAAAACCTGGCAAAAATTGGAAACCATAAACTGAGAGGAAAGGAGTATCTATACTGGTCAATACATACGTGTGTGTGTGTGTGTGTGTGTGTGTGTGTGTGTGTGTGTGTGTGGTATTCATCCACCAATATACTAAGAAGTATCAAAAAATTTGAGTGTACATGGAGATACCCAGCATGACACACTGTCAAGAAGTACTCATTCAAAATGTATTTTGTATTATTTTAAGGATATGTGGTCCTAGCTTTCCAGGGTATGTGACCAATTCCAAGCCAAGGCACGCCATCTAAGTCTCTTGCAATCCTTCTGATCCACTCATTAAAGATGCAAGTCATGAGCTGCTACTCTTCCTCTTAGTTTCCCAGTGTGCTCATGTTACAAAGCAACCAGAAATATGAAAACAGATTTTTAGAGCTCAGCTGACAAACCTTAAAGTTAGAAAATAAACACTTTAGTTCTAGTCTGTCACTCCTGGCTTTATATGCTTTACAGTTTCTAAGTAGAATTTTGAGGCAATTCTGGTCATTGGGAGCTAATTCTAATGCATGTTTTCCACAATGCTGAGCAATCTAATCTAATATGTTGCACCATTTATAACAACCTAAATAACCCACACCTTAAGAATTCCTGAGCTGATGATGATGAACTGCAGAAGCAAACTTCCTGCTAAAACAACCTTTAATTAATTTAAATAATTAAATTTGAATTCTTTGAATCCAAACAGCATATATTTGTTCCGAGGAGATCAATAATGATTTCTTTTCGCTATTTTCCCCATATGACAGTCCTATGTGATCTGGAAGGAGTTACAACTGTCACCACATTTTGACAGAGAGATGTAATAGCTGGCAATGACTTGGTTTGTTTAATCAATGGCAGAGTTAAGGCTGACATTCCTGAGTTTCAGACCACAGCTCTTACTAGGAGACCACCTTTGATCCAAATGTAAATATCTTAATCCCCCTACCTCCCATGTAATTCCAGGGCCCAACAACAAGCTAAAGAAACTGCCAATAATGGCGTGGGCCCAGCCTTTTTAACTGTCATGATCAACTGGGAAGGGACTCGTGTCACTTAGTATTTGCTCCCATAAAAATCAGGTGTAAGAGCAGTAGGAGAGAAGTTTTTAACAAGGAGGAAAACCCTAGACAGTTGTCTCTAGGATTCTTCACCACAGCTTCAAGGACAACTAGGAAAAGAGCTGCTATTTGAGGCAACTTCATTATAAAATCATTTTTAATAAGCAATCTTAACAAAGAGAGGGAATACTCTTGTGGAGAAGCCCCCAAGGGACCTAGAGGCTGCCCAGTTAAGTTATTAGGAAGTTTCACACAGGGGACCAAACAGCTATTTCATTGGCCTCAGGGGACAGAGTTTAGTTTTCACCTGTTCTCCAGAGGCATTGGTGTTAGCGTGTCTGCTAACAGCAGATACTGGTAACAATCAATTATCCCCACGTCCCAACTTGGAGAGGGAAAGTGAATTTTCAGTTTCGTTGACACAGAAAGACGGTGAAAGAGAGACAGATAAATTAACTCAATGTGGTTCATTATACTGAAGACTTGGAAATGTACAATATAACAAAGATCCCTAACATGCACCTTGGTTTTCTTTAAATGACACCATATAACCCCATTATAAAGTACTTATGGAATGCAAACATGAAGAATAAAAAGAAGCCTAATTGTCCTCTTATTACATCACACAGATGAATCTGGGGAAAAATTCTTTGTGCTGGTAAATCATTGCAACTTTACTCTGTTTCAGCAAGGCCTGAACATGCTTTTAAACTAGGGCTCAAGCTCCTGTCAAGCCCTATCTAGGACCAAGATGTCTTGAAAGACTAGAACCTCATAGCAATGTCTGGCAAATTAGCAGCATATATAAAAGCAAAGGCAGACCTTCAGATACTTGATTCAAAGTGAATATATACTCCCTCCTTATGTTCCCCTCTTCATCACATGTTCCCACCTTAAAGTTTTGGCAATAAATGATTTGCCAGTATAAATTTTACATCTACCTAGATAGAAAAGCCAAGCACGATTTTATTCATTCTTTTTAATAATCAGGGTAACTCTCCCTTGTCAGTCATATTGCAGATCTTTTCTGTGCTAGTAAAGCTCATAATGCTGTACTATATTTCCTTCCTTCCTTCCTTCCCTCCTTTTTTCCTTCCCTCATCTGTCTTTCTTTCTTTTCTTTTTTCTATTTCTTCCTTCCTGCCTTTCTTCCTTCTTTTCTTTTTTCTAATTCTTCCTTCCTTCCTTCCTTCCTTCCTTCCTTCCTTCCTTCCTTCCTTCCTTCTTCCTTCCTTCCTTCCTTCTCTTTCCTTCTTCCTTCTTCCTTCCTTCCTTCCTTTCTTTCTTTCTTTCTTTCTTTCTTTCTTTCTTTCTTTCTTTCTTTCTTTCTTTCTTTCTTTCTTTTTGTCTGTCTGTCTTCCTTCCTTCCTTCCTTTCTACCTTCCTTCCCTCCTTCCTTCTCTCCCTCATTTCTCTCTTTCTTTTCTTTCTTTCTAATTCTTCCTTCCTTCCTTCATTCCCTCCCTCCCTCCTTTCTTTCTTTCACGACAGAAATGCCTCGAGTGGTATTACTATAAAATAATTTGTCCTGAACTTAGAAATGGAACTGAAATCCAGTACCAGACACTACCTAAGGCACAGATCATCTTAATTAAGCTCACTAATATATATTGAAGTGCCTCGTGTGATAGTGTCCTGGGCCCATTGTGCTGTGGTGGACCAGGTGCTTGTTCCAGAATCATATAACTTAAGTTCAGATTCCAGTCTGACTCTTGCCAGCACGGTGATCCTAGGTAAGCCAATTTCCTCCTCTGTAAAACGGGGTTGATAATAATAATAATTGTACTACCTCCCCCACTGGATTGTCGAGAGGAAAGAGCTTTGTAAACCTTAAGGATACAACAGAAATCATCTTTATTCCATTTAGAACTTTCCTATGCAAAGCACCACCTGACTCTCTTCTTGAAAAGGCTGAAGACTTATTTTTTGAACAAAGTATTCAGCTTACACAGACCCAAGACTTATGGATCACCTATACACCTTTGGCTTCCCTTGGTTCTGGCAT
This sequence comes from Trichosurus vulpecula, assembly GCF_011100635.1. Taxonomy (NCBI): domain Eukaryota; kingdom Metazoa; phylum Chordata; class Mammalia; order Diprotodontia; family Phalangeridae; genus Trichosurus; species Trichosurus vulpecula. Next base: position 144,473,649 of record NC_050580.1, read on the forward strand.
CTGTTCAGTCCTGGCAATTATTGAACACAGCTGTTTTCTGAGGATCAGGCAGTCTAAGCATAGAAAGGCTCATCCCCACTTGGTTATAAATTTGATTGGCCATTTGCTTATAAATTTGTCCATGGCAACGTAAATAAAGAATAATACAAAATGGCTACCAGGAAACTGTTCTATCCTGGAAACGAGGCTTTACTTTTTGTGTCAAGATAACAAGACATAATTTCAGGGGAAACTTAGTCACCTCATAATGCCGTACTCCGGATAAGTACTTTTGAAAAAAGACCACCACAAAGACAATCGCACTTCTCTTTGTAGGTGTCTGTTGTCGAGGATGAAGAACTAAAGAAAACCTCCTAAGAGAAGGACCTCCAAATTCAATCAAAATCCACTTCACTACTCACTGACTCCCAAAGAAAAATGGGTACAGAGGAGGATGGAAAATATAAAAATGTTGGAAAGTCCAATTCAGGAATAAGAATTGGGCTTTGCACATAGCAGGGACTTAAAAGTTTGCTGAATTGAATAAACTGAAATGCACCTAAAACAAAGCTCCTATATACTGTAACACTTGAATGGTTAAATCGATGATCTCCCTGGTGGGGAGTTGGGTAAGGGAGAAGGTGGTACTTTTTCCACTATCACACAGTAAAACCCCTCCACATCTTCTTATTGTTGGCTTTTGTCTTTTTCATTCTGTAAATCCTTCCCAGAGAAACCACCCAAAGCAGTGGATGACACCTTCCTCCCTGGCGACCTATGACACAAATTAGACCTCAATGCAGATGATTTTTTATTTCAGCCATTCCTTAGTTTTCATTCCCTTTGTTGTTGTTGTAACTTTCTTTTCCTGTCTCTTTGGAAGCTTTTGTATTAAATGATATTCATTAGATTTCTTTAAAAAAAAGTTTTCTTGGCCATAATACCTTTTTATATTAAGTATAGTCATATATGAATTGTCAATGTGTTCAGAGAGTGAAAAAATGATAACACAAGATCCCATTATAAAGCAGCTTTGGGGTCAAGAGGAATAGTTAGCATGATATTCAAGGGCCCCTACAATATGGTCCTAAGTTGACTTTCTAAAGGCAGCTGGGTGGCGCAATGGATAGAATGCCAGACCTAGAGTCAGGAAGTCTTATCTTAGTAAGTTCAAATCTGGCCTCAGAGACTTACAACCTGAGTAACCCTGGGCAAGTCACTTTACCTCTGTTCGCCTCAATCCACTGGAGGAGGAAATGGCAATCAACTTCAGGATCTTTGCCAAGAAAACCCCAAATAGGATCATAAAGAATTATACATGACTGAAATGACTCAACTACATACTTTCTAAGCTTCTTTCACTATTCACCTTCAAGCATCCTATGACAGAGCCAAACAAGACTGTCTGTCATTCCTTGAATTTCTCTTGCTCTCCTCTCCTGTGTCTTTATTCATACAATTCCTTTTATGTGAAGTGCCCCTATATTCTGCATTGAATATGAGGAAATACTATCCATCCTTCAAGGCCTGGCTTATACATATACTTATACATACTCTCTGAAGCCTGGTTGCTGTCTCCAACCAGAAATAATCCTTTGTATCCTCAAAGCACTTTATTTGTCTCTGTCTTAAGGTACTGACCTCTTTCTACATTCTATGAGAATTAGCCGAGTGTACTTAATGTCTCTAACTAAATCATAAGGTCCTTGACAGCAGGGACCGTATCATTCTTGTACCTCTTATGTGTTCTAGCACAGAGGAAGCAGGTGAGCAAGGTCTATTTGTTAAGCTGAATTGAACATTTCCATGTTTGGCTGAGAAAGATGCACTATTAGCAATGTTTCTGAATCAACATTTTCAAGGATGAAGACCCCTTTTGAATGTCCACATTTTCACAGAATTCTCTGTAATTCTGTTACTAATCCCCATTATTTGAAAAAAGAGGTAACTGGATATACAGTAGCTTGCAACAACTTTTGTGTACCCCTTATCCCCCCTCAGCACCCAGCTCAAAATTCAGAAATACTGTGAATTCCTTTTAACATGCACAACACGATTGGATTAGTAGGATATCCAAAATCTTGGCACAGCATAGCATAGCAGTGTATTTTATTTTGGCACTTACTTTGTGATGTATGACAACATTTAATTTGTGGTGCTTCTTGTGAGAATTAAACTGGGTCTTTAAAATGATGCACATTTAAATATGGGAACATTTTTAGGTGAGGATATTGCATAGCTTTAAATAGTCTTGTTAAAGTGAGTTTTTATGTATAAATGGAAGAAAAGATATCACTTTTATTTCCATTTGTTTCACTGTTAAAAATCAGTATTGATCAAATGAATATTGTGTTCACCTTCACAAGTATCTTCTGTAACCTGAATTCTGTGCTTCTTCAATAGAATGTTTAAGGCTATTCTAAAGAATGAAGTTACCTGGTTTCAAAAAGACTTTAGTATTAGGAACAGCAATTTAGACTTCTTTGTACTAGTCTTCATAATGGGCCTCTATTGTGTTTTTCAATGTTGAACTCAATTGTTAACGAACATATCAATGTGTAATCCATCTACAAAACAGGAACAGTTATGTCCTTTAAAGGTTTTTGTTTTTGTTTTTTGGCAATACTAACAATGGGTTATTCTGAATTATTAGTATTATGATTCAGAATCCCTTTTGACCTTGGATATGAAATGGGTACTTGATCTAGAAAATCATAAATTGAAGAGTCTGCTAACACTGCCAAATGGACTTTCCATAAATGCAGATCTAAGCATGTCACTCTTTCACTCAATAAACTCTGGTGGCTCCCTATTGTCTTTAGTGTAGAACATAAACACCTTTGTTTAGCTTTTCAAGCCTTTCACAGTCTGGCCTCAATCTATCTTTCAAGTCTCACTGAACATTACTCTCTGTCCTGCACTCTAAGATCCAGCCAGATTGGCTTTCTTTCTCTTCCTCACACAGAGCACTCTATCTCCTGTGTATGCCTTTGAACTGACTAGCCCTGCCATACTTGGAATTCACTTGCTCCTCATCTCTGCCTCATAAAATCCATCTCTTCTTTCAAGTGGTAACTCAGATATCACCTACATGAAGCCTTTTCTGATTCTCTTTCTGTCTCTGTCTCTCCCTGTCCCTCTCTCTCTTCTCTCTCTATCTCACTCTGTCCCTCTCCTTTCTCTCCTCTCTGTCTCTCCTCTCTGTTCTCTCTCTCTCTCTCTCTCTCTCTCTCTCTCTCTCTCTCTCTCTCTCTCTCTCTCTCTCTTTTTCTTTCTCTCTTTCTCTCTCCTCTCTGTCTCTCTCTGTATCTCTGTGTCTCTCTGTCTCTGTCTCTCTCTTCCCCTCTGTCTGTCTTTGGCTCCCTCTATCTCTGTCTCTCTCTCATCTCAAAAGATGTTTGTTAATTAATTAGTATGAATAAAATTATAATAAGCAAGGTGTTTTGAATTTTAGCTAATTATCTAGAAATGAAAAAAAAATTAAATTCCATTATCAAAGAACTACTAGGTTGGTTTAGGGGGAGGGGAAAGGGAGGGAAGGGCATGGATTTGGAAAGCACAAGTCACTTTCTGAGATAGAATGAAATACAGCAAAGATTCTGCTTTTCTTCATAATTCACATATCCCTTGTGAAACATATGCATTGTATATATTTTTGATTTGTGAGAACATTCAGTCTTGGAAGAAATGGATAGTACAGATATGTTTTCACCCATTTCTATCTTAATATGCTGACCAGAGACTCAAAATCCAACCCAATCCAGGAAGTGTTTATTAAGCAGGGCACCTGGCTAGATATCAGGAAACAAAGACAAAATGAAAAATAGATCCTGCCCTCAAGGAGCATGCACACTCTACCAGGACAAGGGTTCTTAACCTTTTTTTGCCTATTGGACCCCTGTGGTAGGTTGGAGAAGTCTGTGGATCCCTTCTGAGAATAATCTTTTTAAATGCCTAAAGTAAAACACATAGAATCACGAAGGAAACTAATCATATTGAAATACAGTTATCAAAGCATTAAAAAAAATGTTTATGGGCTGAGGTTAAGAATCCCTCCCTGAGGGAAGCTTGAATTCTAAGGAGAGCTTTATTTGAGTTCTGGTCCTATTGATAGACTGGGTTGCTATGCCAGGTGACTATTCTCCATTCAGCACATTTGTCCCAGCTTTTGTGTGTTTCATCTTGAACTTAGCTAAGAAGACACTGGTTGCGTCAGAGCAGGAACACGACTGTGTAAAATGGTGTCCAGGAGCATAGAGAAGATATGCCTTGTTTTTTTTTTCAGTCTCTGATTTAAAATAGTACCTTAACCCTCATTACCTCACACCTGAATTATTGCAAAAGCCTTTTAGAGGTCTCTTCCAGTACAATTTCCTCCCCCCCAAACTTCCAATATAAATAACATTCCATTACTGTCAAACTTGTTTAGGGACTGTTTTCAGTAACTGTTCCCTTATTTGCTAATGTAATAATAACTGTGCTATATTTTAGATAATATCTTCTATTTTAATACTGCTTCTCAGTTTTCTCAGCACTTTCACCTACATTTCATCTACACTTTGGCTCTTTATCCAAGTCCTGAAAGGTAGTCAGAGAAGATATCATCTCCACTTTATAGATGAGGGAAATGAAGTCCAGTAATATTAATTGAATTGCTTAAGGTCACACAGCCTAGTTGAATAATAGAGTTGGCACCATGAGTACCCAGGTCTCAAAATCATTGTTTAGGCCTCTTTCTGTAACAAAACACTGCCTCTTGTGTGTACATGTTTTCCCTTCCCACTTAGAGTATAAGATCTTTGTAGATAGTGCATCAGTCTTAGGATTTCTTTTGTATCTTTTGTGGTGTGTAGCCCAGTGCTAGGCACATGGTAGATACTCCATAAATAATACCCTGAGGGACCAGGGCCTGCTGGCTCAAGTTTTTTGTCTTTGGTTCTCTTCTTTATTCCATATTTACCTAGAGCTCAATGACCTCATATTCCAAGCCTTTTTTCTGGAATCCTCCTCTCAGTATGGCAGCAAGAAGTATTTTGAAAGAAAGCTTTCCAGGCTAAGAAATGAGTCCTCCAGCTGGCCCATGTGTACTTGGTTAACCTCTTCCCTGGAATGTTTGCCAATGTGTAGACATGACCTTGTTGAAGTCCTCCTACGAGAGAGAACTTCAACGTGGCTTCTACTCACTCCTGTCCCAGTGAAATACACGGAAGCAAGAAATTAAAAGTGTGAGTCATTGGGTGAGTCAGACCTGTTGTCATGGCAATCCTGTAAGGCCATAACCAAGTACCTCCCACTGGCTTTGCCAAAAAGGGTTCTTGAGTTTTCCTGGCTGAGGAAAATAATGTAGATGAGCAGTAAGCCTGGGATTGCTAACAGAGTCTGCATTTTTTTTAAAATGGCCTGAAGAAAAGAAAACCAGAAAATAATTTTTTTTTCCCAGTTTGGGGCCTCCCCTCAGAAAATGGCAAAAATTGTAACAAATTGTGGCAATGGTTTTGTGATATCAACAAATACCTTAGGAACCCATGCTAAGGCCTCAAAACTAATTTTCTTTAAGTCAAAACTCAAAACTAAGTCTAGAGGTAAAAGGTGAATACATTAACCTATTTCATTTTAAACTACTGCAATAACCAATTTTTCACAGATGTAAAAAAAATTATTCAGTTTTAACCTCTCAAAGAAATTTCCTAATTTGTGCTAAATGTATTTTATTATAAAGACAATTAAAGTCTCTTTATAAATGATATAGTTATTTAATATAATCTTTCAAGTATGTACCTGCTTTCAAGGATATATAATTACATGTCCCTACCAAAGCACTATCTATCTATATACATATTGTTTAAAAATTGTACCCAATAAAGCATGTCAACTTGAATATTTAGTAAATAGCTTTTGAAAATTTCTTTCATGGAAAAATTGGTATTTCTAAAATGCTTTCAGAAGCATATTCAAGTCTGGCTTTTTTTTAAAATGTAGCTTCATCAAGGTTGAGTCACCTGTCCCCCAGGGGAAGGGGAAGCAATTGGATATTTTCCTGGTAGTTTGAAAAGTAACTCTTCACATCTTTTAGGAGCAAGGGAGCAGGCCTAGGATGCAAAAGAGGGAGAAAAGGAGGAAGCAGCAAAGTTGTGTTGGACCTAGAAATTGTCCAGGGGCCTCTAACATCATGGGAATTCATCCTACATGTTTTGCGGAGGTTATTTGACCTTGAATAAATCCTAAGGTTTAGTTTCCATGATGTAACTATCCAGCAACTTGGGAACATCTAGGATGATCAATGACATTTTTTCATTTTTCATCTAGACACTTGTCATCTCATACTATCTTAGCAAATTCAGAAGAACACATGAGGACATTGATTACTAAGTCAGGAATACATGACCAGTTGTCATTGGCACAGAATGAAAATCCAGACAACAACTGTTTCCAAGAAAAAGGAACAGCTATACAATGTTACTCCAATAGGAAAGGAAGAAGAATAAATACACAAAACACCAAAACAAATATAACAATGCCCATCAGATTTTACATGCAAAAAGAAATATCACCTTGAGGAGGATATTTGAGTTCCAACATCATGATGCAAAAATCATCTTCACACCACAAGTCAAAACTTCCTTTCATGTTCACTCACCAAAACCAATAGTAACACTTCAACCAACATCATAGACTTTAGAATTTCACAGTGTAATTAACGACTTTCCACTCCCAGGAGATTTAAAGACCTTTGTTTTCACAACTGGACAGCCAAAATTAAAAGAAAGAAAGAAAAGAAGACAGGAAGGAAGGAAGATAGAAAAGACCAACAATAAGAAACACTTCCTCCATCCCCTCCCCCCCAAAAGAAAGAAAACAAATCCAGACCTAACAACCAACTCATGATTTCCTCCTCAGGAACCCACCTTTCAGAGTTCATACTGTGTTCATAGACTGATCAGAAGCTAAAAGAATTGAGTTTTCTTACACAAGAGTTTTTAGGCTTACCTCAACCAACTTAAAATTTCATTTAAAAGTAATACCCATGCTTCTGGGATAACAAGGTGTCCCAAAATATTATCAGGTGTCAAAACCATTCAGAATCACTTTGTGATTCTTGCACCTCTGGCTGGTATCCTTGTGAGCTGACACTTTGGTCTGATAATATATTCTACAACTGTACATTTTAATTTGTAAGTTATACAGTCTCTGTGCAATAGAGGTTAGGAAACCCAGTTTGAAACGGGTAATGTAAGGTGACTTCAGCTGTTGATTATTAGGCAGGCAAGGTTTGTCCATGTTTCCCAGAGCTAAAAATGGAAGCCGTGAGACAGGACAAAATGTATTCACCTTCTTTCACCGATAGGGAAACTTTCTGAAGAAGAGATGTCAGGATAATTTAAGAGAACCTGAAATTTAACATCTTAAGAAAACTTATAGACAAGTTGGAGCAGTTCAGGTCTCAAGGAAATATCAAGTGATGCTAGAGAAGAGTTCCTCTGGGGGATGTTTATTAGAGGAAGAACTGATTCATTTTTTCCTCCTCACAAAGTCTGAGCCCTACAGAGATGGGAAGATCAGAAATAGAATGGGTTGTCTACTGTGCAGGATGACAAATACAATCTCTATGGTCAATAGCACAGAAGCAGTTTTTGCAAATATTCACAACTTTAAAACTTGATTTCTGCTTGACACGTGTGAGATGTTGTGTCAGCTATGTGTCATTCTGAAGACCACCCCCTTCCCCCAAGAAAAAGAAAAAAAAAAGAAACCAAGTGGTTCCTAAATAGAAATGGTATTTTCCATATTTATTTCCTTGCTTGAATTTTATAGAAAAGTACTTCTCTGTAATCCTGTCAAAGGTATATTATGATTATACCTGAGGACTTTGATGCTGTTTTTCATACTTTAAAAGTTAGGTGTAATTCATAGATGCTGGCCATGTGCCTGCCTTGCTGTGCCTACCTTTCTTCCTGTCTTTCTTTGTCCTGATTGAAGTTGTTAAGGCCTTTACAACAAGAGTAAAACAAATGACATTCCCTGTTGCTAGGACTCTACATTTTGCATCACTTGCCACCCCTTGTCATGTTTTAATGTTAGCACCAACAACATAGACTTTTTTTTCTGAAATAGGCAAAAGGTAGCAGTTGGATAAAATCATTCTTGATCATTATAATACTTTATTGTCCATCTCCAATGGACAGAATAGATTATTGCCTAACATCTTTAGAACTGTGATTTTTAGCTTAAAAAAAAGTTCTTATAAGCTGAAGGGTGCTTTATGTCCAGTGGAATTGGACTAGATCTTTATTGACAAAAAAAAGAACCAAGACAAAAAAAATTAGACAAAAAAATCTGGTGATTTCGGGTTACGGCAAGGTGGACAGGAGTCCAGGCCCCAAATGCTATAAAAGTCAGCATAATCACCAGCCCCTGTTCAGCAGAGGCCCAGGACTGAGCCAGCATAAAGACTGAATTACTTACCACCTCTAGAGCGGGTAGTCCCTCCAGGCCAGGGACGAGCTCATGGGCAAGGCTGTGCAAGGAAGCTCTGTGTACCATGCCTGCCCTGCGGATATACAGAGGGCTTCAGTCTCCTGTACTGTCCATCTCCCCGTCATTATGAGCTCAAATAGGCACCGACAACAGCAACAACAACAACAAAACAGCCCCCCAAGAAACTAAGGACCACTCTCCACACTGATACAGGGGTAGCCAAAAGGAACTATGTATACATTGAGAGACAGAGTCAACCCATTATCTGAATGCAGCCTAACTGAATAATCTTTCCTCAAGCAACACTTCCACTGACGCCCATTTTGAGTGGTGCAAAAAGGGACCGCAGGATTGCTCTCTAAGAGGTAAAGATCCTGATGTCCATCAGTACTCTTTTTTGCTGTTTCAAATTTCAAATGGAAGGCACCTTCAGATCTAAGGCTTTTTCCCCCTACAGATAGAGACAGACAGACAGACAAACCCATGAGCAGATTTTCAAATAAGCTTTCAACAAAACTGAGGCAGGAGCTAAAGCTACTTAGGTGTTACAGTGATTTTAAAAAAAAACCCCAAAACCCCAACTTTCTTTTTAAAGTTCCACACGACATCAGGAATTTTAAAAGTGAAATTGGGAAGATTCTTTACCTCTTTGCCTTAGCAAAGAGCTACGAAGAACTCCACAATTGTCCTAGTTTAAAAAAAAATGTCCAAAGAAATCTCAGGTGTACCACAGTATATTTCTGGCCTAAAACAATCATCGCATTCTAGTGACACTGGTCATTTGAGGTCTAAATGACACACTGGTCAAGTCCAACGTAACAGTTTGACTAGCTAATTTCAATGACATATTGACTTCCTTTTGCTGTTTAGTTGACATCATGACAACACACTGCCAACCACTACATGGTATGTTAGCACAAATTTTTAAACTTCTTTTGTAATAAGAATGAGGACTCTTTATGAAGAACCTTGACCTTGGAAAGTAGGAATCAAATATATGTGTATGGAGCCAGCTAGCACATATTTCCACATCAAACGACCTTGTTGAGGCTAGGTTTGCAGCCACACTGCAATTCCTCTATTCCCAGGCAATGTCTCTGTCCCACAGACACAAGTATAAAAGTCTATTCTGGAGTCTAGCAGTAAAGGGAAAGGAGGCTGAAGTGGCCAAGAAATCACAGTACTTTCCCATGCAAACATACCGACCATTTCTAAGAAGGACATGGAGTCATTGATCCTCCCCATCAAGATCTGCCTGACCGGTAAAGGGCTAAGACACGGAAGTACACCAGAACGTGAATTGGCCTATCTCTTCAACACATACTCAGATACAGACTTGTGAAGTTGTGCCACTTCTAACTCTCTACAGGTTAAAAAAATATGAACCCCCTCTGACCATCACAGATGAAATGCTAGTTAATGCTTGAAGAGTGCCATCAGCCAGACATAATTCCAACTCTTCAGAACACTTTGGACAAAAATATGTTACTTACATGTATGTGTCTTCTTTGTTACCGAAATACCTAGAAGAGAAGAAATAGAGCAAAGTGTGAGAAAGTGACCTCTTTTTGTTATATTGTTTTAGACAAAGATATTCCTGTAAACCACAAACAACGCTGATCTTTCTTTGACTTTGCAATCTGGGTGAAACCCTTCCATAAATACACTGTGTCATTAGAATATTATTTTAGCAGAATAATGAGTACTGCCATCTTCTACCTCAATGACTTTTTGTGATGTTAATTAATACATATTTTCCTTTTCTTCATTAGATAAAAAGTACTAAGAAGAAATCATACTCTGCATAAGTGAAAAAACCAATAATAGTCTCCCAAAACCCATGATAAACCATCCCTGCTTCCTCTGCAGAGAAAGGCTAGGAACATGAGGGCAGAATGTTCCATACATAGTCAGAAAAGTCAGTAAAGGAATTGTTTGTTTTTTTTTTTTGCTCAACTGTTTCTCTTTATTATAAAGAAGGGCTCAGTTCAAGAGGTAGGTGTAGGTATCCGTAAATGACTATAACGGGGAAGCAAAAGACAGCAACAAAACTTATCTTTTAAAAGTATCAGTGAGGATTCATAGAGATACCACTGAATTTTCACACACGGAAATGTCTATTTGCATCAGACATTTATATTTTGGTTGAAAAAGAAAGTAAGTGATTGATGGTGGGGCAGATAGAAGGCTGCTTTCCCTCCCTCATTATCAGCTTCACTTGACTTATCTATCAATGCATGTCATCCTCCCGAGATAGGACTGGTCTGGACAACAGAGTGTTTAACCTGCTGTGATGCTTTCTTTTGCTTTTCAATGGAAGTGACATCTCATGGCTATTATTCTGAGGAAAGAAGCAGAAGAATGACCCAGAAAATATAGATGCTTGACCCTACTGAGGTCATAAGTAAATAAACACCACTTCTGTGGAAAATGGGCAAAAGTGATTGCCGTTTGTTCATATGAAAATGCAGAAGAATTCTTAAGACCATAGCCTTCATCATGTTTCAGAGGTAATGAAAGAAGGCAAGAGTCAAAAGAAAGACATAACGTTAGGTGTAGGGATGACCAAAGAATTTATCCCCTAGTGGCCAACCTATACCTGATGAGCCTTTCTGTACCTGACTGGGCTTTTCTTTGGATAACAGATGGTGTCTATCACTGGAAACATGTCAGTTCTTATAGGGCCTGATCTCTCATAATCATAGTTTTTGAGAACTTAGGGTCATTTCAATGTTTTGAATAGGCATTGGGGTAAGATTTTTTAATCTTATTTTTATCTACCTAATAATATTTAAATGCTTCCATGACAATACAGAGATAAAATGAACATAAGTTTGAATGCAAACCATACTTTTGCCATTTCCTCAGGTCATGGGGCTACAATTTAAATAGTTCCTTCTTCAGGGTATATTCTAATGAGGAAAAGAAAGGGGACTAGAATAATGTGTGCTAAAAAAATTCCTGTGACTAAAAACAGTGGTAAAATGAATTTTTTTTGGCTTCCAAGTTATTAAGAGAGCTATTTAACCCTCCACCCTGAAAGTAAAACACTTTGGAAAAGCTGGCCCCCACATCAGGCCTATTACTTAGCTATGGAACATGTCATATGGGGTAGAAATCTGTTCTCAGAGTCCACAGTAGACATTGAAAAAAAATGTTAATACCAAAGTTATGCTCCGAGACCAAAATCATCCACTTGCTCCCCACACAACTTTCCAAAGGTCTTATTTAGGGAATCTGAAATTACATAGTGCAACCCAAACTCAAATGTATCTTTTTTTTATTGAGGAAAACTATTGTTTTTCATCTTGTTGTTTGTTTTGGCATCGTGAAACAAGCCATAGGACCCTTGAAAGGCTCTATATAGTCCACCCCATTGGTTGTCCATCTCTGTCCTTGGCATTCTAGAATCCTTTGAGATAACCTTTATCGTTGAAAGGGTATTTCACCAAACAGCAACGGAAAAGAAAGTTTCCAATCTGAATATAATTTGCAACTCCAGCTCATGACACCGGCACCAATAAATTGATACATTAGTGCTCTTTCAGCATTATGAGAGCCATATGTGTACTTTTCTTGGGAAATAATGGTTTCTGTAAAATCACTTTGACGAGAAAGTGCTTATGCTGTCACTCCTGATTATTCAAGGCTTCCTCACAATTGGATTTAACACGGCACAAAACAGACCTATCTATATTCGCTGAGTGTGGAACTACTTTCTCCTGACATCCGAGCACTGATGAAAATACCACTGCTTCAACTTTTCTACTCAAATTTATTATACAGCGTGAGGCAGCGTTCTCATCAAATATTTTCATGATTATTACGTTGATAATAGATTTTGAAAATCTTTCCAAGGAAGCTGCCCGCTCTCAGAAGAGATAAGAAACTGAGAGTTAAAACTTTAAATCTCGTGATGACCTTGGCAACATCACAGATTCTATGCCTCAGTTTATTTGTAAATCAAGGATCAAACTACATACCGTCCATTTCTCACTGGGGACTAATCAACCAATAAGAGTATTCTGATGAAACTTTAAAAGACAGTTACCCTCAGTAACAACGCCAAAGAAACAAGGAAGATTTTTTTTAAACAAACTCTTGGGTAGTTAAGGGAAGGTAGAGTGCTTTTCTGACCAACCTCTAGCAAATAAAAAAAAAAAAAGACCAGCCATCAAAATAAAAAGAGAATTCCTCAGCGAAGACCAAAGCACAACCCAATGAATACTTGCTATAATTGAAAGGGGATTGGATTTGGAATAAAGAGGCCCACGTTCAAATCTTGCCCTTGACATTTCCTAGATGTGTGACTCTAACCATGTCATTTAAGCTCTCTAAGCCTCAATTTCTTCATTTGTAAAAAACCCAGAAAAATTGCATCCACCTCACGTGTTGGGAAGATCAAATCAAATAAAGTATTTAAAAGTGCTTTGCAAACCTAAAAATTCTATATAAAGTGTTAGCTCTCATTCCCATTGCCATTTTCATAATACCTCAGTAGGACTGGGGAGCATCTGGTATTATTTCCTTCAAGGCACAATGGGGAAACTGAGACTTAGATAAGTTAAATGAACCCAGTGGAAACAGTTCTTTATAGAAAGTGAAGTTTAGGCCTGAATACTGATAGAGGCAGGACATCGAGCGCCACAGGTCCCTTACTACAGCAATGTAAGTATTAAAATAAATAAGTAAATAAATAAATATAGATATGGGTACACACACACACACACACACACACACACACACACACACACACACACACGGTGTCCCAAAAGTCTTGATGCAATTTTAAACATAAAGCTGTGTTGTGTGTTCATGTGCATACACATACACATTTGTGCGTATGTGTATGTGTATACATATATGTATAACATGCCCCTATATGCCTATTGCTCTGCTCGGTTCTCCAACAACTAAATTAAACAGATGTGGCCCCCACCCTTGTGGCCTTCTAAATCAGGAAACATCAACTTAGGCATGTTTTGTGAGATTCAACCAAATACAGATATAATCATTTAGAGCTAATGCCTCCATTTAATTAGGATAGCAAAATGGTTTTCACTCTGAAAAGAAGGAAACCTTCCTTATGTGATTCCAAACCACAGATTGATCCTGCTCTGATCCTGCTCTTGCTTACAATCAATTTTACAAATTTACAATTTACAATTTTAAAAATAGGCAGGTAAATAGGCAACTACGCTCCTGGAGGGCAGGAGGTTATTGCTATTCCCCTTTTCTCTTTGAGCTTTAGGAATAATTCAGTGTAATAATCTTAACCTCTAGCTCTCCCTCCCCTTCCTGTCTAGATCTACTTCTCCTGTGGCTCTGTCCCTCCTGAAGAAGAAGAAACAACCTTTGAGTCAATCCACCGTTGTTTTAAAGTATGATTTTAGTAAACTAGATAGAGAATGTGCTATTAATCCACCAGACTTCATATCTTGGTTTTCCCATCTGTAAAACAGGGATAATAATAGCACCTACTTCACAAAATGGTTTTGGGGGGTCAAATGAGATAATAAATACAAAGCACTTTGCAAACTTAAAAATAGTGTATAAAAGTTAATTAACTACAAACACCAATATCACTGCTTGTACCACTGCTAGTCCTCCTTCTACCACTCCTATCACTACTGCAGTAACGTCATGTAGCCTACAGCAAGTTAAACTCCCTGAGTACCTTGAGACCACACAATGTTAAGAGGCCAGCAAGACATTAATAATGAAATTGTGATGTTCAAAACAGATTTCTACATGCTATATAATAACCACAAATTGACTGCATGGCCTACACATTTCTCCATTCTGCCAGTGGACAAGGTGAGGCAACTAGGTAAATTCATAAAAAATCATTGTTATTAGGTTTATTCTAGGCCCTAAACTTAATCCAGACTGCTCTGACTTATAGCCAAAGGGAGATTTTTGCTCATTAGTGTCTGCACAGTCTCAGTGATTTGCTAATTAGCATTGGTGAGGAACTTTGATCACCATCACCAAAGGGTATCAAACCAAGTCCAGCTGTTGTGAGGATTTTGATTCATTTCCAAGGGACTTGGAATAACACCAGCTTGCTTTGCCAGAGGTTCCGCAAGAGGCAGTCCAGTGAATTATGCATCTGTATAGCAGGTAGTTGGGACTTAACTTCTGTAGTGGAAGGAACAAATTATTCAGCTAAGCACCTATAAGACAAAACCTAACAAGGTGGATAATCTTGGGTAAGTAACTTAATGTCTCTGTGCCTCAGTTTCTTCAAATATAAAATGATGAATTATGCTAGATCATCTCCTTTCAAGTTCTAAGATTGAAGATTTTCTTAATAATCTTCAGAGCCTTACTTTGCGGCTATGGAGTTACCTGTGTCTAAACAAGTAGCAGCCATGTCTGTTTTTCATTGTGAAATGTCTATGATAAGTCATTTTTTGGAGAAAAAAGCCTTAAAATAATTTTTTGTCTTAAAAACATATGCTACAGAAGGAAAACAAGAGGGTGCATAATAAAAATAATGATCTTGATCAACCTTAAAATTATCTGGTCTACCAGAGAAGAGATGAGAAAATGTACTTTTTTTCCCTTCCCTGGGCAGGTGGCTAACTATCGATATAGAATGTTGTATATGCTGTTTGTATGTTGAACTGCTTTAAAAAAATTAATTAAATTAATTTTAAATTTAAATTAAATAAAAAATTTAAATTAAATAAAATTAAAATTTTTTCACTAGGAAGGGGAGGTTGGCATTGTGAAATGAACATGAAGTAAAAAAATAATGGCATTGAAAAAATTTATCTGGACTAGAAAAAGATAACGTATTTTGGTAAAAATGTCAGAAACTGCATGCTTTACTACATATAGATAAGCACATTTGACCAGCCAATATTTTAGATGGATTTGTGTCCCTCTAAAGAGATCACAGCAGTCTAAAATTGCCAATTTTCACCCTGTTAAGGGAAAGAAAAAAATACTCAGAAAAATTCTGCCCAAACATCAGTGCTGTTAACATGGAAAGATTTTCTGACTTTTACCCACCATGCTTCAAAGCAAGGCTAAGAAAACATCATGAAAACACCACCAATACATCACTGCCATGATTATCAGTAAGGAAGAAATTCAGTGTTCCAGTTATCACAGAGCTTAGCACTTCAGCAGTCCAATGTGACATTCCCAATCATTGCCAAATCTTGGACAAATTAACTTCTTTGATGAACTCCTGTTGCTAGGCACTTCTCTGTGGTACTGAGAATGTTTATATGCTTAAAAAGAGACATGCCACCTTTTCCTCTCCCCAGGAAAGGCAAATAATTTAGCAATATTTCCATAGGCAATAAACTTATGGGCAAGTCTAACTAAGATAATGTCCCTTTGCCAATATTCAGGCTCTCTGACTTTGGTTGGCCAACTTTAAGCAGAGATAACTAGTTCTTTTTGAGCCAAAGCCCAGGAGATTGGATATTTTATACAAGGCAAGTTGATTCTCAGAGTTGCCCACCCAAATAATACCTAAGCTGAAACCCAATGAAACATTCAACCCTGATGTTTCTTTATACCTGTCAAATTTCCACATTTCAAGAGGGTGAAATCCCTATATTCTGATGGGCTGAATGATAACTAAAGAATCCTTTGGTTGGCATAGATCATTACTCTACAGAGGGTCACAAGAACTATTGACCTTCAGTTTCTAGGCTTTGTGAATTTATTTCTGTTTTCATCTCCTGGAAAATGGCTCTAAATTCATAGGTATTAGAGTGGTTTTCTATCTACTTCTCTAAAGGATGTATTTTGTTTTCTCACTTAAAAACTGGTCTTATCAAGCACAGTCAGAGAAACCCTCTTGGATGAATGTGAGCAGGCATTATGTATCATCATTAGATGCTTCATAGATTTGTGGGAGTTTGGGTTTCAGGGCATTTGAAGTGAAATCTTTAAGGATGAGAGTCAGGCTACAATGGAAAGAACACTGGATTTGGAATAGAAGGACCTGAGTTCATATGCTAACTGTGTGAACTTGGACAAGTCTCTTTGCCTCTCTTTGAATCAGTTTCCCCATTTCTACAATAAAGAGGTCAGACTAGATAACCTTTAAGATTGCTTCAAGTTCTAAATCTGTGATGCTAAATACATGCGGCCCTAGAACACTTGCAGGAAATCTAGCAAATACGAAGAATAAAAACTGGCATCAGTTACTTCCTTGTAGATGAGGTAAGAGATGGGCCAACAAAGAAAAATGACTGCATACCTCCTTGTGGCCCGTCTAGCTCTTCAGTGTCCTCCCCTACCCCCAATTCTAAGAAATCCTATGGGTTTCTTCTGCCTTGTCAAAAGCCAAGGAACAAAAACATGTAGGAAGCTGTTCAGAAACATAGACTAAGTACGGGCTAGCCAAAGAAAATGATGTTACAAAACAACGTCCTTGTCTAGGACAAAAGAACTATTAATGACAATCAGTACATATTGCTGAAAGTGCTCCAAGTAATCTTTGGACTTTGTTTCAAAAATTCTTAATGGACACTAATGCTTATAGTTCACTCCAAACAGAAGTAAATTATGTGCCAGGGTTGTAGGGACCAAGGACAGCACACGCGAGGCATCAAAGCATTAGCAAAGTTAGGACAATCAACTATACTGTAATTGCATAAAAGCCTTTAAAAATTCACTTAGAAATACTAATTGTGAGCATAAATAATATCTCAAATGCTTGGCTTTCTTGCAGTTACACTTTTGCATGGGCTGAACTGTTTCTGTTATAGTAATTCAGCAGTTTTACCAAGTTGCTTTTTACATCATTAGCAGATTTATATTTTTGGTTGAAAATGGTTACAGGAAGGGGAAAAAAAGGGAAAAAAACCAGGCCATTTTCTTTCTTACCTTTCAGTCTTTCTTTTTTTCCTGATGAACCTATATCTGAAAACCTCCCTTAGTTCTGGGCAAGAAGGGCAAAGTTATCGCATCTTTCAATTCCTACCATTATCCTTTAAAAGTTCTTTCAAGGATAAGGTTGCTACCCAAGATCCTTCATCAAGGTCACTATAAGAAGCGCATGAGGTTAGAAAGGAATGTGAACAAGAGAGTAAACTTGAATGGGAAATATCAAATCTGGGCTTCTTGAATCACCTCTCCTTTGATGATTAATATTCTCCTTGCTATGTATGTGTGTAAAGCTCCTATCTTCTAAACGGGGCTCATTTCTTTTTCTGTCATTTGGCAGTGCCAAGTGTACTATCAGGACTAATGAGTAATAATGATAAGAATAATATATCACTAAAGATCCTTGTTCTTTTTTGTCAATTTTCTTTTAGTGAATCCTTATACTGAACATCTATCTACTCAGAGAAGATCGCTGACATGATATAAATATGGTATTTTCTGACAGCAAGGACACATAGTAAGTGAACTTTTCTAGGTCTCTGATTCTAGAATTAGGGAGTGCTTTACTTTATAAGTGACCTTGGGAAATTAGTCAACTTGGTTAGAAACCTACAGGTTTCTCCATGTTCATTTAGGAACTAATCTAGCTTCTGCACCTCCAGAGAATGTGGTGAAAGTGTTTCTCTTAGTCATTAATAGAACCGAGAAGAACTCTAGTAGACAACAGTAATTGTGAGTCCCTAAGCACAGTGGGTACTGAAGCCAGAGCTACCAAGTCTAGTTGGATGAAAAATACCTAAAAATCCAGCAATCACTCACCCAAAGCAAGCAATACGTTGCCATCTCTACAGTTCCTCCTAAGCCAAATGGTGCCTTCAGAAATACTGGGTCCCAACAGGAAAGCCAAATCAAAACAAATTCCTATACTACTTTATGCTTAAAGCGCAGGTCTGACCATGTCATTCTCTACCTCAAGAAGCCTTTGTAGTTCCCTATTGCCTCTGTGATAAAATATAAAGCCATTTAGTATATAACTTCCTTTATAGTCTGGCTCCAAACTATCTTTCCAGGCTTATTACATTCTATGTTGCAGTCAAACTGAGCTACCTCTTGTTCTTCATTCATAATATTCCATCTCCTGCTTCTTAGTCTGTTGTCCAAGCTGTCTTCCCCATCTAGAACATTCTCCCTTCTTACCACTGACTCTCGGAAATTCTAGCTTCCTTCAAGGTTACCATATCCTGCAAGAAATTTTTCTTGATCCCCCTAGATTTTCTTCTACCCTGAATTATTTTGTATTTCTTGTACATACATTTTGTATTTATTGATTGGTATCTGTATAATTTGGGGCAACTAATTGGTGCAGTGAACAGAGCTCTGAGGCTTGGAGTCAGGAAGACCTGAGTTCAAAAGCAGCCTTAGAAACTTCCTAGCTGTGTGATTGTGGGCAAGTCACTTAACCTTTGTTTGCCACTAAAGAAGGAAATAGCAAACCACTCCAGTATCTTTGCAAAGAAAACCCCATGATCAGAGGTCCACAGGGTCATGAAGAGTTTGACAGGACTGAAATAACTGAACCACAGTAATCTATTATTTTCCTTAGTAGAAAGCGAGTTGCTTATGGGCAGGGACTGCTTTATTTTGTTTTGTATCACTGGCATCCAGTACCTTCACTTTTTTTTTTTTGAGGGGGAGAAGATATCTGGACTTGCAATTTCATTGGAACTACAGGTAAGGAAATATGCTTTACCAAAACAGATTAGTAGCTGTTCTTCAACTTAGAATCTTAGAAATCTACCTAAATCATAGAGAGATTAAATGGATTATCAGGGTCACAAAGCCAGAAGGTGTCAGTTAAGGGTTGTAACTCAAATTATTTTCATTCCGAGGCAGGCCTTCTAGCCATTAACCATATTGCTTCTTCATTGCATGTAATAGGTACTTGATAAATGCTTGCTGAATTGAATTGAATAAGAGGAGGTTACTTCACAAATTCATCACTGACCCAGAAAGAAAATAGATTCTATGGTTTGAACATTCCTCATCTTCAACTACTGGACCCTAACATAGAAACTGTCAAGAACCTGTCAATAAGGGACAATATAGGATGTTCCAAAAGTCTTTCTGCACGTTAAAAGTTTAAACTGTTTTAAAGTTTATTTAAAGTTTAAAACTCCACGAAGACTTTTGGACCACCTTGTATGAACCTTGCTCCAATTTTTGAAGAAGTCAATTTCATACTGGAAGTTAAAAGAAGGGACCTAAGTTTTTCCTGATCTTTGGAAGAACCAAGGAAAGAATAGAAAACTTTAAAAATACCAGAATTATTACCATTTTCAAATAAATAAAAAGGTCATTTATTGAGTCAATTATTGGGCCATCTCATATCCCTTTGCTGCTAGGAAAACTCTTGGGACTATCTTTCTGGATAGGCAGAACTTCAGGCCCATGGTATGGTACTGTCCATGGTACAATGGACAGGGCACTGAATTTGGAGTCAAAGGTCTTGAATTCAAATTGTAGCTGCATTATTTTTTACTCTTGCAACCTTAAGCAAGTCGCTTAACTTGGCTGGACGTTATTTTCTTTCTGTGTAAAGTCAAGGGGTCAGATAATATGACTTCTATGATCCATTCTAGATTTATGATCCATATACTGAATTATAATCTGATTATGCACTGATTATGGTTTTTGTAGGAAGCAGACAAAGAAGAAAGCAATTGGCTAAAACTGGATTTGAAACCAAAGGACCCAGGTTAAAAATCTTGCCTCTGCTCCTCACTACCCATGTGACCTTGAGAAAGTCATCTAGGTCTCTCTAGCCTCAGTTTTGTTTTCTGTAAAATAAGGTGGGCAGAGTGAAGACTTCCAAGGTCTCTTCCCCTCTAAATCTATGATCCTGTATAACATGTCCTACATTTATGGACTTTACAAAAGTTTGTACAGTAAGCATTGGTCTAATTTCCTCTAATATCTACTCAGAAAGAGAGACTTTCCACAGAAGTTTGGGCCCACATTGGTCATGCTGTGAAACCTTCCTTAATCCCCCCTGCCCATTTCCTCTCCCAGTTATTAGTGCTACCTCTTCATTCTCAAATATTCTTAGTACTTTTGGGGGCCTGACTTATTTTTTTACTTTGATAATTTTGAACCCTTCCCTACCCCCCCCAGTAAAACATAAGATCTGTTGAGGGCAGTGATTATTTTATTTTTATCTTTATAGTCTCACTTCTAGCATAGTGCTTTGTATTTCTTAATGCTTACAATTTATTGCATTAAATGTTCAGGTGATGACTTCTTTTTTAGTTCTGAGGACTATATACATTCTGTACATATTCAATAAAACATTAGCTAAATTTTTGACCAGTGTAATGAATAAGAGAAACAAAGTAAGTGTGACTTTCATCAATCTGCTTTACAAATATAACCTCCCTGAGGGCAAAGAGTATTGTTTTTGTCTTTGTGACTTGACTGCCTCGTAGGTAGTAGGTGTTCAAAGCTTTGTAGATTACCTTGGATTGGCTAATCCAACCCTTTAATTTTATAGATGGGGAAATTGGGGCCCAGGGAAGTTAAATTATTTGCTCAAGGTTGCCCATCTCTTAGTGATAGAACCAGGATTAAGATCCAGATTTCCTGATTCCCACTATTTTTTCTCACACTGTATCCTCACTGATCAAGAGAAATTGCCATCTAATCCAATCATAGGATCATAGATTTAGAGCTAAAAGAGGCCATGGAAACTATCTTTTAAAAGATGAGAAAACTGAAACCCAGAGACGCTAAGTGATTTTGCTAAAGGTAACTGAAATCACAAGTGATAGGTCTGGGATTTGAACCTGGGTCCTCTGACTCCCAATCCAATACTCTTTCTATGGCACCTCAAAGCACAATCTCTCCAACCCAACCAGCTTTTATTAATGGAATTTGAATAGTTTTACCCAGTAGTACCTATAGAACATACTTAACATTAAACACTACAAATGACTAACAAAGAGGTCTCTAGAATGCTAGTCATTTTCTTGCACCCACATTCAAGCTAACTACTATACTTCTCTGCTATAGTGGGATAGAGATTAGCATTGGACCTCTGATTTCTTTGGTGCAAAGAACTCTCAGGTGGAGAAACTCCCTCTACTAATGTAGATCTTCTCTGAAACTTAAACATCTTGGAGAGTTGCCTAGAGCAGAGGTGGGCAAACTAGTGGGAGTGGGATTTTTATATGGCCTGAGAGCTAAGAATGGTTTCTACGGTACTGTAGCAAGTATGCCAAAATGCATCTCTCAAAAGTCAGGTGAGGAATTTATAAAATCAGGTGAATAAAGAGGCTGCCAGGGAAAAACACGTGAAATACTTGGAGAAGTGGAAAAGAAACTCAAAATACGTTTAAAAAAAAAAGCTGAAAAGAAAGAATACAACCTGAGAAATACTGACCCCAGGGCTCAGAGAGGGGGCCAGGCAATCAACAACTACAGTTAAATGAGATTTTCAAATGTTTTAGCATAAATCAATTTTGCCATGGCCTAAGTTGAATAAATAGGCATGTTTTACTTGTCTGTTACAAAATCTTTATGATCTCCTTAAGGGATCTGCAACTGGGAAGGTTGGAAAGGTCACAACATAACTTGTAACACTTAATCAAATATCGGGCCCAAGGTAATAAAACACCTGCAGAAAACACCCACTTATCCATCTGCTAAAACATAATTCTTCCAAGCTCCGGTATTTTCGTCAATGACATTTTTGGTGATGGCACATCAAAGCAGTTTAATTTCTTCATTACGGTGAGAAGTCTGGGCTTCTGAAAATGAGTGTACCCTGGGTAGCTGGGCAAGCACTGTCTCAGGAATAGCAGCCACAAGCCATATTTGCCATGGGTATATCCTTTCTTACCCATTCCTGCCATTCAAAGGGGGTTTAAAAGATGAATTGATCTACGCTTATGGCATGCTAGATTTAATAAGGAAACATAAATTGGACCAAGTAAATACCTTTCTCAGTGTCAATGGTTACGTGTCACTGCTTAATCTAACTCTACTTTTCCTTACTTCACTTTAAGAAAAAAATGTTTTAACTTTCAGTTTCAGTCAATTAGGCATCAACTAATCACAGACCTCTGACTGGACATGGCTTCCCAAATGTTTATCGTTTTCAGTTTGGGCATCAAAGATCTTTAATTACCAGTTGGCAACTTATTAGAAGAGATCACATAGACTTCCAAAGATGTCCCCATTTCTTTTTGAGAACTTGTCTTTAAAAGGACAAACTTTTTTCCCTCTTGTTTACTACTCTCTGTTCTATCCAGACCTTTGTCTTTATTAAGCAGCCATGTTTGTCATAGACACATAGGTAAGGGGCTGTCTGACTACCTTATGTGGATAGAAGGTTTGCCTCGGAGTCAGAAAAACCTGGCTGAGGACAAGTCTTTTAACCTCTTAAACAGTGGTCCAGGCCACTCTCTAAAATTGTGAATTACATGTGGGTCTCTGATCTGCATCTTGGGAGGAAGTTTCCACATGGGGAGTTTCCCATATGAATGAAATCACAGGTTAAGGCCTCCCCTCTCCCAATAAAATTGAACAAAATGAGCACAGGCACAGTTTTTAAATCGAGCTACAGCAATTTGCTCATAAGATGCATACTGCATTCACCTAATTCCAACTATTTAAAAGAAAATTATTTATAGAATCTATCACGCGATATCGAAGCAGGATCTACTAATACCTATCTGAATAGACTCACATAAAATCCAACAATTATTCTGGCTCAATTTCTTCTTGGAATTTTAGCCAAGTGAGAAAATTCTAAAATAAAACAGAATGTGACAGAGTTCTAGACTTGGGGTTAAATCCCACATATGCCCTTATTGGCTGTGTGACCATTGGTAAATCCCTAACTTCTGCAAGACTCTCATCTGTAAAATGGGGGGTGGGGGGGAGGCTAGACTAGATGGCCTCAAAGGTCCCTTCCAGCTTTAAATCCATAACCCACGCCACATGCAGTTTTCTGTTCAAGAATAGATTTTGTGCTGGAAGTAAACTGAAAGGTCATTTAGTCTAACCTCCTCTTTTTGTTTTCAACTGATGAAAAATTGAGGTCCCAAGAAAAGGCACATCCTAGGTTATACAGGTAGCAAGTAGCAGAGCTGGGATTTGAAGCCAGGTCTTCTGATTCCAAAGCTAGTTCTCTCTCTGACACCTTGTGCTGATGAAACTACCAACAATGATGCTACTGATGGACCTTCAGAGAGATGTGGACTGAGCTGCTTCTTCATCATTGGTAACCCAGTCTCTAAGTCTCTGCTTTGTGATGAGAAGCACCCATTTATATAGTTCAGTCGTTTTCAGTTGTATCTTATTCTTCATGACCCCATTGGGGGTTTTCTTGACAAAGACACTGGAGTGGTTTTCCATTTCCTTCTCCAGCTCATTTTACAGATGAGGAAACTGAAGCAAATAGGGTTAAGTGACTTACCCAAGGCCTCACAGCTAGTAAGAGGCTGGATTTGAACTCAGGAAGATGGGTCTTCCTGACTCCAGGCTCACTATTCTTTCCACTGCACCACCTAGCTGCCCTGCGCACTCCTATGACTGGATGAGTAACTCCATCTATACAGATGTAAGTAGGTCATGAGGTGTAGCAGAGGATCCTAGATTAAGAGCTAGAAAAGACCTTAAAGGCCGTCTAAACCGTATCCTCATTTTACAGATGAAGGAACCAAGGCACAGAGAGGTAAAGAGATTTGCCTCTTATAAGTTATAAGTGACAGGATCTGGATTTGGACCTATGTACTCTTTCCCATGGTCCATTGGCTCCAAAAGCCCTGGACTTAGCATCTGGGAACATAGATTCAAGTCCCAGCTCTGACATTTACTCTCTGTGTGATCAGGGGCAAATCACTTACTTGGTTTCTTCATTTGTAAAAGGAAGATAATAAACACTACATCAATATTTATATAATGTTAAAATTTTGAGAAGAAGGTACCTAGTTTGTTAGGTAACAGGGAGGATTTATAGGAAGATGTGGACAAGAATTATCTGACCTGAAAATGGTAGACAAATTATAGTCTGTATTGTTGGAATGAGGGTCTATACCAGTGAGATCAAGGATTTATTCAAGCATTAGAATATCATCCTTGCATTATCTCACAGGGTTACTTTGAGGAATCCATCAATCAGCAAGCCATGACCCTATCTGCCATAGCTACTTGTGCTAAAGGCTAGGGATTTAGAAAGAAAGAAAGAAAGAAAGAAAGAAAGAAAGAAAGAAAGAAAGAAAGAAAGAAAGAAAGAAAGGAAGAAAGAAACAAAGAAAGAAAAAAAGAAAGAAAAGAAAGGAAGGAAGAAAGGAAGGAAGGAAAGAAGGAAGGAAGGAAGAAAGGAAGGAAGGAAGGAAGGAAGGAAGGAAGGAAGGAAGGAAGGAAGGAAGGAAGAAAGGGGAAGGAAACAATTCCTGTCTTTAAGGAGATTATATTCTATGAGTAGTTGAAACATGCAAATAAATGCATACAAAAAAGGGATAGAGGTTAGATTTGTGATTTCATTGGTAGGAGGAACTCCTTCTACCAACCCAAGTCTTTACCTAAACTGAAAATGGATATTTTTGAGAACTGCCTAGAGGACTGAAAGGTCAGAGGTATTGCCTAGAGTCACATAGCTATAATGTGTCAGCCAGGATTCGCACCTACATCTTCCTGGTTTTGAAGCCAGCTCTCTATCTGCTAAGTCACTTGTTGCTGTTCAGTCATTTCAATAATGTCTGACTCTTCATGACCCCATTTTGGGGTTTTCTTGGCAAAGATACTGGAGTGGCTTGTAATTTCCTTCTCCAGCTCATTTTACAGATGAGGAAACTGAGGCATACAGGGTTAAGTGACTTGCTCAGGGTCACATAGCTAATAAGTATCTGAAGCTGAATTTGAATTCAGGTCTTCCTGACTCCAGGCCTGCCCACCTAGCTGCCCTGCCCACTCATATATATGTGATATGTAAATGTATATACATATACGTGATACATAAAACTATATGTATAATATATGTGTACATAGGCATATATACACATAGGTACTCATACATACATATGGGTGTGTATATCTATCTATCTATCTATCTATCTATCTATCTATATATATATATATATATATGTATAACAAGGCAAATATGTAGGAGAAGGTGCCTTGTAAAGATCAGTGCCTCATATAGGGTGTGCAGTTAAAACTATACTAATCAATATATCAATGTTAGGCATTTTTATGCATGAATAAATTAAAAGGTATTTATGAAGTGCTTACAATGTATCAGGTAGGATATACAAATCATCATTAAAAGCAAGTCGGCTTTACTTTCTGGAACTTCAGACAATTAAAAGAAGTCCCATCAGTAAGAAAAGAAAGGAAAGGAAAAAATGGCTATTTCTCTGACCTTCAAGCAGCTATTTTAGGTGTGTGTCTAACTTGAAATCCAATCTTTATTTTGAAAATGTCAATTCATGATTTTAGCCTTTAAGCTACAGGGTGACTCTTATTATAAACAAATAATTTCTCTGAAAAGTCTTTGAGAATCTTAAACTTCTAAGTCATTGGCAGAATATTCCACAACAATCTGTAGTTAAGAAAATACTTCTTTGCTCTCTTATGATGTCATGTTCTCCCAGTCTCTTTCAAATCAAAATGAGATAACCTGAGGGCAGGATCTACCAAATCTAATCTCCTTTCTTCTCCCCACCTGCACCAGCTTCACTCAGAGCCCAGCAAGGTATATTCTCCAAGGGAGTTCTGCATATATTTCTGAAATCATTGCTTAATCTGGGTAGGTATTCTTGCTCTCTTCTAATTTCAGCTCTGACACTAATTGGTTCTTTGACCTTGAACATTTATTTCCATCCTCAGTCTTTTTATGGCCTGACCCACAGAGACAAAGTGAAATAACTTATTGGGTGGATCCCTTCATTAACGGACAACAGACAACAGACACTTCTCACCATTTAGCTTGTGGCCTTCTCTTAAAAAGTAACTGAAACAGTACTCAGACTATAAATTTTGGATTACCTTATCCATGTACGCAAGCCAGACTTTTTCTATCGCTACCCTAATAAGGAGAGTTAAAAGAGTTTAGGTTTAAAAGAGATTAAGAATCTTTCTGTGGTTCCTATCTTTCATTCAGATTCCCAGGAAAACCAAGCCCAAAGGCAAAGGACAAGAGAGGCCTGGTGAATTTCCTATTATACACTTCAATTCAATAGACATTTCAAAAATGCCTACTATGTGCAGAGTACTACGATAGGTGTTGGCAGAGGTACAAAACTTAGATGAGATCCAATCCCTATCCTTTTGAAACTTAATTGAAGTGAGGGCTATGATACATCCAAAATGACTCAAACAAGAGAGAGGATAATTAGTTCATAAGAGAAGTATAAAATGCCATTCCAGGACCAAGGATGAAAAAGATCATGCTTGAATTCTCATTTGGTAGACTTGATTTCCTTTGGGTTTTAGGTCTAATGTGATTTTTATGGCTGATGAAGCCTATCTGGGTTTTTTTTTTTTGAGTTAAGGGTGGCAAGAAAGGAATTTTTTCCTTCACTCAAATCCATAATACAAGGATTCATCTTTTTGCATTTCAGATGGTCTTTAAATACTACACAGAGTCCCGGTAATTCTCTGAACCTCTTGGTGTTATGGATCATACTATATATTAATCCTTTTTCACAGATGTAGACATTAAGGCCCAGTTCTAACAATCACAGAAAAAAAAAGTTCACTGGACATTTTCCTGGTCCCACAACTGTTTTAGTTAATAGAACCTTGGACTTTATTCTTCTGCCACAACAGCAAGAAATCTTACTTTCTCAAAGTATAGTGAGTGGGCAGAGGTGAGTCTTGGAACAAGGAATATTTAGGTTTAAGTCCTTTCACTGATATATCCTGGCTGAGCAACCATGGGAAAATCACTAAATCTCTCAGTGTCACAGCAAACCATAAATTTACTACTATAGGTAAGGTGTCAATCTACATGAGCGTAGGGAAGGTTCTGTATTGGGACTTAACCATACAGACCAAATCATAGGTTTGGATTGAAAGTGGGGGCAGGGAACTTCTTTGAAACCTGTATTTTAACTTTCTCCTGTAATCTCTAAAAGCTTTCTCCAACAATTGTCATTGTTCAGTCTTTTTTAGTCATATCAGACTCTTCATGACCCCATTTGGGATTTTCTTGGCAAAGATACTGAAGTGGTTTGCCATTTCCTTCTCCAGCTCATTTGACAGATGAGGAAACTGAGGCAAACAGGGTTAAGTGACTTGCCCAGGGTCACACAGCTAGTCAGTGTCTGAGGCCAGATTTGAACTCAGGAAGATGAATCTTCTTGACTTCAGGCCCAGCACTCAATCGACTGCATCACCTAGCTTCCCTTCCAATAATGACATTTTACAATTTACGTTAACTTTTTAAAGGATTCTTAGGAATACGTAAAGTACCTAAGAACACCATCAGGACTTTTTTTAACCGCAGCAGCTCATAAAAACTAAAG
Source organism: Trichosurus vulpecula (assembly GCF_011100635.1). Classification (NCBI taxonomy): domain Eukaryota; kingdom Metazoa; phylum Chordata; class Mammalia; order Diprotodontia; family Phalangeridae; genus Trichosurus; species Trichosurus vulpecula. The sequence goes on from NC_050580.1 coordinate 144,501,488, forward strand.
AATAGCTGAAGCATAAAAGGGTTGCAGTGTGAACTGGGGGAAGCACTAATATCAGTGAAGTTTTGTCATAGGCATAGGTCCTCTGCCATTTCAGATTTCAATCTCTTTACACCTTTACTAGAAGAGCTTTAAGAACTGATGAGGCTAAAAAATTCCTCACCTGGTGACCAACTCTTTGATGATGGGCTAGGTGATGGCTAGAAAGTTTTTGTTTCAGAGTCTACACTCAGGTCTTTTTAGGTTGTAGGACCTATTGGGTTTGCAGTCTGTTGGCATTTTCTTCAAGTGACCAAATTCACATCTTTTCCATGATAAGCCATCAAAAGAGTAGGACTTTTGGGTTTTAACTTTATAGTTTAAAATGGTAGACTTTCAAGAGGCATCAGTGTTGAAAAATCCACAGATTAAACAAAAAGATTCTCAGGAAACAGTAAATCCTGATCCATTCCCCAGGTCCTAAAAAACCCCAAAGTGATTAATACTACTAGGGCTTTGGGATCATGCTCCTGAAGCACCACAGCCTGGGCAGAGACAGTTTGGTGTAACTATCACTCACAAAAGAATTAATGAGAAGTTTACTGCATGCTAAGCAATAGGCCAGGTGGTGTGGATACAAAGACAGCATAGAAATATTCCCTGCCCTCGGGGAGCTTATGTTCTATTAGGGAAAAAAGCGTGTGTGTGTGTGTGTGTGTGTGTGTGTGTGTGTGTGTGTGTGTGTGTGACAGACAGAGAGACAGAGAGAGAGAGACAGAGAGAGAGAGAGACAGAGAGAAACAGAGAGAGACAGAGACAGAGAGAAAGAGACAGAGAGAGACAGAAAGAGACAGAGACGGAGAAAGAGAGAGAGAGAAAGAAATTGCAAGGTAATTGTGCATGAGACACTAGTGGCTGGAGGGAACAGGAAAGGCCTCATGTAGGAGGTGGCATCTGAGCTGAGCTTTGAAGGGAAACCAGAACTACTCTTGGTCACCACACTCCCAAAAAAGTACCAAAGTGTGAAGAAATCTTACCTCACTTAAAAGCTGACAGGGGCCTTATTATTATTATATATTATGCTGAAAACTCCAAGCCTTCCTGTAAGTCATTACTTTATATGGTTTTCATAGTGACAGTAAAGTCCTGCCACCAGCGGCACTGTCACCCTGCCTCTCAGCAAAGCCTTTTCCTTACCATGACATTCAAAGTACAGAGTCTCCTTCATCTCAAGGAGCTGTCCTATCAACACACTAATGGGAACAATTCATTTAACCTACACTAGAAATGCAGCCAAGGAGCTGTGTAATATGTGTAGGATCCTGAGGGGAATCAATCCTCTCTCTGCTGGCCCTTCCTACCATTTGATTCATGGACTAGAGTTCCACTTTCTTCCTACTTAGCCTGACTTATAGACAAAAAGGACATTCTGGAAAAGGTAAGGTAACTTTGCCAAATTTCCTCCAGCTGCTTGTTTGGGATACTCCTCTGCTGTCAGATACTGAAGGTCCAGGGTCCGACACTTTCTGTGAACCACTGTGGCTTCAAAAACTGTTCTCCCTGACGTGTTATTAATGGCCTACATAACTCTCATTCCTACCCATCTTTTAAAGCAGGCAGGGGTTCTTAACTTTTTCTGTATCATGGACCCCCTTTGGCAAGCTGGGAAAGCCTATGGATCCCTTCTCAGAATGTTTTTCAATGCATTAAAAAAATACATAGGATTAAAAGGAAACTTACCCCTGAAATCCATGGACCCAAGTTAATAACCCTTGCTTTAAAATCTTTAAACTCAAAAGTTTCCTTCCCAAGGCCTTAGGTTAGTAATATTTTTCCCTTTCAAGCACTTTATTTTGTCCTTCTCTGATGTACTTATCATGTATTGTTGTGTGTTGGAGCACTCTCTCTCTCCATCTCTCTACATACACCACCCCCCCCACACACAGATATTTGCACATTTTTTTTTCTTTTGAATTGATTTTATATAATTTTGAATTACTAGGCTGTAAATTCTACAAGGACAGGGATTGTGGCTTATCTAAATTTTGCGGTCCCTATACTCTCTGGTTTAGTACTGTGCTGTGAACATAGGAGGTATTTAATACACATGCACTGAACAGACCTGAATTGGAAAGGCAGCATGGTGCTTGCAGCTAGGTGACCTGGGTTCATATACTAGTTCTGCTGCTTAATACCTGTGTGAACTTGGTAGCCTAGGGAAGTAGTCAGGAAGACGTGAGTTCAAATTCAGGCTCAGATATTTATTAGCTGGACAAGTAACTTAACTTCTAGCAGTCTCCATTTCTTCATAAAATAAGGGGGGAGAGGGTTGTATTAAATGACCCCGAAGGTCTTTTTTAGTTTTAAAATCTGTGGTTCTGTGAATAATACTTATCTCTTATTATTTTTTCTCTTGCTTTTGCTTGCATATCTTTGGATTAATAAAATACTGACTTTACATGACCCTGCTTACTGCCTTTAATCTAATTCAGATATGACGTTTGTGAAGCAAAAACACCTGAAAAGAGCATCTGCAATAAGTTGTATTAAAGCCCTGTTTTTAAATGACTTAATGGCAATCTTTCTGATGTAGAGGAAAATGCCTGGGTGAAGCAGGCCCAATGGTAAAAGAGCTGATTTTCTAAAGTGGAGTTAATCATGGAGTCATTTATATTCTCAAAGAGCACACTCGCTTTCCTTCTGGTCATTTTTCAAGACAGCTACAAATTTGACCTAGTCCTCACATTAACCTGACGTTGAACATAAATACCGTTATCCTCATTTTGTATCTGGGCCAATTGAATCAGATAAAGTATCTTCCCGAAGGCCATAAAAGATTACTAAGGGGACTAGCGGTCAGTGATGTGTTCTAACAAGTAGATATCAGTCAATTTGTCCATTCTGAAGGGGTTTTATTTGTCACCCTCCCATTGGAATGGCTGATCCAACAGCTTTAATCATTAGGTCCTTAAATAACTAGAGAAAGAAAGTGTTCCATGACTTTTTCATCTCTAATTAACTTGAAATGGCTTCAATTTGTGTAGATGGCACTTTCTGTGGGATCCCATTTGTGATAACTAAACTAAGAAGACCATGCCTTTGTTTTTAATTCTTAATGGAGATTTCAATACCAGTCAGGTTTGTTACTCTAACATCTGAAGAGCGAGGGTTGGGCCATGCAAAAGCCAGCCAACTTCTAGGTTATTGACGTTACAGATTTGTTATTTTTATCCTTTGCAGAAACCTCAAACCCAGGTCAGAGGCTATACTTCCTACACCCTGCCCTCTAAGAACCCTCACCTCTACCTCAGCTTTGAATGCTAGCTATCTGGCAACTACTACAGGAGGCCCAAATTTGACCTCTCAGCAGATCCTTTGTCAAGACTATGTCAAATACAGAGTGAAACGATGACATTTATTCTCACAGGTGCAACCGACACAGTCCCCAACTCCCTCCCCCTCAAAATAGGGTTATTTCCTGTCAGAAAGAGTTGGTTGACTCATGTCTATATTCTATTCCCAAACTTTTGAAACTTCACAGCCACATGCAAGAATTCACAACAGTCCCGTGTACTATGAATTAAACAAATTTCAGTAAGTGTGTGTTGGGGGAGGGGGGGTGGGTGTGGGTGTGCATGTGGTGTGCTCATGAAACCAAGTCACCTACTCAAAAGAATCTGATGACGCGGAAGAGAAAAGGAATTCTAACTTTTAAACTTTTCTTAATATTTCATGTTATTTTGTGTTATTTCACACTCTATTGCTTTATAATAAATTGATGTGATGCCTGAGGGGTTCATCATTTATATTATATGGTATCTCATTCACAGTTCCTTTGGGGGGGAAATGTGCACAGTTTTGCTTTGTAGGCATCTTGACACACTTGTTGGTAAGCTAATTAATAATAATAATATCAGTGTAGGTTGTGTAAAGAAATGGTAGAAATTGTGTAACGTGTCACTAAAGGTTGTAAAAATTCAGCACATAAAAATTCCTATAAACACGTGATCAAATGGACAAAATTATATACCAGCAGCTTGCTATCCTTCATAAACCAAACAGGCAAGAAATCCTAATACTACAAATATAAACTCCAAAACATTCTTGAGAATTCAATAAATGTGTTGTACTGCAATGATGTATCATCAGAGACAAAACTGTTGCCTACGGTTGCCTGGAAATAAAATTAATCCATAAAAAATTAAGAACGCTCTTTCTAATAGAGCTTGCTGTATCAGATACTCATAACTTCCAAACTGTTTGGAAGGAAAAGCTTTCAAAACAGAGACTTTGCAGAAGAAATTAAACTGTGTGGGGATAGGATGAAGCACAGATCATTTCCATTATCCTGTCTGCTACGGGAGTTATACTGAGGATGCTTTTAGTGAATCGACACAAGATGAGCTTATGTTCTAATACTTTTCTTCAACTACAAAAAGCAATCATTTTATCCACCTGCACAATAGTCTGCCTAGTGTTAAATATTTAAAAAAAATAATAGGATAGCAACTTATCCTAGTACCATTTCTATTTGGATACGATCAGATACAAGATGGGATTTGGTTGCTCAGTTGTTTCAGTCACATCAGACTCTTTGTGATCCCATTTAGGGTTTTCCTGGCAAAGATACTAGAGTGGTTTGCCATTTCCTTCTCCAGCTCATTTTACAGATGAGGAAACTGAGGCAAACAGGGTTAAGTGACTTGCCCAGAGTCACACAGCTAGTCAGCGTCTGAGGCCAGATTTGAACTCAGGAAGATGAGTCTTCTTGACTCCAGGCCTGGCAATCTACTCACTGCAGCACTTAGCAGCCCTGTCAGATGGGAAGAGCAAGAAAAATAATGGATGTAACTCCACCCCTTTGGCTCTGTCTACATTATGCCCCATGGAACATGTGTGGAGCTGAGCTCCTTTAGTTTATGTGATCTAGGCAGTGCACTGTAACCAAAACCAATAGGAGTGGGGGTGGGAGAAGCTGATTATACCAATTACTGTAACAACAAACAACAATAGTAGAAATACTAATAATAATAATAAATGACCTCGGCTACATTTTGGTCTATGATACTCGAGACCTGAGCAGTATCATAGACCAAAATGTTTCCCACAATTGCCTACGTACGTCATAGTCATCTATAAAAATTTAAGAGCTGTGTTTTTAATAGTTACCATCATGCCAAGTTTTTTTCATAGTTTCCAAGCTAGGTGGAGTGAAAACTTTTCAAAATACAAATACCTAGTGGGAAGCAAAATCAAAATCATGGGAGAACAGGTCTGAGTACGTATTATCTCCATCATACTCCCTGCTACTAATACTGTATCAAGGATGCTTTCAGTGAACCTCCAGAAGACGAGCTTACATTGTAATTAATACTTTTATTCAACTACAAAAATCAGTTGTACTAGAGACTAGTGCAGTGTTCTGCAGAACATTAAATATAAAAGAGTATGAGTAGGGTAGAGACTTGTTACAGGCCTATTCTTCTTGGAACTCTATTTAAAAAATGAGAATTACTTTTCTATAACAATAAAGATTCTGTGGGGGTACCATATTTATATATTAAAAATATTTATAATTACATTTATAATATAAAATGGTTCAAAGCTTACTTCTGTCTTGGAGGCACCTGGGTATAATGTAGAATGCTTCTGCCTTTTGTAAGGCTAGAGTGCAGCTATCCCTTCCACATCACAGAGCTTAAGGCACGTTGTCCCTGTGATCTGGAAAATTCCAGTAAAATTTTGGCCCTTCCTTTGTACCAGAGAAGAAATCTGAATTATGATATTAAAAGATAAAATATGTACAATACTGTACATATATTTCATGCATTTCTGAGTTTCTAAACTTTTTCTGTGTTGTCTGCTGGCCTTCACATGTCGTGTGCTGCTTCCACAAAACTCCCCCAAAATTCCCATTTAATTTGTTACGTCAACCAGTGATATTGTGAAACCCATGATGCAGAAAGTTGCGATGTGAAAGGGATAAATGTATTTGTGTTTCGACTAAGAAAAATTTGAAAATGAAAAGTTTTTTTTAAAAAAAATGATTAAGATTTTGAATCTAGGTGTGGAATGAGGTAAGACACTATCCCATTATTTTGTAATTTAGCTTGTGGAGAAGCCATCCCATCTCCTCTTTTCTCCCACTGAATTAGCATGACATGTAAAGTGCTTTATTAAGAATATTTAGAGAGCTAAGAGTCAGAATCATAGGATCACAGTTCTAGAGCTGGGAGGGGACTCAGAGGCCTCTAATCCAACTCTCTCATCTTACTGATGCAGAAACTGAGGCCCAAGGAGTCAACTTCATGAATTCAGTAAATGCTGAACTAACTCTCTGGGATCCCTGAGTGACAACGTGAAAACATAAAGGTATAGGCTCAGAAGACCTGGGGCCCACGTTACTGTATAATTTCTATTGGGACTCCTGGTTTCTGAGTGATTTTGTTATCTCACCTGTAAAATTAGAATTGTTAGAACGAGAAGCATCCAAAGAGATCACCTAAGAATGGATATGAGGCTGGGTGGTACAATAGAAAGAATGTTGGAATTGTAGTCTAAGGACCAGGGCTTGAATCTTTACCTTCTGTTCACTGCCTATGTGCCTTTGGGTAAACCATTTAAGGTCCCAATTCCTCAACTGTAAAATAAGAGAATTGGACTGAATGGCCTCTAAGGTCCCTTTCCAGCTTTCAATCTATGATTCAATGATCTAAATCCATATATAATCTATATAAAATATGTAGCTTACAGATAATCTAAATCCTTAAATATAATCTATATAAGATATATAGATTGTATATAAACTAAATCCATATATAACTATATAAAACAGAGATTATATATACTCTAAGTCCTTATATATAATCTATATAAAACATGTAGATTATAGATAATCTAAATCCTTAAATATAATCTACATAAGATATATCGATTTTATATATCTAAATCTTTATATATAATCTATGTAAGGTGGAGATTATATATACTCTAAATCCTTAAACATAATCTGCATAAAACATATAGATTATATATAATCTACGTAAAAAGATATAGATTACATGTAATCTAGAACCTTATAGATAATCTACATAAAACATATAGATTCTATATAACCTAAATCCTTATATGTAATCTATATAACATGTAGATTATACATAATCTAAATCCTTACATATAATCTACATGGCATGTAGATTATATATAATCTAAATCCTAATATAAATGAGGAAATTTAGGGCTAGAGAAATCAAGTTATTTGGTCAAAGCCACACAGGGAGTGACAAAGCTAGACTTCGGTCAGGTTCCTTTTTGGTTCTTAATCTACCGCTCCTTTAACTATTCCATCTGACTTTCTGTGGCTCTTGTGCGAAAAAACCGATAAATGATTGAAAAGTACTTAGACCATTTCAAGTTTTAACATTTCCCCCCAAAGGCAATGAACATTCTGCAGAGTTACTGTTTTCAGCTCAGCTGCCAAGGATTCTTTATTTAGTATTTACCTACCAAAAAAAAAAACTTTACCAATGATATACCTTGCAACTCAAAGGGTTTTATTCCCCAAGAGTCCTCTATGGGAGGGGAACTCCATAAAGCTCTTAGGCACTGTTCACTGGAGTCCGTACAGAATTGTATTCAAGGAGCTGAGAAAGCTCCATTCACTGGTTTCAAACAAATTACACACATTTAACATGATGTGAAACTTCTCATGCTATACAAATAGCAGCTTTTGCCATTGTGCACCGAAGAAAGCCCAAAGACACTAGAGAAGAGGAATAAGGGTTGAAAAAAAAAGAGGTGCCCCTGTTCAGACAGAGAAATTATGCTCATTAGGACCGAGTGGGGCAGGGGGAGGGAACATATTCTGAAAAGACTGTTGCATGGGAAATATAATTTGCACACTGACCATTAATTGGATTTTCAGGAACAATTCACTACTGTATTCAAAAGAGTGTAATTCTCTTCCCTGATATAATACAACTGCTTCTTCTATTACTCCCACATGCCAGGGTTGATTGCTAGGAAAGGGTCCTGAATAACCCCAATCCAGCATTAATGAATTTTTTAAAGGAAGACACAAGACAGCAAGAAATGGATAGGAAGGGACTCAGAGGCCCTCTATCACAGGAACATAGATTTGGGAAGAAAGGAACTTGGAGGCCATTTAGTCGAACCCCTTTATTTTACAGATAAGGAAACTGAGGCCCCAAAAAGGATCCAGGGTCACACACAGATAATTAATACAGGGTCAGAATTTGAACTCATGTCCTCTCATACCAGAATCAGTGCTTGGTGCACAGTTCCGTGAGGCCTTCATAGCCTTCCATTAAAAAATATCATCAAAACAAAGAGCAAATATTATTTGAGATTCCTTCAAACTCAATCTTGTGATTTAACGACAATATGGAGGGAAATTTGTTTTGCTTGCAGGAGCTCTGTACATATTTGGGTCCTATATGAAAATAAAACACCTTAATTTTACATAATCCAAAGAGACAAAGGGCAGCTTGGTAGACAGTAATTAGTTGGTGAAAGTCAGAAATTTAGAACTCCTCTATGTTATCCTCAACAAATATTCATTTGCTCTCCACTGTACGCAAGAAGAAGCAGATTGGCTCTGTGAACAGAAGGCCAGTCTTAGATTCAGGAAGATCTTGGCTGATGACACATAGTTGTTGTGTGACCCTGGACAAATCACTTAACCGCTTAGTGCCCCAGATCCTAAGTGACAGGTGTATAACAGTTTCGGGGCATTGTCACGCCAAAAGCTATTCACAATGATAAAATCACAGGTCTTTACTTCCCCCGTCCCTTACAAATATGCTTGATGGGCCTGGGAATTACAAAGAAGTACAAGAGACAGTCCCCAAATTTAAAGAACATGGAACCATATAAATTAGTTGGGGGAAGAAAGGGGATCCATGTTAAAAGATAATTCGTAATATAAAATAAGTCTAGTAACTGCCAAAAATGAGCTGTACAAATACCAAGTGCCACCAGAGCCAGAGGAGGCCACTTTTGGACTGGAGTGGTAACAGAAGGCTTTTCTGAGAGCAGAGGGCAGAGACAGAGTAGACATTTAACAAATTCTTATTGGTTGGTTGATTGAGGGGGTGGATCTATATAGAGCTGGCTGATGGAATCTAATTGCCTTAGAGATCAGATCCTAGATCATATCATATCATGAACCCCTTTCACAGACTGGTGAAGCCTTTGCCAACGGCCCCTTATAGAGATAATGGTTTCTTTAAAAATTCATAGTGGAGGGGCAGCTAGATGGCACAGCAGATAGAAAGCACCGGCTCTGGAGTCAGGAGGACTTGAGTTCAAATCTGGCCTCAGACACTTGACACGTATTAGCTGTGTGACCATGGGCAAGTCACTTAACCCCAATTGCCTCACTCCCCAAAAAAATCATTGTGGAAGGAAACATTAAATTTCAGTTAAAGTTTAGTAAAAATAATGATGTAAGTTTTCTCCCATCCAAATTCATAGACTCCCTGAAATCTGTCCATGGATGATTTGGGAGTCCATGGACCTCAGATTAAGAACCTCTGATCTAGTTCAGTTGTTTTATAGATGGAGAGACGGGGGACAACAGACTTGTCCAAGGCCACAGAGGTAGTCAGTAGCAGAGATAAGACTAGAACTCAGGTCACGGGAACTCCAAATGCAGTGGTCTTTTTGCTATACCACACTCTCATGCTACTACAACAAATTATAAAGGGAGGGGAGACTTAGTTTCTCTAAATTTAAAGTGGTCTAATCCCCAATATCCACACCTTCTCTCCCCACCCCCAGCACAAAAGTTTCCATGACTCAACCATAGTCCCCCTGTTACTTCCTCTCCTTCCTCTCCTTTTGCCCACGCCCAACTCCAAAATGGTACCAGTAGTCCATACACACATTTTCTTTGATTAAAAAGAGATTCTTGTCCTGGTGCTAAATCTACAGCCTGTAGTTACATCTCTCTTGTTGGTATGCCCAGCCTACAATTCAGAACAGGAAAGATAGCTCTCTTGTTTATCCATGTCATCAACATACTTGCTGTTGACCTCCTTAGGTGATTGTGAAGAATGATGAGGCTGTGTTTCTAAGGAGCTTTGAGTCTAGAAGAAGCCTGCCATTCCAGCAGCCTGCCATTTCTCTTAAAGCTTGGATAATACTATCCACCACAACAGCCACCTCACACGAAAGATAATACATCTTTGAAGTTCCTACTCCTCCGTGCCTTCCTTGTTTGAGTGGGTCTTTTCACTCACCATTTTCATTCAAAATATCTGTGACACTATCGCAGAATACTCATGTACGTCCTCTTGACCTCTATCTATAAACAGCCTTTCTCACAATGAGATGTTCCAAGTTTAGGAGACTGGCTATTTTCAACAAAGAATTAATTGCAAAGTAATTAAGTTTAGAGCAAGGGAATAGATGAACCCTGTCTATCAGAAAGGAGCAGTGTGCATAGTGACATAATCAACCAACGAGACGATGCTTTAGATTAAAAAAAAATCTTTCTTTTCTCAAGCTCAAAATGAAGCATCCTGTCACTTATATTGACAAGATAAATCTAAGCTGCTTAAAGAAGCCCTTCATTTTGTTCTCATTAAGTTGTGAGGTTAAGGATTTTACCCTCGACATCCATGAAAGTGATGGCAGGCTTTCACCTTGAAAAGTTCTCTGAGCTGAACTACATTCACACACTAAGCCCATTGACAAATATAGTACCAGGATATGCTACAGAACTATATAGCTAAAAGTCAATTGCTCTGCTGGCTCCAGTCCAACTTGGCTCCACTTTCCTCAATGAACATGGTACGTACAGAAAGCACCCACGCGCAGAAGGAATCATCCCCCTGCTTTGAGGTATGTAGATCTTCCCAGCTAATTTAACATGGATAGAAATGAAATAAAAAAAAATGCCCAAGTTCTCAAACCCCATGCCCAACAGAAGACCAGCTTTAATCAGGAGAGCAACAAGTATACTTTATTATAAAGCTTTACCCAAATGTTTAATCTACTTAAATTGTTAGGCTATGCCTGCCTTTATTTTCGCCTTTCCTCAGGGACCAAAGAGATGTCACCCTGCATCAAAGATTCTTTCCTGACTGTATGTCTGTAGATAACACTAAAAAACAGATCTTTATAGCTTTTGACACTGCTGACCACTCTCTCTAGAGCCTTCCCTACTCTCATCTCCCTTGCCTCTATATTTTTTCTTTCTTTCTACCTATCCGGCTCCTTCCTTTTCAGTATTCTTTGTTGATTCATCACTCACTTTTTGGCCCCTAAATGCTAGCAGCCCTCAAGGCTCTATCGTAGACCTTCTTTTCTGCTTACTCTCTTTTGGTAATCTTATATCAGCTCCCTGAAGTTCAATGATCATCTCTACACAGATGTGGGGGCGGGGGGGAGAGGAAGCATCAATTCTGGAGTTTGAGGACTTGGATTAGAATCCCTCTGATACTTCTTGATTATGTGACATTGGACAAGTCATTTAACTTTCCTGGGTCAAATTTTTCTCAACTCTAAAATGAATGAGTTGAACTAGATGGCTCCTGAGGTCTCTTCCAGATCTATAGCCATGATTCCATGACTCCCAGATATATTGTAGAAATTCAGCCCACATTTCTTTATCGAGTTTCCATTTGCCAACTGCCTGTTGCTCATCTCTTTGAGGATGTCCTGTAGGCATTTCCAACTCATCACGTCCAAAATGGAAATTACCACTTTCTTTGCTAAACCTACTCCTCCTTCAAACTTCCCAATTCCTGTGGAGGGTAATGCTCATCCTTTCATTCGCCCAGGCTCACAACCTCAGAGTCATCCTCTACTCCTCCCTCCCTCTCCTTCACTCCCAGCTTCATCTCATCAGTTGCCAAGTCTTCTTTACTCTACTTTTATAAAACCATCACACACACTCCTCCCCCACCGGCATCAGTCTCCTCCTTTCCACTCATTCGGTCACACCTCTAGTTCACGTTATCACCTTTTGCCTCAACTATTCTAATAGGCTTCCTAATTGATCTTCTAATTTCTAATCTTTCTTTTCTTTAATCAACAGAGTTGCTAATATAATTTTCTTAAGGAACAAGTTTAATTGTAAAATCATCCTACTCAAATAGCCTTCAGTAGATCTCTATTTTCTCAAGGATAAATAATAACTATAGGTATTATAGCGTGACTTAAGATTTGCAAAGCACTATCAAAACAGGGTGTCCAAAAAAATCTTAGTTCAGTTTCAAACTTGAATGAGCCATATGTGCATTATCTCATTTGAGTCTCAGGACAAGACTACAAGAAATGGATGGTATTTTCATCTTCACGTAATTGATAAGGAAATGGAAGGTTAGAGGGTGATTCACCCTTCTTAATATACAACTGGGAAGTATCAGAGATGAGATTCCTTTTAACCCACATTTCTCCTGATTTTGAGTCTCGAAGTCTTTTTACTATGCCACAGTGGCTTTTAGTCCGACTCGGTGTGGGTCTGACCTACCTTTCTTGCTGAATCTCACATTATTCCTCACAAAGTTCATTCTAGTCAAATGGATTATTTGCTATTGTTCCCTGAACTGAGTACTCTGTCTCCTGCCCCTGTGTATTTGTACAAGCTATCCCCCCTATGCCCTAACTGTACTCATCTTTCTCCAAGGCTCAGCTCAGATGGGACCTCCTTGAAATCCCCCACTCTCAGTTCTCCTCCCCCAGTTGCTAATGTTCTCCCTCCTCAACCTATGTCGTATTTATTTACCTATGTATCATGTTGCTGTATTCTAGTAGAATGTAAGCTTGGTGAGGGCAAGGATGATTGTGTTTTTGTAGCCTTGGTGCTTAGGATGTTGTTAAGTCATTTCAGTCATGTCTGACCCTTCATGAGCCCATCTGGGATTTTCTTGGCAAAGATACTGAAGTGGTTTGCCATTTCCTTCTCCAGCTCATTTTGCAGATGAGGAAGCTGAGACAAACATGGTTAAGTGTCTTGCTCAGGGTCTGCCAGCTAGTAGGTATCTGAGGCTGGATTTGAACTCAGGTCTTGAGTTATTTATTAAATGAGTTACTTATTAAATGAATTTGTAGAATTGAAATGAATTGAATATTTCACAATTATAAAAAAATTCAAGGATAGCACTCTAGTTATATAGCCAATTGTCTGAGGCTTTGGAATATAAGATGAGGACTTAAAAAAAGAATATAAAATTTCTTCTAAGAAGAGATAGGCACCTTGGAATTTATCATCTGGTTTTCAGCAACATTGATGTGGCAGAGATAGGTGACCAAACAAAGATAGTGTATTAGATCTTTTTACAGAAAGAGTTTAATGCTTAGGTTTGGGGGCTATTTCTTCATCATTTCAGGCTGAGTTGAAATACGGAGGAGGGAAGTGTGAGAATGAAGCTGGGGAAAGAAGAAGGGTGTCATTGGTCTCCTTTCATCTCACTCATGCAGAGGACATACAAAACCACATAAGTGCCAAGTTTTAACTTCGCTTCCTCCCTGTATAGAGTAAGTAATGGGTGTAACCTCTGAAGATGTTAGAGTGGCAATCTTAGTAGGTGGGACAAAGTACAAAGAGAGTTTGGGGGAAAAGTTTTCCCCAAAGTGTCACCTTTCCCTACTCCAGGAGTTAAATGACTTAGGGAGAAATTTTAGCCTTTTCTTTTAAATTCAGGATAACTTAAATGAGTCTAACTGAAAGAGAATAGCAGTCAATAAACACTGTAGCAATATTCTGAATGCTTGGTTTAATACATATAATCAAAGTCTTTTGGTTATTTATTTCTAAATACCGTGTTGGGGATAAGCTCAGATCACAACACCTTGGTTATTGATTCAGCTCAGTAGTCTCCTTGCCTTTCATTATTATTTAATATCGGCTCTGATTGCACCATATTGAATACCACTGACTCATATCATGCTGTATTGTGAATGAGCTCTTACAGAACATCATGCTCTTTCCCGTAGTTGACCTACATTGTATTTTACTCTGAATGAGTTTAATGGATTAAGATCTGATTCACATGAATTTCCATATGTGAGATTGCTAGTGCCAGTCAATGCCCTTCATGTGCTTTCTGTGATACCATCACAATTTGTTTCCAGCTTGGTTCCCTGAAACTCATTTGAGACCTAATGCTAATGATGAGTTTCTGTCCTAGGAAAGCCCACATTCACGTACTGTGATCTCCTTTTGTCAGAACAAGCATCAATGTCTTAACCTCACTACTGAGAAACTGTGGTGGAAGTCTAGGCAGGTAGTGACTGATTGTGATAAATTAACCAAAATACATGTTATATTAATCCAAGTCTATTTTAAATAGCCAAGTGGACAATTTTTATTCTGACCCTGTCCCTGAGAAATGAGGTTTATCATTCAGTGATCTCTCTGGAGGCTATTTTATATTTTCCCTGAATCTTCTTCCAGATAGGAGCTTAGATTTTAAAATTTTCCACCCATAACTTAAATGATCAATTTGCAGAGTATCACCCCAAACATGGAATGATGAGCCTGTGGTTTTTGAAGAGCTATTTAACTACAATAAAATTTAATCACAGGATTCAATACTGGTAACAACTAAAGCTATAAAATTAACAAACCTGAAAGGCAGAACAGCCTTTACTAAACAATTATCAAAAAGGGGACAAGGACATTTTAAGAAAAAACAGGGAAAGGTTTTAGTTTTTTAATGTATTTTTTGGTATTCTAATGACCTTTAAAAACAGACATTGCATATTGTTAGCAATCTCCCTTCATCCTTCACTCTCAAAAAAATGGTGCACATTTTCGTTGCTATACTGTAAGAATTGGGAAAGCTGAGTGATAATTTCTCTAAAGGGAAACATTATCTATTTGCCTAATGATTCTACAAGGAGTTCATAAGTATCATCTCTCTTAGAAATAATAATACTTTGCTTTTATATAGTATCTTTCTCCAAGGAGCTCAAAGCATATTACAGACACTACCTAATTAATCCTCCCTGCATCCCCAGGTGGTAGGTAGGTGGCAGGTATTATCAAGATTCATCATCATCTCTAAGGTGAAGGGAGGGAAAGGAAGAGGGGGAGAGAAAGAGAGAGAGAGAGAGAGAGAGAGAGAGGAGAATGGTACATGCCAAGTAAATTAGGTTCTGATTACATGACACCAGAACAACCAGTCAATTCAGCGAAAAGGGGGGAAACTGTCCAACTTTTCCTGGTTGTTTGAACGAACTTAAAAAAAAAATTAAATCCAGTGATACTGGTATCATATAAACAGAGTCTGAATGGTAGTGCCAAGGAAAGAACCCACATCTCCTGACTTTCAGCCTGGTGGTCTAGTCAGAAGACTATTTTGGACAACACTTGTGATAGGAAAACTCAATTTTTCCATCTTGTGCTGGACACTGTACTATCAAATAAAGTCTCACCCATATGGCTCCAACTCCAGCTCTACTATTTATTGTTCTTTGATTGCAAGCAGAGCCAACCAAGGTTGCGTAGCCCCCAAAGTACATGCTTGGGTGGGGGGATGGAATGATCTGGTTTGGCGGTCCACACCATGCAAACCAATCGGATCATTGCCATGTCTCCATTTCACTCTGTGCTGTGTGCAGACAATGGAAACCTCAGGATTTGCCGAGGCAAGTCTGCTGAATCGTACTGTTTTAAGTGCTGTTCCATTTTATTTCAAACGTGCCACGGGCGGATATCAGCTTCCCATTGTTGTGTTCTTTTCCACTCCCAAGAGAGGAAAGTATACACCAAGGTCTTGATCAATAACATGAGAAAGAGGAAGAGGATGCTTAGAGAGAGATAGATTAAAGCTTAAATTAAAAGCCAAAGTGGCACTCCCTAACTTCAGAATGCTTCAGTGCCAAACTCCCTGGGGACTACAGGCTCCTCTTAAACCACTAAACTTACTTCCCCAAAAGAGAAATTTCGGTCAAATTAATAAACTAGTTGTCTCTGATGTGAACCACATTTTTTGTTTTTGACAAGACATTATGGTAAATAGTTTCTGATTCATACTTACCTAGTATTGGAGCATGTGACTTGTTGTTGGCCCTTAAAAATATAGAGTATCATTTGTCTTTTCAAATGAATAAAATGGTCCTAAGGTCCCAAGGGAAAGGCATAATTTTGCTCAAATTTGGTACTACCTAGGTCACTTGAATCACCTTCAATTCTTAAGGATATTGGCTATAGCCATCAGTAGCTTTCAGTTTGTCTTTAGAAATGGGCAGGGAACCAATGGTATCTTCCCGTTTCTCCCTGTCTCCATGTCCCAGTGGGCTCCGATACTGCGGACTCCTATTATCTGTTTCCAGGGGGAAACCACTTATCCCAACCTGTCTGATTGATTCTAGCTTCTCCCTGGTCCAAACAAGAATAGTTTTCCCAAGCATCCATTTGATCTTATCCCTCCTGGGCTCAGAAATTTAACTTTCCCCATAGCTATTGCCACAGTGCAAAATCCAAACCCTTAATGTGTCTCGAAACCTCTCTACTAATTACCTCTTTTTTGTCCTTTTTGTCCTCTAACCTTCTCAAAAAACCTCCGAAAGCACCCCAGACTATTTTCTCCTTCTATCAGGTCCTGACCCAGACCATGCTCCCCCCCACCAAGTGTCTCTACACTTTTGTGAGAGGCACACATATGCTAAGTGCAATTGTTTCTACGCTTCTGAAGGATTTCAGGTATTATCAGCGCCCCTTAATTCAGCACCCTGGGACAAAGCCCCAATTACTCCACCCTACTTATGGCACTAATTCTATGAGGATAAATGTGGTATGGTGGATACAGAACTGGCCCTTGGAACCAGGAAGACCCACTCGTACCCTGAGCAAGTCACTTAACCTCTTTAAGATTGTGAGTTGAAAATAGGTTGCTGATCTACATTGGTAGGAGGAATTTCCTCCTCTGGGAGTTCTTTGTGCCAATAAAATCACAAGTCAAGTTCAAATCTCTGTCCCAATACTGTCCTGCCCAGAACTTATTGGTTCCTTCCTCTGAGAAGTCTTCCCAGGTTAATTCCATGCACTCTAATTACTTCAACAATCCCCCCCTTCCCCACAAGTCCCCTGCTGCAACTACATTTAGCTCTGTACAGCTATTACTTCAATTTGATTAACTGTTTATCATATATTTACACATATTTTTCATGGGTAGTTGTTCTTCCTGCTCCTCATCTTTGACTCCTTAGTGAGGCAGTAAATAAATGGAATGGAATATATTCTGTGGTGTTTATTCTGTATTTTTATATATACATTGCCTCTCCCAGTAAAATGTAAGCTCCTAGAGGGCAATGATTTTTTTTTGGTCTTGGTATCCTCAGCACATAACAGCATCAGACACATAGTAGGTAATTAATAAGTGTTGCTTGATTAATTCATGGAAAAAGAACCGGACTTGGAAAATCCAGAGTAAGGACTCAACTGTGTGACCTTGGGCAAATCCTCTGAATCTTCAAAAATGGAGATGCTATTAATTTACTTGGGTTGAAAAAAAATGAGATAATTGAGATGAATGCGGTTTGTAATCAGAAAATATATAAATGTAAATGCAACGAATTACTATTAGGAGCTCCTTGAAGGTAGAAACCATGCCAATTATTTCCTTTGTTGCTGCCCTCAATACATAATATGGTGGTCTACTTACAGAGTTCACTCATCATTGTTCTTGCAGACTGTATACCTGCATGTCAGGCCTCCTAAGTACTTAGCATCTAAACACCAGCAGGAAACATGCCCGGCATAAGGAGGAGGAGGCACACTTCCATTCATATATGGCAAACTGCTTGAGGAAGTCACTTGGTTATACTGATCATTCGCCAATGTCATGACTCCTGTTCAGGCTTTTGAAATTTTTGGGGGGGATCCCAGGGTAATATTCGGATGATCTTTTCTGATTAATCTTTGGATCATGGCCTCTACTCACAAGTGTGGTGTGGAGGAGGGAAGATGAGGAAAGCAACAGTAGTGATAGCAGTATCAAGGACCTGTCACCTATTTCCTTGTCTGATTGAAGCAGGGTTTAGCCATAGTTCCAAATTGGAAGATGAGTTTCATTCAATTCCGTTTACCATACATTTATTAAGAACTCACACGCAGAGAGATCCATCATGATACAGTACATAGAGTGTTGAACATGGGATTTGAAAGACCTGGGTTCAAATGGGCTTCTGATATCACCTATGTGACCTTGGGCAGGTCACTTAACCTCTATGAAGCCCAGACAACTAACTACTTATGATTTATCTACATGAACAGTCAATAAGCATTTATTACATAATTACTATAGTACAGGGTAACCTCGTAAACTCAAATTTATATAGAACTTTAAAGTTTGCAAAGTTCCTTATATATTTTTTTCTCATTTGATTCTCATGACCCTGTCAGGTATTATTCCCATTTTACAGATAAAGAAACTGAGGCTAATGTTGCCACTTTAGAGGTAAGGAAATGGAGGCTTAGAAAAGTGAAGTGATTTCCTCAGGGTCATAGCTAATATATGTCACAAGGAGGATCTGAACTAGGTATTTCTGACTCCAAGTCCAGCACACTATCCTATTATACCACACTTATTGTCCTAGATTTAGCGCCATAACTAGGGTGGAGTGGTTAGGGCTTTGTCCCAGGGTGCTAAATTTAGTGGGCATTAAGAGCACTTGAAATCCTTCAAAAACATAGAAATCATTGCATTTAGTACCCATCCAGCAGGAGCAATTCACTAAATTAGAAAGCTACCAGATAGTAGAATGGAGTGAATTTCTTCCATTTTTGGTCCTGCTCCCCAATCCAGTCCCAAGTACACTCCCCAGTGGTGGCCTTAAACCAGTGTCCTAGGGTATCTTATTCCTCTCCCTGTCCACACCTGAACTGAGATTATATTGCCAAGAGCCTCAAGTGTTGTGATGATACTTGCGCTATGTACAGAAATTCTTAGTTACAGCTTTGATTGCAGGAAGTTCCTACATTAGGAGTTTGATCACCTGTCCTACTTGTGTGTGTGTGCAGAACATCACACCACAGTCACTGAAGGAGATGTAAATGTTTAGTCTTTATGGATATTATAATCAGGTATAGCAGATTCAATTGACAGATAAATAGCTATAGTACAGTTGTTGTTTGGTCATAACTGACTCTTCATGAACTCATTTGGGGTTTTCTTGGCAGAGATACTGGAGTGGTCTGCCATTTCCTTCTCCAGCTCATTTTTACAGATGAGGAAACCAAAGCAAACAGGGTTAAATGACTTGCCCAGGGTCACACAGACTGAGGCTAGATTTGAACTCAGGGAGATGAGTCCTCCTTACTCCAGGCCTGGCACTCTATTCATTGTGCCACCTAGCTGCCCAGCTATGATACACAGATGCAAATAAAATGCTGGGCTGTATTTTGGCTTTCATGGCCTTCTTTCTTCCTTGTTTGTGTGTGTCCCAAGGTGGGTGGGACAAACACTTGTAATTAGCCTATTGTATTAAAAGGTTGAGAAAGAATTTTCCATCCTAAGCTCACCAAAATTCTTTTACATAATTCACCAGACTCCACACAAATTCAGACCTTTTCTCTATCCCCACCCATGCCTTCCTCTTGTCCCCTCTCTTGGCATCTCCGATCATCCTCCTTTCCCTGAGCATAAAGGCAGTTGAAATAGAAAGCCTGTTTGGAATTAAACTTAGAATTATTTATATCTCAGATCTTGGTTTTTTATGTCAGCAGTCAGAAAAGAAAGATTATTAGGTGCCTTGCCCCTTAAATAGGGCATGGGTGGGGTCTAAAAGCTCTGATGGTTATGCAAAATACTTTTCTTTTTGCACCTCCTTATTAACAGGCTCTATGGGAGGTGGAGGGAGCACACATCTCAGTTTGTAAAAGAAACATATGAAATACAATAACACAATGGTCAGTGATGGCCAATATAGGGCACATGACAATGGGGTATACAGTTTAGTGGAAATAACACTTGGAATCAGGAGACCAAGGTTGGATTCCTATTTTTGGAATATTCCCCAGCTTGGTGATCATGGATAGTTCACTAAACTCTTTGAGCCTTAATTTCTCATCAGCAAAATGAAGTACTTTGTCATCCATAAAACCTAAAAATACATCCAACATAGATAATGTTAATTTGTGGTTTTCTAAGTCAATATTCCGCTGCAGGGATCCCTTTTTATTTGAGGTGGACACTACTGGATAGTACTGTACAATTTCTTTTCCTAATTACTTCATATCCAACTCTCTACCACATTTATGCATACTCTCTTCTCCATCAGGACCTTCCTTCATATTAATGTATCATGCTGAAAACTGTTCTCTCTGTTAGTCTTAATTGAGAGAGTAAATGTCTTGGCATGTTTAGAAAGATGGGAATACAGTTCTTTGAAATGCTAGTTGAAATTTGGGTTTTAGATTATTGAAAGTAGAGGTTCTTAACCTTTTTTTGTGTTAAAGGCTCCTTTGGTCATCTGTCTTGTGGAGCCTATGAACCCCTTTTGAGAATAATGTTTATAAATGTATAAAATAAAATATAGAGCATTCCAGAAGTCTTGATGTAGTTTGAAATCTTAATAGCCTAAAACTCCACCTAGATTTTTGGAAAACCCTCTACATAGGATTAAACAGGACATAATTATATTGAAATACATTTATCAAAAATTCATGGACTTCAGATTCAGAACCCCTGAACTAGATTTAAATGGCGTTATGTTATCTTTTTGCCTTTTGTTATTATGGGTACTATATTTCTACCCCCCAGCACCGTTCTTCAGTCACATCCCACTCTTCATAATCCCATCTGGGGTTTTCTTGGCAAAGATACGGGAGTGGTTCTGTCATTTCCTCCTTCAGCTCATTTTACGGATGAAGAAATTGAGACAAACAGGGTAAGTGCCTTTCCCAGGGTCACACATTTAGTAAGTATCTGAAGCCAGATTTAAACTCATGAAGATCAGCCTTCCTGACTCCCGGTCCTGCACTTCATCCACAGCGCCACCCAGCTGCTTGCCTGGCAAATAGTAGGTGCTTAATAAATGCTTCTTTATTGACTGAGTAGAGAAGAGGCAATAACTTGGTAGAATAAAAAGAACCCTTGCACTGGGATTCTGGAGCTCTGGGTTTTACTCTGGGGATCTGATAGTAAGAAGATGGATAATGATGGGTAAGTTTAACCTCTCTGGCTCACTATCTTATGATGCTGTGGTAAGGAACACTGATAAACTCAAGTATCTTCTTAGAGGAGAGCAATCAGAATGCTGAGGTATTTTGAATCAATCTTATAACTAAGATGAGTTGAAGGAATTGGGGATGTTGAGGCTACAGAAAGGAAGACTATGGGAAATCATTATCATTTCAAACATCTGAAGGACTGGCCAGTAGAGGGGCTCTCCTACATTCTGTAGTGCTCCAAGAGACAGAATCAGACAAATGGATAAAAGTTATTGGTAGGCAGTTTTAGATCTGACATAACTTCCCAAGAATAAAAGCTAACAGCAGTCAGACTGTCTCATGAGATAACAAGTATCCTGGCCCATAGGTATTCAGAAAGGATCTGGATGACCATACATCTCTGAAAGTATATATTCTCAGAGACCCTTTGGTGGGAAAGACAGGCAGTTAGAACATTTTGGAATGTCATTACCGCTGTGCCACTGTAGCTTTCTCCTCCTGTCACTCGGTACAGTCCTGTAAAGGGAGAAAACTCTGAGCAAGGTTATGATAAGCTTTCTATGCAACATCTTTCTGGGGCATTTGCACCAATTTCCTTCGATTTCTGTTTAGGCTTTAGCCTAACCATATCTTTCACACATTCTGTGGTTGGAGACTACTTTGTCCCCTATGTACATACAATTATCATTATCAGTATATGCATATACAATTATCATTATCAATTAGCATTATCAGGGAGCAGATGCCTAGCTGCCCTTTATTATTATGGGAGAACATTGGTTGCTGCTGTTGTTGAGTTGTCTGAGTCATGTCAAACCCTTTGGGATTTCCATTTGAGGTTTTCTTGGCAAAGATACTGGAGTGGTTTGCCATTTCCGTCTCTCTCCAGCTCTTTTTACACATGAGGAAGACAAACAAGGTTAAGTGACTTGTCCAGGGTCACCCAGCTAGTAAGTATCTGAGGCCAGATTTAAACTCAGAAAGCTAGGTCTTCCTGACTCCATTTCCGGGACTCGATTCTCTCTGCCACCTAGCTGCCTTGGTGAGACGCTGGAGGGGTCAATGATGCTTGTGGTTTGTTTCCTCACCTGTAATAATAGCTCGCTAGCATTTATAGGATATTTTAAGATTTGCAAAGTGCTTTACAGATGCTATTTCATTTGATCCTCACGACCTTGTGAAATAGGTGCTATTATTATCCCCATTTTACTTTTGAGGAAACTGAGGCACAGTGCTCAGGGTTACATGGCTAGTAAATGTCTGAGGCAGGATTTGAACTCAGGTCTTCCTGACTTCAGGCCCAGTACTCTATCCACTGTGCCACCTAGCTGGCCTATAGAAAGCTAAATGAAGGGACTTTGAAATCCAGTCCTACCATTGTATGTATACATCTATGAAGTTAGCAGGGGTAGGAGCTGCCTCTTCTGCTCCTCTCTGTCTTCCCTCTACTCTTACTTCCTGTGAACTAAGAGGCTATTTTTTAAAATAGAAATGTCCCAAAGTTGATTTGGAAAAAAAAGCAGAAAGACCATGATCTAAAGGGTAGAAAGACCATAGGATGAAAATCTGAATTTGGAGGGACCTCAAAGTTCATCATCTAGTCCAACCCCTTCACTTTTCAGATGAAGAAACTGAGGCCCACAGACATTAAGTGATTTGCCCCAATTCACACTGATAATAAACATCAGAAATGGTATTTGAACCCAGATCTTCAGACTCAAAACCTAGGCTCTTTCTATTATACCACAATGCATTCTGATGGAATCACTTTAATTAATAATAGGTGCATAATTTACTATTTTCAGAGAGATGTGTGTTCATCTAAGGTTTTTGTCAATGTCATGAAAGAAGTTTTGCAAAATGTCCAAGCAAAATAAGGATTACAAGGTTATTAAACTACCAGACCTATGGATTAGAAATTTCCTTAGTGAATTTCACAGCAATGTGAAAGAAATTGGTCTGACCATCCATTTTAGAAAAACAAAGTGTATTAAAAATGCATAATGCTCAGTGATGCAACCATGAATCCACATGACAACCAAAGAGCTAGCTACATTTGATGACACTATTTGATAACATCCAGAAAGACATAAAATAGTGCCTACGTTTGCAGAAGGTGTTTGCAGAAGGTGTTGTGGAAGATGTCCTAGCAAAGAGGTTAAATGGAAGTGATTACCTATAAGTAAAGTCATACTCACTCCTTGTGTAAGGAGTACATAAGGATGCTCCTCCCTGCGAATAACACAAGACCATAGGATCATAAATTTAGAGCTGAAAGGGACTTTAGAAGTCACTAACTCTAACCTTTCTTTTCACAGAAGAGGAAACTGAGGCACAGATAAGTTAAAGGACTTGCCCAGGAAGTCACATAGCTGGTGTTTGAAGTAGGATTTCAACTCAGATCTTCCTATCCCCAAGGTTGACATTCTATTTACCATGCCACCTAGCTGCCTCCCTCCTTATTATGTCAAGCCCCATAATACTAACAGAGCCTACTCACCAAGAGCTGGTGCTACTTAAAAGAGCTTGGTCCAACAGTACATAGAGAAAAGCAACAACAACAAACAAACAAATGGAGGTAGAATGTTTGTTCTATGACATGAGGTTGATGTGAAACCTCTTAAATTAGTCTACTGGCACATCAACTTCATGTCATGGCCATGCATGAAAACCTAGCAATGCGCTAGGTCCAGAATTGAATAGGAGAAAGAGAGCAGGTTGGATTGTATTTGGGAAATTGCTTTCAATGATTCCAGGATGCTCAAAATTAAAAAAAAAAACCACATCATGTTTTTAATATCAACATTATCCTACTGATTTTATATGGCTGTGAATCACGGACCCCCACAATCTTCAAAAAATCAAAACTGAATGTGACCCAATGGGCAAGGAAGAGACATCTCATGGGTATAAAAGTTACCCTGGA
Organism: Trichosurus vulpecula; assembly: GCF_011100635.1. NCBI lineage: Eukaryota > Metazoa > Chordata > Mammalia > Diprotodontia > Phalangeridae > Trichosurus > Trichosurus vulpecula. The sequence goes on from NC_050580.1 coordinate 144,525,538, forward strand.
AATGTATGATCAGAAAAGGAAATGCTCTGTTCATGCAGGGATGTCCCATTTGAGTGCTGCACTAATATCCCCAGAATGTCAAAAGATCTTGATGCCCTGCACCATATTGGAAAGATATTCAATGAAGAACTTGTAGGATAACAAGGACAAGAATTGTTCAAGGTGAGAAGGTGTGGATCATTGCAATAGGCACCATTAAAGGGAGTACATCTTTAATGGATTCATAGATTCATTGAATTATTGAAATTTACTCACAGCATGAAATATAGCAACCTGTCCAATTAGTCTGTCATTATGGGTATCTTGGATAGGTGCTGATGATGGACAGTAAGCTGGGCCCAGAACTGAGGAGCAGAAGATTAGATGTATTGCCTTTGTGAAACTGGATTATGTTTTCAATGGTCCTAATCTTCTCAGGGTCAAAGAGGCCATCTCTGACATTCATATTCTCCAGGTAATGCCACAGAGCATGGCCCTGATGGCAGACTAAATCTGTATTTAACAACCAGGCCAGTTATTAATGGAAGAGCTTACATGTAGAAAATTGATCATCAGGTAATGAATTTTCTTTTTTCTATCAAAGCAACTCATGAAGATGGTCTACTAAGGCAGGAATAGGCTGATGAGGTCTTTGTCAGTGTTGGGAGTATGTCTAACCTGGTAAAATAATGGATTTTGAACTATTACAGTAAATCAAATACTATGTAGCTGCCAGTTCTAGAATGCCAACCATGATCGTGGAGGAATTAAGATTACAAACGACCTAAAGAGCATGTTGGGCTTAAATCAGCTGCATCATGCTAATAACAATGACTGTTCATGAGAGGCGATGGAAAAGACATCCTTGAGACTGTGTATAACCTGAAAATAGGTTGGCTGGTCAGTGGCAGCAAGGATGATAGACAAGAGAGACAGTGGTACATTTGAGATATGAAGAGAATAAGGTTTCAAGCAATCTGGGTAGATTCCATATGCAGGATTTATGGGAAAATATGGTGAGAATCTTGTAAGATGAGTAGGTGTAGAGGAATTGTTATCTATTGATGAAATTATGGTCCATCAGAATCCTAAGGTACCATTAATCACATTGGTGTTGAATGCTCAGTGTTCCCCCTTATTTATAACAATAGTTTTTCTCTTCTTGCCATATGACATCTCTAATACCTTCATCCTCACTTGGTCAACAAAGACAACAGTTGCTTTACAGCAGATGGCTGATAATCTGTGATTGGTTTTCTCAATGTTCCAAAAGCTTCTTACCACTATCCTTTTCACTCGAGACTTTAAGACTTACTAGGAAACTAAAATACTCCTTTGCAAATTACTTGACTAAATACTTTAAATTTACTAGCCTTCCCATGTTAGTCTCAAGGTAGAATGGATTTTAAGAGCTTCAGAAGTAGTATTTAATGTAACTAGATGGTTTGAGAAATTTTTAAAGGCAACACCATAAAACCATTTTTGGAGATATCAGGATTAAGTACTACATTTTTAAAAGGGAATCTAAAATGTCAACAATCAAGTCCATACTTTCCATTTTGAGATTGTAGAAGGAGTTGGTTATCTCAGAAAGAGTATCTGCTATCTTAAAACTGGGTATATACCTCAAATAGTAAATACAGCAAAAGCTCAACAAGTGTCCTTGGACAAGGAAAGACTTATCTTGGAGTAATATGTCTAGAATTGAACCCTCTCCAAGGAAACATTTCACTGTGGATTTGAGATGAATAAGCCCTGACATAAATCTTGGCAATTCCCTTCACAGTAGAATGTTTCCTCCTCAATCCCAATTCCATCAATCAGTAATCATTTATTAATTTCCCACTAGTGCTTACCGTGACCAAGTTCCAGGTGCAGGAAATACAAAGAAAAAAATGACAGTTCTTGCCCTCAGGTGGCCTACATTCTATCAAATAATCTAAATCCTTGGACGTCTTTCCAAGTCAGGTTCAAGCCCTCCCTTCTCCATGACTTTCTGTGATTGTTCCAGCAATGATTCCTAGCACTCATAGCTGGTATTGTTCAACCTATTGGGTGTCATATACTAGCATGTGGTTGTTTTGCATTAGTCTTCTCTTCCCAACCTGACTGAAGCTCCCTCAGAGCATCTATTACTTCCTCTATTTGTATGTGTGTGTTTCTCCCACAGTGCTGGGGTTTTAATAAATGCTAGCTGACTTGACTAGGAAGGTTCTGAAACATCTCTCTGCATGGTGCCTACGATTTGTCCTTCTGAAGTTGGAATGTATGCTCTTGACCCCAAGTTGGGCAAAAAAGAAAGGAAGGAAGAAAGAGAGAAAGAATTGATCACTTCTATCAGCAAGGCTTTTAAAAAACAGCTTTGAAATTTCCTTCCACATTTCCAGGATAGCTGGGATCCACTGGCCAGCAAGGACAGCACCAAAATTGTTTTAAATTATACAGGAAGATTATAATCATTAATACAGCCATTCTCCTATAAAAAAATGAATGTGACAAACTTTGCAACATGTGACAAAGCCAGCCAAAAGAAACTAGGTACTAATTTCCTTATTAGGGTGACTACAAGTCCACTGAGTGAGCCATTCCACTGGCTATAGCAACATGAAAGAAGAGACCATTTGCTTCTAAGAATGGTCTTTTCAGCAAGGCATGTCCCTCTTTACCCAGTAAGAAAGCCATTGGCACTCTTATCAGTTTGGCAAAAAGACTGAGAGAATGTTTAATTCTGTACTTAAAATTCTTGGTTCCTACTGACCACATTCCTAGTTCTCAGGGAACACTGAAAAGGCCTTTGAAGTGTTCTGTGAAACTGAGATGGAAACATAGCAAAAGGGAGAAAAGAGGAAAAAAATAACTTTAAGCCATATTTTCTTCCCTGTGTCTCCCTTCATCCTGTCCTCTTCTGCTTCCTTTAACCCTGCCCCACACCCTTAACCATGTCATATTAAGAGCTTTCCATAAAGAAAATGGAATTGTTTTGAAAGAATTAAAACAAGTCACCCGATTTTTTTTTATCAGTATCTACAACATGAGGGATGGAAGCTACAGCACAGAATCACTTTGGGCTACAAATTCATTGAAAACATTTTTTCTGTGGATTTTAGTCAAGATTCCACAGCTGTCTGGGGAGAACATTTTCTGAATCATAAAATGAAGGTTTAATGGGCTCTTAGGTTCCTTCATGTGACTGATCTCACGAAAAGCTCTCTGATAGAAATGCTCTCAGAAAGGCAACATGGCCTAGTACAGGGGTAGAGAATCTGTGGCCACAAGTGGCCTCGAGGCTGCAGGTTAAGGGCCACACTTGAGGACCTAGAGGGCCACATGTGGCCTCGAGGCTGCAGGTTAAGGGTCACACTTGAGGACCTAGAGGGTCACTTGTGGCCTCGAGGCTGCAGGTTCCCCACCCCTGGGCCCTAGTGGAAAGAAGCCTGTCCTTGAAACCCAGAACACCCGAGATCAAGTTTTGTCTCTCATATATACTGGTTATCATGTTGGGCAAGTCTCTCAACCTCTCAGTACTCTACGGCATAATTTGCAGAAAGGGGAGTCTCATGGAAGGTGGCTCCCTATGTTTGTTGATGGAATGAGTTTTCTCACCTAGGAGTTCCTTATGCCCATGAAATCACAGGTCAAGTTTCTATTCCTATCTTCAGTCAGCAAAATGTGTTCCTATGGTCATGCAACTAAATATTTGCTCATTCCTCTAAGGACCTAAAGGAAATTAAGCATTGAGTTGGCCCAAGAGCCACTAAAATAATTCGCTCTTTTGACATGGTTTCTTTTTGAAAAAAGATCCCCTTTGGAATTACGTGAGAAGATAGACTACACTGTTTATATCCTTTGCCCCAGTGATTCTATTATTGGGTACGTATAGACCAAGGAGGTCATAAGCAGAAGGAAAGATGTTATTTATGTCTATACATACAGGGCAGCTAGATGGCACAGTGGGTAGAGTACAGGATCTAGAGTCAGGAAGACTCATCTTCCTGAGTTCAAATATGACCTTAGACACTTATGAACTGGGTGACCCTGGGTAAGTCACTTAACCCTATTTGCCTCAGTTTCCTCTTGTATAAAATGAGCTGGAGAAGGCAATGGCAAATCACTCTAGTATGTTTGTCAAGAAAACCCCACATGGGGTCACAAAGAATCAGACATAACTGAAAAACGATGGAATGTATACTATATATAATGTACATATACATATATGTATAATGCATATGTTTGTATGTATGTGTGTATATATATCCATCCATAACAGCACTGTTAGGTATAGGGGAGAACTAAAGACACAATGAGTGTTCATTGATTGGGAGATTGCTGTATAGACTCAGGCATATGCATGTCACAGAATATCATTGTGCAGTAACACATGACAAAAAAAAGGAATTCAGAAAAAAAAAACATGAGAAATTTTATTTGGACTGATTCATAATGAAATAACCACAACCAAAATAAAAATATACACAATGCCTAGAATAATATAAGTAAAAAGAACACTAAAGGGAGCCAGTTCTTAACCAATAACGATAATGATCAATATTGGCCTTAACCATTTTTCCTTGTTACAAGGAAGGATTCATTGCAGGAGTAGGAGGGATAGTCAGAAAAGACTGGCATCCACAATTTTTTTTTAAGAAAAAAGATCTCCACCATCTTCTTGAACACAATACAGGAATTTGTAAGTAAGCAAGTAAGACAGGAACTTGTCTTCCTGGGAAGGCCAATTTATCAGTAATACCCAGAGGCTGGTATTCTCTCAGTTGGGATTTGGGGAGGGGTGTGAGAGGATCAAAGTGGTATTCGTAAATGCACAAGATATAACCAACACAAACCAAGGCAAAGTCTACCAATTTCAAAGATAAATTAGTCTCACTACTTTATAGTTAGTTGGTCTTTCTTATGTTGGGGCCAATTTTGATTTGTTATAATGGTGGCAGAGCCGAAGTTGCTTGGCCTTGTGTGCCACTTCTCAGGTACAGTCGAGTCAAATCAAGAAACACTTATTAAAAGTGATTATTATGTGCCAGGTGCTATGCTACATGCAAACAACTATGTACAAACAAGATCTATACAGATGGAGTGGATTGTCTTAGTAGCTAAACACATCTCCTTGCATAATGCTAACTTTCTATTGGCCTTTGGGAACACAGACTAGCTTATACTTTCTAAAATGCAAATATTTCTGTTTTTTAGTAAAACAGGTAATCTCACCCAGAGCAAAGGGAGGTAATAAGAAGAAAAGTGGCAAAAAGAGAGGGAAAAAAGTAAATGCTGGTTCTGAATACCTTGCTTCCTTCAAATTCAGCTCATGTGCCATCTTATATGGGAAATGGTTAGTAAAATCTGTGAATTCTTTGGGGGTAGGGAAACTCCCACTGCAGAAACTCCCTCTAGTGATACAGACTGGCAACTATCTATAACTCAAAGTCTTAGAGAGTTGCCAGATACCTTAATAGACTAAGTGATTTACCCCTGGTCACACAGACAGTGCTTTTAGGGGCAGTACTTGAACTCAGGTCTTTCAAACTCTAAAGTTGGTGCTCCGTTCCCAATGCCTGAGCAGAAGGCACTTAAAAATACTTATTGGTATGTACTGGCTAGATTGGATGTTGTTAAAAATGAATATTGAGATCCTTTTCCCCCTCCAGTGATTATATACAGAATGAACAGCTGGAAAATATCTTCCTTCACATTTTTCTTAAACCTTCATAGGAATGAGCGGGTGGTAAAATCTCTTAGAATGTCTGCGGAGTTATCTGCCAAGGCATCCTATCAGCAAAGTAACAAAAGCTTCCCTTGGGATATTCTAATGGGAGTAGATGAAATGTCAGGAAACAAGGGCAGAAAATACAAGATCTCATCACTGAGGGATTACTTGGTGTATACAAGGTAAACGTTACAGGCTTGCTATATACCCTTAAAAGTATATATATATATATATATATATATATATATATATATATATATATATATATATATATATATATATAGAGAGAGAGAGAGAGAGAGAGAGAGAGAGAGATAGATAGATAGATATAGATAGATATAGATATAGCTACCTTCAGCTCTCTCTCTCTCTCTCTGTATCTATTTATATCTACATATCTGTCTGTATATCTATATATTTATATCTGCCTATCCATATCTATATCTATATAGCTAAAGGTATCTATATCTAGCTATAACTGCCTATCTATATCTATAATCTGCATCTATGTTTCTCTATCTATTTATCTATCTATCTATCTATTGCTGCTGAAAACAATCTTGAACATCCTGTTTAGGAAAGGAGCATAAAGACATCATATTTAGGCTTCCCCTAATCTTCCAATCCCCAGGACCATTAGAAACATTTGTGCAGCAAATTTTTGGAGCTAACACTCACCTCTTTTTCTGTACTAAGAGACACATATGAAATCTGTTTTGGGAGCAAAATGGCCAACAACAACAAAAAAGAGAATCTGCTGAAATTCAAAGTTGTCTTTGTTATACACATACACACACACACACACAAAACAACTAGGTTTTTCTCTTGTTTTTGATGTCAGAAACCTAACTGCTTTTTGCCAGAGAATAAATCTGTACATTTTCATAGGACTTTCTAGTTTACAAAGTATTTTCTATACAAAACCCCTAGAAAGGTTGTGCAAGTATTATAATCTCTTTAAAGAAAAGAAGCAGCCTAGGAGGGCTGGATCTAGCATTGGGGAACCTGGGTTCAAATCCCAACTATCCTACTTCCTAGCTGTTGTAGTCTTAGTAAATCCCTTAACACCTCTGGCCTCAGTCTGCTCGGCTATACAATGACGCAGTCGAACTAGATTGCTGTTGTTCCGTAGTTTCAGTTGCGCTGGACTCTCTGTGATTCCATTTGAGGTTTCCTTGGCAAAGATACTGGAGTGGTTTGCCATTTCCTTCTCCAGCTCATTTTACACATGAGAAAATTGAGGCAAACAGTGACTTGCCCAGGGTCACACAGCTAGTAAGGGTCTGAGGCCAGATTTGAACTCAGGAAAATGAGCCTTCCTGACTCCAGGCCCGGCACTCTATCCACTCAACTGCACCACTTAACTGCCCCTGGATTACTTATGGTCTAAATTTTTAATTTTCTGTCCTGACACCTATTCCAGTTAAATAATTTATCTACCTTCACACAGTTAATAAGTGAGAGCTATGTGAGTCATATAGCTAATAATAATAGCTAACATTTATATAGTGCTTACCATGTACCAGGCACCGCGCTAAAGACTTTACAATGGTTATCTCATTTGATCCCCCCAGCAACCCTGTGAGACGGGTGGTATTTTTAATCCCCATTTTACAGATGAGGAAACTGAGGCAAACAGAGGTTAAGTGGCTGGCCCAGGTAGGAAATGTCTGAGGCAGGGTTTGAAGTCAGATTTTTCTGACTTCAGACCCAAAGGCTACTTATCTATTGATCTGGAAAGGACAGCTAAGGTCAACCACTCTAATCCCTTCCCTGGGGAACTGAAATTTAGAGAGGTTAAGTGACTTGATATGGGAATCAGCAAGGTACATTAGGAGTCAGACCACCTAGATTCAAATTCTAGTTCTACCACATGACCTGTGTGACTTTGGGTAAGTCACTTAACTCCTAAGCATCTGTCTGTGCATATGTAAAATGTGTAAGGAGATTATCATTAAATCTCCTCTAAATCTGTGATCCTATTAGCCTAAGGTCTCACACAGGGGGAGACTTGGATTTTGAACAGGTCCTCTGACTCTTAGGTACTTTCCTTTTTGAATATAACAGTCTGATTATTTCATATTCAGACCTCCTTCCTTTCAGATTCTCACCCTCATAGTCAGTCAGTTATCGTTTATTCAGCCCTTACTATGTGCTAGGAAATATGCTAAAAGCTAGAGATACAAAGAAAGGCAAAAAAACAAAACAAAACAAAACCAGAAAACACCAAAAACCCAACCCAGTTCCCACCCTTGAGAAGTATATATTTTAATGTGGGAGACAACCTCTAAATACCATCAACCATAAGCTATATACAGTGCAAATAGAGGGCACCTGGAGAGGGGAAGGCATGAACAGCTGTTGGTACTGGGAAAAGAGCTTTCAAAATGGACCATTGACATCACAGGGTGATGTCTTGACAACGCAGAAATAGGATTTAAGTGAGGCAAAGTTGCACAAAGTTGTCAGCCTCTCTATCTCTTCCAGAGACGTCAACTTCCAGGGGCAAGACAAAAGTCAAGATGACTGGCAATGGCCCAGGATGCAGTGGATGACCTTGGCATCTTCGATATCTGACCAAGCTATAAATCTTCATGGCTGTTGGAACAAATTGTTCTCATCTGTCCATTCCACTGGGGGAAGCCTTTACATGCTCGGAGTAGACAGCCCCTTAACTCACCAATGGGTTTCAGGTCTGTTGGTTACCCTCAACTTGGTTTAGCCTGTCTACTGAGACTGTTTGCCTGGGTGTGGCTGTTGTACGTGTTACAGCTTCTTGGAGCGAGGAGTGCCAGGTGGACACGGAAGGTGGAGGAGCAGCCCTGGAAAGGGTTCTCAAGTCCTCATAGGAGAGGTGTTAGTCCTCTCTGAACATCCCGTATACTCACAGGAAATACCACATATAAGAAGGTTTATATCAACTGATGTATGGAGAACCAAGAAAACCATATTGCTCATCATCTAGCTCCAATGTTCATTACCCCAAATCCTCTAGGGCAAGGATTCTTAGTCTTTTTGTGTGTGTCATGGACCCCTTTGGGAGTCTGGTGAAGACTATGAACCCCCTTCTGAGAATGTTTTTAAATGTGTAAAGTAAAATATGAATTGCACTGAAATGCAGCTACCAATATATTTTTTAAAAGGTTAGAAATGCAGGTTAAGGATCCCTGCTCTAGGACAGTTTTGTTCGAGATTATTCCTCACGATCTTCTGAGAGTTTAGGACAACTATAGGTTGACAACAAATTACCTCCATTATCAAAGTCCTTTCTTTGTTGTGGTAGCCCTTTTCCTTGCTCTCCAGCCTAATTTACCCGACTGCTCTGCTTCCTGTGGCTCTTTAAACTGTCCAACTGGCCATCTGAATTCTCTTCAACTCTGCTGGTTGGATGAAACCTCAGGCCTCCGCCGTTCTCTCTCTGCAAGCATATCTGTCCTTCGCATTTCTTTTTATCTACTTAATTCAATTTAATGAGCACTTATTAGACATTTGCTTTTTGCCAGGTGTCATTTTGGGTTTAAGGAATACAGGGACAAAGCACAGTCCTACCCTCAAGGAGCTTACATTCTACTTAGTATCTGTTTGAACTACTTCCTAGAAGTTTGGGTCTTCCTGTAGCACAGCACTGGGCAAACAGCTTAGGCCTAGGGGACAATTTGGGCAGGACCTCGGTATTCAGAGAATTTTGGGTCTCTTTCATCTCCCACAGATGTCCCCTAGTCACCCTTCGGACATAGCACTGTGTCCCTAGACAGACTCAGAGGACTTTCCTTAGCTGGAGGAGAGGAAATCAGAGCTTGCCCAGTGGCTGATACAGACTCCCTGAAAATACCAGGCCTCACTGAAGACTCTAATGAGCTAACCAAGAATTTCAAAGCCAGTCAATCCAAATATTTATTAGGGGCCTGTTACATATAAAAACATTGTGCCAAGTCATTTAGGGGCACAAAAACAATAAAGCACAGTTCCTTCTCTCTGCAAGCTTATAATGGAACCATTCTTTTTAAAAGGTCCCACTCCACTGTGTTGATACATCTTGCACCCCTGAAAGTAAATCGAGCTGTTTCCTTTGACCTTATCAGGCTGGTGAATTGTCTGCTTCCTTTAGATTTCTGGTTCTCTACCACAACTTGATTGATTGCTGGTTACTTATTCCATGATCCTTGCTGACTTCACTCTGTGACTTCTTCCTTGACCTGCTGTCTTCCCACACTGGTGACCTGTTGCTGCACCAGTACAGACCATGTTCTGGACATCTTAAGTCACTCTACTATGGCTCTACCTCACTGGGGCAATGCTGAGAGTCCATTGTATCTAGCCAGTCCCAGATGCTTCACTAATTTTATCATGCTATATGAAGATTACTCCCAAATCAACTTCTTCACCCTCAGCCTCTCCTCAGAAATGTATTTCTAATTGCCTGTTGGATATTTCTACGTGGATGTCACACTCAACATTGAATTCCTCCTCCTCCTTCTCAAATGTACCACTCCCCACAACATCCCTCTTTCTTTTGTTAGCACCACCACCCTTCTAGCCATCCAAAGTTATCTCCTTGGTAGTATCTTTGACTCTTCCCCCTCCTTCACGCCACGTATCCAATTACAACTTCTCTTGCTTCAAGCCCATCAATATGGCTAACATCCTTTTATCCCCATTGCCCCCTTTCTCATTCAGACTGGCCTTTCTTCTTATCTAGTCTAGTACTAACCTCCTAACTGGTATTTCTGCCTTTAGTCTATCTACCCTTCATGCGATTACTCAAGTGACTTTCCTATTGCACTGCACTTATCATGACTCTCTACTACTCCAAAAACCTTCAATGGCTTCCCTTGACTATCAAAGCAAATAGAAACTGTTGATCCTGGCATTAAAAGCCTCCCACAATCTAGCTCAAACTTACCTTTCCAGCGTGGTTGCATGCTACTAGCCTTTATGAGAATGCTGGACTTAGACTTTGGAGAGATGGGTTTGAATCCTGCCTCAGACACTGACACCTAACTAGGTGACCCTGACTGGGGGAATCAAATAATGTCTCACTATCGATGAGGTTTCACCTGTGGGAACCCCCTTGAACCCCACCCTGAATCTTCCCACTTGATCTGGCTTTTCATGCCCAAATAGCCTAGCCTAGCCTTCCATTGTCTGGTTATCTCTCGATTGCCTTCTGCCTGTTTCCCTCTCTTGATCATATCAAAACACCTATACCCTAGTTCCGTTACCCTAGCCCTCAGTTGTCTGTCATCTCCAGGGAGCCTTCAGCTATTTCCCACCCTGGAGTCTGACCTCATCCCAGTTACCCCAGTCCTCCTTAAACCCCTCCTCCCATCACCCCAGACTACTTGACCACCCTAGATCCCTCCCACAGTCTTTCTGTATATAAGTCTCATCTTGCCTCCATGAAGGTGCTCAGATTCAATCTAGCTCTACTCAGATTAATCTGGCCTGTTGGTATTAGCATCACAAATGCTCAGGCTCCCTGAGAGTCTATCAAATATGGCAAATCTTTAATAAACTTTGTTTTTCTTTGGCTGAGAAGCCTTGAGTTGAATTCATTTGAGCAGGACCCGGCACATCGGTATTTTGGGGTCTCAAGTACTTCTCAACCCCAAACCTCAACACTATCAGTTTTCTCATCTTTAAAATGGGGATATCACTTGCACACCCCTCATCCTAAATTTGCAAAGAGTGCTTTGCAAACCTGTATTCAAGTCATGGTCTAATACTCTACCCCCTCAATTTTTTTTCATCTTTTCCCCATTTCTCTGCATTCAATTCATATTATTCTCCTTGACAAGAATAGGCTCCTTCCAAGCAGACCTCCTTTTGCTCAAGTTCATCCCTTTCTTCAAGGTCACTTCAAACACCACCTCATTCATGAAGTCTTCATTTCCACCTCCAATACATGCCTCAAGGTGATCTTTCCCCACTTAATTTTCTCCTAACACTTTACCTGGTTCACATCACATTTAGAGATGGAAGATGTCATACTCTATAGAGATGAGGAAACTGAGGCCCGAAGAAGACATACAAGGTAATAAGTTGCAAAGCCTGGACTTGAACCCAGATCTTCCAATTCTTAATTTAGTGCTCTTCCTGACATACCACCTTTGCACTTATCACATAAGCCTTTGCTTCACTTAGTGTAAATGCCTGGATTTCCTACATGTACTGCATGATAAGCTCATTTAGAACAAGGCCCTGCGTTATATCTATCTTTCTACCCTTGGGGCCTAGCTCAGGGCCTAGCACAGAGTAGGCACTTAATGACTGTTTGTTCAAATGAAATAGAAATAGAAATGAAAATTTAGAAATTTAGAAAATTTACAAAAAAAATAGAAATGAAATATTTTTTTAAAAAAACCTGGAAATGTCCAGTCATTTCCTTTTTATCCTGCATCTAGTTTGTTTGTACATATTTGTTGGGATGTTGTCTCCTCTATTAGATTATGAGTTCCTCCAGGGCAGGGATTGTCTTTTGCTCTTCTTTGTATCCTGGTGCTTTGCACAATGCCTGGCACACAGTAAGCACTTAATAAATGTATATTGACTGACTGACAGATCAGCCTGCAAGCCTATGAACAGACATTCCATACAATTAACATGGCATTAACAGTAGAGCAATAGGCCCAAGCAGCCCCTGAATGTGAACCTCACTGCAACTTGTCCCCCGCCCAGGCCTATTAAAATGCAATGTCCTCAGAAGACTGATCAGTGAAGAAATCACTGTTTGCTGATTGACTGCCATGCATACCTAAGGAATAACACAGTCTGAAATTTTTTCCCAAAAAGGTAGGCCCATTTATTTCAAAGATCATAAATAGGCAGCTATCTAGGGTGTGATATTTGAGGTGGCAGTTTAGCAGGTTCTTCCCTACTACATTCTCCCACAAGAAAAAATCAGCCCCACAGCCATTTTACACCATTGGCTTGAGTCTTCAAGAGTGTCTCAAAAAGAAAAAAAGCAAGTAAGAGGAAATGGGGGTCATAACTAAAGTCTTATCAGTTAATGGCTAAATAGGAATGGCTGAAAGCTCAGCCAATTAAGAACTATAATTAGATACCAGATAGGCTTGGGGGAAGGTAAGAGTAATGATAAACTGGTTTCCCCACAAACTGAAACCTTTACCTCCATCTACTGCTCCATCTTTTTTACATACATATCTTAAGAAGAGATACAGGATTTTTATCATCAGAGGCAGGGAGGGACTGCTCTCTATTGCTAAACTGGGAGTGGGGAGAAAAAAAGACATTACAAAACCATAAGTTGACATGAATGTGATCATGAAATAGATATGACCACAAAGTCTAGGCAATTAAAAAACCCCCCAGAAATTTTCCTATCCTCCTTTGGCTTATGAAGTCAAGCAAATGGGGAGTGGCCAGGTAGGTGTAATGGCAAGCAACATGAGACTTTTCATTTTTTTTCTTTTGGAACGCTTCTCAGCACTAAGGCAATCAAGTGCCTTTGACTTCCTCTTGCTTTTGTTTCAATCAAGAGTCTTTGATTGAATCAAGAGTCTTTGATGACCTGCTTAAGCCACAAGAAAGCCTAAGTCACATGAGTATGAGTCACATGTTTGTGATGCCCTCTGACCCTGATGTTAGCTTTTTTCTTCAGGGGCTCACTCATTGGAACTGTTCCTGCGACTTGGCCATATGAGACTCTGGGTAGCTGTTAAGGAGCTCCCCCGGCTTTGAAAACCCAGATGCTGGTGCTTCTCTCTCTGGTAACTACGTATGTATTGCTATGGACAGACGGTTAGAATCCCTGCCTGCTGATTTGTGTTATTTGCTCTGTTTATATAATTTCTGCTCGTAATTTCTGTTCGTGTTTTCTCTGAAGTTCAATCCCCTGAACTAAGTGAATGATATTTGTATGTTTAATTAAAGTGACATTGTAAACCCTTTAAAGTTGCTTTCCTTAGAAAAGCAGATCAAAGAATCTGTGCTAGCAGCCGTTCTGTGTGCTCTTATTGTTGGTCTTGTTGTTGGTCTTACACCTCCACAGCAGCTGCTAAAAGCATTGTTGTTACAGTAGGTGGCCATCTTCTCCAGTTATATCTATATGTTGTTTTTTGGAGCTTTTCAAGATGCAAAAAGATCCCACATATTTTATGATGTCTATATATTTTGTATACACTTACATATCTATAGCTTTACAGGTTGTATGCTCCTTGAGGGAAAGAGTGTCTCATATGTGTTTCTGTATTCTCAAAGCAAGAAAAAAATCCAGACACATAGCATGAATGAATAAATAAATAAAATATATTTTATTAAGCTCTTTCCATGTGGCAACAACTGGTAGTAGGTGCTTAATAAATGCTTATTGATGATTAATATGAAAGATAGACAATATCAGAAGGAATTAGCCATTCTTCCAGATGTTATACTTTGGGTCTGTAACATCTGGATATGAAGTAAAAAAAAAAAATTCTGTCATTTTAAAGATGTAAGTATCAAGAGTAAAGATTTTGTAGCCTGGCACACAGTAGGTGCTTGATAAGTGCTTACTGATTGGTTGATAGATTGGACCTTTGTGGCAGCCTAGTCCAGTTTGCAGTAGCACACTTCTTAATGCTACTTATGCTTCCACATCCCACTCCTAAGGTAGGAAACAATAACCCCTGATCTTTTTTCCTTCTCTTCTGCCATGAATCACTGGCCAACATATTATTAAAATGCTCTAATCTCCCATAGTTATCTTTCATGTTACATTCAGACCCAAATGATGAAAAAGACCTTTCTTTTAAAGGTTCTAACTTCTACAGCTTCTAATACCTACAACTTCTACAGCTTCTAACACTTACAAACCTGGGTTGTAGAATCCCAGCTTGAATCAAGAAATTATAGAATTCCAGTTTTGGAAAGGATCCTAGAGTCCAATTTAATCTAATGTCCTCACTTTACAGATGTGGAAACTGAGGCTCAGAAAGAAGCAGCTTGCCCAAGATCACGTAGCTGAAGCAGCTGAGCTGGGATAAGAATCTAATTTCTCTTAGCTCTCTGTCTACTGCTCTTTCCAGTTGGAAAGTGAATCCAGGCACAAGGGAAAAAAATAAAACAAAACAAAACAATGGCTCTCCCTCTTCCCCCCACTCCACACTTACAAAGTAAATGGAGATATCACTCTAATGTTATGATCTTCCAGTGGAATACAAATGGAAGGCTTAACTTTGCCTGTTCCACCAACTCATTCACATTTAAATGAATAAAGTTCTTTTGCAAAGCTTGGATTTGCAGTCAAAACAGTCATGGTTCTGCAAACCTGCTTTAGAAAAATCACCAGATCTAAAGTGGAACAGTGAGAAGTTGATTCACAAAGAGCTGTTAGCAGGAAATTCATCTAAACATCCAAGTCCTGACCTCTCTCTAACCTAAAGTACAAAACTTGGCAGGAAGCAGACAAGGAAGTCATTAATATGTGGAAAGGGGGCCCCTTGAAGACACATTGAGAGTGAGTACCATTCACTAATGAAAATCAAAAGGGAATTGTACAAATATTTACTGCAGGAAAGCTGGAGGAGGTTCCATTTTGCTGCCAAGTCATCCCCCTCTTCTCTCTCCACCTTCCCTTCCTCCCCCAGCCCCGTTAGCATGGGGCAGCTTCTAACATCATAAGCCAAAGTTGTTAGGTTTGGGGGGCACATCAGAACTGTGATGGGAGCAGGATGCAGAGGGCATTTCAAGGGCTGGCATTTCTTAGGCTTCTACCTGGCTGCTTTCAAAGCCAAGGTGAAGAGAAAGGTCATCGGGGTGGACCAGAGTGCTTTAAAAAAAAAAAGAGAGAGAGAGGGAGGAAATTCGGACTGTTCCTATAGAGTTTTCTTGTATTGAAATTTTTTTAAAAATCCAGCACACAAAAAATAAATAAATAATACTTCTCAAAGCGGATTGCACACACACACACACACACACACACACACACACACATGTTTGCCAAGCAGCACTGACTGCAGCAGGATTAGAACTGCATACATATGGGGAATGCAGAAAATAACTGGGGTGGGGGGGAGGGTGGGCAGGAGAGGCAGAGTGCAATAATTAATGACCAAGCCTATGTGCATTCCATGAAGTGCAAGCAGCTGCCACAAACATCTTAATTTAAAGAGCTGGTGGTTAGGGAATTATGGCTCTGTAAAAAGCTGCGTCCTGCTGCTGCTCCACAGAACTGGAACATATCAGGCCTTTAAATTTTTAACCAGAGCTTTCATGTTTTCGAGAGCTCAAAACCCTTTGAAAAGTCAGCTTGTTAGGAAATTCAGCTCGTAGTCTCTCTTACTTTAAGGACTGGCCAGGGTGCTTGGGCACTTGGAATTTGACATTGTTGTATTTTATTTGTTGGCTCTTATAGGTAAAAGAAAGTATTTCTTTGCTTAAGAGGTGGACGCTGTAACTCAGAGCCTCTTGCTCAGAGCAATCCCCTCCCCGGGGGGCGATCTCATTTAGAGATGGCACCCTCTTACCTAGCCATCCACAGTCTACAAATAATAAGAAAAAGATATTGGCTTTTCATTTCTCCATCACAGTAGAAAGAGGCTGAAACATGGAAGGTTTGTAGCTTTGCACACCTCCTGTTTACATTAGCTGAAACAATTCACAGAGGTAGCTGGGCCTAGGGTCAGGAAGCTCTGAGTTCAAATGTGGTCTCAGATACTTTGCTAGCTGCATGGCCCCCAAAATTGCCTCAATTTTCTCACCTGTAAGATGGGGGTAATAACAACATCTACCGTGCTGGGCCGTTGTGAAGATTAAATGAGGTAAAACTATATAGAGTTCTTAGCACGGTGCCTGGCACGTTCCAGGTGCTATATAGACTGATTCTCTTTCCCTCACAGAATTTCTCTAGACCTCAGGCACTTCCTCTGTAAAAAACAGGGATGGTGATGCCTCACCTCTGTGAAGGCAGACGGCTAGACCAGATGATTTCTTGAGGGCCCTTCCAGCTCTTTGATGTCTGAGCATAAGGTGTAGATTGAATTAATGCCAGTTCCCCACACTTCCACTCTCCTCCCCTCCATCGCACGTCCCACCCTCCCCCCCAAGCAAAGAGCTAATTATCATTAAGAAAGACTATTATTCTGGTTTTAAGAAAACAGAAAGGAATAGAAGACCATCCATGCCATCAAATGTAAATGTAGGGTCTCACACATGTCTGTCCAGGGAGAGGTAGGAGTGAGGAGGAAAGGGGGAAGGAGAAGGGAAAAATTTTGGTCAAAACTGAGATCCAAATTAGTAACAAAGGGTAGGTTGGGGTGCAGGGAGAGAGAGCAAAAGCTCCATTCTGAGGACATGCTTTTTAAACACACACACACACACACACACACACACACACACACACACACACAAACATACCACCACCACCAAACAAATTACCTTCCTGGGCGGGAGGATGAAGCTTCCAAGAGCGACTGACAGTTTGTTTCACAAAGGGAATCAAAGATGGTGTCTTTTTTTAGGGCGGTGGAAGCATGTTAGATATGCTCACCTGTCCCCCACCCCCCTTGCTCAGATACACTCAGGCTCTGACAATAAAATTTACAAATTCTGGATCCCCAAGAAAAATGTCAGTTAAGGGCTTAATTGACCTTTTAAAATCGCAAAATAGGCAAATCCCTCATCAAGAGGGGATATCCCTCCTCTTACAGTCCTCCTCATTTCTAGTCAAGCAAGGACAGCTTTTTCATGATATTTATTACCTAGGTATATACCAGGTGTCCTGGGATGCAATATATCAATGGTCCTCCACGAATCTCAAGAATAACTACCTGTGTGTATAACATTACAAGAAATACTATCATTTGTCAGCCAAATGGCAGAAAGTCCATTAATTGACAGGATAAATTCTAGCCATATTGTCCTGTCCAGGAAAGAGGTGCTCTTTCCTCAAAACATCAGATTTGAAGATTTAAAAAAAAAATCTCTACTGCCCGTAAGAATGACTAATAACCGTCATTGGTAATTTCCCATCTTTTGCTGGGTGTGACTTTTGACAGTTTTCCTTGCTTTTGTAGTTGCCATATTTTGGCTGGGGAACTATCAGAAGTTTAAGTATAATTTAACCCCAAACCCCAAGTAACTCTCGGTTTAGGTGGAGAGAACATTTTCGAGACTCTTGAACTTACTACCTACCACCCCCACACCTGAGAGTCTCACTGACCCTGCTTTCCCTGAATCAGGCACGATCAATCAAACAATTCAGTGAAAAAAGCAGAAACCTCAGTTCTCAACTGTGATCAATTCCAACACCTTCCCTGTCCTAGAGGCATCCTCATACATGAAGGTCATCAACTGAGTCTGGGCCAGGATGGGGAAGAGAGCACTGAACATTCTGCCTCCTGGTCTTTATATGATTAACCCCGATGATAAGAGCCTCCTTAATTTGGACTAATTGGGTTTAGGGGTGGGGCCACTGGAAGGTCAGTCTGAATTACAGAAGATATTTAAGGAAACACAATTGTATTAGTTTCACTAATACTGCCCTTGACAATACAGTGATTGGAGCTGGGCTAACAAAATGGTGCCTAGTAGAAAACCTGCAGTTTTACAAATAGGCAAGAAAATTTTGTAATTAGCATTTTTAAGCACATGCCTAAGTGTCTTAGCTTCTACTCACAATAGTACAGCTACTTTACTTGCTGGCTGGCCTTTCTTTCTAACTTCCTTCTCTCTTGCTCCCCAAAAAGTACTAAGCAGCTAGCTACCAAGCACCAGACACTGAGGCAGGTACAAGAGCAGTTACAAAGATGTGTTCTACACCAGATCCCTTCCTTCAAAGAGCTTTGTAAAAGCCTGCTTTTAAAGTACTAGAAAACTATCCATTCTTTTTTTTTTGCTTTGTTTTTATTTTTTCTCAATTATATGTAAATTTTTCTTAAGATTCTTTAAAAAAATTTTTTGAATTCCAAATTCTCTCCCTCCCTCCCCTCCCTCCTTGAGAAGGAAAGCAATTTGATATAAATTATACATGTACAGTCATACAAAACATTTCCATAGTAGCCATTTTTGCAAAAGCAAATGCAGCACCACCCCCCCAAAAAAAAAATCGAGGAAAAATAGAAAGTAAAAAAAGTATGCTTCAACCTGCGTTCAGACTCCATCAGTTTTTTCCCTGGAGGTGAATAGCATTTTCCATCATAAGTTCTTTGGAATTTTCTTGGATCATTGTATTGCTGAGAATAGCTAAGTCGTTCACAGTTAATCATTGTACGATATTGCTGTTACTGTGTACAACGTTCTCCTGGTTCTGTTCACTTCACTTTGTGTCAGTTCATGTAAGTCTTCCCCAGTTTTTATGAAAGCACCTGCTCATCACTTCTTATAACATAACAATATTCTTTCACAATCACATATCACAACTTGTTCAGCCATTCCCCAGTTGATGGGCATCTCCCTGATTTCCAATTCTTTGCCACCATAAAAAGAATAGCTATATTTTTGTACATAAAAGTCCTTTCCCTTTTTCTTTGATTTCTTTAGGATACGGATCTAGTAGTGCTATTGCTGGGTCAAAGGGTATGCACAGTTTTATAGCCCTTTGGGCAGAGTTCCAAATTGTTCTCCAGAGTGGTTGGATCAGTTAACAACTCTTTTTTGTCCCACATACCCTCCAATATTTGTCATTTTCCTTTTTTGCTATATTAGCCAATCTGATTGGTGGGAGGTGGTACCTCAGAGTTGTTTTAATTTGCATTTCTCTAATCAACAGTGATTTAGAGCATTGATTTCTTCTTCTGAAAACTTCCTATTCATATCCTTTGACCATTTATCACTTGGAACATGACCCCTATCCTTATAAATTTGACTCGGTTCTTTATATATTTGAGAAATGAGACCTTTATCAGAGAAACTTGCTATAAATTCCCACCCCCCTCCCCAGTTTCCTGCTTTCTTTCTGATCTTGGCTGCATTGCCTTTGCTTGTGCAAAACCTTTTTAATTTAATCTAATCAAAATTATCCATTTTACATTCTGCAATACTCTCTCTCTCTCTCTCTCTCTCTCTCTCTAGGTGATGCAGTCAATGGAGGGTTAGGCTGGGCTAGGATGGGAGTGAGGAAGAGCTAAGTTCAAATTCAGCCTCAGATACTTAGTAGCTAGGTGACCCTGGGGAAGTCACTTCACTTTTGTTTGCCTCAGTTTCCTCACCTGTAAAATGGGGATAATAATAGCATCTACCTCTCAGGGTTTTTGTGAGGATCAAATGCGAGAATATTTGTAAAGCACTTAGCACAGTGCCAGGCACATAGTAGGAGCTATATAAATGTTATTTTTATTTTTCTCACAAGTAGGTAAATATTCTTGTAATTTTTTACTTAATCTACTGTATAGATTGCTTTAATCAGACCAGATCAATCAACATTGGAATTTCAAAACAAGTAACTCAGGAGATGATTATTCATTAAGAAAGAAAAAGAAGAACAAAAGATTCTTTGCTTTACAAAAGGATTCAACTTAGGATTTCTTTATCTGCTTTACAAAAAATTGGGTTTATATATGGCTTTTCAGAAACTCTATT
Source organism: Trichosurus vulpecula (assembly GCF_011100635.1). Taxonomy (NCBI): domain Eukaryota; kingdom Metazoa; phylum Chordata; class Mammalia; order Diprotodontia; family Phalangeridae; genus Trichosurus; species Trichosurus vulpecula. The sequence continues at coordinate 144,545,750 of NC_050580.1, forward strand.
CATTTGCATAGCAGATCCCTCCCTTCTTCCCCATCTGTGGAACAAAAGGAGATTTCAATGGGATTGCAGGCTAAATGGCCATCATTTTTGAATTAGCAAGACTTTATGGCACATTTTTTTTTTAAGAAAGCTGCCAAAATAAAATGGAAACAGTTCATGTTATCATCATTTCTTCTTCTCGGCACTATCCCTTCCCTTCTGAACTGATAAAGAATATTTACTTCACCCAAACACCCTCTATTACCTTTCTTCATGTTGTGCTTTCTAAGAGGAAAGAAAACAAAAATCCTCTCTAGGTCTATCCTGATGTGGCCCATTACTGAGACAAGTGGCATTAAAAAAGGACTCTGCATTTTGGTGGCTGGGCTGAACAAGAACAAAGATCACTAGGACAAATGGGGACACATTATTAACTTTTTTTGTCACTCAAATCCAAGGGCTGAATTTCCCTCCAGAGTCCTTTTTCGTACTTTCTATCCTGCTCTTAAATACTTTCTTCCTTTTGCCCCATGCTCAAGCTCTTTCTCTTTGGATGCTTCTTATATTCCTACAAAGAGAAAAACCCATATTACTTACCCTTTGATTTGGAATTGTAGGATAAACTTATCTCTGCCCTGCCTCACTTAGGGTCGGAGGGCACTCAGAGGCTCCTGACCTTTTTATGGTCAAGGCTAACACCCTGAGAACCAGGGCCACTCCCAATCTAGCATTCAGGATAAAATATTTAGAAAGCAATCCATCCAAAACAAACCAGAGCAAAGGGTTCACCTTCATCTCCATGCCTGAGTGTTACTCTGGTTGAATTTAATGTCTCCTGTCTTCTTTCTGGGTTGTTTTCTCCTGCTTTGCTTACCTCAACCATATCTAGACCTGTAGTATCTGCCAGAAACTTCAGTTAGGTGGATTTGACATCTTCACACTCTAGCCCACTGTCAGCCATGAATGACAGTGACAGGCGTGAAAAGAAAATATTTATAGGCAATCAAGTAACTATGGACTTGTGAAGAAGACACCGGGTATCACGTATTTCTACTCACTTGACCAATAACTTCGCCAATAATAAGAAACACATTTCTTTTTCCCCCCTCATCTCCCAGTGGAGAGGGTATTGACTTTAAAGATATTTGAATCTTAGCCCAGCTACTAACTACCTTTGTGACTTTAAGAAGACCCTCAGCTTCCCCATGCCTCAATTTCCCCATTTATAACATGAGAGAGTTGGGTAGATGACCTCTCAGGTCCCCTGTAGCTCTAGATCTATGAAATCTCAGAAACAGTTATAGAATTTCCCTGAAGCCTTGTCTGGGTAAAGTGAGATGTGGAGGCAGAGGAACGTTTTTACGTGAAATTGTAATGAGGGCTATCAGCTGTTCCTACTCTGGTTGTGCCATTCACTTTCTTTGCTCATTGCTTTGTTGCCAAGATTGGACAATAAGGAGCACTGAGTTCCCTGAATCATCTCTCCTGTGGTCAAATAGTCCCAATTGCAGACAATTTCCCAAACATGCCAACCATTCCCAAGTCAGTTAATGCCATGAACTTGAATTTTACAAGGTTAAAAAGCTCAACATTAATGTTGAAAGTGGAATAGCTCAGGATATGACATAGACATTTTTAGCAAGCAGCAGATTTCTCTAGTTCAGAAGGCATAGAGGTTGAAAAGTTTGCTGACACAGAGGAAAACCAAGAACTTTCTGATGTCTAAAAACTGGCTGGGGGCGACAAATGCTCCCCAATCAAAACTGCTCCCACAACAAAGAAATCACTACTTTCTTTGTCAAGTTGGTGAAAAGAAAACCTCCTCAAACCCAGAGTGAAATGGCAACAAACACCAGATTCCCAGCAAGTGGAACAAATAAAACGTCCCATGCAGCTAAGTTCTCTCAGAGATTTTCATTTCGAAGCAGAGATGAGGAGGGGGCAGTGTGGTTTAGAGGAGATAGCGGCCGGCTGGGAGTTAGGAAATCTAGTTTTGAGATTGTCAGTTACTCATTATGTGACCTTGGGCAAGTCATTAAGCTTATATAGGAGGTTATCTGTCAAAACAAAACGAACCAAGGATTGGGATACCTTCAGTCCTTACCTCACAGGAGTGCTGTGTGGAAAGCACTTTGGAAACTGTCAAACACTCTACAAAGGATGAATGATTATTATTATTGTTGGCATTGTTATAAGTTTCACCACTCACGAGGTGGCTAGGTGGCACGGCGGATAGAGTACCAGGGCTGGAATCAGGAAGACCTGAGTTCAAATCCGGCCTTAGACACATAATAGCTGGGTGACCTTGGCCAAGCCACTTAACTCCGTTTGCCTCATTTTCCTCATCTGTAGAATGAGCTGGAGAAGGAAATGGCAAACTATTCCAGTTTCTTTGTTAAGAAGATCTCAAATGGGGTCAGGAAGAGTCTGACATGACTGAAAAAAAAGACTGAACCACCATTCACTAACTATGTGAATTGAAATGGAGTAAACCGCCTCCACTTAGACTTTTGTTGGTCTAAGCTCTAAGGTCTAAGAGTTGAAGGAGATGATCTCTAAGGTATCTTTCTGATCTAAAAATCCTGTGACTGAATATAAATCTAAGGGATCTTAAGAGTTCATATATTCTAGCATCCTAACTTTAGCTAGAACTAAGCCCATTCTGGGAAGGTGGATAGCTAGGCTATCTTTAAAGATTTCCAAAGAAGGAGATTTGTCTCTCAGTTACTTGTTCTACTATTACATATTTTCTACTGTCAGAAAAATTATTTTTTATACATAATCCACCAGACTCTATTAGAATCCACTGAGGTTAGGAGCTGTCTTTTGCTTTTCTTTGTATTCCCAGAGCTTAGCACAGTGCCTGACACAGAGTAGGTGCTTAATATTTATTTACTGTTAATCCCAATCACGCATAATGCAATTTAAGTCCCCTCACTGCTTTTTTCTAGGAGAGGAGAAGAAAAACCCATTACTATAAATATGTGTATACACACACAAAATATAAGATCTCAAAGTTGGAAGAAACCACCTTGTCCAGTTTTCCACGAAGATAACGTATCTGCAACATCTCTAACGAGTGGCTGCACAGCCCTTCCTTGAAGGCATCCAGGGATTGGGGATGCACTGCTTCCTCAGGCAACTCTTTCTACTTTTTGTTTGGGTTGTTCAATCAAACTGAATACTGCTTCTAGTTTTGCCCTCTGGGAGCCAAGTAGAATAAATCTAATCCCTCTTTGATAGGCCTTCAAATACTGACAGCTCTTTCAGCCCCCATCTTTGTTTTTTCTTCGTCCTACTAAACATTCTCAGTTCCTTTAAGTAATCTTTGTACTTTGTGAATTCCAATCCTCCAGCGGTCCTGGTCAAGCTCCTTTGGACCCACTCTGGCATGTCACTGTGTTTCCTAGAGTATGTGGAACACAATATTCTAGATGTAGTCTGACCAGAGTAGGAGAGAAGGAAACAAGCATTTATTAAGCATATTAAGCATCAAGTCATAATTATGTGCCTGGAACTGTGCTAAGCACTTTACAAACATCTCATTTGATCGTCCCAGCAACCTTGCGAAGTAGGTGCTCTTATTACCCGCATTTCACAGTTGAGAAAACTGAGGGAGAAGAAAGTTAAGTGACTTGTCCAGGGTCTCACAGCTAGTTAATATCTAAAGCCAAATGTAAACTCGTGTCTTCCTGATTCCAGGTCTAGCACTCTATTGGCTGCGCCACCTAGTTACCACCTCCACTATGTCACTCTCTTAGACAGAACTAAATTAATGTGTGTCTGCCATGCCATACTGATGCCTTACATTGATTCTGCAGCCTGTTAAAACCAGCGAGTCTTTTTCATACGACTTGTTGTCCAGGCAAGCTTCCACCATATTGTACTTGTAAAGTTGGTATTTTTTTTATCCAAATGTTAAGTCATTTCTCCCTATTAAATTTCACCCAGTTGAATTCAACTTCTTATTATTCTAGCATTCTGGGATTCTTTTGGAAAGACTGTCACCCAATGCGCTGGCTATCCTTCCTCAATTTGTATCATTGCAAAGTCTATTCCTTTACCAAAGCATTCATAGCAATTTTGACTAGCACAGAACCAAGGCCTTATTTAGTCCTTCAAGTATTTGTTGAATGCCAACTATGTGCCCAGGACTATGATAGATGCTTTGTGAGGTAAGAAAACATAACAATTTGTCATTTCTAAATTCCATTCACTCATCATAATTATTCAACAAATAATAATAATAATAACTAATAATCACATAGCACTTCTTATGTGCCAGGCACTGCACTAAGTACTTTATAAACCATCCCATTTGGTCCTCATAACAATCCTGGGAGGTAGATGCTGTTATTGTCCTGATTTTACAGATGAAGAAACTGAGGCAAACAAAGGTGAAGTGACTTGCCCAGAGTCGCACAGCTAGTGAGGTTGGATTTGAATTTAGATCTTCTTGACTCCAGGCCCAGTACTCTAACCATTGTGCCACCTGACATTCCTCCAATATTTACTGAGGGCCCGCACAAGGATATCTATACGAGGCAGGCCAGGGGGAGGGATTAAGGATAAGACAATCCTCTTCCTCCTCCTCCTCCTCCTCCAGGAGCTTACAGTCATGTAGAGGTGAGATAATAAGGACACAACTAGTTCTAGTGCAGACTACAATGCGATAAGTCCTATAAATGCTCAACAACTGACTACAGCAATACAATATGATCCAATACTGTGGGTAACAAGCAGGCATCTGTCTATCATACCAGCTATGCCAAATTTAGAAACTAAGATAGGATACTACTGACACAATACAGATTTAGTAGGAGAAGCTTCCTACAGAAGTTTGAGAAGACTATTCTCTTTCTCTAGATTCATTCTAGATTAATAAATCATATGGAAACTGAAAAAGGAGGTGAGGAAATAAGAAGAAATGTTTGGTAAAGGAGTCACCCCAAGTTGGCTTAAGGGTGAAACTGGAATGGTAGTAAGCAGATAAAAAAATTTAAAAAAAATCTGTTAACATGACTAATGTGAAAATAGATCAATATGAATATATGTATATAGAGCTTATATCAAATTATGCGCCATCTTGGGGTAGGGGGAGGGAAGACATGGGGAGAAAATTTGGAACTCAAAATCTTATAGAATTGAATGTTGAAAACTAAAACTAACTAATTAAATAAATATAAATATCTGTTGAGAATTTTATAAAAATTATGTATGTGTATAATTTTGTTGTAAAAAGTTTATAACAATTTTTTTTTCTATCAATTCCAATGGAGGCACCTCATTTGAACTGTAGCACCACAGTCCTTGATATTCTGCATGAAAAAATAGAAATGGCATCACAGTAAACAAAGATAGAAAGAACAGCAAGAATAAATCAAATATATACACTGAAAGTAAACAATTCTACTGGCATTAAGGGATGGATTTTCAAGGTTTTTGAAAGGGAGAAAAAGGAATGTTTGGAAAAAATCACAGACACTATTACTGAAAGGCAATTGAGGAAATATTAATAACTACTGATACCATCTCTACAAAATCTTTATGAGAATCATCTAAAGGCATCCTTGATGAAGTAATGAGAAATGAATAGGTAGATTTTTATAAACAATATTCTAAAGTAAGCCATATCTTTAAAGTTACACAAATGACTGAAGAGGTATAAAGAATATAAGGCCCCACTATGACTTTTGAGTGTTATAAAAAAGAATTTTATTTGGTAGAGTAAAATATTCCCTTAATGGCTCTCCTCTAAAGAGATACACACATATATTACTTAATGTAATATTATGTAATACACACATAATTCACACCTATGTTAAGATCACACAATATTCCTGGTAAGATACATGCATCAACATAGATAAATTTGTTCAATGATCCTTAATTGTTAATCTCAAATATGGCACAAAGTAAGATATTTCCATTCTTTGCAGATCATGTCCAGTGCAGAGTACAAATGGAAGAAGAGTTCCCTATAGACAATAACACCCTCCCACTGCTCCTGTTTGTACATGATCTTGTGCTGATTGTATCAAAACCAGGAAAACTGAAGTGATCCACAATAACTCAAGACTTCAGCATGATTATCTACGTAGGAAAAGCCAAGTGGATAAAGAATGCTTATTGTTCAGACTATTATACACAGTTGGATGGGCAGTTCATGAAGCTGCTGAATCAATCATTACCTATATCGTTGACAGACATTGCAAATAGACAAAGAACGGGAACCAGAATTGAAAAGGAGGAAGAAAATGGGTGAAATAGTTTTTGGAAAAATGCACAGTGTTACAAACATTTTCATGAAATAAAAACCTTATTTCTTAAGACTAAAAGGGTTCTTCCCATGATGTTCTCATGGAAAAGACTCTAAAGAGAGAAGTCTCTATACAATTAAAATTTTTGGTCATTCCAAGACAAATAAAGAGACGTGTGATGGGTATAAATAGAGTACAGCATGTTACCCATGAAGAATTATGTAAAGTGGCACAGAGACCATCAGTGAAATATACAAATGGAAAAGAAAGTGGGATGATCACAAAGAAAACAAGGGATAACAGACAGGTCGCCTGTGTACTCCACTGGCACCTATGTACTAGCAAGAGACCAAAAGGACGATGCCACGCACATTGGATGTACCCCCATGAAGAATTCAGTGTAGGAGCATGAAGTATCTGGAGGACACACACCATGACAAGAAGAGGTAGATGGGCTGCAATTTGTACTGTTGTGAGGAGTATCTGAGGCTGGGCCTGGGGTCAGGAAGACCTAAGTTCAAATGCTATCTGTGTGACCATGGACAAGTCATTTAACCTCTGCTTGCTTTAATCCACTGGAGAAGGAAATGGCAAACCACTCTAGAATCTTTGCCAAGAAAACCCCATGGAAAGCATTGGCATATTAATGGCCCATGGTGTCACAAAGAGTCAGAAATGACTGAACAACAGCAACAAGAGGGTCTCCACAATGATGAGATTATAAATTCATGAAGTATAAATCCATGACGTATTCCTTCATTTTATAAATAAAGATATTGAGGCCAAAGAAGTGAGGCGCATTCTCTAAGCAGCACAGCTAGTTAGTGTCAAGCCAAAACTAAAATATTCAAGTCTCTTGACTTCTAATCCAGACCTGTTAAATGAATGAGTTAAGTCATTCTTACATTTTCTGATATAGTTATAAAAATAAGGTGAAAAATAAAAATAAATCATTGCTTTATGTTTGTAAGGTAAACTCCCTAAACATGAAACTACTGAATCATAAAGAATATGCATTAAGTTATAATAAACAACAAAAGAAAGATGATCTTTCTGATTGGTGATTTTTAATTGATCTGATTTAAAATAAAATCCACCTTAGTCAAAAGTGCCTTGAGAATGGATGGGTATAATTCTTTCTGATTAAAAGATACCCTTGCCGGTGACATGATCAGGATGCACTTTTTGACCTGATTCACTGGAGAGCAATGTAGTCAGCATTAAAGTCTGTCTTCCTCACCGGGTCTATTTGAAATGATGAATTTCTTCTCTGAACTCCTACAGAATTGTCTGCACCACTTATTTCGCTGGAGCCTCATACTGCCTTGTGACATTTCTCCTCCTGTGGTCTTGAACCATTCATTAAAACTGGTTTTTCACTTTGCACTGATTAATATAAAAATCTTCTTAGATGGAATGTAAGCTTTATGAGGGCACAGACTGTGTAGCTCAGATGGTTTGTATCCCTCCCACCAGCAATAGTAATCAATGATATTAAACTGGCAGTGATATAAAGCCATATAAAAGAAATCTGTTTCTCCTCCCTTTTAGCTTCTGATCGGCCCTCATTAACACAATATATATATGTATATTTAAAATAGGTATGTACTCCCACAGCAAATGAACAAAAAGGTCACTTAGATGGTTAGCTGCATTTTAATAGCTGAATAATTCAACCTGACTTCTAAAGTGAGGTATATCCCAACTGACCACAAGTAAATCTAAGGGATTAGCTCTCTTGTTGCTATACAGGAAACACCATCAAAGACCCATGATGGGGCAGGGGCAACAAAATACTGAGAAGTTTAACAAGTGAATGGGAACTGAGTCAGTCAGGAAGACAACATTAATTATCAGTTCCTGATTGGTATTAGGATTTGCAAAATGGTAGAAGACAAGCTACAAACATAGTAAGAAAAAAAAGGAAATTGGTCACTCCTATACAACATCAGATATGCCCAAAATGAAAATGACCAGGGAACAATTTACCTTGTAACTAACTAGAACTAAGGTTATTTGGTTTCTTCTCACCCTCTATCTGTTCAGATCCAGCTGTGGAAAGACAGCATCCAATCAACTCCTCAAGACTAATCTAGGGTAACTCCCCAACCTCCTGCCACTCTACAATCTCCTTGGTTGCACAGTAGAGGGTGGTACATTTGCTCTGGCAGTTGAATTCATAAGTTTGTCATTGTGTCAGAGAGTAGGGGGAGAGGGGGAAGAACAAAAAAAAAGCCTCCTGGAAAGCAGAGGGTTAATAGCTCATAAAATAAAACTCTCTAACACAAAAATGTTATTTTAATTGTATTACATTGAGGAGCCCTGAGGGTCGTGGGGTAGATAATCAAAAAGGACAAGGAGGAAATTAAAAAAGGGAAGAAGGCAATCAAAAAGACCATTTAGGAGGGCCCCTTAATCCTCCATAGAAAGAACACTAATTATACTACAGAATCTCCTTATAATTAACCCTGATATAAAGTGTTTTTTTTTTTTTGAGCAGCAATAACTTTCACATTCACAATCATTTTGATCGGGAACTCTTCTGAACATTCCGGGAACAGCTATCACAGGTTAGTTTTATTTTATTTTATTTCTCCCATAGAGCCCTATGTTTACCTCTATTGTTTATCACCAACCAGACAAATATTTCTGCCAGGAGCTAATACTACTCACTGCTGGGCTACAATCAGCCCAAGCGCTTTCCTTTTCGGTTTTGGCAGCGACTAGCATGGAAACTCAATTGTTCGCCCGCCTCCTCTCCAATCCACACAGTGTCTTTGCTACTTTCACTTACACCTTTAATAAAACTTGGAGTATTTGTGTGGCTGCAAACATACAGAATTCCCAACATACCTTCGATTCACTAACAGATCCCGGCTTAGATTCACCGAGCACACATCGCTTTAATGGTTCTTAACATTTGCAAACAAAATCAAAAATCCAAACAGACTCTACCCAGATCCTATCCAAAATAAAGAAGCTCACATTCTTTGCCCAGATGGCTGATGCCTTATGTATGAAAGCCTGGAATTCTTAGCTAGAAAAGTTCAGTTAGAAAATAGAATGGGGAAGTATGCATACATAATACAAGGCTAGCTTTAGAATGGGGGAGGGAAGTGAGGGGACTATAAGACAGTTGGGAGATAGCTAAAAGGGCCCAGAATAGCTTGTTTGAGGCAAAGGTTTTTTTTTTTTTGTTTTCTTTAGTTTTGTTTTTTAAAAGGGCAAAAGAGACAAAACAATCTGTCCGTTTCCTTTTTTTTTTTTCCCCTTTCCTCTCATTCGCTGAGAGAAGGAACAGGGTCTCGAGATCCCACGAGGTACTGTCAGAGACTGGCTCCTATGGGAAGTCTGCATGCCTAGTGAAGCCTTAGGAAAAATGTGCAGCCAGTCCTGACATTCACAGCATTTTCAAGGTGTTCTGTATTTGAATGCAGTACCCACATCTTCATTGCAAATTCACTTCAGATACACTGAAATGACTACATACGCTGGCCAAGATCCCCCTTTTGACTCAGGATAACAGAAACTAAGGTTAATGAGCCAGTGAGCTTTAGTGATTTACTTCTCTGTATCAAGGGGATGGCATGGAAATTTATCCATCCTCTTCCAGACTCCTGGAACTAAACAGTCGGTTACTTCCCATCTTGACAAATAAATTCTCGACTTAGAATTTATTATGCTTTCCTCCTCATGAGATAAGAACAGGTTTCTTTCCCTCTCCCCCTTCTTCACAAGGACAACTCAAAATAACTTTGAGAACATTTTTCTCCTAACCATTCGATCAGCAAGTACTTAGTAATCACCTGTGTGTATCCGGTACTATCCTGAGCTTAGTGGAAAGTACTAACAAAATATAAAACCAAAATCCTTGCCTACAATGTGCTTGTACATCCATCCATCTAAGTGAACCCTAAGATGGCATACATCTATAGACAGATATGAAGCCCTTGTATGTTTCCACTTCAGCATTAAAACATTCTCTTCATTTGCCACCCCCCCAAAAAAAAGAGGGGGCAGGAAAGCTTTCCTTAAACATCCATATACATACCTACTTAGCAAAAGGAGTGAATGAATTAAAATAGAACAAAGTTTTTTCCCCCACTTTTCATTAGATAGGCCCAATTTTATCTCTTATATATACTCTTAAAATTAGAAGGAGCTTCTTAGTAGAGCCCTCTTGGTGTCTGAAATGTCTCCACACCTAAATCAACCTACAAGGTCAGACCTGTCTTTTTCTAAGAACCTCCAGGGGATGGTGTATTTACAATTCCTTATTAGTTTATTATGGTGTTTAATTAATCTTCTTATCAGGACAGAAGTGACCCTAGGCAAAATGGGAATACAGATGAAGTTTATTTCCGAGGGGGACCCTTAATACCCATATTCTTGCAGAGTATTCCTCCTAGGCCTGCCTTTCCAAGACTCCTAGAGTAGGGTGAAATGAAAAATGGGCTGGATTGGGAGTCAGATCTGGTTTCACATCCTGTCTCTAACACTACCTATGTGAACCTGGGTAAGTCACATAACTTCCCTGGGCCTAAATTTCTTCACCTATAAAATGAGGGGATGGGGTGAGATATCCTCTGAGGTCCCTTACAGTTCAGTGATTCTATTAAAACTGACTTGTATACAGCATCCTTTCCCCCATCTCATACCCTGCAGGTCCCTGGGTCTTCTTCCCAAAGTCACACCTAACTATTCTGATAAACTAATCCATAGTAATGGTATCCCATTCCATCCCAAGTAACATTTTTAAAAATCTTAACTGAGACCATCTGGAGATGATGCCTTATCCTAGTAACTCTATATGTGGGAAGTTCAGACCATTATGAGAGATATTTCTGCCTGAGTATAGCCTATCTTAGGATTGCCTCTAATCTGGAACATGCTCTAATTTGAATGTTACAGTCTACACAGTTGGCAGACCTTGTGATATTCAGATGATGGGCATGAAATCTGAAATGATGCCAAAGACCCATTCAACTTTAAGGCAGTCAGAGATATGGTCAATATTAGGGTAATTAGCATTTATTTAAGATATCTCCTCCCTCTGTTTTATACATTCCAACTGAAAATGGAAGTGGTTTAGTCATGGGAAATTGCTGCATTTGTCAGATTTCTCCTTTCTGCCTGTTGTCTCAGGAAGCAGCAATATGGTCGGCAGTGAAGCGAGGTAGCGAATGGTCCTAGTAATGACATGCCATCCTTTACATCTGCCTCTTGTCATAACAGAATACATAACCATGAACAACAAGAATAAACAGCTAATGTTTTGAACACAATAATAATGATGATAAAAAAGACAAAGCTGCCACTTTCAAATGATCTGTCACCCAACAGCAGACTTTTATTTTTCCTCCAACTTACCCACAGGGGAGAGCTTAAGGTAGCTGGTTCTAAGCCAGGTTGTGCAGTGCATGGAGTGCTGGCCTTGGTCAGGAGGACCTGAGTTCAAATTCAGCCTCAGACACTTACTAGCTGTATGACCCTGAGCAAGTCATTTAACCCTTTTTGCCTCAGTTCCTCATCTGTAAATTGAGCTAGAGAAGGAAATGGCAAACCACACTAGTAACTTTGCCAAGAATACTCAAAATGGGATCACAGTGAATAGGACGCAACTGAAAAATGATTCAACAACAACTTGTTTCCATTAGTGGGTAAGAGACCATCCTACTTGTATGATTTTAGGCCCAACCCCAGGACACTTGAAAATGACACTTGCCAGTGTTTTAAATAGTATTTTTGTCACCCTGGGGCAAGCTTCACAAAATACGCCCTCAAATCACTTTTAAGGGGAAGAGAAACATTGTTGTGCCAGTAGGGAAGAGACAGAGGTCCTGGGATACTTGTCCCAGGAGATCTGGGAGAGGCTGATAGCTGGGGGGTGGGGGGGGAGTGGATAAGGACAACGTGGAACAATGTGAGGATTTGAGTATTTTCCTATTTGCTAATTATTCCTTCAAAATAGGTGCTAAGCTTAGTTATTTCTACAACATCAAAGGAATGTAGGGGCTATAAGATCCTTCTAAATTTTGGTAGCTTGGAGAAAAGCCCCAAAGAGTCCCACCCTACTTTCTTCTCTGGCTCTTGCTTTAGGAACTAGAAATCTCCAGATCACCAAGTAGCAAAGGGAACTAAGGCCTTATCAACTTGAGATGGACCTTGTTTGGGCTAATGAAATTAAATAGAGAAGCATGATTAGGGATGGTATTATGGGTTGTGGACTCTTTAATTACCTAGCTGACCTGATTTGAGGAATGTCAAGAAGGACCCTGTGTCCCCAAACTTCCTTCCCAAACTTAGTGTCTGAAATTTCACCATTTGAAATTCATTCATTCAGCTTTAAAAAAATGCAATTTCTAGTTTCTACTTTTTAAAAGGGCAAATACTCCCTGGAGGAGTAACACATTGAATACTTCTAAGCCAAGTGTGAATTAATTGATTGGATATCTTCCTCTTTGCCAAGAGAATGGAACCATACAGTAGAACTGGGTACTTAATGCTGATACTGTGCTAAAATAGCAGGGTAAGGACAGATAGAATACTAAATGGGGAGAAGCAACACTGAGGGAGGGACAGAAGAGAAACAGGGGGTGTTCCAAATTTCTATGCCTACTTTTTATTTTTTACATTGAATGAACCCTAACAACTATTAACAATTAAAATAATTGTTGTTCAGTCATGTCCCACTCTTTGTAACCCCATTTTGGGAAGTTTTCTTGGTAAAGATACCAGAGTGGCTTGCTATTTCCTTATCTAGCTCATTTTACAGATGGGGAAACTAAGGCAAACAGGGTTAAATGACTTGCCCAGGGTCACACAGCTAGATCATATCTGAGGCAAGATTTGAACTCAGGAAGGTATGTCTTCCTGACTCCAAGACCTGTACTCTATCAACTAAACCACCTCTGTTTGGTCCTATCACATTGGAAACGCTTTGAGCCTAGCAATTACTGTAAGTATATCTCAGTACCAGCCTAGTTAAATTCTTAAGGCATCTTGTGAATTGCTCTGATCATTAAGTAGGTTTTCCTGACGTTAGGTCTAAGTGGGCCTTTCAGTAACTTGCACTCAGCTCCTCGATTTGTCCTTTGATGCCAGGCAGAACATCTTGAATGAGACCCAAGGAAGGCCTTCCCTGCTCTCCCCTCTCACTCTACCCTCATTTTTCTTTTGTTCATGAGAACAGTTAGAAAGAGACCAGTGGTACATTAACAAATTTGGACGTAGGAAGAAAGCAATAATTTCACTAAAATATGAATGATAAAAAGTGTTTGTTGGGTGCAGGACAGATTCAATGAAATCATGGTGCTGTGACTATCGACACTAACCAAGGACTTCCCTGAACTCTGTAGAAGCTTATGGTAGGTAACCATGCAGTCACCTGAGGGACAGAGCAAGCCAGACTCACCTGAGACTTCGTGGCAATGATGGATTAAACTGTTTCCCCTGCGTTGCCAATATATCCATCTGATCTGCTACTATTATTTCATTTTCTCTGGCGTGAGTGCTCAGGCCTGGCTCGTAGACTACTGGCTATAGGCAGCACAGTTGGGTAAAGAGGAATTCTGTTAAAAAAAATGTCTTTAGGTGTGCAAATCTTTAGCCATGTAGTTTACAGAAGCAAATCATTGTGAAGTATAAAGCACTCGGGGGAAAAAAAAACAAACAAAAAACAAACACTTTGAAATCTCTTCACATGAGAGAAAAGAATCACAGTTTCTGAGCCCACAAAGACAAGAAAATGTAAATATGTCAGAGAAGAAGGAGTAACTCTTCACTTCGTGTTATAAAACATGTCTCACAGACATTATCAACTTGGAAAGATTTGTGCTTATTCTAAAAATCTCTCTAAGACTCTTGCAACATGGCAAAACAAACATCTGACCCTTCGCCAAACATAAAATTTATATAAATAGTCAGCCCACAATTATATTCTATGGGTGGCATAGTAGACAGAAGACCGGAATTGGAGTTGGTAAGACCTAAGTTGAATCCTGTCTCAAGCACTTACTAACTGTTTAACCCTGGGTAAGTTGCTTATTCCATGTCAGCCTTTGTTTCCTCATCTGTAAAACGGGAATAAAAGTAAGTACCTATTTCACAGGGCTGTTGTGATGATCAAATGAGATAACAAATGTAAATTGCTTTGTAAACCTCAAAGCACTACATAAATGTTATTACTGTTATTAGTATTATTTACTATAATAATCCTTCTAACAAAGGACATTTGGAGCACTCAGTTACCACTGAGGATATTGCTTCACTAATGGGAAGAAAATCTGTGCCTGAAAGAAAAAAGGCACCTTCTCCAAAAATGCCCGATGGAGTAGCAGAAAGTAATTTGGGCACTTAGAGAACCACAGAAATCAGAAGCAGCAAGGTGCATGCATTTAACCCTTAAAGGTTTAAGAAAGCATGTTCCTGACAACAGCTCTACGAGAATAGGTATTATGAGCATAATTATTTCCATTGTAGAGATGGGAAAACAAAGGCAAGGAAGCAACTTGTTAAGCTTCAGACAGATGGAAGTCCAGTTCAGAGATAAGATCTTCTGGCTCAAAGACTCATGTTTATTACAACATAATACAGGCAATGGCCCAGGTAGCCCAAGAAAGAGACCTCTCACACAATAGGACCTAGTTAAAGCCTTTGGCTTCAGAATTTCTGTGTAGAAAATGAGGAGGATCAGAGGACTCTTATTTGAGATACACCATGCACCTTCTGAATATCATCTACTGAAAAATGATCAAATCAATGAACTAAGGGCATATTTTCTGTTAATAAGCCATACAGAATATGAGTAACAGAAACCTTGCTCTTCAGGAGTTCTCCTGAATTGAACTGAAATGAAATGGGAAGAATTCATAAGAATAATGCATAAGGCAAAAGATAAATTAAGAGCTGGGTTGCAAGGTTTTGGCCATGAGAATCTGGAGAGGAGAGAGATCAGTGTGGACAGGAATTATCTCCAAAGGCTTCAGGGAGAAGGTAGGCCTTAGAAGGTGGGGAATGTTTGGATAACTAACGAGTAGAGGAGAGGAAGTTTCTGGGTAGGGAGAACAATATGAGCAAAGCTTCATACTGAGCTTAGCTCACATTTCCATTTGTGATTTTGTATTAAATATTGGGAAAGCAATAAAGTGCTACCATCACCATGGCTGATTCACTATGTGG
Source organism: Trichosurus vulpecula (assembly GCF_011100635.1). NCBI lineage: Eukaryota > Metazoa > Chordata > Mammalia > Diprotodontia > Phalangeridae > Trichosurus > Trichosurus vulpecula. The sequence goes on from NC_050580.1 coordinate 144,561,169, forward strand.
AGGAATATGCATTGACATGGCTGTCAAGGTCCAATCTAATGCTGTATCTTCAATTCCAAACACAGTAGATTAGAAGTATCTGTGCCCTTCACAACAGGGTTTTATCTATCACATTTTAGGTGTCATCTTTTCTAATTATCTTATTCAACCACCACCTCGAAGAAGGCATCTTCCAAGTATAAAGCAGATTTTTGTCTGAAGCAGATCTCCAGTGGTGGATAGATAGGAGGATGAATTAGGATGCTAGCCCCCCTAAAACAACACCAACAACACCAACAACAAACGTTTAAAATGACCTAGCTCCATTCCTCTATTTTTAGGTAACTCCAAAGCATCTTAAGATGGTACATTTATTTTTCTTTCCCATATCAATGCCAAGGGTGATACTAGTAATGCTCTCAGCTGTATTGAGATTACAGGCCAAGGAAGGGTCTCTAAAGACAACTAACTGAGAGCCAAGTTTAGGACTATGGTCACCTGAGGCAAAAACCTTGGAGGTTTGTGGGGGAGGTGGTAGTGCAATAGACTGGCAGTCACAGCAGCAGAGGGGGTGGTCTACCCCTTCCCCATTAGGGTTTTCTTCTTGGAGGGGGAAGGGAAAGGCAGGCCCTCTGATGGATGTGATTATCACCCTGAACAGGGTTGGCCAGAGACCATTGTACTGTATAGTGGATTATCAGCAGATTGTGAGGCGAGGTGAGGTGTGAGAATGATTATTGCAGCAGGGAAGAAGCAGCAACCACAAGTGTGCACCCTGTGATAAAGCCTAACCTCCATAGTCAAAGCTCTGCTTTCAGCAAGGGAATAAGAGGGAACGGTGACCTCAAAAATTTTTTTGGTTTCTTTCCCTCTTTCCCTCCTACTCAGCCACGAAGGACGAACAACAACAACCGACTAAGCAATGATCAGAGATGTTCTTCAGCTCTTAGGAGAGCAACTATACAATCCAGGCAATGGCCCAGGTAGCCCGAGATAAAGACCTCTCACACCTCTCACACAATAATATCTCACACAATGATAAAGTCTCTGGCTTCAGAGTTTCCATGTAGAAAAAGAGGTTCAGAGGACTCTTATTTGAGATGCTGAGGAAACAGCAAAGTATTACAGAAACAGCAAAGGCTTCTGGGAAGGTAGCTCTTCACAACCTAGGCCCAACCTACCTTCTCTGTCTCCAGTTCTAGGTCCAGCCAAATTGGTCTTTTTCCTGACCTTCATACGTGACTCTATTTCCTGCATCTGTACAATTGTCCTGGTTATCACAGCCTCCTATGCCTGCAAAGCACTCCCTTCTCAACTCAGATTATAGTTCATAGATATAGAACCAGAAACAACGACGGAGACCATCTAGTGACCAGGGGTGGGGCACCTGCAGGCTCCAGGCCACATGTGGCCCTTTAAGTCCTCGAGTACGGCCCTTTGACTAAATCCAAACTTCACAGCACAAATCCCCTTATTAAAAAGATGTGTTCTGTGAAGCTTGGATTCAGTCAAAAGGCCTCACTCGAGGCCCTAGAGGGCCACATGTGACCTCGAGCCTGCAGGTTCCCCACCCCTGATTCTAGTCCAACCCCCTCATTTTATAGATTAGGGGACTAAGGAGGCTAAGTGATGTGCCCTAATTCATACAGGTAGTGGTAGAAGAAGGATTTGAACACAGGGCCTTTGACTCTAGAAGCTGTTCCACTGTACAGAATATGTTTTACTCAGTTCAAGGTCCACCTTGATCCCCCTAGCTGCTAGTGTTTTCTCCACCAAAATCACTTTTCATTTATTTAGTATCTTATTTTCATTTATTTAGTTTTGTATAGAGCCCCCACACATATATGCGCATATACATACATACATATATACACACATACACACACATACTATCTACCCTATAGAATGTAAGCATCTCAAGGGCAGGGAAAATTTCATTTTGTCTTAGCGATTCCCATCACCTAGCATTTGTTTGGCACCTAATACATTCTTGTGGATTAATCGCAACGGAAAGAAGTTAGATTCTTCTTACCTTTATAATGGTTACAAGTCAGCTGGGCCTTCCTTCATCAAAGCCTCCCCTCCCCCTCTTTTCCTCTCTTACACACCTCCAGTGCTCTATTTGCAAGCTCATCTGCAGCTAATTAACACTCTGGTAACCTGAATACCTGCAGTGACTTTACCTTAGCTGACTGCACTCCAGCTATTAAGATTCTGCATGTCTCAATAGGCAGCCCCAGTGGGGTAGCTAGTTTAGATAGTATTAGTTATCAATTAGTCTTTGTCAGTGCTCATCTCTTACTAGCAACTCAACAGGTAGACAGTAGGCACACGACATCTAGGCAAAATCGTGTTAACAATATTATCAGAAAGTCTTCCTAGCAAGACCGCATATAGTTTTTTTGAGTTGGCGGCTATGTTGTATTGTTTCCAGGGAAGTTTCCATCCAAGTTCTTAAAATTCTTAACCACCCAAAGTACTTTCATACCTTCAGGGCCAAAGGTCGCAAAAGGCAACCATGGGCTGATATCTGCAAACTGAGGAATGGGTAAATTTATTCACTGGGATTCAATTTATACTTTTGTTGTCAACTGAAACCCTGGGTTGAGATAAAATGCCTTCTTTGCTGAATATATCCATTACCACCAGTCTGCTAAGAAAATCTACTTTAATTTCACAAGCATCTATAAATTGAACGCAGAGGAGAATTGTAGTAAGGGAATACAAACAGAACCTCAGTCAACCTCTAACAATTTATAATGAAATTACCAATGGGATACTAGTAAATTAATGTGCTAATGGGCACTTCTTTCTTTTGGTCATTCGCCCAAACTGTGGTGACACATTGATACTTTTGCATATGTTTTAAAGAAATAATTAATAGGAGAAATTTTTTTTTACGCAATCAGGCCAACTGTATTGCTTATTGCTTCCTGATAGAAGGTCATAAATAGCTTCAGGGTAATACCTGTATTTCAACGTATTTTAATGTATTTTGAAACCAGGATAGGAAAAAAGTCTTATACCCCTTTAGGAAAAAAAAATAACTGAGTCCTGGAGCATAAACTTCATTTTTAGTATTACTGTCTGCCCACACAAATCAAGCAAGTAATACCACAATAGAGAAGTAAAGGCTATGGCACATTTTGTATCCCGCTGGATACACCTATATATTAAAGCGAAAGGTTTTTGAGACTGTCCTTATATAGGAAAAAAAAGTGAAAATAGCTCCTTAATAATACACAGATAAGGAGAAAAAAAATGAGGGGTACTTGAGGAAAATTCAGGAGCTGATGTTGACAAGAAATATTTTCTTCCTGTGCACCTAGGTTACTGAGGAGGTTACTTTGGGAGGACGTTACTGAATGTTTTCTTGACTTCCTGAGCTGGGAAATTATTTTTCCTTCCTCCAACCTCCTATACCTTGGTTTTGTAATTTTAATATGTATTGTCAAATTACTATGTTTAAGGATGGGGGCTGTTGAGTCAGTTGATCAACTATTTGACTCCACTTGAAATGCTAAGATGGCTTTTGTGTTTATAATAAATAATGTACCCTGATAATCAGGTGAGAAGATGTCTCAATCAATCAAACACTCTAGACTATGAACAAAAACTCTATGAAAGCCATTGGATGACATGAAGTGACAACACGCTTAGAATGGGTGAAACAAATGTGTCATGTCCTGTGGGTCATCTATAAAATAGCAGACTGGGTCAAAACTGAGAGATCTGGGAAATCAGCAAGCCAGGAGAGAGAGAAGTTCTGGTTAAGCCTCCAAAAAAGCATAATTTGGGAAAGGGAAGAGAAAACCTTGGCTTTGGCCTCTTCCCAACCCCTTTGGCTGAAGAAGCACCTTATAAGCTTCAAACGGTCCACAGGACTTTGGACTTTTCATATTCCCATTGGTGTTCTATCAGGATCCCCAGAACAGCTAATATCAATGCTTGCATCTGAGGCCAAGGACAGACTGGCTATAGATTCAAGGCTCTCTAAAAAACCCAAAAGGAAAAAAAAATAAACTATGCCAATCATAGAGGAAACACATTGAGGATTCCAAGAAAAAGACTTCTCCAAGCTATGAGTTACTCCTTTGCCACATGAGATCTTTAAGACTAATTCCCCTTTCCCTAGACTCTGTATTTGTGGGAAAGTCTATCAAAGACTTTGGGCAAATGTGTTGAACTAATTGTTCTTATTTTACCCTAATAAATATATCTTCCTAAAAAGTATACCTTTCTAATTAAGAGTGGTTGACTAACTGATACCAATGAACAATTGTGGTGGGAAGTACTAGTGGGGACTCATAAGCAATAGAAAAGACATCACAAATCCCCCCTCACTTACTGAACTCTTAGATATGTAGCCATAGTGCTCTGTGACTAGCTGGTCAGCTCAAGACGGGGTGGGAGAGTAGTTTAAGAACACGTGCTACATTTGTTTTCTAATTATTTGTATGTGTGCTGGATCTTTTCACTTGGATATAGGATCAAGTAATGCAACAGCCATATCTTATTGACAATTTAATAAGGTTTTAGTAAGTATCTATTAGGTATTACACACAAACTAGTGCAGTACTTTACACAATCAAACAAGTTTTTTTTTTTTTTTAAAGTGCCTAGTGCATGATTCTCTAGCCAAGTGAACTTTATCTCAAGGAAGTGAGGTGTGCGTTGTTAAACAATCTTCCAACCCCAGCTAAACTTCGATGAATTCTAATTATTAGGCATATCCTCCTTCCTCTCCTTTGACACTTATGATTCCTAACTTCCCATAAGCCTCAGCTCTGGTGGCCACTTCTAAGGGTTTGTTTCTATCCCTCTTCTTTTTAGTGTTCTCTCTCTCTCTCTCTGTCTGTCTCCCTCTCCCTCTCCTTCTCCAAGTTGTAACATATTTACTAATCCATTTACTAGTTTACCTGTCTACCTCCCAGAAGAATATAATCTCCTTGAGTAGAAGGCCAGTCTTTTATTTATTTTTGTCTTTGTGGCTCCAGTCCCCTAGCATGGGCCTTGCTCATAGCAGGGGATTTAATATATGCTCATTGAATTGAATATATGCATGACATAGTATTAGGCAATGTAGGTATAAAGATGGAAAAATATGACAACAGTTGTCTCCGTCAAGCAACTCTTCATTGAATAAGGTCTTAGGAAATGTGTTGCTAGGTTTAATTATAAGAAAACACTAGGATGCATATGTAGGTCAAAGGTGAAGTTGATAAGGGGAAGTCTGCCTATGGAGAAAAAACTTAGAAAAGGCTGAGTGCTCTACCTCCCTCAGCTTCACAGCTAGCACTTAGCAGGCCTCGGTTGGAATTCTGCTTTTTTCCTAACTCCCCTGGGATGCTCTCTGGGTAAGATTAAACCTCTGTGCTAACAGTCTTTCAAACTCCAGTTTGTTATGCTGGGATTGGGTTGCTTTGACTACCACTTCTTTGGAGGTAAGCAAGACTTTTGAGGGTGAGTAGAGGCTTTCACCTTTCTTTCCTTAAGGCATCTTTGTCCTTCTGTACCTGCTTCTTTACTCTGGTTTTCTCCTGGTACCTGGAATTTATGCTGAGTGGCAGATTGATTGTCAATCCAATGCCTAGGCCTGAAAAAGCAAAGTTCCCTTTCAAGAAAAAAGTTAGGCCAAAAAGAGACGGAGATATTGGGATGCTAGAATGCATAGTAGGCCTCCTCTAACAAGAATATCTGAGATCATTCTTCCCTCTTTTTTTCGGTTGCTACTTTTTTGTTATTTAATAAAGATATTATTGAACTATAGAAAAAAATGGTTGCTCTCCTCTCTGATGCTAAGTGTTGGGATTCTCAGGGGAGGCTGCAAAAAACACCATAACTTGCGGATATCTGATTCAAAAGGGGAAAAAAAAAATCACCTCAAGCTGAGCTAGCCCAGCAAAGGAAAATGGCCAGATGGACATGTAAAGTGAAAACAGATACAGTATGTGAACTTTGCCTGGACATTAAAAATGCAAGAACCTCTGCTCGCTCACAGGTACACAATTGGTCTGGAGAAGCAACATTCGTAGTCCTTGATGTGCGCCGGAGCCTAAGAAATCTATAAAGGCCCTAGTGACAATGCTGGTTAAAGTTTTGTCAAAAGTAGAGCCCTCTCTGTGAGAACTAGATGGAGAGCAGGGGTAAATGACAGTAATTGCTTTGTTAGCTTTCAGGGCCAGAAAAGGAAGGGCTTTATGTCTATGTGGAGGGAAAAGGCAAAAAAAAAAAAAAAAAAGATTTTCTCAGTTCACAGACTATAATGAAATAAATGTCCACAGTCCTCCCAGCCACAAACTTTCTCAGGGCTTTGATAGACCAAGAAAGGTAATACTGGTACTTATGCACATAGGACTCCACTAACATATTTATCTTCATTGTTTGAGTTTCCCCTGGATTTTTACGGATCAGCTCTGCTCTGGTGTTTCCTACCTATTTTGCCCTTGTGGAGGGAAGCCAGCATCACAAAAATAAGCTCCCCAAAGTCAGCTCACTGATAAAAGTTACCCTAAAGATCCAGAGAACAGAGTATTGGAGAAAGCTCTGATCATCTCCTGTATGCAATGCCTAGTTTGTCTATGTAGCTAACTGGATGCTAGAGGACAGGGTCAGGTTTTAAAAAGATCTTGATTGGCTAGAATTCTGGGCCGAATCTGACAAGATGATATTCAATAAGGATAAAGGTAACACTTAACATTTTAAACACTTGCTTTTAAAATACTGACTTCAGAAGTGTAAGATGAGGGAACGTGGTTAGACAGCCAAATGAACTGAGAAAGATCTGAGGGTTTTAGTGGATTGAAAACTCAATAAGAGACAACCAAATAATATGGCAGCCAAGAAAACCACCATGAGCTTGGGCTGCATTGAAGGATAACACTTCTGGGAATAAGGGGGCTGTAGTCCAATGGTCCTCTGCCCTCATTAGACCATTTTTGGAGCACTATGTTCAGTTCTAGGTACAAAGGTACTTTTAAGAAGGACATTGTTACATTGGAAAGGGTTTAGAGAATGGCAACCAGGATGCTGAAGGCTCTTTAATGCATATCACATGAGGATCAGTGGAAAGAAGTGGGAATGTTTAGCTGGAGATGAGGTGACTTTTGAAGGAGTGAAATTCTTCAATGTATGCATGTATTTGTAAGTTTCTCTTGTGAAAGAGGGATTGGGCATGCTCTATTTGACCCCAAGGACAGAACTAGGAACAATGGGTGGGAAAAGCAAAAAGGCAAATTTAGGTTTGATGTCTGGAAAACTTCCCAAGAATTTGAGCTACCCAAAAGTAGTGTAGGTTGCCTAGGAAGGTTCTTCTCACTTGACATCTTAAAGTAGAGTTGCTTGAAGAGTTTTAGGTATGTTAGAGTGGGGATTCTTCTTCAGGTACGGTTTGAGCTCTGAGGTCCCTCCCAACTCTTAAATTCTATGATCCTTTGATTTCTGGAATATTATTCAATATCTGTGAAACAGGCAATATCTTCTCTATGCAATAAGCTCACAAAGAGGCCAAAAGGGCCTAGAAACTGCTTTAGCCAGCAAACATTTTATCTCCTTGCCAAATGGAGAAAGATGGTAACCGAGGGCAATAGGAATTTAGAATATAAGCTCATTTGAAAAATATTACAGCAGACACTGGGGGAATACTGTGAACAACAGTAAGAGGCAATGGAAAGAAAAACAAATTTAGAGAAAGGTTGGTAGACTCCAGTTATGTAAGACTGGGATATTTAAGGATAAAACTTGAAGGAAGTCAACAAACAGGAGAAAAACAGAAAAACTCTGTTAAAACTCTGTAATAAAGGGAGCATCATAATTTGCACTTGGGAAAATACACAGTGCTTTTAATGTTCCCAAGCTTCTCTCTGAAACAAAAATTTCCACCGTTTTAAAGTACTAATATTATCCTGTTGATGCTACATGTATACATATAATGAAATTCCAAATTCTCCAAAGAATCAAAACTATGGGTTAGGCAAAGGGTAACAGAGAGATATATGGTTGGTGTAAACACATGTCAGAATATTACCAGTAAAGAATTGCATACGAAAATAGTAGGTGAACCAGTCATGTACTGAGAACAAGAGAATACAAATGAAATTGGTACTCACATAATGTGAAAGGGAAGAGAGGAAGGCCCTTAATATGCTGGGAATATCCCCTATAGAGGATCTGTAGGACACCAAAATAAAACAAGAGAGTGACATGGGATGACAAGGCCTGGATGGATTGTGGTCTACATCTCAATAAGGTCACACAGATCCGTGGAGGTAAGAAACAAGTAATTGGATGACTAGAGTCGACAAGAGAACCTGTTGAACTAATTCCCCAGTAATTCCTTGTCCCACACTGGCCTGAATTAAGCTATAACATGTACATCATTCATGTCTTTGTTCAAAGTTTTTATTCTCCTCTTTTGGTGTCTCATGTATATAGCTACGTTAGTCCTAATTGTCCCAGATTTTCAGTTTTGAGGGGAAATGGGCTATGTCTATATAACTGTATCTACATTATATGCTGGCCTGTTCGGGCTTCTTATGTCTTCTTTAGGCATATGCTTTTGTTTAGGCTTCAATTGACTATGTCACATTCCGTTTTCCAACTTCTGTCTTTGCACAAATGAAGTTCCACATCTCAAAGGCATTCCCACTTCACCTTTGCCTCATAGAATCTCTAGCTTCCTTCCAAATTCAGCTCAGGTGCCTCCTGACTCCTCTGTTCTCTTTTGTATTAACACTCGGTTCCTTTTGAACTCATTTTGTATTACTTTGTACGTACTTTCTATTTACTTATATGCATGCTACATCTCACTCTTTCCCCACCCTCTAGTAAAGGTAAGTTCTTTGAGGGCAGGGACTGTTTCACTTGTCTTAGTATCTACAATACCTAAGAAAATGCTTTGAACGCAATAGGAGTTTAATAAACATTTGTTGAAATAAGGAAATATTTTTGCTGATGAGTGATTGCTGCTACTGTTTCTAAAGATAGTAACAGTTGTCCTGAGCTTCATGTTATACAACCATTGGATGTATCCACATGGATCCACTTTTTGACATTGTCCAAGTCTATTCCTTCCAAGTATCTTTTGTGCTCCCTTACAAGAAGCAGTGAGAAAGGAATTAAGCTTAGCTTCAGGAAGGAACTGGACAATCACTACCTCATTTCACTAACAGCTACCAACAGTTGACAGAATGGAAATGATTTGGGGTCATGGTGGGCCCAGGCCAGCCAGCATTCCAATGAACTCAGTTCTTGGTCTATCCACCACACCCCACAGTGATGATGACTTCACCAATTAGGTCCCATCTTAATGGAAGTATCTTTGAAAGGCCACTTTGTAACTTACCCTGGAAAGACTTTCTTTCTGTTGGCTAAGATTATTTTGCCTTTTGCTTGGTATTAGCCAGTGCTTCCCTACTACACCCTTGTGGCCAAAAAGAATCCAACCAAGATGATGCCACAAGGTAGACAGCACACATCTCACAGAGCATTTTTTTTCCTAGGGAAATTTTCTCTGCTTTCAAGGATTCCAATGTTTCAACTGTCTGTTCAAGGCAGTTGCTCAGCCAGTAGCAAAAGCCAGTCTCTTGCTGAGGAGTTTTCCCCTGTTTCCCCCATATTCCGTTGCTTTTCCCCAGCATCCTCTCTTCTATTTTGCCTTTTAGAAAAGGAATCTCAGACAGATGTCTCCTGCTGTTGCCAGCCTGGGCTACTCTTTTTTGCTATGTTAATGGCCAGGGTTGAACGCCCAGTCCTCGCCCTCCCTCTTCTCTGAGGCAAGAGAGCCAGTACAGCTGGTTTTTGTGCAAAGACAACGCTCAGTCTGGTGGCAGGAAACAACTGGCCTGTTTTCCCTGGTCTTTTAAAGGTTGAGAAGTAACCACTCCCCAAGCTGGGTCAATGGAAATCTGAGCTAAACGAACATGTAGGTAGAGTTAGGACCATCAGCTTATAACCCAGGCAACCTTCCTGTCTCTCCCCCCACGTATCAGTTTTCAAAGACCAAGTCCAAGCCTCATAGCAATATATAGAGCTGATTATGTAAAAAAAAAAAGACATTGATATTTGTTTTCTGTTAGAACCCAAGAAATCAGCATGTTCACCTGCTTTATTTAGCCTGTCTGACAAAAGTTAAAATAAAAAAAAAAGGCAAAGAAAAACCAGAAACTGAATGCTGCTGATTTGGAGGTTTCCGATTATGTTTCAATGACTTCATGGCTTGGCCCAGCCTCAGATGAGTCTTTTAAAGCCACTCATTTCCTGCGTATTTCCAGTGCTCAGCCAGGAAGAATGTACAGTATGAAAAAAATGTCTACCCTCAATTGCAGACCCCTTGAAAAAAAGAATCTGGAGGCTTTTTAAATAAAAGAAATAATTATAACCTGCTGGATGCCTTATAGAAGCCACGAAATCTGACCTTTTTCAAAATACCATAGTATTTCCTGTGGCTTCCGTAGGCATAGCCCACATGGCTTTATAAGTATGTGTCCTACACATAGGTTCTGGGTCTTCTTACCAAAAGTCAAATTTCCAAAGCATAAATAGATGTCCTTGGAAGACAACATCCAAAAATGGTCTTAAACTGAAACCCAGCTGGTAAAATGGAGCTGCCAGGGCAAGACTGGGGTGCGTGCAGGATATTTTTTAATGAATGGAGGTTTTATTTTCCGTCTTGCTGCTTCCATCTTTTAATCATTGCTTTTAAGAAGCCAGACTTGCCAGGTATGCCCATCAAATGTAGATTACTTTAGCCTACAACTGGAAAGGGTATTTGTAAGCCCTGAGACCTGTGAAATTTGGGTCAAAGATTTCTCTTTTAAAACATGGTTAACCATTGGAGAAAACAGGACACACCCCTTAAGAGAAAGAGAGAAAGAACATTCTGAACTTAAGCTACCTCTGATCAATGACCTCAGCTTCTGATATGCTGTCCTAAGAGAACACTGAAACCTTTTGAAAGAGAAGCTCAAGGAGATAAAACCTTATACAGATTTTCCAGGTGAGGGAGAGATTCCAATCTGGGGCCCACTGAAGGTACATTACTTCTTTTCAGGGCTATGGTGATACGGCCAAAATAAAATAAAGATTTGTACAATTGACCAGATAATACAGACAATCATCATAATATGTACTTGAAAAAAGCTTTTGTTCTGAACAAAGACTTCTGCCTTAATGTTTTAGAATATTACCTCAATTCTTCTATATCTGGCCTGTTTAGAGGTTACTTCGGAATTATTAAAGTTTGTTTCCAGTGGGGAGGATGAAAATGTCACATCATATTAGGGGTAGGGACTGGACCCATGATTTCACTGGTATACGCAACTTTCTGGTGAGGAAACTCCCTCTATCAATGTCGGTCAGCACCTTCTCTTCTACTTCCAGGTTTCAAAAGCCGTCTAGGTCAGTGAGGGATTAAATGACTTGTCTAGAACCACACAACCAGTTATGTGTCAGAGGTAGATCTTGAACCCAGATCTTCTGGGCTCTGAAGCCAGTCTTCTACACCATTGGTGTCAAACTCAAATAGAAATAGATGCCACTAATCCAACTCTATCAGTTGACTTAGTTTTAAAATGTAGTATTATATACTTTTTTGTATTTTTATTTATTTTGTTAAATGTTTTCCAAATACATTTTAATCTGGTCTGGGCTACACTTGGGACTGCTGTGGGCTGCATGAACAGTGTGTTTGACACCTCTGCCTTGTACCATGCTATATCACATCAAATTATTCTGAATCAAATAATTAGTTCAAACCTACTTGGCAGCTCAAATCATAATTAGTTCAAACCCACTCAGCAGCCCAAGTCAGTAGAGCTGCCTTTAGGCCAAATTAGAAGCAGGCAAATGTGGTCTTCATTGACTTTCCACACTTCTCTTAGGCCTACTCAATATACAGTTTGCAGAGATCCTTACATATGGTATCTAAGAAACAGAGGTGGTAAAGCAATTTCAGGTGAGGGAGAGATAGGTTGTATGATTGTTGAGTTCTGAGAATCAAACTCAGGGAATAGCTAGCAGTCTAGTTTGGCAGGAGTGTCAAGTCCATTAAAGGGAACAGTATGAAAAGCATATGGGAGCCAGATTGTGGAGAGCCATCCATACTACTCCAAAGAGTTTGCATTTTATCCTAGAGACAATGAAGGGCCACCAATGATTTTTGAGCAAGGTGGTGATGTAGTTAGACCTGTCCTTTAGGAAAATCATTTTAGAACTTGAGAGACTAGAAGCAGTAAATCAATTAGGAGGCTATTATCGTATTTTCATTTGGAGGTGATAAGTGTCTGAACTAGGGTGGTGGCCCATCAGTAAAGAGAAAGAAACAAATGGGAATCCTCCTGAGTGTTCTGCTCTTGACTAGATTTAAGGCGAAGTGTTAATGACCAACATTGTCTGAATATGATGCCCATTCCTGGGTAATCTTAATAATTTATCATCTTTTTGTCATGTGAAAACCAAAAGGAAAGCTTAATAATGGGAAGTTTTAGAATCATGACATGTTGATGAGGAAGAAACTTTTGATAAGCTTGAGGGTAGGGTGGAGTAGGATGGTTCTTGGATGCCATCTCATGATACTACTTAGGTAGGGACCTCATCCTTGTGTCTTGGTAGCTAGAGGGGAAATGACAAATACATTATATCATGTAAGTAAAGGAGGGTTCAAATAATTTTTTATAATTTAGGAGGAAAAATATAACTTATATTATTATTTATATGTAATATAATATTATACATAATATATAAAATCTATATATCAAAATTTATGTAATTATAATAAAATATATCATTTGGGAGGAAAAAAGTGAACTGGTTAACTGAGAAGATATTATTATCCTATTCAATCCCCATCCTGTAAAATTTATGAATGAATAGTAATGCTGCTTCTATATTCAATGAAAATATAAATATGCTAATTAACCAATGGGGCACCATAATCTTTGCACAGGCACCTGTAGAGACTTTTCATTTGGGACTCAGCATCTCTCGAAAAGTAAAAGAGTGAACTCAAGTACTCTAGGTGCCTAGAGAATATTGAATAGTCTTTGATATTATAATAAAATAAAAATGATTAATTGCCATATAACTGTTATGAAAAATAACAGGTTGTAATCTCAATACAAGAGTAAATCATTTTCTTTAGAGTGTTGGACACAGACACAAAAAACTTACATGTGTAGTAAAAAATCTCTAGTTCAGACCTCAACAATTCCAAATTCAAGACAATTCAGCAAGTGTTGACTTTTGCACAATCTACAACTCTGCTATCTGGAGGATCAGACTTAGGGAATTCTCAGGCTTTGCGAAGAAAAAACCCCTCTGGGCATTGAGTAACCAGAGAATACCACCAAGATCATTCCTGACATGCTATGATTTCTTGACTTGTTGCAGCAAAGAAAAGAACCTCTCTGATTGGCTGGCATTATCTATACATGGATAGCCTTTTTGAATGAAAGTCAAGAATAGAGAAAAGGCAGAGATACAGAGAGAGAGAGAGAGAGAGAGAGAGAGAGAGAGAGAGAGAGAGAGAGAGAGAGAGAGAGAGACAGAGAGAAAGAGAGAGAGAGAGAGAAAGAGAGAGAGAGAGACAGAGAGAGACAGAGAGAGACAGAGGGAGACAGAGAGAGAGACAGAGAGACAGAGACAGAGACACAGAGAGAGAGGCAGAGACAGAGAGAGACAGAGAGAGAGAGAGACAGAGAGAGACAGAGAGAAAGAGAGAGAGAGAGAGAAAAAGAGAGAGAGAGAGACAGAGAGAGAGACAGAGAGAGACAGAGAGAAAGAGAGAGAGAGAGAGAGAAAGAGAGAGAGAGAGACAGAGAGAGACAGAGGGAGACAGAGAGAGAGACAGAGAGACAGAGACAGAGAGACAGAGAGAGAGGCAGAGACAGAGAGAGACAGAGAGAGAGAGAGACAGAAAGACAGAGAGACAGAGAGAGAGAGAGATGTGGCAGCAGCAAGAGTGGTGCTAGCAGCAGTAAGAAATGGTGAGGATGTCAAGGAGCAGCAGAGACTGATGGGAGATAAGAACCAAGGACAAGGGAAGGAACATAGAACATCTCTGCAGACTTGAGAGATTGAGAGGAGAAGCTTAGAAAGCACTTGCATCCAACACTGTAGCATAGTTTGCTTTTAGAATGTGTAGGTAAACACATAAGTTACATCTCCATATTTTTCCTTTGTAGATATAAAGGATCATTATGGTTTGGGGGATAGAGGCAGGTATCAAATGAGGGGGAAAACAGATACCCTACCTTTATGAGAAAGAGGCAAATGGCCAAAAAGTAAGATGGCGTTAGGAATTTTTCAAGAAAAGCTCAAGGTCTATTATTTCAGTTCTATTTCTCTTCCTTACCTGCTATACCACCTTCACCTATATTTGCTTTTATAGCTACTACACAATAACTAATTGAGCCATTAGAAAAAAGGTTAACTCATTTCAGGCTATTTTGTTTAAGAAGACAGGAAAGCATACAGTATAATTTAGGAAGATTTCCATTTGCATTATTGGTGGAGCTGAGAATTTGTCCAGCTTTTCTAGGATGCAATTTGGAACTATACCCTGAATGTCACTTATCTGTGTGTACTCTTTGACCAAGGAATACTGTGGCTAGGTCTATAATTCAAAGAGATCAAGGAAAGAAAAAAAAACACCCATAAGTACATAAATATGTGGATCAGCTATTTTTGTTATAGCCAAGAACTAGAAACAAAGGAGGTGCTCATCAACTGAGTAATGGCTAAACAAATTATAGTATATAAAGGTAATGAGATATTATTCTGTCCTAAGTAGATGGTTTAAGAGAAACTTGAGGAGACTTACATGAACTAAACTGATGCAGAGTAAAATGAGCATAATTGGAACAGAAACATCAACACTGAAAATTAAAAACAACTTTTAAACACTTAAGAATTCAATTCTTTGCAATGAACAATGGAGACTCCATAATAGGGAGGGTGAAGTAGGGATATCTTTCACACCAGTGGTAAACACCTTCGGTGAGACTACATCTCCCTCTTTTAGAACTTGCTAGATATTGTATAACCAGAGTGTTGTAGAACAAGGCTAACTCTGTACATCTTTCAGAAAAAAGACTTTGGCCTAACTATCCCCACGAGCAAAGCTAAGTGTATAAAGAAGGCCTATTGTCTATACTGTCATGTACAGTTGGATGGATAACCCGTAGAGATGGTACATCTGTTCATCTATCATGTTTAAATTTGAAAAATGAACAGGACTCAGAACTGAATAAGGAGGAAGAGAGCAAATTGGATTATATTTGCAAAGCAGCATAGTCCTTTTCACAGTGAAGGCCCATATTTTGAATAACAATATTTTTCTGGAGAATATCTTGCTCAAGTGGATAGAGAACTGACTTTGGAGCTAGGAATCTCTGTGTTCACATCCTCCCTCTGACACATACTAGCTGTGTGACCCTGGACAAGTCCCTTAATATCTGAGTGCTCCTAGACAATTCTCTAAGCCTCAACTGCAGAGAATATGCTGACATGCATTAGTAGGGGGAGTTTTCTTATCTGGGAATTCTTTTTTTTTTTTTGGAGTGGAGAAAGCAGGGCAATTGGGGTTAAGTGACTTGCCTAGTAAGTGTGTCAAGTGTGTGAGGCTGGATTTGAACTCAGGTCCTCCTGACTCCAGGGCTGGTGCTCTACTCACTGAGCCACCTAGCTGCCCCTAGGAATTCTTAATATCGAAAAAATCACAGTTCCATCCCTATCCCTAGTCCTATAGTGATAGGAACTATCCTCTATGAAGAATTAATTTTGACAGTCAGTTGAAGAGAAATGGAGAGGAGTATGGTGAATATAAGTATGTTTATATAATACCAATAAATGAAGAGTTGTACAAGAATTGCCACATAAAGGATATCATCAAAGAGATGTATGACTAGAAAAGAAGGTAGGACAGTTATCAGACAGTGCAAAGGGATAGACAGTCTATGTGCTTGACCAGTATCCATGCAACTTCAAGAGATCTAGAATCAGGTCCCCAACTTATCAGTTAGATTTATTGGAGGACATGAACAGGGGTTGCCCAAGATGAGAAAATATCAAATCAGATATGATCTGTACAGTGCGAGGAAGTTTCCACATTGATGAGATCACAGATCCATAGAAGTACTTCCACTAAAGAAAACAAACCAGTTAAAATAAAGAAGCCCAGATACATCCAGGGTTAAACTACTATCTTGAAATCCTGGCCTTTCAAACTACTGTATTCTTTAAGGCTTCCAGAAGGCCATGTTTTTTTTTTTTGTTTGTATGTTTTTGTTTTTTTTTTTAAAAATTCATTACTACAGCATGATAAATACAACTGTGAGAAAGCAATGCTTAACATACCTCAGAACTAACATTTCTCAAATACTTTAAAAGATACTTTAGCAGCACCCACTGACATACAATTAATATGCTACTTATAGCCAATTCACTAAAACTGGTCCTGCTAACTGTTAGCAGAAGTAACTATTAGTTATCAGAATGTGTTGCTAGATTACCATAATGTTAAATAAATTACATTTCTTAACATGTTTTCTAACTCAGACTGGCCTCTCTAGCTCTGGTCATTTAGAAATAATTAGATTATTCCTGTAGTTATTGCATAATAGTGGTGACTGCCACAAGCACCAGAGTAAACTAGGCTTTCTACAATATACTAATATGTGGTTCTAGGCAGATATGAGCAAAGCCACAAATGAAGACCCTGAAGAAATGAAGAAATAACAGATATTTGAGTCATAAACCAGCTTGTGTTCACAACTGAGTCACAAATCAAATACTGATATGCAGGCAGACCCTTTTTTGTTCTTTTCTTCTCCTTTAGGGATCTAATTCTTAGTAATATACCTCGAGAACACAAAAAAGTTCTTTGTTTCTAAGACTTTGTCTTTTGTTTTATAATTGATACAGATTTCCCCCCAATACATAAATGTTTAAAGCATCATCTATATTGCATCTTCTACTTGTTAAAATTTAAAATGTTGCAAATAGCCAAGAGCCAGTGCTTTAGTTACCAGCAACCCTGCTTACCCTGCACAGTCTTAATCAACTGAAAACACGGTCATAATACAATATAAATGTCATTATATGGGCTCACTTGCCATCCGTGGTGCACATTAGTTACCATTAAAAACATATTACCCAAGGATCTGGTGCTGAAGCAAATATTACATTCTAAAGCCCTTATCTAAAGGGCTTTTGGAACATACACAAGTTCCATAGATGAGATACAGGAACATGTAGATATGAAGTAAATGGCACTAATGTAACATTTATGCCTTAGCAAACAAAGGTGGAGGAAGCCATAAACTAATGCATAATTTCTTATCAGGGGAATATTCCCAAATATTTCAAACATTTAATTAGGGCCTGACTTCCAATTGGCAATATATAAATCCTGAATAAAATGGCAGAGACTAAAGATAAAAGCCCTGGTGCACATCCAATTGGTTACCGAGGCCTACAGCTACACCTTCACGAGAACCCTCCCACAGGCCCCCCTCCTTCCTCTTCTCACAGCCTCTACCTTCATTTAGATCCTTATTACCTCATTACTGTAAGAGCCTGGACTCCCCATCTCTGCTCCCTTTCCTTTCTAAATCACCTTTCTCATTGCTGCCAGAGTGGTCTTCATAATGTACATGTCTGACCAGACCATTCCCTTGCTCAAAAACCTTCAGAGGTTATTTATTGCTTACTGAAGGGGAAAAAACTCTTCTGATCCTGGCATTCAAAGCCCTCCACAACTGCATTCCATTAGTACAAGGATCTGTAGGCCAGCCATGAGAAAGCCAGTTCTAAGCCAATCACGAAACATGAAGCAATGTCCAAAAGAAGGTCCTGGATGATGAGACACTGATAGAAGCCTTTTAACCTAATTATGTACAACTCCCCTTCATGTTCTTTTCATTCCAGACAAACTGGACAGCCTGCTGTTCTCTGACCTCATCTTGTCTATGACTTGATGGTTGTTATACCTATCTTTCTTCACCTTCCTAAGATTAGCTTAGCTGCTGCCTCCTGCATGAAGCTTTCCCTGATCCCTCCTCCCTGATCCCCAAACTTGCCCACAGCTACAAATGTTCCTCCTACTTCTCAAATCTCTTACATAACTCTGTTCAGACTTTTCCTTTGCAGTTAGAATCATAAAATGATGGTGCTGGAAGGACTTAGGTAGTCACTTAATCCAACTGGTACATGAACTGGAATCTTGTCTGCAACATTCCTGACAAGCGACCTTTGTCTGAAGACTTTCCATGATGGAGGAGCTTGGGAACTCTGGGAAGCCCATTCTATTTCTGAATAGCTCAATTTACTAGGAATTTTTTCCTTATATGAAGCTGGAGTTTGCAGCTGCCACTTAGTGATCTCTAATTCTTCTCCCTTCTCCTTGAGACCAAGAAAACCAAGCCTAATCAATGCCACTTCCATGGAAGAGCTCTTCAGATACCTGAAGAGAGCTGGCGTGTTTTCCCCTAAGACTTCACTTTTCCAAGTTAAACCTTCCTCTGTAATTCCTTTTACAGATCCTAGCATAGCATGGGTTTGAGTTCATTTACCATCATGGTGCACCACCCCTCCTCCACGATGTACTGCAGCTGGTCAATGTCCTTTCTAAAAGGTTGTGCCAAGAACTGAACATAGTGCTTCAAATATGAGCTAACTAGGGCAAAGCCCGATTGGACTATAACCTTCCTCGTTCTGGACACCTAAAGACCATGTTTACTCTTCTGCTTGCCAAGTTACACTGCTGACTCAAATGAAGCTCACAAGCCACTAAAACCCCAAGGTCTTTCCCCCATGAACAGCTTTCCTGATGAATCTTCTCTCTTATGTGCTTGTTCAGTTTTCTTTTTAACACAGGTACTATAATTTGACGTTTATATCTGTTACATTTCATTTTATTAAATCCAGTCTACTGTACTAGCCTGTCAAGATCTTGTTGGCTCCTGTGTGTACCTACAAATACATACTCACAATATAGGAATGTGCAGATATTAGCTAAATGGTACTAATATTTACTTAGTCATTTAAGATATGACCTATCCATCTCTGCTTTGTGTCAACTGCAGAGCTGCATTCCATCAAAAGTCATTGATAAAAAAGCACACAGGACAAAACCTAAGACAGAGTCCTGTGGCACTCTACTGGAGACTTCATTTCAGGTTACTTTAAAGGCACACTAATCACTCCTTTACTTGTATTACTGTGGAAGAGTAGAAAAACCACTGGCCTAAAGATCTGGGTCTGATATTAACTAATGGTGGAACCGTGTACAAAAAACTTAAACTCTCTGAGACTTGCGTTTCTCCATTGGAAAATGATGATAATTATAATACTTAAGTTCAGACTTGGCACCTAGGTGACACAGTGGATAGAGAGTCTGGAAGTCTCTTAACTTCTGCTTGCCTCAGTTTCCCTAGTTGTAAAATGAAGATAATCATAGCATATACCTTTCAGGGCTATCAAATGAGATAATATTTGTACTTATCAGAGTGCCTGGAACATAGTTAATACTTAATAAATACTTATTTCCTCCCTTCCCTCTTCCTTCCCTTCCTCCTTTCTTTCCTTCCTTCCTCCCTCCTTCCCTCCCTTCCTTCATGATAAGGTTGTTGCAAAGAAAGTACTTCAAATACTATCAAATCTATTAGTATCATCTTATTTTCATCTTTTTGGGTGGAGTTCAGACAGAAGCTGTCCTGGAAGAAGTCACTATCTTGCTAGTGTTCTTTTATACTTAATGTTCTACAAGCTATTGCCTAGGTGAATAAAATAACTGCTTTGTGTAATTGAATAAAAGCATGGGGATGGATATAAGTTCATCTTTTGCAGACTCACTGAGAGCATCAGCAAGACAACTCTAGAAGCGGACCAAACAATGGAGATAAAAATTACCTTATGTCATTTTCATGAGATTTTGAATTCTTCTCCTTGGTCTCGGTAGCTTGAAAGGTTTTCATTTCACATCGTTGGAAGGTTATGAGTATCTGTTTTGGTGATATCTCATAAGAGTTGCTCTTAAATTTTTATTTTAAATTTTACATTCGGGCAATTACAGGAATCAGTTCTATCTGTGAAAATAGCCTAGTTAATTGAATGGTCCAGTACAGCTTATTTGTTAAATTATCAAGGATATTTTGAGGTATATACTTATAGTATATAGATTTGTTGTCTGTTCGTTTATGAAAGATAGTGAGCTTCTGATGCTTCATTCTAGCCACTAAGCTATGTGTTGCTAAGTATTCAATAGAGTATTAATTTGTGCAGCCTACAGCAATATGTTGTACTATCCCACCATTTTCTAGACTTATCTGAAGTGATCTAATATGTCCAGATTCCTTAAGGATAAGCCACCTATAGTTTCTATTGGTCATGATGTAATTCTGAATCATGGTCATAAACTTTGTTCCTAAAAACAAATCTACATGATGCAGCCATCTTGTTCGAAGCTTCTTTTCAAACATGTCATTGGCTGAGGTCTTGTGGATGTTGTCTATGTTGTCTATGATTCCATTCTTGGATGTTAACTATTTTGTAGGCTCCATCTAGAGGAGAGATAGTTTTGGTTACATTTGATAAATCTAACAGTGTGTCCCCATTTTAAGTCTTTTTTTGTTGCTCAGTCTACATTTTACAAAAGCATTTCCGTAAGATTTAAACCTGTTTGTCATGCACTCTGACAGTATCTATCAATCCTCATTCTCCTTTTTATCAGGAAAGAATTGATTTTTCTATACCTGCCTTAGGATGATGGGATTTATATTTTGTTAAAATTGTACGGGTTTTTGTTAGGATACTTTTCAAATTTGATATGGTCCCTTTTGCTGTTTTATAATATATGTTAAAACCAGTATTGTCTGAGTGTAATTGCTTTTAAACATGTTTTTCCCATTGAACATGGATGTCAAGATTCTGGTAAGTCTCTTGATATACCCAGTCACAGCTTCTTCCTTATTGTTCTTCTTGTGTTTTTTTTTTATTATCTCATATATTATTACTATCTTATCTTAGTAGACTGTGCATTCCTTGGGGGGGGGGGGCATATACTGTGTATTATTTCCTCCTTAAATCCCCATCATTTAGAACACTAATGGTAAGAATTTGTTGAGTTGAGTTGAATCCCCTGTGTGATGAAGTGCTGGGCATACTAAATCCTCAACACTGCATCTATTCATTTGTCTTGGCTTTAAGAGGCTCATACTGTTCTTTGGCCAGATAACAACAAACAAGATTGAGTTAAGGAGAGGGGGAACTTTGTGGTCTTTGAAGAGGACTTTGAAGAGGACAAATATTATGGTATGAGTTGGAACCATAATCTCTGTAAAAATCTTAATGGATACAAAAACCAGACATTTAGAGCCTTGTATGTGTTAGATTAATAGGAGGACTGGTGATACAGGTTGTTTCTCTTTTTTGGGAGTTGCATGCAGGAACAGTGCACACAGTCCTCGATTTTGCCTGGAGCAGTTGTTTCTAAAGATGATTCTCATTAGGGATTCAAACAAGTTACAAAGACCATTCAAAGATCTCTTTTATCAATCAATCATTGAAAGTGACTTTCCTAACTAATGTACAGACTCATCTTTTGAGGGTCATGAGATTTTCTTTCCTTTAGTCAATTATAATATTCAGCACTATAAAATATGATTTATTGATGGGAAATAAAGGTAGAACATCATGGGAATTGGCCTGGGAATCAGGAGACCTTCTACAAATTCCCTTTTGACTCTGGGCCAACCATTTAATTCTTTTGGTCTTCGGTTTGCTCACCTGCCTCATAAAAATAATCTCTACATTTCCTTTGCCTGTCTGTGCTGGAGTTGGAATGGATGGCTTCGAAAGTTCATTCCAGTCTAGAAAAGTATGCATTGTTGGATAAGTCTCAATTCTAGAATATTTTGGAGGAAATGCTGTTTTATTCTTTCCAAGTACACACACTAACTCCAATTGACTTCTGGGAATTATTTCTAGGTAGAGTCCTGCTGGCTCTGCTTGGATGAAAAGATAAGCACCCAACCCAGAGCCTTAATGGACGTCTGTTGAGTGAATGAAACTTGTTTGTGATTGAAAGCATTATAACATGTACCAATGAATGTACCAAAATCCTTAAAACTTTTGTTTCCCTAAATGAGGTAGTCATCTACAATCTCATGATCTTGTTTATTTAATGGTGATCATTTTTTTTAGCAACACCTTTCTTTAAAAGATAGTACAGGGTTTAGCATTCTTTTTAGCTCAAGCCCAATGTTCATGAGTTCTTAATTAATGTCCAAATTAATTAACTTGTGGTAGTATGTTTGTTTTTAATTAATATCTAATAATAATCATAATAGTGGCCTACTATGTGCCAGGTACTATGCTAAATGCTTTACAAATATTATCTCATTTGAACCTCACAACAAACATGGGAGGTAGGTAATAATATTGATTAATATTGATGATTTTCACATAAGTGAATGGCATAAAATATCATCATGGACATATACAACTAGAAAAAGAAATGGGCCAACCAAATTATGAGAAAGAGAGACTACAGATTGACAGTTATCAGAACATGACTTCCAGTTATGTTTATTATCTTACTTCATACTATTTTCCTTCATGTGTTCTCTGGTCCAATCAAACTGGTTTGCTAGATCTTATCTGTACATGATATTTTATCTCCTTCTGTGCCTTTGCACTAGTCGTCCCACACGTCTGGAATTTAGTCTCTTCTCATCTCCACCTCATAGAATACTAACCTTCTTTCAAAGCATAGTTAAGGCGATACCTACCACAGAAAGAGTGCCTAACATAGTGCTTCGCACGTATTTGAACTCATGGCATCCTGATTCCAGGTTGAGCGCCCCCTCACTGGTGGCACCTAGCTTCCTATTAATCACAATCTTCAAGTTTGTTATGCACATATAGTTGTACTCTAAACATAGCTCTTCAACTAAGCCAAATGCCTGATAGAGAGAAGAAAGAGAATTAGCCTTGAAGTCTGAAGACCTGAATTCAAGGTCTCTCTGTGTTCTTGACCAACTCTGTGACCACTGGGAAAATCACTCAGGTACTCTGAGCCTCTGTTTCCTTTTTGGTAAAATGGGAGTAATTATCCTTGCACTGCCTACCTTCACGAGGTTGTATGGGAAAAGCACTTTTTAATACAAATATCAGCTCCTATTTATTTATATTATTTATATGTTATCATATATAAATATATGTATTGTATATATATATATTATTTCTATATTAAACTAGGGGTGTCTAGGTAGCACAGTTGATAGAGTATGAGGCCTGGAATCAGGAAGACTTGAATGCAAATTGGGCTTCAGATACTAGCTATATAACCCTGGGCAAGTCACTTAACCACCACCAGCCTCAGTTTCCTCATCTGTAAAATGGATATAATACGTGCTTGTTGAACCTTGATCTAGTCCCAGTCCCATGGCTTTAGGCAGGAAAGCTGTCATTATTAGCCCAGTGTGACTGACGGAGCAGCTGAGTTCCAGAGAGGGTGAGTCCACAGAGCTAAGTTAATGGCAGAGGAGGACTTCTGATCTCCTGGCTCCTTATATAAGGAAGTGCTCCTTCCTCAGAACTGGGGTGCCTCCCTAAACAAGGTATTTTCATTTTGATATGAGGACTTTGTTTGTGGAAGGAATTTCAAAGCCTGTGGTGATCAAAGTGGGAAAAGGGATGATAGGATTTAACATAGTGCAGAAGCAGTGGTTTTCAAAGATGAGCTGAGCACATGAAAGGCTAAAGTCAGATGAGCTGGGGAACATGCCTGCCTTTCCAGATCCTCCAGCAAAATCTTCCTCTCCTCTACCCCCACCCCGCCTTTTATATTGTTCGGCTACCTCAATACCCCTGTCGTATTTCTAGATGTGGAATGAAACTTGGGAGCCGATACTTTGCTACTGAGAAAAAAAATGATTTTATTTCTTCTGGCAATAATAATAGTTAGCTTTTATGTAGTTTGCAAAGCACTTTATACATTTTATCCCATTTGATCCTCAAAACAACCCAGGGAGTTAGGTTCCATTATTAGACCTGTTTGACAGATGAGGACGCTGAGGCCCAGAAGGTTGAAGGGACTTGCCAGTGGTCACAGGCCTTCTTGACTCCAAGCCAAGCACTTTATCCACTGCACCAGCCAGCTGTCTACCTAATCCTTCCTCCCATGGCCCTCTGTAACAGATAGAAGGGGGGTTGGCTTTAGGTTGAGATCCAAGTGAATAAAAAGAAACCGGAAATCTTGTCAACATCACACATATTAAGCTAGTCACTTGACCTCTGCCTCAACTGCCTCAACTGTAAAAGAAGAAGAATATACTAAAGATGTCAGAGATGCCAAATACTACCCAACGTGGCCAGAACCAGATTAAAATGTAATTGGGAAATATTCAACAAATTAAATAAATATGCAAAAAACCCACATTAATGTATGGTTTTCTAAGTCAATATGCAGCCTGCAGGGATCCTTACGAATGGTTTAGTGGTCCCTGTTTCCATTCGGGTTTGAGTTTCTATTTTGAGTCTGACCACTGTACTCAATGACCTCCAAAGCCCTTACTACTTTGAAACCCACGTCTGGTGTCATCGTGATGCTATGTGTTTCCTCAGAAATACACTGACCAATGAATGAAAAGGTGAAGAAAGGTAATGGGATTAAAGTCCTCTTGGCAACTGCCCACGAAAGACAAAAAAGAAACTGATGGCTTGGGTAGGCCTGTGGACAGTGGATAAAATAGCAAAACGAAATAAAGAATGCCCAAGATGAAAAGGGAAATCTTCCTAACCATCAGGAAAAACAAATCAAAGGAAATCTCAGGCATCGAGAAGAAGCGGCTTGGTGCAGTATAGAGGGCAATCAATGGCTTTTGAATCAGGAAAACCTGGGTTCAAATCCGAGCTCAAATACTTACTAACTGTGTAAGCTTGGGGAAATCACTTCATGTCACTTGACTCACTTGTCTCATCTGTAAATTGTCGGGCTTGGGTGCAATGACCTTCAAGGCCCCTTCCAGCTCTAAATCTAAGATTCTCTGAGTGGTGTTTCCATCCATTTCCAAACTCCCCCTCATTTCCTTCCAAGGACTGCACAATCAGAACTCTGTCCCAAGTCTTTGTGTTTCCTTTTACTTATGGATGATGTGCCTGACAAATACCCACATAAAATGCAAAGACGTGTGAAAGGAAGAGATGTGGAGAGGACTGTTTTCCATCTCCCCATAATAGCGTTTCAATTTGGTACCTAAATAAACAATCTATTTCAGTGGCTACCCTTTGATATCTCCAATGTTCCCTTCTGTTATTTCTGGCAGTTCCCAATCCTGTGATGTGATTAGAGAGGATGATTACACTTACATAACACCATCAAATTAATTTGCAGCTGAGAACAGCAGCAGCAGGAAATCATTGGAGTTCTCAAACCTCCCTCCCTCCCTCCCCTCCACCCCTCCCCCTTCTACAGTTTATTTAAGTGACATCAAGGGATTAGAGCAAAGTCGGTCAGTAGAGCACTGCTGGGAAAAACAACCAAAACATCAGCCCTGACCTTGTAAACTAAAGAGGAACATAGCAAATAATGAAAAGCCCTTGTCCCGGCTCTGCTGAGAGAAACAGCAGATGAATCAGCTTCCCCAACACATTTCCATCTGAAAGATGCATGCAGATCCGAGGAGGAAACAAACTGTACCCTTCAGTAGGGACACAGTCCATTTTCTCTCCCATGTCCAGCCAGCGAAGGAGCACCAATACATGAGAAAGTAAGACAGCTCCAAATGTGGGTACCTCTTCCTTTAAAAAAAGGGGTGGGGGAACATTTGTTTGTCTTAAATGGAAAAGGTAGTTGGAGTATTTAACCCCAGGAAGACTAACAAAAGATGGACAGTCAAGCTCCTTTTGTAGGAGATGCGATACTCATATAATCCTTTCCCTTTTCTTTTCCTTCCTTCCTTCCCTCCTTTTCTTCTTCTCTCCTTCCCTTCCTTCTCTCCCTCTTTTCCTTCCTTCCCTCCTTTCCTCCTTCCTTTCTTCCCTGGTCTAATGTCCTTCAGACACTATTGTGTGTAATCATACAAAACTCCTCTAGTGTGATACGCTTGATGGAGCATTGGCCTAGTAGTCTGAAGGCCTGAGTAGTAGTGTGCCTTTGCACCAATTATTACTCTCAGACCTTGAGCAAATCATTAATCTCGATGCCTTGGTGAAGTGGAAAAAGCACAAAATTTAGAGCTGGAAAATTTGGGTTTTAATCTTGTTTTTTTTTACTTACAAACTATATGACTTTGGGCAAGTTTTCTAACCTCAGTTTCCTCATCTGTAAAAATAAGGGGGCTGAACTAGATGATCCCTAAGCCCATTCTAGCCATAAACCCTAATGACCTATAAAACCCTATTTCAGTGCAAACCCAGGACCTGCCGGTAGGTGACTATGGCCAAGGTGTTGTTTTCATCTGTAAAATGGGATTAAATATAGTTTTCCCTGTCTATGTCATAGGGTTATTTTAGTTGTAATCTCTACATCTCAGATTTATCCTGAGGATCAAATTAAATAATATATGTGAAAAGACTTGAAACAAACTCTAAGGCATTATGACATCAAAGAATTGTCATTTCTTTAGTGGGGGAGCTCCCTTCACTGAAAGAGGTGGCAACCCACTAAAAGTCCTTAAGCAAAGGCTGGGTGATCATGTTTCCAGGATGTTGTAGAGCGGATCCTTGTTCATCTTTGGAGTGGACCATACTAGATAGCCTCTGAGGTCCATTTGTCTCTGAGGTTTGGAACTCTGTCCAAAACTTGGCAACAGAAATCTTAATGTTTCCTCTCTAAGGACTTCAGGAGACTTCTCTGTAGACACAAAGCACTAAGAGTCAGAAATGGGATATGAACCCAAATCTTTCTGACTTCAGGCCCAACATTCTGTACTATGTCTTGTTGCCTCTCTAAGGCAGCAGTAACATTTGTCTATATACCTCTCTCTCTCTCATATATACACTCTCATACTCTCTCTCATACACTCTCTCTTGCTCTCTCATACCCTTTCTCTCTCTCATACACACACACACTCTCTCTTTCTCCCTCTCATATACACACTCTCTCATACACTCTCTCTCTCTCTCACACACACACACACACACACACACTCTCTCTCTCTCTCTCTCTTTCTCTTTCCCTCTCATATATGCACTTTCTCATATACAGACTCTCTCATACTCACACACACTCTCATATATACTCTCTCTCATATACACCCTCTCTTACTCTCTCATACACATACTCGCTCTCTCTCTCTCTCTCTCTCTCTCTCTCTCTCACACACACACACACACACTCTTTCTCTTTCCCTGTCATGTACAGACTCTCTCATACATACTCTCTTTCTCACACACACACACACACACACACACACACATACTCTCTCTCTCTTTCCCTCTCATATACAGACTGTCTCATATACACACTCTCTCATACACACACACTCTCACATATACTCTCTCATACACTCTCTCTCATATACATACTCTCTTACTCTCTCATACACACACACACACACACTCTCTCTCTCACATACACACACACACACACTGCAAATATGAACCAGCTTTTATACCTACCATTTGAATACTACTACCTCGGACATGATCTGACTGTGTGACACTAGGCCAGGGACTTAACCTCTCTCTGCCAACTTACTAAGACTAAGTTGCAGAGAGGGTGGTGTTCTACAGTGATAGAGGGTTTTCTTTACCTGTACTAATGAAATAACAGGTCCAGTACCTGCCCCTATCTCCTAATCTAATACTTGTATGATGAGGCCTTTGGAGCATGCTCAGCTCACCCAATGTGGAGGCACCCCTAAGACTGCTTGTCTGAACATACTAAGATTTCTTAAGATGGCTGCACTTATTTTGTTTATTCAGCCAATCAAAGGATCACCCATTCACAATGGGTAATCACTCGTCTTAGGAAATATGGAAATGCTCAGACAAGACCCCTTCGGGGTGTCTCCATATTGGATGAACTAGGCCCATAACAGGGCATAAAGGCCCCATTACCCTAAGAATTGGTCCATAATATCAGTGTTTTGTACTATTTGCATGGCACCTTATATTCCACAAACTGTCCCATCCATTACCTCCTTTGATCTTATGCTATTATCACCTTCATTGGACAAATGAGGCAAGAGGCAGATTAACTGACCCAAGGTCCTGGATCCAGGAACTGACTCTTGGTCCTATCCTTTTTACATGATACCACACTCATACTCCAGAAGAATGAGACTCAACATGGTCAGAGACCCACTACCTCTTCATAAAACTACCTCCCCAAATAGGAAGCTATGTTAGGCCTTGAAAGTTCCTAAGAGAAAGTATCACAGAGGCCAAGTTCCAGTGATTCCAAGACTCCTTCTTCGTAGTGTTCCAGTCCACGGCCAGGCCTGGTGGGAGACTGAGCATCACTAATGCTTTGTTTTCAGTTGCAATCTCTATTAATTAAGTGATGTGACTAGACACTGTCAACTGAATCAGAATGGAAACAGACGTTCTCTGGATGTGCCAGGGCTGGCTGGCTGGCACTCTGCAGGGTTTTCTGAACTTGTATCCTTTGATCATCTTTCTACTCTTAAGCTTGGGAGAGATTATCTTTGGTTTACCCATCATCATCATCATCATTATTAAAGGAAAAGTAGCATCCTCTTCGCCAGATGCTTCGTGGAGATGTTTTACTTCAGCTTGGCTTTTATATAAGTGTCTGTGCCTTGAACACAGTGACAACACAAAGCCCAACAGCCTTTACTGCATATCTAAATCATTACCCAGAGGCAGTGCCCTGATCCTCAAGAAAAGAAAGTGGCTCCCACCCAGCCAAGTGGGGCAGTTCTGTGTTCTGAGCAATGTGCCCTAGGGCCTAAGAGTGTGGGAAAAAGCCTTTGGGAGCAGTTGTGGGACACAAAGAGGCAAGGATACCTTGTATTGCTTATGAGGTCAAGTAACTTTGATGAAAGACTACTTCAGCAGGGCTTGAGACTACTGAGGCAAACTGAAGGGAGACCGAGGCTGTTATAAAACAAACCAACAACAACAATAAAACAAAACCCTGCTACTGATGAAAAAGAGGGCAGGAATCCTCCTGGCTGGCTGGCTACCTCGATGGGCTTCACTGTACTATTGTTGGGCTAACCACCTAGCTACTTCATTTTGCCAATGCATACAGAGAATAAGAACAGAGGAAACTCAAACCAAAGAAGGTCTTTCTTCTCTCTTTGGATTGTAGCAGATTCACAAGAGGAGAGTTCAGATTTCTTTCCCTTTCATTTAAAAAAAAATCTTCTAAAAAAAAGTCCATTGCTCTAGGGTGTTTCATATCTCATTCAAATGAGCCAACAGATTGGAAAGAAATCCAAAGCCCACTCTGCTTCCTCTCCCCATAATCTCATGCACCAAAACAGTAAACAAAACAACCAACACATTTTATCACCTAATTCTGGATAAGGACTGTTAGGCAAGAAGACGTTTCTTGGATAAGAACTGTGGCTTGTAGCATATACGAATTTTTGCCCAATCAAATGTCATGATAATGTACAAAGAGCAGCCTTAGGGGAAAAATGGAAAAATATTCCTAGTCATTTCTTCACTATGCTTATCTTTCTCTGTTTCCATCCCCTTGCTTCTGTGACACCAGATTTAAAAAAAATTGCTTACTGTTATTCAAAGCTTGCAAAGAGCAATATAATTTTTAGACAGTTGACAATGACACCATCTCTTCTGCCTATAACACACACATCAGTGACTTTCTCACTTGATGATATAAGACTGTGGGGCATGAGGATTAAAAGTCCAAATTTAACTCCATTAATTCTTAGGTTTTTTTTTTTACAAAGTGGTAGTTATTCACATCACATAGATTCATAATCATAATTCTCATGTGCACAGAACTAACCCTATGAGGTAGCTAGTCCAAAAAAATAATTATTCCCATTTTAGAGATGAAGAAATTGAGGCTCAGCAAGGGGAAGTACAATGCAGGTCTTCTGAAAGCAAATCAATCCAGCAAGGATTTATTAAGCATTAATTATTATTTATTAGCCATTGTGCTTTGCACTTTGTGGTGTCTCTTTCCACTCAAGAAGGCATTGTGATACAGTAGAAGGAGAAATGAATTAGTAGTCAGGAGTATTTGATTCTAATCTGGGATCTGCTACCAGTTTGCTAGATGAACTTGGAGAAGTCACCTAACTCACTGGGTCTTGCTTTTCTGTGACATTAAGGTACTGGACTAGAGGATCTCTAAGCTTCCTTCCAGTTTTAACTGAGTCAAGTCGATACAATATAATGCAAGAAGCATCAGAACATTCTCCAGGAGATTTTGGTTCTACTGATAACAACCTTAGGGAATATATTCTGTGTTTCCTATGAAGAAACCTGGGGCAGCTAGGTGGCACAGTGGATAAAGCACCAGCCCCAGAGTCAGGAAGATCTGAATTCAAATCTGACCTCAGACACTTACTAGCTGTGTAACCCTGGGCAAGTCATTTAACCCTGCTTGTCTCAGTTTCCTCATCTCTAAAATGAGCCAGAGAAGGAAATGGCAAATCACTCTGGTATCTTTGCCAGGAAAACCCTAAATGAGATCACAAAAAGTCAGATATGACTGAGACAACTAAACAGCAAGAACAATGAGGAAGATAATAGCTGTCTCTGCTTACCTCATTGGGGCATTGGATGATGAGATGTCAGAAAACACTGGAATGAATGACAATAAGTCTAGAAAGTTCCTTTGACAAGGCCTCCAACTTGGTTAAAGGCTAGGGTGATAGTATAACAGAGAGAATCCTGGATTTGTTGTCTGAGGATACTGCCTCAAATTCTGGCTCTGGTACTTGTTAACTGTATGAATTTGAGAAAATCATTTTGCTTCTCAGTTTTGGCATCCATAAAATGGAAGCCAGGGCTGTGTCCTGGACCATCCCTTAGGTGCCCATCAGCTCTAAATCTTAGAATGAAGAGTTCTAAAATGGAGCTTATCGATTTGGAAAGTCCTTCCACCAATGAAGATCACAGCCCATCTATACTCTCTCATCCTGAAAGACTCTTCTCCAAATCTGCCAGTTAAGTTCATCATGGGGGTTCACAGGCAACAAGCTGGCAGCTTTTCTCGATTTCTGATGGTGTGAAGGTACCCGTGGAAGTCCTTTCCACCTGTTATCCCTGATTTTCTTCATATGACCAGCCCATTTTCTCTTCCTGTCCTGCAATTCCTTGATGATGTCTTTTACTTCGTTCTTTGGGGTTCCCCATTAGTTATGTTTCGGCCTGCTCATACCTTCCTGTTTTCACATGCCATCTTGGCTCTGCCCTCCCTGTTCATACCCTCCATGTGCTTGTTCATTACCTTTTGTGTAGTTCTCCTTCTGAGTTCCTGTGGTGATCTCTGTTTCGTTGTTGTACAGTAATGCCAACAGAATTTTAGCATTAAAAAGATGGTCCTTTGCTTTCATAGGAAACTTGGGGTCAGCAGAGAGCTTTGCAATTTTGCAATTTACCAAAGACACTCCTCTCTACTCTTCTTCCCCTATACAACTCTGGGCCCAACTTGTCCTTTTGGACTGTCTGTTATAAACACATTTAGTGGTTTTTCAGTCATGTCTGACTCTTCTAATCCCATTTAGGGGGGATGAGATACTGGAGTGGTGTGCCACTTCCTTCTCCAGTTCATTTTACAGATGAGGAAACTGAGGGAAATAGGATTAAGTGACTTGCCCAGGGTCACACAGCTAGTAAGTGTCTGAAACTGGATTTTAACTCAAGTCCTCCTGACTTCAGGGTCAGTGCTCTAGCTGCTGTACCACCTAATACATACCAGTGAATAAACTCTATAGGGTAGCTATCAAAAGGAATATTGAAAGATGGGCAAGAGACATTTTACATCTACTTGGACTTTCCTATTTGGATGGACTCCTTTGAGTGATTATAAAGCTCTTCCCAGAGACTCTGGAATGTTTTGAGGGCTTGAAGCAATGAACATAATATCATCCTCACACAAGAGCACCTGAAAGTGGAGGACCTCATCATGTACAGTGAATCTCACTTCAACTTGGACTCTGCCCTGGGTCTCCTCCATCGCAGCAGTTTGGTGAGGCTACATCTCCCTACCTGCCTCATGTTTGTAGTGAGAGGTCTGCTGAACAGGGTTATTTCTATTGTTATATGTTCCAAGGAATCTTGAATGGTTCTAATGCATGAATGGGAAACACCTTATGGTAAAAGAGACTTCAAGGTGCCTTTTTGTTGTATTGAATCAAATATTCCCCCACCTCTAATTAGCCATAAGCAACATGGGGTCTTATACTTCCTTCAACTTTCAGTTTATTGTGAAATAATTAAAGATGTGGTCTATTGTTGAGCATCACTTACTTATTAAAGCCTCTTTGCTCCTTACTAATACCGTTATTAAAGATGCTCTCTCTTTTTGTATAGAAGACTCAAAGATTTTGAATAAATGAGAGAGTAGGCATATAAATGGAGAGATATTGATGGTCACTCAGTTGTGTTTTTTGATAGTAATAAAATCTAACCTTTTTCTATGCCTTTGGTATCTTTTCCTACTTCAGATATCTTGTATTTTGGTACCTCGATACTCTCACAATTATCTTTCCTTTAGCATGGCTTTCCCCTGTATACATTTGGTCCAATCCTGTTGCTTTTTCTGTCTTTGTTCTTTAGTGCTATTTCTACTTCCTCTTGAATCATATCTAGGACTGTGATGTAAGGATCTAAGTGACATAGCCTTTAAAGAAAAAAATTGTTGTGATTTTTCAAAGCTTTCCAATTTTTCTTCAGTTTGTAGGACACCTTTCATTTTCATCCTTGGATGCCCTTGGTATGACTTCCAGAAAGATCTACTCCAATGCCTAACTGTGGTGTGGAAGTTACCCTGAGTTCCCATGCCTTTGCCAGTGAATTATAAGCTGTGGCACATTCTACCATTCTGAGAACGCTTCACGTATGACTCTTGAAATAGACTAAGTCTCCTTTCTGAAGAACAAGCTAGCTAATGACAGAGAGGCTGGC
This sequence comes from Trichosurus vulpecula, assembly GCF_011100635.1. Taxonomy (NCBI): domain Eukaryota; kingdom Metazoa; phylum Chordata; class Mammalia; order Diprotodontia; family Phalangeridae; genus Trichosurus; species Trichosurus vulpecula. Next base: position 144,594,226 of record NC_050580.1, read on the forward strand.
TATTTGGTGAGGATTTTTTTTTTTTGGCTATGGTAGCACATGAAATAAAGAAAAAATAGTACTTAGTAATGTCTCTTTCTGTTTCTTCAGAAGAGCAGCAAGAAAGGGGGTCAAGTATCACATGGTTTTTAGATTGTCAAACTTAATTTGACTCTTGGCACTATCAATTGAGGTCCTTGTCCAATGACAAACAAGTACATATATTATTGTAGGATTTGAATTATATCAATCTTCAGGTTCTTGCTTTAAATAACATCAGAAGAAAAAAGAGGGTTGCAGTTAAAAAGAAGGGAAGCTCAATGGTTTTCCCTGGAGAGTCAAAGAAAGGAGTTTGTTGAATGGGTTTTATTGTATACTCCAAAACCTCAAGAAACATTATTTTATAGGATATTTGGTCATCCTCAAAGTGCCCCAGGTAACTGTCTTGGGCTATTAAGTTACAGACAGTGCTATCCTATTGGTAATGAGAGCTTTCTCATCTAACTCTGTCAACAAAATCACTGGCCTAGTCCCTAAGCCTATTTGGTCATCATAAATTAGAGTACTGATAAGTATTTGCAAAGAGAGCACCATGAAAATATTTGTAGCTTATATAACAACAATGGCTACTGAGGATAAAATGTTAGAGAAATTCTATGATGAACTTGAGAAGACCTTCCAGATTGAATAAGCATATATTTTGATATTTGATGACTTCAATGCACAGATGGGAGAAGGGGAGAATGGGGGAAAATACCTGAGAAAGCATGATTCACAAAGAAGGAATAAGCTAGACTAATGAGAGATTTCCCAGAAGCCTCATCTTTAGATTATTAATACATCCTTTAAAAAAAAGGTAAAGAAGTACTGGACATAAAGAATAAAGTATTATTTTCTGACAAAATCAAGCACTTATTATTGATGTATCGATGTGGCAGGTATTCCTGAATTAGCTGTCTGTGTACGGTCAGACCATTAAATTCACCAAAGACCAGAATTAACAAAAATTCATAAGAATAATGGGAAAAAAAGATAGGGCATACAATCCAAATAGCTTAACCTGAACTACCAAAGCAAGCAACTGGAAATTTAAAATGGGAAATGGACAAGAGAAATTATATTGACTAATAACTTTGTCCAGAATTTTAACCAATGTAAATGAATTGATATAACAAGGAGAGCACAAGAGCCCAGAGGATGTTAGGTGACAAACATTCGACTTCCCTGCCAAATGGAGAGAGATGACAGCCAAAGGCAACAACAGGTTAGAATATAAAGTCATTTGTCAAATCTTATGAAGGAGGATGATGGACAATTATGAGTACTACCATTTCATAAAGAAGAGAGAGTCAGCAGAAGTTCAAACTAGTAGAAGGAAAGCAGAATGTGGTGAAATTATAATGACCCAACTTGGTCCTAAAGAAGAGGGATGAGGAGCAGGCACATCCCTCCCTCCATTCTTTGCAGAGGTAGGGGACTATATAGGCATGGAACACTGCCAATGTCAGTTTTGATGCATTGATTAATTTTTCTGTACTGTTTTCTTTCACTTTTAATTTTTTGTTATAAGGACTGGTTTGTGGGTGGGAGAGATATGGTGGGCAATGTAGATGAAATAAAAATGTAAAATATTAATAAAATTTATTTTAAAAAAGCTTGGCAAGATATCAAACTAAGCAAAGGCATGTCAAGGGTGTTCAAGAATAACAATAATTTTAAAAAACCAAAAAAATAAAATAAAAGAAATAAATTAAAAAAAGAATAACATTAATTGACATTTATAGAGTGTTTAAAGGTTCATAAAACACTTTATAAACGTTAATTTATTTGGGCTTCACAACAATCCTGAAATAGGTGGTGTTATTGTTATAATTATTCCCATTTTACAGATGAGAAAACTGAGGCTGAGAGAGGTGAAGTGCCTTAGCCATGATCCCACAGCGAAGTGTCTGAGGCAAGAGTCGAATCTAGGTCTTTCTGACTCCATGTACAGCACACTTACTGTCCAGGGTCTCTCAACTAGCCTTATTTAGAAATATTGTCAATAAAAACCAAATGTTGTGTTCGTATGCCTAAAATAAATGCAATTTTAAAAAGCCATTTATTAAGACCTGCTCTCTGCAAAACACTGCCAAGGCACTTGGACAGAAAAAGAAAAAAAAATAGTGTCTTCTCTCAAGAGGCTTACATTGTTCTGAGAAAGGCCATATTGAATCAGACTAATAGTTTATCCACCTCAGAATTCTATCCTTGACATTTTGTGAAAGGCCATGATTTTCCTCATGATATCCCTAGCTTTCCTTAACAATCTGGTGGATCTGTCACTATTTATTTATCTAATTCTCCTGAACCTATAGATTCAACTCATACCAACTGTAGGGGAAGTAAGTTCCCATTGCATAAAGTAACATTTTCTTATATTTATCCTAAAATTATCTCTTTTTTGTTGTTCTATTGATGTTGTTTTTTTTTAAACAACATTGTCTTTTCCTAAAATACCCCTTAGGCTGCCATTCCCTCTCCTCCCATCTTAAGTTAAGCCACGAAGGAAGCCTGGGTAGGAGAGCACATTGCAGGCATGAAGGTCAGCCAGTACAAAAGAATGGAGGCGGGAGATGAATGAAATGTTATTCACTGGAGGCAAGAGACTGAATGTTGCATTCGAGGAATGGCAAGTAGCTATGCTTAGTGGCTGGAATGCAGTTTGTGAAGGGAAGTAATATGAAACCAACCTGGAAGACAGGTTTTGAGCCAGATTATGAAGCCTTTTAAATGCCATACAGGAGGATCCCACGTAGTGATTTAATTTTGGAGTCAGAAGAAATGATGTTAACGTGTTTGTTCTTATTCGCATGCTTAATTAACAAATACTCTAGTCCGGCTACACTAGTCTACTAGACATTCTCCAAATGTGGTTCATGCTTTTTCCTATCTGGAAAAAGCTCATGTTCTTTCATCCTTTTGACTTTCTCTTCCTGCCCTCTCTTCCCCATCCCTTCTTCTAAAACTCTATTCCCCTTCAAGATCCAGCTTAAATCTCACTTCCCGCAAGGAGCTTCTCATCACTACTGTTGGAAGTAATATCTCCCTCTTCTAACTTATGGAGTATGCCACCCATATGATGCTTACCCTATTGATTAATATTGTATTATTTGTACAATCATTTACATGTACAATTATTTTTATAATCATGTACATATGTACATATAAAATCATGTACATATATATACATATATACACAATATATACTATATATAATATGTATGTATATATACACACAATCTTGTACATATCAATACTTTGATATGTCGACAAAATCTGTGATCGCACTCTTGTGGGCACTCCCTCAGGGGTAAAGGTATGAACTTGCTTAGGCCCTCTCATCCCTTGGGAGTTTTGTCCATGTATATCCATAAATCTTCTGCTGAAGACCTACCCAATGAATTGAAGGCCTTCCTCTGGTTCTTATAATATAAAAAAGACAGATGGCTGTTCATCTATTATCCTCTTTCACTACATGACTAACCCACCTTCTTTTCCAACCAGTCTTTGTCTTATCTGTTCCTTCTTGACTACATTATTGTTTATAAAATGCATCGGCCTACTTATATCTACCACATGTCTCCATTACCCTTTGGATCATTCGAAATCACATGTCTTCTGAGAACAGGGTATTCCATGCCTTCTGGCCACATAACATCCCTGGCAGATTATGATATAAAGTTAGAGGAGCAGCCTGTTCAATTACTCCATCACCACATATCTCATCCACGTGCTACCGATGAACAACGAGTTGGGCCCAGAACTTGATATAAGGAGAATAGAATGAATCACGGAAATTACAACACTTTCAATGACTCTCCAAGCTCCTTGCTGCTGCAGAAGCCTATTTTTGATACCAATATTTTCTTGATATCTGTCTTATCTCTACAAATTGGTTTGGGCAGAGACCGTTTCCTACTCTTCTTTGATACCCACCTCCCAAGCCCTCCCCAAACTGTTCACATGCACAGGGTATATAGTATAACGCTTTTCTCAATAAATACTGAATAATCATTCTTTATGTAAACCATTTTGCCTTTCCTGAATGGATTATGTTTTATGGTATAGTGGAAAGTGTTGGATTTGGTGCGAGAGGATCTCGGTTTGAATCTTATTTCTGTTACCCCTGCTACCTTGGTTAAACCATTTACTTCTCTGGCTTCCTCATCTGTAAAATGAGGGGGTTGGATCAGAACACCTCTAAGGTCTCTTCTAGGGCGGTGGCGTAGTATTGGCCTAATCAGCCACAGCCAAATACCCTGTACCCTGACCCCAATGTCGTGATGTCATTGGTCCTCTTCCAAAAAAAGAAGGATGAACAACATTTACGACAGGTGGCGCAATGGTCAGAGTGTTGGACCCGGAAGTTGGGAAGACTCATCTTCCTCTTTTCAAATCTGACCTCAGACACTTCCTAGCTGTGGGACCCTGGGCAAGTCACTTAACCTTGTTTGCCTCAGTTTCCTCACCCATAAAATGAGCTAGAGAAGGAAATAGCACTCCATTCAAGAATCTCTGCCAAGAAAACCTTAAATGGGGTCACCAAGAGTCGGACATGATGGAAAAACAACTGAACAACAAGGTCCTTTTCAAGTGTAAATCAATGATCCTATGTGCCTAACAATTCAGGAAGACAATCTTTTTGTTAGTTTCTACCAACTCAGTGGGTATGGATGGGAGACACACCAGTCTGTACTTCCCTTCTTATGGACGGGAGTCAGAGTGGCAGTCCTCCAGTTCCCTAGCACAGTAGTCTTTTGTAAGAAATTACACATTTTGGCCAACAGTCCCACAATTTCACCCTTGAGTTCCTTCAAGACTTGGGCAGGAGCCATGTGTTCCAGTGATTTATTGACATCTAGTCTGCCCATTCCAGAACATCCTGTTCATTTACTGCTATTTGTTCCAATACTCCCAACTTCACTGTTTCAAAAGACAATCGGGCAGTGGGAACTTCCCAAATACCTTCCTCAGCAGAGAGTGAAGCAAAGGATTCACTGAATCTCTATGAGGGCACCTTCCAGTCTGGGAGGACCAAGTGGGCTCACCTGAACCTCTGGCTGCTTTTTATGACTCCAATATATTTAACAGAACCTTTTAGTAATGAATCTGGCTTCCTTTTTTGGAATGCAATCTTTCACTTCCCCCCAACCCCCTTTACTAGGAAGCCAAATCCAATCAATTCAGTTAATAAACTCACTCACTCAATACCCATTTTTTAAGCCCTTACTATGTGCCAGGCACTGTGCTAAGCTCTGGGGATGCAAAAAGAGGCAAAGAGATCCCTGTTCTCAAGGAGCTCACAATTGAATGGATTAGACAGCCAAACTGCCAAATCCATCTCTTCTACAACCAATGTCTATTGGAATATTCCCTTCCTTATATTCATGCTGTTGCCACTCTAGCGGAGGCTTGTGCGGGCTTATCTTCTTTCACTTGGATTATTGTAATAGTCTCCTAACGGACAGGCTTGACTGTGTCATTTCCCTGCTCAAAATGTTTGGTAGCTCCTTGTGCCCATATGATAAAATACAAACTGCTTAGTGCAGCATCTTGGGCCTTTACAATAAGGCTCCAACCTGACTTTCTACTCTTATTTCAGAGTATTCTTCATGCACTCTATCTTTCAACCAAACTATCCGGTTTCAGTCAGCATTCTCCTACCTCTGTTCATTTTTCCAGGTCATCTCCTATTTCCATGAAGTACTCTCTCTTCACTTTTCTGCTTGGTGAAATCCTTTTCTTTCAAGACACAGCTCAGGGGCTGCTCCCTCCATGAAGGGCATTCCCAGATTTCCCCAGCTAGAGCAGAGATGTCAAACATATGGCCCACAACACTCCTGAGTGTGGTTCGAACTAGATTAAAATGTAGTTCCTATTTAATTTATTTATATAAAAAAAGAAATACAAGAACATGTGTGGTTTTCTAAGTTAATATGTGGCCTGCAGGGATCCTTATGTATGGTTTAGTAGCCCCTGTTTCTACTTGAGTTTGATATCACTGTCCTAGGGCACTTTAGATCTCTCCCTTGGTCCCATCCCCTTTATTTATACATAGATTAGCTTGAGATATACCGCTATTCACTTGGAAAATTTTTTTTCATGCACAAAGATTGTTTTATCATCTCTGTATGCCCAGTGCGTTACACATAGTAGACACTTAATACATGTTTAGTGAATTTTAACAACAGAGACAAGTTTGTTATTATTATCTGAAATTTATATAAAACTTGCCAACTACAAAACACTCTAAAGACATCTCACTTGATTCTCACAACTCAATGGATTATAAACCTTTTTTTATGGCAGAGGAAACCATAGGATAATAGGCTTAGAATCTGAAAGAACTAGAGAGATACTTCCTTGTCCATTTGGCCAATTTTATTTTTTAAGGAATTATTTTCTTCAGGGAATTTTTTCCCATTTTGTTAATTGAATTTATAAAAGAATTCATCAATTTTTTCTTCTACCTCTCTAATCTGATTTTTAAAATCCTTCTTGAGCTTTTCCAAGAATGCTTTGTGGGCTTGAGACCAGTCCATATCCTCCCATTTTACAGATGAGGAAGCTGACATGTAGAGAGGGTAAGTGATTTGCCTAAAATCAGCCAGGTAGGAAATGTCAGATGCAAGATTTGAACTTCTAGCCCTCTGACTCTGATTTTCCACTGTACTAGGATGCCATCGTCAAGTGGCACAAAGGTTAAGTGATTTGCTCATGGCTACAAAATTGATAAATGGCAGCATCAGGACTTAGACTGAAGTTATAGGACTACAAGTATGGAAATCTACATGAGCGTTTCCCAATAATATATTGGGAGTCTGGATGTAGAGGGCTGTCCAATAATATGTGTCTGCATGGAATTTAATGTTTTCAAAGCATGTTTCATTCTATTTTTTCATAGATATATTGGCTAGCATCTAGTTCAATCTTGCATTTTACAGATGGGGGTACTGATGGTCAGAAAAGTTAGATGACTTGCTCCAGGCCATTTTCTGAAGCATTGTTGTTCAGTCATGTCTGACTCTTTGTGACCCCATTTGAGGTTTTCTTGGTAGAGATACTGGCGTGGTTTGCCATTTCCTTCCCCAGCTTATTTTATAGATGAGGAACCTGAGGCAAACAGGGTTAAATGACTTGCCCAGGGTCTCACAGCTAGTAAGCATTTGAAGTCACATTTGAACTCATGAAGATGAGTCTTCCCGATTGCAAACCCAATGCTCTATCCGCTGTACCACCTAGCTGCACACTCATGGTCACACGGCTAGTTATGACAGAGTCAAGCCAGGGTGGGGAAACTGCACCCCCGAGGCCAATGTGGTCTTGAGGCCGCAGGTTCTGCACTCCTGCAAGGCTATAACCTAAAGGCCATACCTCCATTCAACAGTCACAATATTCGAATTAGGTCAATTGACTACATGCCAATCAAACGACTTTTGGACTACCAGGAAAGCCTAATCGATATAAAGTCAGTTTGGTGGCCTTAGGTACTGTCTAATGTATTCTGCTAAGATGTGTATTTACAGAGGAGGCGAGGGAGAGCAGGAGGCTTCTCAGTCAGGGAGCTCCCACCTGCTAGTGGCTTGCCCAGATTTTGTTTGAGGGCAAACATAGAATTACAAATAAATACATGCAGCATTTCACATTGCATGCTCAAAAAGTTTATGTTGCAGAATTTTATCCTTAGATTAATTAGCGTTCCCACTACAAGACCCTTGACTCAAACCCAGCCTGAGGTGAATACCAGTGCCACCACTGTAGCAATTAATATATCACTAAGAAAGAAAGAAGGGGAAAAAAAAGACCTTTGAGTCAGTAGCAACCACAATTCCCACAAGAGTATAATGAGGAAGCTGAGTAGTTTAAAGGATTAAATATTGGCATTTCGCTTTTAGGATCACATTTTGCATGCAACCACAGTTCCAGACCTGAAAGACTGGCCGTCTCAGATTTGACCAAAAATGTACAGTAATCCTCCCATAATGTAATCTGACATCGTCTCTCCTCCCTGATTAACTACTTCAGGGTACGCCTCAGAGTCATGAATGTCCATTGGTTCCCTGAATGTATAAATTGTCAAATGTATAAAATGTCAAATTGGCTTGTGAATACCCAATATTTCATCTCTCACCTTTGTGTCTTGGCATCAGTAATGTCCCATGTCTGGAATGAAGACCCTCTCCACGTCCAATTTATACAATTCTTCACTTCTTTCGAAGTACAGCTTCAAGCGCCACCCCCTATAAGAGACCTTTCCTGATTCCCCCACCCCACCCTAATCATTGGCCTGCTTCCCTTCTTGAAATTACTGTTTTGCATTTCATAGATGATACATATATATATATAAATGATATTATCATAATTTAAGTATGTTACTATATCAAAATATACATATATATACATATATATATACACATAGATATAGATATGTACATACACATACATACTCATGTGAATGCTATATTTCCCAAGTCCTCTGTAAACTTCTTGAGGGCAGGAACAATTTTGCCTTTATCTTTCTGTCCCCAAAACCTCACACAGTATCTTATACATAGTAGGTATATTAATAAATATTTAATGAATTGAATGAAAAATGCTGCCTGCTACACAGGCCCATTCCTTTAAAAATCCATGACACCAACTTGTCAGTTAAGAAAATTAAATAGGACTAGAAAGGAAAACACTCAGTGCTGCAGAAGCAAGAATAATAGGCACGCGTGCACATGCACGCACACACACACACACACACACACATACATCTTCATCTTTTGTTTATGATGAGATATAAGAGGGCACAATAGAACTGCTGATTTTGTTTGGTTTTATTCTTTTGGGAAAATATCACAGAACTCGGAGTCTGGGAGTATTTCGGATTTGGCCAACGATCTCAATACCTCAATTTTTTAAAACTGCTTTGTATGCACAATCTCAGACTTGGCTTTTTGGTTTCAAATTTGAAGCCCCTGTGTATTTCAAGGGAAGTTTAATTTATATGTTTCTTTAAAATTTTATTTCAAACTGATTCATAAGAATGCATTCTCTGAGTCTCTTCCTTAAAAGTACTGAAGCTTTAACTGGAAGAATAAAAATGATTCTTTAATCCAGATAGATTTAAAGTCAATTCAGGTGGGCAGAGGTTGTATTAAGGTGACATATCTTTCAATGCCCCAATTCATGTAGCTTTCAACTTAAAAGTACCAGGAAAGAAAGGCAACACTGAGGGGAAGGGCAAAGGAAGGGTTCCTTTAGTCTATTCATTGGAATAATTAATCAGTTGACACTTTTACCTATGACTTTTGCTAGAAAATCTAGACGCAGTGTTATATGTTGTATCCTTTATTTGAGAGAACTTTGTGGTTGGATTGAAGCTCACCATTCCACGATTACCTTTATTTAAGGGACCCTGTTAATAAATAACCCAGGGAACCATTCCAGGGCAATATTTATGAAATATTCTGTCTGTTAACAGCATCATAACATAAATATGGCATATAGTGGATCAGAACTAGGGCTACTTTTAACCTATACAAGGAAGTTCTGTGAAATACTTGGGTTCAATTTCTAGTTAGATGGCACAAGAATAATCCAGAGATAGAAAAATCAAGTTGTTGACAAACATTTCTGAAATTCCTTCTATGTGCTAGGCACCAGGTTAAGCCCTGGAAAAAGATTATTTTACTTAGTAAACTAGTCAGCATACAAAATACATAATTAGGCAGACAGGAAAATTTGGTTAAATAAATGTTTTGGTTAACTGAGAAATATTATATGGAGGAGACCAGGCAGCTAGAAGGTACAGCGGATAGAGTACAGGGCCTAGAATCAGGAAGATTCATTTTCCTAAGTTCAAATCTGGCCTCAGACACTTACTAGCTGTGTGACCCTGGGCAAGTCACTTAACCCTGCTTGTCTCAGTTTCCTCATCTCTAAAATGAGCCAGAGAAGGGAATGGCAAATCACTCTGGTATCTCTGCCAAGAAACCTTTAAATATGGTCTTGAAGAGTCAGATACAACTGAAAAACAACTGAAGAACAAAAACAAGAAGATGGCAGCATTGGGGATAACACGGTGGGTGCGGGGTTTGATAGCTCACCAGGATCACAGATTCAAAGTTGGAAGGGACCCAAAAGATCATCTGACCAACCCTTTCATTTTACAGATGAGGTAACTAGAGGCAAAGCATATAAATGGATAATGACTGGCCGAGCAAGGATTTGAAACCAGGTCCTCTGCATCTGAATTGAATCCTCTTTCCCATGTACCATGCTTGCTCACATGCTGAACACTGTCTTAACAGCGGGAAGTGGAAAAGTACATTTTTATTGGAAGAAACTGGTCCAAAGACAGGGAGGGAACACGTCCAAGCTGTATTGTCACAAATAGACTCCGAAGTTTGGCAACAACCCCAGCCCTCTATGGGCAGCAGAGAAGTTAGCGTGTTGGTGTAACCAGTCAGAATGCTCAAGAAAACTGGTCTATTTTGGCAGGCTGTAGTTTTCCAATTTCTGGTTTACAGATATTATCCATGGATAACCAAATTTTAAAAGCTAAAACTAAAAAAATATATACTTAACCCTTGTTCTGCCCACTGGCCACTGTAGTTCTAGTCTACATGGCTGCATAAGCTGTTCCCCTCCAACTCTATCCCCACCCCTGGAATGTACTGCCTCCTTACCTTAGCAGTTAATATTTCTTTTCAGATTCCCCTTGAGCATCACCTTCTAAGGAGGCCTTCATGGATTCTTCCAGCTGCTACTGACCTCAAGCAATCTTGTATCTATTTTGTATATACTTGTAATTTGTATCCATTGACTCTCCAGTTAGAGTGTAAGCTCCTTGAGGGCAGCACTTTTTCCATTCTCGTCTTTTTATCTAGACAGAGCACCCCAGTAGAGTGACTGGCACATAACATGCACTTATTAATGTTTGCTGATTAATTGATTTAATGATTGAGAAGGTACTTTAGTGTCCTTCAATACAATGAATATTATAAACAAGGATTGTTTAACTATAGTTATGTCAAAGAGCCTATTCATAGATCATTCTGATTGAGAGGATTTGGGATTTTCAGTGTTTCCTATGTTTGAGAATTAATCCCTATCAGGCATCCTTATGCTTCCAGCCTTTGGAAAAAAAAAGCCGATAGACTGACCCTAGGAAATGGCTTTGATACTGTACATATGTATTAGCTGAATTGGAAAACTCTTTTTTTTCCCCATATGACGTCTCTGATTAGAATATTTCTTAGAGATATAATGTTTGTGTGAACACAGACATAAATAATAACAATAATTGATATTTATATAGAGCTTTAAAGCCCTTTGTAAACATCTCATTTGATTTTCACCACAGCTCCATGAGGTAGCTAAGAGAGATCTTGTTATTGGCTTTTTTTTTTCAGATGAAGAAACAGCCTCTGAGGTGTTAAATGACTTACCTGTGACAGCCAAGTGTCCAAGGTATTAGTCACACCTATGTATATTCTAATTTCGCATCTAGTGTTTTCCCATTGTACTATGGTGCAATTTAACTATTCAGCTGTCTTTGATTAATTTAACGAGTTTTAATTGACCCTTATTAGGTGATAGATACTGGGCTATGCACTGGGGAGACCAAGAAAAAATGTTCTTTTGAGGGAATAAAAATATACACAAGTAAATACAAAGTAATTTCAGGAAGGTCAGAGAAAAACACTGACAACTGGGGATCCTGAAAGGTGTCATTTAGGAAGTGGCACCTGAATTGAGCTTGGAAGGGAGCTAACAATTACAAGAGGATTTTATTTAAAAAAGAAAAAGAAACGGAAAAAAACAAGGTTGGGTCTACATATGATCTGGTGCATTTATATACCGGTAGAATATGAAATTCGTAAACAAAATACTCATTTTATTGCAATAAGGTTGTAAAAAGGTATTTTGTCCAGTTTCAAATACTTCTAAACCCAGAAGGTCAACCAACCAACCAATCAGCAAATATTTTCTAATCACCTCCTAATTACCAGTTGAGACTATGGGACTACAAATACAAAAGTGATATGGTTGGTCTCTGCCCTCAAAAAAACTTATATTTCCCCTTACCTTCTTCATCATACATGACTAAATTTAAATCACTGGCTACAGAGAAACTACTGTGGCTGATCCTAAGGGGGGGAAAATCCACTCTTTAGATAGTAAACAATTTTCAGGCAGTTTTGAAAAATGGAGATGAATCAGAAGCACCTGCAAGAATTTTCCCCTTAAAAACACAGGTGTTTCCAACTTGAGGGGAAAAAAATTATAGATTAAGCTTTTCAAATTTTTTCAACCAAGTGTTTGAAAAATAGAAAACCAAGTTTATAGCAGCAACAAAACTCCCAAAGTGTACTTGGCTTTATGCACACTTATTTTCTCCAATGGCTCCTCATGCCGGAGTCCAAAAGCCAAAGGGATGGAATTCTAAGGTACCTCTCATCAGATTTTCCAAAGTTAAGGCTCTGTTCGGCTTGGAGACTCCAGGCCTTATATCAACATCACCAGGAGGCAGCAACAGAGAAATCTGGCCTGGGTTTATTCAGAAGTTCTAGGGTTTCCTAATTTAAATTTTGACAGTTGAAAACCCAAATGCCATCAGACACAGAGACCGTTGTACGTGATTTGAATAATTCGAGACAGATGTGCCATCCATAGTTTACACAGCTGACCCAGGTCTTGAAGCATCTGTCCACCAAGGTTATCAAAGACAACAAATAAAGGGTACAACGTATGATTTCCTCTGTAACTCTGTACCTGATTTGTAGTAATGATTTTTAAAGAAATTTGCACAAAAAAAGATACGAAGAGAGATGAAAAAGGAACATTTTCCTTCCTGCATCATCAATGCTCCTACTAGCTTCTACCTCCAGTACTCATTTGTATACATAGTTATGATTGCTGAAAGGTATTGGTTGTGTATGAAGAGACATCACAAATCAAATACTCTTAATGAATGCCATTTTCCCGGACGCTATCTATTGTGGTTCTGTTCTTTATTCTGTGGCTGATGCAATTTCAGGACCCGCTTGCTGTCTGCTAACCCAAGATGACATCTCCAAGAGGGACAATATGAGCGCATTGTAAACTGCTGCTGCTGCGGCTTCTTCTCTTTCTCTGTTAGACATGGTCTAATGAGTTTAGAAAATGACATTCAAGATGCTGTTTTGCCAATTAGAACTTCTGCTACCTGATTCTTGAAGGACACAGGCATGCCTAATTGTAAGCTCAGACATTTTATTAAGTTGTTATTCTCTGTTTCCAGGGCTGAAAAGCCTTTTAATGTTCACCCAGGAATATATTCACTTAAAAAGAGAGGGGAGGAGGGTGAGGGAAGAAACAGCTGGAAAAAAATATACTGGATCCCGAATAGGTGTAGTCATTTCCAAAATGCACCGAATTCTGCCAGTGTTAGACTCAGACTCCAGGTGTTTGTGAATTGAAATCAGGAAAACACTACAGATGTTTTCCAGTTTTTCTCTACAGCAGCTATTAACACTGTCTTGGGCAGATGATGAGGAAGGAGCAACAGAGATAGAAGAGCCCTATAATAACCCTGTGAAGGCCAGAGCCTGCTACCTAACTGAATAATCTTATCAACAAGACCAGGTCAAATTCCTCTGTTCTTCTCCACCATGACCCCAATTCACCTCACCTCACCTTGCCCCCCAAAACCCCAAAACAACCCACTCAGTTGTTTTAAGGACTCAGGTTAAGTCTGGTTTTCCTTGACAGGTTTAAAAAGTGTTTTCTACCAATAATACATCCTTCATACAAGGACCAGACTCCCTAACCTTCAAACCCCGTTCTGTTTTTTTTTTTAGACCTGGGGGGGTGGTGGTTCTTTTTCAAAGTTCAGTAAGCCATATTAAACACTTACCAATGCCCAGAGAGTTGGAGGGTCCCATTGGGCTGCTGATGCCTTCCATGGGAGCCACCATCCCCTGATCCAATTGTGTGAAGAGTTGGATGGGCACGTGATCTGAGAGATGGGGCCAGACCTCAGTTCCCAAATCTTCCTCGGTTGTGATTTTTTTTTTTCAAATTTTGTTCCCCGTATACCACCCTGACTTACCTAGCTGAGGGCCCTACCACCTGCCCACTGGGTCCATCTTCCCTTTCAATTCTAGACTCTCCACCTGTGTTCTTCCACTTCCTAGAAGACTTTTATTTTCTGCTTTAATGCCTTCTCACCACAGCACCAATAACCTATCCCCTTCTATAACACCCCCACCCCCCAAAAAAGGTCCTTGTGGCTTCTCCCTTCGTGATTGGCATCTTATTAATGAAGAGGAGCTGGTGTCTCTCATTACAGTTACAGAGAGTGAAAGCACCTCAGAACTAATTTAGTTGCTCTCACTAGGGAAGACACTTTCTTCCATCTAGAAGTTCACTTTCTTGCTGCCTGTGGCAATGAAAGAACCCGTTTTGTTTTAACATTAATAAGGTGAGAGAATAGAGAATTTCCAAAAGAAATTAAGAAAGGCAAGAGGGTAGATGTCGGCCTGTGAAAGGTTCCCAAATGCAGGCCCAGTGTTGGATTCAAATGAGGGACTCTCCCTGAAGCAAAAATGGAAACAGCTGGAAACAAAAGCCCAACAGGCCAAGGAAAAAAACAGCTAAGAAAACGGGGTGTGGTAGAAAGACTGGACTGAGAGTCAGGAGATCTGGGTTCTAGTCTAAATTATGCCAGTAACTGGCTGCATGACCTCAGGCCAATTCCTTAATCTCTCAGGACTTCAGATTTTTCATCTTTAAAATGAGGGGGCTGCATGACACGATCCTGAAAGTGTCTTCCAGCTCTAAAATGCTATTATTTTATTAATGTGGAAAGGGACTGTTGTAACCCTTTTTTTTTCTGTTTAGGATTACAGTTTTTTTTCTTCTTTCCTTTCCTTTTTTTTTTTAAATCTGTGGCAACAAATTACAAATTCCTCCAGAATTAAAGAGCATGGAATGGAAATCATTTGGCTTCTCGAGCTGAAAAGGTCAACTAGATTCAGAAATGTACTTCATGCTTCTTACTGTCTGAGTAGAAACCTAATTACAGATCATACTTCATTGGCTAAAAGGGATCAAACTTATCAGAGCTCTTATCTGAATATGTATTTTTTAAAAATTACTCTGAGTTACTAATTCATTTATCTTTTTTTACTTACAGGAAATTCCCCTCATTGATAAAGCTCTGCTTTGACACTCTTCCTGCCATAAAATACCTTTATTTCCATAGATATAACTTTATGACCATATCTCTTTTATCATGTTTTACTTAAAATACCTTGTCATTTGGGAAACCATAAAAAAGGGCATCTTAAAAAAATGTGTTCATCATTTAGCTTGAGATGGCATGAGGGCATGTAATGATTTGATTCTCTCTGAGCAGCTTTTTAAAAAGTGAGGATAAGAGAGCCTTGAGCTGATATTAAAACAAGGCAGGATTTTCTCTTCCCTGGATCTGCATGATGCAATCCTGAGTGACACCATTTGGAAAAGGAATGCTGTGACCTAAAGGTAGGCTTTGGGATCATATAGCACTTAGACTCCTGAAATAGAATCAAATGGGTTTTTACTGGTTATCAGCAAGGGAAGGAACAGAAAAGGACTTCCATTATATACTAGACACATCTATTTTCTTTCTCTTTCTGCGATGGCATCCAGTGCATGAGTGTAGCAAGCTAGAACAATGTAATATTTTTGTTTCCTGTATTTAAAATTTTGCTTTTCAAATTGATTTTCCCTATCAGAAATGATAATAATAACAAAAAGGCAAGCAGCATGGTGTGGCATAGGATTTGATTTGATTTGACTTTATCATTTAGACTGGGTCTCCTGTCTTGTCTAGGCTAGAAATGAAGGGCTACTCACAGGCCAGTCCTACTCTGATTGTCATGGAAGCCCTGACCTGCTCTGTTTCTGACTCAGGCCAAATTTCCCCTTTGCTAGGGGAAGAGGAAGGACTCATCGTGTTAATGCCAAACTTGGTGCAAATACCCAATCAGCTTAGCCCACAGTGTCTCAGGAGTCTGGAGCTTAAGACATCCACCAGCCTCTCTCTCACCAGTAACTAGGGTTGCAGGCATGCATCACTACGCCTGGCAAACTCAGGACTTTAAATATAGGAACTTGAATTTGAATTCTAGTTCTATCACTTATCTGTGTGACCTTGGGCAAGTCACTTAACCATTCTAAGTCTCAGTTTCCTTATTTGTAAAATGGGAGAGGGTATTAGTCTAGATAAAGGGTTGTTATTAACTTAAGGTTGGTGAACTTTAAAAAAAAAAAGTGTATTTCATTGAAACTAGTTTCTTTGTAACCCTATGCATTTTATTTTATGCATTTTAAGCCGATATTCCGAGAACAGGGTCATAAGCTTCACCAAACTACCAAAAGGATCCAGTTAAGAGCCCCCTGTTCTGGATGACCTCAGTGGGCCTAGATGAGATTCCAGCCGTAAACTTTGACCCTAAGTTGTCAAGTTGAAATGTACACAAACTATATCTTTTTGAGGTTCTTGGACTTTCCCATATTTCTGTCCTTGTTTCTTTTCTAAGTGTTTCCTAAGGGTATTGTCAGCCTTTTCCCCTACCTACAACTTTTGAATTAAACAAAGGGTAATCCCATCAGGTTTGGTCAGGTTTTGTGTGCCCTAGGTTGGCTTATAGATAAAACAACACTTTCTCATTAAAACTAGGTTTATATTTTTGCCTTATGCAAAGGAGCTGTGCAGATTTCAATTGATTAAACTCTCATCCCATAAACTTTCACAGCTTCCCTTAGGTTGCAGGGATGTGTGGCCCTCCTTTAAAGATAGAGAATAGAAAACATACATGAAGGGATGTGGAATGAGGAATAAAAATGAAAGTCTTCTGGCTTCCTTCCCCATGCTTCTTCAATACTACTAACTTCATTTTCATCTTTGACTTAGTCCTAAGCATCCCTGGGATATAAACCAAGCCCTTATGACACTGGCATTTTACTCATAGTTAGAGAGAATTAAAAAAACAAAAAACTACAGAAGAAAGTAAGAGACCAGAGTCTAATTTCTAGGCCATACTCCCCTTCTTAAAAGAGAATTTGCCTGCAGTGTCTATAACTTAGACAGTCTTAATGAATGATTTCTAAATTATTTATTACTTGCAGAAAGCCCTAAATATCCCTCCCTGAAAGATTACAAAACTATTTGGGCATAAGTCAGATAGTTCAAACATTTGGCCCCTCTGACTGGGCTTGCTGTTGAAAACAGTCGTGATCTGTGAATAAATTTCCTTCTCCACTTCCATATTTCAAAGTTTGTGCCGTGTGCATGTAAGACCCATTTGGGATTGCAGAAAAGTGCCTTAGCCACATTAATTGCTCTTTTGCACACTTCCAACTGAATCAACTATTCCCAAATTAGTCGAAAATTAGACACTGCTGGAATATACAAACTGGATACATGAGCAAGAATGCATTGAAGTGTCTTAGCTTCCTTTCAGAGAGCTTTCTGCTGCCAAGCCAAAACACCCAGACGGGTAGACTGCTGTGAAATATGTAGGCGATGCCTGCTGACTGATTTTCAGATGACGAGGAGGTATTTGAAAGCATCAAAGGGCCCCGTATAGATATGTGTACATTAAACCTTGCCTCTGTGATCTCTGCACTTGACTATTGTAACTCACTGTTTAATGGATTGACAATCTCTGCCCTTCACCGATTTAACACCTTTTCAAGGAGCTGCTGCCTTCACACAGGCTTCTTGCTGGGGCTGAGTTTCAAAAGTTTCCATTCCCAGGTCTGTGATGTTGCTTTGGTCACAGTTTGAGTTATTCAGTTTGGGCCTTCTTTCTTATAGGCCTGTTTCTGCCTGTTTTATGCTGATGTTTGGATGTGGCTATTATTTGTCCCGACCTATAAAGCATTTCAATCAACAAATATTTGCCAAGTGCTGATGGTGAATCACCCTGTGATTGGTGATAAAAAAAAAATAAAAGTAGAAAACATGGTCCTGGTCCTCAACAAACTTACAATCTAGTTGGTGAAATTTGACTGATAAACTGGCAAACATATCCAACAATACAAAGCAGCTTATGTGTATATATGCACACACACTTGAGAGGCCTGGCAAGTGAGGAATCTCCTTCAGTAGAAGAAATGGGGTTAGGACAGCTAAAAATAAATTTGATTCTCAAACGACTTTATTCTGGATTTCTTCTTGGATACAAGCACAAAAATCCTCATTTTCTTTCTATTCTCAGTACTTAAAGACGTTTCTTTACTTGCGCTCCAGGTGTCAGGTGGTTGACTATTACTACCTACTTTGGAATGTGCCAACAAGTACAACACCTTTAAGCTTTTGGGGGGAAAATTACCAATTTGTTGTGCATTGAACAGGTAATGAGGGTGGGCTCAATTCTGACATATATGTGCTGCCGAATAGTTATGAATCTTTAAGTCAATAAAGAAGAAACCAATCAGACCAAGAGTCTATGGAAATCCCACAAAAGATCTGAGTGTTCCCCAGATATAGGCTGAACATACATTTACGTGGAATGCAGGAATCACTGAATATCAACTGATTGGTATGGATCTAAATTGTTAACTGGGCTCCAACTAGGCCTCCTTTATTATGCATACTCCTCCCCACAACATTTTTATGATTTCAAACTAGTTGTTTCCCTTATTTAACAATTCTGGCCTCACTTCTATATGGAATATGGAGTAGAATTTTATCTACCCACCCATAGGTCATTTTGTGGAAAACCAGCTAGCTACACATATGAATAGGCAGTAAAATGGGAGAAATAGAAGTGGACTGCTTGTCTGATGAAATGTATTTTTTTTTAATTAGTTCTACTAACAAACACAGCATTTAGGCCATTGGGAGCAGGTGCTTTGCTTCTTTTTTTTTTTAAGGGATGGGGTTTATTTAATATCTGAGGTTGAGAAATACTTGTTATCAAGAAATGATAGGAAGACTGGGGCAGAGGACTTAGGGTACTTAGAGGATGTTTTTAGAATCTTCCCATGGAATGTTTTCATTGACCCCCAAGTGAACATTGAATGTGACTTCTATAGGATGGATTTTTCCAAAAATTGTACTCCCCAAAAAGGCAACAGACATCAAAACTAAGCAATTTCAGGATAAATTTATCAGCTATATCCAATTTTAGAAAACATTTCTCCTAGTGTGGAGAAAAAATGATGGAGAACAGTTCCCTTTCTTAAATCTCAACCATTAGCCCTAGGAAATCAGACACAAGGGGAAATTAACCTCTACAATAAATACTTATTAGGGGAAAAAATGTCCTTCCTTTCAGCTAGAACAAAAGCAATGTTCAACTTGCTATTTCCTGAGATAACTGTTTTGATAATTCTGTTGAAAATGTTTGAAAGAGAAAAAGTTGGGATTTTTTTACCCTTTTATTACTGCTATGTAATCTTGGGTCCTTGGTCACAAGAACTCCCATTTGTAATTCACCAGGGCCAGGCTCTCAGAAGGGCTATGGGATCAGAGACCCATAATATCTTGATTGAATTGAAAAATGAAATCCAAAACACAATTCAAAAACCCATTAAGTTGAACAATGTGAGCTGACATCTGTACCTGTAAGCCAAGATAATTACAAAGCTGCTATACAAATTTAGTTATGACTTAGGTGATAATGTTGGACTAACAGAAAAAAAATGAGTCCTTGAATGTTCTAGTTGCCCAGGGACCAAAGATCAGTCAGTTCTTGGTAGTCCTATTTCTATGGTCTTTTCGGCAGTAGGCTGGTGAAATTTCTCAGCCACAATGCAATACTTGATTCTTCAATACTGGTTTCCATTTGGTAACATGTTTAGAAATATAATCTGGTCCATTTTATAGAAAACTCAATTCCCTCGATTTTTTTCCTTGGGACTCTTTACCTGAGCTGTCTTTTGATCCTTCCTGTTCTTTCTTCCATCCTCTAATGATTTACCACCCACTGTATTCCTCAAATTTTTCTCCACCCTGTTTCCTACCCCCTTGCATTTTTCTTGCTCCTTTCATTTTTCCTGTGTATGCTGACTCCCTAGTTCCTCTTCTACTAAATTATGCTCTATTATTTCCACAGCCTGAAGAACTCACAGCTGAAGCATTATTTCTAACCTTATTTTGTATTCCTAGCATGTGCTATAACCTGTTTTGAGTTTTATTTGCAGCCAAGATGCTGACACAGCTCCAATTTTGTTTTCATATTTTGATTGGGTAGGAGTGTTCGTTACTGTGGGTACCAGGGAAAGGGGGAAAAAGTCATTTTTTTTAAAAAAAGGCACATTTATACCTTCATTAAAGAGCTCTTTGTCTCTGAATGGAGCCCATTTTAATTTTTTGAATTATATATGCTCACAAATGTTATTATTTTTATTTCTTGGGAAAAGAGTAAAGATTATAGCATTTTACATTATTTCTCTTATTATGTTCCTGATATCACTTCTACACATTTTTGTTTACTTTATATCTCCTACCAGATTTCCTTACTGACCTACAAGCATATGTTAAGTAGAGATACATAGTACCAGGGATCTTGGTAAGAAATAATCTTGTCAAAGCCAGTTTTAGGTCTTGAGGAATCTCTATAGGCATTAATATAATCCTCCTTGTGGCACCAGTTTAGGGGGCATGGAAATACCTTGGAATGAGGTGCTTCAATAGGGCTGCTTGCTTCTTCCTGTGCACAGGAGAGAAGCACCACATTTCATCTGCTCTACCTTTGCACAGGCTGGCCTCTCTCCCTTCAGGTTTCTGCCTCCTGAAATCCCTAATTCCCTTCATGACTCGGCTCTAAGCTAAGTCCTCTTCTTTGTGGTTAATTGTTCCCCAAGAAATTACTTTGTATTTAATTTGTGTATTATATATTTTTCTTCCCCTTTGTATTCCCAGTGCCCACGGGGAGGGTGAATTTATAATTCACCTGAGGCCAAGTGCTCAAAAGGGCTACTGGATCAGAGGCTTATAATGTCTTGATTGAGTTGAAAACTGAAATCCAAAACACAATTCAAAAATCCATTAGAGTAAAAGCATATAGTAGATGTTTAATAAGCACGTGTTTGATTGATCTGAATTATGTGGGGGAGGAAGGATGGAACAGGAGAAACCTACCATTCTATTCTCTCCTAGTGAATGGCATCACTGAAGGCTTCCAAGACAAACTTCTTATTGAAGTTAAATTTCTTAGCTACAATGCAATGTACTTAATTCTTTAATACTGGTTCCCATTTGGTACCATGTTTAGAAATGTAATCTGGTCTATTTTATAGAAATTAAGCCAGTCTACTTTGTGGGGAAGTAATAATCCTCCTAAGACACTAGTTTCAGTATATTACCCCTCTCTTCAAAAATGCCATGGTTCTTCATTGCCTACAAAACAAGTAGATGTTCTCATCCCTTCACAACCTGGCCCCCATCTGCTCTAACTTATCTCCCATTATTCTGCAACACAAAAACCCTGTGCAGTCAAACTCCCCTACTCACCATCTTATATGCTGGCTCATGCTCCATCCTGGCTTAGAATGCCCTCCTCCTCCTTTCCCTATCTACAATAGCTCAACTTCTCTGCATTCTATATAATCCTTAAGGCAGAGATCAAATGCTATCTCTATTGTGAAGCCTTCTCTATTTCCATCAATGATAATAGCATTTAATGTTGGTCCAATATTTTTTTGAGAACTTCATAAAACACCTAGGCAAAGGTATTCCCCCCCCCCCAATTTCTGTTGGTCTTACCTCACCCAGTTCAATTTAACAAATATTTCTGAAGTGCCTTCTGTGTGTAAAGACTGAGCTAGGCACCAGGGATACAAAAACAAAGATGAAATAGTCCCTGCCCTCAAAAAGCTTACTTTCTACTGGAAACTGACATTTTATCCCACTAAGATTATAACGTCTTTGAGAGCTGGGAATCCCATCTTATATTTCCTTATGTGCCCCTCAGAGACCAACATAGTGCCTCTATTGGAGCAAATACCTAGTAAAAGTTGAATTGCTTGAGTTAAAAATCTCACTAATGGTTTTCACAGAAGGTAGTATGTGGTTTGACTAACGTATTCACCAGGCCTGTGTCCCAAATCTCTTAATTATCTTTACATATTTAATAGAAAGAGAAACAGTGTAGCATAATGTATAGAGGGAGTTGTTTTCAAATTTAGGAAGAAGGAGGTTCAAGTCCTGACCCTAACACATACTTGAACTTTGAGCAAATCATTTATCCTCTCTGTTCTAGGAAACTCTCTAAGATAATAAGTTGCAGAGAAAAGAGGCAACTGGCATTGGTAGAGAGAGTTTCCCTACCTGGGAGTTCATTATACCCTATTTAATGCAAGTCACAATGTTCTCATGAAATGTGAACCAATGTGCCTGCACACACTCGTGGACATAGTATATTTTAGACCATAATAAATGGATTCACTTCACTTGATGTTCCTTCTGGTTATAACAATACAATACAAAACAGAAATTTACTTGGAATCAAATAACATGAGTAGGAGAAGAAAGTCTCACGGATTCTGTTGTTTTTCAAGAGAATGACAGAGCCAAAGTTCCTGCAAAACCCTGAAAACAAAGTTGGAAAGAAAGATAGACAAAACCAGAGAAGGCCTTGTTCTTTCTTTACCTGAGTTACCATCACACTAATGCCTTGGAAAGCGAAACACTCTGTCTCCACTGAGTCAAGAGAATCCATTGCAATGGCTTTACTGTTTAGGCACACACTCAAAAAAAGCAATTCACAGAACAAAAAAAGAAAACAAAACTAGACATCCTGGTTTGGACTTTCTCTGAAGGAAATTTAAAAATGTATTTTTTTTGTTGGACCTATTTGCTGTTCCTTGGTTCCTCCTAAATCCCCAAATTTATGTTGACTAAAATATTACATTCAAATATCTCCAATTAAGTCCTAGATTGGTAAGAACTAAGACTTTATTTTAACTTTAGGTTCCTATTAAATTCTCCTTCTAAATTTCCCAGTGCTTTTTACTGTGGGGGCCGAGGAGTCACTGCATACTTTGCATTATGATTTCTAACTCTTCGAACTTCCTTTAATTGAAATGGACAGCCCAAACCTAGAAGAGAACTCTATTTTGTGGTCTCAGGGACATTCTTCTAGCAGTTCAATTGAACCTGTAGACTGGATGGATTAAATATGCTAATATAAATGTTAATTCTTGACATTTCAATTGGAGGTATGGAAGGGTTGGGTTCTGGTAGCCTGTACATTTTATTAAGTATCCATATTAATCCCAAGATTACAGAATATACTCTTGGTATACTCAGTACTGATTTTATTATTAAAAGGAATTGGCTTCTAAAGCTGTTATTTCACTGTGTCACATTACCTGCTGGATATTTGTGGGGGGAAGACAAATTAGAGGAAGAAACTCTCATACTTGGTAAAGATGCAAATAGTTTTTATAAAAAAATTGAATTTTAGAGGAGACTTTAGAGATGTATCTATTGCAACAGATATGAAAACAAACATTTAGAGACATTCTCAAGGTCACATAGAAAAGCAGAGCTGAGAACCCAACCAAGTTAATGGATCAGACATATTCAGAAGGCAAAAAAAAAGATAGCCCAAATGTGTATGTGAGAGGTGGTATGGTGTGGTAGAAACAGCACTGGATTTGGAATAAGGCTACTGAAGGTTCAGGGACCAGTTTTGCCCCTTACTAACTATGTAACCATGAGCAAGTCACTTAATTCAGCCTATAAACTTGTTATAAGGATAAAGTGTGAAAATGTATGAGAAAACATTTTGTGGTTGTAAAAGACTTTTTAAGCATGTGGGAGGTAGCGTGGATTAGTTAATTGAGAGCCAACCTTGAAACCTGAAAGACTCTGGTTTAAATTCTACCTCTGACCCATAGTCACTGTATGACCCTACATGAATCATTTAACCTCTCAGTACTCTAGGCAACTCTCTAAGAGAGGCATCCTTAATCTTTTATATGTCATAGAGCTCTTGGCAGTTTGGTGGGGGTTATGGATCTCCTCCCAAGATAGTATTTTTAAATTTATAAAATTAAAAAATAGGACTACAAAGAAAATAATGATATTGAAACATAGTCATCAAGATCAAATTCATGGAGCCCCTGAAATCCAGGATTGAAAATCCCTATTAACATCACAAGTTTAAGAGAAGGTTCCAACGTGAATTGGTACATAGAGTTTTCTTTACTAGAGAGTTCTCTATAAGAAGGAAATCACAAGACCAGGCCCTATCTCCATCCATATATAAACACAGAGAAGCAGTCACAAAATAGTGAATAGAGTTATTGTGAAGCCTTGTAGTCAGGAAGAACTGGGTTCAAATTCTACCCCTGACAGATTGTATTTTCATGGGCAAATCACTTAAATCCTCACTGCCTCAGGAAACTTTCCAAGACTATGAGTTACAAATGAGTTGTTCATCTGCACTGAGGGAAGCAAGCTCCCCTCACCAATGCAATTACAAATCTAAATATGCTAAATACTTATCATTTACATGAATGAATATATCATTACAGTTTTAAAAGGGTAAATTCATATCTTGGCAGAGAAAAATATAGGTTAAAAATATGGGGAATTTTCTGTTACTGATAAAATAATCCAAATACCCATAGCAGCTGGTACATCATCATCCCTGGAAAAAAATTAAGATTAGGTTCCCATTTCTCCCACTCGATGATAAGCTACATGAGTACAAGGGGTATATGCTCCACTTTCTTTTTTATCTCTAGTCATATCTAAGGTACTGATAAGAACATGGTTCATGCTCAATAGATTATGGCTGATGGATTGCTAATAAGCATAGTTATTTCTTGGGGTGAATGGGAGGTCTTTCTGCTGGGTTCAGGTTTCCAATGGCTTTCAAGCTGAGTGCACATACTTGGGAAGATGTACATCAGAAATGCTCAGAAGCAACATGGAGTTCACTGAAGTGGTCATATCTCCTAATTGGTCTCTCTGCTTCCCATCTCTTCCCTGTCCAATCCATCTTCCACATAGCTGCTAACTTGATCTTCCTATCATAAAAGGTCTGCCGACTGGGCCACTTCTTTCCTGTCACCTTTAGAATGAAACACTCCTCTCTGATATTTAAAGCCTTTCATTCACAATCTGGCTACAACCTACCAATCTGGCTGTGGTCCATCTTGCCCTGCTGATGTCATGTTACATTCTGGCGAAAGTGGGCTACTAGCTGTTCCATGTACACAACTCTCTGTCTCTCACTTCTGTGTCTTTGCATTTGTACCCCCAACCTGGAATGCTCTTCTTCCTCACCTCTGCCTCTTGGCATCTCTGGCTTCCTTCAGGGTTCAGCTCAATAACCACCTCTTATAGGAGGGCTACATTGATCTAGGATCCTCTCAGTGCTAAAAGACTAGGACTCCCACCTCACCAAATGACTTTGGATCTACTTTGTGTATCATTAGTTTTTGTAGGTATTTAGTTATCTGGATATATATTGCTTCTCCCAAATATCCTTGGGGATCCTAGGATCCTTTTGGGGTTTACTTCTTTGTATATCCAGTATGGTCAGAAGGTACTAGGGCTACAATGCATTCTGTGTATGTACTGGCATACAGGACCACTCCCTGGCACATAGCAAGAGCCTAATAAATGCTTGGTGAATGAATGAATGGATGCATTTTGGCCTTCTTTGAATGCAGTGTAAAATTTTCTTTTCATCAGACCAGTGTGTCATTGATATGCTCTGGTTCATCAGCCTCCCAACTAAATCCCCAAATTCATTTTCACCAATCAATTAATCAACACTAAAAATGTCTCCAACTAAACTGGAGATTAACATGTGCTGGGACTTTCTTTTAATGGCAGATTAAGATTAGCTTCCTTGTCTTCCAGAGCTTTTCCAGTGCTTCTCACTTGCTTAGCCTATTGCTAGGACTACAGTGAATCACTTTGATTTGAGCCTGGGGTGAAGGATTATCAGACCTTAATGGACTTCAGTGCTGATGCTCTGCCTTGCTAGCAAAAGGACCATCGGGGATGATTGCAGCACACTGCTGTAAGGCACTATTCCTCGTCCTACCCGACAGGGTCTCTGTGCTCTTACTGTTATTGATGGAGACTGATTCCCTGTGACTCGGCTATAAGAGATGTTTTGTAGCCTCATTCATGGCATAGCTTTGCTTGGCACTCTGCACTTAATAATCTCTCCTGGGATATCTCCTTTTGCTTCTACGGTTAATTCCTGGGCAAGAAGAAGTAAGATTTTAATGGGAAAAGAGTTCGTCTTCTCTGAGAAGCAGCTAGGTAGCTTAGTGGCTAGCACTCTGAAAGACCTGAGCTCAAACCCTGCCTCAGACACCTTATAGTTGTGTAAACCTTTAAAAGGGTCTGCCAGTCTCAGTTTATTCATCTATGAAATGGATATAACAACAGTATCTACCTGATAATGTGGTTCTAAAGATTAATAACAGACAAAATGCTTTGCTCATCTCAAGGATGTTAAATAAATGCTAACTATTATTATTACTGCCCCATTTCCTATTAGCCCTATCACAAGTTATCCTTCAAAGCCCAAGTCCCAGCAGCAGCCAGAAGTCATGATTATGCCTAGGCCAGGGCTCAGTAGCCCTCAGTCCTAACTTTTCTGTACACTGTGCTAAATAAAACCCTGAGAAACTACCATACTTGTTCCTAATGTCAAGGAGGAAAGATTATTATTTTCATTATTTTTATGGGATAAAGGTGATTTATGATCTCCTATTCCCAGAATTCCCAGTTCCCTCTGGAGACTTCCCTCTTCACCCCTGGCTTGCAGGATCTCTGGTTTCTGTTGGAGCAGAGCTCAGGTACCGCCTGATTTCACCAGTTAATAGTTCTTTTTCTCTCTCTGTCTCTGTCTGTCTCTGTCTCTGTCTGTCTGTCTGTTTCTCTCTCTTTCTCTCTCTCTATTTTCTTATTGGTAGCCATGTGGTATTCCCTCCCCCCACCCCAGTAGACTCTAAGTTCTCTGAAGGTAGGGACTGTATTGTTTTCCTGTTTATATCCTCAGTGTCCTCCAGTAATGATAATCACAACTTATCCATTCCTGACCAGCTTATGGAGTACTTAGAGAACATCTTATCCATGGGATCAACTGAGTGATTTTGGTACCCCCAGTGCCCAAGCCAAGGCCTGGAGCATAGTATGAGCTTAATAAACATTGGGTCAATTGAAATGAGCAGAGCAAAAACCAGAGGAGAAAAAAAAACAAACTTTTTCTTCATTTAATTCAGATTATAACCATGTTCCCTCAGGTTAGTTACAAAACTGCTGTTAACCTTAAAGGGAAGCCTAAATATTTAGGGAAAGAAAATGAATTCCTCTTTTTTGGATACATTTTTGGATACATTTCCTGAACCCTGACTAGTGACTTGCATCAGGTTAATATTATCTGAACCCATGCTGCTATAGACTGAGTTCCTACTCAAGTGTTAACCAAACTCTCCAACCTTTATAGGTTTCTAGCTCCTAGATTCAGTGGTTACCACAGCACTTTCGACAAAGCAGGCATTAAACGAGTGTTGCATCATGTGCCCACCATAATTTCTATCACCGTATTATTTCTTATATTCTTCCACCTCCTTTCTTTTCTAAACCCCTCCTTTCCCCAGGGGCTTCTTGGTTTTGCCTTCATTGTTAATAGTAACATGAATCTGTACTGATGGGATTTCCAGATTATTCTGGTCTATGCTGTATAAGATGAGACTTCCCACTGAGCCCCCGGTGGCACTGTTGGTATGCTTTAACTTGATGGGACTGACTTAGCTAATGGGATTCTCTCTTCAGTTGTTTGACTATGTTAATGTTGCTAGAAGAAAAAATGGCTTTTCCTATATGTAAGCTGTTTTCAAATTTGCGTAAGGGTTCTTCTTAACAGATTTGCAGTTTTCTTCCTATGGAGATATCACAATTACATGTTCTTTTTTTCCCCTTATAAAAACTAATATCATGCTAGGCGCCCCATCAGGAATACTTAGACAGATTTAGCTCCCATAAAAATCAGTCTTGAATATTTCTAATCTAGGCTTTAGGACCTCCTTTCCTCTTTCTTCTTCCCCCCACCTCCACCTTCTCTCTGTACCCCTTCCAACCCCCCCCCCAACACATTTATGCCTACCTAGAAGCAGATCAGAGCCAATCTATTCCCCAGAGGGAAACAATGGTCTCTTTTCCTATTAATGAACGGTATGTTGTTGCAGATTCATGTAGGGTTTAATTTAATAAACACAGAAAGATGAATATGCTTCTGGGATATTAAACCTCTTTGGGTCTGAAATTAGTGACAAGGAAAAAAACAGCACTTGGCTGAGTCCTGTGAAGCTGCCTACCCCCTTATAGCTGGGCCCTTGGTAGGAATCTGATAAAGCATAGGTTTTGGGCCATTTTAATCCTTTTATTTAATCTCTGCCATTTGATCCTGTGTGCCCTGGAAGTGGTTAGATCTGCAGTCCCTCAGCTTTCCTTCAGGGCTGCACTCATCTGGGCAGAAGCACTATAGCACTGGGTACTTGGCCAAGATCAGCAAGAATAATAGATACTACACTACCAAAGGAAAAAAAAGTAAGAAAGCAAAACTGAACCTTCCTGACTTATTTTATTTAGGACCAGGCCTTGATTGGACCTACTTGTGCCTAAACACCAAGTTCACGATTTCCCTATTTTTCCTCTGACAGTGTTATCACAGATATGAAATATATCTGTGGTATATATATACCACATTAATTCAATCTTTACCATGCACACAAAACTGAATTGGGCATTACCTGAAGTACCAGTATGGCCAGAAAGGCAAGTGGATACTTTGCCATTAAGCAATGGTTGGTAGTGCTGATAGACAACATGGCTCTGGAATTGATTTTAGGGGGGAAAAAGGAGGGGAGAGAACCTAATGGACTATCTAATATTTCCTTAATCAGATCTGTTCCAAAATAGCAAAATGAAATGCTGAAGTCCTCAGCACCACAGAGTCTATTGGCAGGAACTTGGAGCTCAGGAGAAAACACAGATAATATGGTATTCATGAAGTAGGAGACAGCAAGGCAGAATGGAAAGTAAATGCTTTAGAACAGGAGTCCAGAGACCTGAATTTCTGGTCCCATCTCCAGTGGCTGCATACACCTGGGCAAGTGGCTTCCCCTCTCCAGGTCTCAGTTTTTCTCATTTGTAAAATAAGAAGATAAACTAGATGGCCTATTTTTTTTTCTGGACATGTGATTCCATTGGTACAGGGAGCTTGCTGATCAGGACCTCCCCTCCCCACCACACACATGCTTCAGGAGAGAGGAGACTGTTTTGCAGTTTACAATCCTAAAGAGTTGGCTTGGGCTCTGAGAGATGCTGCCTTGTACTGGGTCACCCAATCAGTTCATGTCAGAGATAGCACTTGAACTCAGATCTCCCTGCTTCCCAGGCCTGCCTTTTATCTAGTTCACAAATATAAAGTGCTTCACAGATGTTGTCCTGTTAGATCCTTACAATAATGCTGTGTGTGTGTGTGGGGGGGGTGCTGTTACTTTCCTCATTTTTTTTTTAAACAGAGGAGGAACGGAGGCTGAGAGAGCTCAAGAGATTTAATCAGAGTTTGTCTCACAGCTAGGCAGGATTCAAACTTAGATCTGCCTGACTCCAAGCTGTCTCTCTTAGATGATTTATACAAGAGTTAAAAGTCTGTTCCCTAAATTTTGGTGGTATATACGGAAGAAATCAAAGATATACACCTATGAGGCTTCTCCACCCATTGAGATATTCAGGTTAAAGGAATTAGTGTAGTTGACTCGTCATCCAGCAGAGAATATTGAAAGATGAAAGTCTTTTTGCTAAGTGCATCAAAATCGAGGTACTCTCCTCTAATTACCATTCTGAATTCAGGAGAATCAAACAACAATCTCAGGAGTTTAAGGAGATGAGAAAAATACCAACAGCTGCCTCAGCTGTTGAGCCTCCTGCGAGGGAGCCTGGGACTGTGGAAAGGATATCAGATCTGCAGTCAAAAACCTGGGTTCCACTTCTTGCTCTGATGGTTCCTCCCTACCTGACCTTGGGTAAATCACTCGGCCTCAGTTTCCTCATCTACAAAATGAGAGAGTTGGACTAGATGATCTTAGTGGGTTTCTTTCAGCTCTAAGTCTATGATTCTAAGAGATAGAATTTTTATTTCAAATGATCTAAATAGCAGTACAGCAATACAAATGGGTCAAACTACTGAACAAAAGCACACCTGGAGTATCTATTTCCTCACTCTCACTGAATCCTTGAATATTGAATAAGAAATTGACATGCCCTTTAATCCGATAGTCAATATCAGGCTCTATTGGGTAGGCTATTGATTTAAGACTCAAGCGTAGCCTCCAGCAAAAAAAAAAAAAAAAAAAAATCTAACGCAAACGTGCCGTCAGTCTATTGATATATATCACCTGTATTTGTTTCTTCAGTAAGAAACAATTATAAAGCATTTCATTTGATGGGGGCTACCGGAGAAGGAAGATCAATGTAGTTAATACAGGTACAGCTACATTTTCAAGGATTTTTGATCTGGCTTACCCGATCGCTCGGAACAGGCTTGTTAACTTTTGCAGGTTGCAAAGTTTCTCTAACCGGGGATTAGGCTATTGTGTTTTTTCCCACGAAAAAGGGCCTTTCTCCAGATTCACATAAAAGGGTTAAACATCCCCAGCACCCGAGGAGAAGCCTCTCTCTTCATTAGCTTTTCCTCTGCCACTCATTAACTTGGAGTCAAATCTAACTCCATAACAAAGCCTAATTACCTAGTTGCAGACAAGTGTCTGTATTTGGTTGTTGTGCTGCAGAGTGACAACAGGATAAATTAGCAGAGCTAGAAATTAAATCATATTAAGTATGCTTTAATGTTTCAGACACGAAGCCCTCCGCCTGGCAGTCTGCACAGCAGGCAAGGCATTACTCTCTCCATGTTTGGCTTCCCTAGGGACTGTATAAAGGCAGAATAGGGATGGAAAACCGAGTTTTCTAAAGAGAGACAGCTCCATTCAGCGAGGCGCGAGAGCCAAGAAAAAGGCTTGTCAAAGCTTTCCTCCCGAATTTGGATACCTGCTTCCTCGCTTGGAGCTCACATTGTTCTTGGCACTGAAAATGACTGCTGTCTCTCCCTATGCTGCAAGTACCCCCACGAAAATCTTAAAAAAAAAAAAGCTACACTGCTGGGTAAACGCCTTCTTGTTGTTCTCCGGGAGCTGTGTTAATTCCTTAAATTGTATTTCCATTCCCATGGGTTTGCAAACCAGGCGTTCTATTTAGAGGTTCACGTTAAAACACACCCCAAAACTCAAAGCAAAAAATAATAATGTAGAGGGTGAGGGTTTTTTTTTAAGTTCAAAGAACTTTGTAAACATTAATTAATCAATTCACCCTTCCACCCCCGACCCTTTACAACACTGTGAGGTATGAATTACCCCCATTTTATAGATGAGAAAATTGAGGTGGGGAGGGAGGATAACTCGTTTCAACCCACAAATTGAGTTACAGTCAAGGCTGTAATGGGGATGTTGGATTCCTAGACCCTCTGATCACCTGTCCTGGTGTTTTTCTTGTTTAGGTGGGTTGTCAAAGTATCTGTGTGGGAGGGAGGGGATGTGGGGTGCTAAGGAATCTGAGCAAAACTTTCTCCCTGGTTTGGTCATAAAAGCTTCATCTAGTTCAGACCAAGTGCTCTTTCCCGTGCATTTTTTTGCCTCTTGGCAATAGGGAGTGCATTCCTCTCAAACAAAGGAAAGTGACTCGGATCAAAGGCTCACCTGACAGGCCATTTAAATGGCCAAACCTGTCAAACACACTTCTCTCTAATAAGGATCCCAGATCCACAAGCTGGGGTTTTATGAGCTTAGCCCTGCCTGCTAAGGAAGGAATCCTCAATGAGCACAGGCTGCATTAGCAACCCCATAAGGCAAGGGGGAGGCAGGAGCTGTTCAAGGGAGATGCCACTCAGGACAGTTTTGGAGGGGAGAAAGGAGGATTAACAGGCCACTGAATTATGTAACTTTTCAACAAGAAATCTGAAAGTTGGTATCATTCATCCATGAGCTTCTTACAAGAACCTAGCTGGTAGGCACTCAGTGGGAAGCTAGATCTAAAAGGTTTCTCTCAAGCCTTCTCTGGAAATGGAGCCAACCTTAGCTGACCTTGAAGTGACTAACCACTTTACCATGGAATTCTGTGCCATCAATTATATTTCATAATCCTAAATTGAATGAATCTCCATGTTTTCCCAATTTATTAAACCATCCTTGCATGCATACCCAGCTATAGGGAAACTTTCCATACAATTTATATTCTGGAAGGAGAAGGTTTGTTGTTCAATCAGCATGTCTTTATTAAATGTCTATTATGTGTCAGACACTTTTCTATGCACTGAGGATAAAAAAAAAAGCTGTTCTTGCTCTGAAGGATCTTACATTTACTGGAAGGAGACAATATGGACATTTATATAAGTATGTACACAAAAAAACACATTAATTCAAGATAATAGGGGGGTGCTGTGGGGGAAAAGCACTGGTATCTGGGAGAGTCAGGAAAAACTTCATGTAGAAGGTAATAATGTTGATATAAGTTTATAATATTCAGATTTCCCCCTTCTGCACAACTACTGGATATTTCCCAAACACTCAGTATAGTATTTGAAATATTAATGTGTATGCATGTGTGTATAGATGTATGCATTTCTCAAAGAAGTGGCTCTAGAAGCAATCTTACTCATACTTTGTTAAATGGACCATAGCTCTCTGTGTTTATTGGGGTGGAGTTGGTGAGAGGTTGGCATGATGAACTGAATTGGAATCATCATCAAATTCAGAACTAGAAAGGATCTAGTCCAATACCTTTATTTTACAGATGAGGAACCTGGGGCCAAGTAATTTACCCAAGGTCACATAGGTAGAAAATATCAGTGCAAGTATTTGAACCCAGGTTTTTATCGAAGGTCACACAAATACTAAATAATAGAGCTGAAATTTGAACCTACATCTCATGACTCCAAATTTAATGTCTCTTTCTCTACATCTTACTGAGTTTATTTTACCATAGAGTCAACTTCCAGACCCCCTTTCTCCGCCATCCATCACACCTTCCTTCCTCCCCTCCTCAAAGTTTCCTTTTTCAGACTGTGGGCAGGAGAATCTATTCTGTGGGAGTGCAGAACCTGGGAATCCATGAAACCTTGTAAATATGTTACGCCACATATTACCTAGCACAAAGAGAGCAAAAGAGGCATTCCTTTAAAAAGACTTAGGTGTGGTGCCCTTCAGGTTGCAGCTTCCTACAAGTAGCATTGTTCAACTAATAACTTAGTTTTATTTGGTATTGCATAGAAGAAAACTATTTTAAGCGGGGGAGGGGGAAGTAATCATTTCTTAGTTTCCATCACTACATGGAGTTGAAAGAAAAAATTTGTCAGATAGGTTACCAAGTACTACCAGGATTCATCAGTTACTTGGGGAAGCAGAGAGTTAAAAATAAAGGATTACTTTGACTAACAAAAACTAACACCATCCCCCACCCCACCAAAAAATAAAACAAACCCATCGAAAAGTCCAAATCAGAAGACAGCAATTGGTTAGACTGCATGCTCTTGGTCTGGTGCCTATGTTATTAACCAAATGTTCCATCCAGTAAGCAAAGATGATAGTGAATTAAAGATCTCCGAGTTTCCTGCTTTTGGCATTAGAGTGCTTTTTGGTTTTTTTTCTCAAAGAACCTAAAAGCTTGGGAATCCACTCACCTTAACCTTGTATGCCCCTGTACTCTGGACAATGAAATTGTTAGCAAAGCTTCCCAGGCTGCTCCCTTGAGGGGGGAAAGTAAGTCTCGCCTCAGAGTTAGCATGCCCATGCCCTATTTTGGTCCTTCGGAGCCATTCATTTTAGTGACTGGGACAGTACAGTCCTCAGCATGTTTACCAATACTCCAAACGGCACGGAGCCCGCCGCAGCCTCCAGCTTACTGAATTAAATGTAGCTGATCTGTAACCTTAAATCATCTATTCACCCTCTAACTGTGCTCCTCCGAGCAGCCAGTAGCACCGGCATGTGCAGGGAAGGAGAATTCATGCTTTGCTACAGTTCAGTAAGCTGAATCCCAAAGCTTCGGGTAGTCTGGCTGCAGTGTCAAGTCACAGTTATATAACCCACTGAGCTGAATGCCTCCCCGGGGGGGAGAAAACGAGCACACAAAGAAGGAAAAAAAAAAAAAGAAGAAGAAGCAGGAAAGGCATGATGAGAGTAATGTTAATAAAATAGACTTTTAAAACTTCCAGTACCTTGTGATTTTGGAGAGGTTTGTTTCCCGTTTAATGCACTAGTGTTCTTTAATCCTGGAAACCCACACGTTTCAATTTGGTCAGCTGAGGAAAAAAAAAAAAGAGGCAAACCAATGGAGCCAGGCTTAGCTCCCCTCATAAGAGGGTCTGTGTAGAGTAAAAATATACAGTGTTGTACAATTATCTTTATTCACTGAACTGAACTCAATGACTAAGGGCATGTGAATTAAAGCGTTATCACATTCAACTCAAAACCAAGGGAGTCTTAATTTATCGAAAGCCTCACATGACATACAGTAAAATGCCCTTTAGTTTCTGAACTCTCAACATGGACAAATGGAAGGAATGAAAGGCAAGCCTTGAGGATTAATGTTTTACCAGAAGCTCCTTACAGCTGATCTCCAGAGAATGCAAGATGGACAAATGAGCATCAGTCTTTGTTCTCGATCTTCCCTAAGTTCCATTTGGCTGAAGGACTTTGAGCAACTAAATTTAACTGGACACACTGATGACTTTGGTCAATGCGGTCCATTTCTTTGTGCGCATGGGGAGAGGGGAGGTCCGTATTAACATCACACAAAATCTTACTGGCATAGAATAAAATAATCTGTGAGAAAGGGGTATCTTTTTACTTTCAAAGGGTTGTTGTATTGTGTTTTTTAAGGTGACAAAAGCCTTGGTTGGGGTTAGGGGGAATTCACTTAGCAAGGTAAATGTTTAGAAGTGGATTTCAAAAATTTGGCTTTTCTGTTCAGGAAGGGTCCTGGGTCTGGGAACAACTAATGAACCAAGAAGCCCCCACAGAAATGAAGAGTACAATGATTAGGAGCTGATGAATGCATTGTGCTTCTGAGTTTGAGAAGGACCTAGACTGTGACTACCCTGCGGAGAAGCAGGGGAGAAGGGGGCAAGTTTGAAAATGTCAGCTTTCAATAGAGGAGACATTCTTGGCTTGGGTAGGAACACAGATAGACAGCTGAGCTAGGTTTAGCTCTAGGGACCCAGAAAAAAAATGGAGGCTGGGGATTTGGTCCAGGAATTTTAATTAGCTTAGGATAGTTTAGTGACTAGGGTACCATTTAGCCCCAGCTGAATAAAATAGTTTTCTATGCACATTTCTTAGTAGTTGCACCCCTATTTTTTCTACTTCTACCCACTGCTCTTTTGTGTGTGTGTGTGTTTAAGTGCAAGATTATCATGTCTTTATTGCAAGAGGGGACCTTTAAGGCCCTAGACCAATCCCCTTATTTTACAGATGATCTTTCTACAGCATCTCACTGCTGTCAGGGTTAGAAAAGGCATCCAGTTGTGGCAGTGACCAAAGAAGGAAAAAAAAATAATTAGGGAATTTGGCTAATCTCTGCAGTTTCTGAATCCAGGGTGCCAAACAGATTCAGGGACCAAGGAAGATATAGACTGAATCCAGGGGTTGGAAGTCAGCAAGGTGTTTAAAATGAAGTAAAGGAACAAGTCTTGGGCCAAAGGCAGGGAGCTTGTAGATCAGCTCTGAGAAAGAGCAGGTACCCAGGTGAAGCTGACAAAACCCAAGGCCAAGGTGGATCTTTTCCTTCAACACAACTACTGGCTTGGTGATCTCATCAATGTGGGTACTCCCTTCGATGGCCATATATCACAATCCATCCACACCTTTTTATAAGTATTCATTTAGTCTCACTCAGGGTCATCACCTGTCTCCCAATACTAGTTAAATAAGATTTCCCAGCTACTTGCCAGCCACGCCCCCCACCCCACTCCCACCCCCAAAGAAATAGCTGTAACTTTTTTTTTAAAAAAAGCAGGTAACATATGAGATCATATC
This sequence comes from Trichosurus vulpecula, assembly GCF_011100635.1. NCBI lineage: Eukaryota > Metazoa > Chordata > Mammalia > Diprotodontia > Phalangeridae > Trichosurus > Trichosurus vulpecula. The sequence continues at coordinate 144,630,349 of NC_050580.1, forward strand.
AATATTTCTCTATTCATATCCTTTGTGCAACAGAGGGTATAACAGGAATGAGGAACCTGTAGCCTAGAGGCCATATGGCCCTCTAGGTCCTCAGGTTTGGCCTTTTGACTGAATCTGAACTTCACAGAACAAATCCACTTAATAAACAGATTTGTCATGTAAAACTTGGACTCAGTCAAAAGGCCCCACCCAAGGACCTAGAAGGCCACATGTATATTCCCTGCCCCACTATAGAACATACACTAGGAAATCTGCATCTGAAGCTAGAGCTGCTGCCCAACCATTTCGCCCATAGGAGCTAGAGCACTCAAAGGCCAAGATGCTTTCCTTCTTGGAGTCTCCACCTTCTCTGGCCCAACATCTGCTGGAGCCCTCCCCAGGATGAGCCCTCACCCTGTCACCATCAGATCCAATAGGAGAAACTGCTGTAGAATCCTCCAGATCCCACCTTCTCTTCCCCATCCCTCTACCACCCTATAATATTTACTTCTTTCTGTTGATTATTTCCTATTTTTCCTGTGTATATCTCATTTGTACATGGTTATTTCTATACTGCCTCCCCCATTAGATTGTGAGCTCCCTGAGGGCACGGATTGTCTTTTGCCTTTCTTTGTATGCCTGATGATCAATAAGTAGGCCCTTAATAAATGCTCATTGTTTGACTCCTTGCTGGTACTCCTGAAAAAAATGTGGGAGAAGAGGAGAGGAAGTCCGCACCATAGGAATTTTTGTTTCTGAACTTGAAGCAAAAGGGAATGTATTTCTGTCAGCCCCACATGGAATTTTGGAAGAGATTTTCCCATAGCAGTGATGTTAAGGGCTGTCAAGGTCTATAGTAGCCTTTGAAAAGCAATGTGGGGTGCTGGTAAAAACTATCCTGGCAGACAGGGAGATAGGAGGCCTGGATGCTAGACCTGGCTCTGTTAACAAATTGAGTGAAGGGGGCAAGTGACTTAACCTCATGGGGGCCTTAGTTTCTTCACGTGTAAAATAAGAGGGTTGAGTTCTAAGTGTCCTGCTTCCTGTAAAAATCTATGTTTCCCAAATATGCAGCATTTGACTGCCTTTATCAATGTCATTCAATAAATCAATAAAAATCTTGTATCTAGGATTCAAAGTGGCCCTGGAACAGATCTCTCACATTTCTGGTCTCTCTCTTTTGGCCCCTGATTGCAATGATCCTTGAACAGCTTGACATGGGAAGGGTACCTTGCTCACTTCTCCCTTACCGGGGATCAATAATCATGGCTGTGCTACTTTTCCCTCTTATGTCACTCCCTTAATGTCCCATGAACACTTTTCCCAGGAATGTGATGGAAGTTCTACTGCCAGGGATCAAGAGGGATCAGCTTTTACCTGATGCCTATGTTGCCAGTACCAAGCAGCTCTGACATTAAGGAACCAGTTATCATTTTAAGGAGACTATCAAATAAATAAATTTACACAACTGGCTGGCAACATTTCCAATAATCAGATTAAGTAAAATACAGACAGGCATTCATTCATTCATTCAATCAATCCTTCCAAAGCATTATTAAATACCTACTCCTGTGCAAAGCACTTTTCTAGGTGCTTGGAGAGAAAGGTCTGATAAGACAAGGTATTACCTGCTGTCTAGTGGGGGAAGAAAACACAGACACCAACAACTATAATACAAATATATAATAATTATATGATCAAAAACCAATCGCCATTTGAGGCTTGAGGAAGAAGGTCATTATCAGAGAAGGCATCGTAAAGCAGGTGGCACTTGAATTGAGTTTTAAGGGATGGGTAGGAATTTTACATGTGACAGGTATCTGCAGTCTATGTCAGGCATCAAGAAATACAAAGAGCAAAAACATGGCAGCAGGAGAGTCATGGGTCATTTTTGGAAGCTATAGAGTAGTCCAATTTGGCTGAAAGAAAGCATGGATGAGAGGTAGCTGAATATGATAAAAATGGAAAGGGAGGACAGTGTCAGGCTGTAGAGGGTTTTTAATGCCAGGCAAAGATTTTTAAACTTTAAATGGCAGACAACAGGGAACCATTGACGATTTTTTAGCAGAGAATATATGACCAGATCTAAGCATAAGGAAGCTTATTCTGCCAGTGGAATGAAGGATGACTTTGTAGGTTGGAAAGAAGACTTGTCCAGGGGCTGTTGCAACAGTTAAGGTAGGTAGTAATGATGACCTGAGCTAGGGTTGTGGCGCTAGAAACAGAGAGGAGGGTGGAATATGAGAGATGTGGGGGTGGATTCGATAGAACTTACCATAATTGCTAACTGGATATGAGAGGTGAGGGAGAGGGAAGAACCAGAGGGAACACCAAGGTTCCTAACATGAAAAGTTGGAAGAATGGTGGGGCCAACAACAAGAACTGTGAAATAAGAAGGAGAAACATTTTAGAGGAAAAGATAATAAACTTATTCTTGGGCTTGTTGAGTTTGAGGGTCTGGCAAGTCAGCTAGTGGAGATCTCCACTCTTGGAGCTACAGATGACTTTGCACTCATAAGAGAGATCAAGACTAAAAATGCAGATTTGGCAGTCACCTACACAGATGGCAAATGAAATCAGACAGAGAGAGAGAGAGAGATAGAGAGAGAGACAGAGAGAGAGAGAGAGAGAGAGAGAGAGAGAGACAGAGAGGCAGAGAGGAGAGACAGAGAGAGAGAAAGAAAGAGAAGAGGAGGAGGAGGGAGGGAGGGGAGAGGAAAATGGGTGAAGAAGAGTAAGAGAAGAGAGCCAAGGACAAACTCTTTGGGGAATATCCATACTAAAGAAATGAAGAAAATGGGGGCAGCTAGGGAGCACAGTGAGTAGAGTACCGGCCCTGGAGTCAGGAGGACCTGAATTCAAATGTGACCTCAGACACTTGACACACTTACTAGCTGTGTGACCTTGGCAAATCACTTAACCCCAATTGCCCTGCCTTCCCCCCTCCAAAAAAAAACAAACAAAGAAGACGAAGAAGAGTCAATGAAGGAGACAGTGTGGTACGGTGAAAACTACATTGAATTTGAAGTTGGAGAACTTGGGGTCACATTCCAGCTCTGCCATTTACCTCCTTAGGCAAGCCAGCTAGCCTCTCTAGGTCTTAGTTTTGTCATTTGTAAAATGGGGTGGGTGGTTTTGATGAGATGATCTCAGAGGTTCCTTCCAGATCAAGGTCCTATGATCCCATGAAGGAGGAGAATTAGGAGATTGTGGCATTTCTGAAGTCAAAGGAAGAAATACTATCTCATAGGAGGGGATGGTCCAATGAATTAATACCCATAGAATGGCTAAGGATAATAAGGAATAAAATTAATTATTAGATTTTGGTGACTGGGATATCGTTGGCAATTACCATTCTGTAAAGTGGTAGGGAGGAAAGCCAGACAGCAATGTAACTGAGAGAGAGTGGTAGTGGAAAGAAGGGATATCTTTTTTCCCTTTATCTATTTAGCAGTGAAGTGGAAGAGAGAGACAGGACAGTACATGGATGAGGTGGAGGCAAAAGGCGTATTTGAGGACTGTGGAGTTATCACATTTTCCAATAGATGGGAAAGGACCAAAATGAAGAGAAGAGATTGAAGTTGCGTTGGGGTAGGGGTTAGGATCAGGTTAGGCAGTGGCACTTAGAACAAGACCTTAGAAGAGGCAGGAAGGAAAGGGATTAAAAGCACAAGTAGAAGTGCCAGCCTATGAAGAGTAGAGTTACCTCTCAGCCTGTAATCCAAGGGAGGGAAAAGAGAGTAGGTGATGATGCTGAATTTTGTTTTGTTTCAAATGGAGGAGGGGGGCTGAGGAAATTCACATCAAATAGCATCATTTTCTCAGTGAAGTAAGAGGCTAAGTCACTCAGTTGAATTCAGCAAACATTTATTAAGTGTTTACAGTGTTCAGGACCCTGGGCATACAGAGATGAAAAGAAAAGTCCCTGCTCTCAAGGAACGTGTTGTATTGGGGCAAAGCGACATGTCTTTACATGACACTATGAGAGAAGTAAATACAAGGTAATTTTCAAAGATGGTCTTCGTCTTTGTATTGCTAACATCTAGCCCTGTGCCCGGCACACAGTGGGTGCTTAATAAGTAAGTACTTGCTGAGTGAATGAAGGAGATTTCATATTAACAAGTGTAAATGAGAGTATGGAAAGCTGGAAAGTAAGGGAAGGGCAATGAACATTTATATAGAACCTACATTCATATAGAACATTTATAAAGAATACTGTGGTAAGTCTTTCTTACAAATATCTAATTTGTGGAGCTAGGTGGCATAGGAGATAGAGCACAGGCCCTGGAGTCAGGAAGACTGGAGTTCAAATCCTGCCTCAGACACTTACTAGCTGTGTGACCCTGGGCAAGTCACTTAACCCCGATTGCCTTCAAAAAAAATTATCAAATTTGATCCTCAAAACAACCCTTCAATGGAGATGAGCTGTGTCTTAAGGAAGAGGAGGATTCTGAGAGGCGGAGCTAAGGATGGAGTATATTCCAGGCAGGGTATCAAATGATAGAGTGTCCAGATCATCCAATAACTAGTAGTCCAGTTTAGCTAAAGTAATCAAATCCGATTCAATCCAAGTCGAATCAAGAGGATTAGTACAAAATAAGGCCGGAAAAAGTAAATTGGAGCCAGATTACAGAGAGTCTTAAATAGCAGTCTGAAATGTTTCCAATGGATCCTAGAAGCAAAAGGGAGCCACAGAAAATTTTTGAGCTATAAGCATGGAGGTGAGAAGAGAGAATAGGAGTGAAATATTTACCCGAGGGAGTAAGATAAATGGTCCCAAAGGTTAGATGACTGTCAAAGAGCAGAGAGGGGTCACCAAAGTTCTATACTATAAATATGTAGTGGGTAAAACCAGTTCTTACTGCCTAGGTCTATGGCAGCAGAGGCCCACAGTTATATCCCTATGCAGAAAACTCAAAATGATTTTGGTGAAATTTCTGGTTAAAATGACTTTCAAAACTCTTCTACAACAGTGAACAGAGAGGTGGGATAAAGGATGGAATAAAGAGACATATTCCCCACCCCCCAACCCTCCCAAGGTGAAAGAGAAATCAGAAAACTGCTTACTAAACACAGTGAGTGCATTTCCTTCCAGACCCCGGGGTGCTTCTATAACGGGAGTATTTGTTTTCAGTGACCTGGGATCTAGCAGGTAACTAGAGAGACCATGACTTTCATTTCAATGGGTTTTGGTGGGATGCCTTTTGAGACTGAAAGCTGAGAGGAGACTGGGCAAGCTCTGATTGGTTGCCCTCCTGCACCTGCTAGTCATTCTACCACCTATGGCCAGAGTACATCATTATGTGAAAGGCTGAGCTCTGGAACCCAGAAAACCTGCATGCTACAGAACGGAGGCCTGTTGTCAAGGTTCCAGAATCAGGTAAAAATCAAATAAAACAAGTAGCAGCCGTTTGAGTTTGCTCACGATTATTGTGTTTGACAAGGTAACTCATGCCCACTTTTACATTCATTACCGAGCTTTTGAAATGATTCTCCTTTGTCTGCCTGAACGTAGGAATTTTTAATGAACAGTTTCAGTGTCTGGTTTCATGCACCTGAAGTGTAAACATTGATGAGCATCCAGCTAACAGACCTCCATCCACACACATAGTTATTCGGCTCATCAGGGAGACCCTCATCAAGAACCATGTGGATTTCCAAACCTTTCCACTTCTTTTCTAAGGTCACTGCTATGAAGGAAGAGGGCTGACTTGAGCATCCTTTATTTCAGGTGGTAAATAGTTTAAATGAGGGACTAGGCAAATGGGAAAGGGATTCAGATTTTAACTACAAACAGCTGAGAATGTAATTACCAAGGGGATCCCCAGGCTCCACTGTATGGTCTTTCAACAAAGGTGTTTGTAAATAATACCCCCACAAAGAGCTTTTTGGGCTTGCCCTGAGACACACAAACACACAATTGCTTATACAATCCTCATCAGGTATAATGGGTGGTCTGTAGCTTTTACAGCTCCTGGCAGGAGAAGCAGAAGAAAGGAGTTAGTCAAATTCTTGACTATCGCCTTCATTGTCATTATGGAAACCATTTAAGACCTTCCCTATGTGTGGAAATGGCCAGAACAGGTTAAAAGGGTAGGTGTGAAGTCCTCAGGGCTCAGACAGCTCTTTGGCATACACTGGAAAGAATACTGGATTTGGACTTGGTCCTGGCTACAAGTTCTCATTTCACCACTTCTCACTCTTATAACCTTTGGCAAATCACTTCAACTCTTTGGGGCTTGGTTTGTACTTCTTTAAAATGAGAGCTTGAATTAGAAGATCTCTAAGGTCCTTAAGCTAGGTGGCACAGTGGTTAGGGTGCCAGGCCTGGAGTCGGGAAGACTCATCTTCCAGAGTTCAAATCTGCCCTCAGACACTTACTAGCTGTATGACCCTGGGCAAGTCACTTAGCCCTGTTTGCCTCAGTTTCTTCATCTGTAAAATGAGCTGGAGAAGGAAATGGCAAAGCACTGTAGTATCTCTGCCAAGAAAACCCCAAATAGGGTCACGAATAATTGGACATGACTGAAACACAACTCAACAATGACCACAAGGTTCCTTCTAGTTCTAAATCTATGGTCCTCATGACTTAGTAATACAGGAACCATTTTTTCTTCTCCATTTAGATGAATGGCATTGTGAAGAGCATAGGTCTAGGCAGTAGCCACGGGTTTTAGCGCAGGTCCTGCCAACCAACTCATCTGGCATTTCAGGTTCCTGCAACTTGGCATCGCCTTACCATTTTAGCCTTTTCTCATTATTCCTCCTCTCCATACACCCTTCCCTCAGACCAAACTAGAGATCTCTTTTAGCTGGAGCCACAGACTTCTGTGACCTTCATCAGGTTGTTTTCTATGCTTGGAATGTCCTCCCTACCTCTCCTTACCTACTGAATTTCCTGGTGATTTTTCAGTTATTATTCAGTTGTGTTCAACTCTTCACGATCCCGAATTCCTACTGATCCTTTAAAACTCAAATCATACTCTTGCAAGGAGCTTCCTTTGAGCCTCTCCCTTACTCCATCACCATCAGTAAGTACCTTCCCTTCAAATCTCATACAACAGGTTGTTTTGTAACTCTCCAATGCATTTATTATCCATATTATATATTATTATCTCAGTCACTATCTTATTTCCCCCTCTAGACTGAAAATTCCATGAGGGCAGGGACCGTGTCTTATTTAAACTTTGTATCTCCCACGGTGCCTAGCACAGTGTTTATTTGTTGTTGAATTGTATGACCATAGGCAAGTCACTAAACTACTACATTTTTCAAACAATAGGACTGTTCACCTTACTTGATAGAGGTATGAAGAGCAAATGAGAAAAAAGTCATTTGAAAAGGCGAAAGCTCTAAAACTTCTATATTAATGCCATGCTAGGTTTTATTACTGTGGCTGTTGCTGTTACTTGGAGTAATAAATAAGAATTTTTTCTCCAGGGGTAAATTTAGTTGGGGGGAGTGCAGGATACAGATGGTGACAGCTATAAAAGGGACAATCCTATACTGGGGTGCAGTTGCTTTCCCCCAGAAAGAATGGTCCATAATCCTAAAAGAGTTAAGTGGGATTGGAGGAAAGTAGGTTCTGAAAGAGGGACCCGGTACCCAATAGTGATGAAGTCCCAGGGGTAAGGAGGCTATATACAATGTAGTGCATAGAGAGAGTGCTTGCCATGGAAAAGACGCAAGCTGCCTCCAACCATGTGGGAGCCCTGTTTAAAGCCCTTGTCGCCTCAGGTTAGTTACACTTCTATTGCTATGAATACTTCTACTGCCATTAGAGAGGAAGTGAAGGGAATAAGTGCCTACTATGGGCTAGGCACTTTGCTTAGTGCTTTATAAATCTTATCTCATTTGATCCATTAGTAAAAATAACAGCTTATAGCTATTAGTGAAAATAACAAATTTAACCCAGGAGAAATGATCTCTTCATCCTCTATTGTAAAGATTCTGATAATGGAAAGTCATACTTGGGACTGAATGGAGAAGCGCTAAGTCAGTCAGTCAGTCAATGAATAATGATTAAGAACTTACTATGTACTAGGTACTTGCTAAGTGATGGTGACACAAAAAAAGGTCAAAAACAGGTCCCTGTCTTCAAGCAGCTTCCATTCTAAAAGGGAACACAACATCCAGACAACCTGAGTTTCTTCATCTTGACAGTAGTGGATATACCTGTTGAACCTGATTTTAAAACAGACTTGACACAGAAGGCGTTGATCCTTGTGATTGTACGCAACAGAAATTACAAAGAGCCTGTGTATTTGGGCTGTCACTGGGAAAGGAAAAGAGTTAGACAGATAAAGTATTTGTTAGGTACTAAGTATGTCCCAGGCACTGGGTTGTTGGGAAGATCACATGAGATACACAGTGCCTGTCACATAGATGCTTAATAAAAGCTAATTCCCTTCTCTTATTTTCCATTGCACTACAGGGATACAAATGCAAGTAATCAAGATCGTCTCTGCCCTCAAGAAGCCGACGTTCTAACTGGGGGAGGTAATTCACAAAAGGGGATTGAAGAAGGAGAGCAGCATGGAGGAGATAGTTGGGAAATAGCATGAGTTCTGGTTCTGGGCAACCTAGGACAAAAGTTCACTTATTAAAGCCTGGTGTTCAAGAGGTGGAGTCCAAGGTTTTAATGGAGGTGGGGAGAGAATGAGAGATGATGCCAGCATGGATTCAGTATAGTGTGGAGGTAACCAGAAGTATCATGGAGGCCTGGTCCCAGACAAGATAAAGTGAAAACTCACCTATTGGAGTTTCACAGAGGTGGAATCTAAGGTTTCAGTGGTGTGTGTGTGCATGTGCGTGTACATTTGTGTGCGTGTGCATGTGTGTATATAAGTTGGAAATGATGGATGGAGTGGAGATAGCATGTTATAGAGATGGCCAGGAAGTAGTAGAGACTGGGTCTATCCTGGGGCATGGGGTAAGGAGTAACAATATAGATTCATATTATGTTTGAGCTAGAAAGTTTCTTTGAGATGACATTGCCCAAACCGTACATTTACAGATGAGGAATTGAGGCCTGGAGAAGCTAAGTGACTTTCCTTAGGTCACGTAGTTTCTTAAGGTCATAGCTGGAATGAGAGCCTTGGTCTCCTGACTTTCAAATACAGCAGTCTTTCTATTATATCATGCCAAGAAGTATAGGTCTTGAGGAAAGTGTGGCTTAGGAAGTCAGATCATTGTGTGTTGGATAGCTGAGGGTAAACTCTAGGCCTGGGAGGCTACTCAAGAGGGCACATTCCACTGCACATAAGGCAGAATTTACTTGTTGGTGGCATACCCATCATGAACTACTCTGTTTTCTGATGACAGCTGCTTAGACTAGAATATAAATACCTCATGTTCACCTGGTTGGACCCAAGTCTAATGACTCAGGAGTGCAAGCTCTTACTTAATGGCAGCCGTGGGCCTCTAGGTAAAAGATTCTCCATATCACAATAGAAATTATTAAGCAACCCTAAGAGTAGAGATAGAAAAGACTAGATGGTCATAGGGCATGAACTGCACCCTTCCTCAAGACAAAGTGCCTCAGAATCTTTGAGTGAGGAAATGAATAGATGAATGGAAGTTTACCCAGCTGACTTACGTAGGTACCTGGGATTAGTACCATGAGTCAACAAATAATGGGATTATAGATCCTATGTCATCATAGGTGACCTTAAAGGATGTCACTTCCAACCCCCTCATTTTATGGATGAGGAAACTAAGAACAAGTTATTTGCCAATGGTCACAAAGGTCATTGATGCCAGGGATAGGACTAGAACTCAGGTCTTCTGACTCTAAGTCTCATGCTCTTTCCATCTTATCCTACTTCCTTAATGCACTGAAGAATTATTTTTTTTTCCTTTTTAATAAGGAATCTGATCTTAATAAAGAGCAAAAGTCACCACATGCAAAATTAAACTAAACATTGTAATTTTATTTTTAAATATGGATATGTTGTATGTCTATTTACAGGAACACAATCTGCTAAAATCCTGAAGAGATGTGTCACCACAGTGGGGAGGTGACTCTTGGTTTATTAAAGGCTGTGTAGGCTCTCTAGCGGGTCCCACCAAACTTGGAGAGACTTCAAATATAGGTCAACTGATGAACTGTAGGTCTAACATCTGAGGACCCAGCACAGCTCAGTTCAGAGAGGATAAACACAAGAATGGCAGACAAATGGTGAAAGTTTTGGCCCCAGCTACTCTCAAAGACCCTTCCACTGAGTCACAGAGAGTTTGTGATCTATGTCAGTGGAGGGAGTACCAACTCAGAGAATTCTCTCTCTCTCTCTCTCTGTCTATTCAGGACAGTTAATTTTTCAACACTACAAAATAGGTATAAATGATTTGCTTTTCTTGGCTTTATCTTGTGCTTTGTGTCTAAAGTTCTCAAAACACAGTCAGCCTCAATTTATAGAGGAAGTCTGAAATATTCAGCAGTGTTTTCAGGTGAACACAGCAAGTCACTCGATGTCACCTAGCTTAGATCGGTACCTACTACCCATGCAGCTCCTACAACCAGTCTAGGGGCTGAAAAGGCCCCTAAGAATGAAATCGTGAGGTTGCTGAAGAGCTTGTTGAGGGTCATTTCCCCATGTGGCACTAGTGTGGCTAGAGAGAGCATGAAAGGCAATGGAGAGCAATCTGGAGTGAGGGAAAGGTGTCTCTTTTTTCTCTCCAGCCAGAAATAAAAATATTGTCTAAGCCAATCTCTCCCACTGCCACTACAAATGGAGAGGTCTGGAGATCGGCTTGTTTTGAAATTAACCCAGGGTCTAGGAGCCCTTTGGGAAATGTTTTCTTTGTGGTAAGGGATTTCTAGCTATACCAATAGCCCTCTCCAGCAGGGGTTTGATTTTAGCCTTTATCCTTCTTCACCCCTTACGAATAAACCTCCTGTCTCTAAAAAACAATGCAGTGAGCCTGAGGAGAATCAGGCTGGGCATTCCCAGAGAATGCTGACAAGGGCACTTTCCAGGGAGTGCTGGAAGCACTTGGCTTTGTCCCCTGCCTCCCATGTACCCAGGGCATGAGACACGTCCTCATCAGCACTCCTGCCAAGGCTCAGCCTGTCAGGTCTGATTGCTCAAGGAGGGCACCCCGCTCCCTATGTTGGCTCTGAGTCTGCTGCCAAGGCCGATTACCATCAGACTGCCCACCCAAGCCCGCCGTGCCTTCCTTCTCTGGTGCAGTGGCAGGCCACCCCTTGATGAGAGGGCCCTGTATGGTTAATCACATCTCTCCTCTGCCTGTCTAATTAACTCCGTCACTGTATCTGTAGTCAGATAAAATACTCATTTCACACCACATTAATTTTTATCAGCTGAACATTAAGCAACACAAAGCTATCTATGCTCGGTTTAATTTACATACTGACAGACCTACAGAGCATGGCTGCAATTCCTGCGAAGCAAATAAGCAGAACTGGCATCAAACAAGGCTCTCCAAAATGAAATATTGATGCGCAAGGCTGACAGTCCAAGGGAGGGTGGTGGGGGACACGGAGGCCCGAGGTGGAGGGGAAAGGAAGAGTGAGTTTTTTTTTCCTTGAAGAAGAATCACAGATTTGCTAATTAATAATCCTCTTACAAGGCAAAGGTCAGGGGGACAAGAGCTCAGTCCCTAATGGCCACGGATTAAGCTTGCTCCAGGGAAACTCTCCTTGGAAGATGAGAAAAACCATCTTTATCAACAGTGGAGACTCTACCCTTGGACCTTGCTTACCTCTGAGAGCCTTCCCTAGGATGCACAGGGATTCCAAGGAATTGACTAGGCCAGGCTTGGCCCCTGGCTTATGGAGGAAGGGAGGGTAAGAGAGAACAGGAAACCTCAAAATAAAAAGAAATTCAGTTCTCAAATATATACAAACTGGCCTCCCCCTGTCACTCTCCTCCATCCCTTCCTCATTGTCCCGATTGGGATTTCTTCACTTCAAGGTTCCTCTTGAAATACATTTTAATTTGATATTTTCCCCCGTATAAAAATGTTATTAGAGTAGAATGTATGGCAAACTGAGGTAGCCAGTCCCTTCTCAACCAAATGTCTCTCCCAAAATTTCCTATGGGGTACCCGTGGGAGCCTATTATGTATCTGCTTCCCGGGAAATCATGATTTAAGGAAAAAACCCAAAGTGAAAGCTGCATTGCCTAGGAGACCCCCAGCCACTCAGTTGGATTGCTCCCTCCTATGAGCTGTGTAGACTTTGGACTGTTTTTGGAAGCCCCAGTGAAATCCTGATTTCTAACTGACCTCTATCCATTTGAAATCCCCTCTGCCCACTGGCTGACGCACATCCAACCCCAAGGCTCCTACCAGGATCCCACTACTGCACAGCCCTACAGTGGCTCTGCACTGATATGATCTTGCAGTGTGCTGTTCCTCAAATCTCAGCAAGAATTCCAAGCAGCTCCACGTTGGGTAATAAAGCTCTCTCCTGTTGTAGGTGGTACATGGCTTCTCAACAAAGAAACTTCTAGGCTGGCTGTAATTTCACAACAGCTCATGCTGTGTCTTGCAGTTGTCAGCTGGTGCCAGTGTTTCGTGGATATTTCTACCATCCCTGCCACCAGAAAGCACCACCTTTCTCTTTCCTCCATCTCAGTGACACCAGAGGGCTGTAGTGACCTTTCCTTAGGTCATAAAGGGTACTAGAAGGCTGGCTGGCAATGGTTTCCTTGATTTTCTTTTCTTTTTTTGGGGGGTGGGGGATGAGGTACGCAGAATGTTTTGTGTGGGTGCAATGAACCAGGCTCTAATGGAAACAATGAAACAGAACATGGTGGGGTAGAATGAGAAATGGGAGACATGGGCTCTATCCCTGGCTCTGTCATCAGCGATGTGACCCTAGATAAGTCCCTTAATGTTTTCAACTTCACTTTCCTTATGCATAAAACAAGAATAACCATACCCATTCTATCTACTTCACAGACCTTTGATAGAGTCCAATGAGTCTGTGCATATGCTTTGAAAAATACAAATGTCGGGGCAGCTAGGTGGAGCAGTGGATAGAGCACCAGCCCTGCGGTCAGGAGGACCCAAATTCAAATCTGACCTCAGACACGTACTTGCTGTGTGACCCTGGGGAATTCAATTAACCCTGACTACCCCTGCCCACTGCCCGCCTCCCCCCCCCCAAAAAAAAGAAAAATATAAGTGTGAGATGTTCTCGGTTTTAGTCTGTGTGGCCGATTCAGCTCAGGTAATATACTGTTCCTTACTCTTGATAGGAGAACAACAAAAAAGGGAGCCTATTCAAATGTGAGAATATGTTCCCAAGGTCCTCCTTTGACTTGCCCCCCTTCCCTCTTTTCCTCTTTCTCCTCCCCCTCACTTCCCTCTTTTTTCTTTCCTGAAGAATTGTCACTACCATTGACCCTACCATCATCTCAGCGCGCATAGCATGTCTCTTTCTCGGTGGCCAAATACACCGACATAGTTCACACAATAACCCAAGGGCTAAGCTAGATTTTAAGATTCTCTGAAGTTCCTACGTATGTTCAGCATTCCAAAACGAGGGGAAGGGGTGTGGGAAATCTCTCTTCTGGAACCGTATAGTTTTCAGCTAGTGCAACAGATAGAGCATTGGGCTTGGAGTCAGGAAGACATGAGTTCAAATCCTGCCTCAGAAACATCCTAGCTGTGTGACCTTGGGCAAGTCACTTAGTCACTGCCTTACCTCACTTTCTTCAACTCTACAATAGGGATGATAATAGTACCTACCTCAGAGGATTGTGGTGAGAACCAAATGAGGAAAATTGTAAAGTATTGTAAAGTTGTGTAGTGCATAGCATAGTGACTGGCCCATAGTGTGTGCTTCACAAATGCTTGTTCCTTTGTTGTCCCTGTTTCAACATGTTACAGGGATATTGTACATTAAAATAAAGCAGGTACTAGAGAAAGACTGTTTTAGGCAGCTCTGATTCTTAATTTTCAGATACTATTTGTTCTAGCTCTTAAGCCATTTTAAACACTAATGAACTGCTTTAAAATCAAATAGGATTACACCTCAAAAAGGACAAAAGTTCATTGTACAAGTAGTGTCTATCTGAGAACCAAAGATTGAGTAAGCTGGGAACCCCCAAAGACTGGGAGCCATTAAATATTCAGCGCTTTCCTTTTTCACTGCAGGGAGGACTCCCAAGATTTCAAAGAGTTTTCTGGTGTTTTACTTCAGAGATGGACTTGGGCCTTGCTAGACCTCAAGGCTTACTGGCTACCATATTCCTGGAAGGTTGCTCCTGGGGCTTCCACAGGCAAAATGTTCTGTGACCTTTTAAAGATGTTTTCTTTTCCTCCAACAGTGGAACCCCTCATGACCCTAGTAGATTCAGAGAGACTTTTGTAATGCTTGGTACACTAAACCTGCTTTCTGAGAATCTAACTCTGCTGTGTGAAATCTGGGAGATTTCCCAGCAGCCTCTATGAGACAGCCAAAAGGCAACCAAACAATATGAGTCCCTCAAAGGCAGTATCTTTTCAAGGAAAACGTGCAATACCTTGGAAAGGTAACTGGAAAATAAAAAAGTCAATTGGTTTGGTGAATGTTGTGTGTTCATTAGTTTTCAGAAAGCAGTCTTCGTGTGTGTTTGAAAACAAGTCTACTTAAAATGTCACGTTAAGATAATTATTTACAAATAGTGACATAAATGAAATAAAGGTCTGACTGAAACAGAAAATTTCAGTGCCTAACACCACTGCTTTAATGAATAGAGCAGAGAAGTGCTGAATAATTTTCTGCTTACTCCACTGCAGTCTTTCTCCTTCCCTCCCTCCTACACATGCATCCCAGTTTAGATTTGCCTCGTTAATAGACTCTCTTTTCCTCCTTACCTAGAGTACGTAAAGGCACTGCACACACTGTTTATATTTTTAAACTACACTTTGGACAGATTCTAAAATAAGCACCTTAGGAATACAGTACTTAATATTATGCTGCCCTTTGAAAAATGAGAAAAAGAAACAGAAGGCCCACAACAAAAATTCTGGAGTAAATAGCCAGAGAGCTTGAAGCTGGCCCTTGGTTATCCAGCTCTCACTGAAGTCAAAGATAATTGAATGGCTGAGGTCCAGACCATGTGGATTACATGCAGGTATTTGAGCACAGAACCCGGACTATTTTCAAAATGATACCAGATTGTTCTGAGTCATTAGTCACTGGCAGTCAGAGGAAATTTTTATTCTGACTGCAAAAAGTCTAGAATTAATTAGATTTGGAAAAAAGTATCTGACTTTCCTTCCCTCCCTTTTCCCAGAATCCTTCTTGCTCAAAGCATCCCTTACACTTTCCATCCACCTTCCATTCTTGAAGTCAGTGTTCAAAAGCAGTTTAGTCTTGCAGCTCTGTCTTGACTCTTTCATGCTTTCAACCAAATAAATGCCAGTATTTTTTTTAAATCTTCATTTTTCTAATAGAGGAGTTTCTTTACAGACCAAAGCCTGGGCTCTGTGGGGCAGAAATGTTACCCCTTGTCTCTGCCTGTCCCTTACTAATTTCATGAAGAGTTCACAGAAACTTAATTCTTTAGGGCTTGACGCCTATAAAGATTCATAACTTGGGCATTACAGCAATGGGACTCTATCAAGTGCCAAAAGACTCCACCCCACTCCCTGTGATACACCCCATGGGAGAGAGGACAAGCAGCTCTCCTGACTGGGGGTGGTGGGGTAGGTAGCTTGGTGATGAAAGATTCTAAGATAGCAGCCCTCCAAAGTGAGCATACTTAGCCAGTGGCCAGGTTCTCCAGCATTTGGCACTGGCAAAGCCTCCTCAAAGCAAAAACTGGGGCTGGGCTTCTTCCTCACTACATATTCTTTCCACAGAAACAAATGCTAGCTCCTGGATATACAGCTAGAAATATATACATATGTGTGCACACACACATATATACATATAATATATGTGCATGTGTGTATGTATCTTAAACCAGGAAACGGGAACATACACACATGCGTATAGAGTGGTCCAAAAATCTTGGTGAAGTTTTAACCTTTAACAGCTTAGGTTTAAGCTTTAATAGGTTAAAATCATACTAAGAGTTTCAGGACATTCTGTATATAAATAGGTGTGTGTGTGTGTGTGTGTGTGGTCAATCAAATCAGGAAACAGGAGCTACTTTAAGATGTGTGTGTGCATCACTCTCTCTCTCTTTCTCTCTCTCTCTCTGTCTTTCTCACTCTCATTCTCCCTCTCTCTCTTTCCCTCCCTCCCCTTCCTTCCTTTTCTCTCTTTCTCTCCCCCTTTCTCTCCATTCCTTCCTCCATCCTCTAACTCCCTCCCTCTCACTCTCTCTCCCCTCTCCTTTATTTCTCCCTTCCCCCCTCTCTCTCGCCCTCTCTATGTCTCTCCCTGTCTCTGTGTCTCTGTCTGTCTCCCTCTCTTTTTTCTCTGTCTCTGTTCTCTCCCTCTCTGTCTCCCCCCTTCCCCCTCTCTACACACACACACACACACACACACACACACACACACACACACACACACACCATACACCCATATAGAGGCTTCTGCTTCCTGTTTTGATTTTTAGTGGCTTTCTTCAGCAATGATGACCAAATCTCCAAAGCATTCCTTATTTCTCATCCAATGCTGAGGACTTGTTGGTTATTTTCAGTGCTTCGTAAACTGTGGGTCATGACCCAGAAAGGGTCGCAAAAATTTTGGCAGTAGTAGAAGGTGTCTGAACACACGAGGACCACAGATTAATTAAAAATCAAATATATAATGAATTGCGGTGTTTCTGGCAGGGCTGGCCTGTGTTGCATCCAGCAACTTCATTGCAGCCTTGATTCTGGACACAAAGCATGTGCACTTTGCACTGTGCATGCCCTCAGGCCATAAAATGAAAAGGGGTCTGAAGTGGAAAAAGTTTAAGAAGCCCTGATTTAGAATGTAAGTTCCTCACCATCAGAAACCAGCCAGCCAGCGAATAAGCATTAATTAAGCGCTTACTATATGTTAAGCATTATACTAAGCCCTGGAGAGATACACGGAGACCAAGCTCCTTAAATCAATTTGAATCAATAAGCACTTATTAAGTGTCTATTGCAAGCAGAGTACTATTCAAGACAGTAGGTAAGGTATACATTTTTGGCAGAATACAGTCCCTACCTTCAAGTAGCTTACAGTTAAATATAGGGATAAGATAGTGTCACAGTTTACTAGAATATACAATATTACATGATAAGTGCATTGGAAAGTTACAAAAAAAAAAAAGGTGAAATGTGAGGTCTGAGGGGGAAGGTCATTACCCACTAAGGGATGAGAGACAACTTCCCAGAGAACTTTAAGAAGGCTAGTAATATACCATGAAGTGAATACTGTTTTGCCACTACGATGGGAGGATCTGGGACAACAGATGGATCCGAGTACAGCTCCAAGCACCGTCTCTCCTATTTCCTTCCCTTCAAGTCCAACTCTCCAGGAAATAACTCTATGTACTCAGACACAATCCTCTCCTCCATCCTCATAGCACCCATTCCTTTCCCTTCCTCTTGGCTCTGGCTTCTCATACATCCTGCCCTGACCATCCTCATGTTTCCTTGGTTTCCCCTCTTCCCTACTCCCCTGTTTGATCTTGTGTTCTGAGAAAGGAATCTGGATAAGGCATGTTTACATGGTTGGCAATTTGTATTTATGGAAAGCTTTAAAGTTTTTAAAGCACTTTACATATGTTATCTCATTGGATTTTCACAACAATCCTGTAAGGGAGGGTCTTTTATTATTCTCACTTTACAGACGAGGAAAACGAGACAGAGAGATTGGCTTACTTGGGGTCACACTGCTAGTAAATGTCTGAGGTAGGATATGAACTTGGGTCAGTCTTCATTCCAAGACCAGGCCTTTAACCACTATGCCACCCAGTTGCCTATATGATAGCTATATGGTGTACTGGGAAGAATATTAGTCTGGGAACCAGAAAACACTGGTAATTCTTGCTTCCCCCAAATCACTTCATGGAATCACAGGATGTGGACTTTTGTCATGGAGGGGAACCCATCCCATGCAACTGGACAGGTACTCCTCAGGTACTTTGCTTAGTACATTGGGCCTTGCTGAAATGACAAAGCAAATCTGCCCTGATTCCCCAAAGATGGATGGGTGTTTATGTGTGCCTGTGCACACTGTGTGTGTGTGT
The DNA here is from genome assembly GCF_011100635.1 of Trichosurus vulpecula. NCBI lineage: Eukaryota > Metazoa > Chordata > Mammalia > Diprotodontia > Phalangeridae > Trichosurus > Trichosurus vulpecula. Next base: position 144,648,459 of record NC_050580.1, read on the forward strand.
ACAAGAACATATGTGTGTGTTTGTGTGTGTGTGTGTGTGTGTGTGTGTGTGTGTGTGGTATGGAAGCCAAGCCAGATGGTGACTAAAAGTTGGGAGGAGCCACCTATTCTGTGGTTTATAAGAAAAATCTGGAGAAAATAGCTTTATTTCTTTGGCGGTGGGGGGGTGCTTCCCTCTGCGTACAAACTTTCCTCGAAGACCTTTGAGGTCTGTTTCAACTCTAACTCTATGATCCTGAGAATATGGGAGTGCAAGGGTTCTTTTTAACTCTAAATCTAGCATTTCTACAGAACAGCCCAAACTGCCAGGAAGCAAGTACAGGCCTCACCAGTTTGTTTTTGCTCTTCTTCTCAGAGAAGACCCCTTAGTCAGCACCAAAATATAACCCTTACTCATTTCCCCTTCTGAGACACAACAAAGGCAATGCATTTAGGATGAGGCTGGGTTAGGATGTTAGTTTGACCTACTGACTTTTAGTTTATTTGAATGGGTAAACTGAATCCAGGTGAAAGACAGGTAAAGAGGCTAGATTGGGAGGAAGGGGAAAGAGAAGGGATGGGGGGAAGTCCACAAGGCTCTTGTGAAAAGTGAACTTTCTGCAGTCATTTCGACACAACTGTGAGGGTGATACCAGTAGCAAGCTTTCTTTCAGGCCTACGTTGTGGGCTTAATTAAGAAATGATTCTTAATAAGTCCCAGGGAGCTACAGGTTTTTCCTTGAAAATGGGAAACAATCATATCTTGTGGCTGTTCATTATGAATTCTTTTGGTACCACGAGTTGTTTTAAAACCGTGAAATTAGTTCTGGCAGAGTGTCCATAAAAACACCCATGAGATGAGACTCAACGCGTTATGTAATGTTTCTCACACCCTGCACATGAGATGTTAACTCTTACCGGCCCAGGCAAGGACACCAATTGGTATTTTAAAAACAGTGAACCCATAGGAATGTCTAGCACACATCTATGGATAAACTGATCAGAGGGATCTTGCTATTCACCTGCATTTTGGGAGGGGGGACCAAACTTATGATTTCATTGATAGTCTAATCTTCCAATGTGGAAATCCCTGTAACAATGCAGATCCCCACCTATTCTGCTACTTATCATGTTAGACAATTATTACCTATACTGGTAAAATCACAGGCCCCGCCCCTCTCCCTATAGTTTTGTCTCAAAGATAATCAGAGCTCCATGAGCACCCCATTCTCTTACCACTGGTTATACAATCTCCCCTCAATTAACTGAACCCTAGCACCAAAGGAATACCCCAGAGAATTTCTCATGTTGTCCCCTATTCTTGCTGCAATACTGACATCGATAACATAATAATAGCTAATATTTATAGATACTTTAAGGTTTCCAAAGTGCTTTACAAGCGTTAAATCTTTTGATAACATAGAAATATTATAGAAAGCAAGCACAAAGACTGAACAAATATGAAAATTTGGGGAAATTCTGGAGTAGGGACAAATAGCTTGATGTACTTTAGCAGCAGTTAAGGGTAGCCCAGTGAAAAATAATAACTGGCAGTTATAATGATGACCCTGGGTCATTCAGAATAGGCCAAATTTTATCATCTCCCCTATTTAGCAAAGAATTGGGAAATGGATAGAGGGTCAGCTCTGGAGTCAGAAAGGGTTCAAGAGCTGCCTCTGACCCATACTAGCTGTGTTGTCACTGACAGATGGCAGAACCTCATTGCCCTAAAGAACAGGTTCAATTGTGTCACCCCCTCCCCACCTCTAAATCAATAAACTCCAATGGTTTCCTTTTGACTCCAGGATTGAAACAAAAAGCTCTGCTTGGCATTCAAAGTCCTTCTTCACCTAGCCCCTTGAAGTCTTCTTACACATTACTCCCCAACATGTACCCTTGATCCAGTGACACCGGCCTCCTTGCTGTTTCAGGAACAAGATATACTCCATCTCTTAGCTTTAGGCATTTTCTCTGGCTATCCCCCATGCCTGGAATGCTCTCTCTCCTCCACTGCTTGGCTTTCTTCAAGTTCCCAAATAAAATCCTACCTTCCGCAGGAAGCCTTCACCAACCCCTCTTAATTCCAGTGCCTTCCCTCTGTTAATTATTTCCTCTTTCTCCCGCATATAGCTTGCTTTGTATATATTTGTTTACATGTTGTCTCCCCCATTAGATTGTAAGCTCCTCGAGGGCAGGGACTGTCTTTTGCCTCTTTGCATCCTATTGCTTAGCACAGTGCCTGAACCTGTAGTAGGTGCTTAATAAACATTTATTGATTGATGGATTGCCCTAAGGAGCTCTGTAAAACAATTAGCTGCAGAGGAATTATTGATCTATGTTAGTGGAGGAAGCTTCCAAGTTCTTCCCCACACTGATGAAATCACAGGTCTGGACCCGAATAAATCAATAAATATGCTCCCTTTTTTAAGAAGGCAGGAAATTTTTTTAAAAAAATCTTCCATTCAGGTGGAAATATTTTTTAAAATGTGTTGATAGGTAAGCCCTCAAACATCTAGAAAATTCAACTATGCAAACTGACCTGGGTTCTGGATAGCCGATAATAACTAAGCCTGCCGTGGGAAGAAAATCTCTTTATTGCCCTTCTCCTCCCTCACACCATACTCTATCTGCCAGACACCTTCACTTTGTCCCTTTGACTGCCTAGGCCTCAGCTAGGGATGCTGCCTAAATAAGGCCTGGGCTCAGGAACTCTCTCTACTTTCTCTGTCAAAATATGCTCTCGACTAGCCATCATACTGGAAAGGATCTTACAGAATTTACAGGACTTAGAGAATTTAATGACTGATGATAATACCCTGTATCCTCCTTCCCAGGGATATTGGATATTCGCAGTTGAACTGAGGCAGCGCCTTCCTCCAAAGGGTTAAATCTGCCACAGTGGCATCTCAAGCACACATGACAGGTTGGTGGGGGGTATATTTGCAAAGTTGGATTGGGAGGGAGGCAAGGAGGCTGCCAGGCATTCCTGTGTAAGGTGAACCAGTCCTAGAAATGGAAACAAGGCACCTTCTCCTCTTGATTTACCTGTAAGGAGTATAGGAGAAAAGGGTCATGAAAGGCTCCGGCTTGGACTCCTTAGCTTTTTTCAAGGCTCAGTTCATGTACCTCCTGCCCCTTCCTGCCTCCTATTCTCCCTTGCCTCTCAAATTATCATGAATTCACTTCTCTGTGTGTAATCCCAGTAGACTGTAAGCTCCCTGAGGGACACAGACCACTCATTTTTGTCTGTGCATCCCTAGTGTCTTGAAAATGGAAGCCACTTGATAAATGCTTGTTGGATTCTATTGGTTTCCTCAATTCGTACCCCATTGAAAGCACACCAGTTCTACATACCTCCATGACCAGCCAATGCTAAGAAATTGTGTTTTTCTAGAGCCATCTAAGAATCAGAGGAGGTGGGACTTTCTTATTTATCACAAAATTAAGAGCATTCAAGACCAACAGGCTTAAGTTGGTTGATACTTCTCTAGCCATAGTTAATGACTCAACTCTCCCCATATGTTCTCGGCAATGGCAGGGTCAAAAGATAGATAGATAGATAGATGACAGATAAGATAAAACGAAAAGCAAAACCAAACTCTTAGGAGTTAGCTTTGAAGTGTGGGGGAGGGGATTATAAGATCATAGATCTTGACCTTAGCAACCATTGAGTCCAACCCCCTCATTTCACAGATGAGGAAACTGAGGTGCAAGAGAGTAAGTAAATTGCTCAAGGATACACAGATAGTAAAGGGCAGAGGCAGGATTTGAACCCAGGTCTTCTGATTTCAGAAGCAGTGTCTTTTCTATTGTACAAGTCATTAGAGGAGGGATATCTGTTTAGGCAGTGGGCTAGATGTCTTTAGAGGTCTCCTCCAACTCTGAGATTCTATGTTGGTCACAGAAATCCTGATCCTAGGGCTTAGAGTTAAAAGATCTGGAATTCAAATCTGATCTCCGATATTTTCGAGCCACATGACCCTGAAGTCCTTTAGCCACTCTGAGCTTTTGGTTTCCTCAGTTGTACTTCCTGCCTCCCAGTCTTACTCTGAGGAAAGTGCTTTGCAAACTCTTAAGACTATAGAAAGGCAATTTACTATTTTCACTTTCTTCTGTGGAAAGTCTGGCCAGTAAGAGTCCAGTTCTTATGGAATTTTCAGGAGGTTCTGTCTGCTGCCTGTCCACAAGGAGCTTGGGGAATCTCCATTCTATTCCAGGCCTCCAACATGGATTTCGGAAAGCCCATTACCCACGTGCTGGACTGGCAGGAGGCAGACCTGGCTATGTTTGTTCTGAGAACCGGACCCTCACTGGCCAGATCCCTATTGCATCTAATATACTCTCCAGGTGGAGGGGTTCTTAACACAAAGTTGTCTAGGAGAAAGTGCCAGTTCCATAAACCCAGGGTAAAGTGAAGGAGGTTTCAAGGTTTTCAAGTAAGGCACTATCTCTTTTAATCATTAAGACGAAGATTATCTAAGACACAGCCCATTAAGCTGGGTGCCTGGAACTCAAAGGCAGGCTTGGCTCACTCTCTCATTGTATGAGCAGTCAGGGCAATCCAAGCCAACTAACTCGTTCCCTCTCTCCTTCCCTCAAAAAAAAAAAAAAGATTAATCATATTGCCTTTAGATAATGTTCTGGGAGCTTTGAATGAAGAAGGATCAGCAAAGTACTACACAGCACAAAGTATTATTCTAAGCAGTGTCCCATACGTTAGCATTCAGACCCTACCCTGCCTGTAGGGCTTAGAGGAAAGAACGTTATATAAGGGCAGAATGCCACGCTCTTTTGTTTTAGATTAAAAAAAAAAAACCTCATGAAAAAAAAATCAAAGTTTCAGTGGCTGATGTGTTTCTGGATTTGAATATGATCTAGGTCAGGGGTGGGGAACCTGTGGCCTTAAGGCCACATGTGGCCCTCTAGGTCCTCATGTGCAGCCCTTTGATTGAATCCAAACTTTACAGAATCCAAAGGGCTGCACTTGAGGACCTGGAGCACCACATGTGGCCTTGAGGCTGCAGGTTCCCCAGCCCTGACTAGGCAACCAGAAGTAGCTTAATGCCATCTTGGAATTGCACCCCCTCCCACACTGACATTATTTTTCTATTTAAAACATTTGAAAAATTGTTCCCAGCCTCACTGCCAAAATGGCGAACATTAAAAACCTTAGGCTTGTTTGGAACTTCTCTTCATTTTTATGGGTGATTTTAATTAGGGGTGTGCTGGTAAATGTTTGACAGCTGGCTCTCTGGGAAAAAAATTGTAGGCAGGACATAATTTTAAGTTTAATCTGAATAGTTAACTTTTCCCCTATCACTTTCTAGATAACCAACAAAAAAAAATCAAGCTTCAATTTGCCAATTCCAACATGTAAATTTGCTGTTTTTCAGTCATTTCAGTCATGTCTGACTCTCTGTGACCCCTTTTGGGGTTTTCTTGGCAGAGAAACTGGTTTGCCATTTCTTTCTCCAGCTCATTTTACAGATGAGGAAACTGAGGCAAACAGGGTTAAGTGACTTGTCCAGGGTCACACAGCTAATAAGTGTCTGAGGTCGAATTTGAACTCAGGTCTTCCTAACTCTAGCAGGCACTAGCCGCCCTCACTGAAAATTTTAGAATCAACCCTCCAGAGCTGACAAAAACTGGTTCCAGCACAGCCCTGATAAATGTATACTAGTATAAAATAGGAACTGCCCAATGAATGCCCTGATTCTAGGCAAGGCTAGCCTCAAGAATAGGCTATTTCTCTCATTTTGTTGTTTGGGAGAGGTCCTTCACACCCCTCTGAAAAATACCCCCCAATTGAAAATTCACCATTGGAGATTCATTACTTTGGATCTGGAAGACTATCTAGTCTTCAGAAGTCCTACATACAAATACCCCAATACTTTAAACCTGACAAGTAGGGAGGTTTTTACTATTTATTTTGATTCATAACTAGACTGATCAAAGCTGTGGGCAAATGGGTTAAAGTTTTGTGGGAATTTTTTGGGAGGGCTCATGCAAGGAAGAGGAAAAAGAAGAAGAGGAGAAAACCTTTTCCTCTTTTCTATTTTTTTCTAGAGACATCCCATTGAAAGCCCTAGCTCCTCTTTCCTCTTCCTTTGGTTGGACAAGAATTACATTAAGCATTCTGCAACATCTACCTCAATTCTCTCCTTAGTCCAAGTACAGGACTCTTTTCACTCACACTAATTCTCAATAACCTGAATGTATAGCTTTGCATGTTCAGAAAGAAAAACTATACAACTGTCATAGACAAATCAACGCTCATTTTATGAACCTGCCAGCCTATTGTTTCTCCTCCCCTTTACATTCTGAAATGATATTAATTAACTTGTTGTTGACAAGCCATCTTTGTGTTTTCCATGACTATTCTAGGGTCTATAATGATGATTTTGGGCCCTCTTTCAATATGGAAGGAAATCAACGAAAGTTTCCTTTCTTTACTTAGCCTAAAAAGGTTATGATAATGTGAACAGGCTTATGTCAAGAGAGTATGTATAGATCACTGAGGTTTCGTTGAGTGTATTTATGTGTTTTTAAATAAAGGAAGAAGGAAGAGACTGCAAAGCTTTTATCTGTCTTATTTATAATATACATTTGGCTTTTTAATTACCTACTTAAAAATTAAAAAGCTGAGCTAATCTATTTTGACTAGTGTGACAAGAAGAGGATATACCTCAATTCTTTAAATATAGCACCAACCTGAGAAACTTATCTTTTAAATGGTTACATTTAAATATCTCTTTCCATGTTCATTCCCAAACCTGGGTCATAAATCACCCTTATGAATACAATGACCCGCGCCTATAGTAATTTATCATTTGGATAATGTCACCTGTTCAGGTATGCATTAATTTGGGCCTCAAATTAGAACTCTGGTTGGGTAGAACCCTCCTCCTTATCCCCATATTCCAAACACCACCCACTTAAAAATCAACTATGCATACTTGGGCAAAGAGAGTTTCTATTCTTCATTCTCTACTTTTTCTTCACTCCTTTTAGAACCAGTTATATCCCCTCTTCAGATAGTCACCAGAGAAGATGCTGTATATGGAACTGCTTACCAGTTCTCTCCAAAAGTAGCAAGATTGTGGACAAACATTCATTCAACATATGTGTCCATTTTCCATATTTTAAGTCTTTAGGGAAATGACAAGTTGTCGAGAACATAGTATAGCAGAGTGGTTGAGGGTATCGAATTATTTTCTTGATCAGGAATTTATTATACCTTAAATTAAGCCTCAAAAAACCCCAAACAAACAAACTAACAAAAACCAAAATGACCTCATCCTCTTTGTTTCTTAATATGAAACTGGCAACATGGATACCTGTCCCCGCTTCTAGGAGTTATGTGGAAATGAGCAAAATGTATTCAATCTTCTGACCTTAAGACTGGAGAATGGATACATATAACCCCATAGAGGGAAATCCACTTCAAAGAACGGGTTTTCTCATCTGTTCCAAAACCTCCTGATACCCAATTTACTTCTCTGGCTCTCGCAGGCAATACACTCATGTCTTACCATGGTGAAAATTCAAGCACTGACCAGCACCAGTCACTCACTCTCTATAGCAGGGAACGATAGTTAACAAATTCATGAGTTAGGGTTTGTTTACATTTTTTTTTGTTACCAAAGCACATCATTTGTTTCTTTGACATCAACTTGACAACTAAAGTGTTGTAGTTCATGAGTACTCAGGAGTAAATGAAAATATGCCTGGAGTTCCACAAAGAGTGGGGGTTAACTATCAAATAATGAGAATGGTTTCACAAGTTATGAATAGCTATCCTTTTAAGCCATATCTCATGTGTTTAAATGATAAACATAACATTTCACAACAAAGAATCAAGTCTAGCTAATATTTTCACATGTTTATTATTGACTCATAGGGTTTAATTTAAACTAAAAAAAAACCCAATTCTTCATGGCACAGTACATGAATAACTATCCTTTTAAGCCATATCTTACGTGTTTAAATGATAAACAACACTTCACAACAAAGAACCAAGTCTAGCTAATATTTTCACATGTTTATTATTGACTCATAGGCTTTAATTTAAAATTTAAAAAACCCAATTCTTTATGGCACAGTATATGTGTAAACAAAACTCTCTCTATAAGTTTACCAATTGTTCTTTCCTAATATAGACATCAACCAATGTTTTCTCTTTAGCTATAACACATACACACGTACGTAAGTACATATGAACGTACGTACATATTGAAGAAGGAATTTATTTTCTCAATTCTAAACTGCTTCTCATTAGTACCAAGTAATCAAGAAGGTGGCACAATAAATTTAGTGCTGGGCCTGGAGTCAGGAAGACTCAGCTTCCTGAGTTCAAATTATCCTCAGACACTTACTAGCTGTGTGAACCTGGGTAAGTCACTTAACCCCGTTTGCCTCAGTTTCCCCATCTATAAAGTGAATTGGAGAAGGAAATGATAAATCACTCCAATACCTTTTCCAAGAAAACCCCAAATGGAGTCACAAAGAGTCCTCACCATTGAAAACAGAAAAAAAAAATAACAAAGAAGACTAAACTTTCTAACTAACTAGAGTTTTTACATTCACTAGTTTTTCTTTGGGCATGAAAATCGTAAGTAAGATATATGTATCTCCAATTGTGAATACATCCCCAATGATGAATCATTACTTCCAACAGTCACTTCCCTATTATGTACCTCAAGTCATCCCAAGCTCCTCATTTTTTTTCAGTTCAATGATCCCCTTGCCCCATGACTCTTGAGTCTCCCTTTAACAGGCAAAAGGACACCTGCCAAGGAATGACTTCACTAACGTTGACAACAGTCTAAATAAAGCCATGTCATTTCAACTTCAAATACCACTCAAATGGGATGTTTTACCTCACATCAGAGCCCTGGATGAGCACACATGGATTATTGAACATGGGAAAGAAATGGACAGTAAGAGTCTACAGTCGGCCTCTCTTCTTTCTACATGGGTGAGAATTAAAGAAAGCCCACTCTGCTATCTCTGTGGAAACCTTAACAACCCACCATCAAAAAGATCAAGGACAAGCTATCCCTGTAGGCCATTGTTCAATACTACATATCTGACACTAGTGGCATGCATTTAAATTTGGGGCTCCCTTACCCTTGGTCAGGTGTACAGTGAACAGCACTTCAATGGAGAGGAGCCCTTTCCTGCAATCATGGGGCAGAATGGGCAGGGGACACACCTATTCCTAACACTGTTTGGCAGCTTTCCTCTCAAGTCTCCCAATTGATTCTATTGCATCTTTAATAAGCATTTTCGTCAGTGATGTGCTGCTTTGAAATTCTTCTTTTCTGTAGGAAAGTCAGAACTGTCATGAGAAGTCTAACACTTTTTGCTTTTGATTTCTTGGTAAGAACCCAACAGGGGAAAAAATACAAGGGAAAAAAGCTCAAGCAGAAGAAAAATGCATATCCTAGTTGATGCACTTGAGTGCAAACACCTACAATGATGCACATTCTGAATATGTATTTATTTACCTCTGTGTGAAGGTGTAGGTACACCCACTCAAATATAAGTGCAACAAGCAGAGATGGAGTCCAATCCAAGAAGGAAAATAAAAGAATAGTTAACATAGCTTTTGGTAATCGTAAGTCCATGCTTTGAGAACGTCATTCTTCAACTATTGCATACAAATTCACACTGACATAACAGGTATTCATAGAATCATAGATTTTGAGTTTGAAGGAACCTTAAAGGTCATTGAGTTCAACTCTCTCATTTTAAAGGTGAAGAAACTAAGGCGTAGAGATGTTAAGTCACTTGCCTAGAGTCATGGAAGCTAGGAAGTGTCAGAGGCAGTATTTGAACCCAGATCTTCCCCGACTTCAGGTCCAGCACTCTATGCACTATACTACACTACTTCTCTTGTTCCTGACATTTATACATTTACATATGTCCCTTGCGTGAGAATGGTCATAATAGGAACTTTTTTCTTTTTCCTAGTGGGATTTGCTTCCCCTTCCCTTAAACATTGATATATCCACACTCCCCTCCCCATTCTTACTTTGCCTTATAAGGGCCTCTGGGAAAAATTTTGTTGGAAACAGAGGGGGTTGGGAGAGGAGAATCTGGGGTTATTTCTCATATGCCCCTCTTCAGTAGTCAGTGAGCTTTGTCCATTGGTAAAGCCCCCAACTATGGTCACCAGCCATTCCTGTATTATTTAGCCTAGGCTTTATCTCTAATCTTCATGTCTAGAATCTTTGCCTCACTCCAATTCTTTTCATGAAATGCCCAGGGCAGGCTGTACTTTTTTTTTTAGTTGGTGAATATTACTTCAGTTATTTGCCTTAACAAAGATCCCCCTAATTCATACCTATGGGTAATTTTGTCTTTCCCTTGGAAAAGGGTCTTAGTGAAAAGAGCGCTTATGTAAGAGGATATGGGAGGGAGTTTATTAGAAAATAGACAAAGGACTATGTGTAAGTTAGTGGTGCAGTGGATAGAGTGCCAGCCCTGGAGTCAGGACACCTGAGTTCAAATCCAGCCTCAGACACCTACTAGCTGTGTGACCCTGGGCAAGTCACTTAACTCTGTTGCTTCAGTTTCCTCACATGTAAGATGATCCAAAGAAGGAAATGTCAAACCACTCCAGTATCTTTGCCAAGAAAACCCCAAATGAGCTCATGAAGAGTTGGATATGACTAATCAACTGAGGTCCAGTGGCCCCACGAACCAGGGAAGATGAGGAACCTTGGTTAGAAGCAATAGATAGTAGAATTAGTAAGAGCTAATGCCTGAGCTCCCCAGAAAGAAATCTCAGTAGTGAATGGAGGCTGGGAAAAGTCATTCACCCTGCTAGCCTCTCCACAGCTTTTTATTTCCAGTCCCTCAGAGCCCATACACCTATTCCTCACCATCCCCTTTCCCTCTAGTACCCCAGCCTCACCCCAATAAAGGTGGGGTGGAAAAGAGAAGAGAGGTGAATGTGTTATCTTAGGTACGTACTCATTAGCATTATGATCACCACCAACCTTTTATTAAGCACTTACTATATGCCAGACACTGTGCTAAATGTTGGAGATACAAAGAAAGGCAAAAACATATTCCCTGTATTCAGGGAGTTCACGTTCTAATGGGAGTGTGGTCATGCAAACAACTATGTATATACATGATACATATAGAGTAGATGGAAAGTAATCTCAAAGGAAGGAACTAGCAATGCAAGGGAGGGGTGGCCCCAGAAAGGCTTCCTACAGAAGGTGGAATTTGAGCTAAATCTTGAAAGAAGCTGAGGAGGCAAAGGGAAGCAGAGAACAATGAGGGCTCATGGGAGCCACTGAAAAGGCAAGGAGTCTGGACAGTAAGTGGGTGGAGGCTGGAAAGGTCAGAAGGTGCTTGGTTGTAAAGAGCTTAAAATGTATTTCTTATAGAAGAATTATTATTGCCTATGATCATTTGTATTATTTAGGATCTAAGCACTCCCTGATCTATATCTTGCCACTCAGCCCAGATGATTCCAGAGGACAGAGAGTAAGGCTGGTGACTTTGCACAGCCCTCCCTCACTTAAATCCAATTCACATGCAAGTCCTGATGTCATGGTCCTCTTCAAGAACAAAGGGCAAACAACAACAACTCAACTGAACTGAAAATCAGGAACTGTGATTTACTATGACTCTGTAACTAATTTGTGTGAACTGTGTGTGTGTGTGTGTGTGTGTGTGTGTGTGTGTGTGTGTGATTGCTCTGGAAGCTTCCAACTCTACAAATCCATGATTTAAATTAGTGGTGTCAAACTCAAACAAAAACAGGGCCATTAAACGATACACAAAGATTCCTGCTGGCTGCAAATTTACTTAGAAAACCACATACTAACATTATCTATTTCCTATAGTATTTTTTTAAAAGATATTTTCCAGTTACATTTAACCTGGCTTAGTTGTACTCTGAAGTGCTGTGGGCTGCCTATACCCCCACCTCATGTTTGACATTTCTGATTTCAGGTATTTGAAATGTTAATATTTTTGGATTGTTTAGTGTTAATGAAGCCCCAAGGTTAAGCAGCCCATGTGATAGTACTCCGCGAGCACCTTAGTTTTCATCATCACCAAAACAGCCAGCTTGGACTTGAACCAATTATGCAGTAACTGGCTGGAAAAAAAAATAATTAGTCAACTTGAAATGGACAGTTCAGACGTGACAACTAACACTGCTTAAATCTAAATACTCAATCCTGCCCACGATATATATATGTGGTCCTGCCCAAAGGATTTATCATATAAACAGCCTTGCAAATAGCCACTCACCTACTAATTCAGGGTGAGTAATGTGGTATTCTAGCAGAGGAGTAGTAAAGAATGCTGATTTCACTAAGTGCTCTCTGGGTTGGTATCTGCTGCTGGGTAGAGGCCAGGGTTGCTATGGAAGTTAATGAGGGTGGCAGGGGGGGGTGGTGGGTGGGAGCTCTCCAGCTGAAATGAATGCTGGAGAAGATGGAGAGTAGGGCCTAAGCTGGCCCAGCCAGGATTAAAAATTCACATGCACCCATAGATTAGTGATTGAGGAATCCAGAATTATTCTTCTTTAACTCAACAGGTCAATGCTTACATGGTACCAGACTCTTGATTCCTGGGCTTCAGATCTTGCCTTCTTATATTCTCTACTCCCTCTACCCTCCTCTCTCCCCCACCCCCTAACTTGCTTTTGCTTCTGGTTTTCTCCTGACTTCCTCTTTGCATGCCACTGCTGCCTCTAGCCCATTCACCAACTCAATGGGACCAAGCTTGGCTTCAGATCCAGGCATCTATACCACCTGGCCCTTCCAGTGCCAAAACTGTATCCCTCCTTGGCCACCAACCATGATCTCTGCTTGATTAAAACTATGATTCTATCCCTACCTTGTGGTTTGTGCTGAAAAGTCTTTGCTGAACTCTCTCATCTACTCCCTTAACATCGAGATGATTCACTTAGTGCCATGGAGCCCACACAACCAAAGCAGAATAATTTTTTCTTTGTATAAAAATTATTTTAATAAATACATATTAGTATTGCTTATTACTTTTTAAACTGAAAAATGGAAGAAAATGAAAGGATAGTTTCATTTTCAAAAATACTATGAATAGATATATCTATGGCTCATTTCTTAAAAAAAGCATTTACTAAACAGTAGGTTCCAGAGACTATCATATTTAGTTTTTAAATGTGTAGTCAGTTCAGTTCAACAAAAGAAAACAGTGGGGTATAGTGGACAAGTCATTGGAATGCAATGAGATGATCTCTAAGGTTCCCTTATCTTCTAAAATTCTACAGTGTCAAATCTTTAAGTTTGCTGCTATCTAGTCTAGTGAGCAGTGCTACACACTTTACGTATGGCCCTGATGTTAGGATTCTATGGGATAGCTTTGGAAGAAGTGGAAAGAAAAGGAATTACATAATGTACTTTGAAATTCATTACGCAAAATTTCCTCAGCCACTACTCCCTGGGAATAAGTCCAGTGCCTTTGGAGACATTAACAATAGCTGCAGTGCTGTGAGATAGGGCTCTATCTACCAAGCACTTAGGGGAATAAAGGAAATATAGAAGGCTTTTCTGATATAGACAGATACAGAGAGCATCCTTGCTCTCAAGAAGCCTGCACCCTAGTTGGGGAGACAAGACTAATCTATGGGAAACAACTAGTGAATGATTTAGTTGTGGAGATCTTGATAGTGGGAAGTGAGGAACTGTGGTATTGTGGACTGAATACTAGATTCAGAGGATTATGGTTGAAAATTTGGCTCTAACACTGACTAGCTCGAACAAATCACATCTCTGGGCCTCAGTTTCTTGATTTGTTAAATGAAGGTGTTAGACTGGAAGATTACTTCTATCCCTTCTCGTCCTAAATGATCCTTTCAAGGTTCTGTGCAGAACTTTAACGAGGGTGAGGAAACTGGGGCTTTGTTGTAGGAAGCTGACATTTGAAAGATGCTGATTGTGCTTATATTCTTCAGGGGGTAGAAACAACTGAATTGTGCACACAGTCAGCATGAATAGTTTGTTAGAATAGGAAGCTATCATGTAGATATACATCTTCTTTACCACCCCAATGGTGGCTTCCTACATAGGGCCTCTGAAGTCCCTCCTCCCAATTAAATGTAAATACTGTGGTCCTAACCCTGGCAGTCAGAATGGTTAGCTACAGTTCTAGATCTGCTTGATGTGGGTATGTCCTCCAACAATAGTCATCCCTGTTCTCTCATACTGAGAGACTCTTGTCCACTAATGTCCTGAAGGTCTTCCTCCTCCAGTTTTCTTAACGTGACAAAGATGTTAAATTAATTCTTCATATCAATAAGAGGCCATCAACATGGCTGAACTATTCATCAAGAGAGAACAGGGTGGAGAGGATAATGCACTGGACTTGCAATCAGGAAAACACAGGTTCAAATCCTCACTCATATATTTACTACTAGCTGTGGAATCCTGGGTAAATCATATAATATTTCTGGGCCTCTATTTACTAATCTATAAAATGGGGGAGTTAGATTCCTTCTAAAGGGAGTCCAAAGTCTCTTTCAGCTCTAAATCTGTGTTCCTATGTTTGTTAAGTGACAGGAACCTCTCCTAGTGACAGGAGAATTTGCTGTTTTGAAAGGTAGCAATCTTGCCCTCAGTGCAGCCTCTGCTTGGCTAAATGCGGGTAGGGATGGAGGGGTGATGCTGCTGGGGACCTCATGCTTCTGAAGCGGCTTTAGGAAGTGTGGTGTGGTGGAGGGGAAGGGATTGATTATGGCAACTGATGCTGAGAAAGTACACAATGTATTTGTTTGTATTGTACATTTGTACAATAATGCACATTGGAAAACCTTGGCGACAACACTCCTTTCCTCTTATAATCAGTCCTCTCAGGCTGCATGTTACAATTTTATGTTATCTTCCTTCCTTTTCTTCTCCAAAGCTGCTCCTGATTTTCATCAAAAACTGATGTCACGGTGTACAGAGGACAGGCAATGGGCAAGTCTGCCTCAGTGACCACAAAAGAGAACACGTATGAGGCTGAGGCAAGACACTGTGTAAAAATTCTGGGTGGAGAGGCAGACTCTCATTATCCGCCATGGAGATAGTGTAGTCCCCCTCACCAAAGAGCACCTCAGTTTACTCAGCTTCAAAATTAGTTTAATAACACTTACCCTGCCTCATGGGGGAGAGGTGAGGCTTAATTAACCAATGTTCATTTCTTTCAGGCCTTTGGATGTCCTCCATAGGCACAAAATTATGTTATTACTTGGAATAATAATAATAGTTTCCCCTAATAATTCTGTGTTATTATTGCATTTAAGCAACTGTATTAGGGGCCTTCTGGATCTAGTTTAATAGCCATAAATGTCTCTCTCTGGTAAAACAAGGGAGTAGTGCCGGGTGATTATAGCCTGTCTTACAATCCAAAACTAGTTAGTTTAAACCCTCTGAAGGATTCCTAAAAACAGGGTCCTACCAAAGGGGACTTCTTTGGGTCTGCCTTCAAGACTCGGCCACTGAAAATGGTTAACCCTAGCCTGACTGCTTTTCTTGATACTACAATGTGAGGCAAGTGGACTGTTTCACGAGTCAAGTCACCTATTGCTCACGTGAAGCTTCTTTATAATCGTAAAGGCCAGGTGACTTCGATGTCACATCTTCAAACAGACTGTGGCCTTGTAAGAATTTTAGTGAAAGCAGAACTGGCCCTAGGCATGTGTGATGCAGACCATAGAAGACAGAGCATGATCAGAGGGGTGCAAAGAGGCAGAGGACTTGGGTTTATACTCCAGCCATGCCACTCATTTCTTGTCTGACCTCAGGCAAGTCAAGTAACCTCTTTAAGACTCAGTTTCCTTACTTAGGAAATGAAGGAGTTGGACCAGAATACCTCCATAGTCCTTTCTAAACCTATGATCTTTTTATGTGGCCCCAAATTTCCATTCTCCTTGATCAACAACAGAAGGATGTCACTCATTGTCTTTCAAAGTCTACATTTCAAGTAGATCTAAGTTACTTTAGGAGAGAGACATGTTAACTTGGAAGGTAAGAGCATACCATGGGAGTACTTGCTGTCCTCTCTCGAGAACTCTAGGCCTATCCTATTAATATTAGATGTGACTTTAAGATAATTTGATTGATGGTTTAAAATATATATATATAGGTGTATATATAATATTGGTATATATATACATATATATAATATTGGTATATATATATATTTGGTGTATATATATATATGTATATGTATATGTGTATGTGTGTGTGTATATATATGTATATGTATGTATATATATACATATATATGTGTATGTGTATATATATATATATATATATATATATATATATATATATATATACCAAAGCTAATCCACCCAATCCACTTATTCCCTCAAAGGGCCATCTTGGGAGGCTAAATACTTAAGCCAACGATGCTGCCACTGATCACAGTATTTCTGGAGCTCCTTTTTGGGAGCTGCCCTCCACACTGATGACACCTTCTTTTGAATACCCTCCATGGAGGCAAATCTTGATCCTTCAAGGGTGGATTTGAATTTTGGAAATAGCACAAGTCATTTGGAGGTAAGCCTGGTGAGTTAGGTGGTTGACCAAGCCAGAGAATACTTTTTTAAGGGGGTAATGAATAAACTATATGCATTTTTAACAATGAAGTGTACCTAGAAGGTAACGTCACTATCTTTTTTATCTTCTGGAAATTCCAAAACTACTTTGAGTCGTGACCGCAGTGTCAAGTTTCCCAAGGGTCTTTGACAGGGACGTACTCGTTTGATGAATGACTTCTAGGATGGTGTTTTGTTTTGCTTTGCTTTGCTTTAATCTCATGGAATAGTGAGTAAAGCCTTGGACCTGGAGTCAAGAAGACTTGGGTTGCTGTCCTGCCTCAGACACCAACTCGCTATGTGACCCCTGGCAAGCCCCTTAACTTTTCTCAACCTGTTTTCTCATCTACAAAACGGATGTAATAGAAGCATCGACCTCACAGGGTTGTTATGAGGCTCAAATGAGGTTACATGGGCAAGACATTTTGAAATTATTATTATTATTATTATTATTAGTCAGCTATCCTGTTGAAGCAGCTGGATGACATGCGGCTAAAATGACTTGGAATGAAGAAGACTTGAATTTCAACCTGCAGGAGATACTAGCTGTGTGACCCTGGGCAAGTCATCTAACCTCTTTCAACCTCAGTTTTTATTTTTTTATCACTAGAATGGGCACAATAAGAGCATCTACCCTATATACCAACATCTACCTGACCTTAGGGTCAACTGAGATAATATGCCAAGTGCTTTGTAATATGAAGCTACATTAACATAGAGTTTTGGTTTTAATTGAATGAGTTTCCCAGGTAAATTGAATTTGTGTATTATGCCAGTATTAGATTTTTAAAATAAATAGAAACAAAAAAACTGCTATATAAATACAATTACAATTATTAATTATTTAATTAGATTACTAATTATTCCTTTGGAAGAACAAGTGAGCAGGGTCCTGATGGGATGAGGCACAGAATAAAAAATGTTTTCTTACAGGGAAAAGAAAGAAAAAAAACCTACCATGATTGTGATACTGCCTGGACCTAGGCAACCTGTCTATAGGCTACATACAGCAGTAGAGGTCCAGCAATGAAAGAGACACCTTAATGGAGGCATGAAGCTTGCTATGTACTACAGAATTTGGCAGTCTTGACAGCAAGAAACTAGTAACTCAGATGCTTTCTCTCCATCTCCCCCCAACAGCTCCTCATTTCTATCTACTTTTCTTTTTCCTCTGGCCTGCCTTGACTTCCCTCAAACTTTATTTTTTTATTTTGGTCTTTACCCCCAAATTGTAAACTAGGTAAATATCTATCTATCTATCTATCTATCTATCATCTATCCATTAAATAAAACAACCCAGGCATAACCCACCTAAGGTTAATTGGTTCCACTAAAATGGAACATGGGGTGAAACGATGTTGCACAGGGCAGTTAATCCCATAGCAAAGGTGTTACCAATGGAGGATGTGCTGTTGGACAGCAACAATGTAGACGATTATAAAAGCTTAAAATCAGTCTTTGCACAGTCCTGAGATGACACCAGGGCCGGGCTAGGTGGGGCTATTGAAACTATAATAGATCTGGGCTGGGCTGCTTGGATATGCTAACAGACCCAAGGTGTGGAGCCTTGACACGCCCAAATAGCACAGGGACCCCAGAAGTCGCAATCCCAATGAGGATTGGAGCTCCAAGGGCTGGCTTGAGGATGAGAAGCAAAGGATGGAGTGACATCCTGGAGGGGAAGAAGTGGGTGGGAAAGAAAGGCTCTTTTTTCCCTCCCTAACATCTAGTGTGAGATCTAGCTCCAGGTGACAACCCCCAAACAGGGACAACACAACCCACCCAATAGCAACATCTGTTGACCATGTCTAGGGAAGGTACAATCCATCTCCCCAGAAGAAAAGAGCGATGGAAAACTACTTCCTCCTATTCCAACATGTAGGAGGAGGAGAATGAGTGAAAAGAACCTGGTGATTCAGGAGGGCAATCTCCCTGACATCCTGGTTTCAAGTTCTTCCCTCACCTCCGCCCCTGACACAAGTACCTGTGTTTTCTTCAGCAACTCACTTACTATCACCTCAATTTTTCCATTTGTCAAAAAAAAGTGGTTGGACTCTAAGGTCCCAGTTCTAGATCTATGAATTAGGGAGTATAGTGGATAAAGTAGTGGGACTAGAGTTAGGAAGACCTGAGTTCAAATCTGCCCTCAGACACTTAGTACCTGTGTGACCCTAGGCAAGTCATTTAGCTTTTGTTTGCCTCAGTTTCTTCATCTGTAAAATGGGGATAATAATAGCATCTACCTTCCAGGGTTGTTGTGAGGATCAAACAAGATAATAATTGGGAAGTGCTTAGCACAGTGCCTGGCACATAGTAAATACTATATATATCTTATTTACTACTACCTGAATTTGAATCCTGACATAAATACTATTTATGTGAGTTACTTAACCTCTTAACCTGGGCTCACTTAACCTGGGTTAATCATTTTAAACTCTCTCTGCCTCAGTTTCCTTATCTGTAAAATGGCAATAATAAAACCTATCTCAAAGGTTTGCTGTGAGGATTGAATGGGTTAACATGAAAAACTCTTCACAAGCCTTAAAGAACTATATAAATGTTAGCTATTATTATCCTAGAACAACTAATAGGACAAAGATTTCAAAGTTGCCCAAGTTGGGTGAAAAATGGGCTAAAATATTAATTTTTTTCTCTTTTCTTTTTCTTTGTGTTCCCCAAATAGCTAGCTGGAACAATTAACTTGATTGTCTTTGTTGTGAAGCAGGCTGCTTATCAGTGAACTGTCTCTATAAAGTACACACCAAGAGGACAAAGTAAGACTCAAACTAGACGCTTAGGACAGAGCTGGACCAAGCTTGGCTGCATGGACTTACCCTACCATCAGGGCAGGGCTTGGCTATGAAGTATTAAGGCTATGATTGTGAAATAACACTGGTTCACTGCCTTGGGCAGAACTAGGAGCAATGGGTGGAAGTTGTGAATAGGCAGATTTAGGCTTGAGTAAGGAAAGATTTCTTAAGAATTATAACTATCCCAAAATAGAATAGGTTGCCTTGGGAAGTAGAAGGTTCTCCTCACTGAAGGCCCTTGAGCAAAGGCTGGCGGACTTGTTGGGTATGTTTTCTCTAGGATCAAATAAAACTCCTTTGAAATTGAAATCTTTTCACAACCTGGCCTTCCTACTTATCCCGTCTTCTTATACATTCTACTCCTTTTCTCGCTCCTCCTTTCAGCCACAATGGCCTGCTTGCTGGTATGCACACAGCATGTTCCAGATCCTGACTGCCTGTGTCTTTGCGCTGGCTGCCCTCCCATGATTTAATGAACTATCTCCTTGTCTCTCCCTCTTGGAATGCCTGTATTTCTTTCAAGATTTAACTCCAATCCCACTTTTCTACAGGAACCCTTTCTTACTACACCCCCTCCCCACCAGCTGCCAGTGTCCTCCCTCACAAAACTCTACTACATGAACTTTCTACACATTTTATATATATATATATATATATATATATATATATATATATATATATATATATACACATACATATATATACACACACACATATATATGTATGTATATATATATGTATATGTATATGTGTATATATATATATATGTATGTATGTATGTATGTATGTTGTTCTTGTCTCCTCCATTAGATTGTAAACTCCTTGATTTCAGGGTTTGTCTTTGCATCCTCAGCACTTAGCCCAGTGCCTGGCATATAGTAAGAGCTAAATAAATGCTTGGTAATGAATGTAGTGATGATTCTTGTAGGGTGGATTAGATAACTTCTCAAATGCCTTATAATGATGTGATTAGGGAAGCCAATATAACGAGAAGGTATACCTGTCTAGTCACTCTGGAAGAAATATTTGGAAGGGAGTTGGTAAACGTGTCTCATTTCCTGCCCCCAAGTAATACCTGGAAGGGAGGAAGGAAGGAATGAAAGAAGGAAGAAAGGAATGAAAGAAGGAAGGAAGGAAGGAAAGAAAGAAAGGAGGAAAGAAGGAAGGAAGGAAGGGAAGAAGGAAAGCAAAAAGGAAGGGAGGAAGAAAGGAAGAGGGAAAGAAAGGAAGTGAAGGGGAGAAAGAGGAAAGAAGGAAGGGAGGAAGGAAAGAAATTACATTGTAATTATTAAGTATATAGTTTGTATTTTCTTATCTGTGTACATGCTATATCTTTTTAGTAGAACGTAAGCATCTTCAATGAAAAGTTTGTTTCAACTGAATCTTCAGTGCCTTTCACGTAACAGGTGTTTAATAAATCTTTGTTGAATTGACTTGGACTAGAAAGCAGGGCAGGAAGAATGAGGTGGGTTAGAGAGAAGCAGACAGGGAACAAAAAACGAGGCAAAGTAAGGGAGGAGGGAAGAAAGAAAGAGAAAGAAAGAATGGACAAAGGCAAAGGAAAGAGGCTTTTCTTAGCTGTACCTAGTTGTTACAACTCTATATACTTCTCTGTTAAAACATTGACAATGTGGAAATGTGTTACAAGTATTTTTGTTGACTTAGTTTGTTTTCAATACCTGAATGGTTAAGGAAGATGAGGGTAGGGGTGGAAGGCAAAGGGGAAGAGAGTGAAACATCAAAGACAAATATCTTTTTACTGGTTCCCCTAAAATCAGCCATATGCCATAGAATTCACAGATGCACTTTCAAATCATAAGGAAGAAGGAAAAGGAAGTTTTGAGCCCCTGCTTCAGGTGCTATGGCCTCCAAAGAGAGATTCTTCTTCATCATTAGAAATTTTGAGGGCTCTCACTTCAACTAGATGGCCTTCTTTTTACACTATTCAAGACTCCTCCTTGTTAGGGGTATCCTGGCTTTCTATCAGAATGTGCTAAGTACTATGGAAGAGCTGCACTTAGCACCAAGTAGGTGTTAAATGTTGCACTTTGCAGAATGGACTTCTGCTTATAGGTGGAAAGAAAAAGGTTCACTGTTTTCTTTCATGAGAGATAGAAAAAAAAGACCTTTGGATTGAATTTCTTTTATTCCTAGTTTTGGTCTACTGTTATTTAGATACCTATAAATAAATATATATTTATGGGAAGGATGTAGCTAATGTTCTGTCCTAGCAACACATTTCTACGACAAGATAGTTACCTCAGTGGGAGATCTGCATGAATAAGAACTGTAGAATCAAGTCTAGTAACTATGCTAAGGTATATATACATATCTGCCCCTCCTTGAATCTCATCTACTCCACACACACACACACACACACACACACACACACACACACACACACACACATCCTTCTTTTCTCATTTTTTAGTAAGGAAATTTGTGACCTCAAAGAATGGATAGTAACCTTCTTTCCTATAAGTACACATCATTAATTAGTATCTAAATATCTTGGTCTTATACACTATTTTCCATATCTAGATTTCTGCTTCCATTGCAAGATGGGGTTTAAAAAGGGGGAACGGGTTCTTACATGGAGCAAGTCAATGACATATCCTCTTGATTTATGATACTACTTGAACTGTGGTCCTTGAAAGAAATACCATTATAGCCATAATGAGGGTAAAGGTTTAGTTAACTAATAAATCCTTCAGGACCGTGCTCTGATGCTGATGGACTTTTCATTAAACTGTGCTGTTACATGGGAAAGAAGTCTTTTTAAAGTAACATGACACAGACACAAATCCACTATGGAATTGGCCGAGCCAGATAAACACCATGTGTTAAGGCTTAAGTTTTCCATAAACAATAACATTACTCACTCTGAAAGTACCAGGCAACCAATTACTCCATCACTTCCTTCTATTGGAGGGGGGCGGGAAGAAGAGGAGAACTAAAAACCTGACAGTGATTCAATCAGAAAATGCAAATCAGGTCAAGTTTCTTACAGATCTATGAGATTTCCCTTGAGAAATTTCTACAGCATCTCAGCATCAATGTGCCCTACTGAGTAAGGGCCTTTTTATGTGAAATAGAAGGGAGCCAGTTGTTCACAAATGGGTCTTCCCCTTTGTCAGTGGGCACCTTCCATGGAACTGAAGTCTTCCAGTTGCACAGGCAGGATCTTAATTTGATTTCTACACCTGAAAGGGTTCTAAGCTGCTTGAGGTAATGGATTTCCTATTGCTTTTTGCTTAACCAGCCAGGGGGATATTATTCTGTTAATAAGGTCCAAAGTGAAAGCCAAAGGAAAAAGCAGCCTGTTAATGGGCCCATGCTCATTGAAGCTTTGGCCATGACTGGAAGCTGCTCTCAGTCTGAAAGCAAGGAAACTAACTTGGTATTTCCAGTGAAGCAGGAGGGAAGTGTGTGCTCAGTAGGCAAATTCCTAGGGTATAGTATGGTGGGATGTCTGCTTCAGGGGGTAGCATGCTGCTTTGGGGAATAGGTTATTTAGAGTTTCCCAATGATGCTTCAAGCCATATGCACTTAATAAGTGCTTAGTGGATGAATAAATATGGAAAATTACCAAGAAGATAGAAAATGATTGGGGATCTATTTCTCAAATGAATAGAACACTTTTTGGGGGGGGGAGTTTAAAAGGTTCATAGTTCAAGTTGTGGTCCCTGAGATCTCCTTCCTCCTTTCCCCTCATAGTCTTTCTTTAAGGCTCAGCTCAAGCACCACCTCATATAAGAAAGCTTCCTTGGTTCTTACTTTGTCCTTTGTCAAATGACTTTTTCACTACTTAACTAAGTACATGTAGTATTTCTGACCCCATTCAATGCTTCTGACACGAAATGGCAACAGTCAGTGTTGGACAGACTGTAAGCAGACAGGCACAGAAATATAGTCAGTCAGTCAAAAGGCCACACTTAAGGACCTAGAAAGCCATATGATTTGTTCTGTAAAATTTATATTCTGTCAAAAGGCCACACTTAAGGACCTAGAAGACCACATGTGGCCTTGAGGCTGCAGGTTCCCCACCCCTGCAACTAGTCCCTGTCTCCCAGCAGCAGGAATTATAGTCATGTGCTACCATACCTGACTGTAATGGAATATTCCTGTACAGTAAAAAATGATGACTATAAAAAATTCAAGCAAAGAGGAATATTTATATGAACCGATGCAGACTGAAGGAAGTAGGATGAAGAGAACAATATACACACTATCGACAACTGTGTAAAGGAAATGATTGCTGAAAGGGTGTTGTGTTCTGAGTACCTGACAAATCAACGTAGACCCTAGAGGACAAAAAATAAAGTCTGCTTTTCCCCTAATGGCAGAGAGGTGAAAGACTCTAGGACAGAATATTGCAAACATTGTTATATGGTTTAATTGCCTTTTCTTTGTCAAAAGGAGGGCTCAGTCTGGAAGAGGGCAATAGAAAAATATATTAAGACATACAAATGTATATAAATATACAATACAAATATATATTTATACATATACATGTATAAATATACATATACAAATACATACAAATATATAAAAACATATAAATGTAACGAGGGGACTGGACAACGAAGGCATACTCCTTAGGGTATGCTCAAAATGTTCTGCCTAGTGTCAATCCTCATGGAGGCTTGGGGAGCCTGTTTCTGGAAATGTATGATGGGCAGGCCCTTTTCCTCCCTCCCTCAGAGTATGCACAGATGTCCTCTAACTTTCCTGTCAATTTACTGCTTGGTGATCAGATTGGTTGCTCAATTAGAACTCAGTTTGCTTACAAGAGGCTTAAGCAAACCAGCTTTCTCTGTCTTTCCTTGGTGAGCTAGCAAAGAAGGCAGCAGCAGCGTGCTGCCTCCCCCAGGCTGCCTTCTCTCCCCATCCAGCCTCTATGTGTCTGTGAATGCGTGGCCATCTGTTTCTTCTCTTCCTGTTGTGCTTATTCTTCTCTGATCTTAGGTGGGGGAGTATTAGGAATGAGAGGAACCAAGTTATTACTCCATGTTGTTGTTGTTTGACCTCATTCTCAAAGAGGACCATGACATCATATCTAACAATGTTTGCAATATTCTGTCCTAGGGTCTTTCACCTCTCTGCCATTAGGGGAAAAGCAGACTTTATTTTTTGTCCTCTAGGGTCTACGTTGATTTGTCAGGTACTCAGAACACAACACCCTTTCAGCGATCATTTCATTTACACAATTGTCGATAGTGTGTATATTGTTCTCTTCATCCTACTTCCTTCAGTCTGCATCGGTTCATATAAATATTCCCCTTTCCTTGAATTCTTCATAGTCATCATTTTTTACTGTACAGGAATATCCCATTACAGCCAGGTATGGTAGCACATGACTATAATTCCTGCTGCTGGGAGACAGGGACTACTTACAGGGGTGGGGAACCTGAGGCCTTAAGGCCACATGTAGACTTCTAGGTCTTTAAGAGTGGCATTTGACTGTAAAATTTGGATTCTGTCAAAAGGCTGCACTTAAGGACCTAGAAGGCCACATGTGGCCTTAAGGCTGCATGTTCCCCACCCCTGGCTAGTGGATTGAATTGAATTTAAGTGAGGGATGGCTATGCAAAGTCCCCAGACTCATTCTTTCCTCCTTGAGCCATCTGAGTCCAGTGGCTAGATATAGATCAGGACAATTGGAGATGGCTCTGGATGCAGTAGGAGGGAGATCTTGGCCTTTTTAAGCTAAGGTCTTTCCCGGGTTTCAGTTTGATTGTGGCAAGACCCACCCAGTGATTAAGGCTAGATAAGTCTATGATGGAGGTAAAGGCATAGATGGTATGCCTATCCCATTTGCGGATGACACAAAGTTAGGAGGGATGGCTAACATACCAGATGACGAAAATCAGGATACACAAAAAAGATCTTGATGGCCTAAAACCTGGGGTGGAATCTAAGGAGATGAACTTTAGTAGGGAGCAGCATGGAGTCTTACAAAAGGTCAGAAGAACCATCACAGGTCCTCCTCAGAAACCAAAGAATGGTAGCAGTGATAGCTGAGTCTAGTAAGGATCCATCGTTGAGAAATGACCTGCTTGACCTATCCCAGCAATGAATTGACCAACCAGGGATGATACTATGTCCAGCAAGCAAGGGATTGACTCACCCATCAGCTATACCAAACTCTAAAATAAACTTGGTGGGGAGGGATATTTTGCAGCAACCACTCCCCCTAGACCAAGGTGGAAGAAGAAAGTGTATACTGAATTCAAATGTTGTTTTACTTTGGAACTTTCTGGGCCTTCTCAGTATATATCTCTCTGATGTTAATTGGTTAAATGATTTTGATTAATTGGTAATTGATATTGGTGGAGAACACCCTAGATGAGGGGTTCATGCGCTAGAGAAATATTCCCACAATTCCTCAGAGTTTAGCCTGGATCTCTGAGGGGATATGTAGGTAGCCTTCCTCTGGGAGATATAAGTCACTTTTGTCAGTTTGAGAATGGATTGGGAGACTGAGCTCCGGAACCTAATGCTTACACCCCAAAAATAAAGTGGAGCAATTTCTGAGGCTGCCTTCGGTTCTCTAACATAAATATACCCCCTAATACAAAAGAAAAATTAATATGGGGATCCACAATGAGATTTTCTTACTTGAACTGACTTCTAGTCTCCTAGAGATGGCCCTGACCCACTAATTTGAAGGCCTTGCTCCGGAAACTTTCAGGCAAATACTAGTGTTTTGGGAGAAGAGCTATCAAGAGGGTTGCAAGTTGTGACTATCCTCTGAAGAGTTGTGAAGTTTACTCCTAGCAACAGTGGGGTGGCTTATACAACACAGGGATCCTCTTTTCTCAATGCAGGTCTTAGCACGCATTTTGAAGGTTGTTGTTTTTAACTAGAGATAGGTAAATGCTGCAGATCAAAGCTATATATAGTTCTTTTAAGTTTGAAAAAACCAGGAACTCTCATGAACCAGTTACAAGGCAGTCTGGAGTAAGTGAAAACAACTTCATTGAGCATCTTTCCAGTTTTTTAGGAGGACAGAAAGAAGAAAGGAATTACTGACTAAGCATTTTAGTCCCTCACAAGCAGAAGACAGGATGGTAAGAGCGTAACTTATTTAGTACACAGGGGGAGAGCTGCAGGTCAAGAAAGCCAATCCCCCTTCTGAGGAGCATCTTTATTTCTCTTAAATGTTACTCTCCCAGCCCATAGCTTTTACATTTTGACTAGGCCTGAGGGGGAGGATTGCTGAAGGTGTCTTACAGGAAGCCTTGAGGAAAACATGCAGCAGTTTCCATAAATACAAAAAAAAAATCTTACCATTCTATTGGTCAAAACAAATTCGTTTTCTTATTTGCCAGGCAACAGCTTCAGGTGTTTTGTTGTGTTTCCGGTTCTTTTTTTTAATCCAATAAGCCTGATTCTGTGTCATCTTTTTGAGCATTTACAGGTATGAAAAGATGCATACAATGATGAGATTTATAATTCTTTTCAAATGAGATAAGATAGGTAAAGTATTTTGCATACTTTAAATCACTACATAAATGTTATCTGTCATTTTTTTCCCCCAGGGTGTTCCAACCTTACCACCATCTGACATCATCATACTAATAGCTGATATTTATATGATGCTTTAACTTTTGTGAAGAACTTTCCATCAATTGTCTCCTTTGAGCTCACAATCTTCCCAGGCGTTAATTGCGGTAAGTATTATCCCCATTTTAGAGATGAGGAAATTGAGTCTAAGAGAAGATAAGTGACTTACTTGCCCATAGTATCTTATGGATACGGGTCAGACATTCATAAAGAGGTAGCTTTATTATAATGGAAAAAAATCATTGCACTGGCAATCAGGAAACCTGGATTCCAATGCTGGCTTTGCTACTATCCCACTATCACTTTGGACAAGGCACTTAATCTCTCACTAGCTCTGTGTCTTCATCTCTAAAAGTGCCAAAACGGATGCCACAGTCTGTAAGGTTCTGCGCAACTCGCTGTAAGTTTCTAAGGTTCTCTGATCGGGGTGGGGTGGGCATTGTCAGAGGGTGTGTTTGTATCATGATATGCTCACCAGGTGCTGCTACTAATCTCTTGCCAGTGCACTCCTCACAGCTGCCAAGCGTTGACAAGTGCTTGCCCCTGCCTGCAGCTCTACTGGAGTTGATTCTTGCCTTGAGGAACCAGAGGGTGCCCAGAAATGAGAGCAAGTGGTTGTTTCAGTGACCAAGTGTCATCATAGCTTTCTTGTTCCATAAATTCCCACTGCCTGCCCCCCCCCCCACCCCTGCCGGATTCTGACCACTGGCCTTGGACTTTAGAGAACCTCTGAGCCTGACTCCCAGCTAGCAACCTCTTTCTGCTGCTGGCCTGTCTGCTCCATTACCCTCGTCTGCTCTGAATCCCGCTCTTGCTCCTGAATCTAGCTCTGAGTGGTTTGGTTCGGCTTTCCGGCCTTTCAGACTACTCATTGGTGCTATCCATGACTGATGGGCCATGAAGGACTTTCAGTCCTGACTCTTTGTCCTAAATCCACAGCTTGGTTATTACCCACAGTCCAGTGCTGGTAGGTATATGGATTGGTCAGCCAGTAAACAACTATTTATCAAGGGCCTGCCTACTCTGTGTCAGGCACTGTGCTAGGTAGGCACTGAGGGTAGATTTGTTTTCCATGAAAGGCTGAATCTTCTCTGAACCCAGACTCCTTACTAAACTGTGCTCCTTGGAAGCCCAGGCTGAGCCAGAACACAGAATTTCTTGAACCTATTAAGTAGTCCTGTTGAATAGGTATGTGATATATCTATTTCCTCTCCTTTCAAAAATGACTCCAAAGCTCCATGTGGATTGGAATCCTTCTGTCCACTGATTATACCAGTATACTCCTGCTCTTTTCTTCTCTGGTCACTGCTACTTTGAAGCAGTTTTGCACACGGGTCCCTAGAGTATTACCTCTTATTTGTTAATGCCAATAAATTAGGCTAAGCCAACTTGGTCACATGCCAGTTTAATCTGGATTAGAGGTAGAGGCACAAAGAATTCAAATGCAGAAAAGAAATAGAGGCAGAGAGGGACAGAATGAATGAAAAGGCATTAGTTGTCTTGGAATATCAGTTAAATTATCTGTAAAACTAGAGGGGAAGACTAGAGGATCATGAGGCTCCTTCTCTGCTCTGAAATCCTGTGATCCTATATCTAGAGCTTCTGGGTGTAGAGGTCTATTTTGTATTCATCTTTGTGGCCCAAGGGCCCAACACAGCACCTTAATAAATGTTTGAGGAACTGTATTAAAGTTGGAGATCAAATTCATTGGAAGCAAGTCAATGCAAGCCTAGTATTTTTATATGACAGCCTGATAGTCATGAGAACATAGGATCATAGAGCTGGAAGGGACCAATCTAGACTGACCCTTGTATCTTACAGTTTACGAATTAGAGATTTATAGAGATGAAGTGACTTGCCCAAAGACTCACAGGTCATCATGGGCAGAGCTAGGAACTGAGCCCTGGTCCTCTGATACTACATCCAGCATTCTTTCTATGGCATCAATCTATATCTCAGCTTTAAGCACTGTGCCCAACCCCTAGATGCCACTCGATAAATAAGGGTTGCCCATGATTGAATTAAGTCACACCTGGGAATCTACCAGATCAGGAAAGTAGAATTCCCTACTAGTTTAGGGCTAACTAATCTCTAATGAATGAGCCAGTTTGGATTGCTAACCAACCAGGGTTCTGTAAGCCTAGTAATCATATCTGACATGGGACATATATATCCTCTAGCACCATCTAGCTAATCCCCAAAGCAAGTGAATTCTCTGTAACTGACTCCCCGTCTCTTAGGAAATTTAACTACACACACACACAGGTAAGAGAAGGGAGGATGTCAGGGATAGGAGAAAATGAAAAGTAACAGTGCTAAGGCTAAAGAAATCCATGCGGATGTCAGACTCAAAGACCTCTAATCAGAAAGAAACAAATGCCTCAGCAGAGAAATACATTTGTTCCCAAATCCCAGGTGTTGCTTATTTTGCAAAGGCAAACCTCTGGGTTTTGTTCCTTCCCTTTCTATACCAACAATACTGTTGCTGAGTTTCTTGAATCTGTTGAGTAGTTTGTGTAATTCCAGCCTCCACAGACCCTATCGCTTTTCATTTTTTTTGTGTGTTTCCTGTATTATCTTTATCTATGAACATGTGGCATCTTCCTAGTAGAATGTAAGCTCCTAAGAAAATAAATGCTTATTGATTGGAAAAAAAAAATTTTAAAAGAATGTAAGCTCCTTGAGGGCAGGTGCTATTTTCTTTTATAGCTATATTTCCAGTACCTGGTACATTGTAGATTCTTAATCAATGCTTTTGATTGATTAGTTATTTAATTAATTGACCAATTAATTGATCAAGCTAGTCAGCTCAATGAAAACAATGAGTTATGTTTGAGGATGAATAAATGCATTTTTTCACTTCATTCATTGGGTGAACTGGGATAGGAATTTTGGAAAATAGAAAGGAGGTAAAAGACAGGCTCTACACTGAAGGACCTCCCCTTCATTGAAAGGGAAAATGTTCACACAAATGAAATAACTGGAAGACAATATCTGAGGTGAAATGGAAATGATTCTGTATTTAGAAGGCCTGTGTTCAAATTTCAGCTCTTTTATGTGTGTTCATGAGCAAAGTGACTTGGATTCTCTGGGATTTCATTTTCTTTATTTTTCAGATGAGATTATTGGACTAGATGGTCCCTCCCAACCTATGACTCTAGGACACTATAAAATAAGATGGTAATTATCTGCTAGACGGTTGTTGTAGAAACAGGAGTTCTTAGCCTTACTCTATGTCTGGTGAAACCTCCGCACCCTTCTCAGGAGTTTGTTTCTTGACTATATTCATAGTTGCAGGAAATGCTAAATTCTACCTAGAGATTAGCAAAAATAAAAATGTAATTATTTCCCTTCTAAATTTACAGACCCTCTGAAATGTATTCCTAGACTTCCTTAGTGGGTCCATGGACCACAGGCGTTAGA
The DNA here is from genome assembly GCF_011100635.1 of Trichosurus vulpecula. Lineage (NCBI taxonomy): Eukaryota > Metazoa > Chordata > Mammalia > Diprotodontia > Phalangeridae > Trichosurus > Trichosurus vulpecula. Next base: position 144,678,833 of record NC_050580.1, read on the forward strand.
TTGTCAATGCTAGAAGAGTTGAGAGAAGGGAGAGAGCAATGCGGTTTAGAGTAATCAGGAAAAGCTTTGCAGAAAAAAATACAATTTAGGTTTGGGATTTGATAATGTTCTTGACTCAGTAGGGTATTTAGAAGTGAATTTAGACTACATACATTTGTTGCTTCCTGCTGTGGGCACAGTGGACAGGCCCAATCTTTGAAGTTAGTGGGACCTTTGTCCTTGAGTGAGCTCTGAGGGACACAAAGGAAGAAAGGCTCTGCGTGCTTCAAACGAAAGTTTGGAGAGAGAGGTAAGTTTGCTCTTCTTAAGAGTCACATTGCCATAGAGGAGGCATGCCCATCTATCTATCTCCTAACCTGGCTTTTTCCTTTAGGAAGAGGATTTACAATTCAGTGCCTCTGGAGGATAACAGTCTTTTCTTTCAACCCCAACCCAGGTCCAAATTAAGAATACCACATAATATGTATCTACTAGAAATCTATCATTTTGATCAACAGGCCACCTGAGATAAACTTCAAGCCTATTCAGATGCTAGGGGCAGTAGATAGGAAATAATCTGATGAATATGGAGTGTTTAAAAATCACAGAGCAAACAAAAAGCCAAGGTGAAATTTTAACCTAGGGGAAATCCTTCTTAGATGAGATAATGCTCCTCAAATAAGAACTTGCTGAGTGTCCTAGTGCTAATTTTCTGTTGATTAGCTCTACAAGCTACAGGACCATTGCAAAGAGCCTCCTAATATTTTTTAATGTCATCCCATTACCTTCTTGCTATTTGGAAAGGAGGAGGTAATAATAAACCTTCTGCCCCTCTATTGACTTGAGCCAGAATACTAGTTCTCTGAAAAGACGATTGGATAGGGAAGCAGTGTTCTATTATTAAAAAGGTTGGACCCAATACATTAAAAATAGATCTGTTCTTTACAAATAAGCAGCACCCCCCATGACCCTCAGATTTGGTACAGATTTTGGAATGCAGGAAATTATGACATCATCCTGAATTCTCAGGGGAGACTGGAAGAGCAAATTACAGATCATTCAGTGCAAAGGAAGATAATCAAATACAGGCAATCTGAATAAACCAGTTTTTGAGGCAGCTAGTTGGTACAGGGGATAAAGCACTGGCCCTGGATTTAGAAAAGCCTTAGATACTTACTAGGTGTGTATCTCCAGGCAAGTCACTTAATCTCTGTCTGCCTCAGTTTCTCATTAGAAAAATGAGAATAATAAAAACATCTACTTCTCAGGATTATTATAAAAATAATTTTGTAAAGTACTTTGCAAACCTTAAAGCATTGTATAAATGCTAGCTAGCTCGCTAGTAGTAGTAGTAGTAGTAGTAATAGTGGTGGTGGTGGTGGTGGTAATGGTGGTGGTAGTAGTAGTAGTAGTAGTGGTGGTGGTGGTGGTGGTGGTAGTGGTAGTGGTAATGGTGGTGGTGATAGTAGTAGTAGTAGTAGTAGTGGTGGTGGTGGTGGTGGCGGCAGTGGTGGTAGTGGTAGTGGTAATGGTGGTGGTAGTAGTAGTAGTGGTGGTAGTAGTAGTAGTAGTGGTGGCGGCGGTGGTGGTAGTGGTAGTGGTAATGGTGGTGGTGGTAGTAGTAATAGTAGTAAAAGAAGAAGAAGAAGTGAAGAGGATATAGGGAACATGCATGTGACATTTCTCTGGACTTAGGTTCTTTTTGTTTGTTCAGGGGGCAGACTAACAGGAAGCAACCTCCTTCTCCTTGCTTCTTTTCATCAAGTTCGACACTGAAAAGTACCCTCTTTCCTCTGGCTCCATGCCAGAAGGTGAAGCTTTCTTTTGGGGAGTATTCCCTTTTAGGATCCTCTTTTCCCTTCACTCCCCTTCTTCCTCCCTGACCCACATCTCTCTCCTTCTGTATCTATTTTTCTCTCCAATCGTTTTGGAGCTTAGAGGCTACCTGACCTTGTGTTGTTATGCCAACTGGGACCAAAAGACCTATTGCTTTACAACCTAATTCCATCTTATTTGCAGGAATACTTGAGTATTTGCACCTTTAGGGTTATGGTTAAGAATTGTATAAGAATCATTTTCAAAAGATTTACATGTTACAGTTACACCAGACTTTCCCCTTAAAATCCATGTGCTTGCAAGTGCTCACTTTACCTCCTTGAGAGAAGTCACAATCAGCCTACAATAGCCATATGTTGGCTATTTGCTTAAAAGATCCCTAGGATTCCTGGATAGGAAGAGGAGTCAATCAAAGCTGCAAATCCCTTCTCAGAGTGTACATAATACCATAGTAATGAGGCCAACCCTCATTTTGCTCTGCCATAATCACCAAAATTGCACCTCTAACCACAGTCAGTCTTCTCAGATAATATGCCATGGGTTCTAAATCTAACGAGGAGAAACAGTCTGGATAACTTTATAAAAATCTATTGCTACTATAGTAACCACAACTCAAAACCTTCATAATAGTGGGTCAGTGTCCTCATCTTTGGGCACAAAGGATAGATTTGATACAGAAAAGGGAAGGCGACTCCAGCAATTAAATACTATTCACCTTCAGCTGGGAGGCACAGTGCACAGAGTGCCGGGCCTGGAGTTAGAAAGACCTGAGTTCAAATCCACCCTTATACACTTATTATCTGTGTGATTCTGGGCAAGTCACTTAACCCTGTTTGCCTCAGTTTTTCATCTGGCAAATGAGCTGGAGAAGGAAATAGCAAACCACTCCAGTATCTTTGCCAGGAAAACCCCAAATAGGGTCATGAAGAGTCAGATGTGAAAAAAAAAAACAAGAAAAATTTTCATTCTTCATTACAGGGTGGAATTTAAAATAAAGGCAGATGTTTTTTGGATTCCATAAAAATTTTAAATGAAATTCCAAAAGGCATTTTCAAGAACGTGGTCCCACCTATATAACACAATACCATAACACTATAGCTTAAAGTATAAGAACAAATCTTCAGCTGACTCTGAGCATTTCCCTCCCCCTATCTCACTTCCTCCATCTACAAAGTAGGGCAATACTGTTTTCTACCTCTCTCAAAGTGTTTTTGTAGAGACTAGTATGATGACATCCAGAACTATATCGTATCCAAACTATTTATCTTATGTGTGCATATGCAATGTTAATTCTCTTACTAGTTCTCAAAGTTACTTGTCAAAAAAACTGAGTAATGATCACGGTGATCATAATGAAAGGGTTCTGAATTTTTAATATTTGTAACAAAAATTAAAATATGTTATCTACAAAAAAAAACCTGTGGAAGGATGGTTTATATCAATAGGATAATCTTCCATTGATGGAGCCTCCTAGTAGATGGAGATTCATGACAGAGAAGCACAAGAATGTTAAAGTATAAAATGGAAATAGCCACGAAGGGAAGGAACAGCAAGATGTTCACCTTGATATACTCAAACATAGCTTGCATGGTTCTACGCCAGCTTTTTCTGCAGGCAGAATGGGTAGCCATACACATTGACTGGAGGAGTCCCAGAAAGGTTCCCGTAGCCTAAAAATTTGTCTTTCTCTCCCATTGTCTAGTACAATGCTTGAAATTTCCCCCATTAGTGATGTATTCCTTTGGGTTTGAAGATGTTTTGATTCTTAAGACTTTGCTCTTAAATATTAAACACCCTATAGAAAGAGTAATACCTTTCGTACTTCATGTTACATGGGAAGAGGGCATATTAGCTTATTAGGCTGCTTTTTAATTAGGCCAGCCAACAAGAAGGCCTGGAAGGAATGGGTCTTAGGCATAGTGGGCTGGGTAGATCAACAACAGCATTTGCCCCCTCCCATCTGGTCATAGCAACTTGGATCGGAGGGTATAATACCTTTACCCGCTGTTCCCAATTGGCCCAAGCGTTAGGAGTGCTGATGAGCCAATAATACTCCTTCCTTCGATGCCCAGAAGCACTTGCAATGTAAGAAGGAGGCCCAGCTGGTAACTGATCCTATTCAGAGGCTGAGTTAGCTCAGACTGCTGGTATGCCGAGCCCTGTACCAGTTCTATGAACTCCACTTTTTTTTTAAGCACTTGATTTAAATGAAGAAAGAAATTGGCTTATATTTTTAGCAGCTCCTGCTACTAAAACTCATTTGACAAAAGTGCCAAAGGGACAGTTAAGTCTGAGTATGATTTTTTTTTCCCACGGAGGAGGAGGAGGATATAATTTATCTGAAAATGACTGGTACTTTCCTGGCCTGGGGACATGATTCTACCTGCTCTCTTTTTTTAAAGGCACAGCACTTCCCCTCAACGGGCCCCCCCCCCCTTCTATCAAATCTGAAACCTAAGATATTTACTCTTCAACCTCAGTTTGAAGCCCACCTCAAACCACTGAAAGAAAAAAAGGCATGAAATCTGACTAAAAAATACCCTTCACACATATATTCCTATACACACATTCTTCAATTATATTTCTCAATTAGAATGTGCCTAATTCTGTAGACCATGGAATTCAGAAAGGCCCCTGGTGATCCAAGTATAATATCAGCTAGTTTGTTAGGGGAATAAGGGCAACCAAACTTGGAAGCAATAATAACATTATGTCTATAAATACTAGATTCAGGGTTGGATGTAGTTTCTTAAGTGGCTTTTCAGGGGTACTAAAAGATTCTTTCCCACCCCAAAATATCTCCCTATGCCATTTACGTCTGAAATTTCCACCATTAGAGCAACACGTTTGGGATGCGGCCTTATATCTCTGGAGGTTCTTATTACGATGTGAATTTGTTATATGGAAGGTATAGTATCTCAGTCCAATAACACCCATCACTGCCTCAGCATGACCTTATTTGTCTTATTAATTTGGCCTTGGGGCAATAAGGGAAGAATTGGAGACTGGCAAGTTTTGAAAGCAGGTAAGAAAGAAAGGGAAAGATTTCTACGAGTGAAACACTACCCCAGATACTTTGTCCAGGGCCAGTCATAAATTCATGTTCTGGCCACCCTTACCATTCAGACTGTTCACCATACTGCTGTGTAGTATCTGCCTTCATCATCAAAAAAAAAAAGCTGAAATGAGTGGATTATGGGAAATGACTAATCTCTTTGTACACCCTCATATGAGTAGCTCCTGCTTCTTTTACAGCCCTTTACAATTTCCAACACACTCTGCTGTCTATTTTCTCACTTGATCCTCAGAGCCCTTTGAGGTAGGCAAAATTAATATTTTATGCTTCTTTCACAGGTGAGGAAACTGAGTCTGCGACTGGCAGCGTTGGAGTCAGATCCCATGTTATCCCACGCCCATGCTTCTCTGTCCTTGGGGCATGTGGCTTCCCAGTGAACACTGGGGGTGAGAACAGCATATGACTGATAAGCATGGTAATTTTGATAATCTTAGGGGGAAAGGAGGTAAAAAAAATAACATCCTTTTTAGTAGCATCTCCAATAGGAGCTCATTAGCTAAATGTAATTTTTTGTCCTTTGCGAGGCTATCAATTTTGTATATTTCTCTTACGTTCAGGCTACCATCTGAAAATCTCTAAACTATTCGCAAAAAAAGTAGAGTTTCGTTTACATTGAATACAATTTCAGGAGCAAGTCATTTGCTTTTATTTTTGTGTTTATTTGGACTTTTGAGGCAAGCTATTCTCAGAGTCCTGGTAACGAGACTTAACTTCAATACTGGTAGAGCCACTAGGAGCAATCAGTCCCTCAGCAAGCAATAGTTAAGCATCTGTCAATTCAATTCAGTTTAACAAGTGTTGCTTATCCACCTTACCATGTGCCCAATAAATGGATCAGTCATAGTGGAGAAGACACAGAAAGCTCAGGTACCCTGGGGTATTTGTTCTAATGAAGCTTGTAATCTAGTAGAGGGAAATGATATATACACAAATAGGATGGCAATACAAAATGACCCTTGGACACCAGAAAACTGGGAAACAAGATTCTTTATGAGGTTCTCAGGCAAAAGCTTTTGACACTGACAGAGTAAACGGAAATCAGGGAAGACTTCATGAAAGCTGCAACATTTGAGAGGCTTTAAGGATGGGCAAGAATTCAAGAGGCAAAAAGGAGGAAGAGGAACATGAGTCAAAGTAAGGATTCAGGAAATTGGAGGCCATGAACAGTGACAAAGGGGAATCCATATTGTCTGAAATGATCCATACATAGAATACAGAGAAGAGTGCTAAGGGATAAGTTGGGGTGATACCAAAGTACGGGGTATCTTGAATACCAGACAAATATATTTGACCTTTATTCAATAGCAACAGGAAGCTATTGAAGATTTGTGAGCAAAGGGGTGATGTAATTAGATTTACAGATAAAGATTAATCTGGGAGTTATAGCAAGGGTGTAATCTACATCAAAGACATACCAGCATAATGCCTGGTATGCAGTAGGCACTTAATAAATACCCATTGATTGATAGAAGTAGAAGGAGCAGTAAGTAGAGGTGGGAAAACCTGTTGGCAGGCTATTCTGATTGTCCAGACAGGTGGCAATGAGGGCCTCTATTAGGCTTATGGCAGGGATAATAGCTAGGTGGCACAGTGTATAGAGCACCAGGCCTGGGGTCAGGAAGACATCTTCCTGAGTTCAAATTGGGTCTCAGACACTTATTAGCTGTGTGACCCTGGGCAAGTCACTTAACCCTGTTTGCCTCAGTTTCCTCATCTGCAAAATGAGCTGGAGAAGGAAATGGCAAACCACTCTAGCATCTGTACCAAGAAAACTTCAAATGGGGTCACAGAGAGTCAGACATGACTGAAATGACTGAACAACAATAGAGAGAAGAGAACAGAAGTGAAAGATTACAGACGTAGAACTGATCCTTTACCTTACCACTTTCTGAGGCCCCAGTGGAACAGGTGATCTTGTAAAGAAAAAACACTTCATGTAGGAAAAAAAAGAGATGTGAAATGGTCTTCTCCTGAACTTGATATGTGGTTCCACTCACCACTCAATCAATAAATGTGCATTCATTCAACACTCAACAAACATTTAAGTACTTCCATGTGTAATACACTGTACTATAAACCAAGAGAGACATTCAGATGTATCTAATAGAAACTTTTTGCCCTTAAAGAGCTTACAGTCTGGGGCAGGGTGCAGGGGGAAGTAACAGCATCAAACCATAGATTTTGAACTAGAAGAGAGGACCTGGAAGTCACCTACCTAGTCCAGTGTCTCCATATACAGATCAGTAACATAAGGTCCCAGAGAAATGAAGGGGGAAATTATAACTAGAGGATCCAGGTTTGGATCCCATAGAATTTTGGAATTCTATAATTTCCAAATCATAGAATCATAGGTTTTTTCCAACTAGAGTGTTCTCTTCACTGTACAACTTCAAATATAGGTAATTCATATTTTAAAGGAACAAAACCCACCTCTGATGGGTGGTATCTGTGTAAGCCTGGGCTCCTGAAGACTGTGACATCTAAAGAGGCTCTGGGAAAGACTCTGAAACTGAAAAGATTATGAGAAGGAGTGGGGTGGCAGGTTGTAGGTCTGTTGTTGAGAACCAGTCTAGCAAAGTTTGGAAAGTCTCAGTGGGCTAATGACAGGGCAATGGATTTTCTGACCACAGCAATTCTTGAACACTAGGGAGGTGATGTGTGTGTGTGTGTGTGTGTGTGTGTGTGTGTGTGTGTGTTTGTAGGGGGAAGGGCTGTGGTCTGTATCTCTTGAGAAACTATCAAACCAATTAAATAGCAGATCCCTGAAGTATAGAAAAATATAAGGCAGCATGTGTTAAATAGTGAATGGAGTTGATCGACAAGCACTTATTAAGGATTTGCTATGTTCAAGGTACTGTGCTAAATTCTGAGGCTACAAATAAAAAGCAGAAATACCCCTTGTCCTCAAGGAAGGGAGACCACAAATAAGTAATTACGTGCCCATGAGACGCATACGTCATAGGTGGTACTAGCAGGGGGAGGGACCAGGAAAAGGCCTCCTTCAGAAGGTTGAGATTTGAGCTGAATCTTGAAGGAGGCCAGGGAAGTCAGTAGGAGGAGGTGAAGAAGGAGAACATTCCGGGCATGGGGGACAGAGTGAAAAGTCATGGAGTCAGGATATGGAATTCGAGGGACAGCAAGAAGGCTGGTGTTGCTGGATTATAAAGTCTGAGGAGGAGAGTAAAATGTAAGAAGACTGGAAAGGTAGGAAGGGGCCTGGAGCTAAGAGATGGACTGTTTTGTATGTTCAGTAAGGATTTTCTATTTGACTCAGTAGATAATAGGGGCCGCTGGAGCTCAACAAGTATCACAACAGTTTAGAAAACGAAGAGATCACATTTAGTGATTGATCAATCAATATTCATTAAGCCTACAATGTTCCAGGCACCATGCTAAGAGCTGGGGATATAAAAAAGGCAGAAGACAGTCCCTGCCTTCAAGGAACTCACGTGTAATGGAGGAGATGCTATCTACAAAGAGCTACATGGAAACTATATACAAATAATCTATATGCAGGATAAATCGGAAATGATTAATAGAAGAAAGGCACTAGAATTGAGAGGGATTAGCAGACACTTTCTGTAGAAGAAGGAATTTTAACAGAGACTTAAAGGAGCCCATGGAAGGCAGTAAGTAGGCAGAGATGAGGAGGGAGAGTATTCCAGGCATGGAGATGCCTGAAGCTGAGAGATGGAGAACCTTGTTGGTGGAACAAGGATTTTGTATTTGATCCTGGAGGTGATAGGGAACCATTAGAACTTTATAAGTACTATAGTAATTTAGGAAAGGGAGAGAAGACTTTCGGTTGAAATAGTCAAGTAATGTTTTATGGACATGGTCAGTCAGTCAATGACTATTTATTAAGGGCTTACTACGTGCTGGGCACTGTCCTATATATTGGAGATAAAAAGAAAGAAAGAGTTTTCATAGGCACAGGGTATGCCAGGTGGGTAAGAGAGCAGCACGAGGACAGGATTCGAGGCAGAGACTGAACAAAGCGTCTTTGGGGATAATGGGTAGGTTAGTTTGGGGAGAGTAGAGTTCCTTTGGGGGAGAAATGGGGAGTGTCTAGTGAAAGTTCAAAGCATGGTATAAGTGATTTAGTAGTGGAAATTAGCAACCATCCAGTCCTGTTCCCCCACTCCCCAATCCCATTTTACAAATGAGACCCAGAGGTGAACCTATTTGTCAAAGGAGTTGTTGAGACACGATGGTAGGGGGCTTGGAATGCCAGGTTAAAGAACTTCATCCTGGATGTAGGTGGGAGTCATTGGATGTTTTTGAGCTGGGGAATTGGTATAATAGGAACAGTTTGCAGAGGAGAAGAAGAAAAAAATAAGGTGAGGGAAAGGAAGATTAAGATAAAGTTTGGGGAACATTTTAAATACTCTGAATATACTTCAAATCAAAGTCACAAAAAAAAACCCCAGCAATGAGAACAAAACTTAGGAAGAGCTGGTAGGGTTTCAGTTTTCAGACAGATGACACAAGCAATTCTCCCACGAAGGAAGACTGGTCTAAATGAAAAAAGGTATTTAAAGCTCAATCTCATGCTTCTGAAGTCCACAGCTGACCATTTTTTCAGTTGCTTGTTGTCTCAAATGGGCCATTGCTGTATAGACAATTAGATCAAACACTCTTACTGGCCATTAAGATGATGGAAAACCAGGTCAGGACCCTAGCAAAATTGTGTGTTCACCAATTACATTGTGTCTCTAGCCATGATTTTCTGGGACTTTTCTTCCTTTTTTTTTTTAAACCATCACCTTCAGGTGCCCAGTGCTCACCCTACTTTCAAAACTGTTTTTCAGGAAATGATATGACATAAGCCATTCATACTTTAGTGTGGACCTAAGCCAATGTAACTAGACAGTATGGCATGGTGGAAAGATAATTGACTTTAGTGACAGAAGACCTTAGCTCATATCCTGATTCTGACCTTTGCTATGTATGTGACCTTGGGAAAGTCAGTCAACCGCTTTTGGCCTGAGGTTCCTCATGGGTAAAATGGGGGAGGGACTGAACTAGATGGCCTCAAATGTTTCATCCACCTCTAAATTCCCATCGTTATAGTTATAAAGAATAGCTGATGTTTAAATGGATTTTAAAAGGCTTTAACTCATTGCTATTCTTATACAGCTAAGGAAACAGAGGCTGGGACAAGTTAAGGGTGTCATTCCAAAGTCGCAAGTTACTCATCAGAGAAGCTGAGAATTTCTGATTCCAAATGTAATGTTTTTTTCTACAATTCTACTTTATCTGTGGGGGAATTTGCATTTTGAACTTTGGTGTTACCTGTGGAGTGAAAGGTTTTAAATACTGGTAGCAAAAACCAAAATAAAACAAAACCCAAACAAACCTCTAGCAAAATCAATCAATGTGATGTGGGAATGGGAGCACGTGGGTAGGGAAGGGAACCATTTATAGGCCCCCAAATTGCCATGTGGGCAAAAGACGCTCCTGGATACTACACAGACGAATAAAGCTGGCTGTCAAAATAGGAGCTTGACCATTTCTCCATCTTTTATTTTTTCCACACATAGACTCAGCCTTGGTTAGGGAGAAACTTCATATATTTGGGGGCCTTCAAACCCTCACCTTCCTGAAAGTTACCAATAACTCAGTCGAGAGCATAACACAAATGAATACTCATCAGGAAAACACATGGAAAACTCCTGCCAACACTTAGGTTGGCATACTGGCTTTTTATTTTATTTTATTTCATTTTTTTAAAGCGGAAAATCTAAAACATTAGAACTAAAAGCTTCCAGATTTCAGATGGCAGAGAAAGGGCTGGGCATAGGACAGAGTGCAAAGTTCCCCAAAGAAGGCCAAACCTTCTAAAAATCTGTGCTTGTTGGAAGTTCTCCATATGGGAGAAATGCCCCATGTTTATATACAGTGGAAGTTTACCCTCAACTTCCAGAAGGATCCAAATTTCTCATCATCATCATTTCCACCATCATCATGACATAACATAGCTAGCACTACAAAGTGAGTCCACATAACCTATTTGATTGGAACTAAGCAGCTCCCTTTGGCAGTTAGAAAACTGATTGTTGTTATTTTGAATTGGACTTCTGATTTCAGAGGAAAAGGGAATACCTAGTGAGACAACCCTTTCTACCAAAGCAGACCGTTGAGATTTACAGGCTTAGAGAGTTTCCTTGTACATGGAGAGGTTAAGTGACTTGCCTAGGGTCATACAGCTGGTATGTCTCAGAGATGGGACTTGAATTTAGGTCTTCCTAACTCTAAGGCTGGTTCTCTATCCATGACACTAGTGGTGTTTAACTCAAATGAAAATGGGGGCCACCAACCTGGACTTAAGGATACCTGTGGGTGCATACTGACTTAAAAAACCACATTATCTATATTTAATTGTATATTTATTTTGTTGAATGTTTCCTGATTACATCTGAATCTGGTTTGGCCACACTGGGAGTGTTTGGCCTGTAGGCTGTGTGTGTCTGACACTTCTGTACCATATATATATATATTTATATATCTATCTATATATATATATATATATTTGTATACATGTGTATATTATTACATTGGTGTAGGAAACTCTATCTACTAATGTAAATCAGCAACTGTTCATCTTAGAACCTTAAGGTTAAGTGACTCATCCAGGTTCACACAGACAGTCTACGTCAGATGGTACCTAAAACCCAAATCTTTTTTCTCTTAGGCCGGCCCTCTATCCATCATACCACCACTAGCATTCAATTAATTATGATGATAATGATCACGGTAGTGGTGGTGATGATGATGATGACGATGATGACATTGTCTGCTCAAAGGGGTTAAATGACTTGTCCAAGGTAACACAGCTAGGAAGTTATGGAGCTGAGATATAAATCTAGGTCATTGGATGACTGAATCCAGTGTCCTTTCTACACTATAGATAATGAATTGAGCTAGACTAAATTGGCTTGAAGAATCTGGCTTACTAGAATGGAATGCGTAAGCTTTTGTTAAGTGCTTAGCATGTGTGATGGATTGGGCAAAGTGCTAGTACAGAAAATCACCACGGTCCCTACTTTCAAGGACTCCACAGTTCTAAGTGGAGAAGACAACACATAAAAGAAGGATTGTATTTGTGTTAGTGGAAAGACCAGTGGAAAGACCAAGCAGTATTTAGGCAGGAGAAGTAGCAGGGCAAGGCCCTGAGGACCTTCTAAAGAGATGGTAAATTGAAGGATTAGATTGGAGTGAGGTTCTGTGATAGCTCCAGTAGAGGGTAGGCATGTGGTGGTCAGTATCCAGGTGGAAAATGCTCATCCTATACAGGCAGGAATTGCTAAATGATACCTGATTGGGGGAAGGAAAAGTCCTGCTTCCCTCATGTAGTAATGGATGGTGCAGGCCTGTTTTCCAGCACAGAGCTAGGGCTGGGGACAGGCAGGTTCTCAGCTCCCTGGCAGATAAGGGGACAGGGGAGGGGAAGGAGGAAACAAGCATTTATAAAGCACCTACTACTACTATGTGCCAGACACTGTGCTACGAATTTTATAAATATTATCTCATTTGATCTGATTTGAGCCAAGTAGAAGTTGCTGGTACTGGTTATAAAGCCTAAGAGATAGCGACGGTCTCATTATTATCTTTGGATCTCCTGTACCTAGCATGGTGCCTGTCCTATTGCAGACACTTAATAAATGGTTAGCGGGTAGTTTGATAGCTTCCTGACTTACATGCACAAATCCATCTTGTTCTAAGGATTTTATAGGTTCTGAGATCTAAATCCTGATTCACTTGTATTGAGGGACCATGCAGACTAAAAATCTTTATAAATTTACAAAATGATCAGTATTCCCAGGCCTATGTGGTGTTTACTTTTCTAAGTATTTTAGATTCTGTCTTTACTTTGCCTTGGTCAAAGTTATTAATCCACATAGTACACTAATGCCATTGGAATGCTTATTCTCTTAAAGCTGGCAGCCTTGGTGTATACAAGAAAACAGGCACAGGGAGTGATAGGAAACACATGGCAAGAGTCTGTTTGATTAATTTAACTTTCATGAAGTTCTTGGGACCACACCTCCATTTGGGGACAGGACTGTTTTAGTTTTCTATGGCAAAGTGGTTTTGATTAATTTAAAAAAAATCTAGCAGAAATAAAAAAGATTATAGGAGAAAACAATTTTTAAAAAATGTACAGCAGAAACCAGGTCTCATAACATTAAAACTAATGAAAGCTACAGCAAAAGTATAACTAGAATAGGGTAGCTGGGCCTTTGCTCCAGTGTCCAGTGCGCCAACCTCATGGGGGTGGGGGGAAATTCTTCCCCATGTGGTCCTCTGCTGGGCTACTTGTTATAGCAGCATGAATGACTCTGTACAGCCACAACCAGGGTACTATCACCATGGCGTCTCTCTCCTAGTACAACTGTGTCCATGGTTAGATTGTACCACCACAAAAACACTCCTTCTCCCAACTCTATCCCCACTAACACGATTGAATTTGCCCCAGGATAAGAATTTCTAGTTAAGGCTCTGAGCAAGGGCAATAATACACTGTAGCCAGCATTAAGAAAGCTTTTATGTTGACATTAGATAAACGAGGTAAGAGTTTTCAAACTCTGATATATCATTCATTAATCAATACAGAATCCTGACTTCCTATTTTTTCTCCTTCATATTGTATTATTTGTTCATTATCTGTTTCCTTTTCTGCTTCCCCTTCTCCCAGATGCTTAGGAACTGGGGTGTGTGCGTATGCGGGAGGAGGTAGGGTGGAATAAGTGCTTGTCAATTCAATCATGAGGATTTTATATGGAAAACTCATCTCAATATGACCGACAGAGTGGATAGGGATGATCCGACACTTATGAAATCAATGATTTCACCTATTTACCTTTTTTCTTTCCCCAAATATTGCCAATAAAATAGATATAGACTTATTGCATTACACTACAAACCAACAGATCTAGTCTGAAAGTTGTTTTGTCTTTATGCCCAGATATCATCCTCATGGAAAGAGAAAAGCTCAGTCATCCAGGAGATGAACATACATAATTGTTTGCAATGTCTCCCATATTAGAATGGGAGTTTCTTGAGGACAGGGACTGTTTGCTTTTCTTTATGTCTCCTCCCACCCCCTGCACCGTGCCTGCCACATCGTGAACACTTAATACATGCTTAGTGACAGGCTGACCGACAATGTACAATCTTTCCCCAACCTCCTTTTCCAACTTTATTGTCTGCTAATCTCCATCATAAATTTTCTGCTCTTACCAGGATGATTTTCTCACTCTGAATAGGCATTGCTTAATCCCAACCTCCAAGTCTTTGTCCACACACTTCACCCTTTCTACCGATTTCCGCGATGCCTTCCTTCACCACACCAGCCCACAAGGGGCCTCTTCCTCCTCTAAATGCCTTGAACGTCGTAATACTTGTTTGTGACACTCATTTTGATATTTAAATATAGGCTTCCTTATGTTGCTAATGAATTCAATTTGAGAGTGAAACTTAGCTTTCTGAGGGCAGGGACCACATCTCATATTTCTTCTATGCCTTTAAAGACACCTAGTACCATCTGAACTCAATAAATATTTTTTGAATAAATGAAAGAAGACAGAACCAATATTTTTCTTAAAAATAGTGGCACTGCAAAGTATATATCCCCAGACATGGGCCCCAGCAGAAAATGCTGAACCAACAGGGCCAAAGGAAAAGGGGTTTTGTGAAGTTGAGACCTTAGATACAGGTTTTCATTCTTGAGTGAATTTTTATAGCTGAGTCATTAACTCATGAAAATAAAGCTTAAGGCAGTAACGTTTGGGATCCAGAGTAGGCCTCTATGAATAGTGACAATGTGCTTCCCACGCCAGGAATGGTATTCTATGCAAGAACGTCGGCACAAGCAAAATCAAAAAAGGCCCTGGGTGCATTTTTTTTTTGGTGAGTCTCAGAAAAGAAATTACTTATACCAAGCAAGTTCCGAAGACAGTTGCTATTTTGGGGACCTGGGTAGTATAGCATATTATCAAGGCATGACACAAAGCTTAAGACTACCTATTAATGTAAGGACGAGTGTGAGTAATTCAGTGAAGCCACTTAAACGAATAACAGTTGAAGGATAAAATATCACTGAAGTGTTTATTATATCAATCCCACAAGGGCAGACTAATATAATAGATTTGGCTTTAACGAGTAACCTAAGACAATGGACCTAATGCAAATATCAGAGGATGAAAGGTTTCGTCTTTTGAAAAGAAATGAACTTGTCAGGGGCCGAGATCAGGAAATCAAAATGAGCCAGAGTTGGACTCAGATCAAATTAAGAAGGTGATGAATCTGTCTTTGGTGCCTCTCCCTTCCTTTTCTGTGTCTTCTTCCCTTCCGGTGTGACAACCTCTCCTTTCAGATGCTTAATTTTTTCTTGCGTTCTTCTCCTTCCACCATCTCAAACCCTTCTCTCTAGAAGGAAACTGTGAAACTCATTCGTACCGATGTATATGTGATTCATGGCTGTCTTTCTCAGATATTTGCATGGGGACTGGGTACAAGAAGGCTTTAACCTAAGCTATGACTATCTGTGGGATTTCAGACGAGCAGAGGAGCTGTTTTGGGGGCGTAGACATTTGAGCTGCTATGACTCTGAATAGATTCATATAGGATCAGAGATTTAGAGCTAGAAGCAATCTGAGAGGCCATTGAGTCTAACCTCTACATGTTACAGTTGAAGAAACTAAGACAGGGAAAGAATAAGTGACTTGCCCACAGTCATATAGATAACAAGCATCAAAGGTGGAATTTGTACCCAAGGCCTCTGATTCCAGATTCAGTGCTCTTTAGTCTGTAACACACTGCTTCTGGTTTACAGGACACTTTCCTAACAATTCTGGAGGGTTGTTAATACAAATATCATCATAGCCATCTTATAGATGAGGCAGCTCAGACTACATAAATCACTTGCCCAAAGTTACAAAGCTAATAGTATTGGAGACAGGATTTGAACTCATGTCTCATGACCTGTAAATCAAACTCTCTTTCTGTAGCACCATGAGAATACAAAACATAGACAGGTCCACAGGTGGACAAAGAATATGGGCTAGGTTTTCCTGATTCTCTAGGTACACTTATAGTGCAGAGCCTGAAAGAAATTGTTTAATTGTTTTCAGACATTTTCAACTCATTGTGACCCCATTTGGGGTTTTCTTGGCAAAGATACTGGAGTTGTTTATCAGCTGTTCTCCAGCTGATTTTACAGATGAAGAAACTGAGGCAAACAGGGTGAAGTGACTTGCCCAGGGTCACACAGCTAGTAAGTGTCTGAGGCCAGATTTGAGGAGATGAATCTTCCTGACTCCAGATTCACCACCTAGCTACCTCAAACTAGGTTTGGTATAAAACAAGGGTTCTGAACCTTTTTTTTTTTGGTAGGTGTCCTGGACCCCTCTGGCAGTCTGGTGAAGCCTATGGACCCTTGCTCGGAATAAGGTTTTTAAATTCATGAAATTTATAAAATACATAGCATTACAAAGAAACTCAATCACATTGAAATATAGTTCTTAAAATTAAAAAAAAAAACAAGCCAAGCTTAAACACCCCGGTTTAATAACCCCTGGCCTAAAAGAAGTCAGGATATGAGCTTGTAAGAATTTTAATAAAAGGGAAAGTCCAGCCTCTAATCCAGGCACTAACCTCTCTGAGTTACTGGCATATAATCAATCATGTATCCCTCTGATGTCACTAAGTGTGGAGAGAAGAAGTGAAAATGTGTGGGCTGAGTCTCGAAAAGAATCTACCTACAAAAAAGCCTGAATTAATATCATTGTGTCTGACTCTCAGACGCTGAGAAGTAGCCCAAATCACAATCTATACGTGCTCAAAATGAAATGAAGAATTCTAGCCATGAACTGGGTAATTTAATCTCCCTCCTTTTCCTCCTCTCTCCAGATCCCTAAATTGCCTGTTGTCATTGTTTTTAACCCAAATTATCTGACTAATCACCATAATTCTCTACTTCGCTTTGGATGTGTAGATACAACCTGAATGACATACTACTGACCTACCTGGGCCCATTTACTTCCAAAAGTGTGATTAATTCTCTGTAATTTTCTCTACCAAAAATTGACATTGTGATGAAGAATTTAATCCTGGTTTTTAAAAGCAAACAGCCCTACCGATATTTTCCTCCTTATTGTCCAAGAGAACACAAATCCCGTGGTATTCAGGGCAGGGTTAAATCCCTACAGTTTTGCCCATCCACTTATCTTTTCTACTATACACAGGACACAATATTTTTAGTCAGAGGTATAAGCCATGGGGAAAAAAATTAAAGATTAAGGAATAAATTCATTCTTACTCATGTCTTGTGAGCAAACTTTGGCTATGTTTACATAAATACTCTAACTAGTTTGACTAGATTCAATTTTTAAAAATAGGTTGAATTCAGCACCCCCAGCTGTTTTGGTTCATTGATGTGATTCAGAACAAACAAGCAGATACTGAATTTTTTTTTACATTTCAGTTGGCTGTAGACATGTGTCCTGTGTAAATGGTGCCTTCCTGTAGCCTAGAGAGATATGACGGAGCCTGAAACAATAATTTCCTTCAAGGCTAAGCTCAAATGCTACCTTTTTCTGTAGGCCTCTCCTGGTCCTGCCACCTCCTAAAGCCCCATCTCCTATGGTTTCCATCCATATACTTTCTACATGTCTTATATATACCAATTTATGTACGTGATTTTTTTCAATGTAAGGTTCTTGAGGACAAGGAGCTGTTTTTGCCTTTTGTTTGTATCCCTAGTCTGGTACTTAGAGCTTAATAAATATTTGTTGATTGATTTGCAAAATGCATTCCTTTTCACTATCTTTCATCTGAAAGTCAATAGAGGGACACATCAGGACAAAGAGCTCATCTTGGTCTATTATTTTCCATATCATCCTTCCCCCCCACCATTTCCTCACCTTCACCTACAATGCTTCAGAAGGAAAAGTCACTGGAAAGAAGAAATGATCCTAGGTACTTCCAAAGTAAAGGATGGTGTTTAAATTTTAAAAAGGAAAACAAGATAAGTATATCCACAGATGAAGCTGTTGTAATTACAGTAGCATGAAATCTCTCTCTGTCTCTCTCTCTCTTTCTGTCTCTCTCTCTCTGTCTCTCTCTCTCCTTCTTTCTCTGTCTCTCTCTCTCCTTCTCTCTCTGTCTCTCTCTTTCTCTCTCTCTGTCTCTCTCTCTCTCAACAGCAACTCTCCGCTTGGATTCATGTGCAGTTACAGGCTCCATAGCAGGTATAACATGTTTAATACAAAATAGGTCAAGAGCCGAAAAATCCTGTCTACTTTTTTCTTTATAAGATGATCCTTGAGGTTCAGAGATTGTATTTCACGGACCACACAGGCAGCATATATGTACAAAGGGGGACCTTTATTGTGCCAGCTTATTGCTTCTTCCTCATTGACCACACCTAGAACAAGAATAATAGTAGGATTTGCCACTCTATAAAGCTAAATGAAGGTGAGGTGGATTCTTTTATTATTTCTCATTTCCCTTGAAAACCACATAATGTGACAGAGGTCACCAAGAAACTAATTAGCTTTGATGCCTCTATTCTCAATCACTGTTTTGATATAATGACACATGCCCGGAGAAAGAGTGAAACATTCAGTCTTAGGATGTTTTGTTCATAGGAAGCCAAACATCTGGATAGCTGGAAACATCTGGAAGACTGATTGTCACTCTTCATCCCAGCATTTGCCATGGTATAGACTTAGCCAGAATCTATGCCATATACTTTTAAGAACAGGGAAATGTGATTCAGTTGGGATTGTGAGTTGGCACAAATAAATCACCTCTATTGCTAACCTACTGGTGATGTGATGTTGCACAAATCACTCAACCTCTTAGTGCTCTCAGCAATTCACCAAGACTGTAAGTAGCAGAAAGATGCTACCTGCACCAGCAGAGGGATCTGCATTTGGATGCCACTGAAATCAAAGGTCTAGTTCCTATCCCTAAAATAAGCTCAAAGGGACAATCTAGATTCCTTTGTTGTATTTAGAATTTTATCATATGGTTTAATAAGTGGACCATGAGCCAAGACTTCAACAGTTGTGCCTTAGTTTCTTTATCTGTAAAACTGGGTGGGTGGGTGAGGACTAGATGATTCAATTTAATTCAGTTCAACCAACAATTATTGAGGTGAACCTTATTAAGGTACTGTATGAAGCACTATACTAAGCAATGGGGAAATAAATATGGAAAAACAATGCTGTCCCTGCCCTCAAGAAGCATCTTCTCTAATCTCAAGAAGCCAATTCTCTCTTACCTAATAAGCTACATATGCAAATAACTATAATAGTTGTCAGAATATGTTAAGTAGAAAAGTTAGTTGCTCAAAAAGCAACTTTCTAGATTGAGTATTGTAGGTCTTGGTCATTCTTTGTTGTAGCTGCTGCTGCTGTTACATAGATATTACTGTAATCATCATATCTGACCTGCACTGCTTTACCCAAAGTGACTAAGATTTTGTCTATGGAAAAGATGTCTCGCTGCCACCCACTCGCTGGGCTCAGAGATGACAGGAAGCTGGCTAAAGAGTCACAGCTCTCATTCTGAGCTTCAGGATCTGTAATCACAAAAGCAGCGAGAAGCAGAAAAAGACTGCATATTCTCACAGCTCAGATGAGCTCTGGGATCCAGTACCTGGCCCCTCTGGAGGGGTAGGCTTCTCATTGATCAGGGGGGTGCTCCTTTCGTGATGTGAAGCTGCAAAGTCTATGGTCTATCCCTGTGCCTAAGTCATTTTGCATACTTTACACACACAGACTTGTATCTTTCTTACCCACAGGAGCCGGCCCATCCTGATTCTGAGCCTAATCCCATGCTTACACCTCTCAATTAAGAAAAATGCTTTGAATTAAAGCCAAGCCTTTAATACTTCTGAGGATGGCCTCCCCCCCAAACAGCTTAAATACAAAAGAACATGCACTGGTGTCAGGATTTGCTCATCAGCAGCTAAGGCTGATTTCTTGTCCCTTTATTTCCCACCACTGACATGGACTGCCAATTGTCTGTTTTCATGTTTAAGGCCTAGGCCAGTTCCATTGAAGACTGGCCCTTGCTCAAGAGAAAGAGTGGAGAAAAAAATTCTATCCTAGCTCTTTGGCTTGGGGCTGGGGGGACTCCTTTGTTTTTCACCTTTTTACATACAGTGCCTTCGGGCTTAATAAAGCTTTGTTGAATAGCACCAATATCCCAGAGCTTCTGGGATGTAGTCTCAGTGATACTCTGAGACAGCTTCCTGTTTTCCTCTTGGCTGCTGCCCTGTCTATTTAATTCCTATAGATTCCCTGGTCCCTAACCATTTGCCTTGCCAGGGTTTTGGATGATGTTTACCTGCACCTCTGACTCCCGGCTTTTTCAAACCCTCTGCCTGAGGTTCTAATAAGCAGATATCCTCTGCTCTGAGGATGTGAGGAAAGGAATTCTTAGCCTGAGGTCCACAGATCCCAAGGTTATCTTCCTGTTAGGTGTATAGGGGATCATTTTAAAGGGAGCTGTGACTCTGGATGTGAAAATCTGCATCTTTATTTTCACTAATCTCTAACTGAAATTTAGCATTTCCTTTGATTATGAATTTCTTTAAAAACATATTCAGTTATGAATTTCTTTTTAAAAAAGCGGTCCATAGGTTTGACTGGACAGCTAAAGGAGTTTACAACATACACCAAAATGTTAGGACCCCCTGTTCTAGGATTGTTGACTATGCAGAGAAGTCTTGCCTGACCATTGGATTCCTGGTCCACGCTGCCTGTCCTATTCTTCCAGACTTGTGTGTCCCTCCCAGCCCCATCCCTGGCTACTCACCTTGCCCCCTGATCATTGGCTTATGACTAAGCCTGGTATTGGGCTCTAGGTCCTGACTCACTTTCTTGGGCCTTGTGCTTTGTCCTGCAGTAGTCTGGGCTCCTGGCACTACCTCTTGGTTAGTTAGCTCACTGAAGGCATGGGCTTGTGTTTTCATTCTGGTTACGGCTGCCTAAAGCCAAATGTCTGGGAGAAAACGGAAGAATCCAGTCAATCCTCCAGCTGTTTCTGAACATCCAGATGTCTGGCACCAGGAAGACTGAGCATCTAAATGAGAGAATTTTGCAGTTTCTCTCTGGAGGCTTGGCATTGTGCAGAGCCAGCCTCTGTGCCCTCTGTGGGGCCGAACTGATACACGCTGTCTAAGCAGAGTGACGGCAGATCACACAGCAGTGCTGACTTGAATCAGACAGTGGCTATAGACTGGTGTGCAGCCTAGCTCTGCCATAGTGTCTCAGTGCAACTGCAAAACTGACATTAAATGTCTTCTGTTTTACAGCGAGTTTCCCCCAAAGGAAAACTTCTTTTCTAGGCAAAAAAGGAAAGTAGGGAGGAAGGGAGGCAAGGAGGAAGGAGAGAAAGAGAGGGAGAAAGAGAGGAAGGAAGGAAAAAAGGAAGGAAGGAAGAAAAGAAGGAAGGAAGGAAAGGAGAAAAGAAGGAAAGGAGAAAGGAAGGAAACAAGGAAAGAAAGAAGGAAAGGGGCAGCAAGGGAAGGAAGTAGTGAGGGAAGAAGGAAGAAAAGGGAAATAGGGAGGGAGGAAGAGTGAAAAGAGAGATAAAGAAATAAAAAAAAGGGGAAAAGAAAGAAGAGAGGCAGGAAAAGAAAAGGAGAAAGGAACAAAGGAAAAAAAGAAGAAAAGAGAGAAGACAAGAAGGTGAAAGATAGAGAAGAAAAGAGACAGAAAGAGTGAGAGAAAAAAGGGAGGGAGGCAGGGAGAAAGGAAGGAAGGAAAGAAAGAAGAAAGAATGGAGGGGAGGAAAGAGAGAATGAGGGAAGGAGAGAGGGATGAAAGGAGGCATCAAGGGAAGGAGGGAAGGAGTAAGGAAAGAAGGCAGAAAAGAGAGATAGGGAGAGAGGAACAGTGAAAAGAGAAGTAGATGAAAGAAAGAAAAAGGGGAAGAGAAGAAGAAAGGCAGGAAGAGGAAGAAACAAAGAAAAAAGATAGAAGAAAGGAAGAAAAAAGAGACAAAGAAGGGAAAGGAAAGAGAAAGAGAATGGAAGGAAAGAACAGAGGGAGGGAGGAAGGAAAGAAAGTATGATTGACCTCTTTACAAGTAAATCATGCCAACACTGGCACATCAACTTCATGTTTGACAGGCGCAAAAGAGAATGAGGCTAGGTTTAAGCTCCAAAAAACCTTTGTTTTTAAGTCAATACAGTCTCCCTCTTTAGTGTTCTGGAATTACAAACAATTCCCAAGAATTCTATCTTAAACTAGAAACACACCAGAAAATAGTCACTGTTTTTCTGTCTGTAGCTCAGTTCAGCCAGACACATTACCTTCTCCTCTCAGGAGAACGTTCTTGTCTTGCACTCAATCATCTTTGCTTCATATCTGCTTGGCCCAGTTCTCTCCCTCATTACCCCTAGCTCGGTAGCAGGATGGACCCTAGGTCCAGTCAAATGTTCTGGATAAAGCAGACTATGACTCCCTTCAGAGTAAGGACTCAGTCTTTTTCGTGTATTTGTCACAATGCTATGCCCAGGTGCTCACTAAATAGTTGTTTGTCTGACTAAGCCCAATTTTAAAAGACAAAGGCTGGGGCAGGGATGTATTGAGAAAAGAAGGTGATGCAAAAATCAGAAGATACCAATAAAATTGTAATAAAAAAGGAAAAGAAGATGACAAAACAAAGGTTATCCGTTATGACCATCATAAATGAATTTGCACAAGTCAGAACCAGTCAATGTGGCCAAAACTCTCCATTCACCAGAGGTATCCCAAATGAATCAAATGCAAAGTCTGCTTGTCTGAATCTGCTGTGAAACATATGGATGCAGAATCTGTTAACCTATGGTTAGTGTTAGGATGATGACCTGCCTAGAATAATTAAAATGACTCATACATTTTTTACAAAGGTTTACAAGAACATTTCCCCATACACAATCTTGAGAGGGAGGAAATACAAAAATTGTTTATTAAAGATTATATTTTGTATTTTAGATGCTGTTATCATGTATTATTGCCTCTTTTATAAAGAAAATGAGACTCCAAGAGGTAACAAACTTGTCCATGGTCACCTAGGATTCAAAGCAAGGTCTGGCGCTCTTTAGGTTTCTGTCGTACTGCCTCTTTCCATGGGATGCAGATAAAGGTTATTACTTTGTCATGGGATATAGATAAGGTAAAGGGGAAATCCCTCGTGGATGTGCCTGTGTGAATTTGTTACTATTGTCTCTAGCCTTCAAATCCTCTACAACTCCTGTATTATTCTACCTCCATGTCATTGCATAGGCTGTGCCCTCTGCCTGGAATGCACTCCCTCCTCACCTCAGCTTTTCGGAAACCATAATTTCTTTCAAAAGCCAAAAGCCACCTCCTACATTAGACTCTTCCTGAGTTCCTGCTTCTAGAGTCTTTCTACTCTGTCTTGTATTTTATGTTTTTATATATATTTTATGTGTGTTTATATCATATATTCTTTTGTATGTATGTGTTGGTTGTACTCATTCCTCACCCCCCTCCCCCAGAGTCCCCGTAGTATATGACTTCTTTGAGGGTAGGGATTCTTTCTTTTATTTCTCTGTATACCACACATAGTAGTTCTTGATAAAGATTTGACAGATTAACTGATACAATCACTTTCACACTTGTAGATTACTACCACCCACACTGATTATAAAGAGCTGACCTACAAGGCCCTATCTATCCTTTGGAATGCCTTTGGCCTTCCTGGCTCTATGCTTTCTCTAGGCATTGAATTTTTTACTTCTTGCTTTACTAAATTCTTCATTCCATTCTCATGCTCCAGAGGCTCATGCCTACCCCTTGAGGATGATGGGACCCTGGCTCCTGCCATACTAGTGGAAGTCCACAGAGGAAGATGGAAATAGTTCTGGTTTTCATAGTAGTGTAGATAAAGCAGAGATAAAGGAAAATTTGACTCTAGAGGAGCTGAGGCTGAAGGGATGAGTAGTGGAAAGAGCACTGAACTAGACAAAAGTGGATAGACCTGAAGTGAAGAACATCTGAGTTTAAATCCTTACTCAGACACCAGGCAACCTCAATTTCCTCATATGGAAAATGGATTAACAAAAGCACCTACTTCCCCGAACTGTTTTAAGAATCAATGAGAATACTTGTAAAATATTTTGCACACCTTAGTGCACTATAAAAATTCTATTATTACTATTATCATTATCAGGAGACTTAGGGTTCTAGCCCCACCTGAGCATGAACTAATTAAGTAGTCTTGGGTAAGCTATTTTTCATCAGTAAGACAGTCATCTTACATGTTTGCTTCTATCTCTGAGTTTCTGTAGTGGTACTATGAGTATTGGGCTGGTGGGAGTCAGGTAGAGATGGCTGAATAAAGTGAACCATTCCTACTGAAGAAGATGGGAGGTTTGAGAAGGAAAAAAAAAAAGATGTCCTTTCTCCTTATGGCCCAGGATTTAATTATTTTTCAGGTCGTATTCTACTTGAGTGGATGATGGAGCTGAGGTCGTGTGCTCTCAATGAAAGTGGAAAGATGGCATGGTGTAATGGATAGGGTGTCAGACCTGGAGTCAGGAAGTTGAGACGGTTGAGTCATTTAAGTCATGTCTGACTCTTCCTGACCCCATTTAGGATTTTCTTGGCAAAGACACTGGAGCGGCTTGCCATTTCCTTCTCCAGCTCATTTTACAGATAAGGAAACTGAGGCAAATAGGGTTAAGTGACTCACCCAAGGTCACACAGCTACTAAATATCTGATGCCTGATTTGAACTCAGGTTATCCTGACTTGAGTACCAAAGCTCTGTCCACTGTACCATCTACCTGCCTCTGGATGCAGGAAGATCTGGGTTTAAATCCCACCTGAATCTTTGCTGGTTGTGTGACCCTGAGCAAGTCACTTAACTTGCTGTGTCTCAGTTCCTCCACCTGCAAGAGGGGAGGAGGTGGTGATAGTGGTGGTATGGATGGCCTCTAAGATTCCTTCCAGCTCTAAAGCCATGATTCTGTGATCAGGCTTTGGCAATCTGACAAAGGTAATATGGTGACTGAGTTCTAAACCCAAGCAACCTCTGCCTGGTGGATGGTTTTTCGAAAGCTCTTGCCCTACAGAACAACTCCGAAAGCAAAAGAGATAGTGATCTCTGCTCCCTCATACCACACAAGAGAAAAGATAACACAACCACCCTCTTCCTCGACAACAACAACTTACGGAAACCAGAGCAGCTTGAACATTGAAAGCAAAATACAGGCATTTAGCAAATTTCAAGGGCCCATTGCCTGCATTTTTCCCTAGAGATCATGGAGGGGAAAAATGCTTTTTTCTTGTTTCCCCACCTGGGGCCACCCAATACTGATTGTGTTTCAAGGAAGCAGAATTTGTCCATGGTTCCTCACTATTGAAACTCCAAACAGAGATAGCCTCTTAATTCACCTGGGGAGTGTGTGTGTGTGTGTGTGTGTGTGTGTGTGTGTGCGCATATGGAAGTGTGACTAATGGAAGTATGGAGGTGTTACAAAATGGCTTCCTGGAGCACCTTCAGCTTTGAAATACCGAAGAACCTAGAGAGAAACTAATTCAGCAGTACTGAAAAGAAAAATAAAGAAAGAAAGAAAAAAAATAAAGAAAGAAAGGAAGGAAGGAAGGAAGAAAGAAAGAAAGGAAATTGTAGGCCGGACAGCCTTTCCTTGGGTACCACCAAGTGGTAGGGGTGAGACACACTGCTTTTGTCACTACTGAGCTCTAGCCAGGGAGCACCCATGAGCTGAACGGATGTTTTTTTGGTTTTGTTTTGTTTTTGTTTTTTTTGGCAGGGTAGGAGGAGGCAGGCATTGGTTTTTCACAAAAAATACAAGGCAGACAGCAGTGAATATTGAGAAATGTCGAGGTTTCTTCCATTGAATAACAGGAAGGAAAACAGGTTGGGTTTTTCTATTATCTCTAGGAGTGATTGCTTGAGAGGCAATGAACATGGTATAGTAAGGAGGACTCTGAGCTTGGAATCAGGAAGACCTGAGTTCAAATGCCACCTCATGGATGTGGGAGATAGCTTGGAATTTATAGGACTTGAAAATTAATTGGCTATATGGAATAAAAGAGAAGGAAGAACCCAAGATAAGGCTGACATTTTGAGTCAGAAGACCTACATAACTAAATGTATAAGAAAACAACTAATAAATAAAATAATAAGTTTTATTAAAATAATTAATAATAATATGATAATATACTATATGTATATAATATATAATATAATAAAACTAATAATAAAATAACAAACAACTAAATGTATAACAAATATAATAGTAGCTAGCATTTATATATCTTTTTTTTTTTTTTTTTGCAAAGGGGAAGTCAGGGCAATTGGGGTTAAGTGATTTGCCTAAGGTCACACAGCTAGTAAATGTGTCAAGTGCCTGAGGCTGGATTTGAACTCAGGTCCATCCTCCCGATTCCAGGGCCGGTGCTCTACTCACTGCGTCACCTAGCTGCCCCTATATATCTCTTTAAGGTTTGAAAAGTACTTTACAAATATTATCTCATTTGATTTTCCCAATAACCATGCGATGTTAGTAACAATAAATAATAATAATAAACAAATAATAACCCGTTCTTAACTCTATTTTACTGATGACATGATGAACTTGGGTCTAACAAAGGTTAAATCACTTAATTTTCTTTTGTTTTAGTTTCCTCATTTGTAAAATGACGGGGTTGGCCTCCTTGGCCTCCAAGGTCTCTTCTATTTCTAAATCAATGATCCTATGAATATTGAGAAAGGGAGTAGAATAGTAGAAGAAAAGTGACAGATCCTTGGAGGAGATATTTCCAGAACTTATCTCCTTCTGTTTCCATTCTTTTTTGCTGGTGTTGTTCTTCTCCTTCTCACCCAGTGCATCTTTTCTTTCAATGATATTGTAATTGTTCATAAGCAGAGAGCAACCCTGATAACCCTGAGGTGGAGTAGGGATGGATCAGAGATGAGTTTGACATCTTTCTCTCCTCCCTGACATCTCCATGCCTGCTATTGTGACCCCCTCCTCTTAGTCACTCAACTTGGAAAGTCAGAGTTCTCATGAATTCTCTCCTTTTCCTTGTCTCCCTCCCTCTGCCCTGTCACTCCTCACTCCATTCAGTCCCGTTGATCCCTCTTCTGTGAGATTTCTTACACTGGACTGGTAACTTACTTTCTATTATAATCACCACTACCCCGATTTAGCCCAGACTATGGTTTGTTCAGTTGTTTCAGTCGTGTCTGATTTTTGGTGACCCCACTTGGGATTTTCTTGGCAAAGGCACTGGAGTGGTTTGCCATTTCCTTCTCCAGTTCATTTACAGATGAGGAAACTGAGGTAAACAGGGTTAAATGACTTGCCCAGGGTCACACAACTAGTAAGTGTCTGAGGCTGGATCTGAACTTAGGAAGAGGAGTCTTTCTGATTCCAATTTCAGCCCCACCTAGCTGCTCCCCAACTATGGTAACAGCCCTCTAAAAGATTTTCTCCCCTCCCATTTCTCCCCTTCTAACCCATCCTATACCATTCCTAAAACTGCCAAATTGTCATCGCTAAAATGTCAATTTCAAGAGTCATTCCTTTTGCCATCTTCAGATGCACATTACCGTGTACAGGACAAAGTACATAAATCCTGTCATTCGTGACCCCTAGCCCTTATGCAATCTAGCTCCAAACTAATTGTGGTCATACTTTCAAAAATTTAGAACTAAAGGTAGTCTAGTCCAACCCTCTGATTTTATAGATCATGATAATTAAGTGACTTGCCCAAGGTCACACAGGTAGTGAGGAGCAGAGCTGGGATTCAAACCCAAGTCCTTTTCTCCAGACACAGCACTCATCTTACTGTAGTTTTTCTTGCCTTATTTTCCATAAGTTCTTTGTCTCCCTCTGCTTTCCCACATAAACCATTGCTTAAGCCAGCTGGAATGCTCATTATTCCCCAAACCTGCTTATCATGCTTCTGTTCTCCCTACCTCGAATGCTCTCCCCACCTAACCACTCTGCCTCACTTTCTACATCCTAGAGAAGAATCTTCTTACAGAAGAAAAAAAGCCATGTAAACTCCAGGCCACACTTACTCTGCTCACACTGTAATATGCAGAATTGCCTTCCTCGGGCTTCTACTTCCATATGCTTCTCAAGCCTACAGACCCTATTTCTATTCAACTTCTAGTCATATAAATCTGGTGCCAGACAGTTCCTGGATCTCTGTTTATTAAGATACAAAACCAAGAAAACTTCTTGAATGGAAGAAAACACAGGGAACTAATGTAAAAACCGGGTGTTGTTTGTCCTCCCCAGTTTAGCACTGATCAGAAATCAGAGAGGATAAGGTGACAGTGATCATTGACTACTACAGCTTTTGTTTGTGTGAAAGGAAAACATCATTTTTGATGGCAGCCAAGATTAGCTGCATTATTGGAGAATTCACTTCGGTTTGGTTAAAGTGCTTTGTGAATTATTGTGCACTAAATAATGTCCACCATCTTTATTGTTGAGGCTTAAGATTCTGGACACCAAAGTTGGGACTGCACGGGACACAATGCAAAAGAGAAGGGGCTTTTGAAGTATGTGCATAGGAATAGAGGAAACAAAAGGAAAACGTGGAATCTTAAAGAGAGAAACAGACAGAGACAGAGAGACCCAGAGACCGAGGGACAGAGAATGTGTATATCTGTGTAGAATAGTGGAGGTAGGTACAATTCCTGAAGATCAAAGATGTATTTTCCCATCCAGATCTTCAGAGAGGTGATGGACTAAAAATACATAACAAAACAGGCATTTTTGGTCATTGACAATGAAGGGATTTGCTTTACTTGACTATACATATTTCTAATTAGGGATTACTTTCTCTCCCCTTTTCTGGTTGTTCAGTTGTTGGGGATTAGAAAGGAGAAAAAATAAATGCTTTAGGAAAAATGATAAAATTAATTTTTTAAACAGAAAAAAAGTGGGGAATGGACAATCTCACTAGCTTTCTTTGAATGAATGAATGAATGAATGAATTATGGACTACTTTGGCTTAGAGATACTGAGAACACTATAGGGTACCTGGACATGTAGATGCTATGTCAATTCGAACGGGACCTGGCAGCCACCTTCCTGCATCAGCATTATTAGGTCCACTCAAAGAACAGGCCCTGGGTGACTAGTCATTCCAATACCGAAGGATGTCTTTGCAAGAGTTCCGACTTTCTCACTTATCTCTTTGCCTTGCTAGCAGCTGCCGAAGGAAGGGGCACTCTTGCAGGGTCACCTGCTATTACACTTTTTTTTCCTTGACAAAGACAGGAAAACAACCACCGTCACCCTGTGAAGCAATTGTGATTTGTAGTGAGAAGCTGCTCAAAGGCCACACTGACTTTAAACAAGTCAGAGGGGCAACTCCAGGTGATGTGGTAGAGCGGGGACCTCAAGGTCAGCTCGGTCCAACAACTTCCTTTCACAGAGAAGGAAGCTGCTGCCCAGAAAAGGAAAAAAAAAAAAAAACAACCTCTTTCACAACGACACATCTGGCTCTATTTGCAAGGAACAAAGAACTGGAAAGGACCCTGGAGGTCAGCTAGTTAAACCACTTCCTTTTAACGTAAAAGGAAACTGAGACCTAGGGAGGTGAATTACTGATTCCACAGTTACGCACCTCTTTTATTTGGAATGCAACTCCTAATTCAGGGTTCTGACATTATTTAGCGCTGCACTAACTGAAAACAAGCAAATCGACAACGATCCTTATTTGATTAATTGATGGAGAAGAACCCATTTTTGTCTTCCAGAAAGAAAAATTTATTTTATAAGCCTCTCTTAACAACTTTCACTTTGACTGAGAGGCAAGCCAGGTACTTAGAGGGTTAAATGACTTGCTAAAGCCACATGCTGAGTCAGTGCCAGGCCTGGAATAGACGCTCAGACAAAGTTTTGGCGGCTGTTGTGGAATGGAACACCCTGTGTTTGGTTTACTAGAATTCCCCCTCCCCTCCACCTCTCCTTATTCTGCTTGAGTCTCTGGTAGACTTGGCTCACAAAGTATCCAGAGGAATCATGGGATTACAGGACCACAGATTTAGAAATGGGAGGGATCTTAGAATCCATTGAGTCCAAACAGATGCTTTTTTTTTTTTTTTACAGATGAAGAAACTGGGGTAAAGAGGGTTAAAGAGATTTGCCCAGGGTCCACTAATTACTGTTTGAACCTAAGTCTTTCTGACCCCGAGACCAGTGTCCTATCAGCTACACTACACAAATGCTAAAATTAAGCTGTCTAGTACTGATCCAGTCCTGGAATTCAAATGGACAGTGATTCCCCTGCTTCATGAAAACCTCATTCAAGATCCAAAGCTGGAAAATCAACAAACATTAGTTCTTCTTAAGCCAGTCCCCTGAAAGTGTTGTTTGAAAGGCAGCATGATGTAATGAATGTTCACTGGGGGTTTTGGAGGCACTGATATTTCTTAGCTTTGGGATCTTGGACAAGTCACTGACACTGGGCCTCAGTTTTTGTATATGGAAAATGGGATTAACAATAATTGACCTACCTACCTGAGGATTACTGTGAGGATAAAATGACATAATATATTTAAAGTGTTCTGGAATCCTAAAGAACTTATTAAATATTAGCTGTTATTATTTTTACTGTGAGCTTTTTTATTTTGAAATTATTTCTATCTATCTGTCTATCTATTGAAACTATTTCTATCTATTGTTTTTACAGTCAGTCAACATCTACAATGTACCAGGGACTGTTTTAAGTATTAGGGATACAAACAAAGGCAAGGGCCAGTCCCTGTTTTCTCAAGGAACTCATAGTCTAATGTGGGAGAGAACATGTAAACCATTATACACAAACAAGATACAGAATAAATTGTAGTTGGTCTCAGAGAGAAGGTCCTAAGATTATGGAGGATTGAAAAAAAACTTCTTACAAAAGGGGAGAGTTTGAAGGAGGCTTGAGAATCCAAGAGGCAGAGATGAAGGAGAGAGTTTCAGGCATGGGGGACAGTCAGTGAGAATCTTTGGAGGTGGGCAATAGAATGTCATATTCAAGCAACAAGAAGACTGGAGTCATTGGATCAAATAGTATTTTGAAGGAGAGTAAGGTATAAGGAGACTGGAAAGGTAGGAAGGGGCCAAAGAGAAGGTTGGATATTTGGGGCTAGAGGTAAAAGAGAGCATTGGAGTTTATTAAATCAAGAAGGGTTGGTGGTGAGAGGGTCAAGCCTACCTTTTAGAAAGACCAATTTAACACCTGAGAAAAGGATGTATCGGGGTAGGGAGAGACTCAAGCTAGGGAGACTAGGCAACAGGCCATTGCAATGGCCCAAGTGTCAGGTGATAAGGGCCTGCACCAGGGTGGGAATGGCAATTTGCAGAAAATATAAGGGGACACATATGAGAGATTTTCCAATAGTAGAAATGACAGTTGGGTTGGGTGTAAGAAAGTGTGAAGTTGAGGATGACACCTCTGTCCGGAGCCTGGGTGACTGGGGGAATGGCGGTAAGTAACCTCAACAGAAATAAGAATGCTAGAAAGAGGGCAGCGTTTGGAAAGAAAGATAAATAAATTTAGTTTTGGAAATGTTGAGTTTAAGAGGTAATTCAGTTAGCTGTCTAACAGGCAGCTGGAGATGAGAGACCAGAGGTCAAGAGAGAGGTTAGGGCTGGACAGATCTGAGGCACAACTGCATAGAAATATTCATTGAAACCATGGGAACTGATGAGATCACTGAGTGAAACGGTCTACAAGGAGAAGAGAAAAGGGGCCCAGAACAACACCTTGCCCCTTTCCTTCTAGGTGAGCCATCGCTTGGAACACAGAATAAAAAAAGAAGGGGGGGGATGGGAATAGTTCAGCCAAATGAGCCAGTCACTACATCAGCAAAATCTACCAATATAGGCAACGTTCCACACCCATAGTCCTTGCCTCTGCAAAGAAGGAAGGGAGGTGTTAGCTTCCATTTTAGCTGAAAAATAAAAAGTACCATTTTACAAATAGCTGTCACATGCAAGTACACATGCAAACCCAGAGACAGGCAAAAGTCAAGCTAGAAGGAGCTGAGCCCTCTATGGCAAGATTCTGCATTGAAAGATAAGATCGAGGGGCTGTAGAAGGAGATAACCCACGTGATGCTGTGGGTAACCCCAGGCATATGTGATACCTCTGACAATGCATAGCTTACATCTAACCACATTATCTTTTTTATGAAACAGACATAAAAAAGTTATAACTAAAGCAACAACCAAAGGGGGGAGAGAGGGCGGCTCGATGCTTGGTTGCCTTGGAAGATGATATCTGGCTATTAGCACCCATGCTATTCCTGGGGAAACAAATCTCTCAGATAAGGAGACAGCTGTCTGAGAAGATGCAGGAAACTGAAGTGAATGCCCCTAAACCGTTTGTGGCCAACACAATCATACTAACAAAATCACACTTTGGTTGCATTAATTGTAAAAGCTGAGAAAACCTACCCACCCTCGAGTCACCGTACAGATCACATCAAAGGTTTTTCTTGTAGATACCAACTGTTACTATGGGATCAGAGCTGGACCGGATCTCAGAGACCATCCGACCCCCTAAATTTACAGCTGAGAAAAATGAGGTCCAGAGAGGCTGTGACCTGCTCAGGATTGTGTGGGGAGTAAATGCCAGAGGAACTATGTCCTCTGATTTCAAATCTAACACTCCTTCCAGTGATGCCTCTTACACAGTTCTGAAAAGAGCCCAGAGACACTGATGCTTTCATCTGAAAAAAGCCTGGGCAGTGGGTGGATGGGGAGGGGGAGGGGTGGGTAGCAACACTGGGAAATCTTGAAGTTGTCACATGGGTGACGATACATTTTTGGTAAACACTTTGGCCAAAGTGAAACTCATGAATACTAGGACTAATTCCACATTAAGTAAAAAAAAAAGCAGAGCATGCTTGAATCGTCCATTTCCCAGGGATTTCAGAGGTCTTTATGAAAGAAGGTTGACTGTTTCAACAACTCCAATTAATTTACAGAACAAATGGAAAGTCTTGCTGTGTGATAGAGAGAAGCTACATGGTATATTGGAAAAGGACTGAGAGGCAGAAAATTCCGATTTCAGTATTGCCCTACTGCTTTACTTGTTGGACAAATCACTCTCTGAACCTCGGTTGACTCATCTCTACAATGGGACCGACAATACTTCCAATATCTACCTCCTTCCCAAGGGAGCGGTTTATCCAGCTATGATATAAAGAAAATTTCATTTTAAAACCCGATGAAGGTGTAAGCTATTATAACTCATTAGCTCAGTCCACACACTGACACTGGAGTTGATCCATCATGCCACTCTGCTGCACTCGGTCCAAATGCCATATCAAATTGCTGCTAAGATAGCTTCTCCTCTATCCCTACTGTTTTTCAATTCAACTAACATTCAAGTGCCTAATATGTGCAAGGCGTGTGCGTATTGCTACTCAGAAAACCAAAACAGCTACTCAAGGAGCCAACTTTTGACTTAGAAGGAGATCCGACAAACACACAAATAAGTAAAAAGAAGATAATTTGAGGAGGGGGAGAACACCAATAACTAGGGGTGTGGGGTAAGGGGGGAAGCGAGGATGCCTTCCAAAGGGATATCAGTAGACTTACAATTTCAAAGAAGAGTTTAGAGAGCCAACACATTTCAGGCATGGAGGAGGCTGATCAGTAAGAATGAAGGCCTGGGGGTGGGAGAACAGCTAGGAAGTCAGTCAGAGGGGAACAACTAATAATTCAGTTTGACTAGAACTTAAGAGGGGAAGTAAGGAAAGGGAACAAGCGTTTATATGACACCTACTACGTGCCAGACACTGTGCTAGGTAGTTTCAGAAATATTATCTCATTTGATTCTCACAACAACTCAGGGAGGTAGGTGCTATGATCACATTTGGGGACATCGAGGCAAAGAGAAGTTAAGGGACTTGCTCAGAGTTACACAGCTGATCTGTATCTGAGGCTGGATTTGAACCTCACATCTTCTTGGCTCCAGCTCTCATCACTGAACCACTTAGCTGCCTCATAACTTAAGAATTCATGAAGAGGAGAAATATAAAATAAGACTGCAAATATAAATTAGAGCCAGATTGTGGGAAAACTTAAAGGACAGAATTTGGAGATTATTATAAAGGGATTAGGAGTCACTGAAGATTTTTGAGAAGAGGAGTGTCATGGATAGATTATTTTGGCAGCTGGGTGAAAGATAAGTCAGAAAGGAGGGAGAATAGATGTTGAAAACGGCATGGAGCCTATTCTCAAATTAGGAGGCTATTTTTTTTTACTACCAAAAAAAGGCCCTGGAAATCAATTAGCATATATACATACATGTATATATATATCTATATATCTATATATATATATATATCTAGATATATCTAGATATATATATATATCTCCCAGTTACTTTGCAAAGAAGGAAAACATAGAGAAGCATAGAGAAGTTGTGACTTACCCAAGGTCACATGACTAGTTAATAAAAGATGGGAACCTAGATCCCTTGATTCTCTCCTTCAGGTGTTTTCTCTACTATACGTTGTTGCTTATTAATTTTTACTACATACTTATCTCTTTAATTAGATTATAAATTAAGAAAGCAAGCATTTATTAAGTGTCTACCATGTGCCGGGTACCGTCCTAAGCCCTGGGGATACAAGCCATCATGGGCAGGAATTGTGCTTTATACTTTATACTCCCCAACGATACAATGTTGCCTTGCACTTAGCCAGCTAATGATGATGATGACGATGTTAGTGATACATATTGCAGGGGATGTAGCTCTATTTCTCCTGTCCTACCTGGCAGAGATGACTCTGGTACATGATGCAGGGCACCATGCAGCTCTGTGACATTCAAGGCAAAGACAGAGGAATGATGGGCAAATGGGGAGAATAGGCTACCCTTAAGTTTGGCTTCACCATTCTACCAGTGATGGACAGAGAGTGAGGAGCCATGGCAGGGTTCCATTTCGACCCATGCAATCAACGAGTCACGTCGAGGAAGTATAACTAAGGTGCTACTTGCATAAATACCCCAAGCAAAGAAGAAGGATGATGTAGGATCAAGCTAGAACCTAGACTAGCTAGCTTCTCAGTCTATACATTCCAGCCTAGCTATTCAAAGTTTTTGAGCTACTGACCTCTGCCCTCCCTTACCAGTAGCATCTGGGAGATTGATTATTAAGCACGTGAATTATATTTCACCCACCCTTAGAGCAAGGACCAGCAAGAGTTAAACACTGCCCAGGTTTGGGGATGGGGGAGAACTGAAATGGCTGCCATTTCTGAAACATACCCATTTTTTGCTTATATTTTATTACCCTCTTTTTTTGCTTAAGTCAATGAAAAAATATATTAGTATGATAATATTTTGCCCCATGGTCAAAGCCCTATAGTAGAATGGAGGGTGTGTGTGTGTGTGTGTGTGTGTGTGTGTGTGCTTTTTATGGACCCGCCTTTACCGATTACTCAGATGTCATCATTCAGAAGGGAAGCCAAGCTGATTGCAAAATCAAGATTTGGTCACCACCATTTCTTTTTGGCGCCTTTATCTCCACCATAGGTGGCACATCATAGAAAGAATGATCCAATGAGCACTTACGTTATTATTTTTAGGGTCATGTACTCTATTGAATATGTTACTCATAATCTCACAGTTAAGTGAACAACCATGACCTAAATGTTTAATTCAGATCTTTTTTTCCCCCTCTGTTTCATAAACCTTTTTAATTTAATGCCACTGCAAAATCTAAATGAATTCAGATGATGTTGTGCTTGGTACTAAGAAAGCTGCTGTGGGCCACACTTTTATGGCTAATATCAGGATCATAGAAAGGTCTCAACAGAGCAGGGGAAAAGCATGGTGTAATTTAGGAACGTCTGGAGTAATATTTCATAAACTCACTGCTGACACTCTCAATTGCTTCTCTGAGTTTACTGTTTTCCTCCACTCTTGATTCTATGTTCTTAATGTTATTCGAATTGTTGTATAGTATAACAAGTATATAAGCAAGTATAACAAGTGGGGAGGCCTTTTCAGAACTTAATGAAGGGAGCCGCCTTGGTTTTTAAATGGGACTGCAGCTACTTGAAATCTTTGGAGTGAGAGGAGAAAAAAGGTACATAACTGCAGCCTTTCCAAATCAACATTTTGGCCAACTTATTGAAACCCCTTAACATTGGTCATAGGGACTTTACGTGGCAGAACAATACATAGTTGCTGCCTTAAAAGAGTTTATAATATAGTTGGAAGGATTTGATTCAGCTAAAAAAATTATGAAATCCATTAATCGGCAAACACTTGTTAAATGCCTGCTATGTGCCAGACACTGTGTTAGGCACTGAAGATACAAAGACAAAAGTGAAACAGTTCTTGCCCTTTAGGAGTTTCCAATTTAGATAGCAAAGTGGTATACATATGATAAATACAACATAGAGATGAGGAGATTTTATTTTTTTGTAGGGGAGAAGGGACTAGTTGCTCAGGGGCAGGGGGATCAAGAAAAGTCTTGCAAAGAACAGGATAAGATTTTTAAAAGGAAGCCAGTTATATGGAAGTACGGTAATCAAAATATACATTAAAAAAAAAGCCCATGGGCCCAAATGCTAGTGTAGAATATGGTGCTTGAATTGAGCCTTGAGAAATCTAAGAATTGTAAGAGATGTAGGTGAGGAGTGAATTCCAGACATGGAGTGGGGAAGAGTACAAGCATTTATTAAGCACTTACTGTGTGCCCAGCCAGGAGATGAGAACCTGTACTAGGATGGTGTGAGTGGGAATGGAAAAGAGGGGATGACTGTGGGAGATATCTTGGAATTTATAGGACTTGGAAACTAATTGCTACATGGAATAAGAGAGAAGGAAGAACCCAAGATAAGGCTGACATTTTGCGTCAGAAGACCTACATAACTAAATGTATAATAAAATAACTAATACATATGATAAAATAAAATAAAACTAATAAGTATAATAAAATAACTAATAAAATAAAAATAACTAAATAACTGAACTAGAAATAACTAGATAAGAAATAAAAAACTAACCAGATAGCAATATTAATAACTAGCATTTATATATCTCTTTCAGGTTTGAAGAGAACTTTACAAATATTATCTCATTTGATTTTTACAATAACCATGCAATGTTAATAACAACAAATAATAATAAATAATAATAAACAATAACCTGTTCTTAACTTCATTTTGCTGATGACATGATGAACTTGGGTCCAACTAAGGTTAAGTTATTTGACCAGGATCACATATCTAGTAAGTAGCTGAGCAGGAATTGAGTTCAGGTCTTCTTGGCTCCAAGTCTAGCACTTTTATCCACTGTACCACCGAGGTACCTCATAAATTCTATATGACCAGGGCCTATGATGACTAACATGGGGATTTTGAGGAAGGGGAGATGTTTTTACAGAGCATTCAGAGAAGATTTATAGCATCATAGAAATCATTACTCTAAAGGAGGAAAGGATCTCAGAGGCCATATAATCCAACCACCTCATTCTAAGATGAGGAAACACAGGCCCGCAGAAGTGGTGACTTGCCGAAGGTCACATAAATAGTAAATATCAGTGGTGATATTTAAATGCCTGCACTCTGACTCCAGAGTTGGTGCTTCTTCCTACCATACTGGCTCCCAAAAAGGGAAGAAAGTTAAAAGAAATGCAGGATATGAAATATCAAATGGGAAGGGAGAAAGATGAAGCAAAGGGTAGAGTGAGGAGTCTCACCTATGCTCAGGTTGTCACAAAGGCCTAAAGTACTTCCATGGACACCTAATCCCTTTGATGTAGGGTGGGATGAGATTGTGTCTGAAAAGAAACATTGAGAAAGCAATGAGAGAGCCACTGAATTTTAGAGCCAGCAGTAACCTTAGACATAATCAGGTCTGTCCCCACCCCCTTTTTAAAGGAGGAAGCGTGGGACAGTGGAAAGAGTACTGAATTTGGAGTAAGAGGATTTGGGTTTAAATCCCATCTCTTCTACATACTACCAGGGTGACTTTGGGTCACCTTTATGGGTCTCAGTTTCTTCCTCCGAGGAGGCAGGATTAAATGGTGTCTAATGACCCATCCAACTCTAAATCTATGATCCTATGAAAAATAAGGAAATTGAGACTTAGGAAGTTTAAATAACTTAGTTAAAGCTAATTACTGACAGATCAAAGAGGAACCTAAACCCAGGTTTCCTGACTTCCAGTCCAGTAATTTTTCTATCAGACCACTGTGCCTCTCTCAAACTAGATGCTGATACAAGACTGGACTTTTCAGAGAATTATAAAAATAAGCAGCTTAGGGCTTTGTTTCTAATCAGCATGGTCTTAGGGTAAACTTCAACATAGCTCTTCCTTGAATTCCAATCCAAGTCATTTACCTTAAGCCAAGTGCCCCTTGGATCAAGAAGCCTATGCAGAATTTGTTTCTGAGAATCCGTTTGGGAAGTGATCAATGTGTTTGTTTCCCTAGTTAATTAATCATTTTCATAGTTTACTGTAAACAAAAAACCAAATAATTTCCTGGAGTCAACCAATACTCTTGCACCAGTGCCCAAAATTTCCTGGTCCCTTGGATCCAGGTAGTGAGCCTCTTTTCATAAGTGTTTTATAATGTATATCCAATGCCTAGTCAAATGGGCCCTCAAAACTGTAAATCATTTGGGGAAAAAATCCCACAAAACAAAACAAAAAAACCCACCCCAAACAATCATTTCCTTGTTCACTTTCAGAGCATGTGTTTGTTTGTGTTCCGGGTGAGATGTTTTCCTAGCTTTGGGTATCTTTCAATGGAGCACAAGGATGAGGCCATTATGGGAACACAAGGCCAACAATGAAAACAAGACTGCCTTCTGAAAAGCACCCAAAAAAGCTTTATTTTGCCTGAATGGCTGTTATTTTCATTCTCCCTCCACACAAAGCACTGGAGCACATTTCATTCAGTCTGTTGCCGAGTGAGTGGGTGTGAAGATGTGGTACAAACAAAAGAGGTAACATATTGCTGTTGTCAGGTTTTTTGTTAAGCACGTTCTGATGTGGACGGTGCTAGGGCCGCTAGCTGGGCTACTTGAATCATCAGGGACAACAACCACCACAACAAGGACCACAAAGCCCCCCCATGTCATCCTTGACATGGTTACATGACAAATCAGAGGCTGTTTTTGGATTTCGAAGTCATCAGAGCAGGGGGGAAGAAAGCGCAGTGCCCACTCCATTGAGGTTGGCACCTCACCTTCTCCTTCAGGAACATTGGGCTTTGATTCTGTGGATGGCAAAGTGCTATTGGGTGTTCATCACCAAATTCAAGCTATGAAATGGTGTCTCAGGTCATTTGACAAAAGGAGGTCATTGTATATGATTATGGAAAGTCACGGAAAGTGAAAATCTATCATGGTTAAAGAGCTGGACCAAGAAAGCCCCCTGAGAAGGAAAGGTGACTCCCCAAACACAAAGCACAGAGGTCAAAATGGACTCTTGTCTCTTGTGATAGTCCAAAGACCTTCTCTGGTTTGTTTTGACCTCTCTCAACATTATGACAATCTGACCCTGTTCCAAACTTTCTTCTTCCTCTTATCAAACATCACTATCTCCTTTCCTGGAAACTTCCATGTCCTGTGCCTATAGAGCAGAGACTTTACTTTGCTGTTTAATCCCTTGCATTTCCCTACCTAAGACTTCAGAGAGAAGAAGTCAGTCTGACACATTTGAGTAAAAATCTTCACATCATCTCCCATAAAAACTTTGGCTTTCACTTGCTTCAGCAAACTACTACTCTGGTGTAGAAGAGACAGAAACCAGGAATCTCATTATAATCCATTAGGTAGTAGGCTCCTTAAGGGCAGGGACTGTTTTTTGTATCCCCAGCACTTAGCATGTTGCTTGGCACATAGCAGGCACTTTATAAATGTTTATTGATTGATCACGTACATTGATTAGGAAAAGAGGTAGACAGCTGGTGAAACTTGGGTGTGCCGAGAATGAGGAAAAACTCTCCAAAAGACCATTCAGCTGAGGCCTGAAGATGATCATGAAGGAGTCTTGGCAAGTATCCATTTCAGTGATAAAGATCTGCTTGTCTACTCTGGATCTAAAGAATTTCTCTGGTGTTGGCACTATTCTTCCATGTCCTTTTGCCTGGGTGTCTTATATTAGACTTTGTCTTTCCTTGTATGAATTAAAACATGTCATAATAAAGACATATTGTTTTACTCATTACTGGCCTGTCTGACTCTTGGGAAAACCTTCTTTAAGTTCCCATGTTGTTTTTATAGACTAGGAGATCTCCTCTTTGCTATTTTTGTTAAAAATAAAAATATAATCCCCAGGTTTGGAATGAGGAGAATTTTTAAAATTCCTTAAATTGTTAAAGTGCTTAATTAAAGTCATATGGTTTGGGTTCATTCCAATATATATTTTTTAACCTCATTACACCAGAGGTGAGTCCCAAACTGTCCAGATGCCAGAATGTAGAATTTTCTGTCATCTTTATCTCAATCTCTCGTTTGGGAGGATAGCGGATTCGGAGCTATGAATTTCATTTTTATAAAGCTCTGGTGTCAAACTCAAATTGAAATGAGGTCCACTACTCTGTACACAAGGATCCCTGTGGGTTACATATTTGACTTTGTTTTAAAATATCATGTTGTCTAGTTTTGTTGCATTTTTATTTATTTTATAAATATTTCTCAATTACATTTTAATGTGGTTTCTCTCCCATCCCCCTTCCTGCACTCAAGAGTGCTGGGGTCCACATGCGTGTGTTCCACAGCTCTGGTATAGAGAAGTGCTATGGAAGAAACTTCTTCTACCAAGGCAGATTGACAATGATTATGCAATTTATAATCTTAAAGACTTGCCCAGGACATAGAAAAAATATGTTACTTGCCTAGGGTCACATAACCAGAATGTGACAGATAGAGCTGAAGGTTGAATCTAGTTCTTCCTGTCTTTGAGGATAACTCTCTAGATACTCTAGAACACTGCCTCTCACAATTCTTATGGTTCCTTCAAAACAAATGGGGAAAGTTTTCAGAGAACCTGGAATTAATGATCTATTTCTTTTAGTCTCTCTAGATCTTTTCAAAGAAGGAGTAGGCCCTATATATATGTGTAACTAGGTCTATGAACCCAGCATTATTCACCAGCAGAAGAAATTTTCCCCAAATGGAGCTTGTGCCTCAAAATATGCAGACTGATTTATGCTTGAATAACCACAGAAAATTACACTCCTACTTAATTAAGCAATACTTTGCTAAGTATTTGTTACTATTGTTCAATATTGTGCTAGATCCTATAAGGTAGTGATGTCAAATTCAAATAGTAACAGGGACCACTAAGCCCTATACAAGGAGCCTCAGGAGTCGAATAGGCACCTAGAAAATCACATATTAATATTATCTGCATTCTACTTTCATTTATTTTATTAAATATTTCCCAATTATATATTAAGTTGGTTCATCCCCACTCAAGAGTTACCTGCCAAAACTCAGCCTGCATGATTGATACCTCTGCTAGAGGTGATAGCAAAGGCATAAAGCATGGTCTTTCTCTTCAAGGAGATCATTGGTGAGCCAAGACTGGTACCCACAAAGCTATTAAAGAATAAAAAGGTTTTTAATGTAAAATTTATATGATCAAGTACTAAACTGAATATAGCTGTGTCAAAACATA
The DNA here is from genome assembly GCF_011100635.1 of Trichosurus vulpecula. NCBI lineage: Eukaryota > Metazoa > Chordata > Mammalia > Diprotodontia > Phalangeridae > Trichosurus > Trichosurus vulpecula. The sequence goes on from NC_050580.1 coordinate 144,720,390, forward strand.
TGTTATAGCACCATGTTTTCTTTCTCTGTTTTTTATTTTATTTCATTTTAGTTTATTTTTTTTTACTTTGGGCAAGTTACTTCTCTCTGGGCCTCAGTTTCTTCATCTATGAAAGGAAAAGTTTAGGCTAAATGATATGGAAGATTTTCTACCTTCAATATTCCTTGGATACAGTCTGTTGCTGTTGTTCAGTCATTTCAGAATCTTTGTGACCCTATCTGGCATTTTCTTGACAAAGATACTGGAATGATTTGCCATTTTCTTCTCCAGCTCATTTTACAGATGAGGAAACCAAGTTAAGTGACTTGACCAGAGTCATAGTGCTAGTAAATGTCCGAGGATGGATTTGAACTCAGCAAAATGAGTCTTCCTGACTCCACCCTGGTGTGTTATCCACTGTGCCAGCTAGTTGCGGGATAGAATCTGAGTGCTACGCAAAGGTAAGGAGATAGAGCAATGTTGGCTTTAAGTATCAGGCTTCATGAAAGACTTGAGATGGACCTTGAAGAAATAAAGTGAGTATATCATTTTAGATAAAAATCCACAACTCCAAACCATCTGGGATCTCATCAATGTGAGTACTCCTTCCAACGATGCATGCCACAATCCATCCATCCCAGTTAATTTTATATGTCTAGTATCTATGTCCTCTCCTAAACAATGCCTAACATTCTAGGAAACGTCATCATATTTTCTTGACATTTGGGAGAGTATGAGAATTTTTAAACCAAGAAAATACATTTTTAAAAACAAGTGTTAGGTTCATCTCCCAACCATGGACAAGGCAGAGAAGAGCCTGCTGGCCTGGAAATACAAGGGCAACCCATCTATTAACTTTTGTCTTCATAAAGAGGCTCAACCTTTAAATCTTGTATGTCTACAATTGGGGCAATTAGTGCCCATCTACAGCTAGGGGTTGTGAATGCTCATTTATAAGTGTGGTTCCTCCAGGCACTCTCACATTATTCTGAGCTACCATTTGCGGGGAAGCAAAGCAGATTCATACCCTACATGTTCCCAATTAAAAAATGGAGCAAGCAAAAAGCCAAAATGCGTGTCATACACAACCGAGTCATTACCACCCACCTTCGGCAGAAAGGTCACAGTACCACAGCCTCGGCCATTATCCCCAGCTTTAAAGGTCAGGGGCCCTGTCTACCTCGCTAGACAAGTGGTAGACTTTCACCAGCCCTGAAATGACTGTTACTATGACACCAATATGTGTTATAAGCTCTCAATAAGAGTCCAGTAATGAAGAAGTAGAATGACTGTAACCTTTACTGCCATCTCTCTCTCGTCTTCCCCATGTAGCACGATCGCAAGGCATAAAACGAGAAGTCTTCACATTCTACAAAGGATTACAAGGCTGCTGGCTTAATTGGGCAAGTTACCATTGGCCATGCCATTGCCACCAGAAAGTGGTCAAGACACAGGGTGACAAAGTAATGATGAAAAAAAAACATATAACACTGAGATGTAGAAATCGACTCATGAGAGAAACACGTCTCCATTTCATCCAAGGCACTAAGTGTTGGATTCCGTGAATGCTCTCATCAATATAACAGAGTAAGGTGGTAGATGGATAGCAACTCCTTTACTTAGTTGAGTTCGGTTTTTTTAATCATACACATTTCTTTTTTTCCCCTTTTTTTCCTTTTTCATGTCCCCCCCACAAGATGGCTACCATTAGACACAAATAGGTGTATATGTGTATACACATACATGCATACACACATATTTATATATATATTACATATATATACATATATATATTACATATATATATACATTTCTAGAATGGGGTAGAGAGATTGATGTACATATATATATGTATATATATATGTGTGTGAGTGTGTGTATATATATATATATATATATATATATATGTAAAATCATTTACTACATATTTCTATTCATCAGTTACCTGAGTTCTTGAGTTTGAGGATACATAGTGCTTGGTCTCCCCTCCTCCCCTCACTCCCCAAGCCAGGGGGGATGTAGAATGTAGAAAGAACACCTTGTGGGTGAACTTTTCAAGGGGGAGGGACTGGGGGAGGGAAAATGCTAAATGTTATGCTCACTCATAACTCATTCTCTCTCATGCTGTTTGCTTTTAAAAAGACTCTGAGGTCAGGCAGCAATGGTGGCTTTTCTCAGTGAGAAGCCCAACAGATGTTGTTTCAGGACAAAGTAAGAGAATTGGGACCCCTGTGCTGTGACCTTTGCCTGTGCTTGCTCGAGTTACATGGCCTTTGAGAGGTTCCCAGGGTCTCCTAGTTTGCTACATTGCAGCAATTGAGATATTGGCTGCTGGAATGGGAGGGAGAATGCAGGCTGTGTGTGTTGGGATGGGGGGAGTGACTTTTACTTGGATACCCTGGGAGCAACTCAGACATGAACTTGTTGGTTAGATTTCATCAATGGGTTTCCACCTTTGGGAAGGGCAGGCATAAAGTAGAGTGTTAGTCTATACCAGGGGTGCGGAACCTGTGGGCTCGAGGCCATATGTGGCCCTCTAGGTCCTTAAGTGTGGCCCTTTGACCGAATCCAAACTTCACAGAACAAATCCCCTTAATCAAAGGATTTGTTCTGTAAAACTTGGACTCAGTCAAAAGGCTGCGTGCGCCCAATGTCCTAGAAGGCCATAGGTTCCCCACCTCTGGTCTATACCTATGTTTTGGATAGCTAGGTGGTGCAACGGATATAGTGCCAGGCTGGAGTCAGGAAGGCTCATCTTCCTGAATTCAAATTCACCCAGCTGTGTGACTCTGGGAAAGTCACTAGCCCTGTTTGGCTCAGTTTCCTCATCCGTAAAATGAACTGGAGAAGAAAATGGCAAACCACTTCAGGATCTTTGCCAAAAAAACCCCCAAATGGGGACACGACTGAAAACTACTGAACAATAACTATATCAATATTACATGTGAGTAGCACTTCTGCTTTTACAACTTTTAATTCAATTAAATTAGAATTAAATGCTTAGACATTGTTGTTGTGTGTTTGCCCTTCACTCTCGAAGAGGACCATGACATCAGGGAAATGATGATGTGACTTGCCCCTGACTTGATTGGAGTGAGAGAAGGCTGGCTTACACATTAATGAAAAGGGGAAAGGGGAATCAGGGAAGCACAGAGCAGGAATGAATGGAGGAGTTTAGGTGTGATAGGAGCCAACTTGTTATCTAATTGGATAATCAAATCCAACTGTAGACTAAGGAAAAAGAATCAGAGATGCCATCTATGAAAGGGCACAGCCCAGAGCGAGGCAGCAGCTGTTACAGTGACCAAGAGAGTGCTGGAAACTATCTCTGAGACACTGAAGAACTATCTGGTGTTGAGTAGCACAATGACAGGTGGTGCGAGTCTTTGATTGATGGTACATGCTTCTGTCCTTATTACTGAGAGAAATCAGGCACTGGTCATAGCACCGCCTGGTGTCACTCAGAAAATGACATAGGCGATTTGTTCAATAGGAAATAACTTACATCACTGCAGTACAGTTAGCCATACTTGCGCTTTAGGGAAGAGATATTTTGAGCAGGTACATCACATTTTAAGTTGATGGTGAAAATGATTAGAAAAAATCTAAGAGGCAGTATGGAATAGTAGATGGGATCAGTCAAAGTGGCCTTCACGCACAACACTCCATTTCCTGTTGCTCTCTCTTTGCACTGGCTTGTACACAACCACTTTACCCTCTCTGAGACTCAGTTTTCTCTCCTGTAAAATGAGTATATTAATATTCATCCTCCTGTCATTACAAGGTCATTATGAAGCTTAAATGTGATAGCACATAAAATGCTTTGAAATGGAAAAGTTTTCTATGAATTTGAGTTATTATGATGATGATACAGCACATGGTACACACATATGGCTCCATTTGGCCTTTCGTGTGTATTGCAAACAGAATCAGCAACTTGTAATGCTGCAGCAGAGCCTCCTAGCAACAGGAGGGAAGGCGCTACATAAATACCAAATAATCACGATGAGAATCGTCACCACAACTTCAAAGCACCATATTATTGGAATGTGACATTTGTCCACTCGAAGGATGCTCTAGTAAAATACAGATGGCACTCTTCAATTATTCTGGCTCTAGAGAATATCACATTCACAAATTCCAAGCACCGGAGATGAGAAGCACAAATGAGATTTCCATAATTCCAAATCATATCCTCTCTTCAAGGAAAGCCATGAAATCTGACCCCAGTTTAGAACATTGGGGCTATAGCTCTAGAGCTGAAAGATAGCTAGGAAGACATCTAGTCCCATACCTTCATTTTACATATCAGGGAGCTGAGACCCAGGGAAGTTAAATGACACATAGTCCTAAGTGTCAGAGGCGGGATCTGAAATCCCCCCGTCTTTGACTCCAGAGTCAGTGCCTTTCTTACCTAATGTGGGCATAGGGGCTTCTTATCAAATGGGATGGCATATATAAAGGGTTTTTCAAACATTAAAGTGCTATATGGATATCATATATATATACATATATATCAGCTATATATGTATTATATCAGCTATCTATCTATCTATCTATCTATCTATCTATCTATCTATCTATCTATTATAGAAGCAATACAGGAGAATGGATAGTTGATATAAAGGACAATGTGGGTTTATACCTCACTTTGGACATTCACTAGCTGAGAAACCCTGTACTCGTTATTTTACCTCTATGTACCTCAGGGAATTCCTTAAGTTTTAACTGCAGGGGAGATTGCAGTCTGTGTTGGTAGAGAGAGTTCGCACACTGGGAGTATTTTACAAACCATAGTACCTTCTTCATACCATACAAACTATAGTACCTTCAACCTGCTTCCTCTGCAGCTGTTCTTCCTTTCATGTCCCATTTGTATGAGATAGTCACTCCTCTTTACCTCTTCCTACCTAATTTTGTCTTTTAGAATTATCCCATTGTACTCACCTCAGCCCCAACCTTTCTTTCAAATGACCCTAGTGATGATGACAGTCTTAAGAATACTGATCACATCACTCTTATCACCATTATTATTATTATTCCTTAAAAAACATTTCTCTAGGTATACACATGGAACATATATGTTCATAAGAGGACTTATAAAAAGCAAGTGAATTTAGAAATTACTTATTTAGCACATTCTGAGGCTTTTAAGATTTGGCTAGAGCCTGGGATTGTTTGTCTTTTGGGGGGACCACAGTACCGAATGGTTCTCTTGACCCACTTTTGCCAAGTACTGTACCATCTTCTTTAGTAGTCTGTGGATAAGTTGCCGATGGACCCAGTGAGCTAGAACGTGTGGTGGAATGTGAGAGGTGTGTTCTTTCATGATCCCTGGAGTCCTAGGAATCAAAGGAGAGCAACAGTGCTCTGAACCTTTCATGTTGGAAGTGAAGCTGGGTACCTTCCCAGGATGGCACAGGCTTACAGCAGGACTCAGCTGGGTTAATACAGCAATAAGGAAGCTACATGACAGCTTTTATAGGAGAATTTTGTAACTCCTAACTTATTCTATGGATCTCTCCTGCACTGGGAGTCTAAAGGGAGCCATGAGGAAGACAGAAATAACGGCCACCACGGGTAAGTCAGGACCACTATAGAATGGCTCCATAATGAACATTCTGTTACTCTTTACAGGTATGTAGCTGGCAGTGACCTTAAAAAATCTTATGGCTCCCTTCATTTTATAGAAGAGGAAGCAGAGGTTCAGAAAAGCCCAATGTCTTGTCCAAGGTACCAAAAGCGGGATTTGAAACATAGGTCTTTTTCCTCTAAATTCAGACATCTTTCTATTATACCACCAAGTGAAAGTGACTGCTCAGACTCAGTCTATGTGTTTGGCAGAGACCCAGAAATACCTGTTGGTCACATAATTCATGCTGCCATTCAGGCAGACTATGTCAAAACAGATGAACTGAAAGTTATCATTAGAAATATGTTGAAATGACTTTTATGCTTCATGGGTAGATATAACATATTATGGTTGATTATGGTCTTGGCAGGCAAAAGTATACTATATTCTATATAATAAATTAACAAAGTCATTAGTGAAGATCATGTTTTGACTAATATGGAAATAGGTTTTACGTGATTGCACATATATAACATATCAAATTGTTTACTGTCTTAGGGAGGGGATATGGTAGGGAGGGAGAAAATTTACAACTTATAACTTTATAAAAGATGAATGTTAAAAATTGTCTTTATGTGAATTGAAAAAGATAAAATAATATTAAAAATTAGAGTCATCTTTGCATGTTTTTACATGTTTGCAATAATTATTTTCAAAATAATTAATGCCTTTCAATGAATGAGAATGTTTGACTTTCATCAAATACATTTGAATTTCACATTCCTTTGTAGACTCAGAGTTAGAAGACCTAGGTTAGAATCATGGTTCTGCTACTTAATTTCTGTGCGTCCTTGGTTGTTGTTTGTCTTTTGTTCTTGAAAAGGGTCATGACATCAGGAAGGTGATGCCATGACTTGGGGTTGAATCGGATTTAAGTGAGGGAAGCCTATGCGGAGTCACCAGCCTCCCTTTCTCTTCTGGAGCCCCCTGGGTCCATAGATCACGATGACTGGAGATGGCCCTGATGTGTCCTTGGACACACAGTGCAAGTGTCAACTTCCCTGGCCTCAGTTTCTTCAATTGCAAAGTGAGGAAATTGGACCAGATAGTCTTTAAGGTTTTTTTCCCAGGCAATATTTTCATAAGCTAACACTTAGGATAGAGACTGAGAGTCTTAAGCTAACAAATTACTATCTTTCACAATAGAGTCAGGGAAAGGTGTTGGCTTGGAAATCTGAAGACCTAAGTTCAAGCCCCACTTCTGAAAGAAACCCTGGGCTAGCTAGGCACTTCACTGCTCAGTGTTTCAGGCAGCTCTTGGAACTGCAGAGGAGGGGCTGATCTTCATTGTTTAAGAGGATTTCCTCTCTTAGAAGTTCCCTATATCAATGAAATAAATAGTCCAGTCCCCTTCCTTATCCTAACTATGCTTAACAGTATATATGTTTGCATCTATCCATACTAGGAACCCATGACACTATTTGATTGGAATCACAAAATTTGATCATTTGAAGTGACCTTAGAAGTCAGCACCTCCATTTTTCAGACAAGGAAGCTGAGGTACAGAATGACAATATAACTTGCCAAAATTCACCTAGCTACTGAGTGTCCCAGAAATGGATTCTTGGCTTCTTGAATCCCAGGGCAAAGCTCTTTGCAATTACAAGGAAAGAAAAAGTACCACTTCTATTATATAATCTTATAGATACCATTATATACACACTTTGCTACTTAAAACACTTTGAAAATCTAATGCCCATTATTTTTAAGTATACTTCATTGTTTCACATATTCAGAACTTATTGATTCCTAGTCTTCTTTATGCAGTGCTTCAGGGTTTGTAAAGTGCTCATTTGATCCTTAAAACAGCCCTGTGAGGTAAGTGGTGTTATCCTTCTGTCTGTTTCATAGATGAGGAAACTGAGGCTGAGAGGAGTTAATTAAGCCTAGGGTCATGCAGCTAGTGAACATCTGAGGCAGAATTCAAACTTAGGTCTTCCTGAAGCCAAGCCCAAGGATTGATCCACTGTACCATCAAGTTGTTTTATCGACTACATACTCTCCTCTTCCTTCTTCTTCTTCCTCTCCTCCCTAGGCATGACAAGAAAACACACCAGCCAGTTGCACTGGGCCAGGAGCTTTTTAAAACCCTCCTCACCTTGGGGAAGGGATGGGGTCCCGGTCTGCCTTAACAAGAGGCAGGCTTTTTTCCCCTCTTGTTCTCCATGGCTTCTAATGAGCTGTTTCTATTTTAAAACAACCTCAAAGGCCTGCCCAGAGCTTTCTATCACTACATGGCCTATGATCCCTAAGGAAGTTTCAAAGAGAGACTAGGTGGGGTGCCATATTTTACTCTGTGCCTCTCTGGTTCCCTAACCATTGATCTCAGGGAGACGCTTTGCTACTGCCTGGGACACTAGGTCATACCTTGTCTTCATTTAATTAGAGCTATTTGGGCATCATTTTCTACAAGCCAAATCCCTCTCTACTGAGATGAGTAATACACCATTGTCTGCGAAGCAAAGCCAGAAGTTTTGAGTCTGGCAGTAAACCTAGTTTGGTTCTAGGTTCAGAGTGCCCAGATAGTTACTGGCTCTTTAACTGACTTTAAAGGAAAAAAGCTGAAAAAATATTCCTAGTGGTAGAGAACTGGAAACACAGTAGATACTTATTTAATTGGGGAATTGATAAATAATGGATGTGATAGAATGTTGCTATATCATAAGAATAGTAAATATGAAAAAAAATTCAGAGAAGTATGGGAAGACTTGGATGAACTGATGCAGACCAAAATAAGCAGAATAAGGAAAACAACATATACAATAACTACCATGATGTAAATGGAAAGAGATGACCTCTTAAGTCCTTTACATCTCTAAATCTGTGATTCTGTTTTGACACTACCCCTCACAGCCTTCATAGGGAGGCAACTACTGTGGAAAAGGGGCCAGCCATCCTCACTAATTGCCAGGCAACTGCTATTCAAGGGGCATACAAGCTAGCCTGATTGAAGCAGCAAAGCACCCTAAAGGACAGACAGGAAGCAGCATGTGCCAGGCAAGTAAGGCCACTATTACCACCTTGATCACCTGAAGCCTACATGAATCTCTTGTCACTTAGAAAGAATCCTCCCTCACTCCAAACTCTCATCCCCCTTCCACTGAGCCTCTCCTGATCACAGATTATATTCTAACTTGGATTCAAGTTACTCTTTGAGTTGTTTTTTTTTTTTGCCTTTTTTGCCTTTTTTGTATCTGGAGCACTTAGTGCAGTACCTGCCATAAGTTAAATACTTAACAACCACTTGTTGACTGACTGGCAGCTGATAGACTTGCTTTACCCCAATGTGAGATTATAAATTCCCAACATTGTTTCCCTAGCTCCATACACAATACTTTATATCGAGTAGGGAACTTAAATCTTGGTTTAACTGAAAATTGGTGAAATTAAAAACTTGATCTGTATGTTTTGTTTATATGGTTGCAAACATTTAGTTATCTGGAAACATTTGGATCAACTTAGTTTACTAGTCATAGAATCATCAATTTTTAAAGCTGGAAGGGACCTTGGAGGCCAGGTACATTTTAGTAATTGATAAGTTGCAGTCTGAACAACACAAACATGGAGAGGGCATTTACATAATCAGATAAATAAATGAAAACATTAAGTGGATACCTTTACAATGTATTTAAGCAGAAGGCAAGGAGTACTTTTCAGTGTAGTAAATGCAGATCCAATCTGGAGAGATTCAAGCTTACTTCAGGTGGGGTCATAGGAAAATTGATCTCTCTTTTAATTAGTTAAATCAGCAGTTCTCAAACTTTTTGGTCTTGTGACTTCTTTATAATCTTAAAAATTGTTGGGCATCCTCCCCCACAATGATTATGTGGGTCATATCTACCGATATTTAATGTATTAGAAATGGTAATTTCTAATTAAAACATCTTAGTATCACTATGAAAATAGTTTTGACCCCATGGACAAAAGGGGTCTTTGGGACTCCCATCACACTTTGAGAACCACTGAGTTAAGGAAAGTTACCTTAGGATTTCAAGCATTTGAGTAGGAGGAGCAAACTGGGCAAGTTGGATGGGGGAGGGGAAGAGGATGGCATTCCAAATACAGGAGAAGACTTGGAGGGGAAAGTGGGACAATCAGATGAACTCTGAGCCTGCATAGAGAATAGGTGAAGGCAGAGACAATGAGATGGTCCAGTTAGGATTAGCGATAACCTTTGAAGCAGGGATCAAGGATCTCATTCCCAATTTGTAGAGCAGTGGAAAGTTCCCACAAAGCACCAGTGATGGGGTTGATCAAGCCACAGTAGTAGGCAGAGAAAACAACTTTAGCCTGATACTGAGTAGCTCCTACAGGGTAAGTGGTTCCATAGATGAAGTCATGGAAAAATAGCATAAAGTGAAGGCAAACAAATCTTTTCTTACATGCAGAAACAGGAAGTAAACATTTCATACCCAGAACAACACAAGATTTTAGCTTTGGGATTTAATACAAAATTTATATTTCATCAAAAGTTGCTATAGACTTTGTTCTGAAAATGTATCTTGATCAAGTGTTCATTTGTTTCTAGTTAAACAACAACAACAATGCTTTATGCTGGCGTTTGAATATTCTACAGTGATGGGCAGTCAAGTCTGGCTTTTGAATATACTCACTATAATGGCAAAGAGGGATTATTACCCAGTTATCTATTTAAACAGGACAACAAATTGAGATGTGGAGACCCTTGCAGTATTAAAACACATTTAAACAAAAGGATTAAACACTGAATAGAAGCTGGAAGCAAGGATCTCTGAAAAGATTCCTAAAATATTCCACTCAAGAGAAAAAAGGAGATGGGTATTTTCTACTGGGCAGCAGTCTGATACCTGCGTCTGACTGCTTGTTCCTAGGACTGCTAGAGTGGAGGGGCACAGAGAGGAACTCAGAGAGAAACAGATTTGCAGCAAAGCTAATTCCAAAGATAACCAGAGCTGGGTGTGATTTCCAAAGGTGCATGTTGGGGAAGGTGGGGAACTGGCACGAGGTAAGGGTGGGGTTCGTCTTAGCCTCCAAGTTCAATCTGGAGACAGGGCTACTGCTAAGAAACCAAGGGAAATCTGGAAATCAGGCAATTGGGGTTGAGTTTCATTTTGAGTTTCCGGATTCATTTAAACCAAAAAACCCCAAAGCAAAAGCCCAGTCAGGTCAATGCACGAGAAATGAAAGACGCTGCAGCAGGAACTACTGAGAATGGAAACGTCTACCTTTGACATCGCTCCAGTCTTCACACAATACCCTCAGCTTGGTGCTCCTCTTGCCTCCACGCCTCAAATGCTCTAATTACCTCGTATAGTGTAAAGAAACCTTGGAGCCCCTTGCCTGTGGGGCAGTTCTTTTGCTTATTGGCCATAGGAATGTGTGTGTGCTTTGCTTTTATATTTCTTTCTTTTCTTTTTTCCCCCCCTGGGTTTGGGACTGAGTGTTCTCTCTGTTAAGAGGTTACATTCATTTATCTTCTTCCACTTAGCCCTCCTTAACATACCCTTTCTTTCAGAAGGCAAGATGAACAAACTGGTTCAGATGATCCACCCACCCAGGGCTCCTTTCCTTGACTTAAGCTGGATTGCCGGATCACTAGTCCTCTCTCTCTCTCCCTCTCTCTCTCTCTCCTCCCTCCCTCCCTCTCATTCTTATTCTTCTGCTCCCATGCTCATTCTTCCTCTTTCTTTTTTCCTTATTCTCATTCTTTCTCTCTCACTCTTATTCTCTCTCTCTCTTCCATTCTCATAGTCCTTCTCTCTTTCCCAATCAAATGTTGCCTCTCCTTCTCTGTCCTTCGCTCGTTCATATTCTGTCTTTCTTTTCTGTCTCTTTGTCTGTTAATCTCTCTCTGTCTCTGTCTCTCTCTCCCCCTCTCTCCTCTCCGCTCCCCCCCCCCCACACACACACTCACACCCCACTCATACAGCATGGATCACAATAACCCCATGATTGGGTCAAAAACGGAAGCACCTAAACAGATTTTATCATTGTGTGGACAACCTAACTGTAAACTAGAAGTACTGGAAATATCAGGAGTCAGCTCTCTGGAGGACTTTTTTTTTTCAGTTTCATATGGTAAATTCAATAGCCCTGACTGAGATCAGATGGGGAAACTTCCGATAAGCATCCAACTCTGAAAGGAGGATTGAAATTGAATCTGTGTTCTGAAACCATCCCCAATCTGTTGATCACTAGTTTCAATATTCTACATAACCTAAACCAAGATAGAATAGTTATTTCATAGAAAATATATACTTTGTTCATCAATGGAAAATTCAAGTGTAGGATCACGGGTCAAAAATAGGCAAGTAATATGAGTCGCCTTTATTATTGCGCCAAACCTCAAACCTCCAATAATGCATACTCTCAGCAAATCTGAGGAAAATAAAGGCCAGTTGCCCCAATGGCCACTGTAAATAGATAGGCCCTGTCCAGCCTCTTCAAATGAGTAAATGCTAATTCTGTTGGAGCAGAACATGAAACTTTCCACTGAAACTAGTCTATCCTCAGCCCCTAAAGAATAGAACCAAAATGAATAAAGGTGTCTGGTGAGGGACAGTCGATTTCTGAGATGATGAAGACAGTGAAGTTTAAGTTTAAGTCAGCAATGAGCACACACATCATCTATTACGAGAGCTCCTTTGAATCACCATGGAGATTTATTACCTAGGTGGCTTTTGGCAAGTCGCTTAACTTTCCAGAGCCTTGGTTTTCTCATCAGTAAATGAAGGAATTTAGACTAGCTGGCTTCTGAGGTTCGTTCCAATATATCTCTGATCTCAGTGGTCCAATGAACAAATTAACCAACAAAGATATTTAAAGAGTGTGGGTGGGGTGTCCTTGACCATTTGGCACGTGCAGTCAAATCAAGTCAACAAGCATTTATTAAGCTTCTGCTGTATGCCAAAGCCCATAACCTAAGCACATCAAAGTTAACAGCACTTAAAAAATACCCAATACTAGGCTAGACCCTGGAGGGAAAGGGGGTCTGTGAAAGAAGCATCAGTGTAAATACCCTTGCCTTGGTACAATGAGTGGAGTGCTGATCAAAAGATGAGGAAGCCCGGGTTCAAATCTCACCCAGATAGTTACTAGCTATGTGACATTGAGCAAATTGTCTAATCTTTATGGGCCTCAGTTTCTCCATCTGTAAGACAGAAATACTAATAACACATGCTCCACAGGGCCATTGGGATAATCAAATGAAATGTTCATAAATGACTTTGAAAACCTTAGAGTATCTTATCAATGTTAGCTGCCTGGACAATGAGGATGATGCTGATGCTGATGATGATGATGATGATGATGATAGAGAAAAGGTTTACCCAAAAGAAACAATTATAAAACAGGAGAAGAGAATATCTAGTGATCTAAGGCAAAATTGCACTGGCCCATAGAGAAATCAATGTCAGTTCTTGATCTCTGTACCTTTCTTTCCTGAATATTTAGCAAGAGTGCTCTAGTGACAATTCTTGAATGTGTTTTAAGACTGTTAAGGGAATTTGAGAACAAAACAACACTAAAGAATTTTCCACAAATAGGCCCTACATGGGTGTCTTCACTGTATTAGCCAGAATATGACAGATGGCAAAAGAAACAAGAGAAAACAGTTGATGAAGACTGCCTTTCCACAGCTAGGAGTGCTGGGTTCTCTTGCTTAGAAATTTGTATGTCTGTGTGTATGTATTTATGTATGCATACGTGCATGTATACATATACACACGCATATATACATACATATACGTACAAATATATACACGCACATGTACCATATATACATATGGAAACGGCTAAGTGGCACAGTGGGTAGAGAGCTAGTGCTGGAGTTAGGAAGACTCATCTTCCTGAGTTCAAATCCAGCTTCAGACATTTATAAGCAGTATGACCCTGGGCCAGTCACTTAACCCTGTTTGCCTCAGTTTCCTCATCTGTAAAACGATCTGGAGAAGGAAATGGTAAACCACTCCAGTATCTCTGCCAAGAAAACCCCAAATGGGGTCACAAAGAGTCAGACATGACTGACAAACAACTGAATATCATATATGTATGTGTATGTATATGTGTATATATATGTATATTATATATAAATATTCATACATATATATATATACATACTATATTTATATAATATGTGTAAGTATATAGGTGCATGCATATGTGTGTATGTATGCCTGTGTAAATATATACCTATATGTATGTATTTCTGGGTCTCGGTTTTTTCATGAATAAAATGAGGAAGTTTAGAGGAGATGGCCCCTGAGATTTTCCATCTCTGATGTCAATGAGCCTATGAACAGATTAACCAACACAGCCATTCTTAAAGGGTGGGTGGCAGGGGGGTGCGTATATACATATATATGTGTCTATTGTAAATTCTTCACTTTGTGAATGCACTGGGGAGCTCCCTACTGAAAAAGAGGCAAATGTTAGGACACTGCTTTTTGAAGTTCAAGCCTTTCTTGGCCACCTCTCTCAGCGCAACGTGATGAGATGGCCTGGTGGGTCACACCATCAAGCATTTAAGTAGCCCTGGTAGAAGGTCATAGCCCTTGAAATTTCTGTGACTCAGAAAAATGTCTCAATCTTTGATTTTCCTTTAATGTGCCAGACACAAAGCTGCACTCAGACCTACTGCTTAATTTGAGGAGGAAGGGAAATGCTTCCTAAAAATGTTCAGTGATCAAAATGCACCTCATGCTCAGTCCGCATAGTATAACCCAAGTCCAACTGCCATGCATTCTAACTTCCATTAACATCAAAGGTGGTTAGGTTGGAGTAAGAACTCAGGCCCCTTCTGAGTATCTGCTATGCAAAGATTTGAGTTCACTCATTTTATATTAATTCTGTAATTATTTATATATATGTAGGTTTATCTCTCCCACTAGAACATTAGCTCCTTGTGAATAGGGATTAATTCTTTGTTCTTGGATTGGTAGCACCTAGCATGGGGCCTGGCTTTTAACAGACATTTAATAAATGTTTGTTGATTAATTTTTTTTCTCAATATGGTATTTTTCTTTTTCTTTTTTAATTAATTAATTAATTTTTAGTTTTTGACATTCACTTCCATAAGATTTTGAACTCCAAATTTTCTCCCCATCCTTCCCTTCCCCCACCCCAAGACTGTATATAATTTGAATCAATACAGTATTTTTTTCTAACTCATTTGGATCTCCAGTATTTAAAGCCTGATTATAACATTATTGACAACAATTGTTAGCGTCCACTTGGTTTTCAGTCATGCTCAACTCTTTGTGGCCCCATTTTGGAGTCTTGGCAAAGATACTGGGGCGATTTGCCATTTCCTTTTCCAGTTCATTTTACAGATGAGGAAACTGAGGCAAACAGGGTTAAGTGACTTGCCCGGGGTCACCCAGCTAATAAGTATCTGAGGCAGGATTTGAGCTCAGGAAGATGAGTCTTCCTGACTTTAGGCCTGGCATTCTATACCCTGCATCACTTAGCTGCCCTGGACAACAATAATTACTTATTATTTTCCAATAACAAGAGAGGAAGTAGAGAGTAGCTGATAGAGAGCTAGCTTCCATGTCAGTCCTGCCTCTGATACATCATGGCTGTGTGACCTTGGGCAAATCATTTAAATCTCACTGCCTTAGTCAACTCCAATACTTTAAGTTATAAGGGGTCTGTATTTAAATGGGGAGTTCTTTATCCCAATGAAATCCTAAGTCTAGTTAAAATAGTAAAACAAAAACCAAAACCAAAACTACTTATATCTAAATATCTGTTTCTGAGTATAAAACTCTTTACATGGGATCATAGCTTTGGAGATAGAAGGGAACTCAAGGGCCATCAAGAAATATCCTTTATCTCATTTGATACTTACAACCCCTCTGTGGTTATGTCTTATTGTCTCCTTTTCACAGAGGAGGAAACTGAGACTCAGGTTAAATGACTCGATTAAAGCTCTAGAGCTGGGAGGAACACTAGAAATTACCTAGCCTGGGCAGCTAGGTGGCTCAGTGAGTAGAGCACCCGCCCTGGAGTCAGGAGGACCTGAGTTCAAATCCGGCCTCAGATACTGGACACATGTACTAGCTGTGTGACCTTGGGCAAGTCACTTAACCCCAATTGCCCTGCCAAAAAGCAAAAAAAAAAAAAAAAAAGAAATTATCTAGCCCAATCCATAATTTCCCAGATGAAGAAACAGGGATACAGAGAACCTAGGTGACCTTGCTAAGGTCACTGAGGCAGCAAACAGCCAGGTCTTCTGGCTTTAGACACTGCGTTCTTCTTCACCCCTTTGCTTCTCTGCTCGAGAGCAATTTCTCTTCTCATTAAAAGCTCTGGCAGTGACTGGGCAGAGGCAGAAAAAAAACCTTCAAAGCTACTCTTATAGATGACAAAAAGAATGCTTGATCAGGGGAGAGGCTGAAAAGGTAGTTAAGAAAGGCTCTGAGATTTGTGAGAAATTTCAATTATTCGTGATATTCCTGTGTCTCCTTCCCATATACAACTTCTGCAAACCGTAGGATGATTGGAGGATTTTGAGGCCAACCTCAAAAATCTAATTATGTCCAACCCCCTCATTTTACAGGTGAGAAGACAGAAATGATTGAGAAAAGACTGTATCGGATAATCCCTACCTCTCCCAGGAGCTGAGCTATGGAGTTCAGTTGTCTATCATAGACCTACTGAAGTTAAAGGTGACTCTCGGAGGTTATTTGTCACATGGCAAAATAAGTTCAGGAACCTCATTAGCATATTCAGGTACTAAGCCTTATACAGAAAATGACCTTAGAAAAAGGTCTTATTCCATCTTATTCCATGACTAACACTGCCCCTCCCCCCACTTCATGGGTCCAACATGCACCTGTCTTATACCATAACTGGGAGCTTCCCAAAGTGTTCTACCTATAACCAGGTATTAAATGTGAGGAGAATCAAACTACATTTTGGCTAGAAAAATGGTCTTGGAAGGACTGCAGTGGAACAAATTACATTTAGGATCACTAGCATCAGAGGGGAAAGACACTGTGCAAAGGTGTTATAAGGGATATTGCACAGCCCACTGGAGTTTGGTGAACTGTATCTTTCCCTGCCAACATCAGGGCTGCATGTGCACCAAGGGTATGAGGCACTAAGGAAATGATGGCTCAGGGAAAGTTTGGAGGGTTGTTAAAAAGAGAAGAAAACATTTTTTATGAGTTTTAATGTTATTTCAGTATAGTCATAATAGAATGTGTCACTTCCCAGAGCTTGCCTAGGAAGACTTTTTTTTTAACGAGAGAGAGAGAGAGAGAGAGAGAGAGAGAGAGAGAGAGAGAGAGAGAGAGAGAGCTGTACAAGGTTTTACCAGATCCCGAGGTCGAGCTTTAATTAGATTCCTGATTATATTCTATGACTATTTGTGTAACTGTTCAATTAGTAGTTTAATAGCACAGACAGAGATCTTAATGAGCTATTAGCATTGTGATGCTTCTAGATTGCTTTTTTTGTTATTGTTATTATTATGCTTTCATACAGGTCTTGCCCTTGGTGAAGCTCAATTATAGACTTCTCCCTTTATATAAGATGAAATGGAAGGCTCGATTCCTATCTTTTCCTCAGGGATGAGTATTCTCTTAGGTTACTTAGTTTTGTACATTTAAAGCTGGAAGGGACCTCAGAGGTTATCAAATCAAATCCTCTCATTTTACAGATAAGGAAACTGAGTCTGAGAGAAATTAATTGATTTCCTTAACGTCATACAGCAGACATTTGAAACCAGGTTTGGACTTCAAACCTGGTCTGCTTTAGCACCTTGTCTCTTCGGTGAGCTGTAAGACTTATTTCTATATGTCAAGATAAGTCAGCCAGCTAGTCAGCGAATATGATTTTAGAGAATCACAGAATCTTAGAACAAAGAGAGACTTTAGAAATCAGATAGACTAACACCAAATTGCTCATTTAACAAAGGAGGAAAATGAAGCCCAGAGAAATTAAGTGCTTTGTCCAAGGTCACACAGTAGAGATAGGGCTAGAACCTACGTGTCCTGACTTCCTGGTAGTAAAATAGTGAAAGATTTCAAAATTTCCGAACTGATGGATGTGATTGAACAGACATAGGGTTTTTTTTTTGTTTTGTTTTGCTTTATCAATGGAGACAAACATAAGAGCAGAGTTGAGCAATTAACTGGATAATTCAGCTTTTATGAACAGATAGTCTAGTTTGTTTAGGTTCCCCAAATCAACTTTTTCCTCAAAAGGTACAACTTGGAAGATATTAATTGAATGGATATTGTTTCGATATTCTAGCTCCCTTTGCCTTCTGAAGATGAATATGCTTAATTCCCATTTTAATGTAGAGAAGTATGGCTTAGTTAGGCTCTGCTGTAAGCAAACTGGTTATATGAAGATCCAGATTTATGTAAATGATAAATGGGGTGGGGCAGGGGGAGTGATTTCTTTTAAAAGAACTTTCTTAGGGTGGGGGAAAGGGAAGAGGGAGAGATAGAATTTGGAACTCAAAACTTTAAAAAAAGTTTAAAAATTTTAAATAAATTATTATAAATAATATAAATATACTATAACAAAATATAATAAAGGTATAATAAAATATATAATAAATATATTATATAAATATAATAATATAATAGATATATTATAAAATAAAATATTATTAAAAATAAAAAAGAACTTTGTGCTTCACAAAAAGGATTAACTGGAAGGTTCATTTAAGTCAACCAACCAGTGTTATTTTTACATTTTCTTAGGGGAGGGGAGGGGACAGGAAGTAGAAGTGTTGTGTTATGTGTTAATATCTTTGAGATGATTAAAAAGGAAGAGAAAATTAGTGTTTGAGCTAGTGAAAGTGACTGCTGGGACAAAACAATTATTCTATTATAAATTAATAATACGATTCACTTATGATGTGTTATTGAGTGCTTGAAGAATAGTTTGCACTCAAATGTTCTTTGCAGAACCCATTTATTGCCAAAGATAAATTTAAGGGTAGTGTCACACTTTGAAAAATGTTATTTTATTGGCTGTAATTTTTCACAGTACCTGTGGGAACTTTGTGACAGCCCAACACTGCAATTGTCCTTCATGTTGATATCCCTTTTTTTAGCTGAACTGTCCAGGGAATAGACTAAATGTGATTTATTTGTCCCTGGACCAGCAAAAAGGTTCTGGGCAGGTGAAAATGGATGATGAGCTGGTTGAAGAGAAATGGGAAATGAGTCCAGCAAGCTGACTTATTCAACGGAAACAAATAAGCAACTGGGAACCTTTTATCCATCTACGTTCCAAGTGCCTGGGACTCTGGATGGCTGGAGCCTTTTACATACATGCCTATCTATATGAGGAGTAGCAGAGTGGCCATTGCTTTAGACCTGGCTTTGTCTGGTTTCCTTTGGGAACCTGATATGCAGAACTATAGCAGCAGGAAGGGAAGGGCTAGTGCTATCTAGCTTACAAATGCAAGGACTCCCATATAGCTATCTTTCTGGAAGAACTTAGGAACCTAATCATCCACATGGGGAAATAAAAAAGGAAAGTGATTCTGGCTTTAGAAAATAGATGATAAGGATCAGAACTCAGCTCTCCTGAGTCCCAGGAGAGTGAGTGTTCTTTCATGCCAGAGGGATATGGTAGAACACACATTCTGATCCCACGGAATTCCAATGTCCCTTTAAAGTCCAACTCAAATACCACTACTCCATGATTCCTTTTCTAATCTCCCACATAGCTAATCACCTTTTCTCTGTAGGATCTCACATGATTCTTTGTTTGTACTTCTCAAATGTACTGATCACGCACAATTTTGTTTTATAATTATTTCTGTTTGTGTCTTCCAGAGTATGTTACAAGATGACAAGGAACTATCTCTTCTGGTGATTTTGTCTTTCCATGGCATCTAGCACAGGATTCTTCACATAGCAAATGCTTAGTAAATATTTGTTAAATCAGCTTGCCTAGGAGTAGGGAAAATGGATAACTTTGGCTTAACCAATAACCACCTAGCTGAGTGACTTTGTGCAAGTCATGCCCTTTGGAGGCTCTTTGGGCATAAATACATCCTTTCCAAAAGCTTAGGGGGTTGAACCAGTCTTCCATAGTCATTTGCAGCTTGAAGAGTCTATTACTCTGTAATCTTTTAACACGGAAAGGTAGAAATATGTAACTCCTGGGCTTATTGACATTAACTGGTACAAAGAAATAAAAATCATTTATGAAAATAAAGTTGTGCTTAGGGCTAGAAGTCAATATTGTAATGCAAGATATATTATAGGCAGAGACTCGCAATGAAAATGATAATGTAATATCGTCCAAAGAGTTCAGCAGGGACCCTCCACTTTTATTTGCCTACTGGTTAAAGGGCCAATTGTGTTATGGCACCAAGGGTTGCTGGCACTATTAATAGCCTATATGTGACCATTATGCCATTTTAGTGACATAATTTATTTGATATGGAGCTCAACATTGCATTTGGGTCTTATTCTTCTTTCCTTTTCCCTCTACATGCCAAAGTAGCCTTCCCTCACTTAGATCAAAGTCAACTGCAAATCATGTCATCGTCTCCCTGATGTCATGGTCCTCTTCGAAAACAAAGAACAGAAACAACGACATGCCTAAGTGCTTCCATCCTTTACAGTCAAGGTAAAGTTCTCTATTTTACCTGAAGCCTTCCCTGACCATCACAATCCATAACAGTTACACACCCATACTCCTCAGCGCACTCACTCCCACCCCAATAAACTCCTTTAGCATTTACTGCCTGTGCCATCCTTTGGGCATGAAGCATATACCTCTGGGGTATGGAAGTTGTTTTTCTTTTGTTCCTTGGATGGTCTGTCATTATATAGCATCACTGTTGTTTTATATCCTATTCTAAGCACAGGACACTCTTTTCTCTAACTTGGCAGTAAGTTCCTTGAGGCAGGGACAAACTATTGCATTTCCCCCCCCCCCACCCTTTTTTTTGGTCCTCTACAGTATAAGGTAGCTGTAACAGAAAGGCTGTGATTTGGATTCAAGAAACCTAGGCTTCAATCCCATCTCTGATACTTCCTGGCTGGGTCACCAATGTCAATCTACTTCACTTCTTTGGGGTTCTGCTCACTCATTTGTAAAAGAGGGATAATATTGAGACTTGCAATACCTGCACCATACTAATATGGTAAGAATTAAATGAGAGAACATGTATAAAGTACTTTGCAAATCTTACAGCGCTATGTAAATATCAATTATTATTGTAGGTGGACAACTGTCTTTTGATTGGCTTTTGATGGATTAAATCAGAAACTTCAGAAAATTCCAATAAGAAGATGGCGTTTTTAATGAGCCAGTCTTGTCTTTCATCTGTGTGTTTTACATAGTCTTGTAAATTGGATGCAAAGTCATTTATGATAATGATATGTCATGGATCACCAGCAGCTATGGGTAGGTGAAAAAAGACTAGAGAAACTATAGGGAACTGCTTGTTTTATACTGATAAGCTAATGGCCACTTTGTGTGATTTGTTGTGTTGACTGGCAATCTGATGAGACGTATAAAATAATCTCTCTCTCGTACATGCCACTCCCTAGAGTTGGCTCTAAACGCCTTCCAACTTCAGGTCTTTGATTCTAGGATTTCCTGCCTTTACACAGGCTGTCTCCCATTTCTGGTGACCTCCTCACTCCTGCATTTTGGAATCCTTATCTTCCTTCAAGGCATAGCTTCGGTGCTACCACCTACATGAAGCATCTTCTGATCTCTCCAGTCATGGGTGTTTTCAGTCCCTTGAAATTACTTGCATTACTTTGTGTTCAACTTATTTGCGCTACCCTCTCCTTCTTTTTTGATTTATACCACTGGTCCAGTGCAAAGAGTATTAGTCCTGAAATCAGAGGGCTTGGGTTCAGATCCTGCCTCTAATACTCACTGCTTCTATGACCTTGGACAAATTACTTTCCCTCCCTGGACCTCCAGTTGTCTCATTTATAAGGTGAGTGTCAGACTAGATATCCCATGAGGTCCTTTTGAGCTGTAGAGCTTTCTTTCCCCTTGCCCCTCCCCCTACCCTCAGCAGAAAAAAAGCTCTTTGAGCACATGAATGATTTCATTCTTGATGTTGTCCTGTCAGTGGTGCCTGGCATATAGTAGGTATTTAATGCTTGTCGAATTGGTTTAGAGCTTAACAGGACAGCAGTCTAAGATCTTCATTTTACAGATTAGAAAACTAAACCTCAAAGAGGTTAAATGAATTGCTCAAAGCCAGAGAATTAGTTAGTGGCAGAATTCAATTTGGAAGAGGCAGAATTAGACCCAGGTGTCCTGATTTGTCTTTGTCCTTTGTCTTTGTCCTCTTTCCATTTATATCAAATGGTCATACTTCCTCTCTCTCTCTCTCTCTCTCTCTCTCTCTCTCTCTGCCCCTCTCTCTCAAATAGGAATTTCTCCCCCTCAGCTACCACCAACCTTCATCAAAATGAGAAGAAAAATTACCCTTAAAAATGTAATCATGTTCTTCTGGGCAAATAGCATCCTCCAAATGTGCAAACAGCACACTCCAAACAAGGGGGCCATCCAGAGAACACAATGAGCTTGTAGAATTGTTTCGTTATGATGTTGTCAGCTTCCCACTAAATTGCTCCCATTACACTTTCTAATTACGTTAGAGTATTTTGATGGGGTGTCCTTCAGCAAATGCACCGCATCTATGAAGAGGGACGTAACTGCTTACCATATTTTTGCTGTAATGACCATCAAATTACATTTCCCCATAGCAACCATTTTTGTGTTGATCTTTGTCTCCAGAGTTGTCAAGCACCTGAATGGGGCCAAATTAATAGGTGGGCAAATTTCCAAAGCTACAGAGGTGGTGGGCTTACTTCCATCATTTTTAAAAGGGATTTTGCTTTTCCATAAAAGTCCTAGGCAGTGGCTCTATTGCTGAGGCTGTCTACCCAGGTTACTGGAGAAAATCCATAGGATTCAATTTGATTCAATTCAACAAGGGGCAAGGGATTTTGATAGGCACCAAGGGTACAATATCATAACAAAAATATACCATCACCACCACCACCACCAACAAAATCAAGTCAGTCCCTATTTTCAAGGAGTTTATTCCACTAAGAAAACCTAGAATTCAACTTCATCCCCCCTTCAAAATCTATCGTATGTCCCTTGTTATTCAGTGTCCTACAATATGATTTTTTAAAAACCTTTTCTAACAGATGTTCTGGGATCGCGCAGAATGAAGTTGAGTCATGTTCTTATTACCAATAGCCAAAGATCCTTTACTTCTAGAGTCGTTTAGGTACTCTGTTAAACACTGAGAATGCCTACTCACAACCCTAAAACGCAATAGTCTCAGGTTTAACTTTCTATCAAGGCAATCAGCTGTTACTTTCCCTTAAAAGTCTCTGAAAAGAGGATGAGGCAGTATGGTATGGCATGATATGGTATGATATGGTATGGTACAGTACGATGTGGTATGGTATGGTATGGTATGGTATGGTATGGTACGGTAAGGTACGGTACGGTACGGTATGGCACGGCACGGTACGGTACGGTACGGTAAGGTACGGTACGGTACGGTATGGTATGGTACGGTATGGTATGGTATTGTATGGTATGGCATGGTATGGTATGGTATGGTATGGCATGTTATGGTATGGTACAGTATGGCATAGTATAGTATAGTATGGTACTATATGGTACCGTAGAGGTTCTCAAACTTTTTGTTCTCAAGACCACCTTTATATTCAAAATATTGAGGACACCCACCCCAAGAGCCTTTTTATGTGTTATACCTATTGATATTTTAATATTAGAAATTAAAACATCACAGCATTATTATGAAAATAATTTTGACCTCATGAACTCCTAAATATATATCAGGGACACCCTTGGGATTCTGGGACTCCACTTTGAGAACCATTAGTACAATGGAAAGAACTTCAGATTTGGAATCAGAGGTCTAAGGCTCAAATCCTAACTGCTTCCTGTGAGATCTTGGACAAAGCACTTCAGCCGCTTCCTCATATGTAAAATGAGAGGGTTGGATGAGATGATCGATTAATTACCATTTTAAATTGAAAACCACAGTTAGAAATCCTCTGCCACTGAGTGCAGAGGTAGAGTTATGCCCTGACAGGATACCATGTTAAGGTGGCTCACTCAGGAGTGAGAGAACACTGGAATAGGCATGGAGCTGGGACTAGAGTGGTTTGGACTGCATGCACATGGTCACATAGGTCTGGAAGAGTTTGTTCAGGCACTGGTGGGTAGGAGATGCTAGGCCAAGAAGAGCTTAACAATCCGTTCTGTAACACATGCTCACTGTGGATCAAATTCTGAAAAAGAATAAAAAGCGAACGAAATAACAACCCACGTGGGAACATAAGTGTTTGGAGGCCAAATGATACAAGTCCACGTAAGTGGATTTTGGTGTGTACCTTGTTAAAGTTTTGACTCTAGCTCATCAGAACAATATGTTCTAAATAACTGGCCTACATCAAGCCACAGCTCTGGCAAGCAGCAGTTGTGATTTTCTCCACAATACCTGGCTGAGAGGATCAGAAATCTGGATCTAGATGAAGCATTAACTGCTTTAAGAACATGACTGGCCTCAAGAGACTATTGCCATACCAATGACAAAATACCATTCGCTAAGGAAATAACACCAAGACAGTTTTTCAGGACTCTGACTCTTCCTACCCAGTTACAGTCATGCAACCAAAAGGGGTAAGAAAAGGGATGGATACAATTTGTAATTATTATTATCATTTATAAATTCTATGTGGCCTTTCTGCTGAAACAGAGCTGTTTTTCCTTAAAAGGATCCATCTAATTTATTTTCTCCAAGCTGACCAATGAGATCAGCTTCCTTAACCCATAACATTCTCCCAATGTAACTAGTAATACTACGAAGGCGCATCCCTATAGCAGAAAGGCAGCCTGATGATATGGAAAGTCTAGGGATCAGGAGGGCTGAGTTCTGGAGGCAGTGCACAGTAGCAGAAAGACCACTGGCTCTGGTAATGAAAGAACATGCATTCAGATCCCAAATTCTGCCAGTTATCCTTAGACCTCTCGATGCCTCCTTTTCCTTGATAAAAGTTAGGAAGTGAGAGAGTTGGGCTAGACATTCTCTATGACCCTTTGAACTCCCTCTATTGGGTCCAAATCCCAGTTCTGTAACAGTCATAATGTCACAGATTTAGGACTGGAAGGGTTCTTAGAGGTCATAGATTTCATACCCTTATTTTAGTGATCAGGAACCTAAAGTTTAGAGATTTAAGTTAAATTCAAAGGACTTGCTCATGGTCATAATAAGTATGACAAGTGGGATTTTAATGCAAGTCTTCCTGGCTCCAGTTCCAGCATGCTATCCACTAGACCACAATGGCTCCATCCATGATGCCTTACTATAATATTAATTAACTACGAGACAGTGGACAAGTCATTTAAGGTCTAGATATCCCCGTTTTCTTATCTATCAGATACATACTCACCCTACCTACCTCAGAAGGAATGAAATAAACACATATAACTAATGAAATAAAAGTGAAATCACAAAATCATATAGATGAAAGGTGATTGTTATCTTTCTAAAAGTTGTAATCTCAGCTAACCCTATAGTCCCAAACATGATATTAGATATCCTGTTAAGGGATAATAGATAGAGTAACTGGCTTGGAGTCAGGAAGACTCATCTTCCCGAGTTCAAATCTGGCCTTAGACACTTATTAGCTTTGCGTCCCTGAGAAAGTCAGTTAACTCTGTTTGCCCCAGTTTCCTCATCTATAAAATGAGGTGGAGAAGAAAATGGCAAACCACTCCTGGGTCTTTGCCAAGAAAACCCCAAATGGGGTCATAAAGAGTCAAATGTGACTGAAAGTGACTGCACAACAAACAACAATTGAGGGACAAAGATTCTATGAAAGCACAATCGACAGCATGAATGATCTATTCTCTATCATGGCACTTCAGAATAAAGGATCCATTCCTCATGGAACATGAAAGGTTGTAGAGCAGTTTAGCTATCTAAAGGGCAATCTAGGAAAAGTGTCAATGACCAAAGGAGGCCGTGGCAAAAAGTTGTTTCAATAGTCTGAATTACTGGTACACTGGAAGAGTTCTTACCTGGCACCTGGAGGGCCCAACTAAACAATTGTGTTTGTCTTTGTTTTGGGGGCAGTGGAGTAAGAATACTGGTTTTGGAGTCAAGATACCTGGGCATGAGTCCTGAAATTGATATTTAATAGCTGTGTGATCCTGGAAAAGTCATTTAGACTCTCCCAGACTCAGTTTCCTCATCTGTAAAAGGGGGATGATAATACTTATGCTGCCTATCTCATATAGTTGTCATCAGGAAAATATTTTGAAAAACTTAAACACTGTATGCACATGAATTGGTATTCCTATTCATCTTTGCTTTGATTCCAAATCAACATCTGACCTTAGGTAGGTTACTTTAGCTTCCCACTTCCTTTGGGCTCCATTCCCCCACCCAAATAAAATTGGTAGTTTAGACTAGAAAACATCTGAGGCCTCTTTCGGTGCTAGAATCCTATAAACATTTTAATCTATAGATAGCTCCATGGCTGCAGAACTGGACTTAATGATGGCATCAGTGTGGGAACCTTCTCCATAAAGGCAGATCATCTATAAACTATAGTCTGAGGCTCTACTACTTTAGAGAGTGGCCAGAGATTCCAAAAAGTGAAGTGACTAGCTCATACTCAATGAGTTAACAAGCATTAGAGGCAAAATATGAACCCAGGTCTAAGTCTAAATTCAGCACTCTATGTACTGTGCCAGGCAGCCTCTCTCCCTGAATCTGTTGAAGAGAAAAAGAGCTATCAACAGAATTTGTTGGTTAATGGATCTATCCATCTATCTACCTATCTATCCATCCATCCATCCATCTATCTATCATCTATCCATCCATCAATCCATCCTCATCTATTTAGATATATATGCAGTATAAACATATATTTATATATGCAAATATATATGCATATGTACACAAAAGTGTACATATGCACATATGTATATATATGTGTATATGTGTATTATATATATGTGTGTGTGTGTGTATGCATGCTGATTAGAGGTAAAAAAGCATAGTAGATAGAGGCTTGACTTCAAGTTCAGGCTGACCTGGGTTTAACTCCCACCTCTGACAGACACAGGCTATGAGCCCCAAGACAAGTCACTTTAACCTCTTGGCACCTTGGGCAACTCTTTAAGACAATATATTGCAACTCTTCATTAGCAGAGGGATTACTTACCCCAATAAAATCAGAGGTATGGATTGCAATTCACATGCACACAACATGAGGGGTGGCAGTGTGGCATAGGGCATAGTGGATAGCAGACTGACTTGGGAGTTAGGGAGATCTAGGTTCAAATCTAGCCTCTGACTGTGCTGGCTACATGACTCTGTAGCCATCTCTCAGTACTCCTTGTCATCTCTCTCTTAGACTAAGTTATACAGCGTCTGCAGACCTGCATCCACAGAGGGAGTTTTTTCTACACAATAAAATCACAGGTCTGGAAGAGAGAGAGAGAGAGAGAGAGAGATAGGGAGGAGTGGAAGGTAATATATATATAGAAAGCTAGTCTAGGTCTCAGAAAAATCTGGGTTCAAGTGTGATACATACTAGCTATGTGGCCATGGGAAAGTCACTTAACTTTTTAGTGCCCCTGGCAAAGTTTTAAAACTCAAAGTCTAGGCTATATTGGTATAGAGTTTCTTGTCACTGGAAGTTTCCTGCAGCAAAGAAATCACAGGTCTGGACCAAAAATATGCAAACACATATGCATAGACACAAAGATTTATGGATTCAATACTCAAAGAAAAGTCTTGGTTCTTACTCGTGCCTCCCCTGCCACCCCAAATACCTCTGTAACTCTGTCTGACTTCCTCATTATACTAGTATGTCTTGTAACATCTCTTGGCAATGTTCCAGGAGGAAGCATCAACTTCTCTTAAGAGGCCACGAGAACTTGGTGTTACAGATAAAACTTTATGGTCTGACATAAAAGGAACAGATTATTTCCACTTGGATGATCCATAAAGCACAGCCATACTGCCCTGGTGTGTTAATACAGTATGGCAGCTTTAATAGCACCCACAGAGTATCTTAGAGGAAGGACATAACTGCAATGGCAACCTTTTATGACTAACTAAAGTATAATGAAAGAAAATTAATTAATTCAACACTACAATAATTGTAAGGGCTTAAAAAAAACATACCTCACCATTGAAGGTATTGTATTTCTAAGCTGGTCTAGAATATAAAGCACCTTCCACTGAATAACTCGCACCTCCAATTAGCAGCATTAGCTCTGTTAAATTGGGATACAAGTACAGAGACCCATGTGCTGCTTTTAAACATCCCCACATAGTGCATTCTGAGGGCAAACTGCAAGTTCTTGGCCTATTACTGACAGATGCAAATACCGAGAATCTGTGCTTGCATAATAAAATACAAAAATCAGGCTGAATGCAAATTGGCCTGTTTATTCCTTGCAGTATTCAGAGGAATCACTCTATTTGCAGATTAATTTTGCGTGGCTACCCCCAATACAAATAAGTGAATATTCAACTTCAATATTAACTTCACCTAGTCTTGAAGAAAAAAATTACAACTACAATTAAATAACTATCTATCTATCATTT
The DNA here is from genome assembly GCF_011100635.1 of Trichosurus vulpecula. Lineage (NCBI taxonomy): Eukaryota > Metazoa > Chordata > Mammalia > Diprotodontia > Phalangeridae > Trichosurus > Trichosurus vulpecula. The sequence continues at coordinate 144,748,607 of NC_050580.1, forward strand.
GTTTATTTAAACTGAAGCTATCTTATATATAGGATTGTCACTAGGACAGCAAGGTGATATAATGGATAAAGTGCCAGGCCCAGAATCAGGAAAACTCATTTTCCTGAGTTCAAATCTGGTCTCAGACACTTGCTAGCTGGGTGACCCTGGACAAGCCACTTAAGCCTGTTTGCCTCAGTTTTCTCATCTGTAAAATGAACTGGAGAAGGAAATGGCAAACCGCTCCAATATCTTTGCCAAGAAAACCCCAAAAGGGGTCATGAAGAGTCGGATATAACCGAAAAAGGACCAAACAACAACAGCGGCATTGTCATTCCTTGGCAAACATCCAACTATATTTGTAAAAATCTCATTTCTGCGGCTTATGCTAATGAAATATGGGCTCAAGAGAGGGATTGCAGATTCAGAGCTGTAAGGGACCGCAGAGGTCTTATAGTTCAGCCCCTTTATTTTACAATAAGAAAACTGGAGTTCGGAAGTGTGACTTCCCCAAGGTCACCAGAGTAGTAAGTGACAAAGTCAGGTGTTGAACTACGTCCTGTTACTCCAGATCTAGCACTTGCCAAGGTATATCACGTGTGCACTTGGACTATTCAATGTTACGGGCCCATGCATGGCCAGTCAGTCTTTTTCTACAAACAGATCATAAGTAAGCAAGAAATTCTATCTTGGTGATTTTTTTTCCTAGGTAAAGCGTTTTAAATATTAGTTCTATCTCTTGAAGGGCTGTTTCAGTGAATCACAGTGACTCCTGTGGTCTAAGTATGATAGCAAATACACACCCCATTTCTGTACTGTGGCAGAATTGGATGTGACTGAAGGGAGCAGTCTTCATGGATTCTGGGTTTGTCCCATAAGCAGTGGGGCCCAGGCACTCAGCTGTATGGAATGGCTGCTGTAAATTGGCGCCAAACTTCTTGGTACAATTTCATTCTTCTGTATTCATATAGATACAGTAGTAAAATATTTAACTTTCTTCAAGGCTCAACTCATTTACTACCTACAATGGGAAGCCTTTCCTGATTCCCCCAATTGTTTGTGCTTTCTCCCTCCTCATATTATACTGCATTTATTTAACTGTTTAAGTGTTAATAATAATGAGTACTACAGAAAAAGAGTGCTATATGCAGAATCAGAAGTTGCTGTTCAGTTGTTTTCAGTCACGTCTGACTCTTCATGACCCCATTTGGAGTTTTCTTGGCAAAGATTCTGGAGAGGTTTGTCATTTCCTTCTCCACCTCATTTTACAGATGAGGAAACTGAGGCAAATTGGATTAAGTGACTTGCCCAAGGTCACACAACTATTAAGTGTCTGAGGCCAGATTTGAACTCAGGAAGATGAGTCTGAATCTTCCTGACTCCAGGCCAGGCACTATACCCACTGTGCCACCTAGCTGCCCCAATCAGAAAACTTGGGCTTAAATCTCATTTTTGACACATACCTGTGCTACCCCGGGAAAGCCCCTTACGTCCTTTGGACCTCAGTTTCAGGTTGGTCCACATGGCCCCTGAGATTCCTTCTAATTACAGTTTGGTGAGCCTATGGATGGAGGTATATAGTACTTTGAGATTTGCAAAAGTCTACATACATTATCTCATTTGAGCCTGATGACAACCTGGCAAGGTAGGCACTACAGTTATTATTATCTTCACTACAGATGGAGAAACTGAAGCTAAGGTGATTAATTTATAGCAAGTGCCAGAAATGGGATTTGAACTCAGGTCCTCCTGATTCTAAGATGAATATTCTGGCTACCATATTATCTCCTCAGAAGAATATAATTTTGTCTTTGTATTTCTAGGGTCTAGCACATTTTCTTGCACCTAATAGGATCTTAATAAATGCTTGGTGAATAATATCCAGAAGAAGAATACACCCTGAAACAATGGGCCAAGGTGGGTAGGAAAACCGAACTTTCCATTCCACTTATGAAACAAAGTTGTTAATAGATTCAGTGTGGACCAGAAGCATTTAGTAACGGTAAATGCTTTGGCCTCTTCCTTGTAAAAGTATACTACAATGGACCACCCAATAATTCCTCTGAAATATTACTGTTCGTGGTAACTACTTTCAACCTCTTGCTTGATTCACGTTAGAAGCAAGTTAAAAAAAAACAAAAAAAACAAAACCTCCTCTGAAGACCTCAGCTTTCCAACATACTCAGTTTTTGCATCTGGGTGGGGGAACAGGGCTGCAGGAGCCCCAAATTTTAAGCTTATGCTGTCACACCCTTTGGAAAACCCACATTTTTCTCCTAAATAAAGAAAATCAAGTAACAACAGAATAACATCTCTCGCAAAGATCCAACAGCCCTAAAGAACTTGGAACTAATTAATTGTGAATGCAGCCACTGGTGTGCTGGGAATTCATTTTCATAGCCTTCAGGAGGGTCCAATAAAGACACCCTTTCTGAATGTTGCCCTGCTGGATTCTCTTTGCAGATTTTGCCCAACGAGGAGAGTTCCATGACAACAGGACAGCATCACACTTCCTGGATCTTACAGAATTATGCTTTTGACAAACGGCTTTCCATGCTTGAGACATCTGTGTCGCATAGGGCTGTAATTTACTTTTAACGCCCCTGGCCAAAGAAAATGTTCTTTTTGGAAGTACTGGGCATTGTTGCAATGGGGCCCATACTCACATTCCCTTCCTGCAAAACCATGTCATCAAATCTGCCTCCACTGCCACTGAAAACAGGAAACATCCAAATGTGTTTTTCTGTAATAATACTGATGAAAATGGGTTGAAACCTTCAAAACTATCCTGATGTCATTTTCTGAGACCACTTAGGACTCCCCCTGGTTGAACGCAAGTTTCTTGAGGGCAGAGACTGTCTCATTTCAGAATTAGCACCCTCAGTGCCTTGTAGCACATAATAGATAAGCTTGTGGATTAAGCATTCTTTTCCCTGAAGCGTTTCCCAAATCCCAATTCTAGTTTGCATTCATATAGTAATTCACAGTTTAAAATAAAGTGCTTTCCTCACAACCAGTCTTTGACATTGCAAGTACAAGTATAGTCTCAACTTTATGGATGAAGACACAGAAGCTTAGAGAAGGTGTTTGCTGGCACCTGCATGGCCAATAAGTGTCAGAGCCAGGACTCAATTCTGGGTGTTTGTTTTTTAAATTCCTGCTCTGGTGGTCTTCCAATCATTACCTCCCATTGTTTCTTATGACCCTACCAGACTCTGATGTCTGTGCCTTTCCCACCTTGTAAGTACTAAGTATTGCTTTGGGAGGCCTAGTGGTATGCATAGTGGGCCAGACTTATGTCAGAGACAGAACAACTAGCTGACTGATTTAATTTTTCACTCGTCAGTCAGCTGTTTTGTTATCATGTTGACATCGTCTCAAGCTATACCTTTCTGCAGTGCCTACCTAGGACTCTGCATATGGTGGGTGTTTTTCACAGGAGGAAGTATGACATAGTGGAGAGAGGCCCATCCCTGAAGTAAGGAAGACCTAGGTTGAAACACCACATCAGGCATTCACTTAAGCTCTCTAAATGTAGCTAATATCAGCTTAACTCACAGGGTTGTTATGAGTATAATGAGATAATTAATGTAAAGGCCTTTGCAAAACTTAAGTTTTGCCAAAACATGAGTTAATATCATTATTGCTATTGCAATTAGCTGGCTTTTATTAAAAAGCTATGATTTCCTCCCCATTCAGAAAACCTAAAAAAAAAAAAAAGTCAGGTTACCTGGAAAATCCTGCGAGGGTCTTAAATGAATGGACCAAAAACACACTCCAAAGATCTAATCCGAGGCAGCATCTCAAAATTCAGTAACAATTCAAGTTCTTATTCACTTTGGTTCCTGGAGCTTGCCTCCTTCAGACACTCAAGCTCTTTCCCCCCATGGATAGCAAAATAAATACATCAAATGTAACTATAGAAGCAATAGTAGGAAGATTTCACTTTTATGCTACTGAATTATGTCTGAATATGCCCATGATTTCTTCTCTTTTAAGATAATGGTAAAATTGCCTAAATCATATTCAAGTGGCACTCCAATAAGACCTGATTTGGTTTCATTTCTATTCATGACAAACTAAACGCGGAAAATGCCCTACTTGTCACAGGCTAACTATGGTAAGGGAACTTGAAAAACTATTCCACTGAAGTGAGTTTGTGCTTCTAAAGAAACAAGTGTCGAGACCAAATTAAATTAATAGAATTTTCCAATGTTAAGGAGGACAGAGTGACTTTCTCTTTGGCAGCAATCAATCTCTTGGGAAGCTGCAAGAGCTAATGATTTGGTAATACCCTTTTGGATCCTTGGCCTAACCCTGTGAGAAGGAAAAACCTAGATTTAGAAACTGAAATGCAAGAAATTTCCTTAGTCCAGGCTTTCTCACTTCCCTTTCTAAGACAGGTGTGCCCATTTACTTCCACACTGCAGGTTCAGGCCCTCCCAAACTCTAAGGCCGTTCAGGGCCTTGAGCAGTGAGGCGAGAAGGACTCCCCCTTGGTGCTGCAAAGTTTATTGTGACTGCTCCTCAGTCTCCTTTCCTAGATTCTGCTCTTGAATTACCCAGATCCTTTGGCCTGTGCTCCTGACCCTGCACTGCCCAGAACCTCTGGCTAAGGTTCCTGAGCTTTTGTTTCTCAAAATCCTAGAGTGACCCATTCATGACTGCCGCTCTGCCTTCCCAGATTCAGGATCTCTTGAGTCCACTGAGATGCATGGCCATTTGTTCACTTCCCATCTCCTGAACTTTCTGGATTTGCCCTATGTGCCCTGTTGACCTGAGGGCTGCCCTAGTACTTTTTTGTAGGATTTCTAGGCTGAGAACTCCTATCGATTCTATTTTTCTCACTCAGGGATCTGAGCAGCAGAGGCTGGGAATTCATCTGTGCTATAGGAAGGGAGCCCATGGATGCTGCTTAGAAAGCAAAGTCTTTTGGAAAACAGAAAATATATAATTATCAAACGTTAAAAAATGAGAATAGAGGATAAGCATATAGCACCTACTGTGTGCCAGGTATTGCACTAAATGCTTTATAGATATTGTCTCATTGGACCCTCGTCACCCCATGGGGTAGATGCTATTATTAGACCCTTTTTACGGCTGAACCAACCTTGGCAAACAGAGGCTAAATGACTTGCCCAGGGGCATACAGCTACCAAGGCAACCTACTAGACTTATTTGAAGCTGGATTTGAACTCAGTTCTTCCTGACTCTCGTCCCAGCACTCCATCTACTATGTCACCTAGCTGATGAGAGGTAGTTTGACATGGAGACTGACTACAGTACTGGCTTTTGAGTCAAGAAGGCATGGGTTGTTTAAGCCCAACTTCTGTCATATGTTGGCCTTGTGGCCCTTCCTAAGTCATTTAACTTCTCAGGGTTCCAGACAATAAAGATTTTTGTTTTGGAGGCAATTGGGGTTAAGTGACTTGCCCAGGGTCATGCAGCTGGTACATGTCTGAGGTCAGATTTGAACTCTGATCCTCCTCATTCCAAAGCCTGTCACTCTATCCACTATGCCACCTGACTGCCCTGTTTTATCTTGGAGGCAGAGACAATTAGGACTGTAAGCTACGCTGGGTTAGACCTGCTCACTGGAAGCTCCCAGTACCAATGAGATCGAAGATCTAACAACAACAAACAACAAAAAGTGATGTGAAAAGCATCCCCTCAACTACAGAAGGCTAGGGACTGGGCCTATGATTTCATTGATACAGGGCACCTCTGTACGATCAATTGAAGAGGCTACTCTTTCAATGCAAGTTGCCATTTTCACTTAGTGTTCTAGTTGCCCAGATAACTAAGAAATGACTTGTCCAGGGTCACACAATTAATACATATCAGCATCTTGGACGCAGGTCTTCTCAGCTCCATGGACAGCTTTCATTCCAAGGCCACCATACCCTGATAGGACAACCTGATAGAAATATGAAAGAACTACCTAATGAAGTTAGATATCCAAGTAGATAGGGGGATTTTTAAAAATTCAATTCCAGGCCATATTTTCGTTATTAAAATGGTTAATTGAATCTGGAACATACCATAGTAATGAGGGCTAAGGGAGAAGGATTAGAAATAAGAAAAGTAGAAGGCATTCCAGGACCTTCCTGTCAATATCCCAGAGCTTTAGTAGCATTGAAAACTATGTGCTGATCTGCTCACATGCTGTAAGTAAGCTCCCAGAGGCCAGGGACCACTTTCTGTTTTATCTTGGCATCCCCAGAGGCCAGCACCATGCTTTGCACATGGTAGGCACTAGTTAAGGAATCATGGTTTAATGGGATTAGATATCTGAATCAATAATTTTCATTTTCACTAGTAATCATCAGATCTAGGGCACAGTGATAAACCTTCCATCTTTTCTTGCAGTTTCTCAATAATCTTTTAAAAACAGATCTCCAAAGTCAACCACAGATGTTGTATCATTGTCTTAATTTTAAAGGTATTGGAATTAGGGCAGAGATGGGTTAAGTTATGGACCTGTTCCATTTCATGACAACTAGACGTGAAAATCCAGAAACACCAAAAAAAAAAAACCGATGGAATAATTATTCACGTTAAAAATGATTCTTTGCTTCACCAAAGGGTTTTTTTTTACCACAGGTTCATGTTATACAGGGTTACTACTCTAGTACATTTAAAATGTGATTCAATTTACACAAATTCAATTTATATGCAACCTTTCAGCAACACAGCTAAAGTCAGGCACACAGCTGGGCTCGAAACAATAAAGGGAACTGACATTAAAAATCAGAAATCCATGCTTCCTGCACATTTTCTGACATAATTCATTTAATTGGGTGAAACAGCCTCATGTGATGTGGTACAGTTCTATGCCATTATTTAGAAAATAAGGATACGGTTAAGCTATCAGCCTAGAGATTATAGCTGAGGCTCAAAGGCCTTTTCAGAACACAAAATGGCCACCGTACCACCCTTATCCCATTTTTAATAATTCTCCCAGGCTCCTTTCACCATGAAAAGAGGAAAGTATTAGAAAACAGAGTGACTGTTTTTGGGAACAATAGCTGTATTAAAAATTATACTCCAGATGGAAAGGGCACTTTGAAATGGAAAAACACCTCAAACCAGGGGGCCGTTTACCAAAACAGAGGTAACATTTTATCCATTTGGAAAGCATTTTCCTGTATCCGCCTACCGCCATTCACTACAGAGATGATAAAAAGGAAAGATGATAAATCTATTTATGAAAAAAAATCCTACTCAATAATTCATTACCCTCTTGGATCACAAAATACAATTCAATGAAATAAATAAATAAAATTTTGCTTTTGCAGCCCAACTTATCCTGAACAGAAAGCCTGAAGACTTAAATCTTGTCTCTTGGCTCAAAATATTGCCCTCTTGTGCACATGTATCAGAGCTGTTTAGAGTCCCATTACAGCCAATACATAGGTGATATACTGATCTCCTTCAGCCCTCTATTTTCCTAACTGCATTTAGCATCAGCCATTAGTAAGTACATCCTTTATCTCCCTTACATAATCTAAATCATGCTAGGAGGTGCACATCATTTTACTTTTCACAAACCACATTTCAGTTAGAAGTCATAGCTGTTGTTTAAAAAAAAATTTTGTTGGTTTTTTTTCCAGATTTGTCTATAGGATCACAGAATATTGTTCCATCTACCTGGGCCTCAATTTACTTATCTGTGAATTGAGGGTATGAGACTAGATGACTTACAGTTTCTTCCAGTTCTAAGGCTAAGATTCCATAACGGAGGCATAAATTTGGAACTGGAAGGCACTTTAGAGGTAATCTATTACAACTTCTTCATTTTGCCCATGGGGAAACCGAGACTCCAAGAGTGACCCCAAGATCTCAAAGTGACTTACTCAAGGTGGCAGAGCCAGGAGTTAGACCCAGATCCTCTGACTCCAAATACAGATCCCTTTCCACTAAACCAAAGTTTCTAATGTTAGAGCTAGAAACGACCTTAGATGGTATCATATAGACCAAGGTCCTCATTGTAAAGATGAGCATTCTGAAGGCCAGAAAGAGTACGAGCCTTACTTAAGGCTACTCAGCCAGTTAGCGGGAGAGCTGGGACTAGCTCCTGGGTCTCCCAACTCTGTCTATGAAAATAATCTTTAAAACTGAATGGCTTTGAGGAAAACTAATATAGGTTGAGGGTGAACAAGGGGTCTGTATTATAAACAGAGCTGCTATAGGCTCAACCTATGAAATAACTTGAGTGGGAAGCTCATTCTGTATCCATCAGAGAGTTAGAAAAAATAAATTTATAATGTATTGGAAATAACAGAATTCCCTTTAATCTTTATCATGCAGCTTTTTTCGGTGCCTAAAAAAGTTTACTTTTCCAACATATTTCTTTTATGTGAGTTTTTTCCTTTTACTGGTAAAAAAAAAACAAAAAAAACAAAACATAACCCAAAAGATAAAGCAACAGTGCTTGCCACAAATAAGCAGGCTCAGGTGGTCAAACATTGGCAGAGGCCCGAAGGATCAGAGGCGTTGTGGTGGATGAGGAGGAGGGTGCCTTTTTCAGTTGGATACAAGTCTGTGGCTTACAAATGGAACAAAAGAGCTATACTGGGGTGCTCAAAATAGAACGGAAAAAAGTATCCAAAAGTGAGAGAGAAAAATTGACAGAGAGGACATGAGAAGCTTGCTTGGGAAGCAATCTAAAGAGACCAAAGTTAGCCTAATCCACCCAAACCTAGTTCTTGCACCCTCTGTATGTCAATTAATGCTTTGTAACTTTCATTCCTCTCTCCTCCCCTCTCCTTCTCTCTTTGCCACTTTGAGAAACCAACCTTTCAAATATCTTTTTCCTAAATAGATGTCTGTGTCAGTCGAATAGAAAACAGAGCAGTGCATGCAGTTTATTCTATGTGCTTCACAGAATACATCATATTGCCATCTGCCCAGAACTTAAATTCTTAGGGATTTGCCAGAGATTCAAATAAATTAAATGGTGTGTGCCGGTCACACGGGGAAATGTTGGAGGAAGCATCTGAACTAAGGTATTTCTGACTATTCTTACACTCTCCAAGATGTTAGGCTGCCTCTCATGGTAGGGTGTTAAAACCATAGAGACTTATCACAGGAAGGTACAGGCATAGAAGTGGTAAGGTTGTATTTAGAGTGGGTGGTGGTGTTGATCACCTTCAAAGTCTGACTTCAGGGAAATGAAAATGGTCTCTTGCATAAGACTTTCTGTATCGCACCCCACTGATACAACACGGAAAGAGCGGGTTTTGGAGTCTGAAGACCTCATTTCCAGTCCTTGCTCCACCACTTCGTAAATCAGAATACCAGATTTTTCATGTATAAAACTGGGGATGATAATAATGAGTTGACATTTGTATAGTCTATAAGATTTACAGGAGGCTTCCCCACATTTTACTTGTGTTATCAATTTCATAAGGTTATTCTGAGTTAAGGTAAATCTTAAAGCACAAGATAGATGTGAAGTATTACTATTATTCTATTGCACCTGTTTGCGGAAATTTACACCTGAGGACAAAGCTTTTTACTCTTTACTCAGAGCTTTAAATGTAAATATCTCCAGAGGACTAAGAGGTAAATGTAGTATGTACTATTAGAGATTGCCTCTAGTCTGCTCTCTAGGGATCTGAAAATTCTCTTTCATGAAAACGAATCAGAAAAAGGACAGAATCATAAGTAGGATTTTTGGAACTCGGGGTAAGCATCACAAAAAACTAATAGCATGAAAGACACTGTTAAACTGACCCCATGACACAGAGGTTGCTTGGCTTGGAGAGCAACTCACCTACGCAAGGAAGCAGGCCACCACCTGGTAGTTTCCTGTTTCAACTAATTACTGTGGCTAATGAGGTGCTAAGCACAGTAGTTTTTAGGCTGTTGGAATATAAATTCTGTCAGTGCCCTCTAAATTTTGATGCCCTAGGGCACAGCCCAGGTCTTCCTGACCTAGTTATGGCTCTGTTAAAGGACACAACCCTCCTTTTTTTGTTAATAACAACTTTTCTTTCTATTAAAAATTGACAGACTGTATTTTTTTTTGGAAGGAAGTACAAAAAAAGAGAATGAGAAGGAGCCATGAGGCCCTGTGAGTTGTTAGGCAGGGAATATGAGGAAGAGAAATTAGAAATTAGCAAATGATCTAATGAGAGAAAGTGTGGGGTTGGTTAAGATGGAAATAAGATAGAATCAGTTTGTTGGGGTTAGTTCACTGAATTCTTTAATTAATCTCCCTGCCCCTAAGGCCTCTAAAGGCTCAGGCAGCACCTGGGACTCAAAGGCTATTTCCTGCCTCATCACTACCCACAGACAAGTGAGGGAACATTCCAAATCAGGAGCCAAATTCTGAGCCTGGGTGGTTCTTGTGGAACCTTTCCTTATACTCGATTACTTATGTTAAACTCCTTATAGAATACTCCTGCCAAAGGCCAGCCCAGTTGGAACCATCAAGTTAGGCTCATCCTGCATGAGAAGTATTTCAACCCATTAGCTCAGGCACTATTTATGACTCTGATCTTCATTGGAGGTGGGCATGTATGTCAGCAAAAAAAAGGCAACTTTCTCACATATACAATTAGTCAGGATGATGAAAGGAAAAATGACTTATAAAGCAAAGCTTTTGTAGCTACTAAAATTACCATGTCCTCATCCCACTTGCACAGGGAACATATTTTATAGCTAAGACTCCCTTCTAGACAACCAGGTCTGTTTCTAAAATAGTTTGGCATACCTGCTAAGTGTTTGTGGCATAGACTTGGAAGGCAATGGAGAACTTATTAAAATCCCTACCATTTCCAAAGACACATCACCAAGCTAGATGCTCTGCCACCACACTCCAACATACAATCTGCTATAAAAACAGGTTTTGTGCCCGAGTCTCTTGCCCTCCTGGACGATGAGATAGCCTTCTTCCCTATTTCTTATTGCGGCTCAAAGTGATCTGTGCTAGGTTGGGCTGTCACAAAAGAGAACTAAAGCAGGCTGGAAGAAAGCTATCAGTAAGATGCTGTCCTTTGCGGAGGCTCACAGAAAGCTGGAATTAGAAGAAAGACTTGAAACGCCTTTCTGACTTCTGTGATCTTCTGACAGAGATGTAAAGCATCTCAGATTCGAAACCCCTAATGGTCTGAAGGAATTTGTCCAGTTGTGAAGACCACCCCTTATTCTTCTTCTCACAGTCATGTTGTCTTAAGCACACAGGCCTGTTATGGGATAAGAAGGGACAATGCAGGAGTTTTCTTTCTTTCTTTCTTTCTTTCTTTCTTTCTTTCTTTCTTTCTTTCTTTCTCTCTCTCTCTCTCTCTCTCTCTCTCTCTCTCTCTCTCTCTCTCTCTCTCTCTATCTCTATCTCTCCCTTTCTTCCTTCTTTCCTTTCTTTTTCTTTTTCCCAAGGTGTCATATCAGCAAAGGTTATTATTAGGGTTTAATGGAGGAGGTTCCTCTGCCTAGAAGGCTTCTGTAATTCAAGCAAAAGGAGAATCAGGAAGAAAGAAAGAGAATGTTAGAAGGATGCAGATGGTGGCTAAGGAATGTGAAAGAAGAGAAAAAAGAGGAAAGAAAATACTCACACAATTCTGGTGCCTAAATAGTGGTCAACATTAGAGAGCTCTGGCTCTTTCTTACCTCTACATTTATTTGTGTAGGCGTTTTAAGGGCCAGGGCCAAGGCCAGGGCAGGGCAGAACAGGAGAGGGAGACGGAAAAATAGTCCTTTTCTGGGTTGTGAGGTGGCATGGAGATGAAAGGTTATTTTCCCATACTGCCAGTGCAGGCTACCCCAGCATTCCAGAGTAAACACTTTACAGTGGATTCGCTACCAGAGGGGGAGGGAAATTTGCTAGAGGATGTGGCACTTTCTCAAGTTTCTGGTATTCTCTCTCTCATTCACTCTCTGTCTTTATTTTCATCTGTCTCCGTCCTCCTCTCCCTCTCCCATCCCCTTTCTCTCCTCTCCTCCCTTCTTTCTGACTCTGTCTCTGTTTCTCTCTGTCTCTCTCCTTTCCTTCCCTTTTTTCTATCCCTGCTTCCACTTCTAGGGCCCAAGCTGCCATGTTCAGAAGAAAGTCTTTGTGGTACAATAAGGATTATACTTAAAAACAAAAACAGAGCAGCAATTGTAAGGTATCTGTTCCTTAGAACTGCTGATCCCCAACTTTACGTTCTTTTTTTTTCTAGGCCTTTTGATTATACATCTCAGCATAGTGTAAGGACTGTGAATGAGATGAGGAAAAAGAGATAGGAAGGGATGGGGGGGCGGATAAGAAGGGCAGTAGAAATCAGTCAGCAAGCATTTAATAAGCACCTTCCATGTGCCATCTCCTACGACAGGTATCGAGGATATAAAAATTAGAATGAATAGTCCCTGCCCTTAAGGAGCTTACATTCTATCAGGGGAGACATGTACGCATATAAGTAAAAACCTGTTCCCTGAAATCTTGTGTGAGCTTGAAGTCACATGGCTGGCCTCAGACACGTTCCACCCCAGTCATCTTCTTGACGTCTGCCTACCTGCCTATCTACCCTCCCCCATGTCTTTTTCGCCTTTTCTTCTGAGGACCATAATCAAACCGTACTGCTCTTGCTAATGGAAAAGAAATAGCAATCAAATTTCTGCTGACTCATCATCCCTATACTTTCCCTGTGCAAAATACTGTTCCCTGGCTCCCCTCCCCTATGTTTACAATTCCCGCCCCCCATTAGGATATTAGATTCTTGATAGTAACAACTGTCTTACTTTTGTATATGTATTTTTTTATTTTTTGTATATAGTATTTGCATTTTCATAGCATATAGCATGGTGTTTGGTATATAACATATGCTTAATAAATGCTTTTTCATTTATTCATAAGTACTAATTGTTAGTAATATTTATCACAAATATTATGTCATTTAATATTTACATAGTATTTACAAATATATACCCCAAAGGGTAATCTTATGGCATTGACAGCTAGAGGAGCAGGGCAATCTAGAAAGGCATCAGAAACAGTATCTGAGGTAAGCTTTGAAGGGAACTAGGGATGCTAAGAGCTATGTACCTTCTCCAGAGACAACCAAGGTAGGTCAATAACCTTTGCTGCTACCAAAAATTCAAACAGTCAAAATTCTGCAGCTGTAATCTAACCAACATCAGAAATGGGCATGTATCTTTGAACATGGTGTGATGGATTATGAATGGGATCCCTCCCTCTCTCAGTCTGGCACTTTTGGCTTTCCCAAAAGATTCTCTGTGTTTAAGATTTCATTCTATTTCTTCCTGATTAACATCATCAGCAAAGAGGAAAGATGAAACTAGGATGTGGAATTTTCTGAGCCTGAGGGAGCAGCGGTAGGCTGTCCTGAACTTACCCAAGCAGGAATGAGACACATGAACACAAATCACCGGCTAGATTCTCATAGCATCTCCTCCTAGGTAAGACACACTGTAACACAGTACTAAACAACATAAGATCTATATAAATAAATATTAACTTGTGTCATTCAAATTTTAATAGTGTGATGGATCTGGAGAAGGGGGAAGATGCTTGTCAAATGCACTAGTCTTCAAAAGGTTTCGTGTAGGAAACAGGGTTGTAAAGGATCCTTGAAAGACAGGCAAGGTTGAAGGAAACAAACATTGGCTGCGATATTTTGGTTCTTGATATTTGAAGAATTGTAGACATAGCCTTTATTTCTGTTAACAAGTAGTAAAGTATAATATTGGAAAGTTAAATGTACTTTGTCAGGCACTTTTCTTTTACTGCATGTTTTGTTTTAAAATGGGTCAATAATAGAAGGGAGGGTTCTTTATTGGGAAATGCTTGAAGTATCAAAATAAAATATATTACAAATTGTAGGATATTTACGGTAGGAAAACCTGATCCATGGACCAAAGTAATCCCTACTTTCTTCTGGCCCGTGTTTTCAGAATTACATTTTCTCTAACTCATTTGGCATTTCAACCTTCCAACTGCCATGTCTTCTCATTCTGTTTTGATTCTTTGGGCTTGTACTGGGGCCCAACATGAATGGAATGAGAAATTCTCAGAGAGAATTTTTAGGGCATTTCCTACCATCTAAGAGCAGTTCATAGCAAGATGTATTGGCCTGTTTGATAAGAATCTGGCCAAGTTTTCTACACCTCTCAAACTCCTGTCTCCCATTTGCAAAGCAGCCTTACAAAGAGGGTAGATGGGAAGGGCAGAGGGAGCTTCATTTTGACAGTCTGAAAGTCCTCCCTTCTCAGGGTAACTTTTTAATGCTGATGGCTCTTAGGTTTTCAATTCCATCTGATGAACTCCAGAGTAACCACACATACAGCACTCTATGATGGGACATATCTCCATTGATGGTCCCCATTATCATGGCGTAATATAATTTCCCTATGCAATAATATACTTGCCCATTCCCAGAAAACACCAGCTCTGTCTATAAGATAAGAATGGATCACTGCAGGCCCCAAAGTTCAACAGAGGAGCATCAGTTAAATTTTGACAAGGTCATAGTCCAACTCAGACTCGAGATATTCATAAGTCCACAGATATTTGGTATCTGGCTCGTGTCTGGTTGGAACTGAGAGGTCAGGCGATCTGAAAACTCTGACCCATCCCCAAGCCCCAGTTCTTTTTTTCTAGGAAAAAGGAGAGTTCATGCTTTTATGGATTACTCTGAGTGCTGATTCATCTCGAAATGGCATCATCCACCAGGCCAGCAGACTGGGTAGAAAGAAAAATTCATTTTCCAGTGTGAGCTGGCCCTCCCATGTAGACATAGCCTTGGTTTTATTTTACTCAATGATTTTTATTAATCAACAAACTTTACTGAGCATCTCCCTATTCAGGAATCAGTGCTGCATCGGGCCTTATAAAGAGTGCTAAAAATACAAGAAGTGTAACATTTTCTGCCAAGTGTTGCTGTTGAGTTGTTTCAGTTGAGTCCAATTCTTTGTGACCCCACCTGGTTTTCTTGGCAAAGATACTGAAGTGGTTTGGCATTTCCTTCTCCAGCTCATTTTACAGGTGAGAAAACTGAGGCAAACAGAGGTGACTTCCCCAGGGTAGTATAGCTAGTAAGTGTCTGAGGTCAGGTCTGAACTCAGGTTTTTCTGATTCCACACCTGACGTTTTACCCACTGTGCTACCTCACCGCCAGGTATGTTTAACATCAAAAACATCTGTTGCAATAATTTATATAATTTAGCTGAAGACTTGGGGCATACACAAGGAAGAGTCAACAACAATGCATCGTATGCAGAATCGTACAAATCATCTAGTAGCTCGCCTTCATTTTTACAGATGGAGAAACTGAGGCAAAAAATAATGCAGCTAGGTAGATGGCAGAATTGGGTTTTGAACCATGGTGTCCTAACCTCCAGCCCAGTGTTTTTTTCCACTACACGATAGTGTTTAATTCTCCGTTTGCTTTCTACTATGATGCCTCACAGAGGCATGGAAGAAGCCCTGGATTCCCAATAGTGATAAAAACAAGTGCTGACTGGTCCCATCAGTTTCGAATGGCTTTGAGTAGTGGTGTTATGACTGTTATGTTATCTGAGGACCAGCTTAGGTAAGTTCACAGAGGCTTATCAGTATGGTGGCTGCAGAATGACAAACTTTTTGCTCAAAATAACTCTCTAAGACCAGTGACTGAGTCATCAAGGGGTTGTGATTTGTGTCAGTGGAAGGAGTATCCATACCCACAAAACCATAGATACCTTAATTATTGATGTCTTGGATAAAGAGATAATTATATAGTGTGGATAATTAGAGGACAGGACAGTGTGTGATGATATGCTAATTGTACAGTATAAACATTAAATGAAAAAAGCAATTAGGAAAGGGAGAGATCAACGTAGGCTGCTTTTGTCAGAGAAGATTTACAGGGAAACTCTGAGTAGCATTACAGATAACAGTTGCTGGATTCTTAGTTCTGGATTTCTTGCTATAGATAAATTCCTCCATCTGTTTTCCTACATCCCCACTCTACACCAGTGAATGAGGCACTTTCCAGCCTGTTCTCCCCTTACGTACTAAGGGATAATCCAAAATCAGACCTCTTAGGAAATTTGACTTGCTGGAAGTGGGTTAGGAGGAAGGGCTGAGGATACTAAGCATATCCTCCAAATTCAGTTTCTTCATCTGGAAAACGAGTGAACTAGACAACCTCAACGGTCCCTTCCAGCTCTGTACCTAGCATCAGAGAGACAACGTCTACTCTACCGTTCAATGTCCTTTACATCATACAATAAAATCCAGCTTGAGGTAGTTGGAAAAATTTTGTTTCACATATCAAAGTGTCTATTTTGTATTGTCAAGAAATGAAAACTATGTAGCCCAATGTGTTTCCCTTCCCAGTAGGGCCAGATATGCTGCCCATGTTCCATAATCTCAACCCAGGTGGCCGAAAGCATCCATTCCCTATGTATCCTCTAGAAACAATATATGAAGAAAGGGAAAGAGCTCTTGGCCTTGGGATTAATTAAAGATGTTCTGCCACTAGCGGTGCCACTTAACTTCTTTGAGCCTCAGTTTCCTCATCTGTCAAATGGGGAGAAATGATACTTGCATTAGCTACTAGACAGGGCTCTTCATAGGCAGGTGCTAAGATGAGTTATTATGATTTTTGGTTTGGTTTTGTTCTCTCCTGGAATGCCTTCCTTTTCTCGTGCTACATTTGGGGGATACAAATCTTAAAATAAATAAAAACAAAATATTCTTCTTGATCCCAGTTCTTCCACTAATTAGCTTCATGCCCCCTGGCAAGTCGTTATATCTCCCTGTGACTCAGTTTCCTTATTTGTCAAATGAAGGGCATGGAACAGATAACTTCTAAGGTCTCTATATCTAGGATCTCATGAGCTCCAGTACTGCCTTTCTTCTCCATCTTTGCCTCTCTCCTGCCGCTGAGGGCTATAATTCAGAGTTCTGGGGAGGTGAAGTGATGAGATGTGCGTGCCCATTGGGAAGGAAGGTGTTTTCACTCTAGCCAGGCTAGCTGCAAAGCCTCACTCCTCCATAGCACTCCCCTTTGCTCTCCCCAGGTGCTGCCAGGAGAAGCAAACCAAAGGTGTTGCTGAGTGAGGACGGTAGCGTGCTTTTTGTTGAACTGGGTTGTTATGCCGGGCAATCTTTAACATTGCAGTAATCCTGGATTATAAATAATTTAGCATATTTCCCTATAAACTGCAGCCCAGAATCCTTGCAAATAAGAAAAGAATTAACTTTTTTAGAAGTACTTGCTCTTGAGACTTGAAGTTCGAGGCAGAACAATGCTTGCGGTGGTAATTCCATCTATTTTAAGACCACAAAACCACACCACGTTGAAACCAGAGCAGAAGATTTTAATGCAGTGCTCTCTCTGAAGTGCCCAACACTAGAACGAGAAAGCTTTCAAAGGGAATTAAGTAGACAGAGAAAGCTCCTCGTTCATGTCCAAATCATCAGGAGACGGCTGAATAGGATTCGCTGTTCTCAGTGGGAAGGACCCACACCGCGACTAATGTTCAAAAGAGGGGGAAAAATGTCTTAGGAAGATCAAGGACCCTGAATTCTGCTGTCAGAATTGCCTGTCTGCCCATTAGTACCTCAAAAGGACCCTCTTCCGAGTGAGTGCCAATGTGAATCTGCAAACGAGCCCATTTGCTCAGAACAGCCGGGACCCCATCCCAGGGGCACTGTCATTATGTAACATTTCCTCAGTACGCCTGATGTCAGTGCTGGGGCGGTGAGTGGGGTGTACTTTCAGGACTAGTAGGCAGAACTGGGGAACCTACAGTGAGGGATGATGTAGCAAGAGGTATGGAGGGTCAGATTGGAGCTGAGGGTCAAGGATGGGTAGGTCAGGCTGAGCCAAGGTGAACACAGAAAGCAAGGTCAGAGGGAGCAGAGAGTAGGGTCATGGAGGCAGGGGGAGGAAAAAAGCTGCTTAGCTGTCAAACAGGTAACAGAATCAGGGAGAGAGGCAAAGGGTCTAGAACTGGGAGGTCAGCGAACAAGGGAAGAAAAGACAGAATAGCGAGGAAGAGTTGTAGAGAAAAAGATACACACACAGGGTCTGACCTGATAGCCAAGGATACACCCCCATTCACCCACACCCACACCCCCACCCACCCATCCACAAACAAGCTCAATTACCACAGCCTGTATTTCCAATGAGAATCAGTCCTTAAGGGGAACCTTCCTGGAGGCCTGAGGGTATTTAAATGAAAACAGCTGGTTGGGTGAGGTATACTGCAAACAGTTACTAATAGGCAAGGTCTGGGGTCTGATTTACAAAAGTGTCTCTTAGTCATAAAATGTGAGGCCTTTAGAAAGGAAAGGGGATATTAGTTTAGGGAAACAGATGCCCAGGGCTCAAGTGACAAGGCCTGGCTATATCACCCAGCAGGTCACAGAGAGAATTCCCATTCAGAATCTCTTCCTTTGGGTCTGTGTGCTGAGTAGCTAAGTTCTGGATGAATCCTCAAAGCCAGGCTGGCTGAAATGACCCCGGGGGGCAACTGTGCATTTTCCTGGTGGCCAGTAGAAATTTTTATAATTTTTATATTTTAAGGGGTAAAGTAGAAGCAGTAGGAGACTACCACCTCCTGGAAACTGCTAAAGGTCTACATATCAGGAGCATCTTTCCATCCTAAGCAGTGGAAGTAATGCTTCCCTCCCTCAGCTCACAGAAGAGTAGAGTCACAGAGTTTTAATTCTGAAGGAGAGCTTAGCAATCACCTTGTCTAACCCTCTTATATCACAGAGGAAGAAGGTGAGGCGTAAAGAAATTTCAGTTAATGCTAGAGCCTGGATGAGAAGCCAGGTTTCCTGACACTTGGGGTGGGGCTCTTTCCATTAAATTTTCCAGTCTGAATTCATTTACTCCTAAAGTCTTGGATTTCCAAATATTAAAACATTCCCAGGTGTTTCCAAGGGGCAGTTGAGGAATGGAAGGGCTTTTAGGTTTTAAATGTCATTCGCCTAAGCTCTAGAGTTGGTGTTGCCTTAACCCAGTCTTCAACATCATGGGGGACAGAACGGATACTAAATCTGGAAATTTTAGTTCTAGGTGACCTGCCATCAGCCATCAGCACTGATAGCTGTCAAGGGCCTTTGCTATATCACAATGGACATTGCTGAACCGACCGTTCCACATCACAAACCCACAATCAAAATTGGCACTAATTGGCTTCACTCAGTCAAGGTTGAGGGATATAGGAAATCTATAGGTTGGCAGAGGCAAGACAGTGAGGTACAGTGGAAAAAAGATGGGATTTGGAATGAGAAGACTTGGCTATAAATCCTATACCTGACACTCAGTAGCTGTGTGACCTTAAGTAAGTCATACATCTTCCATTTACTATTGGTCTGACCCAGGGGTAAGGAACCTGCAGCCTGTAGGCCACATGTGGCCCTCTAGGTCCTCAAGTGTGACCCTTTGACTGAATCCAAACTTGGAAGTCAAAGGGCCACACTTGAGGACCTAGAGGTCCACCTGTAGCCTCAAGGCTGCAGGTTCCCCACCCCTGGACTTTGGTCTCTAGCAATAGCAGCTAACATTTATGTAGTGTTTAAAGGCTTGCCAAGCATCTTATATATTATTTCATTTAATCCTCACAACAAATTTATGAGGTAGATATTATCATTTCCATTTTACAGATGGCAAAACTGAGGCTGAGTTATTAAGTGATTAGTCCAAGGTCACACAACTAGTAAGTGTTTGAGGCAGGAGCTGAACTCCGGTTTTCTTGAGTCCAAATCTCATGCTCTATACATTAGGCCATCTAGTAAATCACTTAACTTTTCTCAGACTCGGTTTCCTCATCTGTTAAATAGGAGGGTTTGACCTCTGAGATCCCATCCCATTTTAAGTCTATGCTCCTATACACCTCTCTTTACCTTGGAAAGATAATTCAGACTCCTAAGGATATTATTAATGGGAAAAAATGGATATATACTGAGAATGGTTTCTATTACTTAATTTCACAGATAAAGGTATTTTTGGTGTGTTCCCGGTTTCATAAATGTGCCTACCTAGTATGCTGGTGTGCTTCCAGATTTCGTGGAAATTCTTGTTCCTACTGCCCTTTTCTCATTAAAGGCAGGAAACTTCATTCCTTTCTTCCTGAAGGCTTGTAGAGGTACAGATGCATTCCTCCAAGCTGACCTAAGTCCATGAAGGATAACCAACTTCCAAACGAAGAACCACCCTCTTTTAATGATGGCACCTTGGGCACTCTATCTGAGTGTTAGCTTCCGCGTCTGTAAAATGATAGGGTTAGGCTAACTGACTTCTAAAATCCCTTCCAAGATGGATGTTCTATGACTGTTACGTACTTGTCTCCAAACCACTTACCTGAGCAGTCTTTCTTTCTTTTCCTCATGTCCACGAGGACACAAAAGGTTCCTTTCCGTGTTTTGGTTCCCACATTAGAATGTAAGCCTCCTGAGGGCAGAATCATGTTTGCTTTTCTATGTACATGCTCAACTCTTGTGCTTGGCACCCAGTAAGGCCTTAAAAGATCATTCATCTGTTCAACCTGTAGGTCAGAGAACTAGGCTGATGATAATTCTTCATTCTAAAAGCTTTCACCAGGGCATTCTCCTGCTTCATGCCTCCAGGTCATACATCCTGATTCACCAAGCTAATGAAGGACATGTTTCTGACTAAAGACACAGTGAGAAGTTCCACAACTTGAAAAGAAAACAAGATAATGGTGAGATGTTTCCTATGTCTCCCACTCCGTGGTTCTCTAGAAATTGGCAAATCATACCCTTTGTCTCACTTCCATTTTATTTTAGTATTGAAGTGTTCCTGCATGGGACAAAGCAGGATAGAGTAGGCTTAGGTTGAGGGCCTTCTTACCTTAGACAGGAGAGATTTTCCATCCCACAACAAAGGAGTAGGGTAGGAGGGGTATCGTTAGTGGGATATTGTAGTGTTCCCATGCTATTAACCATAGCAGGATCGTGGGATGGGGAGACATGGAGGGACTAGGACCATAAAGGAAGGTGAAAACTGGCCAACTAAGGCACTGGACATAATGAATCTTAGTGACTCTAGGAAAAGGAAGAAAGACTGCTCAGATAAGTGGTATGGGGGAAAGTATGTAATAGTCACAGAATGTCAGACTTGGAAGGGATATTCAAAATCAACCAACCCAACCCTATCATTTTACAGTTGAGAAAACTAAAGCTCAGTTAAAGGTGCCCACAGGGACATAGGGAAAGTCATGATTAGAATTCAGTCCTCCCAGTTTCCAACCCAGGGCTCTTTTCTCTGGCTAATGTTCATTGTTGCTACTACCACCAAACTACCTATCTAGAATCAAGAGTGGGATGTTCATGCTGGATGAGAAACTTCCCCTATTTTTCCTCCCAGCTTCAATAGACAGGTATGAATATGATTCAGAAAACACTGCATTGATCAGTTACCTAATTAGTAAACATTTATTAATTAAGTGCTCCTGTGCCAGGCAGTGTGCTAAGCCTGAAGCTACAAAAAAAAAGAAAAAAGAAAACAGTGCTTCCCTATATGCATCACCACAGATGGCTTCCAAGTACTGCTTGCAAGGTATTGATTCACTAAAGGGCTTCCTTGGTGGGGATTTCCATGCTGGCCCAATAAAGTCCTATTAGCTAATTTCCATATCTATATCTATCTATCTATCCACATCCACATATACATATACATGTATTATTGATTAATTTTGGTTTTTACATCACCTAGATTTGCCCTTATATCTATCTCCCCACACTTTATAAGTTACCCTTTATAACAAAAAGAAATTTAAAAGGAAAAAAAAGAATTAGGAGAGAAAAAAGAAATTCAGTAAAATTGATCAACACAGATGATTTTCTTTTAGCCTTCCTTAAGGATATGGTTGTTAGAGGGAACCGTTTAATTTTCTTTTCTTGCTGACCCACACTCTGTACCTCACCTCTTTCATTTGTAAAATACAGAGATTAAGCATGACGACCTCAAAAGTTTCTTCTAGCTCTATTATTCAGTGATTATCAATGAAATCTGTGTCTACAAGAGCATATTTGAATTGACACAAGCAAAAGATTCTTTCTGATCCTCTGTGGATGAGCAAATGGAATTTTAGAAATAATAGTTCCATTTCTTATGGGGCTGTATTAATGAACCACAGCACATCACATGACCTAAAAATCATAGTAAATATTGGCTCCCTTTATATAACCACAGCAGGACTGGATGTGACTCTAACATTCAGCTAGTCGAATTTTCCAATTTTACAATGCTACCCACTGTTTCGAATATTTTGCCTATGTTCACAAATAGCCTTAAATCTATTCCTGCTGAATCTGTATGAACTTGGGCAAGTCATTCTCTGGACCTCAGTTTTGACATCAATAAAATGAGGTGGTTTGACTAGCTGACTTTAAAGAATCCTTCTAGCTCTAAATTTAAGATCCTAAGGAAAAGCATGGCTTTATAAATGTATTAATTAGGAGAAAATTCCCTGATTTTAGAAGTGAAGTCATAGAAGTATAAACCATATAGACCATTAGCATTAGAAGGGACCGTAGAGACCATCCAGTCCCCACTGGCATCAGAAGATGTAACCAAGGGCATATATGGCATCTTCTCTTCTAGGGATTTTTGAGAAAATGGTGGCTAGTTAACTGTTTAGAATAGCTTCATCACAGTCCTGCCTGGAAACAGAGATTGGGCTGGATGACTTCCTCCTGTCCCTTCTGTTCTCGGATTCTATTAAATTTGGAAGATAGCACAAAGAAGTAAAATTAGCCCGTTGCTTTATTTGCACAAGGGAACCACACAATAGCTAGAACAGAGAATAGGAAAAAAAAAAAAAAAAGCAAAACCACCCAGATATTTTAATGCAATTTTCAAAACAGCCCCACGTTCCCTTTAACAGGGCCGTGGTGCCGTGCAGTACAATCCGACCCTGGCAGTCGCCCCTCTAAAAGGATAACGCATATCAGAGCAAAGAGCAAATGCTGTGAGGCTTAGAAAACCGGGGTCCATCACCAGGCTCATCCCCAAACAGGGGAAAATGTCTTTATGTTTAGAAAGTGCAGTGTAAATAGAAAGTAGGCTCAATTTCCACAAGCCCCAGTCAAAGAATCTGCTGAGAAGGCGCCATGACACACTAAATGAAATCCAGGTCCCTGATACCCTGAGGCAAGAAAGAGAGAACTGAAGATCCAGGAAAATCCGAATGTTCCTGAATTCCTCCAGTAAACAATTCTGATCCGATTCTCTTGCTATTTTCGAACCTACGTGAAGTTCATTAACCAACATACATTAAAAAGGTGCTGGAGGACAAACCAGTAATTGCTCTTTCATAGCAAACCAGAAGTTACTGAGAAAATCTTCTATAAAGGCTCTGTCAAAACAAGTCACTTAAGGATTAGTGGAAGCTAAATCCTCTGTCAGAGAGATTTTTCTCAACAGCAGTAAATGGGTTTTAGTATCTGAAAATCTTAGAAAATATACTTCTCCCTCTCTCAGAAGGGGCTGTTTCAATAACTTGGCACCCTTTAAAAGCAGAGTTTTCTTCTGCTGCTCATTTTAAAAAATAATATAAACTCTCTGCCATTCATAGCAAATTCAGTGGTTGAAAAATCTTTAAAGGGACTCAGTCATTTTTCCAAAGGCTTTTTTTATGAATACATTTAAGTGAAGTCTTTCTATGCATATCAATAACTCCACACAAATTTGCCAATTAATATATAGCTTCCATTAACTAATACGGGCTTCTTGTACTACATGAGATCAAGATACAAAGGATGGAGGGAGAATAAGGGAATGTCAATTTCTATTTTTCTCCTCTTTTCTTAAAGCTTAAGTATTCAATCTCTTCATTCCATGAGGCTGAGTGATTACAAATCTTTCTATCAGAAATTTGGTGGAGGGCCTGTTAGAAGAAAAAAAACACCTCAAAAATTCCACATTCACTAAAGAACAGAATTTCTTGGCTGCATATTTGGAATCCTGTCAATATGGGCCACGATGTTGGCATCCTTTGAGTTATTTGGCTGTGCCTTCCATTTTGATCTACTGTTTGAGTTTGCATCACTAGATCCATGTCTTGGTTTCTGTTTCCTCCATAAGCACTAAGAGACAGTTCCATGTTTTCCCTCCCAAGAGATGGAGCAGCCCAGCTATAGTCATATCTGCCTCCCAGGTGGTAACAATATGCTTTCTCTTTTTAAACATTTAAAAAAAAACTTATTTCAGTTTACAAAGCTACTGTAGCCTGGGCATTGCTGTTACAAAGCCAAAGCAAGATAACAAACTATGTACTGGTTTCACATAAGCCTCTTCAATTTGTTTTGGTCCAGTCTATATTGTTTTTTTTTCACTAGTGAATTTCCACTTACTATATCAGCCCCTTTTTCTTCCACATGCTAGTCTTAATTGCATCCACTGATGCCAGATGTAGTTACTAGTTCACTCCTATGCATAAGATGAATAATAAATTATCTGCATGGTGTGGGTACAAACAATTGTGCAATCTGTGCCCTGGTGCCTAAAATTCTAATATTAAGAAATTATTGCTCTGTATCAAATTATTACCACTCTCCACTTAGTCTTTTAAAATAAGGTGCCCTAAGAGGGACAAGGGATGAGCCATTCTTTATCATTAAGACCTTTTGGGAATGAGTTTATCTGATTGCTTCCCAATGGCATGATTGACTGAGGGGAGACAGGACATGTCATGTTTAAGTTTTGATAGGACTAACACAAGAGGTAAAGGGACTATGAGGTGTCACCCATGAAGGACATCCCCAGAAGGAGGCTTTGGGAAGATAATACAAAGGATGAATGCACTTGCCACTTGGGTAAGGGAAGGACAGAAAGACAGGCGGGAGGGTGCTGAGTCAAGTCAACAAGAATTTGTTAAATGTCTACTATGTGCCAGGCACTGTGCTACGCCCTGGGGATACAAAGGAAAGCAAACACAGTCCCTGGTCTCAAGGAGCTCACGGTCTAGGGGAGGAGACAACACAGAAACAACTGTGTACAAACAAGATACAGACAGGATCAGTTGGAGATTAGCTCAAAGGGAAGGCATTAAGATTAAGGAGGCCTGGGAAAAGCTTCTTTCAGAAGATGGGATTTTAAGGGGAAACCGAAAGAAGCCAGGGAAGCCAGGAGATGGAGATGAAAAGGGAGAGGATTCCAGACATGGGGGAGAGCTAGAGAAAATGTCCAGAGTTGAAACATGGAGCGCCTTGTGCAAAGAACAGTATTGAGGGAGGCCAGAGTGACAAAGAGAACCTTTACCTGCTTCACAATTTGTGATCTGGGCTCAAACTTGTTGTTGTTATTAAGTCATTTTCCAGTCCTTTCTAACTCTCCATGATTCTATTTGGAATTTTCTTGGCAGAGATACTAGAGTGGCTTGTCATTTACTCCTCCTGCACTTTTTACAGATGAGAAACTGAGGCAAAACAAGGTTAAGTGACTTGCTCAGGACCATACAGCTAGCAGTTGTCTAAGGCCAGATCTGAACTCATGAAATTGAGTCTTCTTGACTTCAGGCTGGGCACTCTATCTACTGTGCTACCCAGCTGCCTCCAAGTTCTGCCTCAGACACTTACTAAATGTGTGATCAAAGGCAAGTCACTTGTTCAAACCTCCGTTAATGGAGACAATACTAATGGTGCTACCTTTCTCACAGTGTTGGAAGGAAAGGGTTTTGTAAATCTCAGATCCCTGTAGAAATGTGAATGTTTTTTGTCATTACTGCCTAGAATCAACTCTGCCCAACTCTCATATATTCATTTCTGCTGGTAATTTTATTAAGTGACATGGCATTTATCTTTTTATCTCCAAAAATTATAACTCAAAAGATGTTTAAAGTGGGAAGTGACAGATAATTACAATAGACCTCTGCAAGTTGTATCATAGTAAATATCAAGGCAAATATCAGACCCAAGTGTTGTAGTGACAAAGGCCACGTCTATGCTTTTGCGCATGTCGTCAAACTCACAGCCATCACTAGGGTGAGGTAATGGGGGTTTTGTTCCAGGGTGCCACATTAAGGGATACTGACAACGCTTGTAACTCTTTAGCAGCATAGAAATGGCTCAGTTTAGGACATAGTTATCAAATATAATTAATTAAAAACAGGAAGCCACCTGTTGGAATGAACACTTTCCTTACCCATCATTCCCTCCTCTGATGTCCCAGTACTTCTTCCCTCCAGCTGAGAGCACTTTTGGGTTTGCCCCTGGTGTGATTTGTGGTCTTTTTCCTGGGTACAAGAACTCCAACTTAAGACTCTGATCAAGATGAATGGACAGAAATGCCATTGCTCATTAAGATGACTGACCCCACAGAGAACCGGACAGATTAACATTATTAAATAAGCCCCTTAAATATTATATACACAAAGATATGATCTAAGACAAGGCCTTGAGACTACATGTGGCCTTCTAAGTCCCTGGGTATGGTGTTTTGACTGAGTCCAAGTTGTACTGAACAAATCCTTTTATTATGGGGATCTGTTCTATGAAGTTTGTATTCAGTCATAGGGCTGCACTTGAGGTTCTAGAGGACCACATGTGGCCTCAAGGCTGCACCCCTGAGTCTAAAGCATTCCCAAGAAGTTTAGAAGAAGTTGACAGAATTTAAAATGTGATATGTCAAAATTACTACCCTTTTACTTCTAACCCAACCCCCAAGTAAAGGGGTAGGATATTAGTGATGGAGATCTAATTTAGAGTCAAGGAACAGGAAATGAAAGAATAACCTTTCACAGATTTTAGTGGAGATTGAGGAGGAAATGAGAAATATTGTCATGCCAGCTGAAAACTGGTAGGTAACAGACAATTGCTGACACCTTGCCCTCTCTACCCTCTTTTCTTCAGGTACTCAAGGAGAGGATTTCATTTTGTCAAACTATCAGGATCCCTGGATGAGCTGCAGCAGCAAAACACTGGCCTGGGAACACATCTAGTCTACTAGTTGGGCCATTTTGTAAACATAATTTACAAATATAATTATCAATCTGCCTTATGTTAATATTGACCGGGCAACTTTTCTGTGAAGACATGGTTAACTCCCAACTATATATCAGGGCTGAATGTAAAGCAGATTGCAACTGGACCAAGCAGATTTTCCAATACTGATAGAACAAATTAATACATCCCAATGTTGATAAGCATTTATGAAGGACCTATGATGTGTTGGGCACTGTCTAAGCACTTTACAAATATAATCTCATTTGGTTTTCACAATAACCCTGGAAGGTAAGGGCTATCATTCTATTTTACTGAAGAAATTGAGAAAAACATAGGTTAAAGTGACCCGTCCAGGGTCTCACGGCTTGTAACTGTATAAGGCTAGATTTAAACTCAGACCTTCCTGACTCTAGGCCCAGTACTCTACTGTACCACCTAGCTGCCTTTGCATAAAAACACTACTTGATAAAATTATCCCAAATATTGTATGACTCAAATATCAACAAACATAAGCACATAACCACTATTTCCCAGGAAAGGTTGTTTGGAAACTGAAGCTTTACAATACTAACTCTTCTTTTAGTTGAGTTTGTCAATGTATTTGTGAAGGTTTTTAAAGGCCCAACTACAGAGGTTAATTCAAAAAAAATTCTAACCTTGGCAAACATCAACCAGTGTGAATATTTCCAAATATAACAAAGAGAAAAGAAAACTATGTGAAACTATGAATCTCTAGTATGTACATCATTAAAAAATTTAATATAATTTAATTTATATTTAATATTTAATAAATAAGATTTAATAAAATTTAATATAAAATATTTAATAATTTTATTACGGTACCCTTCCAGCATAGTACCAGCTGTTTGTCTATACACCCTCCTGAACTTCCTTCTGCTTTCCTTTGGTTTAAAAAGAAACTGTTTCATCGACCCTTTTTTTTCTCCTTTTTTTGGCATCATGACCACTACCTCCCCAATCTCCCCCATAAATATCCTCCCAAAAATAAAAATAAAAGCCCTCCTTTGTAACAAATAGGCATACTTTAAAAAAAATCTTTTCAGACATAGAAACCAAGGCCCAGCCAGGTGAAGTGACTAGTAATTATTCAAGTACTAATTGTCCTAGGAAATAGGGAGAATCCACTAAAGAGTTGTGGATAAAATTAGGTGGAGAGAAGGTAAGTGACCCAGATTGGGAGTTTCCCACACACATAAGATTCTGTAAACCCTATCAATCCTTCCTCAATTTAACGGCATCGCCTAAGGAAAAGCTAACGTTAATGGGACATGACAATCCAACGCAATACGCATTTATTCTAACATGACAATTTACAGAAATCATATTCTACCATTTCCCTGGGAGGAACTTCAGCAAAAAGCCTATCAACAAAAGCCACAAACTCCTTTACAGAACAACTTCCCACCCTTTGCACTAAGCAAACAATTAAATAAAAGCCAGACCAAATACAGCTTTATCAGGATGGGGTTGGAGTAATCTCTGAATCAACAAAATCTGGGAACATATGTACAGTATATCCATTATACAAATGTCAGACCACAAAGTCAAACTCCTTTCTGAGCTGCTATTAAAGACTCTGTAATAGAGCTAACGCAAGATGGCAGGGGAAACAAAGGAAGATTTGAACACCAGCCCCAGTGCCTGTCTCTCCTAGTAGAAATACCATTCTATCAAGTTTCTTGTAGAATTATTTTGAGTCCTTAGTTATTCCCCAGGATGTACAGGCTGACTCTTTCCTATTAATCCCAAAGGAGAGCTCATCACCTCTGCTGCCTTGAGCAGACCTAGGTTTAGTTTAAGTATTCTTCATCCCCACAGCTACAATTTGATGCCTAGGAGATTTTAACTTGGAAGTGGCTGACTAGGCCATGAAATCTATGATTAAAAGGCTCTTCTTCTCATCCCTAAACTAAGTGTTTAAAACTAAAGAATTTTTTAAAAAATGTGTCAAATGCTAAAACACACACACGTATGTATATATCATGAGATGTTCCCTCATATAAGTGGTCAAATTTTCTCTTATAAACATGACCATCATATAGGTGTATATAAATATATATGCATGTGTATGTGTGTATATACATATATAACACACACATATGTATATATCATGAGATATTCCCTCATATAAGTGGTCAAATTTTCTCTTATAAACACGACCATCATATAGGTGTATATAAATATATATGCATGTGCATATGTGTATGTACATATATAACACACACACACATATATATTTGTGTATCTCTTTCTCTCTTTATCTCTATTTAGCTATGTCTCCCAAAACAGAATCACCTCAGCAACTACATGGGAGAATACAACAGCTACCCTGGCACTCTGCAATGTCTGAGGCTGTCACAAAAATCCTAAAATGGCATCTAGTTAATTCATATGGATATAGATGTACATGCAGATATTTATAGATTACAAAGTTAAAAAGTCTTTTATGATATAGTTTTCCCAACGTATACTCTTAGTTTTGTTGGGCAGCTAAGGCTTCCCCTGATAACTCCAGCTCTCTTCAGTTTTTTTCCTTCTCTAAAATTCTAGAATGTTTATTGTCTGTGTCACATATATAGTCATATATATACACACATGCATATATAACATATATGATATATAATATACATGTTATCTATATTACTTCAAAATATGTGTGTATATGCATATACATACACACATTCTATATACTTCCTTGCATTTTTATTTTACCAGTGTGTTAGCCAGGTTCTGAACTTCAAGGAACAGGACTTAGCCACACCTACCTTAAGCTGCCCACAGGGTTTTACTGAATGGTATACAAACTGCCCATACATGCTCACTGACACAGAAAGGGTACAAGGAGACATGTTCGTTCACCTCATTGCCACCCACATGTTCCCATCTCTGGCTGGCCTGAGGAAATGAGGTTCCCAGAAAGTCAGCTCCATCCAGACAATGTTAGCTTAACACAACCACTGGATGTCCCAGAGATCTTGGGAACTATGTGCTTTTATCCTGAAGTAGTCAGAAGGAATAGGAGAGAGTAGCCAAAGTACCAATCTTGAGTAGGTTTCAGGAAGCTAAACATAGGTCAAAAACTGTGTAATATTGAAACACACACACACACACACACACACAGAGCCACAGTCCAAACAGATGCCATTTTAGAGTTCTTGTGACAGCTTCAGTCACCATAGGCTCCCAGAGGAGGTCTTATGTCATCTTATGGAGTTGTTTATGTGATTCTGTGTTGGGCCCTTAAAGGTAACTCAAACCCCATCTCAAATTCTTTCAGATCCAGGAGCTGCACTCATGTCTATTCCTCAGGCATTCTAGCCATCTCTATCTACATGTCCCCCAGCCTCCTCTGGGGAAAAAGGCCTGGTGTAACTGGCCTGTATTAACCGGAGTATATATGTTCACCAAAACCAGATTGTAAACTCTTAGAGGGCAGGGCAATGGCTTACATTCTTGGTTTAAGAAAAAAATTAAATCTTTAGCAACTAGCAGAGAACAACGCATGTACTAGACGTTTAATAATATGAATCATTCATTCAAAAAGTATTCATTGAGTACCCATTAGATGCTATAGTAATAATAGGTGTATATACTTTCCTTAATGTCTAGCCCCCCCGCCCCTCTCTCTCTCTCTCTGTATATTTTAGGGACATCAATTGAATTGTGAGCATAACCGAATCAACATAACAATGGGGCAACTATTACTATTTGCATTTCTGTCTGTTTGCATTCCATGTCTTAAAAGCTCTATTAGTATTGTCATACTAGTCAAACAATTCCTGCAGCAAAGGCTCTTGGGACTCTAGTGGATAATGTTTAATTCACTGTACTTTGGGAAAAAAAACTCATACACTAGCCAAAAAGTCACTAACTGCTATTTCCTAAGGAATGAGAATCTTTGACCGTTGGGTCAGAGTTTCTTCATGTAAAAACACAGGAGATGGACTTTTATAGTTTTATGTAGGAGAGAGGAAGGGAAAAGGAAGATCTTTCTCTTTCTGCCTGAATGGAGTGCCTTGTTTGAATAAACTCACTGCTGTAAGCAGCTTTTTGGAAGCTGTGCATTGGGCAAAGTGAAGACAATGGCTCGGCATGTGCTCCTGCCCCATTATTTTTTCTGAGCAGCTTTCAGAAAGATGTCATCGGAATTATGGGACAGCACAGATATGACTCACAAGGAGAATGGTGGGGGGGTGGTCAAAGATGAGTGCCTTGCTGAAGCGTTCTATGGAAAGAACACTGGATTGGGAGTCAGAGGTGTTTGGTCACAATTCCAGCTCCCTTACTTAGTAGTTATGTGACCTCGGGCAAATCATTGGCCATCTCTAGGTCTGTTTCCTCATCTGGAAAATGAGGGATTTGGATTAGAGAGACTAAGGTTTCATGGATCTCCAATAGAAAATTGCAAAATAGCAGTAAATCTATACAAGAATTCATCTACCTTACCAGAATAGTAGTTGGCTTCTGAAATTCTCCGGGCCTGACAAATTTTTTGCCAGCCCTAGGGTCACCTTGCCCATCTCTACCCTATAATTTTCCTGGCTGTGTCAATCCATCAACAAACATTTACTAAGTGCCTACTATGTGCCAGTCACTGTGCTAAGCCCTGAGGATGTAAAAAGAGGCAAAAGGCAGTTCCTGCCCTCAAGGAACTTATAATCTAATGGGGGAGACAACATGCAAATATATACATATATATTATACATATAATATTTGCATATATATATATATGCAAAGCAAGCTATATGCAGAATAAATAGGAAATGATCTACAGAGGGAAGGTATAAAAATTAAGAGGGCTTGGAAAAGGCTTTCCGTCCAAGACAGGATTTTAGTTGGGACTTAAAGGAAGCCAGAGAGGTCAGTAGGTAGAATTGTCATCAGCATCAATGCCCTCCTCTGCTGAATTATTGAACAGTGATTATAGAATTGGCTTCTTTGTTTTTGTTTGTTTTTGCTTTTGTTCCTAGGAGAGAGCTGAGAATCTTTGCAAGTAATATAACCACACCAAGAGTCCTTAGCCGCGTTTTCAGGCCAAGTTCCAATCTCAATGTACTGTAGCACTGATTTTTCTGTATAAGATCTTGTTAATCATATGAAATGTTTTCTTATATGCATTTGGATTTTTACAAGTTCCAATTGCTATCAGAGGGCAAAGTATGATAATAAAACATGCAATTGTTACAACATGTCAAAGATGGCTCATTAGATCCTCTGGGATTTTTGAACATTTTTTTTTGGTGGGATCACTGTGCTTTCCTTTCAAGTGACAGGAGTTTTGACAGCTGCTTTAGAAGGTATTCAATGGTTAATTAAGACACCAGTGTCATCTCTGAGCCCTTTTGTGTTTCATGGAAAGCACGTGCTAAACAGGTGAAAGTCGAGCTGAGGCAAGGGGTAGCATAACTATTATCTCAATTAATAAATAGTATAAAAAATGAAGAGAGTGCTAACGGCCTCTTGAGCATCTATGTCTTGCCCTGGTTGTGTTAGTGAAATGAAGTACAGCCGTCAGGATTGTCATGGCTTCTGTTTAACAGATCTGGTCAGGCTGGGTCACCTGAGGAGTCGGCTCAGGTTGCTGACTGCATGTGGCACACCTTATATCTCCTAGTGATCGGCAAAATCCCTGAAGCACACATGGAGACTACTTTTCTCTTTCCCACTATAGACATAGAAAAGATTGTGTCTATCATCTCTTATCTCTTCTCTGCTGTCTCCCCTGTCTCCCAACCCTACCCCCCCCAATAAAAACAATCCTAAAATGTATTTTCAGACAAATATCAGTGAGGCATTTATAAATATTTCAGAAGCTTTTCATAAATAAATAAACAAATCTACAAAAAGACTCCTCTCTTTTAATGAGTTCTTGCCTGTGGTACAAGCTTTTTTTTTTTTTTCTTGAGCATCATTAAAACCAGTTGGAAGGATTTTTATACTGGACTCTCATCTGCGGCGGGGGCGTGGTTCAGAATATGTGAAAAAGCCTGCTATGTTTCTCCCCGCCATGTGGGTTCATCCCTGACAGACTAGGCAGTTCTGGAAGGAGGGACTATCTTTTACTCTTTTCAAAGTAAATACTGATCATTAGCAAGGGCACTGTTTAAAACCTTCTTGCTGTCTAATTGCACCATAGCTACTCATAGACCCCAAAAGAATTTTCCCCAGGATGTAATAAAATTAAGTACCAAAGACTGCACAAGTGAGTTATGACCATGCTTTTATTCAAATGTAATTAACACTACCGCCCCCTCTCCTGGCCCCCCACGCCAAATGTGCCATTAAAGCACAATTTGTACATGCAATCTGTGTATAGAGGACTGAAGGTCATGCCCACATCAATCTTTTCAGCCATACTCATTCGAATAGGGCACAATATTGGCAGTAAGGTCATTTTAAACTATCAAGACAATTATTCCTTTCCTTTTTTCATTTCCTTATCTCTCTCCCTTGTAGGATTGCTCCCCTTTTGCCCTCTTACAACTTTTTGTGGCTTTGCCTGTCAGAAGCAGACAGTGTCATCTATAGAGCAATTTTGAGTGGCTAGAGAGTTGTCCTCAAAGCCAGGAAGATCCACCTCTGATGCATACTGGCTGAGTGTTGTTTAGTCATTCAGTCATGTATCACTCTACATGGCCCTGTGGACAAAGTCCATGGCGTTTTTTTTTGGAGGGGGGGAAGGGAGGGCAATTGGGGGTAAGTGACTTGCCCAAGGTCACACAGCTAGTGTGTCAAGTGTCTGAGGTCGGATTTGAACTCAGGGCCTTCTGAGTGCAGGGTCAGTGCTCTACTCACTGTGCCACCTAGCTGCCCTCATGGGGTGTTCTTGGCAAAGATACTGGAATCATTTGCCATTTCCTTCTCCAATGTGTCCTCATTTTACAGATGAAGAGCTGAGGCAAATAGGGATTAAGAGACTTGCCCAGAGCCACGCAGCTATTAAGTGTCTAAGGCCAGATTTGAACTCAAATCTTCCTCACTCCACACCAAGTGCTCTATCCACCGTACCATCTAGTTGCCTCATACTGTCTGAGTGACCCTGGGCAAATAACAACCTCTCAGTGTTCTTAGAAACTTTTTATACATTGCAGAGAAGGAGTTGACCTCACTGGTAGAGGGAGATGCCTCACTAGGGCATTTGCTATACCCAGTGAAATCTCGGGTCAAGTCTATTCCCCAGCACAATGTTTAGCACACAGTAGGTGCTTAATAAATGCTTGCTGAACTGATTTGAATATCCTGCTGAGCTACTGTGTTAATAAAATCAGATAGCCACATATGTGATGGACGGGCAGGTGAATTTACTAAAGGCCAGGCATGGCTGCGCCATGATCGACTTGGCTGCTGGGGATGGCATAAGTGGTGACGGAGGAGAAGGAAGAGAATCACAGCAACCTGGCCAGGAGTGGGACAAACCAGAGTCATGTGCTGTTGCCTTCTTTTTTCCTACCCATTTTATAACAATAATAGCTAACATTTGCACTGTGCCAGGCACTGTGCTGAGCATCTTACTGTTATTAACTCATTTGATCCTCACAACAACCCTGGGAGACAGGAGCTATTATTATCCCCATTCTCCAGACAAGGAGACATCAGTGACTTACCCAGGGTCACATAACTAATCATGTGTGTCAGGCTAGGTTTCTAGAAAATCTTTTAATTTGAAAAGTAACTTTTTTCAGTTTCCATGTACATTTTTATAAAGCCCTTAGTTTTATAAATCTGTAAATATTAATACATATATAATATATACTATATATTATGTGTGTATATATACACATACATATACATATATACATATATATATATCTATGCATACACACATACACACACACATATATACATACATACATGTATATATATAAAATCACAGGTGTTCATGACTATGGTTAAGGATTTGCATTGGCTTAATAAGGACCTCTCATAGTGAAGAGGAGATACTCTAATGACACACTGAACTGGAGGAAACTTCTTTACCAGAGGTAGAAATAATATAGCTGGCCTCCAGAAGCATTCTAGAATCCCCTGTCTACCATATCTCCCTATGGGACACCTCTTTCTCCACTCTTCTTTTTAACCCATGGTGGGTTGACGTCTGGAATCTCTGGTCCTCTGGTCAGTGACAAAGAGGTCCCACAGGATCATGCTTCACAGTGCCTTTCCCCACACCCAAGAGATGAGGCTCTCTGAGTCCTGGGAATAGAGCCCTTTACCTCATCTGCCCCAGCTCCCAGGGTGCCTATAAAAAGACATGACTTTGAGATAAGTATTGCTTGATCCTTCTTAACCAGGACTCCCTACAATGTAACACGAGAGAGACCAGAACTTTCTCTAACCCCAAGCACCTCTGTTAAAGAGAGCTTTGTTCACAGATTTGTCAACTGAGGTATCATCTCATTCCCATTTGAATGGGCTTTTCTTTGAGTCCCAGAGTGAACTGGGCAAAGAAGAAACACCAAGTCAAACACAATCAGACATTCTGCAGCCTCAATTTGTCCCACAGGGTTGATTTTGGCCACTTCCTCTCAAAAAGAGACCTATTTTTGCCTCCATGATGCTAATGTTTTAGAAACAGAGAAGCTCTAGAGATACGGGATAATACCAAATTTTTAAATCTGTAGGAAAATGAGTACAAGGGTAGGTGGCACTATTGGTGCTGCTAAAAATAAGCTTTGAGATACGACAATATATGGCAAAACTAAGAAGAGTCATTCCTTTTCTGAAACGTCTTGAAAATTCTGTCCTTTCTAATCAGAGCCATTTTCTTCAGAGTTTCCAACAATAATACTTTGGCTTCAACATTCATGTATACAAAAAAACCCCAAAACAACAAAAAACCCCTTAAAATCTTACAAAAATGAATTAAAACTATCTTTACATGTAATTAGAAAAAATTAAATACTATTAAATGTAACAAAACCTTCTCCACAGTCTTTCTCCCCCATTGTGTCAACCACCGCCTTTCCCTGAGTAAAGCAAGCAGAATTCCTTCTTTCAGAGAAAGAAAGAAAACCCTGCAAACAGAATGTTACTACACCAATTATTTTGCTAGGTATAAGGGAAACTCAACCCTGTGGGACAAACTGGGGTTGTGGAATCTCCTTCAGGACGGTAAGATAGAAGCTCCTGCAGGGCAGAGACTGTCTCACTACTGTCTTTGTATTCTTAATCCTAGAGCAGTGCCCAGCACACAATAGGTGCTTACTCTATATTTAGGGATTGATTGATAGGATATATAACCAGTCCCACCTGGGAGGTGGAGCAACAGCTAGAGTAAACCCTGGGCATCCCTTCAAACACCATGTTCCATGATTCAGAAAAGTTTTGTATGTTCCTGACAATAGGTTTTGCCATTAAATGAATGAAACTCATCTGCCATTACCTTGAGGAAGTCCTACACATGGGTATAAATTTGAATGCAGGCCAGATCCTGTTTAAAAAAAAAGCAACATTTACTTTGTTGTACTATGTTATGGAAATGCTTGTTTTATTCCATGAATTTAAAAATAAATACATTTAAATTTTTAAAAAGAAAAGATAAGAAAACACAGCACAAAGCCTTGACAGTACAACTTTACCAAAGACGGGAATTATAATCACATCTCTGTGCTGTCTAGGAGGTAGCTAGAACTGTGCCATCATCTCCCATTGATCTGAATGCGAGGACACCAGCTATTTGCATTCAAACTGACTTTCTTCTGAAGTCTCATCCTGGGAGTAAGTCAGCCTTGGTCAGTAGTCCCAGCAGAGCCATTCTGAGGATTCAGAGCTTTTTTAGGGTA
This sequence comes from Trichosurus vulpecula, assembly GCF_011100635.1. NCBI lineage: Eukaryota > Metazoa > Chordata > Mammalia > Diprotodontia > Phalangeridae > Trichosurus > Trichosurus vulpecula. The sequence goes on from NC_050580.1 coordinate 144,785,297, forward strand.
GCCACCATCCAAGTACCAAATCCCCTGGCTGTCATATCAGTACACACCTTTCTGCCCCTTGCTTTTCTCGTCTGTGCTTAGGCACATGCAGATACGTAGTTAGCATCTTTAGTGATTTGGGTAACTAGGTAACCACACTTTTTGTCTATTTATGAATGAGCAAAAAACAACCTTCAACGTTAACTGACTTCTTCAAAGTCAGCAGGGAAGCTAGAAACAATCAGAGTTCTAAGCCTTGTAAGCTTTTTTTTCTCCTCTTAAATCTGCCTGGAAAAATCCAAAACGTCTCCACATAATGATCAACTATGATAGACTTAGCTCTTCTCAGCAATACAATGATCCAAAAGAATTCCAGAAGACTCATGATGGAAAATGCTATCCACCTCCAGAGAAATAACTATGGAGTCTGAATGCAGACCAAAGCAGACAATATTCATTTTTTTTGTTGTTTTTTGTTTTTTCTTTCTCGTGGCTTTTCCCTTTTGTCCTGATTCTTCTTTCACAACATGACTAATGTGGAAATATGTTTAACATGATTGTACATGTATAACCTATATCAGATTGCTTGCTGTCTTGGGGAGGGGGGAGAGAAGGGAGAGAGGGAGAAAAAGTTGGAACTTAAAATCTTACAAAAATGAATGAAAACTATCTTTACATGTAATTAGAAAAAATTAAATACTATTAAATGTAACAAAACCTTCTCCACAGATACATAGAAATGCAGAGACTCTACAGCAGAGAGCTTAGGGAGACAACCCTGTTCTCTTAAGGATGAGGAAACTGTGCCCTATAGAGGTTGTGACTTGCCCAGTCATACCAGAACAAAGTAGCACAGACAGGATTTGAGATCTGGTTTTCTGATTCCATCTCTAGGGAAGGGGGAAGGGAACAAGCATTGATTAAGCACCTACTATGTGTCAGACACTATGGTAAGCACTTTACAAATATTATTTCATTTGATCAGTGTTTATTTTATTGCTCTGAATTACTTAGGCATGTGAGTCTATAAACAGCAGGGTTAAGTCATAGAATGCAACAAATAGAAGGCATCTGAGATTTCCTAGTCCAAAATGGCCTTTCCAAACTATGCCTACATACACACACACATACATACACTTACGCTTTCAAATGAAGAAACAGGCCTATATGCTGAAACGTCCAACCCAGGGTCGAAAAGCCAACTGATGGCAGGAGTCAGAGCTAGACCCCAGGCACCCTGACTCTTTGCACTATGCTACAATTCCTTCTCTTGGTGCCTATCTTATTTCCTGCTGAACATCTGTAACCCAGAGAGAGAGAGACAGCATTGGGAGTGGGTGCATGAGGGATCAGAGAGTCATAGATTTAGAGCTCGAAGGGACCTGAGAGTCATTAGAAGCATACACCATTGAGTCCAACTCCCTAATTTTACAAAAGACAACCTGATTTGTCCTAAGTCTCACACACACACACACACACACACAATAAGCGCAGAGCTGGGATTTGAACCTAAGCCCTTTGACTTCAGGTCCATCATTCTTTTCACTCAGGGTGATTCTCTTATTTCCTAAGAAGATTGAAATCATCCCCCTGGGAACCGATTCTTTCCCCTATTCGTGCCATTTCTAACACTTAAAGTCTGCCAACCCTTAACTACAGAAGTGATGCAGAAATCTATTGATAAAGTAAGTCCTAAAAGCCTTTTGCTTTCAGCAGGAAAATCTATGTGTGCCCTTCAGCCTCATAATTGAGTTGCAAAAGAGAAAAAAAAATATTTTTTTTACTGACTGCTTGAAGTCGTTTCAACCAACATGCCAATAAAAAGCAAGTAGTGTTTTTGTCCACGGGATGTCAGGGTGTAGATTTAGATCTACGAGGCTAAACAAGTACTAGGTTATTACTAACAAACGATTACACTCCAGGTTGTATTGAATAGTGTAAGTTATTTGAACTCCTGAGACTAATTGGCAGGGCTTGAAAATGTCAATGTTTATGTTCCCTGCTTGGCTTAACAGTATCAAGGCAGGAACATACTCTAAAAGTTTAAAATGTCTGCTTACAGATTGGGCTTCTAGTTTAATGGAGGAAGAAATAAAGAGACTTGGATTTTAGTCCTAGCTCTAACACTTCCAAGCTACATGACCTTAGTGAAGTTACATAATGTCTCTGAAGTCTCAGTTTCCCCATCTCATGTCATCCTCATGTCAAATAAATATAATAATACCTTTCCCAGAGAGAACATAGGGTTATTGGGAGGAACAAATGGGCTGAGAAGGGAAATAATTTACATTCGAGCAATGTTGTCCATTCTGATCCTTTTCATTATCTCAAAGTTAAACAGATAGTATTCCCTTAAATGGGCGCAAATAATTTTTATAAATCTTGCAATGTGTATCTATAATCATAGTAGGATCATATGCTGTATCTGATTCACTTGTGAGAGGTTAAAATGGTTGAACCTTTGTCTTGGTCCACTACCTAGGATAGTGCCAGGACCTGGCACACAGTAGGCATTTAGTTGTTAACTGGTGCTATATACGCTACTTTTATGATGTCACTGGCATGGTCTATGACACCTCAGGCCAATTGCCTCCTTTCTAATAAATAATTCTCAGGACCAGACGTAGTTACATTTAGATTGAGTACTTACCTAGAAGGACATCAGAGGCACAAGGGAAGGGCCTCCTGCTCTCAAAAAAACAAAAACAAAAAAAAAATTGGCCCCCACCTCCCTCACTAATATTTGACACCTCTTTAAGAGAGAATAAAACTTTTTGCTCTATAATTAGGTTTAAGGCTTAGGTTGTAATTTCTCTTTGGAGAAGTCGCAGATCATAGATCTAGAATCAGAAAGGGCTATAAAGACCATGGAATCCAACCTCCTCTTTTTACAAATGGGGAAACTGAGGCTAAAAGAAGCTACATGCCTTGTCTAGGGTCATACAGCTAGAATCTAAGGAAGGATTAAAACTTGGGACTTCAGAACTCTAAGGCCAGCATACTATCTACTATGCCACTTTGCTGCTGTAAATATATTGACTTAAAGTCACTGATAGAGCAGAACCAGAACACTGTACACAGTAACACCAACATTGTGCAAGGGTCAACTGTGAATGACTTAACTATTCTCAACAATTCAGTGACCAAAGACAATTCTGAAGGAATTATGATGGAAAATGCTATCCAACTCCAGAGAAAGAATTGATGGACTCTGAATATAGATTGAAGCATACTTTTTTAAAAAAAAAACTTTATTATTCTTGGGTTTTTGTCCGCATTTTCTTTTGCAATGCGGTGAATATGGAAATATTTTGCATGACTGCACATATATAATCTATATCAAACTGCCTGCTTTCTCAAGGAGGGGAGAAAGAAGAAATTTGGAACTAAAATTTAAAAATTTTTGTTTACATGTAATTGAGGAAAAAATGGGCAAAAAAGAAAGAAGTCAGGGGATATTGTAATATTTCAAAAAAAATAAATTGCTTGCATATTAAAAAAATCATTGATAGACATAATGAATTGTGCTCATCCAGAAGCCACAGAAACAGAGACCTAGAAAGCCAGGCAGGTGGTCATACCTGGCTGAAGCTCTTGGAGATGTCACCATAGTCAAAACAGTCTCCTCCCTGTTCCAGAACTTTTATCTCTACCATCTAATAAAGAGTTCTCAGCACCATTTAAATCCTCCCTAATATAGGACATTTCATCTTTTAATGCAAAACCTACCTGGCTGAGACCAGTAGTTTATTCACTTAGAGCTGTGTATCATGTACCCTTTTGATGTTTCCCGTGCTGCCGAGTGTAGCACGTGTATAACGTCTCACAATATCTCCTTTAAAAAAAAGTTTCAGTAAAGTTTAACTTCAGTTAAGTTTCAGTAAAAAAAAAAAGTAAAGCAAGCAAATGAACAAACAAAAAACAACAAAAAACTTATCCACTGACAAGAGCAAGAGAAGGTGGGAGCATGAGGGCTCTGTGTGCGGTATGCTGTGTGAGACATATTATACAGGTGCAAAAAGGTGCCAAATAGGGAGGATAAAGCCCCAAGAGATCTTACTTCACAATCTTGACTCATAATCTCAATCACTTCATAATCTTGCTTAAATCAGGCCCTGCCAATTCTGCCCTAGTTCTGCCTAAGTAAACATCTATAAAATTATTCAGTTTCACAAGGAATATGAAAAAGAATGATTGCTCCCTGACTTATTCAATAATCCTTACAGTAGAATTTATCTTAAAGGCATCACTATGAAGCAGCGTCCTACCACATTGCTAAATAAGACTCAACGAACCACGCCTCTACCTCCTTCTACTGTACCCACTTAAGTGGGTATTCTCCTAACTCATAGGTCAACAACTAACAGCATGTCTACCAAAGATGGGGCATGGATGTGCCCATCCTCCCCACTGCTTGGAAGAGCTATTGGCCATTTACTCACAGGACCTGGCAGCTGGCATTCTTCCCCACTCCCTGTGCCTGGCCACCCCACCCCTAACCACTCCTCCCTTTTCTACTTTACACATACCAAGTTTGCAAGGAGTCAAGTGTGTGGTCAGCAATCGGAGAAGGAAACTGATCAGACCCCCGCCTACCATTTCTGAAAGGTTGCTGACCTCTGTTATAACTTTCCAAGCTTCTCAGAGCCTCAGTGTTATTTCTTTGCTGATTGCCAAGGTACATGTGACAGGCAGATTTGTCCTCTATCTCTGAGCTCTGAGTGACTTAACTTATCCCAGTTCTTTCTCTTTCACTGGAAATCAAATAGAAAACAGAAAGAAAGCTCTATTTTAAGACAGATGTTGGAACACATACACTGTTGAGGTTTGCTGGTATTTATCAGCAGCAGACATGGATAGAGCAGGGGGTATGAGCAAATATCTGGTTGAATTTAGAACCTGCATAAATTCTATGAATAAGCTGTTTAAGATCAAATTAATAGTGTAGAAGCTAAATTTATTACATAATTCCAAATCTGTGGTTCTAACAAAACACCTTGGAGAGACTAATGAAAAGGTTGTGGGACCTACATAACTCAAGTACAAGGGAATAACCCACAAAGAGAAAGAGATTTTACTTTCTCAAGGAGCAGAGAAAATCTGCCCAAATAGTCCAAGAAGAATCAGTGATAATTTGATGAAGATCCAAACCTTAGTGAGGCCCTCCATCTCTGCTGTAAATTGGAGTGCTGGGACTGATGGGGGAGAAAAAGCAGGACATGTTGCAATTATTTTTCCAGTTAAAAAAAAATAAGAGAAAATCAGTTATCCTGCGAAAAGCTCATGAACTCAGACACAGCTGGAAGGGTCCTTAGACATCAAGTCCAAGCCCTCATTCTGTAGATAAGGAAACTGAGGCCCAGAGACGTAAAGTGACTTTTCTAGCCACCAAGCTAGTAAGTATCTGAGGCAAGATTTGAACCCAAGTCTTACTGATTCTAAACTCGGCATTCTATCACTATACCATGTCACCTTCCAATGTTTAAAATCTATAGTATCATAGTTATTTTTAGAGGGAAAGCAATGTTAAATAATTCTGGGTATGTCTTAATATTCACTGTCAAATAGGATATGGAAATCTACTCATGGGATGAGAAATACAAGGTTCAAGGGCAAACTGATGAATGATATTCCTATGTGGCTTATGGAATCAGCCACAGCTTATACTGTCAGGCATCTTGTAAATATTAGATGAGTATGTTCCAAATTCCCAAATCAGAAGGAGTCAAAATGCTCCCATGTATATATGCTATGTTTTTTTTTCTTCTGAAAATATAAATTTTATGAAGGAAACGAACTAATGGCCTCTGAGATCCTTTAAAGCTCTAGATATGTTTCATTTTGGGGGGAAGGGGGTAGAAGTGAAGAATGAGAAATGAATCCCGAGAAACCCAAAGAGAGAAATATTACTTAGGAGCATTACAAGGGACCTCTGAAATTTGCTTTAGGAACTTTGGGTGGGTGGGGACGTAGGGTAATGAGGCTGGGAAAGTTCCAAAGCATTCACGTTCCTTATAGCAGGACACCATAGTGGGATTCTTGTGACAATGAACAGTCTTCAGTTGGAGTGAGTGTACCTAAACCGGGTAAAACTCAGAAAGTTAGAGATGATGCTCAGGCAGAAATCCTTTAATTAGTGTGACTGGCATGGGTTGTACCAGAGTACTGCCTCCCTGCTAGCACTTGACTGCATTTTTTTAAAACAACATAAACATTTGCAACTAACATACTGTAGCAACAATAATCCCAAGGGGCTTGAGGCAGGAGTTCTAGAAGCTGGCATCGTTTAAAAGCCTCCTCCCTAACCAGCCCCATTGTCTTGGCTTCGCAAACACAGAGCTTCCCAGATTGCAACTGACTCTTTCTTTAATCAGATTTGGAGAGGGTGGATCGGGTCTTCCTGAAACGCCTTCATCAGCAGGAATACAGACATTGGATTCTCTCTCTCTCTCTTTCTCTCTCTCTCTCTCTCTCTCTCTCTCTCTCTCTCTGTCTCTCTGTCTGTCTCTGTCTGTCTCTCTCTCTCTCTCATCTTGTCCCCCTTTCTCTCTACCTCTTTCTGTTTCTGTCTTTGTCTCTCTTTTTCTGTCCCTCTCTCTGTCTCTGTCTCTCTGTCTCTGTCTCTCTCTGTGTCTCTCTGTCTGTCTCTGTCTGTCTGTCTCTCTCTGTCTCTCTGTCTCTCTCTCTCTCTCTCTCTCTCTCTCTCTCTGTCTCAGATTATGTACAGGTGAGGGACAGCTAAGTGGCACAGTGGATACAGTGACATGCCTGGACTCAAGACAACTTATCTGTGTGAGTTCAAACACAGCCTCAGACAATTCTAGCTGTGTGACCCTGGACAAATCACTTAATGACTGAACAACCACAACGTGTGCAGGTGAAGTGGGCAGAATGCCTGCAGAGGATACTCAGGATCCTAAAGCACAGATCTATCTGACCATGCCTTCCCTATAATCAATAAACTCCAGAGATCAAATAAGGATCAAATAAAAGATCAAATAAAGAATCCTCTGGTGTTTGAAGCCCTTTACAATGTAGTTACCTTCTGCCTTTCCCACCTTCTTACACTTAACTCCCTCTTACCTATTTGTGATCCAGTCATGCTGGCCTTGTGTTTCTCACACAAAACACTCTATATCCACACTCTGCACTTGTCCTCCATGACTGGAATATGCTTCTTCCTCATTTCTGCCCCGGCTTCCCAGACTTCCTTCAAATCCCAACTAAAATCCCACCTTCTACAGGAATCTTTTCCCTATGCCCTTTAATCCTAGTACCTTCTCTCTGTTGATCATTTAAAATTTATCCTATATACAACTTGTCTGTATGTAGTTATTTCTATATTGTCTCCCTCGTTAGACTGTGAGCCCCTTGAAGGCAGGAACTGTCTTTAGCCTTTCTGTGTCTCCTCAGTGCTTAGCACAGTGCTTGGCACATAGAAAGCACTTAAGAAATGCTTGTTGATTGACTTGGGACCTGACCAAAAAGATCTTTGCCCCCAACTGCCTGTCAGAGTGCTTAGAAATTCCATTATTACAGAAGGTTGCTCTTCCCAGAAGCCTCCACTTCCATGTGGAAGTAGATGGTGTTGGGGTAAGTGTGTGGGTATGGGGTGGACATAGATATCAACAGGATTGGCTCATCCGTTTGATTTATTAACAGCTGAACTCACCATTACTTAAGAGAGGGAAAGGCCCTGAAGAAATGTGTTAACAAACGAACAGGTAATTTACTGGAGGAGAAGGAAGTCCCCAAATTTCCAGGTGCAAAAACAGTGGTGACGTTGGGGGAGGGGAGGGGAATTTAATAAGTAATAGGAGAAAAGGAAAGTATGCATCAGAGATACTTTTATTTGGTTTACCTTTGGTCCCAGGGCTGTCCATGTATGTTAATATAATATAGAATGGATCTGTCAAATAATGCATGACACACATAGATATTAGAATATCTTTGTTTATAAATATCTTAAGTAATCCCTATAACCTTGACAAGGGAAAGATCTGTCTAACTAGGGATTTAAAAAGATGGCTCTCTAGGGGATTTACATTCACTATAAATGAGAGAATTAATAGACTATCATCCTCTAAAGTATTAAGATCCTGAAATTCTCAGCTAATCAAGTATCAGAGAGAATTACAACACATTTGGCTCCTGTAATTAAGTAAATAACTAAACTATAACTAAATAACATGGTTTTTGATGCTGATAAAGAAACAGAATAAGGATCTTTGGATATCATGAATGTTGGCACAGAATTCACCCTTTTCTCCCTATGATCATAGGCCTGGAGACTGATGAGTTTGGGACTCTTACCTCTGGATAGCCAAACTACTTTTTAATCTTCTCCCTTAATAGGTGCTCAATTCATCAGGACCTTTTTTTTTGGGCTGGAAAGAGTCCTAGATATTCTTTCATCTGACTCCTTATTTTCCAGAAGGAGATCCTCTGATCCTGGCTCTCGAGTCTAATCCTCATTTGACACATGAGGAAACTGGAGCCTATAGAGATTTATTAACTTGCCCAGGATCACATTTAGTAATAAATGGTAGAAGTGGATTTGAACCCTGATCCTCTGACTCTAGGATGAAAAAACAGACTTCTTGGTTTCCCAGCCCAGGGATCTTCCTTCATCATCCATTGCTTCAATTCAAATCTTGCTGAGTTTTGTATATGAAGAGCAGGGAACAGACGTGGAGCCCTACAATAGTGACCAATAATTGCTCACAGAGCTGGCTTGGATGCTAATGATAACTCCTTCAATAGATATTGCTCATTTAAACAATAACTAGGCCCTCGATAGCTCCTCCTTCAAGGAGATCTAATATTGGCCATGTTCTATTACTGCGGTTGGCTGCAGTTGGGGGACGTGGGGTTGTGTGGTTGTCTTTCCACCAAGGGTCCAAGATGCTTCTCTCCCAGGACTCATCCCAGCAGCACAGTGGCTTGCCTGGACAACTTTCTTCATACTGCCACCTGGTGGGACTTAGCCACAACATCAGAGACAGTTTCCCTCACCCCTCCCTAAGAGATGTAATTTAGAAAAATGCCACGCATTTCCAATCCAATTTACCGGGTGCCTTCCACATTGATCAGACTTCCTTCTCCTTTTTCCTCCCATCTAGTTAATATAATTATTGCTTTCACATGGTGAAGCCATTTTATGTAATAGCTTTGTTTGTTACTATGGTTACAAGTTTAACAGCACTTTGGAATATAAATCTATCATCTCCTGAGCAGCCTTCTCTATTCGTCAAGGTACAACCCTTGCATTCATCAGAAAGCTAGATGAATAGTGACATTAGTTTTATGTCTTAGGGAAAGTGTGCTCTCTTGGTCTGATTATACCCGAAAGTACTCTAATTCTAGTTTAGATGTACCAGTGCAATGAATTGGGGCTGCCCTGTTTTCCCCCCTTATGAGTTTTCTCGTTTGGGCTGTTTGTCATGTGGAGACATAAAGAGGCAACATGAACAGGGGCTATCCATCTTTTTTTCCCTTTTCCACCTTAGAGAAAAGGGGCATGGCAGGGCAGAGAGGAGAAGGGTATAGTTTTTCTCCTTTGATGCTCTGACACTGTCCTCTTTTCTTGTTTCATTTATTTTCCCAATATGACTAAAAGTGAAGGATGAGGAAATAATGTGTCTGGAGTTAAGTTTCTTAGGGTGTCATGCCTCTGTCTTTGGGTATAATGCCTTTGTCTCACACGGCTGAAGCATCACCCCTTAGTTCCTGATGAATTCAAAATCTCCCTTTGCAAAATGCCAAAGGTAATAATGGGGGTTTGTTTGCCACCTCAGCCGTTTAAGGTTGACAGATACTTTGTTTTTAAAGTTAACTTCCCAGCAACTGAATTGGAATCAGGACTGCAAAAGAGATGATCTGATACCTGAGAATTTCTGGTTCCTTATCCTCCTCTTTTCCTTGCATATGAGAAAAGAAGAGAAATAATTTTTGAGGGGATGATTTAAATTTCTTCCCCAGGGCTCTGGAAGGCAGCATGATATAGTGAAAGGATATTGATTCAGGGGACCTGAGTTTAAATCTTGTGTGTGACCCTGGGCAAGATACTTTACCCTCTGGATTTCTTGATCTCTAAAATGAGGGGGTTGAACCAGATGACCTGTGAGATGCTTTTCAACTCCAGATCTATGATCTCATATATGTAAAAAGCAAAATACAATAAAACCAACTCTTTCCTCCCTTCTAGGAGAAGTTGCCAATTTGGTAGTCCATCTGCAAATTTCACATTTCTACTAACTAGCCATGTCATTCCAATTTGTTATCATAGAGCAGGTACACACTTATTTATACCACCCACATGACAAGATAATTTGCAGTTATAAAATTTCATGGTAATTATAGCTGGAATTGCCATGTAGAAACTGGGCACTTCTGAGATACATAATTACCAACAACTGGCTGCTGCTACTACTACTACCACCAGTACTACTATGGAATCTCCCATTAATGACATGATTAGTTTTGGCCTTTTAAGAAATAGTGTTATGTAAAGCACTTTTTTCCACTCTTGATTACCTAAAAAAAACCCAGGAAGGTAGAAGATATAAGCATTCATAGTGTTGTTGTGGCTGTTTGTTTTTTTCTAACCACGTTGTTGCACAGGTTTGTCTTGTCTCTGGGCATGCCTGGAGTGCCTCCTGACAGGGAGGGGGTCAGAAGCAGCTGTGTGATATGAGCTAAGAGTAGGTACTGAGTTCCATCAGGCTAGTCTCCTGGTTAGGAGGCACTGAGCCCAAGGGGTAGCTAAGGCTCACTGGCCTGGGAATGGCATGAGAGGGAGCTCAGGAGGCAGTAGCTAGTGTTGGAATTGCCATGGGCTCTATACTTTAGTAGCCCCATCACTGCTTTTGGGGTGAGGGTAGGAATTAGTGATAGGAAAGCAGATGCTGGAGTAGAAGGAGGTACTTTCCCCATGGTTAAAAAGTACCTGATATGCTCAATAGACAAACACTGAGGATGAGAAGTCTTCCACTCTTACCAAGGCAACAGAAATGGGACTCGGATTGACTGCTTGGCAACAATGGCCCCCTTTCCCCCTTTTTTACTCAATACTTAGACTGTACATGATCCTTCTGTGACATCTCTTTCTCTTCTTGGTTGCCTTAACTTCTAGTTTAACTAGATCTCATGTCTAGGGGTGTGTTGGCTGGGAAAAGATGCGCATAGGACTGCTCTTGGCCCATACCACCTGAGGATGTCTCTGCCTTGAAAACACCATAAGGGAGAGACTAGTGGCTCCTTACAAGAATTATGAACCCAAATAATGCTTCCCAACATTATGCTACACCTCGAATTAGGTTAGTCAATTGCAAAGGATCCTCCAGAAAAGAAATTACAGTAAACCCAAAACAAACAAAACCCCAAACACAATCCCCAGCCTCCCAGTCAAGTACACAGAGGATGGCCCAGAGTACATCAGGGAAGGAAAAAGGAGGAAAGCTGGCTACAGGTCCCACCATGGCACTAAATATTTTCCTATCAACAATAACACCTTGAAGAACAGTCAATTTTATGAGCTCCAAAAAGGCAGCAACCACTGTCTTCATTTTTTTTTCTGGTTTCCCAGGGATTTCTGGGGGGGAGGAAAAAGAAATGAAGGCAACAGTCATGGAATATAGCCATGCAGGCAGCCACGATTGCCAAGGTTGTTTTTGAATATGATTTCATCATTATTTATAAAATTTATTTCCTAGTTGTTGTTGCTGTTGTTTTAAAAGAATTCCCTGCTTTGTTCTTTGAGTTGCAAAGATTTTCAGGCATCTGATCAGGATGCCTGTGAGATAATAATGTTCAGAGTCCATTTTAGACCCCCTTGACACTAAGAGGAAGAGCCAGAATTCACTAATATCATCAACAACTGGGTGTAAGATGATTTTTTTGTTATTGTTTTGGGATTTTTTTCTTCGAACCTACATATTTAGATGACCGGTACATCAAAGACAGCTTCAAATTCGGGATTAAATTCCACAATTATATGATAGGCTTACCCAAAGGTGAAATTTCACTGTCACTCATAGAGAAGCATTTTTTTCCTCATCTGTTTGACCATTTAGGGCACCTTCCTTCATGTTCCTACATTGGATATGATTTGGACTTTTTTGAGATATTTCAGATTGTGACCTTAGATTCCATCCAGACTAGAGCTTCTAAACCCAAGTGGGGGTCTGTGAACTTAAAAAAAATATATGTATATGTATGTGTGCATAATATATACACATATGTATATATGTGTATATATTGAGAACTGTATTTCAACATAACAGGTTTACTTTGTAATCACATGTATTTTATTATATTCTTTAAAAAACATTTTGAGAAGGGATCCATAGGTTTCAACTATGGATCTAAAAAAGAAGTCTGTGATACAAAAAAATGTAAGAATCCCTGAACAAGTCCACCTTAGCAGAGATGCTAAGTAATGAACCCAAGGTCTCACAACTAGGTGACCTCACATAGGGAAAGTGGGATACAAACATGGGGCCTCCAACCCCAAATCTTAGATCCCTTCCCATGAATCACTCTGCTTTACTTCATAATATTATTTACAATGTTGATAAAATTTGTGATGGATATTTCCCCCTGCACACTTGTTTGAATCTCTGAAGGGCTATCCTTGATCTAAAAAGGAAGGGCTACAAATTCTAATTCTGATCCTACTACTAACAGCTCATGGAACTGTACTTGTGCCTCTGTTTAATTCCTTTTCAAATGGAATAAATATATGTATATGTATATGTATATATATGTATATATATACATATGTACACACACCCACACATCCTTATAACACACGATAAGTTGCATGAGTGTGACTATTGTCAAGCATGTAACCTCTCTGTGCTCCAGGCAGCTCTAAGATGGCAATTTACAGAGGAATTGTTGATATGCATTAGTGGTTTTAAATATACATAACAATATTTACATATGTATCATATAACAATGGGGTAGCTAGGTGGCTTGGAGTGTTAGCCCTGGAGTCAGGAAGACCTGAGTTCAAATCTGGCCTCAGACACTTGAAAGCTGTGTGATCCTGGGCAAGTCACTTAACCTTGTTTACCTCAGTTTCCTTATATGTAAAATGAGCTAGAGAAGGACATGGCAAAGTGCTCCAGCATCTTTGCCAAGAAAACCCCAAATAGGATCACAAAGAGTTAGACATGACTGAAACGACTCAACAACAACAAAACTATATAACAATATATATTATACATGTGTGATAGCTATGTTACAGAATATAAAACATATGTAATATATTCACATATGACACATGCATGGTATATATAACATGATTTATCAACTAATATAATTAATCAATAATTATATTACACATGTCTGTTATATGTACACACACACATATTCCTATGTGCGTATTGGTGGTCTGACCCTACAATTTCCCTCTGTGTAAGTAACTGTGAGAGGGCTCCCTTGATGAAGGCAGATATGATATTGATATTATGTTATATTAATATTATTATATGTGGAGAGAGAGAGAAAAAGTGGATGTGAAGTGAAAATGTTAAGACTTGTAGTCTTAAAGAGTTACCTGAAACGTTAGGTGACTTGCCCAGGGTAGCTTAACTAACATGTGTCAGAGACAAGAATCAAACTCAGGTCTCTCTGACTTTAAGACCAACTCTCTATCCCCTATTCAATACTGCCACTTTCATATATCTATATAGCTCTACACACATGTCATGTATAATATACAAACAGCTATACAAGTGTATATACATAGTTCATATACAAATAGCTAGCTTACAGCTATAAAATATGTATATGTATATATATACCTACATATATATATATATATATATAATTTGTAGTTTCACATTATGAAAACACAAACATACACACATTCAGTGTGCCTTTTATCCATCCCAGTGTGACTATCTAACGATATCATTAGTTTGTTCTGATGATTTGGAGTTTCATAAATAGAATTGGCTGATGCCATCATGAATATTCCAGAGGGAGACTTTGCTAAGATGTTTGGATACCAAGCACAGAAGGCATTTGGTATCAGAGTATAGGGAAGCTAGGGAGTGAAGGTGTTTGTTATTAAAACTCTCTGAGGTACCTGGAATTGCTGCTCTAGAGAGTCTTATTAAGTTCCTAGAAAACCAAGAAAATCTAGCTGCCATTGTAGTGTGAAGACTGTGGGAATAAATGGGAAGACTACCATCAACAGATTATTTACTGAGGAAATCTTACACTGGGCACCAGGCCACACTGAATATAGATGAGGTTTTTGAACTTGGTGATTTCTTTTGCAATGTGTTTTGCACCCTGAAGATAAAGGCATTACCCTATATTCACAGGCACTTAAGAAGCATCTATTGAACCCCTAGTATATGCAAAACTCCATGCTTTCTAATGTAGAATTATTCCAGACAGTCCCCACTCTTCATTGGATTATTCTGCTCACTTCATAGTGACTAGGCAGCTAGATGGCAGAATATTTAAGAGCCCTGAACTTGTACTCTGGATCTTCTGAGTTCAAATCCTGCCTCAGACCCTTACCAGCTGTATGACCTGGGACCAGTCTCAGTCTCCCCATTTGTAAAATGGGGATAATAATATCCCCTACCTCACAAGGTTACTGTGAGGATCACATGGAATAACATTTATAGCACTTTGCAAACCTTAAAGAGCCATAGAAATGTTAATCATCATTTATGGTGGACACATTACCCCTCGCTCTTGTTTTAATTATTTTATCATATGTGACGACGACTATGAAAATGTCCAAATGGTCAGAGCAATGTGTAGTCACAACAGTGTGCATGTGTAAGGCTGGCATCATATACGTACACAGTTGTGATTTCAACTTACAATGATCTGCTTTGAGCTGTAGTCCTAAGGAATGTATTTGCAATGAATAGCAGCTATTTTGGGAAGCGTGCAGAAGGAGGCAGTACTGAATGGTGAAAAGAGATGTAGATTATGATGTCAGGAGACCCGGAGTTTATCCTAACCCCGCTACTACATGGTGCATGCATGTGGTCAAGTCTATTCAGTATGAAATGTCAGGTAGGACTATGTAACAGGAGGTCTTAGACTGGGATCCATGAACTTAAAAAAAATCTGATAAAGTGTATTTCAGTATAATTGGTTTCCTTTGTAATCTAAGGCTTATAAAAAATTATTATTATGTGGATTTAAGTACACTATTCTAAGAAAGAGCTCATAGGCTTCATGACATTGCCAAAGGGGTCCATGGCCCTCTAAAGGTTGTGTGGAATAGATAATCTTTTCCAGTCCTAAAAACAATCCAGAGAGTTTAACATTTTCTTGTTTGTTTGTTTGTTTGTTTGTTCTTTAATATCCACTGCTGGATGATTTGGGACGAGTCACAACATCGAGCTCTAGTTTTCTCCACTATGAAGTTAAGGATGATAATATGTGTGTTATGTAGTCCATATTTGTTGTGAAAATGGAGCCCAGCAATAGATGTGAAAGCCTTTCAGAAACCATCAGGTACTACATGATTGTAAGTAACTACATATATAAATATATATTAAATATATATTATATTTATATATATAAATATATATTAAATATATTATATTTATATATAAATATATTATATTTTTATATAAATATATTAAATTATATTAAATATATAAAATATATTATTGTTATTAATATTAATAAATTCTTTTTGAAGGCTAATCACTAACATATAATTTTAGCAACGTGATGGTACCCTTTGGCATAATCTTCAGCAGCCAAGGCAGCCTCATCCTCCATAAATGGGCGTGTCCCATTGCTTTGTTCGTCACCTTCCATGTTCCCCACCTATTGTATATACTCAATTGTTTTGAGTGACAAGCTCCCTAAGCATGCTACCCTGAATTGCCACAGTGAACCCTTCTGGCTCACCAAACAACATGCCAGTGAGTTAGCCATAGCTTTTACTTAAAATGCCCTGGTTAAGCTGATCGAGTAGAGATTTCTCTTTTTTCCCCCCCGTTCTTCACATTTATATACGTCATTATTTGGGCAATTGCTATGATTGCCAACATTTTGTGAGTGTGTACGTATAGATGTACCTGGTGGAGTCAATGAGGTAGGTGCAACTTATCTTGGCCAAGCCGGAATGATAACATCACAGATGGTCAGTCAGTATTTCTGTTTTGCAGGTCTTATGATAGACAGCTTTTAAACTTCTTTATCTATATGATGTGTCTGTCCTTGCAACAACAACCACAACAAAACCAGCAACAATAACGGAATCAGGGAGACCTGAATTTAAAATCTGGCCTCATATAGGTACTAGCTGTATGACATTGGGTAAGTCATTAACCATTTTCTGCCTCAGTTTCCTCTTCTGTAAAGGGGAGATAATATTAACATTGACCTCCCAGAATAAATGTCACCATATGATCAAATCCAAAGTTAAGACAATGAAAACTCTCTAAATAACTTTCTAGTGCCTTGGTGTTTGCAGCAGCAATCATTACAATGTTCCCTATTTCTTAAGCAGGCATAGAGGACAGAGCAACAGTGGGGAACCTGAGGCTTCATGGCCACATGTGGCCCTCCAGGTCCTCAAGTGCATTTGGAGTCAATCAAAGAGCCTCACCTGAGGACCTGGAGGGCTGCAGGTTCCCCACTCCTGGATAGAGAATGGACCTCCACTGTTGTAGGCCACTGAGAGTCTCCAAGAGTTGTCTAGAGCTCTGAGAATTGAACTGACTTTCCCAGGGTCACAAAGCTAGCACATTTCTGAGTTAGGACTCAAATCCTGCTCTGTCCACCATGCCAGACTACCTTTCTTTCCTAAATAGTGTTTCTTAAAGGCTGTCAGTTTCTCAGCTTTGGAATAGGTCCCGGGACAATGTTTGTCTCCTTCAGGCTATATCTATCTCTCTCTAAGCAGGAGCTACTTCCAAAGTAGCTTTTTGGTGCTTCCACATCCAAACCTATAAAAGACAAGTTCAGCTAGCTAGGCCAGCCAAAAGACACAATGTTACATACATTGTTAGAGAAAACAAAACATGATTCTGTTTTACCTACACCTACTGAAACACCAAGACCCAACAGTCAATCATCTGTAGGGCCCATTCCCAAACACTTCTGGTCTCTTGATTAGCTCAGTGTCTGTGGAAAAGTCAAGTGCATCTCCAGAGAGGCCAAGGTAAAACATCAGCCTATTGACCCCACGTCTGTTGGGAAAGATCCTAGCAATGAACTTGATTCATTGACAAACTAATACAGCGTCTATTTCTATCCCAGGGCCAGACAAGTTAAAACTCCGTCGCAGGGTGTTAGGGTACCCAGGGGAGTTTTCCAGAGATTTCGTTTTTCTCTGCCATCGGCTCAAGCCCCCAACGGCCATAATTCCCACCTGCAGAAAGCACTTAATAAATGTTTATTGTTTGACTGAATGATGATTCCCCCATCGTTAGGGGCCACTGGCCAACACCCTAGTTGCATTTAACTACTTAACTTCCATTATCTTTTTACAAAGGGATTTTTTCTTCAAAGATAGAGCAAATAAACAAAATACAAATCTTTTCCCCAATACCTCAGGGTCATACTTTTTCCTCTACCACCTTGGTGTCTGTATAGAGTAGCCTTAATTTAGCTCAGTTCCTTCATAGCATCAGTCCCACCAAATTAACACCCATAAGCAGCAACACCGTAAGATGAATTTTTGTCTTAGCCAGACTGGCACCCTGAAGGTCACTCCAAAGGCCATTTCCTGCTCCTCTTGGCATTGATGCTATGCTGGCTTTGAACCCAAACTCTGGAAGCCGAGGTTCCCTTTGGGGCTTTTGAACTTATAAGGTTGTAGGCTCTGTTCTCTCTACTGGTCGCTATGAGCAAAGAAGTCATCGAATTCCCCCCAGAGTGCTGAGGCGAAGAGGAAGTTGAAGCTGGTTGGCCTTTTTGAGTGCCTCCACAATCAATCAAACAGCCTCTTCTTCACTCTGGGATTAGCTGACTGAAACCAGTTATAGAATGCCCATGCTTCCTCCACAGTCTCTCCATTCCACAGCACCTCAGAATTAGGAAGAAGGCTTGCTATCATTTCCACATGGGAAGAGAACAACACAAAACCTCTGCACATGTGTCAGACTGTCACTACACTAACAAGATGGAAAATCTGGAATTATGCATCACAGTAGCACTGTTACTAACTGGTCATGCATTATTTTTGCCAGATAGATTGTGAGATCTTTTAGGGCACAGACTATTCATTTTTGTCTTTGTCTCTCCAGTACTTAGAACAGTGCCTGGCACACAGCAGGAGCTTAATAAATGCTTGTTATCCATTGATTGTTCTCCCTGTGATCCTAAGCAGTCAGAAGTGATGGGTGCTCAGTAACTAAAGTAAGATCATTCAGGGTACCTGAAGATAATTATATTTTGGACATGTCCATCAGTGACACTTATGAGGATGTCCCCAAATCCTGATTCATATAAAACATGCTGGATGCGGCAGTATTTTATTATTTGGAAATCAAACTCACCGAGATCAGAAGATGGAGGCCAAATACACCGACATGACTCATATTTTCTGTGTGACCTTTGGCAAATCACTGAACCACCCTGGGCCTCATTTCCCTCATCTTTAAAATAAAGAGTTTTAGGCCCCCTCAGTTCCAAAACACAAGATCCCTGAGAGCAAGAAATTTTGTTTCTACCTTTGTATCACCAGCACCTCGAAAAGGATAGCAATTACTAAGTGTTTGTCTAATGGAAGTACAAATGGAATGCCAATACCCAAGCGTGCTGGCAAGCCATCACTTGTCATCCTGGCATTCTAAAGCTGGCATGATAGAAAGAGTCCTGAACTCTGGGTTGTTATTGTTCTCCTTCCAGCTCAGAGAAATTACTCTGCATTTATTTACCTGTGCGTGTCATAGCATCCCACTTGGAGAATATAACATCCTGGAGGGGAAGATGATCTTTTTTACTCTTGTATCCCCAGTGCCTAGTAGAGCTTATCACATATAAGATTTTAATAAAAGTTATTTAACTTATTTATTATTTTTATTTATTTATTATTATTATTAATTTAATAATATAAGCAATTAAGAAAAATTCAGTTGAAAGTGGGGAGACTAGTTACTATCATGGCCTCAATTCTGTTGGAGTAAATATGTTAAATTTTTCTGCCCTAGGATCAATCCAAATCATGGCTCTGGCTATCACTCTCTCTAGCAGTAGCTTCTGTTCTATGACCCACATACTTAGTAGTGAAATGTTAATGGATGGTCCAACTTTTAGCTCTGAATGAAACTTTTCTGAATCAGAGAATTACAGAATTTCTGTCTGCTTTTAATGAGGTCCCTAACCCCTTCTTTTTCCACCCTTTTCAACTTCAATAAGATTTGGGGGTGTGCAGTTCCTCAAAACAAAAAATACACCTACCTTAGTGCTCATCCAGTTTGACAAACTTATTTGACAGATAGAGAAGCAGAAAAGTAGAATCATTTGCCTACCGCCATCTAGTTAGTTTGCGGGCAGAGCTGTGACCAGAAAGGAGGGCTTCTAACTGCTAATCCACTATTGTCTTCTCTATACTATACATTCTTTCTGTGAATAATAGCAATGATAGTAATAATAATAGTTGGTATTTGTAGCACACTGAAAGGCTTTCTGAGGGGATTGTTTTCTTTTGTGATTTCCTTAGTGTCAGAGCTCTTGGTGAAGAACTTTTCCTACCACTGCAAATCATGCCCCTGTTTTGCAAAGTTGGTCTTAGACTGTGGTCTGGACTCAAGAGAAGTTAAAGTGACTTGCCCAGGGTGATACAAGACATCCATTTCAGAGGCAGGACTATAACCTAGGTCTTCCTGACTTTTGTGGATGTTGCTCTACCCACTTTGCCTATGGTGATGCTCAGGCATTTTTTTCAGCTGTCCCTGCTACCTGGAACGCTCTCTCTCCTCCTCTCTTTTTACTGACTACCTGGCTTCCTTTAAGTCCCAACTAAAATCCCACCTTCTACAGGAAGCCTTCTCTAACCCCTCTTAATCATTTCCT
Organism: Trichosurus vulpecula; assembly: GCF_011100635.1. Taxonomy (NCBI): domain Eukaryota; kingdom Metazoa; phylum Chordata; class Mammalia; order Diprotodontia; family Phalangeridae; genus Trichosurus; species Trichosurus vulpecula. The sequence continues at coordinate 144,805,295 of NC_050580.1, forward strand.
ATTCAACCTGTATATAGCTTGCTTTGTATATATTTGTTTGCATATTGCCTCCCACCCACCCCCAGATTGTAAGCTCCTTGAGGGCAAGGATTGTCTTTTGCCTCTTTTCGCATCCTCAGCACTTAGCAGAGAGCCTGGCACAGAGTAGGCACTTAATACATGTTTATATCGTAGTATTTATATATGTTTATATTATATTGAATTTGTACATTATATTATATTGTATTGAACTTAAAAGTTTACAAAGAACTATACATACATATATATATGCATATGTATATATATATATATGTATATATATATATATATATATATATATATATATTGCCTCATATAATCCCCAATACAGATTTTTAAGATGAGGAAACTGACACCCAGAGAAATTAAATGACTTTCCCACAGTGACACAGCTAGGAAGTATCAGTCATGCCTCTCAGGTTTCCAAATCTAATACTCTTCCCACTGCATTCTAATAATAACATGAGTCTGCCAAACAGGTGGGATGATAACCCTTCACTACTCACCTTAACAGGTTTGTTGTGAGGGAAGTGCATTGAAAAACCTTAAAGCATTATATAAATGTGAGCTATTATTTCTGCTGTTGTTACTGGCCAACGCTGTACTGTTTTCTTTGAATTTATAAGTTGTTTCCAATGTTCCTGCCCTCCAGGAGGGAAGGAAGTACATTTAGTGCCACAGAGAAAAACTGGTCCATCAATGACTTAGAACATACTCTGATGGTGTAAATCCTGGGCCATAACATAAGTGGCAGGGGAGGGATGCAACAGCATTAGGCACCAGGGCTGGGTAAGGAGAGAAGTAAACAGGGCATACAGACAGATTTTGGGGAGGCAGGCCTTCCCCATCAAGGGTGGTAATCAACACTGAATGATTAAATGATTGGTTTCCACATCAGTGAGTCACTGGTGTTATTTGCCTGGCCAAGGTCATTTCTAGATAAGTAGAATGATCAAACAGGATACAAGAACTCTGGCCCAAGTACACCAACATGGCCATGGGAGTTCTATGGGCTCCCGGTTACCTCGAAGCTCACTGTAGTACTGACCAGCTCCAGAAGACTCCCAGGGGCCTCTCTTGTGGTATTTGTCTATGTGTCTTTTGGGAGAAGTGGTGACAAAGTGCCATTTATCTTGTCTCTCTGGGCAAGTACCACACAATTAAACAAAGGGAGTAGATGCCAGGGGAATTGGTCGGTAAGGATACAAGCAGAGCACTCACGGACTTCAGCTATATGCTGCCTATATTCAATTCAATTCAGTTCAACAAACCTTTATTGAATCTATTATATGCCAGGCATTGTCCAAGGTACTAGAAATAAAAAACAAAAAAAAGAAGATGATTCCTGCCCTAAAGGAGCTTATATTCTATTTAGGGAAGACAAAATATTTACAAGGTAATTTCCAGAAGATGTCACTAGTAACTGGGAGGATCAGAAAGAGCTTCCTTTAGGAGGGAGATGGAGTAGGAGCTGAGCTTTGAAGGAAGCAAGGGATTCTGCTAGGCAAGGGTGAGTGGAGAGTGCCTGGGCAAAAGCTCCTACAAAAGCAGGGAAAGGATGGTGGAATGTTGTGCTCTGGAGACAGCAAGGGAGCCAGTTTGGCTCTAATGCTGAGTGTGAGAAGGAAAGAAATACACAAAAAGTCTGGAAAAGAGTGAGATTGAGAAGGGCTTTGAAGGCCAAACAAAAGAATTAGAAGTTTGTGTATTTCATATACCTAGAGGCAAGAGGGAGCCACGGGTATATCTTGAACAGGAAGATTACTAATGTGATAATGATAATAACAACGATGTTGTTATTATGTAGCACTTCAGAATTTGCAAAGTGCTTTACATTAATATTGTTTCATTTGGTCCTTACAAAAACCCTTTGAGAGACATACTATTATCATCCCCATTTTACAAATGAGGAAACTGCATCTGAAAGACTTCAAGTGATTTAGTCCAGGGACCCACAGGTAGGTAAGGCAGGATTTGGAATAAGGTGGCCCTGACTCCAAATCTAGCACTCATCCACCATACCACCTAGCTGCCATACAGTCAGATCTGTGCTTTAGGAATATCATCTTGGAAGCTGTGCAGAATACAGATAGGCAGGGAGAAGAAGTAGGAGACAGGACAACATCTGACATCCTTTGACTACGTCCTGACCAAAGCTCCCTTCTTTTGTTTGAGGGTGTACCCATCCCCAGAGGCCTTGACCTCTGATGTAAGAAATTTCATAAAAGAACTTTCTGTGTATACCAATCCTCATGCAGCACATGCCCCTAGGAAAGAGAGGAAGAAGTTATTAATGCTGTAGTGGTGATCAGCTTCTAAGCACACAGGTAAAAATGCTAGTTTGTGAGGTCATAAAGGACAGGAACTACTTCCTTTACCTCTCTATATCTACCATAGCGGTGGAATCAAATTCCAGGAAGCACAGTGACTTCAAAAACCACAAATGAACATTATCTGTGTTGTGCTGTATTTTCATTTATCTTTGTTAAACATTTCCAATTATATTTTCATCAGCCCACGGCTCCAAGTTTGACACCTCTGTACCACAGCACCTAGTACTGGGCCTTGCACATAGTGGACTCAATACTTTATTTGTTGAATGAATCAATTTATTAAGGACGCGACTGTCCTCTTGTACAGAGACAGTGAAAAAACAACCACACATAATTCTGCAAATTATTTGTAAATGATAAACTGGCCTTTTAATCTGTTAAACACAGAATTATAGGATCTTCAGAGCTGGAAGCGACCATTGAGGTTATCTATTTTGATTTCTCATTTTACAGATGAGGAAGCTAATGGCAACAAGGTGAGCACTTTGCCCAAGGTCACACTGTTAGTGATGGAGCAAAACAAAAACCCAGGTCTCCTGACTCTAAGCCCAATGCCCTTTCCACTAGGCAACACTGCTTTTCTACATTATCAATAAAACAAGTGTGGAAATAAACACACAACTATGAGTAAGAAGCTCTCCATAAGGAGTCGGAGAGAGGATGCCAGAGAGGATATGAAGTCCATTGCAGAGTGACTGTCAGCCAGCTGCCTGAGAGTTCTAAGTTTCCGTGAGTCTTGATTTCTTAAACAAATGGTTTCAGAAGTCAAGGAACATACACACTTGTACACTCGCCTCCCCGACTCCCTTCTTTTTGTTCTTCTCTTTGAGCCCAGCCCACTAGAAAAGCATTGTATGGTGCCCCTGCTGGGTCTACAAGTCCCCTTTTCGGTTCAATTAATGAGCCATAAATAACCCAATGAAGGTGTCAACAAAGACTGTAATTTATCATAGCTTGTCAGAAGGGCGATTCTTGTGAGGCAAATGCTCATTCACAGTCTGGTGCAACATGTTAAGATTTATTCCTGGCCAAGTCCTCCTCCTCTAGCCCCCCCAAACCAAAATTTATCTTCTCCAGGAATCCTCACAGGTGTGCTACTTTGACAAATAAGCTATGAAGTCGAGTATTCATCACTGGCTGGTCTTTGTTGGGACAAAGGCAGCAGGAAATAAATTTATTTTAGAGAGAAGGCACTTGTGATTCATACATGCCCAGGGTAGCAAGGAAGAAGGTAATTCCCCCTCCCCACCAACCCCTACCTTCCCATGTTTGCAAAATGAGATAATGTAGTTGATGGGCCAGAACGAACCCTTGCTTTATTATTTACTACCTGGTAAAGGCCAACCAGATATTATTGTGATGGGCTCACTTGTTTACCTCTCTGTAAGCACTAGGCTCATGCTTTTATGAAAATGCTGGATTGGTAACCTTTCCTGGCAAGAAGGGGGTCACAACACAGTGAGTTAGGGTGGGAAAAACAGAACAGAACAAAACAATAACACAGCACTACAATCTTTGCAACAAGAACTTTTCAAGATCTCACCCAACCTTGATGATTTTCTCCCAAACCTATGTTCCATCTCTTGGAATATTTGGATACTGGTGGCCTATGCAAATTAAACAACCCTGAATACAAACTATACCAACTATAATGCTCTCCCACCATCCCCTGTTAATTGGTCTGCTAATGTTCATTAAAAGCTCCTGAGGTATTTAACATACATCTAAAAGGATGGAGGGAAAAGCATTAGAGCACTGCCAATCTTAGATTATTTCCAATGGCCAATGTTGGTCTCAGAGAAAAGAGGAAGAAATGTATCTTTCTTGAAATGACCATAACCAGGATACTAACATCAGTGGCTCCTGACTCCAGAAACCCAGAGAAATGAGGTAGACGGTTGGGGGACTATGGGCATATAATAAAGCTTATATGTGGTCATTTAGTTGGGTTTTGCTTCTTGTTGTTACATGGCAAGATTCAATGTGGTAGAATGGAGGGAACTGACTTCAATATTGAAAGAAGGGGAAAAGTTATTAAATAGTGGGAAACTAAAGGCAAAAAGGGGAGAACTCCAAACTGCTTTCAGTCATCCATTCCTAGAAGGATAGGCAAACCAATATTTGAGACCCGGGTCAGAGTTAGAGGTGACAGATGGAAGACGAGCAAAGGAGAATGAGAAGGAATAGCATTTTTGTTGTTTTAGTGGCTTTAACTCCATTTTCTCATTTCTCAATGGGGGCAAACCATTTTGGAGCATCATTTCCATCTTCTCTGGTTCTTCCTTCCTCTATAAATTTCATTGCTTTTCCTCACAGAATTCAAAAGGCAAAGTGATAAGGTAACATGTGTTCAGGCTTGGGGAACCCTAGTAAGAGTTGGAAAGTAATAGGGTGGGTGAAAGGAAAGAATGGAGTCATTCTAGGTCATTTTTCGCTCTGAGAACCATGCACATCAAGAGATTTCTCCAGCTCTAGCTTCACTAAAAGATTGAAGGAGATGGAGCCATCAGTATGTCTGTAACTAATGTGCTGATCTCTTCTGGGCATATGAGATTCTTTCTCTACTTTGGAAAAGAAAAATGCCCTTAAATGTTTTTCCAAAGAAATGGGAGCTAAAGAACTCTAATTCTACCCATGCACAGAATGATCAGATAGGCAACATAGTTCCCTGCCCTTTTCAAATGGCCTTCTGGGCTTCTCTGCACATACAGAAGTTTGGTCTCAAAGCTGCCAACCAGGCAAAGCTTCATAAATAATCTGAAGTTGTCTGTGCCGTGAAACTGAAGGGAAATGTTTGTCCTCATTAACACCACGGTAACATTTTAAAAGGTCACAGGAAAAGAAACAGTATATGCAGAACAACAAACATGGCAGAATCAAGTAAGCATTTGTGATTAGGCAGAGTCTTCAAGGGAAACTTGATTGTGAGGAACCATCTACATGGGAAAGTAATGGGTGTGCTTAACTACAACATGAATAATTGAACCCCAATGCCTTAGTAAGGGTGATGAAACTAGGGAGTAGGTAACAGCCTGGGAGGCAGGGCCAAGAGAGGGTCCTAAGGACTCTGGTTGCCAGCACTCAGGGTAAAGAAAGGAGAAACTGGGAGAATTAAGGGAATGATGGCTTCTACAGGATTTCTCCCCTCGTGGCTCTGAGCTCTGCCTTTTCTTGATTTTTTTCCTCCCATGTGTTTTCCCTTCTTGTAGCTCCACCAGGAAGGATAATTTGAGCTCTTGGCTGCAGGGAGAATGGTGTAGGAAAGGAGGAGCCCTGCTCTGGCTTTTTCACAGCTTTAACTTGGCCAATCTCCTAAACTCTCCCATTCCTTTCATGTCTCCCGAAGTTTGGGTTTTCCTTTTTTTTTTTTCATATCGAGCGGCCTCATTTTGCCTCAAGAAAACAGTCTCTGGTAGCAAAGAGCTTAAGCTATGCTCCAAACTCCAAAGCCACAATGCTTCAGAGAGCTCTAAATTTGGCAAAATAGGATTTCACATCTTTACTTAATAGCGGGAATTCTTTGTGAGGACGGAGACTTTGAAATTGCTTGTGGTTCTTTGATTTAGCTCAGTCTCCAGCTACTTCAAGCAACCGATAACCAAAACATTTGCTCCAACAAGGGAGACGTAAAATGCTGCTTAGAAATTTTAGGACGAGCAAAACAAAACAAGGAAAAAAAAACACTAGCAGGTATGGAGACATATCCAAGCTCTTTCGTCTTCCCGGATGCCTCTACTGCACATCAATGAAACCAAGTTCAGAACCATCGTTCGTGTTCTTCTGCTACTGAAATATCATGACACTGTGAATGACAGGAGAGCTACTGTCATAACAACTCACATTTATTGGATATTTTGTGATTTTAAAAGTACTTTCAGTACAGTGATCCCATCATCATTATTGATAAGCATTATCACCATCTCCAGTTTACAGATGGAAAAACTGAGCTTAGAAAGATAAAATACCTCTCCTATGGTCACACAGGCAGGATTAGAACAGGACATTGACACAAGTTTTCTGAGTTTAAGGTCAGGTTTCTTTTCATTCTACCACATAACCTTGCTGTACCATAAGATCTGGCTTCAAACAAAACTAACCTCAATCATCTGTGACCTTGCTCATCTGTATGGTATACTAAGTCTGACACATTAATATTTTTAAAAGCTAGATATATTTTACCTCTCCCCCTTTCTCCCTTGTCCCCAAATCCTGAAATCAACCTTTAGATATATGACTGTTTGCATCTCCACATATCATTATGTACCTTTTCCAAAGTCATTTTGGGTAGTGGAGTATAAAATAATTTGAAAAATAAACATATTTTGAAGTTCTTACTACCACCCTATTACTTTTGGTACGGTCTCACTAAAAGTGAATAGCTACAACCAATCTGGCTGAAACGTTCCCACAACATATGTCAAGAGTAGGGAGGTTACAGAATGTCAGAGTTTCAAGGCACCAGTTGTTATCAATATAAATGTAGGATGGGGGAGATCCCTATTACAACATAACATTCATTTTTTCTGACTATGATATCACTTTTTAAAAAAATTTTTAGTTTACAACACTCAGTTCCACAAGTTTTTGAGTTCCAAATTTTCTCCCCCTCCCCTACTCCCCCCTCCCCCAAGACAGCATGTAATCCAATGTAGGTTCTACATATACCTTCACATTAAACTTATTTACACAATAGCCAAGTTGTAAAGAAGAATTATAACCAGTGGAATGAATCATGGAAAAGAAGAAACAAAACCAAAAAAGAAGGAAAAAAAAGAGAGAGCAAAGAGCTCCTGGGGTAAAAGTGGTCACTCAGATTCTGCTTAAAAACCTACTGTTTTCCAAGGCAGCCCATTCTACTTTTGTGAATCACTAATCATTAGGAGGCAGCTAGATGGCTCAGTGGATAGAGCACTGGGCCTTGAGTAAGGAAGACTTGAGTTCATATACTGCCTCAGACACTTACTAGCTATGTGACCTTGGGCAAGTCACTTAACCTCTGTTTGCCTTAACCCACTAGAGAAAGAAATGGCAAACCACTCCAGTATCTTTGCCAAGAAAACCCCATGGAGAGTATGATCCATGGGGTCACAAAGAGTCAGACATGACTGAACAATAATTATTAGGAAGTTTTTCTTAAATTTAAAGGAACAGAAACTTAGGGACCCAACAAGGCTTTTGCCATTTGTTTCAACAATCTGGCTAGCAGCTTCTGTGGGGGTGTAAGATCCACCCACAGCCAGCACCCAGAAAGCTGCCAACAGCACAGGTTCTTTTGATCTGCTTAACTAAGGAAAGCAAGGTGAAGGGGTTGACAAGTTTACTTTAATCCAGCATACAGACAGCATTCACTTAGTTCAGGGGAAAAAGCCAGCACCCTGAACTTCAGAATAAAATACAAACAAATTACAAATATCAACAGACAGACCCAATACAGATTCATAGTTACCAATATCTACATTCAGCCTGGGAGCTCAGAACAAGGGCTGGCCCAGAGTCACGCGCCACCACTGCTATGGCAAAAAGCAAAGATGAAGAGCAGGGGACAAAAGAATAAGAGGCAGGACAGACAATCCCTCATGAAGCTACAATGAAAAGAACACAAATCAAGCTTTTCTTCTGCTTCATTCACTTCTGCTCTTGATCCATATTTGGCCGTATGAAAAACAGATGCCAGGCAGGTTGTTTCCTTTGGGCCTGGAATTAGGTATGAGAATGCTGCCCATCTCTAAGGAGACAGTCTGAGGATCGTACCTTCTTTCAATACAAATTACCTCATTTATTTGTTGACAAACAGAAAATGAATAGACTTTTAGAGGTGAAAAGGGAATATGGAGATTATATAGTCTACTCTCTCTTCCCATTCCCCCCTATCCTTCAGATGAGGAATTTGATGCTTAGACAGGGGTAATGACTTTCCCGAGCCCAAGGTCATGTGTCTAGTTAGTGCTAAAGCCAGGATGGGCCACCACTCTGCCACTAACTAGCTGCGTGTCTTACAAACTCAACTGAAAGCCTCAATTTTTCCAATGCTGTGACTTTACCACAAGGTTATTCCTTATAAAAACTAGATAATGTACCAATGAAGTCAACAAGGAGTCTCCTCTCTGTCTAAATATTTAGGCTCATCTAGAGTGGAGGGACACCAGAAGAGTGTCCTAGGACTCTTCAGACAGTAAGCCCCATGCTCATTGGTTACCCTTCACAGGAAAAGAAATTGAGAATGTCCTTCTTTCTGTTTGCTAGGCTTCTCCATGCAGCGGAGAGAACTTGTAGCACTTGTTTGTGCTGTTTTCTATAAACACAGCCCAAGACATGCAACTCTGGTTTGCCTGAAGCCATCTCACAGTGAGAATGTGACTCCCCTTGGCTCTCATATGCTATGCAGCGTTAAGCTACGCTGAAACCTCCCAGGAAATCACAGTTCCTTCAAGTGACTCAAGTAAGTAGTTCTTGTACCTCTGAGTCAGAAACCAAACCCATGGCCCCAATGCTGGGCCAAAGATTACCATAAATTCTTGAGATGCTACTGTGCTCACCTGAGGTATGAAACTGAGGACCTCTTGTGTTCATTTGCAGTGGTCCTTAAATGTTTACCAGGCATTTTAGGAAATGCACATCATCATTTGGACCAAATGTATGCTTACCCAATTATGGCTTTCTTTTTTAATATTCTCGAGATTTCAAAGCAGTGAACTTTTGTACCATGATGATCCATAGTAATTAAAAAAAATTAATCTAGTTCTCTTCTCTTACCTAACTTGCTGCTGTTATCCCCATTCTACCCATCTTGAGTTTTTAGTATATCTGTCTATCTATATCTATAGATAGATATAGATATGTATTTATATATCTATAGCTACCTACATCTAGATATATCTCTTCATATCTATAGGTACATATAGATATGTATTTATATATAGCTATGTACAACTAGATAGATAGATAAACAGAGATAGATAGATAGATAGATAGATAGATAGATAGATAGATAGATAAGAAAGTAGAATGGTCTTCTGACCAAATCTCAGCAATCTAGAAACCTGAGTTATGGACTAATCTTATGGACTCTCTATCTGTCTATCTAGATGTATATTGATATAGCTATGTAGATCGATAGATATAGACAGATCTATCTATGCCACAAGGTAAATGTAACTAGATATAGATATATCTGGATAGACAGGTAGATAGATAGATAAAAAGTAGAATTGTCTTCTGACCAAATCTCAGGAATCTAGAAACTTGAATTATGGCCTGATCTTTTTGGTTCTGCCACTAACCAGCCACATGACTTTGAATGAGTGATTTAAACCCTCAGTCCTTTCTCTTAAATCCGTTCTACACATTGCCACCCAGGTCATCTTTTCTAACTGAAAGGTCTGGTTGCAACATCCTACGGTACTGTGTTCAGTTCTCAGTGCCATATTTTCAGGAAGACAATGCCCTGCTGGAGAGCACCCAAAGGGCTCAAGAATCTGCCATGAGAGGACCACTCAAATGACTAGGATTAGTTAGCTAAGAGAAGAGAAGACTAAGGTGGGATATAACGGTTATCTTCAAGTATCTGAAGGGCAGTCATGTGGAATTGTTCTGTTTGGCCCAAGACAGCAGAAATAGGAGCAATGGGTAAAGAGTCACAAAGGAACACATTTAGGTTTGATCTAATAAAAAAAAACTTCCCCCAAATTAAAACCATCCTAAAGTGAAATGTACTGCCTTGAGAAGTAGTGTGCTCTTCCTTAATGGAAGTCTGAATGATAATTTCGTTGGGGGTTTTCTTACTCAGTGGTGGAATTCTTACTCAGGTATAAATCAACTAGATGACCATGGAGATTCAGTGACTGATTAAAATCATTCAATGTGTTCCAAATAAAGTACAAATTCCTCATCCTGAACATTCAAGACAGTTCCCTATTTGGTTCACATTCAGTACCACAACAAGCATTCATTAAGTAACCACCAGGAGCCAAGAATTGTACTAGGTGTTAAGAATACAAAGACAAAAACAAAAACAGTCCCTGCCCTCAAACACAAAGGAATTCACACCCACCTTTCGAGTCCTAGCTCAATGTCAACCCTTCCATGCAACCTTCCCCAATTACCCTCCGAGGGAGTGCCAAGGTTGGATTACCCCTCCTTTGAAGTCCTAGAGTACTTTGTATCAATTTAATAACACCCATCATATACTGTTTTGAATTGTAGTGATGAGTGTGTATGTGTCTCAGCTTCCCTCTTAGATTATAAGCATCGGGAGGGCAGACGTGCTATTCATTTTTATATTCCCCAGTGCCTAACACAATACCTATAGTAAGTACTCAGTAAGGATTTATTGAATGAATGAAGTACAGCTAATCCAGATTGGATAGTAATTCTTGTTCTTGTCCCAGTTTGCTTCTATGCAGAAAAATAATTATGGCACTCTACCCCCGAAGTGGCTGTACTTCTGCAATACAAATTAGGCTGGCAACAAGTTTTTCATATGGGAAAGAGACATCAGTGTGATCCATTTTGCTAGCTATGAAATGCACACACCCTAGAGCATGCAGGCACCCATAAACCAGATGTAACATCTGCTTTTTAATGTTCAAGGAATGCTTGTGTCCTTTGCTTTCCAAAGTGATGAGAGGAACATTCAAGTCCGGCAGCTGACAGTCTTTCTGGTAAAGTCGTACCTATTTAGCATAACATCAGTTACACACTAAACAAATTAACTGGTGTAGGTCACAGTGGCCTCTTTGGCAGAGAGCCAGGCAGGGATTTGGGGTTTGGGGTTTTGTGTGTGGATGTATGTGTTTAACAGGCAGCATTGATCTACTTTAACGAGGCTCCCACTACTGCATGGCCTGCCTAACAAGCAGTCTGTTGCCTGCCACACGCAAGCAAATCCATCCCAAAGATGCCTTCCCTAATAGACAATGCCTGAAGGAACATCTGGATGTTCCACTGGACTTGTTCGGCAGAGGACAGATGAGCAAAGAAGGGAGTTCAGAAACTATCATGCAGTTATTTTCTGACACTTTCACTTGAGGCACTGGACCATATCCCAAGAAAGGCAACTGAAAACCATTATTGGGGAGTAGAGCAAGATGGAAGTGTAACAGGGATGGAGAAGTGCAAACTACTTGCTGCCACATGCTGTCTCCTTATGACGCCAATAGAAGCCAACTATGGGGGATGACTTCAGAGAGTCAGCCAGCGTTCTTCCTATAGAATGCCAATGGTCATTATGACTGATTTTTGGCCAGGTCTCTGGCTCTGTGTAGACACAGCCTTGCTGGGAGGACAGGGAGAGACAAATTCTAATGAAGATTTGTTTTTTGAAATTATTATTCAAAATAATAATTTTCATAATAGTAATGAATAACAATCCCCATAATATAAAAAATATCCTAGAGAACACAACCAATAAATGGCACTAGAGCTAGACTATAATCACAGACTGAACATATCAGCACATAATCAGCTGAACAGAACATCAATTCATAAAAAAACACATTTTAATGGATATCACATACCCAATCAAATTAATCAACATTTATTAAGCACTGACTTTATGCAAAGGACTCTGTTAAGTGCTGGGAATACAAGTACAAAAATGCAAAAGTCTCTGTCTTCAAGGAGCCTATATTCTATCACACAAAAATGATGTACATACAAGTCTATACAGTAATATCATTAATAATAGCTAGCACTTATATAGAACTTTAAAGTTGACAAAGTGTCTAACATATGTTATCTCATTTGATCCTCAGAGAAAGCCTATAAGGTAGGTGCCAATTATATACAAGAAACTCAAAATGGACTTAAAGGGCAGCTGGGTGGTGCATTAGATAGAGCACTGGGCCTGGAGTCAGAAACACTCATCTTCCTAAGTTCAAATCCAGCCTCAGACACTCACTAGCTGTGTGACCCTGGGCAAGTCACCTAACCCTGTTTGCCTCAGTTTCCTCATCTGTAAAATGAGCTGGAGAAGGAAAGGGCAAACCACACCAGATTCTCTGAGAAGCACACCAGCATGCCAGGAAATGGAGGGGAGAAGGGAAAATACTCCAGACATGGGGGAGAGCCAGCACAAAGGCACAGTTATAGGAGAAAGAGCCTTGTTTATGTGCAGGGCTTTTTAAACCTTTTCCATTCGCCACTCCTTCAGTGCTGTGAGTCATGACCCCATATGGTCATGTAGGCCAGTGTGGCTAGACCACATGGAGAGGTAGGAAGGGGCTAGGATGTAGAGTGTTTTAAATGTCAAACAGATGGATTTATGTTTGATCCCAGAGGTAAGAGAGAACAAAACATTATGGAATGAGAAGCAGAAGAGATCAAAATCATATGAGAACAGGATGAAGCCCCTGTCACTCCTGCTGTCCTGCTGTTCTCTGGAGTTGTAAGAAGGGTGCTACAAGGGATGAATTATGGTTCTAATCCCTCTGTCAGACTACCAAAAGCAGCTATTTTATTGGCCTATGCAATATTCCACAAAACATTAAATATGAAAGAATAATAGCAGGATAGTGACATCTCATTTCTACATCAACACCATTTTAAAAGATGAGAATAGGCTAATAGTAATATCCCCTACCTAGAAAGACATAATCGAGTGGCTAGAAATAAAAACAAAAGGCTCTCTATCCTTTATAAACCAACAGCTGACAAATCCCTGTATTACAAATACAACCCCCCACATAGAAAATTCAATAGATACACTGCATTGGAATTGGGCTATTATCACAGATCTAAATGTTGCCCACAATTGTCCAGACATATAACATTGATCTATTAAAAGTATCGAGAACGATGATTTTAATATAAATCACCTGCCATATACTCATAACCTACAAAGAACATGGAATGAAATGATCCCCAAATATGGAGACATAACAGAAGAAATAAAAGCCATGTAGCAACAGGATAAAGTACAGGAAAAAGAAGGGAAGAAAAGAAAGAATAGGAGGAAGAAGAGTAAGAGGGGAAGAAAAAGGAAGAAGGAGGAGGAAGAAGTTAAAAGGGGGAAGAAGTTAAAAGGAGGAAGAAGAAGCATCAGCTGAATTAGGGAACAATGGTCCCACACTGCCAGAGGGAAATCAAACTCAGCAAGCTCAACGTTATTCACATTGACAAGAAAGACTCAATATAATCACACCCATGAACATGTATGGCTTGTGATGATTATTTTTATTGAAATATGAAAATATTCATGTTCCTTCCTATTATCACCAAGCATATGGACTAGCAAAAGACGCACCTTACTGACGTAAGTTACACTAAGGCAACCTTAATAGCTGGACTAAAATCCAAATCACCTTTAGAAATCTATAAAGGGGAAAGCTCCCATAGATTGATTTTCTTATATTTGATCTACAGCCGAATGAAAGGAAGCATCCTGCCCCAAATGGTAGGCCCCCCAAAATACTGGGTAATGATTCAAATGGGCCTCAATGTCAACATCACTGATCTTATTCTGCTAAATGTCTGAAACTGGGATTTTCTCCAATTTATTAACATATGTGTGTTTTCAGTGAATTGTGTTTGAGATAGCAGTACAGAAGGGAGGATACCTTCTCTTTAAAACACTGTGTAACTGTTCTTTGTTATCTCTAAAGTTTTCAAAGAGCTTTACATGCAGAATCTCGGGGGGAGAGAACCTGAGTTCAAATGTTACCTCTATGTCTTGGGAAAATTGCCTAACCTCCCTGGGTCTTGGTTTTCTTATCTGAAAAATCAAAGGGCTAGATGGTCTATCAGTTCTTTTCCAGCTCTAGGTCTGATTCTGATTCATTTAATCTTGTTGAACCCCAATTATCTCATCTATAGAAAGAGGGGATTAGACCATATGGCTTAGACTTCTAGCTTCTAGCTCTTCACCTATAATCCTATGACTAAATGATTACTAAGATTGTTTTCTATTCCAAGATCCTATGAATTTCTCTCCAACAGCAGTCTGTGGTCATTGTGAGGCTGAGGTATACATGGAAGGACAAGGGGTATTGTTTATTTTTGTCATCTGCTAATCCATTCATGGACAAGCTTTGGAGATGGTCCCTAGTGCAATCATTGGAAATACCAAACTCAATCATGCTTAGAATTAGTGAGGATGCTGAGATCCTGATGTGGAAGAATGACCGGTGTCACTCAGGTTTCTATAGGAAAATTCTTACTTTCTAGCCATTGTGGTCAGAGATGAGCAAAGAAAGGAGAATCTTACCAGGTACAAACCTTGTTCACATACCTTCCTGATTCAAACGCCTTTGAGTCATTCATCACTGTCATATGGATGCCTCTGTTCTCCTTCATCTATTCCCAGCAATACTATGTCATAGCCAGGGAAAGCTTGATATTTTGGTGAAAGCATCCACTGTTAATCCTATTAAACCAAAACTGTAATGTTCTTAAAGAACACGTCAGGGGATGTCTCTAGAGGGTAGCTTTCCTTTCCCAGAAAGGGCTGCCTACTTTGGGTTTTTCTTGGGGTTAAATGTCTGTGGGAGGATGATGCCAGCCTTGTGGTTTGAAATGGTTTTGCTTTTCTACTCATGTTTTCTTGAGTCTATGTAGTCTTCCTCTGGATGTAGACTTCTCCATAGCTAGCACTCTTTCACTGGGTCAACAAAACAGGATTGTAGAGCTGGGAATGACTTCAGAGGCCATCTAGTCCAATTTTCCCACTTTAAAGATGAGGAAACTGAGGCCCAAGGAGGTTAAGTGATTCCATAGGATCCTAGTTGTAGAGTAGGACCTTAAAACAGGCCCACTACAATGGATATAACCATGGAGGTAACCTTACAACTGAAATTTCATTTGGGACTATATTCCAAGATGTTGAGTTGAGTTTGCCAACCCTTGGAAGGCTTAGATCTGGCCAATGTTAGAGATCATTTCACTCTCTTCATATCTCTTTTCACCATATCTAAGTAAATTTTCTGGAAAACAGATAATTTTCATTCATGGACATAAATCTACAGATTTATCTGGCCCAATATTGACCTGGTATGTTGACTATTTTTTTGGTTTGTTTCATTTTATCTTCAGCCCACCATGCCAAATTGACCTCATGATGCTGACTTTCTCCAGCAGGGTGGCAAATTGAGTTCTGTTGTCTTATCTATTGGTCCTGATGGCTTAATCTATGTTGTATCTTTTCTGTGGGCAGGCCACAGGACTGCCTGAGCAAAAGATAGGAAATTCAAAAATTCAATCAATGGGAGCTTGCCCCTTTGTAGACAGGCCTCTATCCAGAGAACCCCAACTTTTCCCTGTTAAATGGACTTCTCTTTCCCTCATCACTAACTTCATTTTGAGTGTGTTTCATTCAAGCTGATCTCCCAACTCCAACACAGCAGGGACAAATGCATTTAGTTGTAAAGCAAAGCCAGGCCTGTACCAAGGCGGGTACGATAATCAATCCAGTTGCCACAGGGGCAGTAAGTGTTCATTTACCATTATGTGACCTGGAGCCATAATATATTATGCCTTTCGCCAGTGGGATCCCAGCCAGCTGCAGCGGGCCACGACTTTGTCGGCAATCAGTCACATCTGTCCTTCACAACCTTTTGTTCCCTGCTCATTAAGGTGAATTATAACAGTGGGATGGCACATTTTTCTGGTGAGCATCCTCTAGGTCTAAGTGTTAACATGTCCCAGGTTGCTCCAAATCAGCAGTTCCTAGCTAACTCTGACTCGGTGCTTAAGCAAGTCCTCTATCCCCCTCTACCTTTTACTACTTTCCTTCCCCCTCTTATTATCCCTGTCCTTTTAACAACAGCATTTAGGATGCCTGTACCACAGAGTATGCACTTCTGTTCAAGTCTATTTGCTATAAATATTGGATACTGCATTTTGTTTTGCAATGTCGCGTCCCCAAAGGCCTTTAGTGATTGTAAATTATATTATGGCACACTAAATAGGCCATCATGTCAGCTTTGGTGAAGCACTTTGTACTTTTGCAATGCTCCTGCAAAACGACTAGAAAGAAGATCACTCTAGAAGTCACTGATGCGAGGATAAGGAGAATCAGCCTCTGCCCGATTAGCATTTTTTTAAGCTTATCATTTTTATCAGGGGCTTTAAACAATCTGACTGACAAAGATACAGACCATAAGCATCTAAGATTGTGTGGCTGAAGACAGGAAGAAATCAAGGACTAGGCCAACATTCTTTTTCTATAACAACAATAATGCCGATGATAACTAATAAAAATAAATAAGACATTTCTATAGCATTTTAAAGTTTGCAAAATGCTTTGTATATACAATCTCATTTGATTTTTAAACTAATCCAGAGAAGTAATCACTATTATTTCCACTTTACAGACTGAGAAAGTGAGGCTGAGAAGTTAGGTGACTTTTCCAGGTTCGCACAGCTTAGCGTCTGAGATAGGATTTTTGTCTTACTTAATCTTCCTTTTTCTCTTACTAATGGCTTGCTTGTTAGGATTGGTATTAACCTAGAAAAAGAAGCATAGGAAATCTTTCAAGGCCCAGGTCATATATCCACTTAACTTCAATCTTGTACAGTTTAAAAGAATATTTTGTCATAGAATGACTCTACCCACTTACTGGGTAAAGATGGTAAGAATGTGTTGATATAGTTCTATACCCATGTACTTTTCATTTAGATGTTGTGAAAACAGACAGTTTAAGTCATTTTCAAAATGTGGTCCTCAGAGATACCCAAAACCCCTTTAGGAGGCTGACAAAATTAAAACTATTTTCAGAATATTACCAAGACATTATTTGCCTTTTAAAATATTCTTCTGTTTTCCAACCATGTATCTGCATGAGACCAGATTTTCTTCATATATTTCAACAAAAACAACATATCATAATAGACTGAATACTGCAGGAGATAAAAGAATGCAACTGTCTCCTATGAAGTCACACATGAAAGAGATTTTCAAAAATATGCAAAAGTAATGTCATTCTATTCATATTTTTTTTGTTTTAAAACATATAGTCATTTCATAAAAATATTTATGTTAACATGTAATGGGTTATTGTTATTTAACTGAATTAATAAAAAATTTAAATTTTAATTACTTTATATTGCTTTTATGGTAAATATCAATAGATATATTCTATACAAACAAATGCTCTTTGGTATTCTCAATGATTTTTGAGAGTATAAAGAGATCCTGAGACCACAAAGTTTGAGAACTCTTGGTTTAAGGTATCTGTGGAGGGAGGAGTGGGTGGTAAAGGAACAGAACCCTAAGCAAAGTCAGTGACTTTTCACCTAGAAGTAGAGAGGTGACTGGAACCCTAGTAGATGACCAAAGAAGGAATTCAGCTTCTATTGGCCCTCAAATATCTCTTTCATTCAGTAATGAGATGGTGGAGCTGGATCCAGGTTCAGAAGAAGACAGCAAGTCAGCCTTAGGAGAGATGTCCTGCAATTAAGCTACGGATACTGAAGCTCAGGACCTGAGTTATGGTCCACAGGGTGTAAGTAAAAGAGGCAGTTTCTCCATTAAGGTCTAAGATTCAACTAGGGGATCTTTTAAGCCAAAAAGGTTCAATAAGAGATCATTTTTTTAGTGAATCAGAAAGGAGAAAGTTTTATAATGGAAGAGAGAAAAGGGATGAGAGAGAAGAAGAGGAGAGAAGCAGAGAGAGAAGACAAAATATAACTTTCAAAAGCAGTCAGTATATGAAGATGTCCCCTACAGGAACAGTGAAGTGGGCTCCAGGGCCAACATAAGGAATTGCTCTTTATCACTCGGATTTTGGAAAGAGAAAAGATACTCTTCCAGAACATAGCCAGGGGTCAGAATGTGGTATTTCAAGAAGGACTAACCTGGGGAGACATATGAGGAAGGGCTTTCCCTTTTCCCTATAGTCTCCATCACTTCATAACCAATGGCTAGATAAACTGATACCAGAGGGCTGAAACAAGACAACCCTAGCCAACCAAGTGTACCAAAAAATAACTAAGTCTAAGTTAATACTAAGGCTTTGTAAGATTGAATAGAAGGAAATTAGTCTTGAGGGAGTCCAAGTGCCCTGTAGCTAATGCTAACGACCAGGACTGATCTATAAGAACCTTTGCAAACTTTGTTACTGTTATCTTCTTCATCTAAACTTCCATCAGGTATGTTTTCCTGAATGGAGATAGAGATAGGAAATGGACCAGTGGTTTCATTGATATAAAGAATTTCTAGTTAAGGAAATTCTCTCTGCCAATGCAGACTAGAATTTTTTCTTTGACTTGGAGTCTTAGAGAGTTGTCCATGAAACCAGGTCTTCCTGGTTTTTGGCCAGTCTCTCTTCACCTCCCCACCTCCGCCATGCTCTCTCTCTCTCTCTCTCTCTCTCTCTCTTTCTCTCCTCTCTCTCTTTCTCTCTCTCTCTTTCTCTCCCATCATCTCCCATAAATTAATCCCTTTAAAATATCAGAAATTATCAAGGACAAGGGTAAGGTACCAAGAAGGGAGCAGAATCATGGTGTCTTCCTCCTGCATGGGGTTTTAGGATTTAAAGATATCTAAGCTTTCTGGAGAATAGGCAATAGCAGAAGTCTAGTGGATGGTACTAGTTAGTTAGTTCAAGCAGGAAAGCAAAGAGATGTCCTGAGGATAGTAAGGTGCAGTGGTGGACTCCCACTCTTTAAACCCAGTTCATGTGACTTAGAATAATAAATAATAGCTCTAAAGCTGGAAAAAAGACTTGGAAGCCATCAAATTCAACCATTTGATAGATGAAGAAATGGAGGTTACATGACTTGCCTGAGGTCACATGGATAGTCATGGCATCATATACTTCATTAGTACATTCTATTTTCATTCAGAAATGGTTCAACCATTTTGATTGCACTAATAAACCAATTTAGTTGAACAAGTATAGTAAATTCAAGCAGTGTCTAGAAAATACCAAATAATAAGCTTCCAAATAATTGATAAATTCAGTTGATTAAATCAAACAATTTCCTCAAATTCAGTAGCAGAGGGCAATCAGATAAGTAAGCTAAAGTATGTTACTAAACATTAGTTTATTGATGTCAAATGTCAAATCAGTTGTGTGTGTATAAAAAAATCATAGCAATCCTAGAAGTCTCTTATCTACCTAGTATAATTCATAAAGGGTATGTGTAACAGGAAGCATTCCAGTGGAGCACTCCAGTGGACATAGGCAGCAAATCTAGGTTCTAGTTTCTCTTAAAACTGATATCTATATTGTTTTGGAAAAGTAATTTATTCTCGGAGTCTAAGTTTTCTAATCTGTAAAACTAAAGATTCGAAAGCAATTATTTCCCTAAGATTTTTTCCAGCATTAAATGATTTTTATGACCTTTTCCAAGTCCTTTCCAGCTCCTCTAGGATCCTATGAGTTTATGTATCAGTATGAAATACTTGGCACCCTAAGGTAAATATATCCTGCCCAAGTGAAATTTCAGAATGAAATTATTACCACCAGCAGCAGTGAGCCATAACAACTGAGAATCTTGGGCTGGTTTTCTTAGTAGTTATAACTAGGGTGTCTATCATTCCATCATTCTTTCACAGAGGAATTCTTGAAAGCCCTATAGTAACTTATCCAAATTATTTTTAGTTCCTTGGTGAGTGCTTTCTTTGTAGTCAGAGAAAATCTTAAGAACTCAAGCGAGAGAATTTTTGGTCTCCTTTCTCATGTAATTGTGAGCAATTCAGCTTAACACTTTCAACCCAACATTTGCTGTATTCGCTCACTGATCTTCTTTTCATATTTTTTCAAAGCGCTTACAAGTGAGGAAGGTACACGTTCTATTAAATATTTGTTGAGCACATAGAAGTGGGGACCAGGTATTGGTGCTTTGCAGTCCATAACTATTAGCAATATACAATTCTTGAAATTAATGTCTGCTCAAGCCAATTTTGATTTCTAAAAGAATACGCACAACCCATAATATCCTTGGAATACTACCCTTGAAATTTTGGGAGAAATTGTAGTGTTAAATATCCGTTCTGTACCTATGATCCATCTAAAAAAACAAACACTAGGAAATATTCTAAAGAGAGTTAGTGAATTTGTAAATTGAACTTTTGTTTATGCTTCTATTCTTAAGAATTATCATTTGTGTTAATAAGATATCCTGTTTTGATGACAGCTAGAATTTGACAGTAAATAAGGTAAACCATTTTTGCATTTCATGTCTTGTATCTTATACTAGGAGCCTAGGATCAGCCAATACTTTCCTGGTATAGCACAACATGGAATAGCACAAACAACTTTGGACTAATACTTGGGAACCCTGGGTTAGAATCCCACCTTAGACACTTACTAGCTGTGTTACCAATGGGGAAGTCACTTAATCTCTTTGTGGATCAATTTCCTCACATACAAAATGGGTAAGTTGGACCTGATGGCCTCAACGGGCCTTTCTAGCTTCAAGTCTATGATCCTATGAACCTGTAATCAATTTATGCATTTTACAATTTCATAAATGATTAAGCTGCTAACTTCTCTGGGCCTTAAGTTTTCTCATGTATAAAATGAGATTTGACTAGCTGACCTTCTAAAATTTCTTGCAACTCAATCTATGAACCTATTCTCTTCTGCAGAAATAAGCTGGTATTTAATCATTTTAGCTATTAAAAAAATCTGACCTGTGATTTTTTTTCAGTATAAGAAGCTCTCAGTGAGGAAATCCTCCTTAATTCGTTAAAGTACCTTTTTTGCAAGTTACTTTGGGTGGGAGGTGGAAGAAGGGAACAAGCATTTATTAAGCACCTACTATGTGCCAGGCACTGCACTAAACACTTTACAAATATTGTCTCATTTGATCCTTGAAATGACCCTGGGAGCTTGATGCTATAATTATCTCTATTTTATAATTGAAGAAATTAAGGCACATAGAGGTTGAGTGACTTACCCAGGTTCACACTGCTAGTGTCTGAGGCTGGATTTTAACTCAGGTCTTCCTTACTATGAAGCCAGACCTCTATCTACTCTACCATCTTGTGTCCTAGAGCACTGGGAAGTTAGATGACTTGCTC
The DNA here is from genome assembly GCF_011100635.1 of Trichosurus vulpecula. Classification (NCBI taxonomy): domain Eukaryota; kingdom Metazoa; phylum Chordata; class Mammalia; order Diprotodontia; family Phalangeridae; genus Trichosurus; species Trichosurus vulpecula. The sequence goes on from NC_050580.1 coordinate 144,826,610, forward strand.
AGGGTGCCACAGGAAGGACTTGAACCCGCTCTGCCTCTCATTTGCCTCTATATCTCTAGCTTTCCATAATATAGACACATGGCTTAAAATACTCTCTTCCCAATTCTTATTCCTCTGACTACCTTTGTCTTACCCAAAGTAATGTTAACGCAGCCAGGGCAGGGAAAATGATCATATGAAGCCTACAAAATGCTGTCTGAGTTCAATGACAACAAATGGGAGTGGAAAATTTGAGTAGTTTTCTTTTGTGCCTTAGTAGCATTAATGCTGATTAAAGTCATAATTTCAGTAAGTGCTTTCCTTCACATCATTTTCTTTTTTTTTCAAAGCTAAAAAAAATTAAAGGCAACACATCTATGTCTTTGCTCATAATTATCTTCAGCTAATGTGGATAGCCACACAAAGAGCAGCTTCTTGTTTTGAGCCTTAGGTAGTGAGTTAGCCCAGTGGTTTTGTACAAGGTTGTTTTGTTTTGTTCTGTTTTGTTTTGTTTTATAGCTGAGATCTACAAAATCTTGCTGATATATCCCCAGTGGAGTTTGGCCTTATGCACTTCTGAGAAATCACTTACAGTTTTCATATTTAGCTGTGCATGTGGATATTATTTCTTAATGCAGTTCCATTTATTGAGTGAATAAATACTTTTCTCCTTTCTCCAATCCTGCCTCAGAGCTCCCGGGAGACCCAGTCACTATCTGTCTTTAGACTTTCTTGATTTCTCCATATGGCAATTCAATGATCCCTTTCTCAGAGCCAACGAGTATCCTTGTCCTTTCCTTCTCTATTAAGCATACTCTTCCTCACCTCTCTATTTATACTCAAATATCACTTTGAGAGATGATCTAATTATAAGAACTATATTGGAACTATCATCCTGAGAACCAATGGGTGGGTCTTTAGTTATGGGGGGGGATGACCGTGGAAACTATATCCGCCTCTATCACCAAATATTAACTCAACAGCTTAATTATATAACAATAACTTATAAATTGGAAATAGATAGGAACATGGTAGGATATGATTGATGAGCATCCTGTATCAATAGAGCCTAAGGAAGTATTCCATCATATGGGTAACACCCCCTTTGGCAGACATGAGAAGACACGAAGAGTCTCACAGAGTAAACAGGTAGGGAAGGGTTATGACCTGCTTCATTGGAAGAAACATCCATTGGAGTAACAGAGGACAGTATGGTATTATTTTTGTTAAAGATATTGCTAAACATATAAGGAAGTGTGCATTTTAAGCAGGATATCTTGTAATTTTTTTGTATGATCTGTGTTTATAGAGCTGTTTTGAATAAAGCACTCTGCAAACTAAAAAGCATCATATAAATGTAACCTAGTTCTGATATGAAAAAGTGTTTATGAGATCAGAATGCAAACATAGAACATCTATACAGGACTGTATCTTATGATGTATCTATCTGTTTCTGTAAAATGTGATTCTGACATGAGTATCACAGGCTTAACCTGCAGATATTCATTGACTACATGGTCATCAGAAAAAGGATACAATTCTTTCTCTTCTAGTTTCCAATTACACTATTATCTTTCCTCTGTAATTATTCATTTGTTCCCAAGTGCAATCAATGAGAAAGTGAAATATATCATTTTATTACTTGATCAAAGTACCATAAAGTAATTAATTTTTAAAAAAATATTCTGTCATTCAAAAAATTTCACCACCGCCATTTGGAATGTGGTGCTGATGAGGATAAGGTTGGGTGTTCGATCCCCCTTTGAGCCAGTTTGATTTTTTTCTTTAAATCAATCAATCAATAGGCATTGTCCCAGTTATAGGAATATAAAGGCAAAAATGAAACAGCCCTTGCCCTCATGAAGTTCAGTGCTATCAATGGCCTTTCAAAGGTGGTGAACTGCCTCCCTAGTTTTAGCAAGATGTCCCACAAATGTGAGCTGAGGTTGTTGGTCATAAAGAAAACCAGGCAAAACTTTGTGGCTATACCAATGTAGATGTACTGTTACCAGAACCATAACGAGAAATTTTTGTGTTCAGGACAAGTAGTACAAAATATGTCTGGTGCTGTAAGCCTGAAACTTATTTCCAAATGCTGAATGTGGTAGAGAAAGAGAGAAGTAGCAAATATAGGTTAGGCTGGGGAGTAATGTACCTGGAGTGCAGCTACAAGGGGAGGAAACATTTCATAGATTCCTATCTTAACAAATTGTTCTTAGTAACTAGGTGCCGAACTTAGTTGTTTTTATACTGCTAAATTTTAATGCCCTGGGGAAAAAGTCCTGATCACTCCTTTCTAGTTATGGTTCTGATCATTACTCCTCCTCTTCCTTTTCCTGCTCATCCTCCTCTTATTACTACTACTACAACTACAACTACCACTACTACTACTACTACTACTACTACTACCACCACCAAAACCATCACCACCACCACCACCACCATCACCACCACAAATAATATTAATACTACCACTACTACTACTATCACCACACGCACACACACACACGCACACACACACACACACACACACACACACACGCAGATGCTTTATTGACAACAGGTCAGTAGCACCATCATAGGCAAAGGAAAGTGTGTTTTTCCCCACAAAGTATTTAGAATACATGATGTCACTCTGTCAGAAGAACTGAATATATGTAGTGTAAGTCATAATGATCAAAACAGTCTGAAATGGACACAATGAACTTCACAAACTAGGGAACTTGCCAGTGAACAAACCCCATCTTGCAGTAAACAGTGTGTCTTAGCCAAGCATTCCTGAATGACGCATCCCCTGATCCCAGAAGACAGGAAAATATTTCTAGTGAATTTCCCCATGGAAAGTCTAGAAAGATGTTAAAGCCAACGATAACACTTAAAAATGTGAGATGGATTTGAACATCTTAAGATCCTCCATTGACTGCACATTTTAAATTCCCCTTGACCATGTAACCTGAGTTTGGCAAAAAGCAGTATGAACAGATCCTTTATGATTTCCAGCCCCAAGGCATTAGTCAAGTCCATAAGCACTTATTAAGCACCTATTATGCACCAGACACTGTGCCAAGCAATTCAGAGAAAATCAAAATGAAGTGAATAAAACAAGGACAACATAAATATGGAGTTCAATTTGGCCTTCTGCGATGGAAAAAGTCAACGCCAATTTGTTTAAGAGAAATGAGGCTGGGAAAGACTACAGTTGATCACCTTCATTCTACATAAGGAAGAAAAACATGTTCACAAAAGACAAAATATATATTAAAAAAGAATCTTCTAGTTCACCAGAATATAAATACGTTGTGCTATGGGAGGCAAAGTAGAATTCTAATCTCTTGTTTAAAAAGAAATTTGTATGCCACAGTTCCTATTGGAAAGGGTTGTATAATTGCTGGGACTACACATCTCTAGGGATAGAGCAGAACATTGGCATCCTGCACAATGGCAGGGCTGCCAGTTGGCCAATGCATTCTGTTGGCTTTGGCTCAGAAGACAGTCACTTGCCTAACCTCGTGTCAGGGGAAACATTGTTGTATCATGGCTGCTGCAGAAGAGGAGGTTAGGGAAAGGGTGAGGAGCTCCTTCCAAGCTATCGCTGCCAAAGGTGGTGCTCATTAGACGGAAATAATTTCACTTGTTTTAGGGATGAAAAGAAAAGCCCTCAAAGGTGCTCCATCAACTAGTGACTATTAGAGATGAACAAAGGGAACCAATACTGAATTTGAGAGAGAAAAAGAAAATGAGTCTTATTATTTGGGAATCCATTTTCAGGAAATGTATACTGTATATCTTCCTGACTGATTTAGAACCTCCTCTTCTATTAAAATGAGCTTCTCAAAACACTATTTATTGATATATCACTTGTTTAATCCTTTCTCCTTCCTTCCTCAGACAAAGCTGGTCACTTAGCCTATTTCAACCCCTGAAGGTTTAAAAAGACAGGTTTGAAAGATGAAAAAAAATGTTAAACTTCCATGTCACTTACTAAAAATAAATATAAAACATTCTCCATCTATACAAAGATGAAATCCAGTTTTTCCCTTCAACTAAGAAGTATGACAGCTACCAATGAGTCTCAGGATTCACTTCCAGATAGCAAATTGTATATTAATCTATCAACCCAACAACCAACCAAGTATTTACTGGACATTTCCAATGTACCTAACTGCTTCCATAGTTAGTTTCAGCACTAAAGGAGATATCAAAGATATAGTGCCTGACCTCAAAGTGCTCATAATCTAATTGGAGCAATGAAACTAAATCACAGAACACATTTAGAAAACAAACCAAGATGGCTATAATTAGTTGCTCACTGATACAGTTCAGACCAAATACAAGAGGAATTCAGATAAGCCAGAGAGCACTTGAGATAGAACTGAAGCTGGCATTGGATAGGTAGATTGAGGGTGGTGATGGTGGTAGTAGTAGTAGTAGTAGTAACTAGGATTAATACAGTGTTTTAAATTTTCTGAGAGCTTTACAAATATTATCTCATTTTATCCATCTCTGTGGCTCCTCTAATTACCTGGTTCTTTCCAGAACCTCATTTTAAGAAGGATTCCCAGGCTACCTGTATCTTCATTCCTTTCCTGGTTGTACTCCTGATTCTACTACTGAACTTTATCACAATGTCCCCATTGGGGGGGGTACCTTCATCTCCACCCCCTTTCCAGCTTCCTTTTATGTATTTTCCCCCATTAGAATGTAAGCTCCTTGAGGGGAGGGATTGACATTCTTTCTGCTTATATTCGTATTCCCTGGTGCTTAGCACAGTGCCTGGCACATAGTGAGCCCTTAAACAGATGCTTATTGACGTGACTCAGTTTATCCTCACAACTGTCTGAGACAGGTATTATTTTTATCATCCTCATTTTGCAGATTAGGAAATTGAGGCTGACAGAAATGAAGTGACTTGTCCTCAGCCCCACAGAAGTACTTGTCCATGGTCACCTAGCTGGAATCTGAGGCAGAATTCAAATTCAGCTCTTCCTGACTCCTGCAACTCTATCTAACATGTCACATAAAGCTCAGACTTATATTCTGTTCCACTTAGATCACAATCAGGGAAGAAAACCATGCATGGAACAGAACACAATGCCCCTCCCCACCCCCATGCCTTCAGTCCTGCCAATATCGTATTTTAGTCCAGCAAAATCTGCTCTCCAGTAAGTAGAGGGCTAGTCACTGAGTGTTCTAGAATGGATAGGACTATTATATAGTCTCTTATCTCATGCATTATTCTATTTCCCATCATAAAAATTATGTTTTAAAAATTGAGCTAATGGTTAAAAATTACAGATTTTTTTTAAAAAAACAGAAACAATCTGCCTACGTTGATATCCCCTCCCCCTTTGCTTCAGCATGCAGTGTCATTACACACATGAGAATATCACATAGTTTGGGGATGTTATTACTGCAGCAGCTGCTCCTTTTATGAATACAAAAAGGCAGCTCTGATGCTTCACCATTTCTGCTCTAATTGTTATGGCCTTATTTGAACTCTGAGTGCCTTGACTTTCCCATAGCCTGGCACAGTGAGAGGACTGTAGAAATTGTTTTTAGATCCCCCCTGGAGTAGCTTGGTGTCTTTTTAAACTTTGTATATCATCCATGATAGGCATGGGTATTTCAATGATTGTATTGTTAATATTTCTGCTAATATTTTATCTATATATGCTCTGCAATTCAGTGCACCTTTATCCTCACTTGGTTTATGAATGGAACCAATCAATAAATGATGGCAGAAAAAAGAATTATGTATCTATGAGCATTTAGCATATCTTTCCTTTCACTTTTATTCCCTTTACTAGTCATACTGGATTTTTTGATTACTTATTGAGATCATCTTAACCAATAAGCGGGGCCCTAGATATGGCTAACGACTATCTTTACAAATTCCGAACATCATATAAATGTTTAATAGTGACTTACCTTGGTTGCTGCCTATAAAAATCCAAAACAATAATTCAACAATTTTTTAAGCACCTACTATGATTAAGATATTTTGCAAGGCCCATGGGATAGAGACCATCAACCCTACCTGCCACTGACTTCCAGAAACTTATATTGTAGCCTGTTTTCTCTTTTCCTGTTTTTCATACCACCTGACCCCATGGCCAGCACTATATTGTTCTCCTCACTTCTGCCTCTTAGGATCTCTATCTTTCTTTAAAATTTAGCCAAATAGCATTGTCTGTATGAAGTCTTTTGTGACCACCTCTATTATATCCAAGATGCTAATGACCCCTCCCCCAATTACCTTATATTTATTTTGTATTAATGCAAATGTGTGCACCCCTGACGGAATGTGGAATCCCTGAGGGCAGGGAATTCATAATTTTTGCCAGTGTACCTCCAGCACCTACACAAAGCCTGGTGATTGATTGACTGATCTTCTGGGAGGGAACACAACATGTACATATATAGGTAAATACAAAGACATACAAAGGAATACAAAGTCAATTCCAAAGAAGGAAGAGCAGTAACACTTTGATAGGTGGAGTTGCTGATCTGGAAAGGCCTTCTAAAGAAGGCGATACCCGGACTGTAGTTTCTATAAAGGAAGATAGAAATTGTGTAAGGGGAAGGTGGTGAGGGATGCAACCCAAGATACGATCATGACCCAAGTACTTCCTCCCTTCAGATGGGAAAATATGGTTGTGAGCTTGCAAGACCATTTGCAGAAATTTCGTATTGATCGGGTCCCAGAAATAGTAGCGGGTCTATCAAACTATAGGAGGATGGGACCATGGTCTCCTTTCGGGCCAGCCAGAAATGGTTTCCATTGGTAATTAAATCTGAAATGCCACATTACCCCTCCTCTCTCCCCACTGTTACTGGCTGGCTGAGTTGTCAAAAAGCATCAGGCTAGTCTGAGATGGTTTTAATTGGCTGTTACACTATTGCTACCTGGCCTGATGCTGACTGACAGCTCAGCCAGCCAGTGATTGGGGACGCAGCCAGAATGGAGGCTGCTGGATGCTGATTCAGCACAAGAAGGTAGTTTGGGGTAACAGTGTGAGGGTGCAAAGCTCGTTCTGTTGTTTGGGAAATGTTGAATCAAAAGCAACCACATCTAACTCCCCGGAAGGCTGCATATGGAGTGAGAGAATCTCCCTCACATATAGTAGGCACTCAATAAATGGTGGGTTTTTAAAAAAAATTTAATTGGCCAGTTCAAATCCTAGTTCAGTTACTTGCTACCCATATGACCTTGAGCTATTTGGGAACCTTCCCCTCTTTAGATCTATTTTCTCATCTGCAAAAAGAGAAAATTGGACAAGATAACTTATAAGGATCCTTCCAGCTCTAATACTGGATAATCTCTTACTGTCTCATAAATAAGGGGTGGGGAGAGGCATATTCCTCTGGGGTCTAGGCTTCTGCAAATGATGAGGCAGTGCCCCCCAATGAAATTATGATCTTGGGATTTCCATATTCAGTTATTCTGACTATTTTTCTTTAGCACTCCAGCTACTTTATTCCACCGAAAAAAGGATACACACATATGTACCCACACACACACATACAATTCCCAAAGTGTCCAGATGCAGATGGAAAACACTACAAAGGTTGATAACAAAGCCCAAGAAAAATGGTTTATTATTGAAAACTGTGACAAAGCCCCCGATCAGCCCTGTAATCATCAGAATGGTTTTAAACAAAATTGCTCTATATCAGGTTGAGTCTCTTTCTTCTGTTTGGATAATTTCACCTGTGGGTTTGTAATGACAGAAGGATAGGAAAACAGGTCATCTTGCTGGGAATTTATAGCATATTTAATATTGCTGATGGGACAAAAGAACTATTTCTCTTATTCTGACAGTTGTTGGGGTGGCTTGTTGCTTTTCTCGTGGGGGAGGGGTTAAAGACATTTCTCATTCTTTAAATGCAAGAGTAACGCATACTCCATTGAACCTGTCAGTTACTGAGAAGTAACCACAGTAGACAACTTAAACTACAAGAGATACATCTGCACATAGCTGGAGACAGCTAGCCTATTGTCCACGAGCTGGGTGTCCCAGATAAGCCCTGGAAGGAATGAACACAGCACCTGTCCAAAGGAAAGATCACTCCCTCTCAGTATGATAATGAACAGGGATCATTTGGGGCTCTGTTCTTTGATATAAAAACAGCATCTCCTTCCACGAGAGGCATCATGGCACACTAGACAGAGAGTCAACCTTGAAGTCAGGAAGACCTGCCTTTGATACGTTCTGACTACATGACCCTGGGCAAGTCACTTAATTTCTTAGTGTTCTAGGAGGCTCTATGCCTTTAAGTGGAATTAAAAAGCTAGTAATGTGTATTGGTAAAAAATGTTTCCTTACTTGGGGAGTTCCCAAAAAACCTAGCCCCTATTCCTATAATCTTAAGACAGGAAGTATGTGTGACTACATAGAATTTCATCTGAAAAAGATCTTGGGATTTTAGAGGACCATGAGCTCAAGAGAAGTTGATTGGGATATGGAAGCTAAAACAGGTAATATCATCTTAAATTGAATTAGGGGAGCAGACTGGGGAAAGGGGCAATCAGAATATATGCCATCTTTGGATGGGGGGAGGGTAGAGATGGGGAGACAATTTGTAACTCAAAATCTTGTAGAAATCAATGTTGAAAACTAAAAATATTAAATAATAATAATAAAAACAGAACTGAAAAGAAAAGAAAAGGGAGAGGTTAAGGAGGGGAGACCTAGTCGGGTCAGACTGGTGTCTTGACAATGACAACTAGAAGCCTTTTGTCACATTGGCCTAAGTTTTGAAGTTAGTATGTTTTCTCTTTCTTCTTCCCTTCTCTAGTAAAGGCATGTATTTTTCAATTCTGCATTTTCTACATTGGACTAGACCAGGTTCTCAACCTGACATTCATGAATTTTCAAATAATAAATATTTTAGTAAGTATTTCAAAAAAAATTAAACTAGGAGAGGCATAGTGACCAGGGAAATGATGGTTCTACCGAAATGTTTCCCGATTAGATCACATCTGGAATATTCTGGTGGCATATGGGTACCAAATTGTAGAAATAACATTGATAAGTGGACAGTGTCCAGAAGAGGGAAGACAACCAGAATGGTGAAGATTCTCATTTGTTCCCTATGAGGACTGGTTGAAGGAACCATTTAGCCTAGAGAAGATTAGGAGAGACATTTAAGTATTTCAAAGGCTATCAAGTGGAAAAAGGATTGGATCTACTAAGTCTGGCCCCAGATCAAGGAACAATGGATAGATGTTGTAGAGAGACCATTTTGGACTAGATTTAAGATCAAATCTCCTAATAATTAGATTTGTCCAAAAGTGGAATGGCCTAGCATAGGAGTTAGTGGGTTTCTTACTCAAAGGTTAATAATGAATTCCGGAAGATGTCTGAAGCAAATGACTACCATAAGATTTGATCAAAGGAAATATTTCTTTCATTTTATAAATCACACTCATGTTATAGCTGACCTGGGTCATCAGATTTATCATGTACTAATATGGCTTGTAGAAAGCTGCCTTAGGAAGGAATATTGCCACAGCTTCTAGGCTCATCTGGTCTACCTTCCCCTTACCAAAACATGCCCTCAAGGACCATATTCAGTGCAATTTCAAATAAATTCGGGGATGCCCCCTAGTGACTGTTAGACTCTTAATAAATCTCATATGGCCTACATGCCTTTGCTAGAGTGTGAGAAGAAAGTCGAATTTTCGAAACATCCTCCATAAATCAAATTCTGCTCTCTCATATTCACATCTCCAATTATATGAGAAACTGTCAAGAAAGCTAGCGAAACTTCTAAGTGTTCAAAAAATTATTTTGAAAATGTTTATCTTCTCATCTCAAACATTAACCGAGAGAAATATCCTTTAGTATTAGTCAGTCTGTATTAATATTTCTGCCATTCAAAAAATATGAAACTTAGGGATGGTTGACAAAAACAACTAAATGTATAAAGCAAGAGGGAGAAGTGCACCCTCAACCCTCCTTCCCTACACCTTAGTCTTTTTAATATGGTAAAACTAAGTGAATCAAGAAATAAGAAAGAAAAAAAAGTTCTTGTTCTCTGTTGCTCTCCGAGCCCTCCTACCATCTTTTACAACATTTTCCTTTTTCTTTCTTCTTTTGCTATCTTTTTATAAAAATGGTAGTAAGTGTGTGCAAGGTTCTACTTTTACTGATTTCACTCTGAACCATCTCAGGTAGTTCTTTCCATATTTCCTTATAGGCCTCACCTCAATCCTCTCTGTAAAGCAGTGCTATGGAACTCAAATGGAGATGAGGGCCACTAAGGGACACATAAAGAATCCCTGTGGGACACATATTGACTTAGAAAAACATATTAACATCATCTGTGTTTTATTATATTTTTATTTGTTTTATGGAGTATTTCCCAATTATATTTTAATCTGGTTCCTGCTGTACTCAGGAGTGTTATGGGCCTCATGCAGCCCGTGGGCTACACCATCAACTCCTCTGCCGAGGAGCACCTTACCATTGTCTTTCAATTGTTGGGCATATATGAGTAGTGGAAAGAGCACTGGATCAAAGGAAATGAGTTTGAATCCAGACTGTGCTGCTAGGCCCTTCACCTCTTTGGGCCTCAGTTTCATCATCGGTAAAATGTCAGGGCTGGACTACTTGACCTCTGATACTCATTAAATGTATTATCCTATGACCCACCACGCTGAATAGATAAATGTTTATAATTCTGTAAACTATCTCCTTGATGAATGGACAACAGACTAAAAAGGTACTTTGCCATTGTACCCTTAAAGTACCCTTACCATTCTTGGCTAAAGGACTGGGTCTCTAGGCCTGATTCTTGGGGTGTGTGTGTGTGTGTGTGTGTGTGTGTGTGTGTATCTTGGTGATTTAATTTCCTTTTACCTTAAAAGTGGTAATTTCAAAACCCCCTTGTTCTTGAAACATCTGTAAGCAGACACACCCGATTAAAGGTAGCCTTGTAAATAGATCCTGGCAAACACATTTAAGGTAAATTACATACAGATGAATTGAGAGACTTCAAAAACCAGTCTTACCAGCTCACTCAGTTAGAGGAGTTATTGTCGTGCAGTTTCTACTCAGAATTATAGTGGGAACAAAAAGAGGGAAAGAAAGGACCCAAAGCTCTTCTCTCTGGGCCTGGTTTTCTTGAAATCCTTCTATCAATTCCAATCAGCACCTTCTCTGTAGCTTATCATTATAGAGAGTTTCTTGGGGCATTGAGTGGTTAGGTGACTTGCCCAGGATCACTCAGCTGGTATGTATCTACCATAGGTGGGACTTGAATTTAGCTTTCCCCACCTACAGGTCAAGCTCTTTCTCCATTATGGCACACTGCTTCTCTTCTATTACCTAATGATAGGGAAAATAGCCAATCTGCCAGTTTTCTAGTCTCACTTAAAATGGTTTATTTAGGTCATTATGTAGCTGAGCTAATGGATTGTGTAGTAAGCAACTGGCCACTTAAACTCTGGGATACATGGAGAAGACAACACTTCCTGACTAATGTTTCTTTTAATATCTATTTTATTATGCTCATTTCCCCTTCCCCTGAAACAAAGAAGTCTTCATTACTGCCTGTTTCCTACTGTATCAAATCTAAATTCCTCTCTGTCTCACTTTTTGAGACGCTATATAATCAAACTCTACCATATTTCTGCACTACTCTTTAATACAATCTTTATATTCTAGTCTTTACTCCTCTCTCTTCTGTCCCAGGAACATTCTATAGCCGTCTCTTCCCTGCAAGAGTGGTGGAACATAGCTCATAACTGCACTGAGGAATGGGGAAGGAGCAGGGCCAGATAAGAAATAACTCATTTTCTATAATAATAACAGCCAATGATAATAGCATTTACATATGGCTTTAAGATTTTCAAAACACTTTACCTATGTTATCTCATTTGAGTTTCACAATAACCCGGGAAAAGTAAGTGGTATTCTTACCTCCATTTTACAGCTGAGGAAAGTAAGGCAAACAGAGGTTTGCCCAAGGCCACACAGCTAGTGAGTGTCTGAGGCCAGATTTGAACTTAGGGTGAGTGTTCCTGACTCCAGGCCCAGCACTACCCACTGTGCTCCCTAGCTGCCCCTTCTCTTCTTATTAGGACAGTACTTATATTGGCTTCTAGCACATTGCTTAGCTCTAATTATATTCTGCCTCATTGTTTGCTGAGATTTAACATGTATTAGCTCCAACTAGACTGTGAGCTGATAGGATCATAGATGTTGAGCTGAAAGGGATCTTAGGGACTGTCTAGTCCCCAATTCTCTCCTTTTTCTAGGGGGAGGGACCCCATCTTATACTTCTGCATCCTATCTAGTCCCCATACAGGTTCCACACAGCACATTTTTAATAAATATGAATTAATTAATTGCTGGGATAACTATGTTTGGAAATAAGGCCATTCTAAACTTCCCCCACTCTCATAGAAAGGTCACCCTTGGTCCATAATGCCCCAAGTTTTAGAAATAAAATTAAATAAAACCTCAAGCTAATACAAATGCCAAGAAAATCTGTGGAGTTCATACCAAGAAACCATTTATCACCTAATTACCTACCCCTCAACCACACATTCACAACAAGAGCTGGTTTTATAGCCTCCCACATCATTGCTGCTGCTGCAGATTTGGAATGGTCTAATAACAGGGAGGAGAAGAGGGGCAGGTGACTTTTCCTTGGGAGTAGGAAGAGGAAGGGATTACTTCTGGTTATGAATGAGTCAAAGGAAAGGGAAGGGAGAGATGAGCTATCAGAGATCTAATGTTTTTATTTAACCCAGGGGTGGGGAACCTGCGGCCTCAAGGTCACATGTGGCCCTCTAGGTCCTCAAGTGCAGCCCTTTGACTAACACACTTGAGTACCTGGAGGGCCACGTGTGACCTTGAGACTGCAGGTTCCTCACCCCTGTTCTAGCCTTTACTGTGTAACGTTGGCAATGTGCCAAGATCCCCAAAGAGCAGACCAGTGACCAGTTCAAACTAACACAAGTACATGCTAACTTGTTTGAAGGCATTGTAAGAGATACATCGCCTAATAGCAAATAACCCCAAATATTCATTTATGCTTTGGGGTCCCAGACTGAAAGCAGCTAAATGGTGTAGCTCCTGCTCGGGCAGATCTATGCATGGCACATCTGCAATGGTTCTAGTGTTGATGATTCTTTGAATGAATGACTGAAGGAATAAATAAAGCATTTATTACATTAAGTACTTACTGTTTGTAAAGCACTGTTCTGAGTGCTGGGGATACAAACAGAAAAGTAAGATAGTCCCCAGCTCTCCAGGAGCTTACATTCTAATGGAGGGGACAATCCATATGGAAGATTTCAGCTGCAGGTCAGATGGAAAGGTCCCATGGTCCCTAGGGTGCAGTAGCAAAACAGCAGGTAATGCCTTTTCTTTGATGTCATTTCTAGTGATAAAACCATATCAATTTCTGATGTTGAGCCATTTGATAATGGCCAGGACTTGGTGGCAAGAACTTCCTTTGGACCTCGAGTGAGACCTGCATCTAGAGTTGGACCTTTGATTGGGGAATGAAAAGGTACAAAGGCAGTGACCACAGGTAGTGGGTTTCTATGTTTACACCTTTGTATTTGGATAGTAGCAGTGGCCTACAGTGAGCTACTCTGAACATTCATCATTTGGATGCTATTCTTCAATGTCTGCAAGCCTCACTGCTCAAATAATTACAATGCCAGCACCTCCACCCTATAGCCACAGAAGTCTGGCATTTGCTACGCTAACTAGAATAGGAATTGGCAATGCTTGAGCATAAACCAGGCTTTTTAGATTTTTGTGATTCCGCCCTTTATTATTTTTTTCTTCATCCTAACTCTTGGAGTAACAAGAGATCAGTAGAGACAGATGAAAATATTTTCTACTTTTGTATTTGCTGTCAGAACTGAGCACTCAGGAGGTTCTCATCTGGTGTCACTAGCAGGACGAAAATTCCTAAAACCCTCTTAAAATATAATCACCTGGCCCCAAAGAGAACCAAGAATATCTGGCCCATTATTTTGCCTTCTACTTTTCACGACTTATGCTATAAAGAGAGCCTGTAAACACAGCAACTGATCAAAAGAACATTTGAGTTTCCTCCATGATTAGCTGGATCCTAGTGGGTTTTTTTGGTTACCAATAAACCAGCTTAGAAACAAAAATGATGAAACAAATAGCCTTCCTAGCCTCCATTTACAGGGTCATTAAAGCCTTCCAAATCATCCAACCGACATTCGTGGAGTACGTAGGACATTCAAGGGACCAGAGGCAGCAGGGTGTAGTATACACTGGATACTGACCTTGGAGTCAGGAAGATTTGAGTTCAAATCCTGACTCAGACACTTAATAGCTGCTTAGTTTCCTGATCTATAGAAGGGGGATAAAACTAGCACCCACCTTACAAGGTTGTCATGAGGATCAAATGAGAAAATATATGTAAAGGAGTTTACAAGTTATAAAGTACTACATAAATACTAGCCATTATTATTGTCGTTATTAATTTATATCATTATTAAACCAGGGACATCTAATGATTGTATTAAATTTTAAGCTCCTGGAGGGCAGGGACTAATTTTTTTAACCTTATAGCTCAGTGGGAGTTTAATAAATGCTTGCTGATTTGAGGAATATTATGTCTTTACTGAGCTTATGGTTGAGGAGGGTATTGAGAAATGTGTACATCCCCCCCTTTAGAATGTTTAATTCCATTAAAGCAAGGTCGGATTCCACTTCTTACATGAGTCTGTTCCTGACACCTCTTTCATTTTTACTGTCCTTCCAATTATTACTGTCTCCCTTTGAAAATATTTTTATTACTTTGTGTATATAGGATATCCCAAAAGTCTTGGTCCAATTTTAAGCTATTAAACACTAAAATTGCTCTAAGACTTTTGGGACTCCTTGCATTTTATATCTACTTACTTGTGTATATTTTACCCTTTGAACAAAATATAAACTCCTTGAGGGCAGGGACATCATCATCATCACCACCACCACCACCGCCACCACTATCATCATCACCACCACAATTATCATTATTACTTTGGTCTTTATAGCCCCAGCAACTACCATCCAGTGATTGAATAGAATACAGATTAAATGAAAAAGGGGATCTGAGTGTCTGTGACATGTCCTACCCATCCTACAGATTCAGCCTACAGGTGCTAATATTTAATCCTTCATAATTCAACTCCATTTCCCACCCTGAGAAAAGTATGCCTAATGGGGGTTCTGAAAATGTAACTGATTATTAAGAATGTGGATGTGGTTTACTTTTTTATCTGAGGGCCTCCTGAAAGTAGGACTTCTAGTAGTTTGCCTTTATTGATGAAGCTGTCCACTTACAGCTATTTCTTGTTCTGCTGAATCTGTAAGAGTTCTGCTCGACTCTTTCGGCTTCCTCTTAAATCCTTCATAAGAGTAACTTTAGAGATGGGGTAAGTGTTCTTTAGAAATGGAAGACTTTGCAGGACATAATGATCAGAACCAAAAGAACATTGTATATAGTAACAGCAATTCTGTTTTAAGAAAAACGTTGATTGGCTAAGTCATTTTGACTATTATAAATACCCAAATTAACTACAAAGGACCTGGAAAGGAAGATGTTATCTGCATCCAGAGAAAGAACTGATTTTACATATATATACATAATACATATATATATATATATATATATATATATATATATATATGTATACACACACACACACACACATTTATATCTAATGGTAGCCACCTCTGGGGTGGGGGCAGGGCAGAAGGAAGAAAAAAAGTATTAAAAAAAGAAGTTACAAAGAAAAAAAAAGAAGTTACATGATAACGTCGTTATGTATTTAAAAGGAATAGCAAGCTATGCATAAGAGATTTACAGTTTCAGGTACAATCATCTTTTTTTTTCCTATTCTATTATGTTATGGAAATACTTGTTTTATTTCTTAAGTTCAGAATAAAATAAATAAAATAAGAAAAAAGAAATAGAAGGCCTTTTCCTTGCCACTGAGCAAGTGAAGCCCAATCAGCTATGGAAGCACATTTCCTGGCTCAACAGGAAGGCAGGACTAGATTTCAGCCCTCTCTGAGACCGAGTACCAGTGAAGAATGCCTTTGATAATAACTCTTTGGTGAGAATCTCTGCCCTGAGTACTAAAGGAAAGGAGTGTAATATGGGTTTTGAAAATTCATTGCCCTTGTTCTAATTATTCCTCACTCTTGGCCAGGCATTCTCAGTGGCTGAATTATCAATATGCTGACCATGATGCCAGCAGAGCTCTAGAGGGTAGCAAAGGAGCACTTACCCGTCGATGGTCCTATATGTTCCTTATATTAGAGGACTACACGTTGGCAGGGCCTCTTGGCCCCCTAAGTGTTCTCACGACACAAGACAACTTTTCTAAGCTTATGCCCTAATAGGCCAACTCTTGTTGTTTCTCTCAAGACCCTCCTGGACCATACAGCCTCTGATACTCGATTAATAAGACTGGATGTGATAAAACTGAAGTCTAATGGTGAAGATTTATCAAAGAGTGCTAAGATACTTGGGGCAGGGCTATATTCTAAAGTTCTGGGGTTGACATGATTGAAGGACAAAATTCCGAAGATCTCTCTTTGTTCCCTGTCAGTGACTGGCATACAGAAAGCATGGATCTGGCCCAACTTATCAATTCTGATACTTGAACATCCTTCTACCAAAGAGGCACCATGGCTGACTGTGTTATTCCCTATGCACTACACACTGTTGCCCCGCAACTAATGTTTGTTTTTCATGACAAGAACAATATCATTTCATGCTCCACCCAGCAGTCTTCCCTCCTAAATCTCCATTTAAGCAGCTGGTCATGGTACTCCTTGTCCACAATTCAATATAAATGTCAAAATACCTCTTCCCCATTATTACTATCACTCTTCCCAAAGAACATTAGGTCTTGACATTTTTTAGAGGACAAATGGTGTACTGGGCACAATACCAAATGCAAAATTCACAAGGTCTCTGCCCAGAAGATAATTTTTAAACCCCACCATTACAGAGACATCTAAATGCATAATAATAGAAGATATAGACAGCCTTACATTCAAAGAAACTTACGCAAATTAATAGAGGGAAGAACTTTTCTGTGAAGCCCATTTTCTCTTTCTTTTTATATAAAAAGGACAACTCAAAATCTGTTTCCTTCTCCTTACCAATTGTTAGTGCTTTCCCTTCAAATTACCTTTTAATTTATGATCAAAATAACCTTATATTTATTCTGTATATATTTTTATCTTATATATTTATTTGTGTATGAGGTTTTTTTTCTCTTCAGTATAATATAAGTTTCTTGAGGGCAGGGACTGTTTTATTTTTATTTTTGTATCTGTCTAGGATAGTGTCTGGCACATAGCAGTTGCTCGATAAATGTTTATTGAATGGTTGAATTAAATACCAAAAAGCATTCTTTTACTTTTTTTGGTCACCCTTGATTGCTCATTCTCTCATTCCTCGCTCCCCCTGCCCCCCCAATCTAATGTGTGGCTAACTCCTTTTGCTGCTACCTTAGATACATTTGTCATATATCCTTTCTTCTGGCACTGCCACCACCCTGGTGTGGGCCCTCATCAGCTCCCTACCTCAATTCTCTATCTGTTCCAGTCCATCCTCTAATCAGCTGTGAAATTGATCTTCCCAAAGGTCAATCAAACCTCCCTATTCACTGAACTCCAGTGATTTTCTCTTACCTCCAGGATCAAATACGAATTCCTCCATTTGGCTGTGAAAGCCCTTCCTAACCTTCCCATTTCTACTTTCCAGTCTCTTTATGTATGACTGGAAAAGTTAGGCTGGTCATATAGTAAGGTAATAGATGGAGAGCCCCACTCATCAGTGCTGCTGAGCCAGATTAAAATGTAATTAGGATTTATTTGACAAAATGAATGAAAATAGAACGGAATACAGATAATGTTAGTATGTGTTTTTCTAAATCAATATGCAATTTAATGGTGCCTCCCTCCTTTCTATTTGAGTTTGACACCACTGGTCTAGACCCCCACTCCCATATGGATACACACACACACATATACATATAGATACATATACACACATGTATATATCTGCATATACAGATATGCATACGCACATTTGCATATATTTCCTTGAAACATGAGTCATCAAAGTGGAATGAGTGCTAGACTTGGAGTTTGGAAGATCTCAGTCTGAATCTTTAGCTTTATCAACCAGGGTAAGTCAAAACCTCTTTTAATTTCATTTTCTTCATCTGTAAAATGAGGATATTAACAGTACTTAACCTCAGAAGATGTTGTAAGGATCAAATGAGATAATATATGTAAAGTAATTTGCAAATACGAAAGTGCTACATAAACGTTAGCAATTGTTAGGAATTAAATATAATATACCGGGTGTCCCAAAAATCTGAGTGCGGTTTTGAGCTATAAAAGCTCGAGTAGTCCTAATAGCTTAAAATCTCACTCGGACTTTCAGAATACCTTGTATATCAATATGATACACATGGCTAATTCTTATACTGATAACCCAAATTCTTACACTAACTACCCTGGAGAAAAAGTAGCCCAAATATCATTATTCCCATGTACACAAAGATGTAAAATTACATGACCTCCCACAACAAAGATCAATAGAGAAAATTGAATTAGGCCTCAATGCCAACACGATGAAACATTATCAAATGAAAGGTATCTAGCTGCTAGACAGACTGAAACCTTATAGGAAATAAGTGTTGATGTCTCCATGTATTCGTGTTGACTTTCTCCGTAACATTACCCCAAATGACTGATAAGGCAGTAACGATTTTTCTTTCTGGCTCGCTTTGGCAGAATTTCCCTCGCTCACTGTTCTAGCTGGAAAGTGAACCATCCGAGCAGTTCACAAAGCAGGCTACGGTATTTTAGTTGCTCATAGACCAGGTCATCCATAAAAGTTTAATTTTCTAAAAATATTCAGCACAGTATTTTTCATGAATGAGGTAGGCTCTGATCCATTGGTGTATTTATCTGAGTAAAGAGAAAGAGTATCTACACATAAGGAGTCTAATTAGCCATCACCTCTTCATTCTGATTAAATAAAGGCACCGAAGGCTAGCAGGTAGCTTTTAGGAAAATGCCTCTAAACTATCCTCTATGAAGGCAGAAATATTTCTGAATGTGGTTTAGAATGCTTCCCCATTTTCTCTCCTCCATTTATCCTCTTAACACTTATCCTCACTGTAGGCCAAATAGAGAGCATACACCATTGCATACTTCATATAACATTAGGTGTGTTTTTTGCTGCTGGGAACACTGTGGCATTTTAGAAAAGACAAACTCTGGACTGAGAGTTATGAACACCTGGTTTCAAATCCCACCTCTGTCCCTTGACCTCTCCGATCCTTAGTTTCCTCATTTGTGAAATCGGGATAATGATAGTATTCATAGCACCAGCTCACAGGGTCAAATATTCCTTATATACATTATTTCATTTGTAAAGCCCAAATGGAAAGTGCTTTTCAAACTTTAAAGTGTTATATGTCCTTATTAATTACTGTTGTTAGTAGCAGCATATACAGTTTTTTTGGAGGGGGAAAGGCAAGGCAATTAGGGTTAAGTGACTTGCCCAAGGTCACACAGCTAGTAAGTATCAAGTGTCTGAGGCTGGATTTGAACTCAGGTCCTCCTGACTCCAGGGCCGGTGCTCTATTCATTGCACCACCTCAATATATACAATTTTAAGGAAATATGTGGAAATTATCACTATCCCCCAGGTACAAGGCCACTTCTGAAGGTATCTATTCCTGCCCAAAGAACGTGAGATTATCAACATGCTAGTGGAAAAAGCCACAAGTTGGGCAATTGCGGGCCTTAGTTTAATGGCTCTTGATTCTATTGCCTAGGAGTGATTTTACAAGAGGAAATATGAGCTTGGCTTGGGAACCCCCTGCATGGTGTGGGAGTGTTTGGAGCAAAAGTAAATAATATTAGATCAGCGGTACTCCAATCTCTACTTTGGGGTTGCTATATTAATAGAATAAAATGACCTGCCAAGTCTCTCAATGATAATCTGGCAACATACAAGGAAAACTAGCTATTTCAGCTATGTTGTTATTGTACGGTTGTTTTCTGTCGTGTCCGACTCTCCGTGACCCCATTGGAGGTTTTCTTTGGCAAAGATCCTGGAGTCATTTGCCATTTCCTTCTCCAGCTCATTTTTCAGACGAGGAAACTGAGGCTGACGGGGGTGAAGTGATTTGCCCAATGACTTACAAAACTAGTAAGTCTCTGAACCTGGATTTGAACTCAGGTCTTCAGGTCTCCGGGCCTGGTTCTGTGTCCATTGTGCCACCTACCTACCTGAATATTAGAATTTGCACAGGTCCCAAGTGTGATTTCCTTCAAAGCTGGCGCCTGCCTTTGGAATGCTTAATTCACAGGCCACCTTCTCCATCAGATCTCCCCTAATTCCCCTAGCTAAAAGCTTCAACTACTCAGAACATTTTGCTTGTACATTTCACATGCATTTCTCATACTGTATTTTACAAGATTTTTATTTGGGTCTCTCCTATCCCCTTTATATTTTGTTTACTGTGTGCCAGGCACTGGGTTAAGCACCTTACAAATATTATTTATTTGATCTTCACAACCTTGGGAAATGGGTGCTATTATTATGGAGTTTAAGTGACTGGCCCAGGGTCACACAGCCTAGTAAGTGTCCGAGGCTGGATTTGAACTCACGTCTTCCTGACTCTAGGTCTAGTGATCTCTCTCTCTGCTTATAGAATACAGGGTCAGAGATTTAGAGCTGGAAGAACCCTGAGAAGCCATCTACTCCCTATTATGGATGAGGAATTGGGACCTATAGAGATTAAGTGATTGGCCGAGTCAGAGAAGTGGTAGAACTGAAATTTGAAACCAGGACCCAACTCGAAATCAAACATGCTCTTCACAGTCCCATGCTGCCTCTGTAATTAAAGAGATCTTGTTATTCTGTGGCCAAATCTCTTGTTTACTCTAATTTGTATATCATTTTCTTAGCTGCATATACAAAGTCTTTGACAAGTATTAATTCATTAATATTCCTCTGGTGGTCAGAGAGGCTTTTATTAAGCTGTGATTGATGAAGAAATAATACAGATGAAGCAGCAAGATATTTTCAAAGATATTCAAAGACTGGAAAAGAGTTTGGGATCAAAATTAAAAGTACAGGCTGCCTAGTCCTGTCCTTGGAGCTCATTCTCCTTCTATCAGTCAGCTTCCCACCTAGGTATTTTTAGATGGTTACTTTTATTTGGAAAAGGTGTTGTTTTCTCAGATGTAGAAAATACAGCAGGGAAAAATGGGATGAATACCTTTATCTGAGGAGGGAAGAGGCTGGGAAGTTTAAATTGAAGGATAAATTTACCAAGATTGGAATTCAGATCAATTTGGCAGTGGTTTCAGGATGATATAGAAAAGAACAGGGGTCACACAGGCAAACAGTGTTAAGTCACAGGTACAATATGTAGTGAGGACTAAAGCACAATGTTTCAAGGTTTCTGATCATGGAAAGAGGTTGTAGATTAGCAGGAGCATGGGACATGAGGGAAGGGAGGCTTCCAAATATGCAAGGACCAAAAAAGTGCATTGCTCCACCGGAAGTGTCTTAAAATTTACAAGAGGCAAGTATCACCTCTCACTTTCTCTTCCAGTGTCAGTGACTAGATGTGCTGTCAATCAGCAAGCTAGAGATGGTTTTAATTGTGTAATATACCATTACTGGTAAATTGACTGATAATACAGCCAGCCGGTGACACAGAATATAAGAATGCAGGATGTGTCTGTCCTCTCCTCCCCTCTGTTGATTCAAGGCAACCAGAAGGTGCTGGCCAGAAGACTGAAAAGATTGAGTAGCTTCTATTATCCAGGAAATGCTGGAGCAAGCCCACACACTACTAAACCCTTAGATGGCTGTTTGGTTCCTCCACTGTCATATTCAAAGTAAAAAAATTACACAATCTTTCTGTGCTTTATTTCTTCATTTGTAAAATGAGGGAATTTAACCAGATGATCAAGGGCAGGGACTGTTATGTTTTTGTTTTTGTATTTTTAGTGCTCAGCACAGTGCCTTATACACATAGTAGTCACTCAATAAATGCTTGTTAAATGGAAGTAAATCTGGGTGGTAGAATATGGCACATCAGAGAATGATCGTTTTGAAGAAGGAAAGGTTGGAGGAAGACGGGTATAATCCTAAAACACAGACATTTGGACTAGAGACTGTCCTTTGTACCAACTTGTGATTTCAGCAGTGTAAGAACTCCAGATGTGGAAATACTCTCTTCATACAGATGGCAATTCCTCTGCCATTTAGAGTTTAAGAGAGCTGCCTGGGTCATTGAGAGGCTGTGACTTGCCCATGGTCCTACAGCCAGTGTGTGATAAAGGTAGGATTTGAACCCAAGTATTCTTGATTCCAAAGCCAGTCCTTTGCCTAGTAGGCCATGTTACCTTTCATTTTTGTGTCCTTCAAAGAGAAGGATTCAAATTTTAGCTTTAAAGTCAGCAAGTTCTGCATTGAGTGATAGGCCACAGAGCCTGTTCATTTCTGTTTCTCTTGGTTTGGGACTGGAGAGGACATATAGCCCCCTTTGAAACTACATGAGCATGGATTACACAGGGGCCAGAAGGGATAATCCATAATATAGTACGTATCTCTGAGTTTGACTTAGTTCTCAGGAACATGAAAAGGTGTACTTAGGGTTAGATTGGTAAAAAGGATACAGAAAGTGAAGAGGAATCAGTAAACAGCATTTAAAGTAAGAAACCATGAATGAAGTAAAGAAGGAATTCCAAATAGCTTTATCTTATACCCTAAAGGAAAGAAGCAACTCTTTATGGAATGTAATTTGTATAATACAGTTCCCTTTATCCAAGTAATCCTAGAACTTTGGGGCTCAAGGTCATCGTGGTCTACTTCAATTAATCAACAAGATTTTATTTAGTGCCTTCTATGTGCAAGACACTGTGCAAAAGGCTGAAATACAAGTACAAAGAGTGGGATAATCTTTATCCAAAATGAGCTTAGGACTTAAGTGGAAGGGAGGAAGAGTCAAAGAACATTAAACACTAGGCAATGGAATGAATAGTCTGAAGAGAAAGGGATAGACATTGAGCGGCACTTGCTAAGAGGCTAATGCAAGGACAGGGTTTAATTCAACCCATCCAACGTTTACTTAGTGCCTTGCTCGGCCCTGGTTACTTCTTGGTAAAATAGAGCAACAGGCTACGGAGTCCATGTGAATGCAAATCTAAATTCCTTCTCTCTGATCAGCAAGGGAAAAAAAAAGCCGAAAGCAGGTTTGCAAAGATCAATGAAATATGACAAGCATGTGAGAAAGACCATGGCAGAAACTATCACATTAAAGCATTCAGCCTCTGTCTCTCCAAGGCCTGGGTAGATAGTGAGGCTGCTCCATGTGGGATAAATGGGGCAAGGTTCTTCCACCAACCCTCTGGGGCTAGCTCAGGTTGGAGACCTCTTGAATTCTCACACCTAAGTTGGGATGCTACTGCTAAACCACAGATCATCTCTACAAATCACTTTTAGGATTGCTGCAAAGACTTTTTTTAAGTGAAAACTCATATACATGCACACATACATACATAATATATAATTTCTTTTTTAAAAAAATATTGAGTTCCAAATTCTCTCCTTCCCTTTCCCTACCTTGAGAAGGCAAGCAATTTGACATAGCTTATACATGTGCAGTCATGCAAAACATATTTAGATATTAACCATGTTGCAAAAGAAAACAGACAAAAAAGAATAATAAAGTTTAAAAGGTATGCTTTGCAATTTGGAACTATGCCCAAAGGGCTATAAAACTGTGCATACCCTTTGATCCAGCAATACCACCACTAGGTCTATATCCCAAAGAGATCATAAAAAAGGGAAAAGGATCCACATGTACAAAAATATTTATAGCAGCATTTTTTTGTGGTAGCAAAGAATTGGAAATTGAGGAGACAACCATCAATTTGGGGAATGGTTGAACAAGTTGTGGTATATATGAATGTAATGGAATACTATTGTTCTATAAGAAATGATGAGCAGGCAGACTTCAGAAAAACCTGAAAAGACTTACATGAACTGATGCCGAGTGAAGTGAGCAGAACCAGGAGAACATTGTACACAGTAACAGCAACATTATGCAATGATCAATTATGATAGACTTAGCTTTTCTCAGCAATACAATGATCCAAGACAATTCCAAAAGACTCACGATGGAAAATGCTGTCCATATACAGAGAAAGAACTATAGAGTCTGAATGCTGATTGAAGCATACTATTTTCACTTTTTTGTTTTTGTCTTTCTTGTGGTTTTTCCCTTTTGTTCTGATTCTTCTTTCATAACACGACTAAAGTGGAAATATATCTAACATGATTGTACATGTATAGCCTATATCAGAGTTTTTGCTGTCTTAGGGAGGGGGAGGGGAGGGAGAAAAAAATTTGGAACTCAAAGGCTTATAAAAATGAATGTTGAAAATTATCTTTACATGTGATTGGAAAACATAAAATACTATTAAGTGGGGAAAAAATAAAATATTGAGTTGCAAATTCTCTCCCTTCCTCCCTTCTCTCTCCCCTCCTTGAGAAAGCAAATAATTTGATATATATTGTACATGTATAGTCATGCAAAACATATTTATATATTAGCCATGTTGCAAAAGAAAACACAGACTGAAAAAAGAATAATAAAGTTTAAAAAGTATTCTCTGATCTGCATTCAGACTCCATCGGTTCTTTCTCTGGAGATATATAGAATTTTTCATCATATGTCCTTTGGAATTGGCTGCAAAGACTTCAACATGTTGATTCTAGCCAGACCTGAAACACTGTACTGGAGTCTTTACCCCATGGCCTCTTCCACACGGCAGCACCATGACTGAGGATAGTCTCAGAGAGCTGGGAGGAGTGAAGGGTGGCATCAGCTCCAGGGAAAGGCACTAAACCACTGACGTCTAAGTACCAACTCCCACTGCCATGGTTCCCAGATACCATATTGTCAGCCTTGCTCCTCCCTGACTCCTTCCCTAGCCTCTGGCAGTACACTACCCCTTGCCTACTGCCCCCAAAAGGAGAGACACCCCGGGGAAGGCTTTGCCCCCACGAAATCTGAGGAGATTCCAAACAGAACCAGAGATGACATGAAACAAATGAATCAGCACTTTTCGTCAACACATTAAAAACCCTGTTGCAAAGGGAAACCTGGAAACAGAAGAAAAATTCATCCTGACATATGAAGTCAGGTGGTCTTCTTTCAGTGACATGGCTAAACTCATGAGAGAGAAGTGAGTCAGGAAACAGGATCCAAGAGGGTCTGAGCTCATGATACAAACACCATAGCAACACAGGATCATAGACATAAAGTGAGGAGGGACCTTAAAGGTCTTCCAATCCAATCCTCTCCTTTTACAGAGAAGGAACTTATTCTTAATCAGAAGAATGAGTGTATGCATATATAGAAACAGGGATAGGACTGCTGATTTCATTATGGGGAACTCCCAGGTGAAAAAACTCCCTCGACCAGTGCAGTCTAGCTGTCCAGAGAGGTTAAGGGACTTATCCAAGGTAATAAGACAGAGCCAGGATTCAAACCCATGCCCCCTGATTTCAAATCCAATGTTTTTCTTCTTCTATATAGCCTTCCACATAAAAGAATAACCTAAAGAGCAGAGCTTTTCTTAAGGGATTTGTTTTAAGAGGTTCCCTAATCTCCTTATATCCACCCATAATGCCTGAAATTCCATCATTGGAGTCACTCCTTTGGAGAGCTCTATCTCCAGAAAGTGTCAAAGAAAATACATTATCTATATAATGGGAAGATAACTCATTACCACCACAGACCATTGGATGACCTGGTGAAAGATTGCTGTATTTGGAGTCAGGATGACCTGGGTTCAAATCCTTCCTCACCTACTAGTCGTATGACCATGAGTAAGTCATATAACCTCTTTAAATTTCAGGTAACTAAGACTAATAATTATAGAGTAATTACTCTATAATTGTATGTGCATGGCCATAGGGAGTTCCCACCACATCGAAGAAATCTTGGCTTCACATATACTCAGTCAGCTGTGACAGTAGAGAGAAAGTCGAAGCGAGGAATCCAAGTCTCACTTCTGAAACATACTGACTGTGTGACCCTAGGCAAGTCACCTGATTTCATGGTACTCTATAGAGCTATGAGATGCAGCTAGATTGCACTGGTAGAGGGAGTTTTTTTCTGGGAGTGCCCCATAATGGAATTGTCTGTCCTATCTCTGTTTCTATATATGCATACACTCATTCTCCTGATTAAGAATAAGGTCTTTGAGAGGAGACACTTTTTCTCTATCTTTGTAATCGCAGATCCTAGCATACTGATTGACCTATAGAAGGTGCTTAATAAATGCTTACTTGGGTGATAAGAAAGAGACAGTGGGGTGGGAGCAAAGCAGGGTGCCAGGCCCTGCGTATTTAGGAGCATAATGAGTGACAAGACACATGAAGGAGAAAAAAAGGACAGGGGATTTTGAAGGAATGTGTAATATCCTTAAGACAAATTTTACCTTCTTCAAAATTACACCGGCCCTGCCTGATGAGGCAGACCTAAGTCAAAGCCATGGTGACACAGAGAAAGACGAGACATGTAGTTTTTCCCAGTAGTTTGGAAAATGTATTGTTGCTTCTTAAGACTCCAGCTTCAAAGTGTAGCCTACGGTCCTCTTCCTGTCTCACCTACTACTAGAAATGTTCACTCTAAAACTTGTAACAACAGTGACCTCTGACAGGCTGAAATGTCCTAGACGTTAACATTACTCACCTTACAAAAGAGACTGTGGCAGCTGGACCAGGGGAGGGAGTAACACTGCTGGGCAATAGACCGCAATAGCAAAGACCGAAAAAAAAAAATCTCCTAAGTGCTTGGGGTCTGAAAACAGCTCCTGGCTGACTCTACCGGACTTCCTGAAGTGACTCCATTTTTTATTTCTGTACATCGTGAATGTAGGACATTGGCCATGTCTAGCCAATTAGGATCTGATTTGATGCTCTCTCCAACTAAGCTGCTGACTCTGACATCCTTGAGTTGACCATCGAATACCTATCAGTTCCCAACTGACTATGGAGACACTCTCTACTCCAACTTATTTTTAGCACACCATCACCCTTCTTCCGGGGCCATACCTTTCCCCACCTAGATCCATACCGAGCTTCAGGACTTAGGTTTCAAAGCCCATTTTAATAGACTTCAGTTAGTTAATTTCCCCCTTGAGTCCTGGTCACAGCTTGGCATCATGAGCTGAAAGAGCAGATTTTCAGGCACGTGTGCAGTGGGTTTTAGATGGTCCCACAGATGGCAATTGATTCCACTGCACCTTCCTGTCCCCCCCTTATCTCAACATCTCCAGGTTGAATAGGTATCTGGCTTAAGGACAAGACTATCCTGTATTATTCGTTCCTGTCTCTCTTAACAAGGTGATATTATTTCCCATTTTTCCTAAGCTATCATTAAATGGGTGTTGTAGGAAGTAGAAAGTCAGTAATTGCCCAAAAGCTGACCTTTCAGATGTCATATTGACCAAGTTATTTGGCCTCTCACTGTCTGTTTGTAAATGAGACATAATCCCAGCCCCCACCTCAGCAGTATGAGATGGTCATCATTACCGATGAAGGATAATTCACTCTTCCAGAAGAGGTTGTGATTAGTATTATGCCCTGAGGTGAGAGAGGAGATGATTTACTCTAAGAACCCTGCCTTTCTTGCGACCGAATAATTAATAGCTCACAGTCTCACAGATTCAGAGCTAGAAGGGACCATAGAGTTTATGGAGTCCAATACCCAATACCCTCAGCTTACAGATGAAGAAACTGAGTCCCAAGGAGAGTGATTTGCTCAGAGTCACCCGGCTAGCAAGTGTTTGAGGTGAGATTTAAATCCAAGTCTACCTGAACCCTGGTCCTGTGTTCTTTGTACTGTACCACACCATCTCCAGGGGACCAGGACTGGGAGTGGTCCTGTGATTTCATTGGCATACATAGCCCCTGAGAGAGAAAACACCTTCTACTAATGCAACAGATCACTTCTTCACAATTTACAAATCCTTACTAAAATTCCACCTCCCACAGGAAACTTTTCCCAAACCCTATAATTCTAGTGCCTTCTCCCTATTAATTATTTCCTATTTAAGCTAATAAATGTTTACTGAATTTAATAGAATTTAAAACTATTTAAGATCCATAACTTCCGTTCCATGGGTTTCAATTTGGTTCTAAAAAACATGGCAGCCCCAAACTTGGCAATCATTCCCTGAACCTCTGAGGGCCAAAAGGTATCCGTCCAAATGTTCTGGCCAAATACACTTTTCCTTTCTGTCTGTTACCATTTCAAAATCAACAAACAAAATGTTAGCAAATCTGTCATCACTAATCCCAAAGCACACATTTAGAATGCAGAACAGGTAAAGCTGAGCTAATCTCAGGAACAGACTTTCTGTCAGGCATAGTTAAGCCATTAGAAGTTTTCCTAGGCTACTGCTTCATTTCAAAGTCTGACCCCAGTGAGATGGGATTATAGTGTATATAACATACCAGTTAGCCCTATCTATCTCGGGAAAGAAGCACAAAGAAAGACAAAGAAAAATTCAACCGTGCTATTTCCCCCCTTAAATAATTACTCCCCATAAATTTGCCTTGGCTGTCCAGTAGCCAGGAAAATGTATGGCCCAGCTATATAGTATGTTGTCATTTTCAAAATCCAAGGAATTACAGCAATACTATATATGATACAATCCACAGACATTATTTTAACCTATCATCCAAATACTGTTAAAAAAAAAAAACAAAGGTTTCTTTGAATTCTAAAGTTACTCCATTAAATAATGACCCTTTAGCACCTTTCATCTGTTTTTACACATATACTAATATTTAGTTGCCCTTCCCTCCTCCCCTTCTTGAAATCCTTACTTTCAAGGCTCAATTCAAATGCCATGTCCTTCAAAAAGTCTTTCTTAATCCCCTAATTGTTAGCACACCTCCGCAAGATGTCTCCTACCCCCCCCCCCCAGCAATATATTCTGTATGGCTCCTATATATTCTCATCTGTGATTGTGTGGTGGCTCCCTAGTAGAATGGAAGCTTCTTGAAGGCAGGGACTATCTCACTGTTGTATGTATATTTCTGTTGCTTAGCCCAATCCTGGCCTATAGTAGGCAATTTTTAGACTTACCGATTGACTGATTTGTACCTGAAATACAAGAAATCCCATTTGCTGAGTGCTACTGATTTTGAAGAAATACTGAGCAGTGGAGAGATTATATGGCCTCAGTCGACAAAGCTTTGAACTTGGAATTTGAAAAGGCCCCGATTCAAATCCTGCCTTAGATATTTACTATCTGGGCAAATAACTTTAACTCTTTTGAATCTCAGTTTCCCTATCTATGAAACAGGGAGGAATAATTATTATAGGACTTACCTCAAAAGGCTGTTCTAAGGATCACAGGAAAGATAAATGTAAATGTAAAGGCTTTGCAAATGGTATAAAGCTATGTAAAGGTCGGTTATCATTAGTATTACTGCTATGATTGCCAAATAGACGATTAAAAACAGAGATGACGGAATCACAAGGCAGCATGTGGTCAGTAGTGTTTATGTGATTAGGGTAGTAATGTTATAGGAACTTGGAGAAAAAGATCTCCCCAGCCCCATCTCAGTAGTAAGGGAAAGTTTCGGAGAGGTAAGTACTGCCCAGAATGAGAAGAATAAGGCAGGGGTTTGAAATCCTTTAAATATCTGCCTCGGTTTTGATTTTATAATAAGATTTGATATTTAACATAATTGTTTTCGCTGTGTATTACAGAGAAGACTTGATTTTCCTTTTTCTCAAAATAAGGTTTTTTTCTTTCTTTTCTTTTTTTTTTTTTTACTTAACTCTTGTGCCTAGCACATAATAGGCACTTAAGGAGTCTTTGTCAAATTAAATTTCTTTTTTCTTTTTAAAGATACAGCTGAACAAAATAAATCTTTCAGTTACATTTTTTAAAAATCCTGTACAGAAATAAGCAAATGGAGTTTCCACCCACATGCTAAAAACAACCCCATGCTGAGCCTAAATATGGAGATAAATATTTGAATATGTATTTAAACCAAATAGCCTTCCATAGTAAAAACCTAGGGTGTGCACAGACGTTTAAATTATAGTTTGTACTGAACCATAAAATGAAAGAATGTTAGAGCTGGAAGGAATCTTCCAAATTATTTGATTCAACCTCCTGACTTTACAGACAAGGAAACTGAGTTTCAAAGAGGTTAGGTGATGCTCAAAAGCTTATGAGACCCATTAATAATCATTTGGACTAGAATTAAAGCCTCATGTATTCTAAAAGAGTGCTCTTTGCCCTGTAGCTTCCTGTCATTAGAGCCAGATATTAACTACAGTCAACTCTGTTTTCCATAGGTGGACTGTGTTTGCTGGAGCCTGCTTTTATGGACTTGTGCGAGTCAGCAGGTAAATTTTCAGGATAAAATTTCAACGAAATAGACAAATGCTACAAATCTGGGCTTAATTTATTGCTTCCTTGATTATCTAGGAAAATTATAGAAAAATGTTAAAAATGCAGTTTAAATTTAAAAGTGTGTCCTGTGAGCCAGTTGTTAAATTGACCGGATTGACTGGATTTTGACTTTATAAAAATTCTAGAGTAGTTGGGGATCACTTTATCACCTGTGAACTGCTTAGGTCAGCCCTGTTACCAAGGTTGTATTGAGAAAGAAGAAATCCTGGCCAAATTCACACTGGTCACAGAAGGGACATGTGTGTGTCTAGACACCCATGAACGTTATGAACACACCTTGGAAAGCAAATTCAGACATCATGGCTTACTAATGTGTTGTCAATGTAATAATCAAAATCAATCTGCATCTTGTAAATAATTAAGGTCCAAGACATATACACACACACATATTTATACATATATATACATACATACACAATATATTAGACATATATACATACATGTATACATATATACACATGCATACACACATGCATACGTGTGTATATATGCATATACGTACACACACACACACACACACACACACACATATATATATATATATATGTATGAAATTTCAATTAACCAGCACAGTAATCCATTTCCTACCTCTTTCCCCTCAACCCATATTACCTAGCTCTTCTCTAGGACCACTTGTCAATATCTGACTCAGCCCTTACCTGCTTAGCTATACCTGTGCTTTTCCTTTCTCAGCTTCTTGCTTCATTCATTACCTTTAGTCAAGGTCATAATTTAAACACAAAGTTTAATTAGGTTAGCAAATGCATAGTAAAAGCAGAAACGCTCATTGCCTATAACACAGACCGACTATCCCATTCAATCCCCCCGAGCAGGCAGAAATCCCTTCTAAAGCCTCGAGTCTATTTTCTCTCTCTTCATTTTCCCAGCCGCAGCACAGGAACAGAAGAGAAGGCTACCTAAAAGTCGAGCAGAAGAACCTTCCTACCTCCCTGTGAAATAGGAATTGGACACATGTAATTAACTCACAATAGGATCTCAGAACTCCATGGAAAGCATGGTCAACATTTATAGAGCACTTTAAGGTTGGCAAAGCACTTTTTAAGTATTTTCTCATTTTATCCTCACAACATCCCTGGGAGATAGTTTTTATTATCATCCCCATTTTGCAGACGATGTATCTGTGGTAGACAGAGGTTAAGTGACTTATCCAGGGTCACCTGGCTAGTAGGTATCTGAGACATGATTTGAACTCAGGCCTACCTGATTCCTGGTCCAACGCTCTATCCACTGCACCATCTAGCTACCTCCTCAACCCCATATCGTTCCTTTAGGGCACAAGTTCTTAACATGTGGTCTGTGAACTTGTTTTGTTTTTCTTTCCCAAAATATTTCGATGATTGCACTTTAATATAATTGTTTTCCTTTCTAATCTTATGTATTTTATTTTATGCATTAAAGAAATATTTCCAGGAGGGATCCACAGGCTTCCCCAGACCACCAGAAGGGATGCATGACACACAAAAGTTAAGAACTGCTGCTTTAGGGTCCCTGGAACTCTGCTCCAGAATGCCAGAATTCCGCTTGAGGATTTGGCTCA
This sequence comes from Trichosurus vulpecula, assembly GCF_011100635.1. Taxonomy (NCBI): domain Eukaryota; kingdom Metazoa; phylum Chordata; class Mammalia; order Diprotodontia; family Phalangeridae; genus Trichosurus; species Trichosurus vulpecula. Next base: position 144,858,707 of record NC_050580.1, read on the forward strand.
TGTCCTCACCCATTCTTGTAACCTTAGCATTAAAAAGGGAGAACTCTTCTGACACCTCAGTAGATAACACTTTTGGGGTGTTTCCAAACACAGATCTAATACTGACAGTGACAGGGAGACAGGAACATCTGTGTTGACCTAAGGCATCATTCCTTTTCTAGTATCTGATTATTCACCTCCCCTCCATACTCTTCTATAGAGTTTGGGGACATCACATTCACCAATAATGTAACCCAAGTTTGCAGAAGTCAACAATTGCCTAGCCTTGTTCCAGTTAGACTGCGTAACTTTATTCCCTTTACATAAACACTTCATCAATTCACTAAGCATTTATTAGGCACCTACTACATGCCAGGCATTATACTAGGAGCTGGGGATACAAAGACAAAAATGCAGGAGAAGACAAATCTCAGACGTTCTTCAAGGAGACATAGACATTAAATCATTTTTGGGGATCCTAGAATCAAAGGTTTAGAATGAGGAGGGATCTCAGAAATCATCTAATCTAACCCTCTCATTTTACACATGAGGAGGCTAAGGCTCACGTAGCTCAAGTGACTTTCCCAAGGTCACACATGTATGGAGCCTAAGCGGGATTTGAGCCAACATCACCTGACTTCAGAGCTGGGGCTCTTTCCCCTGGTATCATGTTCTTTTACGCAAGGTAGAGAACTGACAACTGGCTATACCAAAATCATTTTTCCTGAATAAAATGTAAAGGGACAATGATTAGTTATCAAGTCAGTTATTTTCCTTCTTTTTTTTATAAAGTAAAAGACTTTATAGCCTTAAAAGTAGAAATTACAATCTATACTACTGGAAACACATTGGACTGAGTCAGGTGATCTTGGCTAAATCAATCACTTCTTTGAGTCTCAGTTTCCCCATTGGTAAAATGGAATTGAATTAGATGATCTCTAAGGTCCTGTCTATGCCTCTAAATCTATCAGTGTAAATCACTAATTTATCTGTACCCTTAAAGTAAATTGGAGGCATGAGAAAATTCAGGACTGAGTCTTTTGTTTTGTTGTTAAGTCATTTTATTCAGTCAAGTCCTACTCTCCCTTGCACCTATCTGGGGTTTTCTTGGCAGAGATATTGGAATGGTTTGCCATTTCCTTGTCCAGATCATTTTACAGATGAGGAAACTGAGGCAAACAGGGTCACACAGCTAATAAGTGTTCAAGGCCAGATTTGAATTCATGAGGTAGAGTCTTTCTGACTCCAGACCTGGTGCTCTATCTACTGTGTCACCTAGCTGCTTCAAGACCACGTGTATTTTTACCTAAAAAACTGAGGAAATACCTGAAATAGTTTTGCTTTTTCTTCTTTAATTATCTGAATTATTTTTTTCAGTCCTCTGTCTCATTTGGGGTACAAGGACACTGTCTAAAAATGTAAGTACCTTGATTAAGAACATAATTTTAGGCTGGATAATCCAATTAATTTCAGCATGTGGAACTGGTTTTAGTTGGATGGTTTCTGATGCAATGTAAAAAAATGTCAAATATTCCTTTATTGGAGAACGATATGTCCTTTGAATAAAAAGTTTATAGGAAGAGCAAAGAAGCTAACAGACCTCAAGATTAGAGATTAGATAGTCTGATGTCCCACACAACTGAACCAATGTTCATTTCTTACTACTCCCCAGTGTTTATCCTACATTGAATCCACTTTTTTCTCACTCTTCAGTGACCATGGTATCCTTATTCTACCTCCATACCTTTTCTTGGGTGGTTCCCTTCTCTGTCTAGCCAAAGCTTATTCATCCTTTAAGATCATACTTTCAGGTGTTACCTCCTCCAGGAAGTCTTCCCTGACTAAGCCAACACTCTGTGATTTTCTCCCATAATCTCCTATAAACTGTGAACTCTGTGGTTTCCTCATAACCAAATTTCTATTTGTAATGCAATCTGGTTCCTGCAAACCTAGCATTAAAAAGGAATGATTGTTTTTTTTTAACTGAATGTATTATTTTTCACTTAATTACACACTCTCTTGTATAATTCATGAATTATTTCCTCTGTTCAGTCTTGTCTCCCAGACTAGACTAACTGTAAACTCCCTAAGGGTAAGAACTTCATCTCATCTTCCTCTGTATCTCTAGGCCTGGGTGAAGTCGTCTTCTCTCTGCTCTGTATCTTGTATGGTGCCCAGATATTTAAGTATTGTCTCCTTCCTTAGAAATGTAAGCGGCTTGAAAGCAAGGATTGTTTTTGCCTTTTTTTATCTCTTCAGGGCTTAGCTTAACAACATGGTAAGTGCTTGTTGATTGCACTCACTTGAGATACTGATGCCTTATTGATCCCTGATTGGATTTCCATCTTCTTCCTAGTCATTCTCTCTTTTCCATCTTATTCCTCCTGGTCCTCACTGCCAGGGTCTATCCACACCATTCTTTTCTCAGAACGACCCTAATCTTGGGCACCAGTAAAATGCTGCAGCATTTCAGTGACTTGCACATCTAACAAAGCAGACCACTTTTAATCAGCAGGGTTAGTCATTTTGTAGGTGACCCTGCTGACCAGGGTAGGTAAGGATGTGGATGTTTTCCTCCTCAGCCCAACACACTTATTACTTATGCATGTGAGAAATGGGTGGCAATATGAATTCCCTCTACAGAGAACTTAGGGAAACATACGAGAGCAGGAGAAGGAAACTGTGAACCATTTCAGTGTCTCTGCCAGGGAAACTCCAACTGACAAGATAACAACAAACCCAAGACCTAGGCAAACAAATCTCCACCGCCCTCAGAAGGCCTTTGTTGACTCTGCCTTCCCTATTCCCCACACCCAGCTGTTAGTGTTATCTTCCACCCTGAAATCATTGGGTGTATGTTTTGTTTTTAATCATCTGTGTACTTACTGTTTATTTTCAGTAGAATGTAAGCTCCCTAAGGACAGGCATTTTTTTCTTTTGTATCTCTAGTGTCCAACAGTGCTTTGAATCTAGCAGTTTAATACATATATAATGAACCTCACATTTCTAGGCATAAAAGCATTCCTCCAGAGGTCAGATGGCAATTAGACACATGACAATGGGGTTGGGCGGTATGAGTGGGGGAGAGGAGGCCCTCTTTTTTTAATCGATTACTTGCATTGTTTTATTTAGAAATTATCTTTTGTCTTTGAAGCAACATGGAAAAGTCACAAAGACGGAGTTCTGTCCTGACAAGCAATCTTGACCAATCATGAATAATCCCATGTGGCTAAACTGTTAAGATTGTTTCACTATTTAGTAATTCCAGTGCCTTCCCTCTGTTAATTATTTCCTATCCATCCTATTATATAGCTTGTTTTGTATATATTTGTTTGCATGTCATATCCCTCATTAGATTGTAAGCTCCTTGACGACCGGGGCTCTTTTGCCTCTTTTTGTATCCCAAGTGCTTAGGACCCTGCCTGGGACCTAGCAGGAGCTTAGTAAATGTTTATTGAGTGATTGGTAAATGCTTGCCACATCTGACAGAAGCCAGATTGCAGCAGCACACTCTGTCCATTTCCATCTCTCCAAAATCCTCAGATCCGGTAAAAACGTCTTTTAAAAGGCCACCCGAAGACACCTTTAAAAAATCCTATACAAAAATAGTTTCAAAGATTCTAACATTTCTTAGGAAGTTTTACTGTGAAAGAGTGCTAAGTGAACGCAGCACTAGTGTGCTAAGTAAGGTTGACCTAGATTTCTCTCATCCAGGTGCATACACTTGGTCATTTCCCACCCTCCCCTTCTACTTCCAGCCTTTTCAGGTGGGAAAGAACATGCTGTCCCAATATATACACCACGAGTAAAGTGAAGGACTGAGTTGTTATCATCCAAACAATAGCTCATATTTATACTGCACTTTTTAGAAGACAAAGTCTGTGTCTTACAAGTAAACCGAGAGGGGAAGAGGAGAATATTCCTTATTATTTTCATTTTACAGATGAAATCGAGGCTCAGAGATTTATTAAGGGCCACATTACTTACAGCTAGTAAAGTGGTGGAGTTCAGATTTGAACTTGGGTCTTCAGACTTCAAATTCAGGGCTTTCTCTACTATACCACATTGCTTATTTCAGGTCAAAAGACTAGTTTCACCAGACACACTAAACAGAATGGAGGAAAGGACATTGAGGAACACATGTCTTTGACAAGGATTCCTTGGAGGACACATCATCCTCTGCACTTTAATTTTCAGATAGGCACAACTCCAGCATAATAGATTTCTAATGAGAATCATCTAGGCCAGTCCACTCCTTGTACACATTCATCTCCCCAGGCTTGGAATAGAATTGCTTCTCATTTCTCCCTCTTAGAACCTCCAGCGTCCTTCAGAGTTCATGCGCTACATCTTCCATAAAGTCTTGCCTGATCCCTGCAGTTGGTGGTGTTCTCTTCCTCCTCAGTTTGGCTTATATTTATGAGTCAGTGTATTTGTTGTGCCATGCCCCTCCCCCATAGAATAGAAATTTCTTGGAGATAAATCAAGTCAACAAGCACTTATTAAGCACCTACTATGTGCCAGGAACTGTGCTAAGCACTGGGGATACAGCAGAGATTATTTCCTTTCTGTTTTTGAATAGGGGATATAGAGGGATGTAGGGGGTAAAGGACCAGCCTTGGGGTCAGGAAGACCTGGGTTCAAGACCAACCCCTCCCATCCTAGGTGTGTGACTGTGTTTACCTCATAGTATCCTAATTCTTCAAGATTATGAGTTACAGACTAAGTTGCTAATCTGCATCAGTGAAGGGAATTTCCATTCTGGGGGTCCCTAACACTAATAAAATCACCCCCCACACACACACAGCCAGAATACCCAAACTCCAGTAAGTTCATGCAGTAGACATTTAATAAATGTTTGTTGTACTGAAATGAATGAACTAAATCTCTGAGGGGTAAGTGGTTTGTCTCATTCGTACAATTAGGCAGTAGATGAGCCAGAAATAAAATCCAGATCTCTTGATTCTACTCCAATATTTCTTTTGTGCCACCCCATGTTTAATCACACACACTAAAGATACAAGATCATGAAAATAAATTTGAACTCATGAAATCAGGTATATCCCTATGTGCTGGCTGAGATTTGAGATCTTTCCCCTCCCAGGTAAACTAGTAGCAACAGAGCTTTAGTATTATAAGATGTAATAAATAGCTTTATTTCTACAAGCTCCAAAATGTGGTTTATGCATGCTGAACTCTAAAGAATTGATTAATGATATATTAATTTGATAATCGAACACATGAGTATTTCAGTATTCGGTTATATTCAGTATTTCAAGAATAGGGAACTATTGTATGTCCTTTTTTTTTAAAAAAAAACAATTATTTTAAGCTATAATTGTATTCATTTCATGTTATGTTTGGCCAGTAACTAAGTAATTAGTGACAAGAAAATGAGTGATTTTTCCACTCCTGCTGTGCTCTAGCAACAAGTTGTGAACACAAAATTAGAAATTAAAGCAGTTGGACTGCTAGGAATATTTCAAGGTTGGAAAACATTTTTCAAAACTGATTGTAATTGGGTAAGAAATGACTGGTTAAAATGCTAAACCTTTTGTCTTGTACATTATTTAGAAATATGACTTGGTAGGAGGGAGCATTTCCTAGGGAGTCTTGTTCTTTACATGAGGTAACAAGTACGTATATACATGTGTATATGTATGAGGCATATATGTGCGTATACACATGTATGTATGTTTGCAGGTATATAAGAAAAGCAAATAGGTAGCACACCCTGCTGGGCCTGGAGTCAGAAGGAGCTGAGTTCAAATCTTATTTCAGACATTTAGCAGCTGTGTGACCCTGGGCAAGTCACTTACCCTCTGTTTGGCTCTATATTTCAACTGTAAAATGAGGATAATAACATCATCCACCTCCCAGGGTTGTTGTGAGGATCAGCTGAGATAATATTTGTAAAGCACTTAGCACACAGTGCCTGGCACTTAGTAGGTGCTATATAAATGCTAGCTGTTGTTGTGAAGATGATGATGATGATGTATTAATGCCCATGAGGAAATTAGTGTGTATTCAGGTTTCTCTTGTAACTCCAATTAATTTCCGTGACAGCGAATGCTATAATGTTCCTTCCATTACCTAGTCAGGCAATGAGCATTTATAGAGTCCCAAAGAGTTTCAAAGAACTCTTGCAAAATGTAAGATGTGATACAAAAGAAGGAGAACGCCTATTGCCTACCTTTAAGGACCTTGCCCTCTAGTTGGGCAGACTAAATACGTGCACTCCTTAAAAGCAATGATAATCTTCCAGCTTTCTTTTTATACCCAGCATTTAGCACCATGTCTAGCACACAGTAGGTGCCTGATAACCTCTTGTTGACTACCAAAACACATAGAGATGAAATCACTCATTAACAGTTTTAGAAAGCAAATTTCAGATATGTTTGTTGAATGGATGGAGTATATAAGTGCTACTGGGAGCCTGAAGAAATGTGATTAGAGTGAGTTGGAATTAATTGGGCCATACTTTCTGTGTGAGGTAAATTTTGATCTGGGTTTGAACGAGGTTATAGATACAGGTTAGAAATTAGAAGGACATGTAATGATCATCTGCTCCAAACCTCTCATTTTACAGGTTAGGAGACTGGGGGCCAAAGCCTGAGGGTAAAAAGGTGGAGTCAGGGGGAAAAACTGAAGGAGAGAGGAAGGCATTACCTGTAGGTACTGAATCAATATCTGATTAACTAATTATAACTGAGAGAAGAGAAACGTATTGAAGAATACGAATGTGTTTTAAGAAAAATTGTACGGCATGGGAGAAAGAAGAGAAACAAATGTGTTAGCCTGAGACAAACAATTCGAGTTAATAAATATCTTTTCCTAGGAGTTTGGTTGTGAAAGAAGGTATTTGGGTGGGGAAGGATTTAAGAAGATAGCTTGAGGAGATGGTAGAATTGGGAGGTTTTTTCCTTAAAGATGGGATAGACCCAAGACATGTTTGTAGTCAATAGGAACAGTAAATGAGAAGAAACTGAAGATTAAGGAGAGGAGTGCAACAGTCTGATGGAAGAGACGGAAGAAGGAAGGATGGGATCAAGGATGGGTACACATGGATGGATTGGCCCTAACCAACTGGAGGCAAAGAAGAAGAGAATGGGGAATGATGCAGAGTATTGGCAACTATACCATGTGCTTAACACAGTGTAGTACAAGTAGGGGCTTGATAAATGTTTACTGATGACAATAGTGCGTTCATAACTTGCTTGCTCAATATTCTTAGTCAATTCAACTTTTGCATAAAAATCATATTTCTTTACTTAATCCCTATAAACAGCCAGAAGGAGATTATGCCATAACATTTCAGAAATAAACGTGGCATTCCAAAAGAAGACTAGAATACCGAAGCATATTCTTTCTGTATATTGTTCATAGCTTAATCCTCTTACCAGCAGGTGAGTCTGAGCACTTGTATTTATTGTGTTTTCCATAGGCTGAAACCTCTATTAGTCACTCCTCTCATGGCCATGCCATTTTCTAAAGAGCATTTAATGTGATGTTAATAGGGGGCAAGTCTGTGACTGAATGAGCCGCTAGTCATAGGTAAAGGTAAGCAAAAATCAACAAGCCTGTGCAAGCTATTTGAAAGACCGACCTGTACAAAGGTGAATTTTTATTTCTCATGGATATTGTTTAAGACTCAGTGTGGTACAGTGCATATAGAGTCAACCATGGTGTCAGGAGCACCTGTTTTCAAGTCTCACCCTTTATAAACACCTATGGGGTGACCCTGGACAACCACATAACCTGGCAGTGTTATAAGCAGCCAGGTGCTAATTTGCTTTGGCAAGGGGAATCTCTGCATCAGTGAAAGGAAGAAATGAAAAGAAATATAACCGACATTATCTACCTGACACAGTGCCACTTAGGAGAAAGGGAGCTGACTTGGTGTAACAACAATGTTACTTGCAGATACTGTGGAGGTGTAAGGCCAATAACACCAGCACACAGGAGGGCTGCTAGCACAGATTCTTTGATCTGCTTTTCTAAAGGAAAGAAACTTTAAGGGGTTAACAATCTTACTTTAATTAAACATACATATATCATTCACTTAGTTCAGGGGAAAAAGTCAGTACCCTGAACTTCAGAGCAAATACAAACAGAAATTACAAACAGAGAAACTAACACAAATCAACAGACAGGCTTCTAACTGTCTGACCATAGCAATACATATATATAGTTACCAGAGAGAGAAGCACCAACATCTGAGTTTTCAAAGCCTTAATGGCTACCCAGAGTCTCATCTGGCTACATCACACAAACACTCTTCCCATGAGTAAGCCCCAAAGCAAAATGCTAACCTCAGAGTATATATACTGTTTCCAGTCAAGGACTCTTGATTTAATCAAAGACTCTTGATTCAAACAAAGGCAAGATTCAATCAAAGGCACTTGATTGCCTTAGTGCTAAGACACTCCAAAAGAAAAAGAAAACAGCAACAAATCCCACTTTGCTTGCCATTACACTTGGTGTCAGAGGATCTGGTTGGGTCAGACCATGTGACCTTCATTTTGTGAAGCTTCCATTTCTTCACCTGTAAAATGGGGTTGTCCATATTGCCTATTCTCATGAGGTTATTGTGATGATCGAAGGAGGGAATATATTTTGGAGAGTGATTTACTAAAGCCTTCATGACTTAACATTATTATTATTATTATTATTATATTACTGGGAGTCCAAAAACGGGTTCTAATCATGGCTCTTACTCCTCTGACCTTGGGCCTGCCACAATAACCTTCTGTGCCTCAGTTTTCCCATTTTTAAAATCTGGGCTAAATGGATTGCTAAATTCTATTCTGTCACTCATCCATGAATCAACCTATATGATACACTGCCCCAAGCTATCCTTACTATGTTTGAATGTGTGGTACTCGCTGTTCCTGTAATATTAAATTGGAAAATCTTGTTTCAGTAACATAAGCAATAAAATGAAACTCCTTCCTTTCATTAGAAAGGCAGAGAACTATAGGGAAAGAATGTTGCATATGTTGACATATGTCCCAGCATCAGTAGTTTTTCTTTGGCTGTTTTTGTTGTTACAAGGGAGGGTTTAATCCTGGCTATGGGAAGTGGGTAAAGGAAAGGAAAAATTAAATAATTGTAAAAATTTACTATTAAGTAAAAATATCAATACAACTTCGTTTAAAAAAAGATCTAAATAATAATACCCCCTCCAGCACATTAAATTGGGAGCAGTTTTGCTCATGTTTCCTGAATGAAACATTAATTGTCTTTAGTTACTGATTCCTCTTCATACAATTGACATGGTCCTATAGGTTTCGACTTGCTCGTACCACTAACTAGGATTTCAGCAAATGGCTGCCTCGGTGCGCTGAGAGTTACACCAGAGGCCTGGCAGAGTGATTTCAGCTTCCCAAGATACCCAATTTACAACTCTTTCAGGCATCAAGAGTAGGTTCAGATACTTTGGAACAGTTACCTACCCACTAAATAGCACCATGGGTTCAGTTGTTAGATTGTTGTAATGGGATATTTACCAGGATAGGATCAGGATGTCTTTCTGTTCCAAGAAAAACTGACAATTGCTATCCACCCACCCCTTCGCAAATAGATTCGCAAGAGGAAAAAAAAAAGAAACAAAACACACAATCCCAACCCCCAAACCCTTAAAAAGTAGCAATATCTCTCTTTACTATTTCTCTTGTATAGTTCTGTATCTAGCACACCAAAGTCACTTGGCAAATCACTGGGATAATTCCTGGGATTAAATAGGAAAGCAATCTCATAAAGTAGACCGATCTCACAAGAAATCAAACCCCAATGCTTTGTATAAGTCTGGAGCAGAAAAATGGGCTTATCCATAAAACCCACCTTAGGGAAAAAGAGGTCTAAGAGTGGTTAGCCAGCCTGCTGAGACTACCGGTTCTCATTTTTTAAACCTAGGGTGCCCCCAAAAGAGGCACCACAAATCCTGATGGATAAAGCCCAAAGCTACTCTTAATCTCTTTGCTGTACTCTGAAGAGTCTTGGTGATGGAAAATTTCATAGATTTTTCCCATGAGTGTCTTCATTGATTGAATTTAGGAATCTCTTACTCAAGGCTCTCTCTTCTATCTTTCAACCAAATAAATCAGAGTTAATTCTTCCTATTAGTGCCTGGAACATTTTATATTATAAAACCATGCCCTCCCCCACTGACTTTTATTTCGTGTTGTGTCATTACTGGAAGGCCAATCAGTGTCATTTTATAATAGTCTTTGACGTAACAATGGTCCTTTGGACAACAAGTCTTTTAGGCCTACCGTAAGGGTCAACCTTAGTGGTTGGATTATTGCTAATCCCACACTCAAGTGATTCAAAATCTAGGTGACTTAATTCAAGAAAGCGTAAGGCTGAAGTATGAGATATGACTACAATTTTCTAAAAGCAAAGCCTCTCCCATGTAGAGGAAAATAAAGTCATCATAGCACACAATTTACTCTGGGGGCCACTGTGGCTACTGATCTGATTGTATTTGCATGCTACCTGAGGAAACCTGGTCTGGGAGATCAGCTTTGTTACCATTCTAAAGACACATTGTTTGAACAAGAGCGGGTTTTTCCAGGAAAGAAAAGAAAGAAAAGGAAGAAAGAAAAAGAGAAAGAGAGAAAGGAAAGCAGGAAGTGTTAGAACAACAACCTTATTATAAGGGTGGAGTAAATGTATCTTGGCAGACAGGTCACTGGGAAGATGCCAAGAGTTCTAGCCCAAATAAAGGAAAAGATTGGTATGAAGAGTTTTCTTAAAAAATATATCAAGAGAATAAAGACAAGTGATGGTAGAGACAGAGAAGGTGGGGAGGGGTGGAATGGGGGGAAAGGGGAAATGAATAAGAATAATGACTTAAAAGCTTTTTTTCCCCCTGGTTCTGTGCTTGCCTTTCTGCAGATGCACAGCTGAGCCAGTGCAGCTGGCGCCTTGACAAATGTGAAAAAATAAGCCAATTTGAGCTGGTTGTTAGCAGTCCGAGCACAGTAGCTCAGATAAATGAGTGTCTGCCTCAGGTGTGGCAGCAGATCTTCCGGAGCCATTCCTGAGAGACTCACCAGTGTTGCTGCAGCCCTCAGCCATCAAAAGCACTCACAGGAGCCTCTCTTCGATCTCCCAACCCCAACTTCTGGAAAAGGTGACCTTGGAAGAGCCTTCTTTTTTTTTTCTCCTTATTCTCCTCCCTCCCCACCCTTCAGTAGATTCTCCCCTTCTTAAGCTGCTGGTATTTTCCACCATGTGCTAAACGAACAGCCAAAAGACTATGGCACCAGAGCATCTGGAGGCAGAGAGGTGTGGGATGATACGCACTTGACTCGGTGGCCAAACTCAATTCCCTTTAGAGAAACTCTGAGGGGAATCTGCTATCACTGAACTTAACCTCTGAGTGTGTTAATATACTGGCAGGACACACTGGAACATCCTACTGTGACAGTGAAACTCCTTTGGGATTATTACTAAAACCAAGTATAATACAAATGTGTACTCACCATATACAAACATTTACACATGACTATATGCCCATATAGAAAGGCTGGGAATAATACTGTGTCCACTCAGCCATTCAATTAGAGAGAACCAATTAACATTCTCGTTCAAGTTCAAGATAAGGTAGGTTTTTTCTTGTAAATAACAGGGCAAGCCCATTGTTTACATAATCGTCCATTTTCCGCATGAATCTCGTTGATGAATTGTTTGAAACAGGCATAAAATAGGGCAAGAATTTTCCCCTTCCAGCTAACTTGAAGTCACTTGGCAAGTCAAATGAAAAAGTATACAATTTAAGCTAATTATTAAACAGATGCTTATGTTCTAACAGCCCCATTTTACATCCTTATTGGCGTAATGAAATGACAGCTACCATTAGACTACAACAATTATAAGTCAGTGCTTTAGACCACTGATATCTTTGGTCACTGAAATATTTCTTTTAAAAACTACAAAATAATAATGCTGTTGTCATGTGGAATGACCTAGAAGTAGTCTTGGATGGAAGACATGGAACTTTGCAGGTACGAGAGACTTGATGGGTAATTGTTATTCTTATCATATTCTGAGGGCAAAAGAGGTTTGATTCTTTTAGATGTTGATCAAAAAAGCAATTCAATAGAAAATGAAAAGCTGTGCAGAGACAGGTACTGGTGGGCCACAACATTAGTAGTTTGTTTTAACTGTACAGATCAGTAGATGGAAAGTTAGAAAACTGCTGTGATTCAGCAATATAATCATATATTGTACAACAGGAAAAGACCTTAATGATTATCTAGTCCAATTGCTTCATGTTACAAATATGGAACCTGAGGCCTAGGGAAAGTTAGGTGACTTGTCCAAGGTCACAGAGATAGCTGAGGGGAGAAACAATAATTCAGGTCTTCTGACTGTCAGTTCTCACAATCTGAGTGTAGGCTTGGCAATCATTCTTTTCTTTTCCTTCCTTCCTTTATTTCTTTCTCTCTCTTTCTTCCTTCCTTTCTCCCTCTTCCTTTCTCTCTTTCTCTTCCTTCCTTTTCCATTCCTTCCTTTCTTTCTTCCCTCCTTTTTCCCTTCTTTCCTTCATTTCTTCCTTCTTTTCTTTCTTTCATCCTTCCTTCCCTTCTTTTTCTTTCTCTCTCTCTTCCTTCCTTTCTTTTTCCTTCTTCCTTCCTTCCTTTCTTTTTCCTTCTTCCTTCCTTTCCTTCTCTTTCTTCCTTTTTCCATTCAGTTTCTAACAACAACAAATGCTGAATCCATAACTATTAATGCTTTCTGCAACTACCAAGTACCATTTTAAAAAAAATTATTATTTTCAAATGAATGGTTTTCAAGTGAGAATGACTTCTTCAAATGAAAAATGTAAGTGAAATTAGAAAACAAAATGAGAAAAGCACAATTCCACTCTCACCTGTTTGTGTTTGTCTTAGAATTCTTTTTCACCTGTGATAGGATTTAGAATTCTTGGATCTGTTTTTATGCTATTATCCAAAAGAAGGAACACAAAGTATGCCTATGACCATAAAATCAAATGCTCTCATTGAAGTCTTGGAAACGACCTCCACTTTGTTTGTGTGAGGTTGGTCAGTACATATTAGCCACACAATGCAAACCTTTGTAGTTTCATAAAACTTCAGAGCAATAATCTCATGTAAACCAGCCATTTGCAAGGACACTTATTAGAAAGCGACATTCTTATCTACTTCTCCAAAACCTTGCTGGTCCATAAAGATAGTAAGAGTTCCTTGAATTGGGGGAGAATATGAAAGTCCATATTCTTACAAACCAAATGAATCAGCGAGAATTTATGAAGTGCCTACTATGTGTTAGGCACTGGGAATACAAACAAAAAATAAGATGGACCCTGTCCTCAAGGTGCTTACTATTATGAGAAAAACACATATACATTAGTAAATATAAAGTAGATGCGTATTAAATATAAGATAACCACATTAGGATTATATGATTTTAGTGTTAGAGGGGGCTTTGGAAATGACCTTGTCCAGTGCTCCCATTTTAAAAATAAGGAAATGAAAGCTACCAAAGAGAAAACTTCTATGGTGGTTAAAACTTACCCAAGATGGGCCTGGGCTAGAAACAAAAATAGTACGGTCAGAGATGCACCTGGCTCTATTAAGTAACCTGGGCAGAACAGATCCAACATTGACGTGACCCTTCCCTCCATTAAAGAATACTTGAGGGTTTAGGGGTACTTTCTATCCTCCCTACAGCCTAACCCTGGCTTCTTCTATACTGCCCAACACATTCCAAAACACCTTCTCAACTCTCTCCTTTCCACCGCATCTTCACCCAAGCTCTCATTTTCCTTCTGTGTCATTTCAGGGATTTGAGGGGTGGGGGATAATGCTCCCTCCCATCAGGGAAAGCACAGGCCACAAAAGCTCCTTTTCCTCTGCCCCTTCCAAGGAGCATGAATAGAGTCTGCCGAGTGGTTGGATTTAAGGGAGTAAATACTTATATTGTGATGTGATACAATGCAACACGATATAATACAATATATATCTATATATACGTATATCTATATTTATATCTATATATCTCACACCAGAACTCCATGAACTACAAACTACAAATTCAGTCCAACAATTCAGCTAACATTTATTAAGCACTGACTATATGCGATGCACTATATTAGGCACCAGGAATACAAAGACAAAATGAGAAAAGGCAAGAAGCCTTTGCCCTTTACTACATATATCAACTAGGGCACAAGTTATATAACCACTTTAGACCTCAGTTTTCTTACTTGTAGAATAAAGGTGTTGATATTTATTAAAGGTCCTATGTACCAGGTGCTATGCTTGGCACTAGAGATACAAATATAAAAATGATAACAGTCTCTGTCCTCAAGAAGCTTACATTCTAAATCCCTTCCAAGCTCTAAATCTATGATCCTGCAATTCCTGGGAAGTGTACCATATAGGAGGAGTTAATTCATTCTATCCACTGCTCCACCTAGCTGCCTCCAAAGTACTTTTCTGGGGGAGAGAGGAGAGAGATTGAATTTTGGACCAGGGAGTGCTGCTCTAAAAACTAGGGCTCAGTAGGAAACTATGGTGGAATAGCAATTAAGTCAGTTATGGCACTTCTGTCCACTTTGAATTAACTGATAACATCAGTAAGATGTATGCTTCAGATGGAGCCTTTCTCATAGTACAACTACAGGATTTCTCTTTACTGTATTCTCTAATGCTTAGTAAGCTGTGTGCCTGGGTGAAATCCTTCTCATATTCATTATATCCATGAGGCTTCACATTCATGAGGCTACTATAAATTCTCTGGTAGGAAGAAAAGCATGGTTATCATACGTACAGATTTTTTCCTCCTAAATGAATTCTCTCATGGGAGGTAAGTAACTAAAGATATCATGGCACATGTATTATATTACCTGTTCCAAAGAAAAGTTGGATCTTTCCCAAGTGTGTAGTTTCAAATTCATAAAGTCTGCTCTCAAACTCTGCATGTTTAACAAGCACCTGTCAATGGATCTACTGTTTGGTGATTTTGATTAGATCAAGATAGAGTTAATTTTCTATTTGCATTTCTATCAGTTCTCTTTCAAAGATTGTCAACCCAGGAGATGGTTTTGAAAGTCCCTAAACTGGGGCCAGTTCCATTATATCTCATCTCTAGTTGAGCACACCTATCTAATAATGAGTAGATTTCTATAAGGAGGCCATTATACATAAAATCACCATCTGAATACCCCAGGAAGACATGCTGTGCATATGTAACGTGGACATATTCACATCTGAGTAGAAGGGGAAAAAACCCCTAACAACTATTACTCAGGTACTGGAATTCTAACTTGTGGTCTACAGTACGTCACAATGGATGAAATATTACTAGTAAATATGACCAGTGAGGATAGTTCAAACAAGATAATGGATGGATAGGCAACTGTTTCTTGAATGCTCAGGAGAAGATACCCACACTAACATCTTCTTCTTCTCCTCCTCCTCCTCCTTCTTCACGAAGATGATGATGATGATAATGATGAAAGGCAGCATAACATAATGGATAGAGGGCCAGTATTAGAATCAGAAAGATCTGGGTTCAAGTCTTGTCTCTGGCACATTAGGATGTGGCTGTGTGACTCTGGGCTCCTCTCATTGTCCTGGGAAATTCTTTTTAAGACTATAAACTACAGATATTCTTTATCTACATCAGTAGAGGGAGTTTCCAAACTGGGAGTTCTCTACACAGATAGATTCATGTCAGGAAATAATAATGATGATGATGATGATTATAACATAATATCTGACATTTATGTGCCACTTTCAGATTTCTTTACATAAAAATGCATTCTGTTTATTATGTAGCATCTCATTTGAGTCTTACCATGATACCTTAAGGTACCTATTAGAAGGGGCTTTGAATGAATGAATTCAAGTTTTTATTCAGTATTTACTATGTGACAGGCACTGTGCTGAGTGCTGAGAATACAAGAAGAAAGATGAAGACAGCCTCTGCCCTCAAAGAGTTTGTGTTCTAATAGAAGAAGACAACACATCTAAGGGAGTGAGTAGCGGACAGGAAGGGGTGTTTCACTCAGAAAAATGGCAGGATTGGGAATTATAAAACAATTAATTAATATACCTTTTCCAGGAATGGAATTGTTGACTTGATTTCCTTTTCTCAGAGCTAGAGATGGAATGAGGAAGAGGATGGAAGGAGCCCAGAATAGCAAGTGATGGATGTAGGTTAGGATCAAAATGATGAGGTTTCACAAGTGACTAACCTAGAGACCCAGGGTGGTAGGATGGAGGTGGAGGTCTGAACACAGAGCCATAGTGTGAAGATGGTCATGGAAAAGCCTGCATTAGAAATGGCCTTCATTGCATAACCCCTGAAATTCCTAAGAACAAAACTGGTGGTATTTGTTTCACACATGTTCTTAGTCCTAAAACCACATGCACATGCTCAAACACGTATTCAGTTGTCCCATTTGTATAATGGCCCATATGAATGTGCCATGTACATATGAGATTGACAAAATATTACATTCGTATTTGCAATTCTAGATTCTAGACAGGATCCACAGGCCTGAAAAGGCTTAGGAAATGTTGAAGGGACCAGAAGAGGAGCATTTCAGTTAAGTTTAAAGGTAACCTTGTTCTTCCTCCTGGTAGCTTCCTAGAAGATCCTCAGTCCTCTATGAACTTAAAGGCCATAAGAACTGGCTTATGGTCTCTTAGTTTTGCATTTAATTTTGTAAGAAAAATCAAAGCAGGCCTAGTATGTTAACTGAAAATTAGAACAGCTGAACTGCAGATGGGAAATTAATATACATGTATATATTTAAAAAGCATTCCAACATTTAGAACCACTAAATGGCTGGAAAGGAGACTTCCTGTACAACATGTTTGATGTTTAGAGTAGTTAGACAGCTGGAAAGGCAAACTTTTTTGGTGCTAACATTTCACAGTTCAAGCCACTTAGCAGATGTAAAATTACAGGATATACTTAGCATTTAGGGTTTTTCATTAGCTAAAGGAAATCTTTATGATGATGGTGGCAGGAATTTTTTAAGTATTGGATTATTAAGGTCTGATTTAGAGTAGCATCAGGAAAGGTCTTAGTTCAGTTTCATCTAAGATTAGCAAAGGTATTATATACTGTGATTTGAGTGATGAGCAATAGATTATCAGATAGAGAGAACAGATTATCTATTAGTGAGAAAACTAAGCTGGAAGATAAAGAGGCCCAAAGACTTAGAACAACATATTTAATGACTATTTCAATACTCTAATGGAGTTGTTAGCTCACTGATGTGGTTAGTCCTTTTAACTATGAATCAACAAACATTTATTAAGCACCTGATATGCATTAATGCAGATCACAGCCCATCCTTGCCTACCCAGCCTGTGCAAGTCTCATCCATCCTCCCAAGAATTCACTCCAGGAGGTCCTTTCAGTGCGCTGGGGACCTTCCATTCATTTCCTGGACATCTGGAGGAAACCAATTGAACGTGCTGAGTGCCTATTGGCAATCCCTCCCTCTTATTACCAGGCACCTTTTTTTTTCCATCATACTTTTCTCTGGTGACATCTTTTGCACCACTTCCGCTTTGGAATTCCTTGTTTATAATGTGCTGTGGTCCAATCCTGGGCTAGATTGCCTTTGGGAAGTTGCCAAATTCTTTTGATGACCACGAGCTTCTCTTTGAAACAAAGGTCCATCTTTTGAACCCTGATGTTCTTCTTTTGGTATTATATGGCTAAGCATTATAGAATACCACCATCTTTGAAAAACCAAAGATGAAGATCATGCAAGGGATATAGGATAAATGCGATTATACTGCAACACATTACAAATACGTGATGATTCCAAAATACTCATTGATGATAATGACAGAACTCTGAAGGAGCAAACGCTGAAGGCCAAGATGGTGTCCTTATATGTTCTAAATAGAATTCTTATCAGTAGCAAGGAAAAGCTATGTTACCTGGCACCAGCCTTTAAGATAGTATTTAAAGAAACTAGAAACATTACCTGAAAGACCATCAATCCATGGCTAAAGGCATAAAAAATGTATTTTATGAAGCAAAGTTAAAGGAATCAAGATAGTTTGAACCAGAGAAGAGAAGGTAGCTTGATTATTTTCTACAGGAATATTCATGAGGTTTTTTAAGAAGAGATGCTCATTGATTGTTTGTTGTTTCTCCTGTGGTTAGGGGTAAATGGGCTCGAATGAAAACAGGAGAGATTTCAGTTGGGCAATCTGGAAGGCGCCATGCTGTCATAGGAAAAACTGGTTTCCAGTACTAGTGATCTCAATTCTAGTCACAGTGTTGGATGGCCTTGAGTAAGAAGAGTTTCGTCCTCTCTTTTGCCTCAGTTTCCTTATCTGCAAAATGTGAGTTAAACTACACCAACTCAGGTCTTTCAATCTCTGAAGTCTCATAATTCTTTAACAGAAGACTTTTCAATTATGAGAATTAAGAGGAACATAAAACACTGCAAAGGATTGCTCAGGAAGGTGGTATGGGACTGTATTTCTGGAGATCAAGAGGAAAATAGACAAACCCTTCTCCTTGAGAATTTAGATGACCACCTTCCTGAAAACAAGGAGCCAGGCAAGATGATCTCCTGAGGTTCATTACAAAAATCTGGATGTACTATGTCTTGACCAAAGACAACTTTCTTTTCTCACCTGTGCCTGGGTTTCTCCTGTATACACCTAAGCTCTTACCTAGCTCATGGACTGTTAGGATATATTCCTTTATTTTTAAAGCCTCAATATCAGATGGCAAACTTTCCACAGAGTACAATGGGTCATCCCCCTAAATAAGGTGTTAGAGGGTAATGTACACCTCTAAGAGGCTGGCAGACACAGCAGACAGTGTTGAAATTCAAAAGGGGGTGTTTGGAAGGGGTGGGGAGAGGAGGAGATTCATGGCCGACTTAAAAAATCCAGCCAGAAAGTAGACAGAATTACAGCAGGAAGTAGGTAGAGCCTCCTAGGAAGCCAGCTATAATCTAACATGCACTTGTGTCTGCTGCACATGCAGCCCAGGTCAACACTTTTCAGCCTTTGCCTTTTTACAAAAGCAATGGGAGAAAAAAAATCAATATACATGTTACACTAGCTATCACATTCACCAAGGAGTTAGTCATAGCACAGAGAAGCTCTCCTTAGTCATAACCTCTTACTGTCCCCCAGTGATTTACAAAATTGACTTCTATGTTAACCTACCTATTCCCCTCACTATTTTGTTTCACAATGGAAAATACCCCACCATTGAACCAATAAAGAGTTTACATTCTGAACTTGTAGAGTTTGAACCAATAAACAATCCTAAAGGAGTAGTAAACCAAGGTAAAAGTGGGGAAAATACCCCTGTGTTGGCTCTCAGTAGTATTACTTCCACATGGCAAAGTTTTATTTTGTTTAATTTAACAATAAACTCATTATATTAATTCAATTCAATAGAAGCAGCAGGGGGAATTCTTCTAATTTAATCTTGGGCATTTGCAGGGCCTCTGAATGTTTTAAAACAATGCATACAAAGAGATTAAGGGGCTTGGATCATAAAGAACAGATACCTTGGAGCTTCCAAATGCAGCTTACCTCTAATTTAGGAGCCAGTCAACCTGTTCCTTAGTTTATCCAAAGGCATCATCTATTCAGAGCTAATCTCTGAAAGCAAATCATTCTCATGAATGTTACTGCTTTAGGGTTTAAACTACAGGAGGCAATCCTGTCATCCTTAGGTCTGACTCTCCAATTTAAACACAAGTTATTGGATCCAACAAGTCTGGGAATTTAAGTATGTTGTATTTCCAATTGTAATAAAATTGATATATACGAGCCACATGATAACCCAAGAAGGTGTGAAATATGCTAAGTTACATCAAATTTCAAATTCTGATACTGGGATACACTTTGCAAACAAGCCAAAAGGAATCCCTAATTATTAGTTATTATAAAATGAATTATAATGCTATTTCTATATATTTCTATAAAATAATTAAAAGATCATATAATCTAGAGTTTACAATTTCTTCATATTTCTATAAAATAAAGAGGTCATATAATCCAGAGTTTACAATCAATTTTAAAGTCTGGTATTCCAAATTCATTTTATGTGCATATGGTGCCCCCAGATATACAACTAAACAATTGGCTCATGTTCCTAGTCAAGAAGAATAAAGAACACATTCACCAACTGAGGTCTCATTCACATTAATACTGAATACTGATATTTGCAATATTGTCATTCTGCTGTCAGTTCCACCAGGAGGAAATACAAGTTCATAAAATGTAAATACATTATCACTTATTGAAATGTACTTAAATGTTTACGGAAGGAAGACTAGTTCAGTGAACGCGGGTAGATTTTTAGACTTGACATGTGAATTGTAAACAAGCTCCTGAGTCATGAATTTCCTAATTATTTTGATTTGCCACAGACATTAGCCCAAATTGGGGCTTTAGTGAATGTCCCAGATAATGATGGAAAAGCCTTTTATCATATGTGGATCAGTTTTTGTCTTTAAAAAAGGGGTCAGTGCATTTGTCAGCAATCTCATAGTTTTGAAGGAATAAGAAATGTCTGAAAACTGTTGAATGATTGGTATGTCCTCAAAGCTCTGACTAGAGAATTCTGAGGCTGAATCTATACATTGTTCATGCTTACACACACAAGCCTGACCATAGATTTGAAGTGAAATCATTAGCCAGCAGCTACGGAGACTTGGCGAAAAAGTCTTGTCTCTGATACCAACTAGCTGTGTGATCACAGGCAAGTGTATTAAGCCCTCCGTCCCCAGGTAACTCAGTAAGCTATAACCTACAGATGATTCACCATTCTATATCAATGGAGACAGGCTCTACATTGGAAGTTCACCAAAGTCATGGTCCCGCGGTCTGGATCATCAAAAAATACAATCTAAAGAATTTGATTGAGAAACTGAGAAAAAGCACAGCCACGAAGAGGAGGCGATTATCCAGGAAACCAAAGAGACTACAATAACAACTTTGTTTCAATTACTGGAACATTTCAAGCAGAAGTGGTCGTCTTTAGGCCTGAATCATCTGGATAGCTGACTGAATGGTGGTACAGCATTAAGAGAAAGCGGTGCATGGCAAGTGAACAGCTGTCTACAATGGTGGTGCTTGAGAAAGAGATTTGGCTTTCTGGACCATGGCTGAAGAGACAGGATTGGTGGGCTTTTAGCCAGGAGCAGAGTTCCTATAACAAGGATTAGGAAGAATGTATTTGGCTGGAGACTCGCTGATCTGATTCAAAGCGTTTTGAACAAGAAAAGGAGGAAGCTTCCCAGATAAATTTGCCACAGCAAATACCAAAGAAAATAACAAGAAAGACGTAACAGGAATAGTAATAGAAAGGCTCAACAACATGTAGGAGAAAATAACCAGAAAGAGGGACAGAAACTATACCGTGCCATTGGTCTCTTCTGTTGTTGTTCAGTCGTGCCCAACTCTCTGTGACCCCATTTGGGGTTTTCTTTGCAAAGACAGTGGAGCGGATTGTCATTTCCTTGTTCAGTCCAATTTACAGATGAGTAAACTAAGGCAAACAGGGTGAAGTGACTTGCCCAGGGTTATACTATTAGTAAATGTCTGAGGCTAGATTTGAACTCAGGTCTTCCTGGCACCATGTTCTGCACTCTATGTACTGCACCACCTAGCTGCCCACTCAAGAAGACCCGAGTTCAAATGTGACCTCAGATACTCATTAGCTTCATGACCGTGGTCAAATCTCCTGATATCTATCTCAGTCTCCATGTATAAAACTGGGATGACAATAACATCTACCTCACAGGGGTGTTAAGAAGATAAAATGAGTTATTTAAATACTTTGTCAAGTGCTTTGGAAAACTTCAAGTTTTCTATATAAATTTTAAAATAAACTACATAAATATAAATTATAATCTATTAACTATATAACTTCTATCTATGATGATAAATTAAGCTTAATATAAAAAGTAACAGTTGGAGTGGCATGAACACGGAACAGATATACTCAGTAGATATTAATAATATTCACATTTACATAACACTTAAAAGTTTGCAGATGCTTTAACATACACTTTCTCACTCGATTCTCTACAAAAATTCTGTTTGGTAGGTGTTGTTACCCCACTTTGGTCACCTGAGAGACCCTGGGCAAGTTACAACCCTCTGATATTCAGTCCGCTCATTTGTAAAAGTGAGAGCGTTGCATTATATGACCTCTATATTCCCTTCTAGCTCTAAATCTAAGATTCCATGATCCTACTATTCCTATTTTACAGACAAGGAAACTGAGACAAAGTGAGTTAAGAAACCTCCCTAGGATCACCTAGTTAGTGTGTGAAGAAAGATTTCAACTCATCTTTCTGACTCCAAGTCTAGCATTTTACCTACCGTCATTTCTCTTTCTCACTCCTTTCCCCTCCCTAGCAAAGACTGGATGACCACTTATCAAGGTTTTATTAGAGAGGATTCACGCTTCAGGTTTTTGTTGAACTCCATGACCCCTAATATCCTTTCCAGTTCTGGAATTCTATGACTATGAAATCATAGCTATGTTTTTTTTTTTCACTTTCTTTAGTGTGTACGGACACAGCATAGCTGTTTTCTTTTAGTCTGAAATAAAAAAGAAAAATCAGTTTTCTAGACTCAAAACTGCCGCTAGAAAAATCATCGACTAGCGGACTCCTGAATCCCATTAATGGCTCCCCATATCACCTCACTGCTTGCTTAGCAGCCCTGGTTCAGTCCATAAACATGAAAAATCTATGGACAGTAACTGTTTCTTAAGGCTGTAGGTTATCTTTAAGCCGTGAAAGAAAGATCTCTTTTTTGGAGCTTCCAAAGGAGACACTGCAATTAGACAGCATTACGAGGCAATTAGCAAAGTGGAAGCTCGGATGAGCATAAACATGCCACACACTGGGCTCATCATAACCCCCTCCTTCCATTCATCACAACCACTATTACCATGTGGTTCTTTCTGCATGCTTATGTAGTGTCTGTGACTACTCATTCATCTACCTGTGCTTTTTGTTTCTTTATTTCTTTTCTTTTTTGTTTACTTTTTATCTTGCCAGGCATAAAGAAGAAAAAAAAGCCCAGGGTTACAAACAAGTCATATGATGCTGGATTGGTTTCGAGAGGAAAAAAACATAGCTGGGTTCTGAGAAAAGCTGCAGGTAATAGTCCTAATTCACTCAAGGAGCAGTTAACAATGCCTTGGCCTTATCTCACAGGGGAAAATGTAGCAGGGGAAGCAGTAGAGAGAAGGATGGGGCCTTCTGAGAGCCTCTCCTGTCACATCATGAATAACACGCTCTTCTGACCATCCAGACAGCACTTTCCAGAGTATGGTAGGGCCAGAACATGGAAGGGATGGGGGATATGGGCCTATACCAGCCTGAGAGTTACAGTACCAGGCTTCAGATCCCAGAGATAAAGGAGCCCAGATGAGATGAGGTTTCAGCTTTCTGCAAAGTGAGAAAAATCCTTCTCACCCTGTCAATTTGTGACTAAGAAGATTTTTTAGGTTTTTGACGATTTCTTCTATTATTTAAATTAAATGCTACTTTTGTGCTTTCTTATCAGCAATATTTCTTGTCAGGGGAAAGATTAATTTGGGTTTTAAAGAAAAAAATGGGAAACATGAGCTAATAACCAGAATATAAAATAATGGAGCAAAAAGTATATCCTAGTATGTATAAATTTCTTTACATTTCACATGGAGTCCTTGATCTTTCTCCTATCCACAAGCAGGCTTGTGCCCTTTCATTTTCTCAAGGCCCTTTATATTTCAGCAAAGTCCAGGGTCCCCAAAGACACTTCAGGGAGAAGAAGAACTGAGAAACTGTCCATTACAACTCCCTGGAGTTAAGATGTACATCTGTCAAAGAAGGAACAGACCAATTCAAAGAGAAAGAATCCACAGAGATCTGGCAGAGCCCTTTAAACTCACAAATTCTCCTGTCAATTATTGATCAACTCTCCTTATGCATATGCAACCACATGGAAAGCCTTAAGTCAATGGTAGGCCTAAAAAAGAGGAAGAGATACAACTGTATTGCACAACATACCTTTGCTCTTCCCACAAAAAATAAGTACAAAATCTGGCAAAAGGTGTCCAAAGAAAATAGACAAGAAATGGCTAATAATCTGAAGATTGTTGTTTTGACAATCATTGCATCCTAAGTTTAGTGGGACTCAGATCTTGGGCAAGATAAGGGGAAAAAAAGATTCCTCTCACCCTGTGCCAGCCC
The DNA here is from genome assembly GCF_011100635.1 of Trichosurus vulpecula. Lineage (NCBI taxonomy): Eukaryota > Metazoa > Chordata > Mammalia > Diprotodontia > Phalangeridae > Trichosurus > Trichosurus vulpecula. Next base: position 144,882,918 of record NC_050580.1, read on the forward strand.
AATGAAGTTGTTTCAACCCCTCCTCCCTGAATCCATCGAAATAAAGAGGTTTATGGGACATCTGAATAAATCTTGACTGCTTTCAAGCTTTGCAACCTGCTATTACATAGCTTTTATGAAGATTATTCACTAGGAATAAGTGAGATGCTTCCAACCTGTAGAAGGTCCTATCAATGTCCAGTTGATACATCTGAAACTCTAGTGCTTCCTCCCCAAGCCTCCAATTAACAGCCCCCTTAATAGGGGATGGAGACTATAATTGGAGGAGGAAATTCCTTCTATTAATGCAGGTCTACATCTTCTTGTCAACTGATAGTCTTAAGGAATAGTCTCAGCATTTCTTAAACTGTGGGTTGAGACCCCATATGGGGTTGTGAAAAATTTGGCAACCGTGAAAGGTTTCTGAACGTGCAATGGCCAAAAATTAACTAAAAATCAAACGTAATGAATCTAAGGTGTTTCTGACAGTGCCGGCCGGTGTTGCATGGTGCAACTTCACTGCAGCCCTTGAGCCTTGGTTCTGAACACAAAGCATGTGAGCTTTGCACTGCGCATGCCCCCAGGCCATGCAACACCAGCACTGCCAAAGCTGCCAAAACACAAAAAAGGGTCAGGAGTGGGAAAAGTTTAAGAAGCCCGAAAGTAGAGCACTGAGAAGCAAGGGTGTTTCAGATGCTGAAGTTGAACCTAGATCTTCCTGGCTTTGAGGCCAGGTTTCTCTCCGTCAAGCTTGGAGTCAGGAAGACTCACCTTCATGAGTTCAAGTCTGGCTTCAGACCTTTGCTAGCTGGGTGACCCTAGACAAGTCATTTAGCCCTGTTTGCTTCAGTTTCCTCATCTGTAAAATGAACTCAAGAAGGAAACAACAAACCACTCCAGTATCTTTGCCAGGAAAACCGCATATGGGGTCATGAAAAGTCAGACATGACTGAACAACAATTTTATCCACTAGGGCATGCTGGTAATAGCCTCCTCTTACTGGTTCTATTACCTTTTTTTCCTTTAAAAATTTTAAACCACTTCATGAACACCTCCCACCAATGAATTCTAAATGATAACTGAATATATTAAAACATATTACAATAAACAGAGGATTTTTTTTTCAGAAATTTGCCCCACGAATTTAAGTCTCAGCTTTACTGGTTCGCAAATGCTCATAGGTCAGAAAGCAGATTTTGCTCTACAGATGAATTTTAAGTACAAGGGAAGCATTTAGTGACATATAGGTTTCTACTTTGTGGCATCACGGAAAAGAGAGATGAGGCAGGAGTTATCAGAGGCTTCCAATCCTGACATATCAGATACATATTAATTGATATATTGCTAATTGATAATTAATGATATTAGGCAATTCATTTCACCTCTTTTGAGCCTCAGTTTTCTCATCACCAAACGGGAACAACAATACATGCGATGCCTACCTCAAAAGAATAACATAAAGTCTTTGCAAACCTTAAAGTGATTTCTACAAGTTACATTATATTACCTGAATAATTACCTTAGCTTTTAAAAATTAATTCCTAATATTTATTCGTGAAATCAACCCACATACACTTAAAGTGCCATAAGAAATTTGAGAAGAGAGAGATCACCTAGTGGCAGAGGGCAGTGTGTAGTCAAGGAAGATGACGGTATATAAGTTGGACCTTAAAGTCTCAGAAAGGTGAATATGATGAAAGAATTGATAAGGCATGACTTTGGTTATTTCTGTCAATAGGAACTGGTATTTTCTTTACTAAAACATATCTTTTCCATAGTGTAGACATGTATTTAAATCACAAGCCCTTTTTATATTGACTCATGCACTTGACTTGGCAAAAGTTTAAAGATTAGTCAGTGTCAGGAAAGGCCAATAGGCAAATTCATTAACACTTCTGCTGCCAAGGCTAATTATTAAATCAGATACACTGTCTTCATTAAAAACAACAATACCCTGAGTCAATAGAAACATTTCATTTTTTCCATAATCATATCTGAATCTCACATCTTAAATTTAAATCCTGGAAGCCAAGCTAAGTTAGTGCTTTCCTAGAAGAAAACCTATTAGCAATGTATAGATTCTTATTTTGAGAAAGGAACTACAAGACTTAATGACAAATGCAGAAATAGGAGCATAATACATGGGCTTGCTAATTATTCTTTGTTGCAGACGTAGGTTGAGAAGGCTAAAAGCAGCTAGAGCCAATCTTCCATTTATTTATTATATTAAACAACCCAAATTGCCTATGTCACTGGTCATAACTGTTCTTAACTAGCTAAAGAGTGTATTAAGAATCTAAATTACCCTGAACGTGTAAATGAGAAACATAACTAATAACCAGTTGTGCCATGCCTTCATTCTTTGCCCCAAACTGCACTCCTTTATTTTTAACACATGAGTTTAATAAAAAAATAGCAGTTAAACATATTTACACAATGAGGAACAAGTTTACCACATATGCTTTGGATTATATACTGACTGCTTCCTATCAGATGGTAGTTTAAAATGAAAGAGACATGGTGTTGCTTTGCCTTTAGTAGGCACTTAATAAATGTGTGCTGAATTGAGAATTAAATTAGTATGTAGATCATAAAAGCATTAATTGTCAAAAGGAAAATAACACAATGGATTGAGAGTTCAGCCCTATCAGAAACCTCTTCCTTGAGAAAATTTCCAGACTATAACTTCTTTTTTTTAAATGCTATGTGCCATATACTGAAAACTGGCATAAAACAGATTCATTTGGGGCCCACCCAAGTACTATGGGCTTGGACACCAAAATATTCAAATAATCTAATCATAACGTGGTCTCATATGTAAGGTTGGTCTCGTAAACTGGGGATAATCACAGTTTTTAAAACAAGCCTCCAGTGTGTCCAATGGATGAACTTCCCTTCCTCTCCCAAATAGAGCAAAGCAACATATAGATTGCTGAACATAGGTCCAAATCCTGTGTCTGAAATTTCCAAAGGTGTGACCGTGGACCAGTCTCTTCTCCTCTCTCATCCTCAGTTTTCTCATTTGTAAAACAAGAGTAATTTAAAACTGCCCTATTTACCTCATGGGATTGTTCTAAGGAGCAAAGGAGGTAAATATAGAACTTTGTTAACCTTAAAGCATTAGTGTAGTTTTAGGCTGCACTAAGACTTCTGGGACACCTTGTATGCACATAGTTATTAGTGTATTTTAAAAAAATAGGTGAGATGCTCCTAAGAGCAACTAGAAACTGGTTTTTCATAAGCATATCTGAATTTCATGACTGTTGATTTTTAATCTAGGAAACCCAAATCTTTATAGAGCCTAGAAATGAGGGATACTGCCTTGAACTTACTTACTAGGAAACATTTTTTTTCTATACCCTCTTTCTGCTACTTGCCTCTTTTATATCTTCCTTTTTGCTTCTGTGATAACTTGACTAAGCTCCCTGAAGCTGAAAGGAAGGAAACTATTGATGGAAAAAAGAGTATGTGGTGTTTTAAGAGAAATTTTATCGCTGTCTTTTGTTTTTATATCATGTAAACTTTCCCCTGTATCTGTCCTCCTTCCCCCTGCCAGAGAACCATTCATTACAAGAACTGTTTATAAAAAGAAAAAAGAGGAAGAAGAGGGGGAAAAAATGAACAAAATCTGATCAATACCTTGAACAAATCCGACAGTATATGCATCTTTAAAGTTTTGATTCCATTATCTATACCAATAATTCTCTCCCCCTCTTTTGAGGTAGTACCAATTGATAGACAGATAGATGGATAGATGAATGACTGATTAATTAATTAATTAATTGGTCGATTGATTAATTAATTAATTAATTGTTGTGAGGGTATCGATAGATCCTTACAAAATGATACATGTAATGTTCCACACTCATGACCCCCTTCCCCATCTTCTGCAAAGGGGTAGTAGTGAGTTCGTTCTCTTGACTCTTCTTTTGGGTCAGTCTTGATCTTTGAAATTTGGCAACATTCATTTTAGATTGTAAAATGTAATAGGGCAGGTTTTTTTTTTTAACAGAAAATACGCCCCACTACATTTGAGAGAACAGTAGGAGGACCACACCTGTACAAAAATTTTTATAGCAGCTCTTTCTGTGGTGGCCAAGAACTGGAAATTTAGAGGATGCCCATCAATTGCTGAACAAGTTGTGGTATATGAATGTAATGGAATATTATTGTGCTATAAGAAATGATGAGCAGGAGGATTTCAGAAAAACCTGAAAAGACCTGTATGAACTGATGCTGAGTGAAGTGAGCAGAGCCAGGAGAACATGGTACATAGTAACAGCCACAGTGTGTGAGGACTGATTTTGATAGACTTGGCCCTTCTCAGCAATGCAAGGACCTAAAACTTTCTCAAAGGACTCAAGATGGAAAATGCTATCTACATCCAGGGAAAGAACTATGTGGTCAGAATGCAGAGCGAAGCAGACTATTTTCTCTTTTGTTTCATTTTGTTTTCTTTCTCATGGTTTCTCCCATTTGTTATAATTCCTCTGTGCGACAATGACTAATGTGAAAATTGTGTTTAATAGGAATGTATGTTGTAGAGCCTGCATCAGATTGCACACCATCTTGAGGAGGGCGGGGGAGAAAATTTAAAACTTAATTTAAAATTTAAAACTTAAAAGTGAATGTTGAAACCTGAAAAAAAAGAAATTAATAAATTGGGAAAAAATAGATAAAATTACATTCTGGGGATAAAAAGAAAACAGTAGGGAGTAGAGTATTATTTGAATTCGCAGCATGGGCTTCTCTCTGTGCTTCAAGGTGCTCAACTATAAAACGAGAATTGTCTCAGTAACCTCTAAGGCTCCTTTTGTCTCTGTTACTTTGTGAAAAGTGTCATGGAGCAAAATTAGCCTGTGTATGGATCAAAAATAGCAGCCTCTCATTTTTCAAAAAAGATATTAGGAAAATAATGTAATTGATCTATAGTTCCAAAATCTCTTCTTTCCTTTCCCTACCCCTAAATGGAAGGGATGTACTTAAAAAAAAAGTCGAGTATCATCTTGACAATTTTAAGCTAGATTGAATTACTCCATTCTCTGGCATTTACTAGGGTCACTTCCGATACTCTGATTTATGAGGGTTTAAATCTGAGCCTGGTGGGCTTAACCAAGCTTGGTGTAAGTGCCCACTTAAGGATTCCTTCTATGAACAAAAGGAACAACTTGTCAGCTAGAGCTCATCTCATTGAACCTATCTAGAAATGACCTATTCAGTACAAGAAAACTTTCTCTTTAGCTGCCTTCTTAGATATCCTCCATTTGCACTAGTATTCAGAGTGAGGGAATGGTTATGGTGAGGATTCCAGTAAGTCATCCAGTGCCATTTCCTGTCTTTCTCCAAAGACAGTGAAATGTTAATGCCTCCAGATAGAGAGTAGTTTAATTTTCTACAACTTCATGCAAGCCTGGGGTGGTTTTCATTCACACTGTGAACCGGGCAGGGGGTGTTGCTAGAGTGAGCTCCAATGGATGATGAGAGATTATTAAATTTTCAGTGTGAGCATTTATACCTCAGAAATCAGCAAGTGCTACAAATCAGGACTTGATTTATTGTTTTGTTGATTATCTATACTTAAGAAAGCGATGAAAAACATGCTAATAATAGATTAAAACTTAAAAGTGTGCTAAGTGAGAGCTGGTTGTTAAACAAATACCAGCATATTCCTGGAACTGGGCAACATTTATCTTTGATCAAGTGAGATAATGTATGTAAAGTGTTTTGCAATCAATCAAATAGCAAGTATTTATTAAGGGTCTATTGATGTACCAGACACCACACCAGGCACTGAGAATACAAAGACAAAAAATGAAACAATCCCTGGGTAACTTAGGGATGTCAGGTAATAGTTAATTCCTCCTCCTTCGATACTTCCTCCATCCCATTATTACTTTCCCACTCAGCACATACTATTATGTTCTCTGGTGGTCTGCTCTGACCTCAGATGACCCTTAACTTTTTCTATCTTCTTTTTCTCCAGTAGAACTGATCTGCCCCAGTTCCATTCCTTTATGGGTCCTGCTATATGAAGATGAATGTTAGTGCAAGAAACTACCCCTCTCAGGTGAAAAAATGCTTTCAGCAAAGAAAATGTGTGTGTGTGTGTGTGTGTGTGTGTGTGTGTGTGTGTGTGTGTGTGTGTGTGTGTAGGGAGAGGAAAGAGGGAGAAGAAAAGGGAGAGATTGAGAGAGAGAGAGAGAGAGAGAGAAAGAGAGAGAGAGAAATAGTTACAAATAGGGATGGGAGTAACTTTAAGCAAAGCGGCAGGCCAAGAGGGGAGCTATTTTTATATGGGATGTATTTTAGTAGGGCTCAAATCCTTTGTCCTATGTATAGGGCTGCTCCCAAGGTAGCCAGTTCTTTATTTCAAAACACACTCCTTCTTGCTATAATTAGGCCCTTGTTTGGACTTTTGAGGACAAGGATAAGCAAGGGTTTGCCTCCTTCAAAAATCTGAAGACAAGTAGTATACCACCCCTTTGCCTTGTCTTCATGCTAAATAATCCCAACTCCTGAAACTTCCTCCCAATGGAATACTTTCATTCCATACCCCACCTCACTTAGCTAAATCCAGGTTCATGAATTTTAATCAATCTAGATAGGGGTCAATGTGTTCTGACTCATGTTTGGGGGGGCATGATGATTATTACCACCCCCTTAAATGCCATTTAATTTCCAGAACAGGATTATAGTACTTGTTCATGCTTAGATCATGGTCCAATTATGACCCTTCCATCTTTTTCAGCCATATTGTACTGTCTATGTGAATGTATTTCCTGATGATGATGATAATATTAGCTAACGTTTATGTAGTGCTTTTATGTTTGCAGAGGGCTTTATAAATATTTCCTTTTTAATCCACACAGCAATCCTGGAAGATAGGTACCATTACTATTCCCATTTTACAGATGAAGGAACTGAGGCAGTCAGAGGTTAAGTGACTTGTCCAGGGTCACATAGCTATTAAGTATCTAATGTAGGATTTGGACTGAGTTCTTTCTAACTCCAGGTCCAGCTCCCTATCTACTGCACCACATGGCTGCTTCTAAATTCTGAGCACATGACTTAATTTTGACCTCTTGAGGTCACTTTTGAATTTTACTGATTTTTTTTTAGATTGTAAGCATTTATTCCTCTTGAAATTTGTATTATTTTCTACAGGCCTCATCTTCTGGGATGGATAAGGCAAAACACAGGCCAAACAGATCATTCAATTCCAAGTATGGAATTTGAATCGATTGCTCAACTATTTCAAGCCATAAAATACTTTCACCTCCACAAGGTGAATGTTCAAGAATTTCGGTGGGTCACCAATGCTTTGCTTCACAGTATTAGTGATGACCACGCCAATGAAGTGAAAAGACCCATAGGCAATAAAGAAGGAGGCACAACTCCAAAAAAATTAATCCAAGGAGCACCATTATTAAAAAACCAAACCAAATCAAACTAGCAGCAGCTTTATTGCCTAGTCTAGAGAGAGGTCATAGATCTTGAGCTCAGTCATTTGAGATCATGTACTTATTCTGAGATTATTTAAAGCCGAAAATGGTCCTCTACTAAAACCTTAATTTTGTATGCTCTCTTTTCTGCACTTTCCTACAGTGTATTAAATTCTCATCATTTATGACAAGCACAGTATCGATATGCAACTAGCCTGCAGCTTGTTAAACTACCATAAAATAAGGAATAAGCACCTCATTAATTACCACCATCAAGAGAATTAGTCTATCTATCAGCAAATATTTAAGTAGAATTTTCTACCTTGAAAAACTTAACTCATGGCATAACATCCTGAGACAGATCTCAATCATAAGAAAACAAAAAAAATTATTCAGTTGCAGGTTTTATTTTAATCCAAGGATTTGGTGAGAATTCCCAATTGTAGCTGCTTTTTTTTTTAAAAAAAAGCATTTTGAAATGATCTGAACCATGTATACCAACAACAATAGCAAAACTGTTGATAGATATATACATGTACACATATATATTAAATGAAACAACAAAGCTGCTCTTGTAAGTCAAAATATGAAGATCAAATCCAAATCCAAGGTCTGAAAACGGAATCGTATTGGCGATTCTGTTTGTGTTTTGTTTTTGTTTGGGGGAGGATCTTTTTAATTGAAACAAATGAGTAGAGAAAACCACATGACTGTAGTTTGTAGAGAAAGCAATTCATGGCACAGGCAAGAATACCGTGCAGTGTTACCACCCACATGGTCAATTATGAGCAGGGGCTCTTCCTGAGAATCAGCAAGTTCCCAATGATATAGTCAGGAGACTTCTCATCCCAACTCTGTCCCAAACTAGGTTAGGGGCTTTAGACAAGTCACTTAATGTCCTTGCACTTCAAACTTTTTCTCTGTAAAATGAGGAGATTAAACTGGGTGAAAATCCAAAGTCTGTTCTAACTACGATTCCATCACACCAATAATTTCATCTATACCATCTACATCAAATTCTACACCAAGAATTCTATCCCCTTGCTTTGGTGACACCATAGCAATATCAATTAATAGGTAAATATAAAGCTATATAGACAGATAAATGAATGAATAAATAATTAAATGAACAAAGGGAAGAATTAATGAATGAATAAACAAATGAATAAATAAGCATGTAAGCCAAGAGAAATAAGCAAATAAATGAATGAATGAATAAATGAAGGAATAAGCACTCTCTGAGACCCATAAGTCTCCCTCAAACAGGCTGCCTTTTCTAGACATTTGGCATGACCCTTTTTTGATAATAGCAATCTATGATATTATTCAGTACCTAGCTAAACAGTTAGGCAGCAAAATGGGTAGAACATCGGACCTAGCGTCGAGAAAATCTGAGGTCAAATCAGACTTTAGATGCTTCCTAGCTGTGTGACCCTGGGTAAGTTGCTTACTCTCAGCTTCCTATAAAATTAGGATATTGATAGCACCTACCTCTCAGAGTTGTTGGGACAATTGAATGAGATCACATTTGCAAACTTTAAAATGCTATATAAATGCTATTATTACCACTTACTATCTTCCCATCCACAATTTAATTCCATTTAAAAAGCATTTATTAAGTGCCTACTATTTGCCAGGCACTGTGCTAGACACTGGGGAATAAAAGACGGAAGTGTAATAATTATGGTTAATATTTATATATAACCTTAAAGTTTTGTAAAGATATGTGTGTACGCACATACATATACAGACACACGCATATACATATATAGATACACACATATACATACGTGTGTATTTCATTAGAGCCTTACAAAAAGCCTATGAGGTAGGTACTAGAACTATCCCCATTTTACAGATGAAAAAACGGAGGCTGAGAAAGGTTAAGTAATTTGCCCAAAGTCAATAATATGTGTCTGAGGCAGGATTTGTACGTAGGCCTTCCTAACTCTAAGTCCTGCACTCTTTCCACCAAGCTAAGCTGCCATTCTAGAAGCTTGCATTCTATTTAGAGGAAAAGAAGACATAGATAACAAACTAAATAGAAAATGTATACAAAGCAATTTCTGGGAGGGCACTTGCATCTGAATGTGTGTAGGAGGTGGCATGGGAGGTGAGAATCTAGGGATTCTGGAAGGCAGGGGTGAGGAGGGAGTGCATTCCTGTCGTGAGGTTCAGCCTGTGCAAAGATGTGTAGATGGGACATGAAAAGTCCTGTATGAAGAACAGCAAGCTGGCCAGTCTGGTCGGATTGGGGAGGACCTGAAGGACGGAACCCAGGAAGTCAAGCTGGAGCTGGACTGTGAGAAGATTGGAAAGCCAAACAAAGGAGTCTGTAATTTATCCCCGTTGTAAGATGAGCAGAATGTTGTTATGTTTGTCCTTCATTCTTGAAGAGGACCAAAGATGAGCAGGTAAGTGAACTGGTGAGATCTGTGTTTTAGGACTATCTAAGGAGAGGCAGTTGTATGAAGGAGGGATTGGACAAGGGAGAAGCTGTAGGCAGCAAGACCAATCAGGAAAACTACTGTAAAAGTCCTGGCAAGAGATGCTGAGGCTCTGAATTAGGGTACTGACCAATGTCGCGTCACTGTGACATGAGATGGGAAACCAACCAAACTCACCCGAGGAAGAATCTACCCCCTCCCAACAAACCTCTGAGCTTTGACCATCTTAGTTAGCTGCCCTGACATGGATGGGATTGTGACCAGGCCTGAAGGAGAGCTTGCATGGGGTCTTATCTGAGGGAGGCTTCTCCAAATAGGTATCATGGAGTCTTCCCCTTTCTTATCCTCATTCTCCTGTGGCCTAAAGACCAATTTCAGTGCCCAGCATTAAGCTGGTATATCCTTCCCTTGTTGTCTTTGGTTCCCCATACCTCTATCCCCAAGTGTTTCCTTGTAGGCCTAAAGTGAACCATATTAATGCATCACTGGTTAATTTGATTCTTTTGTGAAATCCCTTCAAGTAATATAACTGCCATAAAGATGTAAAGGAATGGGAGGTCTGTGTGTGTATATGTATACACGGACATATAGGGTAAGGTGACTTTTGCAGTCGCATAGCTAGTAAGAGTCTGAGGCTGTATTTGAGCTCTGGTCTTCTTGACTCCAGGCTACTGCACCACCTAGTATGTGTGTAAGATACATGCATTATCTATGTACACGCATACGTATGTGTTTATGTAAGCATATACACCTTTACTCACACACACACATGCATACGCATATACTCCCCCTCTCTCTTCATTCTGATCTATTAAATGGATATATTGAAATCCTAAAATTCTCTAACCAAAATGGATTTCAGTTTGCATTAATGTAACAACCAAACACAGTCCATGTGTGCAGTGATTACATATCCTGGATTTTCTGAGCCAGTCCGATTTCAAGTCAAGAAAATGTATGTTTAATAAGGCTTTGTGAAGGGAATATCCTTTGTCAAACCACATGTCCTGCTTTTGGTTTCAGAAAATAGTCATGGTAGCCATATGGCAATTTTTGAAGGTGGAGGGGAGTGGCTAATTCCCTAAGCCTTTGACCACCATGAGTGGCACTGTGATGTGGGAGCTTTCAAAACCCGCATGTTTCTATTAGTCCATCCGGCCTCATGGAACAGATGTGTTTTTTAAAAGCTTAGTGTATGTGCAGGCTCTTTAAATCAAATGATATTTTAAATACCCCCAGGAGAAGCTCTCTGTGTAGAGGAATAAAGAGGTAAATCCCTTTGTTGAAATAGCAGTAATAAAAGCAAATCATTACCACCTAAATTTGTCTGTTTTTTCAAGTTTGAATTTTTTTTTTAAATTGGAGTTTCTTAGGGTAAATGACATCTAATGTAGAATAACATGGTGGGCAGGAATTGGATTATTGTTGTTTGTAGTCTCAGGTCTAGCATAGTGCCTTGCACATTGTGTGTGTGTGTGTGTGTGTGTGTGTGTGTGTGTGTGTATGAGTGTGTATGAGTGTGCGATTTCATTAATATAAGAAACTCCCAAACTGATTGTTTTTTCACAATTTTTTTGTATTCTTTGTATCTTCTTTGCATACCAACAGCTTAGTATAGGACCTAGTACATAGTAGGTGCTTAATAAATTTTAACTGACTGACTTGTGAGAAATAAAGTGACTTGAATGGTTGGATAGCTGATACATGTTAGAAGCAAAATTCGAATCTAGGACTTCCTTATTCCAAGACTGGCTCTATATATATAGGCAAGGGGTTTCTCAAAAGTATAGTGCCCTGGTTGGAGACCTATTCAGGGGTCCATGACATGAAATTATTTTCATAATAATAATAAGAAGAAATTTTAATTTCTAGTATGGTAAATATTAATACACATGATACACAAAAACAAAATATCCTCGATAATTTTTAAGAATGTAAATGTAAAGAGGCCCTGAGACCAAAAAGTTTGAGAACCAGTGTACTAGGTCTTACTTGTACACAGTGGGTGCTTAATGTTTGTTGGATTTTGTTGAAGGTTTACACAAGTCTAGGCCAGCAGAGGTGGGGAACCTGTGGCCTTGAGGTCACATATGGCCCTCTAGGTCTTCAAGTGCAGCCCTTTGACTGAATCCAAACTTTTTGTTCTATGAAGTTTGGACTCAATCAAAGGGCTGCACTTGAGGACCTAGAGAGACACATATGACCTCAAGGCCGCAGGCTCCCCACCTATGGAGGGCTCTTTTTAACTTTTTAAAGTGATCTTTTCTTTATCATATTTCTCATAATACTTTGCCTAGACTTCCCCTCTGCAACTTTTGTCTTGTTTTCCCATTTATTTGAGGACACACTTTAATCCTCCTATTAGATCTTAAACTCCTGAGAGCAATAACTGTGTTATTATAGGATCACAGATGGATAGCTGGGACCTTAGCAAGTCATGGAAAGGGGAATTTTTCCTTTCAGTTTTACAAATAAAGAAACTGAGACATAAAAAAGGTTGAATGACTTGCCCAGGGTCATTTAGCTAGTAATTCCTGAGGCAGTACTTGAACCCAGGCCTTCTTGAATTCAATTCTAATGTCTTCCTGCCTTGGCATTTTTATGCTTCCCTCCAGTTCCTAACACGGTGTTTTTGCACACAGTGTTGTCATTCAGTTGTTTCAGTCGTGTCCAACTCTTTGTGACCCCATTTGGGGTTTTCTTGGCAAAGACACTGGAGTGATTTGCCATTTCCTTCTCCAGCTTATTTTACCTGTGAGGAAACTGAGGCAAACAGGGTTAAGTGACTTGCCCAGGGTCACACAGCTAGTAAGTGTCTGAGAGCAGATTTGAAGTCAGGAAGATGAGTCTTTCTAACTCCAGGCCTGGTGCTCTATCCACAGTGCTACCTAGCTACCCCAGTTTTGTATATAGGAGCCGCTTAATAACTACCCTTTACCTTAAACTGCAGAATCCCTATTCTAGGGGCTAAGTGTACATCCAAACACAGCTGAAGCCCTAGGCTGGAATGTAGCATAGAAAGTCTACACTTTGCTAGTCCATTGTAACTCGAATACATTCAAGGATGGCAGCCATGAGCCAAAATAAATCACAGATAGGCACAAAAAGCAAAGAAGAATAAAGAAAGCGTGTGTGTCTTTCAGGAGAATGCTCATGTACTGATGTTTTCAGCCACATTCAAACACAGAGAACAAGATGATCACAATGTCATCTTTTCATCTTTTCCAGTTACATATAAGAAAAAGCAAGGCCCCAAATAGGCAGAACTCGATTATTCTGAAACCTTAAATAGCCTGCTTCTAAGAGAATAGAGAAAGTGATGTAATAAAAACTAGGAATCTATTTATTTTTACAACACTAGAAAATATCTTCTAGGATTAGGTGATATTTACGAGCCTTAGAATTAAGAGACTTGGGTATAAATAGTGGCTCTATAATGTATTAATAACTATATGACCACAGTCAACTGCCTTTATTTCTCTGGGTCTTAAGTTTGCTCCTCTGTGAAATGGGGGAAACTACCTTAATATCAACTCAGGGGTGATCTTGCGAAGACAAATGTGGGAGGCCTTTCCCAACCCACTCTTGCTTCCAGCTGCTCATGCACTTTTCTTTCAAATTTGCCTTGTATTTGATTTGTATACATCTTGTTTGTATTTTGTGCGGGTGTATGTACAATTTTTATGTGTCTTGTTTATATCTTGTGTGTATGTGTGTGCATATATATGATCCGTCCATATCTTATTTATACTTGTGTGTACGTATATGCATATATATGATTTGTACATGAGTTTTATACCTTGTGTGTGTACATATATGTAATTTGTATATATCTTGTTTATATCCTGTGTGTATATGTATGTTTTATATATCTTGTTTATACCTTGTACATGTATATATGACTCATGCATGTCTTGTTTATATTTGCATGTATGTATGTGTATATATGTGATTTGTACACATCTTGTTTATACTTCATGTATACATACACATGAATCATACATGTCTCATTTATATCTTGTGTGTGAAATATATGATTTGTACATGTCTTGTGATGTACATATGACATGTGTGTATGTACACATTCACACAGATATGCATGTGTATATATACATATATATGTGTGCACATAGACTATGCATGTATGTGCATCTATATAATGTTATTTCCTCTCATTAGACCTATAAGCTCTTCCTTGAAAACAAGGATTATTTCACTTCGGTATCTGTATCGTTAGTGCTGAGAATGATGCCTGGAACATAGTAAAAGTTTAAGGAATATATATATAGAGAGATAGAATATATCAAATATAATATATAATATTAAATAGGTAAATATATTGTATACAAATAAATAATTTATTGAATATATAATGAATATATTGTGTGCATATGTGTATGTATATGTGTATGTATATACACATATGTATATGTATATACACATATGCACATATGTTCATATACACATGTATATTAATTGTGAACTCTGAAGAGCTATATTTATATAGTGCAACATTTACATATATTTATTATTAGTAGTAGTAGCAGAAGAGATTTATCTTAATTGCCTATGCCTTCAATATGTGTGTTACTATATATAAGGAGAAGAATTCATAGTGACACTGTGCTTTAAAAGTTAAGCTATTCTCTTAAGCCAATCACGTGAGTTAGTATTAAAACATTATTTTCTCCATTTTGCAGATGAGAAAACTGAGGATCAGAGAGATGAAGTGATTTGTCTAAGGTCACATAACTGGCATAGCTCAGATTCTGGATTTAAGCCTATATCTTTTGACTCTGAGGTCAGTGGTCTTTCTTGTAAACCCAGATGACCTTGAGACATGACTCAAGGATGAAGGATTCAACTATCCTCCCCATACCATATATGCTAATGTGCAAATGTATACACACACACACACACATACACACATGCATATGTGTGTGTATATATACATACATACCTACACATATATATACACACATACATACCTACACACACACACACACATATATATCTATATCTATATATCTATATCTATATCTATACACATATGTATATGTATATGTGTGTGTGTATACACACACACACACACACACACATATATGTATATATAGGCCATGCCATCCTCAATGCTCCTTAATGCGAGTTCCTTCCTTTTGAAATCATGTCCAATTTAGCCTGTCTGTGTCTTGTTTATACATAGCTGTTTGCATGTGTCTCTCTCATTGAACTGTGAGTTCCTTGATGGGAGTGATTATGTTTTTTGCCTTTCTTTGTACTCCCTGTGTTTAGGACAGTACAATGTCTTATTGACTAACTGGTTGCCACTAACTATCTCCATGACCTTGGACAAGTAACTTCATTTTTGTGGACAGCACTTGCTTTGCTGTCAAATGAGAAAATTGGTTTTGGTCTCTAAAGTTCCTTCCAGAGTTAAAAGTCTACGATTCCACAGAGGTTACATTTTAAAGTAAACCTAAGTTCTCAAGATGCTGAATCATCCACTTTCTCACTTTTAGGGGAGTTGGAAATGTGTTTGCCCATCTATGCAAGCTGCAATATGTATGAATGAATCAACGAAAGCTCATCCACCCAAGTCCTTTTCTAAGAATATAATTCTGCAAAATACAAAAGGATAAACTTATTCTAGTATTCCAGTGCTTATCACAAAGAGCTTTAAGATCCATCATTGGAGGGCTTCTCACCCAGTTAGAGTAGATGATGTAAATTGAGACCTTTCTGCCTCTTGTGGATTTGTTTATTTGTAGGATTAATCTCAGTGGCTCTGTAAGAATAAGCCTGCAATACAAAAATCTATTTTTCCAAAAGTGTGAGAATGCAGGCCATGCATTGTGTAGACATGGATTTTTATGTGCTTATTCATAACATTTGCTGTCAATGGTACTTGGTTAAAATGATTATCACACACAGCATGGCTAACTTTTTAATGTAAATGGGATGCAAATGTATGCAATGTTATCTTTAATGCAGATGTAGCAGAAAGTATTAAGATGTGCAGAGTGCCTAATTAGGTCCTACATCAAAAACTATATATAAACTTGACTCCAAAGTCTCAGCAACACAAATTGAGACTAGAAATCCCAGTATACAATCTTTTAAAAAAAACAACCCAGTTCTTTTTTCCTTCTTCCTTCTGCAAAGCTAGGCACTTGAAAGAAATATCTTGTACAGTTATTTCAGGGGATGGGAGAGGAGGGGGGATGGGATGAGAGGTTCTTTCGAGCAAAAACCAGAAAGCAAAAAATCCAACCACAACAAAAAATCAAAACAAAGCTGTCGTATGCTTCCAGTCTCGGCACTGAAAATGATGACTTGCCAGAAAAAGCATATTTTTGCATTTATTTCCATTTCTAACCTTCCCAGAGACAAACACATGCTCATTCCTTCATAATTAGGATGTTACAGTAAAACCTTATTAATTCAGATTTTCCTAATTTTCACTTTTGATCATTTGGATAGGGGCTAGGCAGAGGCTTAGCTTTATCGATTGGTAGAGAGGGTAACATGGAAAGGTTAGATGAGTAAATGAATATGTTAAGCAAGGTTACAGAATGTATGTTCAGCCTCTTTAAGGGAACTATCTTTTTGTTTGTTTTTATTTCAAACACTTTAAAAGCACCAGGCCTCGGTTTCCTCACCTATAAAATGTAATTGTTGGACTAGTTCATTTCTTAAATTAACTTCCAACTCTAAAATGTTATGATCTTTATGGCCTATGATTCACATTCACACTAGACTTAGAGTATAATTTACAATATAATTTGTCTATTATTAGAGGACAGCTGGTCCCTTGAGTTCCTCTACTAAGTAATACTTTTTGAGCCTAGTTCATTATAAAATTATAGGTCAGCCAGTTAGTCAGTAAGCATTGAGTAAACATATACTATGTGCCAGGCCCCATGCTAAGCTCTAGGGATACAAAAAAGGCAAAAAACAGTCAAATTACAGTCAGTCAGTCCATAAATATTTTTGAAGTGCCTACTATGTGCCAGGCACTGTGTTAAGGGGTGGAGATTCAAAGAAAGGTAAAAAACAGACCCCCAATCTCAAGAAGCGAATAGCCTAACAGGGAGACAACATGCAAGTAACAATGTATAAACAAGCTATTCTACAGGATAAATTGGAAATAATTAACAGAGGGAAAGCGCTAGAACTAAGAGGAAAAGGAAAGGCTTTCGTTTGAAAGTGGAATTTTAGCTGAGACTGGAAGGAAGTTTATTACACTGTGTATTAGAAAGTAATAAAATTATATTTCCTTATAATGTGTAGATGATTTAGACTCTTCTTTCACTTAGAACGGACTTCTATATTAGTCTCTTTGGCATGGTAAACAGAGCACTGGGCTAAGGGGTTAGAGAGCTGGCTTTCAGTCATAACTAGATGTGTGATCTTTCCAAGTAGATGGAAAATGGTGGGACTGGCTTTGAATCCTGCTTCTCACAACTACCAGCTGTGTGATCTCGAACAAGATGGCCTCAGTTCTGGCCTCAGTTCCATTGAGAGCATTTGGAAACAATAGGGCTGTATTCACCAATGGCCTTTAATAGTTCTTTCAGATCAAACCTATAAGCCTATGAATTTCATTTTTCTAGGTCTCAGTTTTGTTTTCATCTGCCCAAGAGATTTAATAATACCTGCTCTGCCATTTGCAAATTGCCAATTGCTAAATGAGGCAACTAGGTGGCACAGGGCATAGAACTCCAGGCCTGGAGGCAGGAAGACTCATCTTTCTGAGTTCAAATCCAGCCTCAGTACTTACTACCTGTGTGACTCTAAGTCACTTAACCCTGTCTACCTCAGTTTTCTCCTGTGTAAAATGAGCTGGAGAAGGAAATGGCAAAACACTCCAGTATCTTTGCCAAGAAAACCCCAAATGGGGTCATGAAGGGTTGGGCACAATTGAAATGAGTGAATGACAACAACACTTGCAAATGCTGGATGTGAAGATCAAATGAGCTGTGAGAATGTTTTGGAAAAATATGGAGCCCTGTACAAATATCAGGTGATAGGATTTCAAATTAGGTGAGGTTCTTTAAAAGGGTAAGAGCAACAAAAGGGGTGGGGTTGGGGAAATTACAAGAGACAGGGCACCTAGGAGCAATGTGAAGATTTTTCCTATTCTCTGTGGCTCCTAGGATCATAGATTTAGAGCTGGTGGGGATCCTAGACATTATCTAGTGCCAAACTTTCATTTTATAAATGAGGAAACTAAGGCACACAGGTAAAGTGATTTGCTGAAGGTCCTAGAGGCAATAAGCTTCAGAGGTAGGATTTGAATCCAGGCCCTCTGACTCCAGAGCGTTTTCCATCATCTATATCTGTTTTATCCTTGTTCTTTTTCAATGCATAGAACAGCACAATGCATACAGGAGGTGCTTAAAAACAATATTTGCTGACTTAATCCTGTTTTCTAGTGTCGATGACTCTACAGAAACTTAATTCAAAGCACCATGTTTTAAAAGAAAGGGAATGGGACCTAGACAAAGGAGTTCCCAGTTCTAGTCCTAACTCCAATTATGAACTAGCTGTGTGACCCTGGACAATTCACTTAACTGCTCTCTGCCTCAGTTTCCTCACCTGTAAAAATGGGGGTAATATCATATGCACACTACTTACCTCAAGAGGTTATGAGAAAAGCACTTTGTAAACCTCATAGTGTTTTGTAGGTTTATGATGCTGCTGCTGCTAACGATAAGACATCTACTTCAAAGACAGTAAAGATTCTAAATGCCTACTGGATGTATTTTTGTAACAGAATGAAAATCCTAAATAAAGAATAAAGCTTTGGGCTGTGATTCAATAGAATTGGACTCTATTCTGAATTTTGTGGATCCTGGTAAAACATTCAATCCATGATTCTGTATTCCCACATTAAAGCCAGGGTCATAACACCAAACAGTCACAGAAATGCTCTCGCTATCAGACAAATGGAGAACAAAATGGAT
Organism: Trichosurus vulpecula; assembly: GCF_011100635.1. Taxonomy (NCBI): domain Eukaryota; kingdom Metazoa; phylum Chordata; class Mammalia; order Diprotodontia; family Phalangeridae; genus Trichosurus; species Trichosurus vulpecula. The sequence goes on from NC_050580.1 coordinate 144,901,752, forward strand.
AACAGAGGAACTGGGCTAGAGAGCAGTCTAAGATCCCTAACACCCTCTTGCCTCAGGTCCCTAAAATAGTTCAGGAATAAAGCTATTTGCTAACCTGTTTTATTCAGTGATTATCTCAAATATCAATTTCCATTTGTGTGTGAAAACTCACCTGGAGTTCCAAGTTTGCTGAGTGCCTTTACATCCGCATGAGGGGAGCCTTTTTAAAGAGCCTTTTTAAAAGAGCACCAGTGATACTGGAATAACCAGTATTCAATGATCCAGCCAAAATATTGATTTCTGTGGAACTACAGGGTGTTGGAGATGGGGTCAGCTTCACCAGTTCTGCCTCTTACTAGCAGAGTGACTTCCTTTCTCTGCGTATCAGTTTACTTACCTATAAAATGGGAGAGGGGATGAGAGTTGGACTAGATCAATCAATCGACAAGTCAATTAAATGCCTACTATGTGCTAGGCACCGTGCTATTTGCTGGAGATAAAAAGACAAAAATGAAAGAACCTGCAGTCAGGGAGCTAATGTCCTAACAGAGGAGATAACATATACATATAAAACCAATTAAAAAAACCCAATAAGGTAACTTGGAGAGTGAGGAACCTAGGACATGGAGATTAGGAAAGATTTCATGCAGAAGGTAGTGTTGAGCTAAGTGTTGTAGGAAAGAAGGGCTTCAAAGAAGCAGTGTTGAGAAGGGAGTGCATTCCTGGCAAATGGCACAGCCAAAGCAGAGGCATGGAGGTGGGATTTGGAATATAGCATACAAGCAACAGTCAGATTTGTTTGTCTGAATTGCAGAGTGTGGGAAGGGAATAATGTATACGGCTGGAAAGGCAGGTTGGGATCAAGTTGTAAAGGACTTTCAAAGCCAAAAGAAGTTTAAAAGAATTTCACAATAGGGAGTCACTGGAATATGTATTTTAGGGTAGTGACATGGCAACTTTATGCTTTAGGAAAACCACTTTGGTGACTTGTGTAGAGATGATTCCCAAGGCTCCCTTCTGGCTCTAACATTCTGTGATTCTGTGGTTACAAACCTGATACATTGTTTTTCTTGTCTAACTCTAGTTACAAAGTTTGTACTCTTTTTTCCCCTAAATTCACTTATTTTTAGAAAACAAACAAACAAAACCTGTCCTGAAAGACAAATTCATCTTTAAATTCAAAATAGAGCCATTAAATCAGTTTTAGAAATGAAGGAGATCTTAGATGTCTTTTATTCCAAATTCTTCCTTTTACAGATGAGGAAACTGATTTCTCCTGGTTATCAATCTCTCAGTTTTGATTGACAGTAGATTTAATTTATTTTCTCTTTATCAATAAGTAGATTATTTGTCCCTGGCATTCAAAGGGTGAAAGCAGGCAATTTAATGCTTTAGAATGTGCCACAATGGGAGTGTCAAATCTACCTTGATCTATTTCCTTTCCCTAAGGACAACCCGTCTTCACTGGTGGTGATTTGCTAACCTGATCTCCCCAAATTCTATGGGGAGTAACCTATTTATTCCAAATGTTATCTTCTCTACTGCTGTGAAGAACTTATAATATGTCATTCCTGTCCCATCTTTTCTTTGCAACAACCCCCTTCATCCATGAAGACCCAGATAAAGCATCTGAGGTTACTGAATGTTCCCATGAACAACAGCGGTACTTGATAAAAACAGATTGATTTCTAGTGACGTGCCTTCATCACTTTGTAGTTCCTAAATTTCTGTCATCACACACACACAACACACACACACACACACACACACACACACACGCAGCACAAATTCCAGTTATTCTATCTGAAGCATCTCTGACGTTGAACTTGCTCATTTGTAAAAGCCAGGTATTGTTAAGCCTGTGCTTTTGTAAAGTTTCTCTCCCAGGGAGTATCGGGACCGCCTCTTCTTCCGCAGCATGGTGCCACCGCTTGCCTGGAGAGCTAGTCTTTCTCCCTGACAGTCTACATAACCCAACTCCATGGCCACAACTGTTCTTGAAAGACAAAACTCGAGCCCTACTTCTCAGAGGTGGCCCAGAAAAGCTCTGTTTGTTACAGCAGGTGGAGTTCTTGGAGTCATTCGAATGAAGAAAAAGTCTATTTGCCAAGGTTCCAGTGACTCTTTCGCCCTAACTTCTAAATGTTTAAAAAAAAACCCTGCCTGGACTTTCTTTGCAACAAAGGCAGCAAGCCAGAGGAGAATGTATGGGAACCTACTCCACTCTGGCGGCTCGATATTCGGCTCAAGACAAAAGAGTCTGTGGTACCCAGAGCTGACCGTTTTAATTCAGGAGAGCCACCAGAGACCGCTCTGGGTTTAGAAGAAGCGGAAACTGTTCTAGTTATAAATTGTGCTTATTAAGATGAAGAATTAATGCAGAAATTAAATGAATAGATGAAAAAGAACTTCAAAAACCCTCTCTACCTTTTCTCTAAATGAGTCACAGAAACACTGGTCCGGGGTTGCTTTTGTGTGGATAATTTGCCATCCCTACATTCTTTCAGGCACCACTGTAATGTTCCTAGCCTTGTATTTGAATTAACCAGACCCAGAGGATAAAACTTTCAAATTAAACACATTCCTAAAGGATTTCAGGCTCATTGTGTATGCACCAAGGAAACATAACATCCTAAAAATAATACATATACAGAGAGAAGCACATTTTCCATGCACATTAAAGTGGAATATGAATTATGACCCAGCTCATGGGAATAGACATCTGATTACATGCAAAATGGAGCTTTTGTAAATAACATCAGTCTTTGTGAGCTACCACAATTATTATCAACCATTTAATTTTACTCTCCAGCAACTCATCCATCATTGTTAAAACTGTCCACTTTTGTTTTTCCCTTCTGATTCATGAGGCTCCAAATTTTATAAAGTTCACTGTTGCAGCTATGTAGATTACCAACCTAGCAGCTAAGGAGTTCAAGAGATTATTAGATTCGCCAAAGCATATGTTGCATTGTGTATCTGCTACCTCGAGATGGATTCCACTGGTGAATTGCTAGAAGCAGCAGAATTACAATGAAAGGAAGGCATTCAGCTTGTTTTTTAAACAATAGAAAGAGTGTAAATTTGTTTAAACTTTTGGAATTGGGTTATCTAAGAGCAAAGTGACTCCTAAGGAAATCGAGTATACTTTTTCTCTCCAATGCTTGCCATAACTTCTTCATAGGTCAGAGAATATTATATTGAGAAGATGCCTTAGAAACCCTCTTGTCCCATCTGTTTATTATACACATGGAGAAACTGAGGCTCAGAGAGCCAAATTAACCCCAAGCAAGTTAGTGGCAGGCCCAGGTCTCCTGACTTCCAGGTCTGGGTTATATACCATCATTTAACCATTCCTGTTATCCCCAGTTCGAGTTGTTTTAGGTTACAGAATATTTAATATTGGCATTTCTTAAACAGTGAAAACTGCTAGGGCAGTTCTTGCAGTCTGTTTAATCTCAAACTAGAGAAGTTTTTCTTTGTTGTTCTTTGTTGTTGTTGTTAGAGTCTGAGCACTTTTGTCCTTCCCTGTTCTATTCCTGTGGTTGGTTTCTAGAAACTGGATGTGGGAGATACCCAGCAGGTACAGATTGCTCCCAGCAGTGTTAATAAAATAGTAGGAGAAAGAAAATACCTTCTTGTAGGACCTAATATGAGATCCCAATTCATAAATGACATTATGCTTGCTTTCAAGTCAAAATCATCTGGTTGCTATCTCTTTCATTTTAGTAAGGAAGGCTTTTTTATGGGCATATATTCCTGACCTTATACTTTTAGCCAGAATCAGAGATAAACAAAACATTTTCTTCTATTGTCCTGTCAAAACTTTTATCATTGCTTACTACAGAAATTTATGATATGATAGTAGTATACTCAAAAAATCTGGGATTTTACAATTTATATAGGTAAAAAATAAATAAGTTTTGTGGATCTTTCTGAGACAAGGAGAGGTTAACTTGTCTGATTCCAAAGTTAGTAAATGTCAGAGGTTGAATTTGAACCCAAGTCTCCAGCCACTCCATCTCAAACTGTCTCTTCATGAGTGTAAGCAGAAAGGAAGAAAAGCAGGAAGCAAAGAAGGAAAGGAGAGAGAGAGTGAGAGAGAGAGAGAGAGAGAGAGAGAGAGAGAGAGAGAGAGAGAGAGGGAGAGGGAGAGAAAGAGAGAGAGAGAGAGACAGGCAGACAGGCAGACATGCAGACAGAAAGAAGTGTGTATATCTATGGAGTTGAGCTTAGTTACCTCTTCTATTTAGACTATTTAACTTATTCTATTCCTGATTGGTTTCTGGCCCAGATCTTAGAAAACCATGGTAATTTGCATGTCTAACTCTTTTGAAGGGAGGGCATGCATTTTTCAGATACATTTCTTACATAGTAAGTAATGCATTTTCTATATTCAACAGATAAAATGCTCTACTAAGAACAAAGATTTTATTAAATCAATGTTCTTAGTGCTTTAAGCCTCTCTCTTCCCTATACTCCCAACTCCCCACCTTGTGTTTTTTTTTAATGGCATTCACTTCCACTGTTGATTAAAAGTAGACACCAAATTTCTAAGACCTGAAGAGAATAGTAATAAAGTAGTCTTGATATCTCACAAAAATATATGAAAGATAGATACGCTCTAATTCAAAAGCAAAATATTTCTCCCATGAAGTATTGCCCTCACCCTGCTGGCAAATAATAAATAACAACCTATTCTTTTCATTTGTAATATTTTCTCTTCCAAACTATTCTGGAATATAAAATGATGCTGAGAGAGTCAGCATCATCAAATTTTTGACAATGACCTGGGTGCTTCTACTTGTGAAACTAGCTTAGAATTCATAAGCTGGGGGCAGCTAGATGGCACAGTGAGTAGAGCACTGGCCCTGGAGTCAGGAGGACCTGAGTTCAAATCTGGCCTCAGACACTTGACACGCTTACTAGCTGTGTAACCTTGGGCAAGTCACTTAATCCCAATTGCCCTGCCTTCCCCCCTGTAAAAAAAAAGACTTCATAAGCTGAATATATTGATCTATTTTGGTCCCAACTGATATTACATTTTTCCTCCAAAATGCAAATTTATACACAAAATAACTGTTTAAGTTACAAAAAATAACAGATGCCTAACCTTTTAGAACATGCTGTCAGTCGGACAATGGACTAGACAATTTCTGGAAGTCCATTCCAAACCAATATTTAACTAGAAGAGAGGAAAGATGTCTGTATTTGGAAGCAGAAGACCTAGGATTCAATGCCACCTACTATGTAAGTGACTTTAAGTGCTTCCCTTCTCTGAGCCTCACTTTTCTTTTCTATAAAAAATAAAAGAATTGGATTAAATGACATCTGTTCTAGGCCTAAATCTACAATACTACGATGATCCTGGGACAGTCATACAAACAATGATTCAAAGATTCAGTCAAATAAAAGTAATCCTGTTTTTATGAATTAAATTTGTATTGGGTTAGGTGAAGGACATTATCTGAACAACTAAGACATGAGACTTTTTTTTTGTTAAATTGGTTATTTATAGTTTAATTCACTTGAGAGTCTATTCTCTTTGATGCAGAGACACTGGCTTCCTGGCTGTTCCACAAACAAGACATTCCATCTCTTGGGTTCAGTCATTCTCTCTGGCTATGCTCCATTCCTGGAACACTCCCCCTCCTTTGCTCTGTACTGACCTCCCTGGCTTCCTTTAAGCCCCAACTAAAATCCTACCTTTAACAGGAAGCCTTCCTAACTCCTCTTACTTCCAGTGCCTGTCGACTTTTAATTATTTCCTATTTATTACTCTAGATATATTTGTTTGCATGTGTTCTCCCCCATCAGATTGTAAGTGCTTTGAGGGCAGCCAATTTCTTTTGCCTCTCTTTGTATCCCCAGTGCTTAGCACAGTGCCTGGCACTTAAGAGATGCTTAATAAATGTTTATTGATTGATTATCAATTCTGAAATCTTGTTTCTTTCCAATGTGAAAACCCATAAAACAATTATGTATGATGATTGCTTTCTATCCCCACACATAAGTGTTCCTCCCTTTCTGAAAACCAGAGACCAGTCCTCCTCCTCTCAAAGAAAAAGAAACCTCCAAAAAAAAGCCAAAGTAGAAAACTGGGCTTATTTGAAAAGATCCTTCACTTATATTAAAATCCTATCATAGGGTTGCTTTAAATAGTAGCCCCCTTCCCATCTCCCAAGTGTTTAAATGTTTGTTTACAAATAATTTACTGCTTAGGGGAAGAGTGGGAGAGCCAAAAGTGTTGTTAGCCATAGCTCATTGAAGATAAAAGAGAAATAAGGGAGGGACAGTATCTCTAACTACAATACAACTTAATGGAAAAGAAGGCTTTTATTTTTATAGCTTTTCAAGAGCCTGTTCATTGTACAAAGTGAGATATGCTTCATTTTGGCTTACTATGACCAGATTAAACATCTTTTATAACTGTTCTAGACACTGTGTAATTGATTAACTTTAAGTCGTATCCATTCTGACCTGTACCTGAGGAAACTACTAATTTGGATTTTGTTTACTGCTTGGAGGTACCACAGACTTGGGTTTAAATACCTCTTGTGACAGATAACTGGCCCTGTGACCCAATAATCTTTCCATTCATTGGGCAACTCTCTGTATGTCACTGAGAACGTCCTTGTTTGTATCGTATGACAGTTTCCTCATCTGGGACCTGTTTAAACTAATTAAACCACAGGTCCAGTCCCTATCTCTCTAACACAAGATTTACTATCCTAGTGATCAGAAAAATGTTGGGTTTCACACTAAACATTTTGGAGTGGAATGCAGTTCTTTGACTTGCCTGTGACAGCAAATCAAGGCTCTCTTTTTAAAATTAAAGATGGGTGTTCCAGTTGCCCTATACTGATCATAATATTATAAACAGATGTTTTTACTTTTGTTCTGGGTGTTTCTGAAGTGCTGGAAAATTCAGTGCTGTGCTGGGAGGATTCAGTACTCTGCAAGGGAGGGTCTGTTTCTCACTGATCACTTGAAAAGGTTTGTCTTTATCTAACCAAGTATCCTTTGTGTGCCATGGGAAATGGACGGTATGAAAAGGCCAGGGCTTCCAGTAAGCTATATGCCATCCGATTCAGCTCTACTTCCAGCCCCTGACAAACACTGGTTAGCAAAATAGCACAAAGAATGCTGGAAACTATGAAGGATTACAAAGAGAATCCCTAAAATGGCTCACATCACATTTAACCAATTGTAGCTACCACTTTATGGATCATAAAATGAGCTATAAAAATTTTCCCATAAATAATTTAAAGGAAAGAGTGTCAGGAATGACAATGAAGATACTAGGATGAAATGGAATGTTTCAAGTGATGCCTTGCTGGGCATTCAAAGGAGATGATGACAGATTTCATTATAACTCATGGCCTTAAAAAATTGGGGAAAGGTAAGAATAAAAATTGTGTTTCCAAGGAATGCCTACAGCCCTGAAGTCATGACCAAATGCCACATCTATAGTGCCTTTGGTTGGCAATGTGGACCGAAGCTTGGCTGATTTGTCTGTCAGATCATTTTCTTTTTTTTTAACTTCTTCTCAGACTATTTTCATAATTAGTCCTGGTCATCGCTAGAATAATTCCACACTGATCTGTCTGCATAAATGAGACTAATGGCAGGATGTAAACAGACCATGATTTATACACTGATATTATCTGTCCTTGATAAAGTAAAAGAAAACACAAATTCCTAAAGATGTCACCATTCCTCATATTAGCTATATTGAATATAAACAGTTTACACTCTTAACCTATCTACCTTTACAAAATGTATTTCCAGTACTTCAGCTCCCATTCCAACTATCTAAGAACCATCTTGATGCAAGATCCTGAATCATGAACTGTACAAACATACTTCTCTGGGGTACAACAACTCTCTCGGATGAAATGAAGAGTCTTCCGGGTTCACATTTAGAGTTGGAAGAGACTATAGGAAGCCATATAGTTCATCCTCATTTTATATATGAATAAACTGAAGGCTAGGGAGGTTAGATGACTTCTCCAAGAATGGAATTGTAGAAAGCATTAGTGATGAAATCCCATCTTTGATGGGATTAGAACCTGGGTCATCTGGCTCTGAAGTCATTCCTTTTTTTTCATTAGGCCACAAATACCTTGCACTTTATAGCTAAATGCCTTCCTAAAGGTCACAAAGGTGGTAAGAATCTGAGGTGGGACTTGAGCTCTAGTCATCTAACTTTGGAGTCAATGCTTTTTCAACTAGACCATGAGTTCTTTCCACTTTATGAAAGTCAGAATTACGGAACGAAGGATCAGATGTCCTGGGTCACAACTCACTATTCCTTTTTGAGCATCCACAAACCAGTTTCTTTATCCTCACCTACTGCTTTACATATGTCCCAAATCAAATCAGGCATAGAGCTGGGCTCTAGTTTAGGGGTATATTGAAGTCAAGAGGAGAAACAACTTGTCACTAGTAGCAGCCCAAGGCAAAAAGTGGGAAAAGAATTTGGAAATTGCTTGTAATCTTCTTGTTTTCCTTTCCTTTGCCTCCACCCAAATATTTGAACTGGAGGTAGCACTCCTATTCCCAGTATTTCCTCAACATCTGTCTTTGTAATTCTTTCTCACTTTCTCTACCACCCTTTAAAATGCAACAGAGGTTCATTGGAAGAAGTCATCCAGAGTAGTGGTTGAGAACCAGAAACCCCCAACTCATGATCTTAGGTCAAGAAAAATTAGGTAATTTCCCCCCTAAATTAAAATCCTAAATGCTTAACTAAAAGGAAATTACATGATTTTTCCTTACATACTCAACTCCATCTAGCAATTTGTTCCTTCCAAACAGGAAATTCCCAAGAAACTAAAGAGGTAAAGCACTCTAAAATGAAGGCATGATGGCTCTGTCCCACTTTAGATTGTAGAGTGCTCAGATCTACTCCTCCCTCCTCCCCACTCTGCAGTTAAACTTTCTCTTTTTAATTCCCATCACAGTACATGACTAGGTGGGGATGTGATTTAATCTTGGCAAGAAGGATTTACTATGATCACTTTCATTTGAAAATTCAATTCTTAAGGACGTTATAATATGGGTTCATCTAATTTTGGAACTAGAAGGGAATTTATAGATTGAAGTCCATTTTACAGATGAGGCAACTGAGGCCAGTGAGGAAAGATGATTGGTGAAGATCATACTACTAATTAATTATCACAGACATGGGCAGGTTTCCTGACTCTAAGTTTAGTCTACACTACCAATAAAATATTTTGATAATCTTTTGAAAGGTCTTTGCTGTGCTTTCCAATTGCCTTCATCTTCATTCTCAAGCTAGTGTGAGCCACAGTGTCCCCAATGCTATTCTTGGCTATCTGTTGAAAGAAACTGTCTGTCAAATTGGCTATCTGATTTCAATGAAGGAATAATTACAGCTCATTGTGGGTCATGTTTTAAAACCATTGATAACTATTTCCTAGATTATAGCTCACAGTTCATTGAGTGTGATATTTATACTCAATGAAAAAAAGGACTGGGGCGTATAAATGTAACAGAATATAATTGTTCCAAAATAAATAGCAAATGTGAAAAAAATCAGAGAAGCTTGAGGAAGACTGTATGAACTGATTCAGAGCAAAACAAGCAGAACTAAAAGCATAAGTCACACGAAAGGCTTGTATAATAATAAAAAGGGGGAAAAACCATTGTAAGATATTAGAATCCTCATCCATGTAGTGACTAATTTTACTCCAAGTGGACTCATAGAAGGACAGGGAAACATACTGCTTGCTCTCTTCTTGGCAGATAAATGCTGGACTATTGGTACAGAATGAGACATACTTTTCCAGAAATAACCAATATGTTTGTTTTGCTTAATTATAATTCCTTATTACAAGGAAAGGGGCTAGTGGTTGGGGTGTAGATTCTCAGCAATGTAAAAGCAACAAAAACAACCCAGCAACCTACAAGTAAAACTTTTAATTGTTTGAAAAAGAAAGAAAAGTAGGAAAATGCCAATATAGATTTTTTATCCATTTCCCCTTCAAATTAAATTTATGTCTTAGATTCAAATTCAAGGGACGTATTCTGAGACAATATAAATCAACTGTGTGACTATGAGTCAGTATGTTGGCCAAATATACAGAAAACATTATTATCATTATTATTAGTACCAAGAAGTAACACTGGCTAATCCCTGTTAAAAACACAGTAGTATCTCAAGCTTCCCACTTGAGGAAGTCATGCTGCATATTTGAAGAATTTTCCCAAGTCTGCCAGGAAAAAAAAATTAAGCAAAGTAAAATCAAGCTGAAAAAACTAGATCTTGAGTTTCTGGACATCTTACTTCCTGGTGATAGGAAAACAAAAGTTTAAATCCAGAAAGTCAGATTCAACTTTGAAGTCAGCAGTACAAAAAACACAATTGAAAACTCTTTTAACTACGTGCATATGTTTGTACACACACAGAAATAGATCTAAACAGACCTTAATTATCTTTGTAGACTTTAATTATCTCCGTACAGTAATTTGGAATGGTTTTGTTCAGATTTATTCTATAAAGCTTACTGTGTTCTGTTAACAACTAATTCCTCCCCCCTCTTTGCCCCCCCACCCCCTTTACAGGCTGTAATAGAAGGCTTTACTGCATACTTTATTCCATCTGCTTCTCATTTAACGACCATTGTTCTGGTCTGTCAGTGGGGCTATGCAAGTTTCCAAATCTGCAAGATTAAGCAAATATTTTGACAATGCCTCAATTTTTTTTAACAGAAAGAATAAAGAGGATTTTCACTTACCCACACAATGTGAGAAGAGTTCTTAATCGAAAGGGTATAAAGAACCAAGTGGCAGTTTAAATGTACTTCATGTGGCAAAAAAATATATCAAGCAATTTTCTGTTTCATTTCAATAAATAGTTCTAAGCATAGTGGCCACAGCTGTGGTCACCGAAAAGCATTCCTGGGTGGCAGAGAGACTCTGGACCTTTGGGGAAAGTCTCCAAGAGGTTTTTCAATTGTACTGTACTCCTAGAGCAAAATTAAAACAAAACCAAAAATTTTATTCCTTGAAAAGCCATTCTACTTAAAGTGAATTTTCATCATCAGAAACTGGGATTTTTTTAAAAAATTCTTTACATTAAGTTGCAACATCAGTGAAGGAGATAAAGTATCATAGCTTTTCTGCAGAAAGCAAATACAAACATAACTAAAAGGACCAGCGAGCAGAAAACATAAGTGAGGGAGCTGAGGGAGACAACTAATAAGAACAAAATCCTGAGGACATGTTTAATATTTGAGGCGTGAGGGGTTGGGAATACAAAGGAAAATGGATCCCTGCCCTCAAGAAGTAGCCAAAACAAAAAACAGCATTTTCCCCCAGACCTACAAGCCACTTACTGGTAAAGTAAGGTAACTTTGACCATTTAACATTATAGAGCAGTGTATAGTTTCCTAGAATTGCCTGGGGCTACATAACCAACATACGTCCTAGGCAACACTTGAACTTAGGTCTTATTGACTTCCAGGCAGCTGCCAAGCTGTCCCCTTATAAAAAAAAATTAAGTGAGTAGTGGAGACAATACATACTGTAGAAAACTGAAGGAAGAATTCATGACTGTGGACTAAAGTTGCTTAGAAAGAGTTTTGTAGAAGATGCAGGACATGAGGAGGATTTTAGGCAGGCAGAGAAGAGGGACAAAGGAATTTTGGGTTGGGATCAGTGGAAATAAAATAATCTTAGTTTTGGAATAGACCTTAGGAATCACTTTGGACAATCCTTTACTGAAGTGTCCACTCTCTCTAAAGCATGTACAAGTGATAATCAAATCTTCCTTTACATACTTCCAGCGATGAAAAATTCACTACCTTCCCTGGCAATTGGTTCCATTTTTTAGGACACCAAGGAAATAAACAGAGGCAATACAAATGGATGAAAAGGCATGCCAGGGCAAAAAAAAAAAATTCCTGATTTTCCTAAATGGAAATTTCTTTCACCGCTGTCTTCAGGTAGTTTTTATTAATGATTAAATTACTAAAATTACTGCTAAAATTTCTTTTTATTGTCTTTTATGTATTTTTATTTACTTGTCAGTCTAGATTCTTAATCTTGTAGTCTGCATTTCAATAGAAGTGGGATCCTTTGTGATCCTATGCACTATATTTTATGCGCCTAAAACATTATTCTGAGAAGAGTTCCATAGGCTTCCCCAGATTACTAAAGAGGTCCATGACTCACAAATAAAGGTTAAGAATCCTTGATCTAATAGATTAGATACACAAGACACAGTAGTCAGTGACTATAGTAATCTAGTATTTGATAAACCCAAAGACCCTGGCTTCTAGGATAAGAACTTCTAGGATAATTTAACAAAAACTGCTGAGAAAAGAAAACAGTATGGCAGAAACCAGGCATAGATCAACGTCTTACAACGTATACCAAGATAAGGTCAAAATGGGCACATAAACACAAAGAGTGAAACTATAAGCAAAATAGGAGTGCGAGGAAGAGTTTACCTGTCAGATCTATGGAGAAAGGAAGAATTTATGACCAAACAAGAGACAGAGAACATTGTGAATTGCAAAATGGATAATTTTGATTACATTAAATTAAAAAGTTTTTGTGTCAACAATGCAACCAAGATTAGAAGGGAATCAAAAAGCTGGGAAACAATTACAATAGCCAGTGTCTTTGATAAAGGCCTCATTTCTAAAATATATAGAGAACTGAGTCAAATTTATAAGAATATAAGTCATTCCCCAATTGGTAAATGGTAGAAGGATATGAACAGGCAGTTTTCAGATGAAGAAATTAAAGCCATCTAAAGTCATATGAAAAAATGCCCTAAATCACTATTGATTAGAGAAATGCAAATTAAAACAACTCTGAGGTACTACATCACACCTATCAGATTGGCTAACATGACAAAACAGGAAAATGATAAATGTTAGGGAAGATATGGGAAAATTGGAACCCTAATGCATTGTTGGTGGAATTGTGAACTGATCTAAACATTCTGGAGATCAATTTGGAACTATGGCCAAAGGGCTATAAAACTGTGCATACCCTTTGATCCAGCAATACCACTACTAGGTCTGTATCAAAGAGATCATAAAAAAGGGAAAAGGAACCACATGTATAAAAATATTTATAGCAGCTTTTTTTGTGGTGGCAAAGAACTAGAAATTGAAGAGATACCCATGAATTGGGGAATGGCTGACCAAGTTGGTATATGAATGTAATGGAATACTATCATTCTATAAGAAATGGTGAGCAGAAAGATTTCAGAAAAACCTGGAAAGACTTCTATGAACTGATGCTGAGTGAAGTGAACAGAACCAGGAGAAGATTGTACACAGTAACATCAAAATTGTGTAAAGACTGACTTTATTAGACATAGCTCTTCTGAGCAATGAAATGATCTAAGACAATTCCAAAAGACTCATGATGGAAAATGCTTTCCACATCCAGAGAAAGAACTATGGAGTCTGAATGTGGGTGGAAATATAATATTTTTCTCTTTTTTTGTTTGTTTTTTCTTTCTCATGGTTTTCCCCCTTTGCTCTGATACTTCTTTTGCAACATGATGAATACGGAAATATGTTTAATATGATTGTATGTGTATAGCCTATTTCAGATTGCATGCCATCTTGGTGATGAGGGGGAGATGTTTAGAACTCAAAATCTTGTAGAAGTGAATTTTGAAAATTAATAAATAATAAAAAAGAACCCCTGGTCTAGAGAAGAGATGCCAATATTCTCCTTATCATTTTCTCTGCTGAGCATGAACATTCCTGAATTTTCTCTAAACAAAATCTTTGATGGAATCCTCCAGGTCCTATGTTTTCTTGCTTTAGCTAATAGTAATTAGTGCAAGAAGCTTCCATTCCTTTCCTGTGATGTTTTCATATTATCACTTCCCATTGTCTAAAGAATTGCAGAGAGAAAAGAAGACCAAAATACGGCAACTATCTCTAAACCTTCAGAGTATATCTTGCAAAGTACAGCATTCAAGTAGGGATTTTAAATTTGATTTTATTCCAATAGTCAGTTCTGCAATGTTTAAAAAAGCACTTGAAGAAATATTTAAAGGAATAATAGTATCTTGGTAGATTTTATCCCAAAGGAATTTACAACTAATGAGTCAAAATTGGGAGTGATGAGCTAAATCCAATGGAAACCAATGAATGCATGCAACAAAGCATGAAATTGAATCCTTATCAATCACACATCTATCATTATCTTAGTACAGTCAGATCTAGTCTGAAAGAAAAGTGCACACTGTGTCTCTCCGTTCCATCCAATTGGTAGCTCTTGTAGTGCGGTATCTTGTAGCAATTTATTTAGCCTTTGAAATAACGTCAACTCTACAGGAGGAGTCATTGACTCTGGGTGGAGGGTTGATCAAGACAAATGTAATTATAAATGAAAGCAACTTGGCGGTATAGAGGTGATTTGATTTTGAGAATGTTGCCTAGTGTTTTTTTTTTACTTAACTTTACCTTTAAGATGGTTGTTGTTTAATTATTTCAGTTGTGACTGGCTCTTTGTGATCTCATTTGGGGTTTTCTTGGCAAAGATACTGTAGTGGTTTGCCATTTCCTCCAGCCAACTCATCTTACAGAGGAGGAAACCGAGGCCAACAGGGTCCACTGACTTGTCCAGGGTCACAGCTAGTGTCTAAGGACAGATTTGAACTCAATTCTTCCTTACTGCTCAATCCACTGTGCCACCTAGCTCCCATAAGATGCTTAGGTTTCATTTAGAATCTATTTTAATATTTTTAATGTTTAAGAAATCTGAATTTGGTGTCACAGGTCCTGAATTCAAATCCCAGCTCAGACAATTTACTTATTTGGCTTTGAGCAAATAATCACCTTTTGGGCCTTAGTTTCCCCAATTATAAAATAAAGGGTTTGATTAAATGACCCATTGGGTAATTTATAATTCTAAATCTATGACCCTGACCATATTTTTCATTGCACCTAAGTTCTCTTGGAGGGAATTCTACTTAGCTAAAGATACAGGATTGGAGATTTAGAACTGAAAGGGATCTTAGAGATCAGTCATCTAGTCTGATCCACTATTTGATAGATGGGGAAACTGAGTCCTGGAGAGGTGAAATTACTGGCTGGAGGTCACACAGGTATAGAACTGTTTGGATCTGAGCTCATGTCATGCATCCGCAGAGTTAGTACTCTTTCAACTGTTTAGAGAAGACAAAATCAAACCCAGGAGGGAAAACAATATGATTTTTATCCTTCACAAGAGTAAGCAGAAGCTTTTCAAAAGCCCAGTAATAGGCCCATTTCTCAGTTTTTGTGAGGCTGGAGAAGGAACTTGTTGTGGACTGTGATAAGCCACATTTTGTTAAATACGTGTGCAAACTTGCTTATCATTCCCAGGATTCCTTGTCGATGAAAACACACACGCACACACCTGAGATAGTCTTCTTGTTAAAAAGTGAATTTTCTTAGGTGAAGAACAATTGCAGAAGGGCATTATCTAAAGGCTCAGTGGGTTGGTTGACCAAAAGAGAACTCCGGTAAAGCCCTGTTTCCATTGTTAAGTACTAAAAAAAAAGGGAGTCTGCTTTCAAAAAGAAGATTTTTTTTTCTACCTGGCCACAATTGCTAATAATTTCTTCAGACTAGCACAGGAAGCAGGTATTGATCACAAAAGAGCCAGCCCATCTACAACCACCTGCTACAGCCGGGTATGGTCTCCATGGCAACACCGTGATAGAACCAATCTGAATTCAATTTCAGAAGTAATGAGAGCAGATAATTTTACACTCAATCAGTCACTGTCAACGGCCGTTATCAGCCAATCAGTCATTATGTCAGTCAGTCCCACTTTCAACAAACTTCTTCTGTGGCACGGTCAGGTGAGAATGTTTTGACATCTAGAAGCAACATGATCGAGCTGGCTTGTCTTCCCTGGCAGAAAGCAGAAGGAAGAGCAATGCTTTGTGTGCATTTGGGCAATTAACAGAGAGGAGGAGCAAATAAACTTCTGTAGGCAGAAAACTCAGGGCAAGAATCCCTACTGCTGTCGATACTCAAGACCGTAGAATTTGGATTTGGGAAAGGCCCAAGTCCTTCCTCCTGATTTTAGTTGCTGAGGTCTTGGAGCTAGAAAAAAGCCGAGAGAATTGGAAAATACAGACATCCTCACTCTCCATCCAGTGCTCTTTCTATGAAATCAGAGTACTACAGTGGAATAATAACAATAGGTAACATTTATAAAGTGCTTTCTATGTGCCAAGCACTGTGTTAAGCCCTTTACAGATATTATTTCATTTGGTCCTCATAGCAACCTTGGGAGGTAGGTGATCTTTATTATCTCCATTTTACAGATGAGGAAACTGAGGCAAAGAGCAGATAAGTGACTTGTAATAAGTGTATATTATAAAGCAACATTTGAATTCAGGTCTTCTTAACTCTAGACCTGGTGTTCTATCCACTGTGCCATCTAGCTATATGTTAGTTCTAGAGTTATAAGACATGGGTTCAAATTCTGCCTCTGATACTTACTACTTATATGACCTTGGAGAAGTCACTTTTCTTTCCTGACTCGGTTTCCTCATCTTATAATATGAGAAAGTTGGAATAATAGATGGCATCTGAGGTTTCTTCTAACTAGCACTATGATCCTATCATCATAAATAGACATAAAGGCCAATAGTTAGAGCTACGCATAGGTTGATTTCAAAATTTAATTGGAACAAAAGTCAAGAGGATGCATAAAGCAGTGTGCTGTTGCTTTAAAAAAAAAACGCATTAGCTCTTTAGTCAAGTAGCCTGGGCTTGAAGCTGGGCTCCATTATGTAGCTCCTTGTATGACCTTCGGCAAGTTGCTTAAACTCTCTCAGCCTCAATTTCTTCATTTATAAAAAGAAGGGGTTGGATCTAACTATCTTTAAAATTCCATTCTAGATCCAGATCCCATAGTCCTGCTTGATTATGTCCAAATCCTTCTGTGTTTGGAAGCTAACTCAAGCCTCTTCCTTCCGTACACGTCGTAGGCATTTCAGCAATGTTCATTGAATTGAGTTAGCAACTCCCTATTTCTAAGAGAAAAAATGAAAACAGATTTTAAAGGGCTCTATGGTCACCAAATCATTGTTACAAAATGACTTTTTGATGAGTTTAGTGTAGAACTATCAAAAACACATGGGTTTAATTTCCCTAAAAATGCACGGGGGTTATAGAAATGGAGGGGGAAAAGTACTGTTTTCTTTTTTGCCAAACCCCAAACATTAGAAAAATAGATTCAGACTTTTTTCAAGAGCCTAAAAGGTGGCTAGGTTTGGCTAGGCACAGCAAATTCTGCTTTGGTCCTGAAGATCAACAATTTTCAAGATTCTTTTATATTATCTATAAAAAGATTTTAGGTTTTTTTTTTAAGTTTCACACGTTATTACTTTCCGTGGTGCTTGCTTGGATAGCCAGCCATTGAAACCTGACATTCATTTTAGTGGATTCTTTCTTTGCCCAGCAGGAGGTTTAACTAATGAGAGTCCAGAGAGGATGGGGGGTTCCTTTCTTGATTCTGATTTATGTTTTCTCCCAGCATAACCATAGCTAGGGAGTTTGCCACCTAGGTCAAAAAATAGTTACTGCTGGGGGTGGTGGGTTGGTGGTAAGCAGCAACAAGGGGATGGTCCAACTCTGGGTGGAATCTTGCCTGAGAGATGGGGTTCTCTGGGCATTGCAGCTGCAGGGGCTGGAGGAGAGGGCAGCTAGCTCCCAAAAGAGGGGTATAAATGGAAAGAGGGTTAGGGGTAATGGCCTGAGGGCATCTGTGCTGCATAGCAACAAGGGGACAGGAAGACATTAGGTAAGATATAGGTAGATGATGGTCATTGTGTGAAAGTAGCATACCTCCCCAGAGGGGAAGTAAACCCTCCCAATGTTGACATCCTGGGGGAAAGCCCTGCTTGACCTGTTCTAGTTATGGCTCAACCTCCTTACAACCACATAAACTGGGAGCACTATCTGTACAACATGGCTATATGTTAATGGTAGCTAAGGGTATTATATTACAAGCTGTGTAATCATTTAAAATTATATTTAAGCTATATAATCATTGTAACCCACATTTGATCCAGCTTGGATTTTCTCCTTAGTAATTTCCTGGACCTCTTTGGCATTAAGCAAGGATGGGAAATACAGGGGGTTAGAGTTCGAATTGCTCAGGAGGTTTAATGTAAAGGATGTTGTCTTAAAATCATTCTTTCTTTGTGTCTCTCTGTCTCTCTCCATTTTTGTGTCTTTGTCTCTCTCTGTGTGTCTGTCTCTCTCTGCATCTCTGTCTTTGTCTATGTCTTCTATGTCTCTGCATCTCTCTGTTTCTTTCTGTCTGTCTCTATCTCTTTGTCTCTGCAAGTCCTGCTTATTCATGTGCGTGGTACTGGCTAGCCACTCAGGACCTGAAGCACCCTCTGCTGGCACCTGGTGGCATATTTGAGCCCTATCCCCCAAAAGATGTAGACACTTTGCCTCTCCTGCCCTTTATCTATTTGCCTTTCAGTCTCTAGTGACATTTAAAAATGTATAATCCTCCTTTAGACATCTTTAATGGCATAATATACTCCTACTTAAGGTCCTACTCAGATTTTACTTCATAGTATTGGTTTTCCAAGGCTATGCTATTGGAACACAAGGTTTGGCTGGTCATACCAACCTGGAAAGGCTTCAACTGTGGGCCCATTGCTGAATTGTATGTCTTTTGTCTGAGAACTAGTCTAGCTAAGTTCAGAGTCTCATCATCAGGTTGCTACAGCTCTACAAGACTATCTAATAAGTTACTAGTTATTGTCTAATAAGTTATTAAGAAAGTGAAATGGGCATGGGTGGAGGAAGCACCCCATTGACAGGATTATAGATCCTAGAAATATCAACGTAACCATTTTATATTAGCTAATAACCTTTCCATCCTAAACAGCTTGATTGTCTATGGAGAACAACAATACTCCATTGGGTAGAACTGATGACTTTCAGATGAAAAGGACCAGCTGGACCACAGATGTGAATAGGAAAGCTTATGGCAGTGGATGAGCCTGTCCATCCACATTCCATTTTCCCAAAACTGCCATCTCTATCAAACGTATTTCTTTTAACTTATTTTCCCACAAAAAAGAGTGTGTATAATTGGCCAGCCACTGGAGATTAATTTGTATTTCACTGCCTGAATAGTCACAGTGAAAACTCCATAACGGGTAGTGCCAGCACATATTCAGTTCACTTTTCTGTGTTCTCTCAACCCTTTCTTTGCTTGGGGTTCTCTCTGAAGCCTGCTTTCTCCTGAACCGCTGGCTAAGCCTTACCTTTTTCTGCCACTCTTTCCAGCACTGAGGAGTACTGAATTATGGCACCTTGGTGGTGGTAATAATGGTAATAGTGTGTGTGTGGGGGGGGGGTGTAGGGGATTTGGACAGGATTCTAAATGTTAACACGGAAATGTTGACTTTCCTTCTGCAACCACAGTGGCTAACGGTGACACTCGTCATCTCTTCTTTCACAGAAAGCACAAGTCTGATAAGCTCTCCCCAACTTTTCATGTTGCTTTTGGAGCTCAAAGGCAGGGCAGAGCTACAAGACAACTGGGCACCAGAACACATGCTGGGATTAACATTGAAATGAGCAAATCGACCCTTCAGCTCAAATCCAATTTCTCTACCTAGAAATGCCACAGCTGAGAGATTTTACACATCGGTAGAAGGTGTCAGGTTCAGATTCCAGATCATAAACAAGCATTTTACATGGGGTGGGGGTGGGGGAAGAAAGGGGGGAAGGGAAGAAAGAGAGAGACAGAGACAGAGAGAGCACAGATAAAAAGGGGTGCTTTGTCCCCTTTCCTCTGATCATACAGGACATAGGCTGGGCCATCTCCAGTCATTCTGATCAATATCTGGTCATTGGACCCAGATGGCTCTGGAGGAGAAAGTGAAGATGGTGACTTTGCACAGCTCTGCCTCACTCAAATCCAATTCAATTGCAAGTCACGGCATCATCTCCCTGATGTTATGGTCCTCTTTGAGAATGAAGGACAAACCACACAACCACAATAGGATATAGAGGGGGAAGATGGAAGAAATGGCTAACGAATGCAATGTTCCCACTTCACAGGTGGATAGATCATAAAGTAGTATCACAGAAATTCACAACAGAAAGATTTTGAACCAGAATTTGAACCTCAAACTCAAAGTACTCTTCTGTCTAAAGAGCTCCACCCAAAACAAAACCCAACAGTAGTGTAGCCAACCATCCAGTGTGTCACCTGTATGTTTTGTAAATCTCATGTGCACATGCTTACCTCATCCACCACACCTGGGTAGATTAACTTATATCCCAGTCTTTTGAAATTCTTCCTGATCATGATATCCCTTTGTCCATGAAGCCTTACAGGATCATCTACAGCTGAACTTTTTATTTTCTATGAATTTCTCATAATATTTTGTCAACATTCCAGAGATTTAGGATTTAGAGTCACAAGTGACCATTCAGTCCAACTCTCCCATTTTATAGATGAGGAAAATGAGGCCCTGGGTTAAAGTTTTGCCTCTGACACACTGGCTGTGTACCCCTGGATAAATCACTTAAATTCTTAGGGCTCTGGGCAGCTGAGACTACAAGTGGCAGAGAAGGTACTGACTTGCATTGATAGAAGAGATATCTTCACATGGGAGTTCTTTATATTAATGAAATCATAGCTCCAATCTCTATTCCTATTTTGTCTAGACTGCTTATATGCATCTAATCATTTTCTAACATACCATAGTTATTTTGTACATATCTTAGCCTACTCTATTAGATCATAAACTCCTTGAGGACAGGAGCTATGTTTTATTTCATCTTTGTATTCCTGGTCCACAATATAGCACTTTGCACACAGGATGTACTTAATTAATATTTCATGATCTGAGTTGAAATCAGGGCAAGACTAAGATTGGAAAAAAAATTCATTCCATCCAAGTGGAATTTATAGAGAAGTAGATTTAGATTCAGCATAAAGGAAAACCTCCTAATAATTAGAACTATCCCAAAGCAAAATGGGCTGCCCTGAGAGGTAGTGGTTCCCCTTCACTAAGTGTTTTCAAGGATAGGTTGAATAATTGCTTGTCAGAGATGACAGAGATAGAATAGACCCATGTCCAGGTACAGGTTGGACAAGTTGGCCACTGGGGTCCCTCTTCTCTGAGAATCTGCTCACATGACTGTGCTGGACCCCAAAGAATATGGCCATACCTAGACAGCTAAACATTAGGATGGAGGCTTCTCATCCCCCCATTTCTAGTCTTTTTCTTTGGCTCTTTTTCTCTATTCTAAAGTCAGATTTTGAAAACAGACAAAAGTAAATTTAACAACTCTGGAAGAATTTCTTGATATACTGGACAAAAGCCATAAAAGACAATGCCATATACAAAGGCTTGTCTTGTCATTTCAGCTCTCAAAGAGTTAACTTAGAAAGCTCAGTTTTTAAAATGAAAGAAAATAAAGATAATTCTAGAGTCTGCACAACATGTCTTCACTTTCTCTTCTGCCCCATTCACAATATCCTTTTAGCTCCCCTCCCTCCCCACACCCCATGTAGATGCTAGGGACAGAAAAATGGAAGCAGAAATAAATTAAATGAGGTCATGGTGGAGAATCAGGAGGTCATAGAAGGAGGGAAAGCCAAAGTGGGTGGGCTATAGTTGGAGAAAATGTTGCAAAGGAATGAAGGACAATTTTAGAATAAGAATGGGCATGGGAAGAAAACAGGTACAAGGTGTTTTAAATTCTATTTCACATGGATTTCTAGCTCACATGTACCTAAATCACATGGATGCAGTAAATTAAAATACTGGGAAAAGGCTATATTGGAATATAAGATTTTTGTTTAAAAAAGATACTTCCCTTTAATGAAAGTTTGGGGAGGAAGGGAAAGTGTAGGCATGGCAAAAGGAACTAACAAGAGTGTAGCTCCAAAACCCAATTTCCCTGCCATATTATTCTGCCTTGGGCTGGTACTAGAGAAGGTATAAAAATTCTCTCTCTCTCTCTCTCTCTCTCTCTCTCTCTCTTTCTCTCTCATTCTCTCTCTCTCTGTCTGTATCTCTATCTGTCTCTCTCTCTGTCTCTGTCCCTCTGTCTCCATCTCTGCCTCTCTCTCTCCCTCCCTCTCTGTCTCTCTCCCTCCCTTTTTCCCTTCCTCCCTCTCTCTCTTCCTCCCTCTCTCTCTCTTTTTCTCTTTCTCTAAATATTATACCCACATGTATATATACTATATCTATATCTATATATATATCATATGATATAGACCGTATACACACATTTCTCATTTTAAATGATGTCATTAAGGTAGATTCCCGTTGCTCTAGCAAGGACTTCATAATCTTGTGTTCTGCCACATCATGCCTCGATTCTTTCCTATGGGGCTCCAGACAGAGAGTGAACTGGTTGCAATTCCAACAGTGCCATGCTCTGTTGGCAAGGAAATCTTTTGTGAAGAGAAAGCTTGGGTTTGATGCATGGGGAGGTGACTGTGCTTAGCCACTCGGCACCTGGCCAGGTTCTGCCGCTGAAGCTGAGCTGCAGTCACCTCTCAGGCTTAGCTATAAGTCAGAGGGAGAGCAGCTGGACACAGCACAGGTGTTAATGCTCAATTTATATAACTGGTGAAGCCTATTGTTCCTTCATTTGCTGAGCCCCAGCTGCAGGGCCAGGCGAGCTGCCTTCACAGGCTCTTACTCCGGCTCTGTAGCAGATAAACTCTGGTTGGGCTGTGCAGAGTGCTACCCAGTTGTTTTTAATAAGAGAAAAGGAAGCAGATGGGTCACCGAACTCTGACCGCCTTCCGGCAGAGAGGAAGGAATGAAGTCGGCCTCATCTGGAGTGAACTTGTCCCTGTTCTCCCTCACTCGGGGCTGCTCTAACGAAACACAGGGGATGCTTGGATGTAGTCAGCGTCTGCCTACTTTCAGACGATGTACTTTGTCAACGTACAGCTGACACCTGCCAACTCATTGCCCTTCTTCAAGAGCACCCTTTGCTCAAAGGATGGCCTTTAAGGTGCTTTCCCCTTGGGCCAGCTTCATGGATTTACTCAGCCCAAGCAACCCCACCCAGAACATTTGTAGTCCTTAATTAATTTCTTATTATGAATGGGGAAGTGAGCCATGCTGCAGAAATCTTTGGTTTGAGAACTGTAAGAATTTTCTCTTTTTTTCCTCGAAGAGACTTGGAGGGTTTCCAGCCTGCTGAGATATGGTGCCATATGACCTCACCCCTGCAAGTACAATGTGCTTTCTACAGTGTCTCTTAGTGAATGGGCTGAGGTCTTACATAGCTCCGACATTCAGGGTTCCTATTCACACTCTCTTCAAATCACCAGGAGCATTTGTCCTCCTGCAGCTTCTCACTGTCAAGTAACAGAGGAAGAAGAAGAAGAAAAAAAAATAGTTCTACTGGGCCGAAAGACTCAAAAGGCACTGATTGTTTTTAAAAACAAATTTTCCTTTTTATTATGAAATTGGCAAACATCAACAAAGATTTCCTTATATAAAGAACAGAGAAAGTGGACTACATATGAAATGGTGTTCCTATGTATAATTTGTGGCTTCGTTTCATTTATTTCAAATTTATTTGTATATTTCAAATTTTACACGTTTGTTTGAACATTGACCTGCTTGTCTGTGTCCTCTCCTGAAATTCTAGCAGGTCTCTTCTGTTTATTTTTCCCTTAATTTAATTTTTTTTTAGTGTCACCACCCTTACACACTTGCCTTAACCCTCCCTTGTTCCTAATTTAAAAAAAGAGTCCTACCTTGTAGCAAATATAGTCATACAAAACAAATCTACACATTGGAAAGTCAGTGATTCTTAAAGACCACCAAAAGGAAGATATCTCTTCTCATTATTGCTCCCAGCCTCCATCTGACCCCTATACATAAATCTGAAAGAAGGAAAGGGAGAAAACTTTTTTCATAAGCATAAAGATATGATGAGATTAACACTATAGAAACATAGCTAGAGAGAGCAATAAAAATAGCCTACAATAAATTCTTTACCTGATGGGAAAAGCAAAACTCCAAAAAGGAAAAGTCTCTGATTGGTTGCATTCCCAAACAATCAAAATGGTATCACAAGAAGTCTTAGTTCATCTCTCTCTCTCTCTCTCTCTCTCTCTCTCTCTCTCTCTCTCTCTCCTGCCTGCCCCCCCACTCTTTTTTTTTTCTTTTTAGTTTTGAGTAAAGAGGCTTATTCATTGAATGAGCGTTACCTCCCTCAAAGTGAGAACCTGAAAAGACCTTAGCCTAAAAAAGCCAGGGTCTCCCAATGCATCCTGGACCATCTCCAGTCATCCTGGTGAATGTCAGGCCACTGGACCCAGATGGCTCTGGAGGAGAAAGTGAGGCTGGTGACCTTGCACAACCCTCCCTCACTCAAATCAAAGTCAACCGCAAGTCATGTCATGTCATCATTTCCCTGATGACCCTTCAGGACAAACACAACAACACAATACTATAATAGGAACTGGTGCTTTGAAGATTACAAGAGAAAAAAATTGCTACGAAGAATTTGAAGGTTTATCTCTATAAGAAATATGACTTTTTAAAACCCTTTTCCTTAATGTCTGCTTTGCTTTTTACTACCCGTGTGACCTTGGATAAGTAATTTAACCTCTTTGAGACTCAGTTTCTTCATTTATAAAATGAGAAGGTTGAGGACTAGATGACCTCTGAATTCTTTTCTAGCTCTAGACACATGAACCTATGATAGCATACAAAACGTACCATTATTGTCACCAAGGTGATTAGTAACTACTCAAATACTTTTATAAAGAAAAACTAAAGAATCATGAATGAATGGAATGAACAGTGGTCTGTGTGACTATTCTCAGATCTGCAATGATCTAGAGACCAAAAAAGGGAATCAGTTTCTATCTCTGTTTTAGCCACTATCAAATGGGGATAATATATATTTTATCTATTGTGAGAAGAAAATCAGATAGTTATTAAAAATCACCTTTTAAAAATTGTTACATATGTACAAGTTTTAATAATTATTTTACTATCAGAAGATTGTGGCCATGATGCATTCTCCTAGAAATACAGGAGCATGCCTAGAGGCTGGCTACCACAATCTTAATCAAGAAGAGAAAAGGACACTGTGGACCCAGATATTTAACATCCATTTCTTTCTTGTTTTATAAATACTTTTAAACACACACTCAAGTCCAAAGAATATCTTCAACGTTTCTTTTTAAAGAAGGATTACATAAGGATCATGAGTTGAATTATGCATAGGTCTACTTCCACCTAAGCTTTAGATAAGTTGTTCCTGCACCCAGTTTCACTTACCAGAGCACCCATTTTAACTCAGGAAATGAGAGCTGAGCATTATGTCCTGGTTTCCTCTTTCTAGTTAGCCAGGCCTTTCTACAGAGGTCACTAGCTCAGAGAGTCCATTGAAATGGATAGGGAACCAAGACAATCAAGTTACAGTGTTTTCTACTGTATGGGAAGGGCCACACAGACAAGAGAACAAGACCCTTTTCCCTTGGGTTTCCATTTCCACCCCCCCCCCCACTCAAGTTTCAACATTACTTGTCTCTGCTTAAAAGACCCAACAAGTATCACAGCCAAACAGCCAACCTGTTTCTGATTATTTTGCATGACAGGAAGGATGTGCTTGCATGCACAGTTTTAAGAATTTCATAAGCTCAAAACTCTAGGAGACTTTGACGTCAATTCCAACAAGAGCCATAAAATCCCCTTTAACAACTCTTTTCTGCATGGGAAGCCTTAGGGAAGGTTTTAAATAGGAACCATTGGGTAGAGAGAAGTTTGGTCTTCATATTTACAGTCTCTTTCAGTTAAGAAATAGCTCTTCAGGCCCTGGCCATTTCTTGGAGTTTAATGGTCGACTGGGAGCATCTCTGATCTAAAGGTATGGTCAAGGGTATTTCACATGACAAAAAAGAGACACTGACATTTTTTTTCTTTCTCACTGTTTTCCACCAACACTTTGACCATGTTTGGATTTACTTTGTATGAAAAAAAATATTCCCTGAAAATAATTAGAGCTAATTATTTATAAAGCTCTTTAAGCTTGGCGAAGCACTTTACATAGATTATCTCATTTAATCCTCACAAACTACTCTGGGAAGTGAAGTAAGTGGTATTATTATCACCCCCATTTTACAGATGATGAAACTGAGTCTGAAAGAGGGTAGGTAATTTGTCTAGAATAACACAGATAATAGTTGTCTGTTACAAGTTGAACTCTGGTCTCCTTGGCTTTCTCTAGGTGACAACCATACCTCTTGTATTCCTATGGGTTGTAAACTCTTTGAGGGCTGGGACTATTTCAAAGGATCATTGTATTCAGAATTTTTGTATTAGCATTTTCAGTCTAACAAAGTGCCTGGCACATAGCATGCATTTAATAAATGCTTGCTGAAAGTTAAAAATGAATAAATGAATGTCAGTGAGTTAGCCAAAGTACAGAAATGGTCTCTTCTTGACTGTGATCCTGCCCACTTCCTCTTCATGTTCTTCTGTCTTATATTAATGTCCTTTGAAAGCAACTGGACACAAAGTACCCCCTGATTTGGGGGAACCATGGTTGTGGGATTGTTTTTTGGCTTGTTTTTATAAATTCTCTTACTGTCATTAAAAGCAGTGGTGGGTTCTAGATAACAAAAAGCATTGTCATGAAAAATCAGCATGGTAGTCCAGGAGACATATGTATTCAACTCAACTCTTTCAAAGAAATTCATGTTGTATTTTAGAGGTACATATTATGAAACCTCCTTTCCTCATCCTCTTCTATTTCACACATTTATTTCAATGGACATACTTGAAAATACAGAATTCTTCCATCATACAAGTCCTTGTCATCACCGAGACTGTAGGCTGCTTGAAGTCAAGAGTTGGCTTATCTGTGTCTTCACATCCCCAGCACCCAGCACCATACTTATACATAGTCAATGCTTAATCAATGTATATTTAATTAAATTGAATTTCCTAAATCTTCTGAGTCTCTTAAACAAAGCACACAGGTATGATGTAAGCATATCTTCCATTCCCAGTGCCAGTCCCTTCACGTATTTTAAAAGAATGCCGAACATGTTTTCGTGGATAATCAGCCAAGATATATCTATTAAATACTCACAATTTCTATTCTGGAACTAGAATAGAATCTATTAATTCTGGAATCTATTAAATACCCACAATTCTATTCTAAAATACTATGCTAGATGCTCTGGAGGGATATGAAAAAGTGTTAAGTATGGTACCTGCCCTCTAGAAACTTGCTCTCTAGTTAGCACTAGAAAGTACAAAACAGTATATAATAAATACCAAAAGAATAGTACAACCAATAAGAACTACCAGAGTTCACTGGAGAAGAAGCACTATGGGCTAGGGGTAGTCAGGGAAGGCCTATTGGAGGAAATAGGATTTGTATTAGGTCTTAAAGGGTCAATAAGAATTTTAAAGACAAAGGAGGGAGGAAGTCTTGCAGGATCATAGATTTAGAGCTGGAAGGTACCTATAGGTCATTGAGTCCAACCCCTTCATTTTACAAATGAAGAAAGTGAGGCTTAAAGAGATTAAATGACCTGCCCAACATAACATTGTAAATGGATTTGAACCCCTGACTCCAAATCCAACACTTCATCTACTACACCATGCTGTCTCAGTTTTACTGGAACCAGTAAGCTGTCGTTGTTATTTTTTTTAAAACAAAGAAAGAAGTACATTTTAGGTATTTGGATTCATAAAACTGAAAGGCAAATTTTTTTTTGCCAATTCCATGTTTTTTGCCTGTTTAGTTGCCGTATAGGGTGGCTTGGAGGGACAGGACCTCAAATGTGACTCACTCTTTATTCTGGAGTCTGTCCAGTGATACACTGTTAATGGAGTCCTCCATTCAGTCAGAATGCATGTTATCAACTCTTTCTGGACAGGATTTCTATCAGGGTGTATAATCAAAATCCAACAATGGCTACAAGTGTGGTTTCCCAGGAATAATACACCAGGGTGGCTATGCCACCTAGTGCTATTTGCAATGTACTGTCCTCATTACAGAGAACTCTGGACTAGTTCTGACCAGTGTTTCAAAGTTTAGCAAGTTGGAATGCTTCAGCCCTTTCTTTTCATTAAACTTTGAGCCTTTCTTCACTAGCTTTCCAGAGTGACTCCAGAAACAAAAAGTTGACTTCATTCAAAGGAAAAAAGAGAACTCCCTTTGGTAGCCACGATTGCTAGAGAATATTCAGAGGACCCTAGATTCAGAGTTGGAAGGGACCTTAGATAGCATCTAGAACAATTCCTCAGGTGAGGAAACTGAGTCCCTGAGATATTAAATATGTTGCCCGGGGTCACTTGGATAGTATGTGGAAAAGTCAGTCAAAGTTTTCTCATTCTAAATAACTTTACTTTACCAGATGAGAGCATTTCCCATGTTTCATATACAACTATGTTAATGGAGTTAGAGCTGAAGTGTGCTTTAGGGATGACACAGTCTATGTCATAGAGGAAGAGACTGAGTTTTAGAGAGGGAAGTGTGCCCAAGATCACAGAGATAGTCAAGGGCAGAAGTGGGATTTGAACCCTGGTCCTCTGACTCTAAATTTAGCATTTCCTCTCATAGTACCACAGTGTCTCTCAGGGCTTTCAGCCCAAGGTACACATCACAGAATCCTTTGAAAAATCTTTGTAAGGGCACTAAGCAGCAATGATGTGTTATTTAGATGTAGGTTCCTCGTAGCAACATACGCTGTTATTCTTATAATATGTGACGACCCTCCAACATTTCCAAGGGGATCCTTTAAACTGCATCCAGGTCATAGAGAAGTTTCATGGTAATGCTTGCATCCCTGCTCCGCTGGGAGTCAGGAATGAGGTTTTATCTTGAGCTCAGCCACAAATTTGCTATGTGCCTTTAGGCAAGTCACTTAAGTTCTCTGGGCCTCTATGAAATTAGAGGGCTGATGTGGGGATCAAAGGAGATCTTAAATCCTATAAAAATGCCAGCCATGACCATGTTCGTTCTCTCTCTCTCTCTCTCTCTCCCTCTCTCTCTCTCTCTTTCTCTCTCTCTCCCCCTTCTCTGTTTCTCTGTCTCTCTGTCTCTCTCTCTGTTTCTACTTTTCTCTCTCTCTCTTTCTTGAAATTCCTTTTTATTATTTTCTGTTTCCTTACCTATATATACATTTTCTCCTGAAATAATAATAATAATAATAATAATAATAACTGACATGTACATAGTGCTTATGATGTGCCAGGCACCATGCCAAGTGCTTTATAATTATCATCTCATTTGATCCTCACAATAACCCAGGGATGTAGATGCTATCATCAACCCCATTTTACAGATGAGGAAACTGAGGTAAACAGAAGTTAAGTAACTTGCCCAGGGTCACACAGCTACTAAGTTTCTGAGTCTGGACTTGAACTCAGGTCTTCCTAAGCCTACCACTCTATTCATCATGCCACTTTTATTGTTCCCAAAAGAATTAAAAATATAAAAGAATGTAAGCTGTTTGAGGTCAGGAACCATTTAATTTTTGTCTTTTAATCCCCAATGCCTAACACGATGCCTCACACAGAACAGTCATGAAATGAATGTTTGTTGAATTGATTTCCAGGATTTGGCCATCATGCTGTGTCAAGAGATTCACAGAGCAGCTCATATATAATCCAAAAGCTAGATGACATTAGACTCATGGATAAAGGGTTAAAGCCTGAAGATGAAAAACAAACCACCTAAGTAGCATTCCTGTGCCCACTAATTATATTTGTTGTGTCTAGGCAGAATGATAATGTAACACAAGAAATGATGGAAAGCCAGAGATGGAAATGACCTTAGAAAGCATTTAGTCCTACCATCTTAATTAAAAGATGAATAGTCAGAGGATCCAGTCACAAAGCAAGTTAATGGCTGAGACAATAGAACCTGGGTCTTGACTCCCAGTCCAGTGCTCATTCCACAATCCCATGCTGCTGATTACTGGGTCTTCTCTACCAAGAAACAGAAAACTATTCCATGAAAGATGTAGATGCTGAATGCGGCTTATCAGACTACATCTTTTGAAAATGGATTTATTTCATGAACCATAAGTACAACAAAGGCTGGTAAGATCAAAGCTAGTATATTTCTACACATTATCTTGCACCCTGCATAAGCTATATCAGGTTTTCTAAATATACCATAAAGGGTACACAGACCATTTCCCTACTGTTTCCAAACCAAGGTCAAACACACCCCCATAATCTCTTGACTTTCAATGGAGACTAGAAGTACAGCCAGAATATGGAGAACCCAACTGGGAAAAGACCAAGATTAGGTTTGAGAAAATACATTATAATTGAAGACTCCTGAGAAAGGATCTGCATGCTCACTTTTATGAATTTATTTTTAAGGATATGAGATTTATCCAACTGGATTGCTCCTGTCCCTGAAATGACTAATGCTTGTGGTTTCAGAGGAAAACAAAAACATTTCCTATTGGAACTGGCCAATTAGACAGTGACCTACACAACAGAAACTTCCTGGGCATCAAAACATAGGGCTTTTGCCCTGATTCATAAGCTTTGATTTCCCATACTTTAAGATGCATCCCACCATGGACTCTTAGTGCTTGTATACAGCTGTCAGCTGTAGAAACATTTTTTTTGGAGAAGAAGTCGGGTTTTTGTTCCCACTCAACCTAAATCATGGCCTAACAATAATAATAGCTTACATTTTTATAGTGCTTTATAGTTTTCAAAGCATTCTCACATACTTCATTTACTCTTCACAGCAACCCTATGAAGTAGGCAAGGGAAGTCTCTCCATTTTACAGGTAAGGAAACTGAGGCCTAGAGAGGCTTTGATGACCTTTCTGTGGTCACATAGCTAGTAAACTGGAAAACCAGGATGAGCAGCCCCATCTCCTAACTCCTGGCCCAGTGATTTTTGTATTATAATACTAGCAACTCAAACTAGCAAAATGCTTCAGTTTCCCTTTTCCTTCACCAGCATAATTTGAACAAGAATAGGTAAGCTTCTTGGTAGTAGACTGAGCACCCTTGCAAAGCATTACTAACGGTGGTAGAGCTCAGTGAACACAGCCTGACAACATCCTGCCACTGAGGCTCTGATCTGTTGCAAATGTGAAGACACTAGTACGACTCACCTGATTTGTTACTGCAGTGCTGGAGAGGTAGTTTCCAGGTACGAACAGTAAGGAGGCAGGAACAGGCAAAAACCCAGCGACAAACCCAAGAATGCACAATATTGAAGAATGCCTCTTGAAATTAAGAAAAAAACCCTCACTTATCCTTTTTATGAGTAGCTACATGGAGAATGCACAGCTGAATTTTATTTTTGTATGCAGAAAAAAATAGCATTTGCGTTTGGCACACATTCAGATAAATAGAAGCCACTTCAAGGCATCATCGGAATCTACAGGACGGTAAAGTGTGCTTAAATAACATCCATTCCTTTAACAATCCTTAAAGCATAATATTTTTATAGCTTTACTGACAGAAGCATCCCTTTAGAAAATTCAGTACTTAAAAAAAGCCAATTTACTGTTGTTATTTGTGTTTCTCTTGTCTGATTTTTTTAAAATAGACATCATTTCAAAGTAAAATCTACCACATTTCATTCGCATCCAGGTGCCTTACAGCAGCTGAGAGCCTTAGAAATGTAAAATTTCCTTCATCCAGCCCCATTGAGCATGAGTTTGAGACAAAGAAAATTAAAAAGAATGATAATAAATGATTAAAAAGATACGTATTTTTTTCCTTCAACATCTTTACTTTTGACTATGCACCTTTTACATGCATGTAGTTTGGACTGACGACAATAGGAAGAGGGAGAAATTGAAAATGTGCATAAGGAAAAGGATAGATCTGAAACACATAAAAATAACACTGATTTTCTGAATAATGATTTTTCAGGCTCTCTCACAGGGTTTTGCCATTATTATGTAGCATAATAACACTTACAGAATGATTCTTGCTTTTTAGTTAGGATCCTAAGACCTATATCAACATGCTTATCACACTCTACAGATGGGAAAACCAAGGCATAGAAGGGGAAGTGATTTCCCAAGGTCCACAGAGCAAGTTATTGTCAGTATTAGAATGCACAGTCCCTGCCTTTTGAGTCCTTGGAGACACATTATCTTTTTATTTGTACTTTGTCCCAAGAAAACAGATACTTTTTTTGTGTTCGATGTAGTTGGTAATCGGCATCCTCACTCTTCGCTGAAAATTCCATTTTTACAAATGAAGAAACAAAGGCAAATGGAAAAATAAGAGATCTGGTGAATACCAACCAAGCAACATCAACAAAAGACATCAACAAATGGTATATTTGTGAGGGACAAAAAAGACCAAATTTGTAATCTACTATATTTTCGAAAAGGACAATGTCTGGCAAAGGCAAAGAAGATGAGTTACCACCTCATTATGTGGCAAGAACTAGGGTGGGGTGGTGAGGGTTTTACCCCAGGCAACTAAAATTTAGAGGGTGCAAAACTGAAAACAGACACTCCTTGGGCAACGTCACTGCCCACTCAAGTTGTTTGTCCTAATAACTTCTTATATTACTTTCATATCGAGAATTATAACATTGATTTGAGGGCATGATTATCTGCAATTTACCTAGGAAATTTTGAGCTGTTTGCCCCAGGGACATTTAGAGATGTTATCCCTGGGTGGCAAGATCGCCAGTTACATTTGTGCTACCCTGGCCCTGCCAGTAAAGCTGTTTAGAAATGAAGGGACATTTCTCTAACTAGAATGAAGTTGGTAGTGGGTTTTTTTTGTTTCTGTTTTTGTTTTTTTTACTATTTGTCATTTCTTCTTCTCCCTCATTTGATGATGATACCCACCGCTACCACTGTGGAACATGATTTAGTGGCATTTAACATGCTGTTGACATCCGTTTTTTTCCAAGTTTCCCCTCTCATTACATTACAACTTTCCAGAATAATTATGAGTATTTATATTTAATACGTAACTATTTTTCAAAAAAAGAAAACAAACCTTCATTTTTTTAGAAGACATTAAAATCATCATTTGTTAAACACCTACTATGGGCCGGATGCTGAGGATACAGAGAAAAACAAGAGTCCCTGCCTTCCAGGAGTATATATTCTCGCGGGAGAACAGAACATTTCCAAAACAAATAGAAGGGAAATAAAGAACAATAGAAAATCCTTTCAAAAGGGAAAAACGCTAGCCACTTCAGGTGGGAGGGGACATCTAAGCCTTGGTATTTTGTAGGAAAATAAGGATTCCAAGACAGGGAAGTGAGGAGGAAGAGCAAGGTATATACCTGAGAAATAAATAAACAAGACATCTTTCTGGTTTACTCAGAACTACACTCATTAGTTATGTCAGTATTTTGAAGAAATACTGACAAGAAATTTTCATGGTAGCCTTCGATGTGAAATCTTATAATGTCTTAGTAACTCTACATTTTTAGATAAACCTCAAAACAAAAAAAAGGAATATGGGAAGTATCATACGTCCATAGGATTCTACCGAATCATTTAGGAAATGCCTTAAATTATTTGCATCATGGCATACTTCTTATTGGAAAGACAGACACCTGGCAGAGAATGACTATATCTCCTACATAGGTCCTTAGTTTCCTCATCTGTAAGATAAGACATTAGACTCGATGGACCTTCTAAGGTCCCTTCCGGCTCTGTGATCCCCTAATAGAGAACTCAGTATCTCTCATTCTGTCTTTAGACAGCTATAATTATTTGGAAGCTTTTCCTTTCTGTAACTTTGATCCATTCATTCTCGTTAAATTAAATTTAACAAACATTTATTAAGTAGCTGCCATTTGCAGGGCACTATGTTGGTTCCTGGAGGAGACGCAAAATTTAGATAAAGACACAGGTAAGGATCATAGATATAGCTTTGAATGGGAGCTTAGAAATCACCTAGTCTGACTCCTCATTTTATAGGTGAGGAAACTGAGGCAGAGAGGTGAAGTGACTTATTTGTATACCACATAGATAGTAAGTGGCAGAGCCAGGGATCAATGGACATGTACTTGTTAATCACATACTATCTTCCATTCTCTGCCTTATTTCTTACCTAGCCATAATCACTGAATGAGGTGTGGCCTCAGTCAAATTGTAGACCTGTTAATGACCCTTACCTTAAAAAGGCCAATGTTTAGGGGGCAGCTAGGTGGTACAGGGAGTAAAGCACTGGTCCTGGAGTCAGGAGGACCTGAGTTCAAATCCGACCTCAGACATTTGACACTCTTACTAGCTGTGTGACCTTGGGCAAGTCACTTAACCCCAATTGCCCTGCCTTCCCCCCTCCAAAAAAAAAAGAAAAAGAAAAAAAGGCCAATGTTTCCTACTCCATCCAGGGCCATTTCTAGTCATCCTGATCTATATCTTGCCACTGGATCCAGGTGACTCTGGAGGAGAAAGTGAGGCTGGTGACCTTGCGCAGTCATCTGTCACTTAAATCCAATTCACCTGTATCTCATGGCATCACTTCCCTGATGTCATGGTCCTTTTGGAGAACGAAGGACAAACAACAACATTATACAGGATGTCCTGAAAGTCCATGTTCCATTTAAAGTTATCGAGCATTAAATATGAACATATTTGCATATAGATTATTATAAACATATTATATAGTATGTATTTGCAAATATAATGTATTTTATATAAGTAATACAATAGCTTAAAATAGCAATAAATTTTTTGGGACTGTATATTTAAAGCTAGATATTCAGCATTACATTGTGTGGAAGGGCACTAGACTCAGATTCAAACCATGCTCTAACATTATTATCATCGTATGATCATGGAAAAGGAATGTATTTCTATTTTATGTAGGATGAAACTGAGGCTTGGAAAGTTATACTATTTCACAGAGTCACTGTGAGAACATCATTTTGTAATAAATGTAATAACAATAGAAATTCAAGTTA
Organism: Trichosurus vulpecula; assembly: GCF_011100635.1. Classification (NCBI taxonomy): domain Eukaryota; kingdom Metazoa; phylum Chordata; class Mammalia; order Diprotodontia; family Phalangeridae; genus Trichosurus; species Trichosurus vulpecula. The sequence continues at coordinate 144,936,653 of NC_050580.1, forward strand.
GCCCCATGTTGGAAGAGATAAGAGTATATTAGAATAACATATTTTAAGGGAGCAAATTCATAAATTAACAACCATCATTTAAAATTTTTATATTATTTAGAAAGTTAATAACATTTATACTAGAAGTTATGTATATGTGTGTATATATATACACACACACACATATATAATGTGTGTGTGTTTGTGTGTGTGTGTGTGTGTGTGTGTGTGTGTGTGTGTGTGTGTGTGTGTGTGTGTATTCTACCCAATTCTCAAGGTACTCTCATACTTAAAAAAAAAAAATCCTCTTTAGACCCTACCATTCCTTTAAGGCAAGCTTTTGGCAAGCTATATCTCTCATCCAATGCACAACTGAACTCTCAGAAAAAGGTGATTGCTTTCACTTTCTATCTTTTCAAAGTCTACACAATTCTTTGCAATCTGGATTCTGATAGTATCACTCAACTGAAACCACTCTCTCCAAACTTACCAACGATCTGTTAATTGTTGAATCTCGGGGATTTTTTTCAGTCCTCATTCTGCTTGACCTTCTTTGCAGTATTTGACAGAATTTGTCACTTTCTTTTAGATACTCTCTCTTCTCTCTTTGATGATATGTATTCTCTCTCTCTCTCTCTCTCTCTCTCTCTCTCTCTCTCTTTTCCCCCCTCTCTCTTCCTCCTTCTCCTCCTTCTCTTCCTGCTGCCTCCAGACTGCCTCTTCTCAGTCTCTTCTATTTTGTCATCATCCATATCTTGGCCCTTAGCCATGGTTGTATCCCCCAGGCTCTGCTCTGGGTCTTTTTTCTTTCTCTATACTCTTTTTTGATGACTTCATTAGTTCATATTTTAATTATCAGCTCTATGATAAGGATTCTCAGGTCAATCAATTCATCCCTAGTCTCTCTCCTGAGGTTTGGTCATGCATCACAAACTACCTAGTGGACATATTGTGCCAGATGCCCCATAGTCATCTCTAACTTAACTGTCTAAACAGAACATATTATCTTTTTTCCCAACACCACCTCTCTTTCATATTGCCCTCCTTCCAATCACTTAGGTTTGCCCCTTTATTGTCAATTTCAACTTCGTAATATTACTTATCCCACATATTCAATCAGTGGCCTACCACCCTAGTGCAGACCTTCATTACTTCTCCTCTTTCCTCCTGAAATGGCCTCCTAATTGTTCTCCATCTCAAGCCTCTCCCTATAGTTGCCATGATGATTTTCCTAAAGTGTACTATGTCTTTCCTCTACTCAGTAAGCTCCAGTGACTCATTAATTGTAGAATGAAATATTAAGTCCATTTTTTTAGTATTTAAAGTAAATTAAGTATTTAATTTAAGAGTTTAATTTCTTTAACTCTAGTATTTAAACTAATTTAGTATTTACAACATGGTCTCATTCCACATTTCCAGCTTTAATACACATTATTCTCCTTCATTCACACTACAGTCTTGCCAAACTGGTCTTCTTAGTATTCCTCCCTTGCCCAACTCAAAACATTTCAGTGGCTTCCTATTGCTTCCCGGATCAAATACAAAATTCTCTTCTCTGTACTCAAAGCCGTTCGTACTCTGGCTCTGTCCTGCCTTTCCAGTCTTTTTAATACCCTTACTCCCAACACATATTCTTCAGTCCAGTGACTCTGGTTTCCTGGCCATTCCATGAAAAAGACACTCCATCTCTCAGCTCTGCATGTTTTCTCTGTCTGCCTCCTGTGACTGGAATGGTCTCCCTCCTCAACTCTGTGTAATGGCTTCCCTGGCTTCCTTTAAGTCCTAATTATAATCTCATCTTTGACAGGAAGCCTTTTCCGACACCTCTTAATTCTAGTGCCTTCCCTCTGTTAATTGTTTCCTACTTATCCTGTACATAGCTTGGTTTGTATATACTTGTTTGCATGTCATCACCCCATTAGTTGTAAGTTCCGTGAGGGCAGGGAATGTCTTTTGTCTCTTTTTGTATCCCCAGAGGTCAGCATGGTGCCTGACACATGATGAGCATTTATAAGTATTTATTTATAGATTGATCGATTAATTGAAGTGCCACTTTCTCTATTAAGCCTTTCCTGATACCGTGAGCTTCTAGTGCTCTCACCCCCAAATTATCTTGTATCTAACACACACACACACACACACACACACACATATATTCACACATCTCCCCTCACTAAATTATAAGCTTCTTATGGACAGTGGCCATCTCATTTTTCTCTTTCCATCTTCAATGCCTAGAGAACGTCATGGCACATGGCATGACCTCATAACTGGACTATCGCAATATCGCTGGCAGGTCTGCCTGCCTCAAGTCTCTCATCAGTCCAATCCATCCTCCAATCAGCTACCAAACTGATTTTACTAAAGAATGGGTACCGCCATGCCATCCCCACTCCCTTCCGACCCAGAAACTTCTGGTATGGCACATGACATTAATTTATAATTAATAAATATTATTATTGATTGATTCTTTATTAAAAAGAGCTAGAGGGGAAAATCATTAGATAAGGAGAGAATGGTCAAGGGCCTCATAAAGAGTAAATGGAGAAAAGTTGATGAGGAAAATGAGAAACTGAAAAAGAAGGAAAAGGAAGCAATTTAGAAACATAGAACTAGCACTTGAATATTCAAGCCATAATTACAGACCCTTTGAATCAAGTATTTCAAGGTCAGTGTGTGGGGTTTTAGGTCATGATTGGATCAATTACAAGGTGATTCCAATACATTAATAATAGTGCTAATACCCCCAGTAGGACCATTAAAAATTGGCTATTGGTTATATCAGTATAATGGTTGAAAAAAACTGAATTTAGAAGTTTCACATGGACATATATGTGTATATATACATATACACATGTGAATATATACACACATACATATACATATGTGTGCATGTGTACATATATGTAAAGGGAAGTTTCTACTTCAGGATAGAAATAAAGCAAGCAATGGGGGGCGGGGAATAAATTACTAGGTAAACTGTCTTTCCATCCTCACCCTCAGAGTACAGGAAGAATTTTTTAATTAATAGGAACATATAAAGCTCTTCAGTGGAACAACAAAGAAAGATGATCATGGATATCTGGATGTATCGCTCTATAAGGGCTGGAGAAAGCAGCTACCTTGTTCAGCCTTTGCATCAATCTTCCCTCTTGCCCTCCTGATATTTTTCTAGTTATGTCCTCGAAAAGGCAATGCCTTTAATGCTATAAAAATTTGACAAGATTCGAAATTAACCTTTTAGGGAATCTTTCCCATTTAATGTGTAACAACAGAACCAGTTGTGATGTGACATTTTTGTAGGTGAACACATCAAAGACAACCATGCCTCAGACTGACCTACCTTAAACACCCAAGGGTATCTAAGTCTGCCCGGTCTCTTTAGACTCGGCAGGAGGAAGAAAAGAGAAGGTGGGAGAAAGATCTAAGATATTCTTTTACGTAAAATGAAGTAATTCCAATTTGCCTTTAATTCAATCCTTTACATGTAATTGCATAATATATTTGTATATATATGTAGAAAGAAAAACAGGATAAAAGGTAAGGGATATTATTTGTTATTCCAAAAATGTAAGTATGGATTATATATTCATATATACACAAATATTTATGTGTACATATGCATGTATATATATATATGTACATCTTAGGCTTCAGATAATAATAAAGACTTGGGCTAGGATTTTAGTATGGTAAAGAAAATATGTAATTTGTGAGAAATAATAAAGGAAGACTGGTGACTAACTGCTTATGAGAGAGATATTAGGGAGGGAAGAAATGAGGTCTCTAAGAGAGGCGAATGGCTGGGACCATTGATAAAAATTGGGAATAATCAGGACTAAGGATTGATTTTTTAGAAAATGATGACTTTGGTTTCTTTTTTTGTATTTTTGAGATTTGGTCTAACTATCTTTCCTAGGCTAGGAGCACATTGGCCACTCACATGTCCAATCCCAATTGGCATGGAAACAAGCTTTAACCTATTCTGTTTCAGAGTTAGGCCAGTTCACCCCTTCTTAGACAGCCTGATTCCCCGCCCCCCTCTTCTGGGGCTTCACCATATTGATGCAGGACTCACAAGTCACTTAACCTATCTCAGTTTACTCAACTGTAAAATGAGGATAATAATAACTTCTGCCTTGTAGGCTTGTTGCAATGATCAAATAAGATGATATTTGGAAAGCACTCAGCACGGTGTCTGACACATAGTAGGTGCTTAATAAATACTTATTCCTTTTCTTTCTCCTTCAAGTGACCCACCAGCCTTAGCCTCTCAGTAGCAGGGATTGAAGGCATGTCCCACCGAGCCCAACTGAATTTGATTTTTAACATATGGGATTTGACATGCCACTAATATAATCAAATGGCAATGTCCAGGAGGCAGTTTGAAAAATGTAGCTGGAATCTCATCAGGGCTGGAGTGATAAATACTCACAGGAGTCATCAGAATCAAGGTGATAGCTTAAGTCATGAATAGAAGCTTAACTAGGATTTTGTTTGTCAGAGGGAAAAACAGTTGAGTGTTAAGTGAGGGGTGTGGTAGAGGGCAGCCCAGGTATAGATGCTGCTCTACCAGGAGAAGGGACAGTTAGTCCCCTGGCCTTTTTCTCCACTGTCTGGGAAGGCTGGCCCTGGGAGTGAGGGACCATGGCAACCCCCAGGCTGGCTATTCTATGTAGTGGCGGTCGTTTGTGGAAGATCGCAGTACCAGGTTCAGAGATGACACTAATCAGGGGAAAAATTATTTCAGCCACCTTAGGAAGAAGTTCTCTCCCCGTCTCCTACCAGCTCCCTGGGATTTAAAATTCAAAAACAAAAACAAACAAAAACTCCCTCTTCTCTTTATTAGTTACAGCTCTGGTCATGAAAATATCTGAGTTCTTAGAGAAAGAGAGTATAAAAAAAAGGTCAGAGAGTCAAGGGCTGAGATCTGGAGATCACCTCTGGTAAATGGGTCAAAAAAGAGGGGCTATTTTTCACCATTAAAAAAATCCCTGAAGCCAAAAGGTAGGACAGACTAGAAACAACTAAGTTCCCTACCTATGAAATTGCCCATATAAAATGCTGGCAAGATTGTGAACAGCAGTCCCTCTGAGCCACCTGCAGCTTTATCTCAGCTAAAAGATGCTCTCTGCACACTTTACAGTGATGTTTACTCAACTATAGATAATGATATTTAATCTTCATTCTTTGAAGAGTAGTTCACTTTATGTTCTTTGTCGACAAAAGTTACTTAAAAGCTCCTATTTGATACAAGTCCATTGTATGAGCAATTCTAGGTGGTTCTGCAGTAATAAGAGAGGGAAAGAAATCATCCTCACTCCATTCAAAATCTGCATGAGATAACTTATTGCAGGTTATATTAACAGACCCTTGGCTCCCATTGAAGAATAGGAGTCCTAGATTTCTTACAATTTATGAACTGCAATAAAGAATTCTTTTTCTTAGGACTCTCCACCTGGCCTGTCATTAAACAAGGTGGGAGGGAGATAGGTAAAACCGAAAGAAAACATTAATGTGACTACAAAGGTAGAGAATGAATAAGTCTTCAGCAGTTCACTATAGGTAATGAAATTAAGGAGATATGTTTATTTTAATTACCCATTGAATCAATTGCTATTAAACATGGCACTTCCATGTGGAAAGTATCTTTCCAACTTATATCAAGCTCCTTCCAGTCAAATCAGAAAGCATTTACAAAATGTCTACTATATCTATCGTGCCAAGTACCCCCCCTTTCATGTAGAGACTGTCTCATATTCAATTCAAAAAATGTGTCCTAAACACCACTGCTTCTTTAGATTTGTGATGAAAATGAAGAGTTCCTGCCCTCAGGAGTCTTACATTCTACTCTATGGACCTTTATTCTCCAAACCACAATTATCTAACACTATTACTCATTTACTAAATATTCCAATTTGTTCCCTCAAGTTGAGTCATCATATAAGAGTATTTCGCCCAGATTTCCAAAGCAAATTCTGAAGTGGTGTTCCTCTGTTAGATTTCACCAAATATAACTCCCTAGCATCTTCTAACACCCAAGTACTGCCACCATTCAAGCACACATACAGGAACATCCCTGCTACTGGGGACATCACTGAAAAGTTTTTCCTTAATGGCTGGAAACATATGCACATGCATCATCTTTGTTTCAGCTCTGGTTTTATTGAAGTCCCCTGGACAGGTTCTCTGGTTTCTGATGTACGGAAGCTCATATTTACTGAAAGGTAGCTTCAAAGGCAGGCAGTCAGCATTGTTCAGCGCAAGGAGTATTGAATTTAAAGTCCGAAGACCTAGGTTTAAATCCCAGCTCTGCCATTGACTTCCTATGAGATGTTGGCAAACTCACTAAACTTCTCTGGGCATCGATTTTCTCATCTCTAAAATGAGGGAGCTACTTTAGATGGCCTCTAAGAACCTTTCTAGCTCCAAATCTCTAATTTACCCCAGCAAATAGTTCACATCCCACAAGAAGACAAGAAATCTGGTACTATTTCCAAGCCATTTGGGGGTCTGATGTTCAATTTTCCAAATCATACTTGCTCACAACTGCCCCTTAGGAAGAGTGCTTCATTGTTGGTGGAGTTGTGAACTGATCCAACCATTCTGGAGTGCAATTTGGAACTATGCTCAAAGGGCTATACAATTGTGCATACTCTTTGACCCAGCAATACAACTACTAACTCTGTATCCCAAAGAGATCATAACAATGGGAAAAGGACCCACATGTACAAAAATATTTATAGCAACTCTTTTTGTGGTGTCCAACAACTGGAAACTGAGGGGATGCCCATCAACAGAAGATTGGCTAAACAAGTTGTGTGATATAAATGTAATGGAATACTATTATTCCGTAAGAAATGAGCAGGTGGACTTCAGAAAAAACCTGGAAAGATTTACATGAACTGATGCTGAGTGAAGTGAGCAGAACCAGGAAAACATTGTACACAGCAACAGCAACATTGTGCTATCACTAACTTGGATAAACTCACCTCGTCTTAGCAATGCAAGCATCTAAGACAACTCCAAAAGACTCATTACAGAAAATGTTGCCCACATCCAGAAAAAGAACTACGCAGTCTGAATGCAGATAGAAGCATAGCATACTATTTGCTCTTTCTCTCTCTTTTTTTTTGTTTCTTCTTTCTCGTGATTCCTTCCATTGGTTCTAATTCTTCTTCACAACAAGACTAATGTGAAAATATGTTTAATATAAATGCATATGTAGAGCCTATATCATATTGCATGCCATCTTGAGGTGGGGGAGAAAATTTGGAGCTCAAAATCTTATGGAAATGCTCGTTGAAAACTAAAGAAAAAATAATTAATTAATAATTTTTTTTTTCAAAGAAAGACTGCTTCAGAACCTCCTTTCCTTGTTTGCAGTGGTGGAAGACTATGGTTGTGAAATACTACAGATAATGTCAGGTTTTTTGATTCCGTGATTATTTTTTTTATTTAAATTTATTTTTAGTTTACCACACATGGTTCTACATAATTTTGAGTTCCAGATTTTCTCCCCTCCCTTCCCCCTCCCTCCCCAAGACGGCATGGAATCTCATATAACTACCATGTATAACTTCACATTGAATTAATTTATACACTAGTCAAGTTGTGGAGAAGAATTATGACCAATGGAATGAATTCCATGATTATTTTTACTAAACTTTTTTTCCTTTGTTTATCCTTTGTTATAAGGAATAGCTCTTGGGGAGAGAAAGGGGAGAGAGATTGACTAGTAAAAGTAGATGATATTGAAGATATTACTAAAAATTAATTTAAATGAAAGTAAAATTGCTTCAGGGAGAAATACCCTTTTTTTCTTAAGGAGAAGAAAGACAAAGTTAGAAAACAATAAATGAATTTGCTGCCTACCCCCTAACCTCAGTAATGCCAATCCACACAGAAACTGAAAACATCTCAGGATAACACTCTGCGTGTGATAGCAATGGATAAAGGTAGCAATTTCATTAGCTGTGAACCCAAAGCAGTTTGGATGGGGAAACAGATAGACAGGAAGAGCCAGAGGGAGCGGCAATTACATACACAGGTATGACCAGGGAGCACCAAAAGAATTGTATCAATCTTATCTAGAATACTTATAATTGGCATATTCAAAGGGGTCTGTCTAGGGTTTTCTTATACTGTATTATTGTACTTATAAAAGGTTAAGGTACCATCTCCCTCTTTATTCTCATGTATAAAACTGTGTAGGTTCCACTGTTTTGGAGTCACTCCTGATCAGCCTATCTTCTTGGAGGAACTGGACATCTCCTAGGTAAATGGCGCGGCGAACAGAGTTCTGGATCTGGTGTCATGAAGACCTGACTTCAAATCTGATCTCAGACACTCACTAGCTATGAGACCCTAACTTAACTGCTATCTGTCTCATTTTCCTCAACTGTAAAATGGCATGTACCTTTCAGGGTTGTTGTAAAGATTACATAAATTAAATCACTTTGCGAAGTGATTAATATAAAGCCTTGCACATAGCAAGGGTTTAATAAGTGCTTGTTCCTTCCCCCTTAACCCACCCCCCTCTGCCAATTTTGGACCTTGAATGTTATACTGTCTGTCCTAAATCAGGACAAAAGGGATCTATGTGGCGACATCACAGAATGGCCCACTGTAGCCTTTGTGTGGGTATCGATAGACTCTAATCGTGTAAGTTACTGGTGTGCATGAGGTACATCCCTCTTCCTTGAATGCTGAATGAAATGGTACAGAAACACTCTCATTCTATGTGCAAGTAGCATCCCTCTATTGGATTAGTCTTAAGGTGTACATGCATGGTGATTGTTCTGATGGCCAAACACCAAAAATAATGATGGCAGGTCTCGTTGGTATACATTACAAACAGCTCTTTGCCAGCTGAACTGAGGCATAGATGAATGTGGGAACCAAGAGTATATTTATATGCATATCTTATGCAAATCCACTCTCAGCTACTGACATTGACATGGATCTCCCTGTGTTCACTATCACCACCACTCAAGTGCATGTGTCTTATGAATTGATACAACTGTGTGATGAGGCGTGCGGCAGAGGAGAACATCTCTGCAAACATGGGAAAGGCTCCCCATGATGGTATTTTGAAATCTTAGTTCATTATGATAATCCAAAAATGATTGCATTATACAAGACAAATACATTATAAGCAACAAATACACATGACGATGGACAGTTTTTAATATGAGATGTGAAGGGTGGGAATGCATAGAAGTCGTTCATTCAGATGTATGCCCTGATCCACAATAAGAGGCAGCTTACCAGGCACAAATACTGCCCCTCTCAGAGGACACTAATTTTTTTTTTTTTGCAGGGGGCAAGGCAGGGCAATTGGGGTTAAGTGACTTGCCCGAGGTCAGACAGCTAGTAAGTGTGTCAAGTGTTTGAGGTGGGATTTGAACTTAGGTCCTCCTGACTCCAGGGCCGGCTCTCTACTCACTGTGCTGAGGACGCTAATTTAAGAACCTACACAATGACTCCCCCTACAGAGGGTACATGGAATTACTTCCATCACTTTAGAATTGTGGAATTGACTCTCCCAATGGAAAACTCAAGTTCAATACAATCTTTTCTCTTTTTGTGCTCTACAAGCAATGCAGCGGAGAAAGGCTGTCATAGAAAGACAGCTAAAAGAGAATCATTAAACCATGACAAGAGTGAAAAAACAAACTGCAAAACATTTCAGCCCATGAGTACCTTCATTTATTTTAAAGGGCATTGAAGGAAGGGGCTGGGAGTGGGCAGGGGGAGGGTGCTGATAACTTCTTTGTCCAAATATGTAGTTTTCCTTTGATACGTGCTATAATTTTTTGATGTTAAAAAGATGTTAAGTGGCTTCTTTGCGCTCAAATTAACAGAGGACTTGGATAAGAATCCCACAGATGGGGGTGGGGGGCTATCTGTGTAGTCAATGAGAATATAGACATGGATGAAATCACAGATTCATTGTCATATAGCCATATTTTAAAACAATAATGGGAAAAATATTGTTTGGTCTCTGCACCTAATTTCTTATATCCGGAAACTATACAGTAAGCCCTTGTCTAGTTGTACATGTGCATAGGTGTTAGTTATAGCAATGAATCACCTGTGTGATCTTGGGCATTTAGTCATTTACCTTGCCTGGGCCTCAGTTGTCTCAGTTGTAAAATGGGGGAGATGTACTAGATGGCCTCTGATTTCTATATCTAAGATCTTACGGTACTCAAACATTTGCAATGCTTCCCCTCCCTAAGCCCCCTGGTCCCATGAATTTCCTTTCCTATTTATCTGTATGCTTGGGTGGGGGGAAGAATATTAGTGATAGAAGGGCCTTTAAACTATCTCCTTCATTTTATAGCTGAGGAAATCAAGACCCGAAGAGATTTATGCACCCAAGGTCAAACAGCTAGCTAGTGGCAGAGCCAGAACCACAGGCTGGGTTTCCTTCCAATGAAGTGTTCTTTCCATCATGGTAGAGGATTTCCTATGGCAAGTTCATAGGATTAAGTTATTTTAGAAAGTAATCTAAGTGAGAGTCTCCCATAAAACACAGCAAGAAATAACACGTTAAACCAAGGGTTAAATTGTGGTCTCTCAGTTATTAAAAGAGTTCATATTTGTAAAGTGCTTAGCACAGTGCCTGGAACTTAGTATGAACCTAATAAATGTTTGTTCCTTTCCATCCCTCTCCTCACCCTCCATATCAAGAAGGACAGGAGCAAGATAAGATTTTTTTTTAAAAAAGAAAGGCAAAGAGAACTTTTGGGACCTATGATTTCACTGGTATTGGGAATTCCCAGTAAAGAAATTTCATCTTCAATGCCAATCTCCACCTGCTCTGTAACTTGTCACCTGAGAATATTTATTGGGGCATTGATAAGTTAGGTGACTTGACCAATGTCATACAACCAGTATGTGTCAGGGGCAGGATTTAAAGAAGGGAAGCTTTCAAATAGAAAAGGAATAAGCTGCCTGTTGGCTCAGAAAACCACAAATGAACATTATCTATGTTGCACTGTATTTTTAAAATTTGTTCAACATTTCTCAATTACATTTTAATCTGGTTTAGGCAACACTAGAGCATTTCCCAGGCTGCTTGGGGCCCATTGGTAAGGGATAGTATACAGAGAACACATGTTGGTGTCAGAAAGACTTGGGACCAAATATAACAATGCATAAAATTTTCTAAGTTAGCATGATTTTAAAATGATAGGCAATACTAATTAACTAGCTCAAATGCACACATGGAAGCCATTTCTTCAAATTTGGAAGAAAAATTGGAGAACATGAAAACATTTAAAAAATAAGGAGTAGTAAGGTCGAGTGGAAAGATCACTTACCTAGAACCCAAGAGACCCAAGCTCTGGTCCTGGCTCTCCCAAAGGTCAGGCTACATCTGATGTATTATGTTCAGTTCTAGGACTCACATTTTAAGAAGGACATTGACAACCTTGTATGTATCTAGAAGATGATAACCGTGAAGATATGTGGGCTTAAAACCATGCCATATGAAGAGTAGTGGAAGGAACTGAGCACATCTTGCATGGAGAAAAGCTTTATAGAAGACACGATGGCTGCCTTCAAATATTTTAAAAGCTGTCCTCTGATAAAGGGATTAGAATTATTCAGTGTAACTCCAATAGGCTTTCAATTCAAGATGAGGAAGAAATCACAATTAGAGAGATCCATAAATGTTATAGGCTGAGTGAATTCCCTCTCACCTCAGGAAGCGGCTGTATGATCCCTGAAGCAGTATGTAGTGGAGAGAACACTGGGCTTGGAGTCAAGAAGACCAGAGTTTGAATCCTGTCTTTGACACTACTTATATGACCCTTCATGTGATACAACTTCTACAACCTCAGCTTTCTCATCTGTAAAATGGGAGAATTGGCCTTGATGAACTCAAAGATGCTTTCCACATCTTAATCCATGATCCTATTACTAACTGTCAGAGGGAATTCATGTGTCAAGGAAAGGAAGCAGATCAGATGAGGTTTAAGATATTACAACTCAGAAGTTACTTTTGTTTATTTAAAGGGCATTTTTAAAGGGGCATAGATGACTCTTTTGTATAAGTATGTTTTTTTGGGTAACAAATGAATGGATATAGGATCCATTCATTTATCTAATGTCTTGAATTTCTATTAATTTTCAACTGGCACCATATCTTGGGAGTAGTGAATTCCCTAAGTTTACCTCCCACTGTGTAATGTCCTACTTACTTTTATTTGCATTAAACGTACCTCTTTCAGACTTCAAGAAGTGTGTAGCTATGGTATTCCAGGATTTGGTGAACAAACTGAGGTTGATCCTTGGTATACCTTTACCAAAGCATCATGGTTTAGAGGAAACAGCCCAGATTTGGAATCAAAGGACATGGGTTTAAATCTCCTCCCTGCTCTTCCCTGAGTATGACTTTGAACATATCATTTACCTTCTCTGGGCATCAATTTGATGTATGTCTTCCCATCGTGAATTTTTAAAAGTAGTATCCTTAGAAGACAAGTTCTTCTTTGGATTAGGCATTACGATGCTCACCCATTTTCTATGTTTATAAGTAACAAAAACTCAAAGAATGCCTCTCTGTTTCTGCATAGTCCTTTCATCATAAACAAAAAAGGAACTCAAACTGCACAGTTTTTATTAGTTTTGTTAACCCCAATTTGCTACATACAACCCACCATAATAGTGGTTTCACTCAGGCCTCTTAATCCCTGTTTATGTCCTAATGGTCTGTTAAGGCAGCTGTGCAGAGAATCCTAGAACTACAGAGTTGAAAGAGATTTGGGTAGTTATCATTTTATAGATAAGAAACACAAGACCAGAGAGGTTGTGACTTTCCCAACTACAGCCAGGCAGTAGCAAAGCCAGGCTAGAACAAAGGTCTCTTGGATTAATGCTCTTTTCACTATACCAGTAAAAGTAAGGAGTCACTTCTCTGTTTAACCTGAGAAGTAGTTTCCATCTCCCAGGAGGTTCTGAGATTGTTCCTTTTTGGGACATGAAACAATGACTCCAGTATTTCATTCTAGATACAGAAGCAAAATTTCAGGGTTTCTTAGAGGCATGCTTCCTAGTCAGTCAGATCTAAGCCATGTTGCCTGTGTTCCTGCCTCTTCTTCTTCCTCCCAACTGGAATTCAGACTCCTGCCTCTGGGATCCTGGGCTCTAATTGGTGACTTTTCATCTGATCTTGCTCAGTCTCACCCACTTCCCAGCTATTGCCAAGCTATGATGCCACACATAAACCACTTACCTTTTCAACCCTGTATGTGTTATCTTCCTTATTAGAATGTAATCTTCATAAGGGTAGGGACTATCTAGTTTTTTTTTTTCATGCCCAGTGCTTAGCATAGTGCCTGGTACATAGACAGTGCTTAATAAATGCATTTCATTCATTCATTCATTCATTAGTTTGTTCGTTCATTCGTTCATTCTTTCATTCATTCCTTTATGCTAAGCTGTGAGGGAGCAGCAGAAGTTCACATCTCTGTTCCTCTCCATGGGCTCTCGTGGTCCTGTGCTTAGGAAGCTGAGTTACCTCTGGCCCTGAGCTCTTTAATACCACCGTAGAACTGAAGTCTGACCTTCTCCCCCTTTCTATACTCTCTTTCCAAACTTTCAAAAACTATAACCATTACTTACATTCTCAGGCACATCAAGTATGAAGAATTTAAGCACCAAGTTGCCATAGAAATACAATTTGAGTTTCAGAATGGTTTGGAAATCTAGAACTCTGTAGTAGATATACCACATAGCATGAGCACAATACTGGTGATGACCAGGACACTCAATGTCCTCCAAGTTTGGGAAAACAATTTTGGTTCTCAATACCATTGCTGTCTGTTGTTAAAGGGATGTTTCATAGGATCAAACCTAAGCCACCATCCAACCTAATGGAAGAAAGGTGCTTTTAGGGAGTCAGGCATCAGAGTTGTAGTAAAATCAAGTCTGGAAAAAAAAGAAAATATTCTGTGGTCCTTGATCAACAGCATGTGAGCAGAAGCTCACATAGCCAATGTGTGACCTCAGGTCAGGAAAGAGGGAATTTTGCCATTCATTCATTTCAGTCATGTCGGACTCTTTGTGACCTCATTTGGGTTTTCTTGGCAAAAACACTGGAGCAGTTTGCTATTTCCTTCCCCAGCTCATTTTACAGATGAGGAAACTGAGGCAAGCAGGGTTAAGTGACTTGCCCAGGGTCACACAGCTACTAGGTATCTTTGGCCAGATTTGAACTCAGGTCTTCCTGACTCTGGGCCCAGCACTGTGTCCACAATGCCACCTAGCTGCCCAAAGAAATTATACTGAAGGATTATTCTGAATGGGCAACATGTAAAACTAGTTCCTTCTGGATAGTCTATGAGTTGCTTTTGAGGCTCAGTGGCCTGGGTGGAGTCTAAGCATATTTTGTATACTTAAATTGTTTCAATCACTTGCACATTATCCTTTTTAAGGTGCTTTCCCACTTTGCTTAGGGAGTGTTACGGTGGAAATCAGAGGGGGGGGTGCGGTGAATGAATTCCGTGTTTTATTTGGTTGTCATGGAAAGAAATGTTTTGGACTTTTTTCCTTGTTGTTATTACTTACCTCTACATTTTTACTAACTCTGTGTTTTTAGCTGCAGGGATTTCTCATCTGTTTATAGGATTCGTAGCCCACCTGAAGGCTTTTACTCCGCAATCATCTAAACTAAAAATACAACCTGAAAGTACATTTCTACCCACCAATAACAGTGTTTAACTATTTGAGGGTAAAAGGCACCATGGTGACAGACACCATAGGAAGCCCTAAATGCCCTTGGTGTTTGCAACATATGTCTATAGACTGGTCACGGTGACAATTAAAAACCACAAACATATGGACTTGTTTAAAGATTTTAAGATTCACTAAGAAATTGGCAGCATCCAAGAAATTATACAGCTTCACCAGAAGCCGTTTCTGAGGCAGATGTTGGACAGCTGAGAAGCACAGGCCCTGTAGAACCATGCAACTATAGGGGGATTGGGCAGAAGGAGACTGGAAGAAAAAAGGAAGATGTGAAGGAAGTAGAAGAGGAGGAGGAATGTTAAGGACACAAATATTTCTTCCCCCTTTCAAAGATTACAAGAGAAGGAAGGAAGGAAGGAAGGAAGGAAGGAAGGAAGGAAGGAAGGAAGGTAGGAAGGGAGGGAGGGAGAAAGGAAAGGAAATGAGAGGAGAGGAAAGGAAAGGTAAAAGGAAAGGAAAGGGTAGGAAAGGGAAGGAAAGGAAAGGGAAGGGAAGGGAAGGGAAGGGAAGGGAAGGGAAGGGAAGGGAAGGGAAGGGAAGGGAAGGGAAGGGAAGGGAAGGGAAGGGAAGGGAAGGGAAGGGAAGGGAAGGGAAGGGAAGGGAAGGGAAGGGAAGGGAAGGGAAGGGAAGGGAAGGGAAGGGAAGGGAAGGGAAGGGAAGGGAAGGGAAGGGAAGGGAAGGGAAGGGAAGGAAGAAGGAAGGAAGGAAAGAGGGTATGGAAGGAGGCATTTTTAAAAATTACTACCATGTATCAAATTCTGTGCAAAGACTTTTAAAAGCATAATCTCACTTGATCCTCATAACAACCTGGGAAGTAGGTGATATTACTATCCCTCTTTTACAGATGAGGAAACTAAGGCAGACAGCGGTTAAGTGACTTGCCCATGGGTCACATACCTAATAAGCATATGTGGCTGGATTTCAAAGTTTAGGCCTATAGGGATTGCCTAGTTTTATACTCAGATGCAAGTCATGTAGAGTTTCATGAAAATGTGGGAAATGTGATTCTGGGGCTTACCTATGATCATCTCCACCTTGCTATCCAGCAGCCTCTCAAACTTAATGTATCTGAAACAAAATTTATCCTTTTCCTCTTTTGGTGTTATTACATCTCTCAGTGACACCAATATTCATTAAGTCAGGCTCACAATCTATGTTAAGTGATTCTTCTCCCCTGTATGAAATCAGTTATCACACCTATTGATTCTATCCTTGTAATTTCTTTAATATCCATTTTTAAGTTACAATCACACCATCCTAGTGGCCCTCTATTCCATTATCAGAGCTTCCCAACTCTTCTTGTTTCTAGTATCCTCCCTTTCCAATCTATCCTTCACACTGATGCCAGGTTGATTTTTACATGCATAGACCTGATCATGCCATTCCTCTATTCAAACACCCTCAACAGTTCCCTCATTTCCTGTACAGTAAATTCCAAGTGTTTTAAGTTGGCATTCAAGGCACCCAAAAAAACTGGTACTTCCATATATTTCTGGCCTTCCCCAACACTATTTTTCTCTACCTGCGCTAGGCACCAGTTTAACTGGACCATTCATTGACCCTGGTCTACATCCAGGGCTCCCTAATTCCAAATCTGCTTATGACTCTCCCTATTCCTGGAATGCCTTCTCTCCTTCTACAAATTTGCCCTTAGAATCTACCCCTATCCTTCAACATGCAGCTAAGTGCCAACTTGTCTAAAAAAATCTTCCTGGTCTTTTCCAATTCTCCCCAAATAGAAATAGTATCTTTCCTTTGAACTAGCACGGAACTCTATGCCTGTCACATGCCCCAACTACATTCTAATTCTGCTCTTATAGCTATTTTTAGTTTGTAATATGGTATTACATATTTGGGTGTATCATATCATTCTTCCCAGACTGTGGGTTTCATGAGGACAGGGGTCATGTTTTATCTCTATTTTTTCCCCAGCAGCTAACACTCAACATATTAAGTGTGCAATATATGGTAATTGAATAAATGGGATGGGATGGATGAATGAAGGGCCGATCAGGTCCAAATATATCCAGATCTACCAGGACTTTAAACATCACGCGCGCACGCGCGCGCGCCCGCGCGCACACACACACACACACACACACACACACACACAATTTGATTGTTTTCCTCCTGAAGCTACAACCTTAAATCTCTTCTTCCTTTTACAGACAAATTCCTAGAAAAATTCATGCGCTCTCTCTGCCTCCACTGTATCACCTCCCACTCATTTTTCAACCCTTTCGAGAACAACTGAACCCTTTCTCAATCTAATTTTTGACCCACCACTCAACTGAAAGCCTGTCTCCAAGGTTACCAATGATCTCTTAACTGCTAAATCTGATGGTCTTTCATTAGTCCCCAACCTACTTAACCTCTCTTTGACACTGTAATCCACTTCCCCACCCCCCACTACTGGATCCTTTCCCCTCTGTTGGTTTCTATAATCAATCAACAAGCATTTAAGTGATTCTTAATATGCCAAGCCCGGCAATAAACACTGAAGAAACAAAGAAAAAGCAAAAATAATCCCTTCCCTCAAGGAACTTACATTCCAATGAAAGAAGACAACATATATACATATGTGCGTGCACATAAGATACATATAGGATAGATGGAAAGTAACCTTAAAGAGGAAGGCACTAACAGCTGGGGAAGCTGGGAGTGGCATTTGATCTGAGTCTAGAAAAAAGCCAGGGATTCAAAGAGGTGAGGAGGGAGATCATTCCAGGCATGGCGGACAAACAGTGCCTGCCCACAGTTTGACATGGAGACAGACTTGGAGACGGGAAATGGATTGTCATTTGTCAAGAACAGCAAGAAGTTCAGTGTGGTTGGACCATAAGACTTTTTCACTCTCCAGGTTCTACTCCTATCTGTCTGGTCACCTTTTCTTAGACTTTTTCTAGAGATAGAAGAGACTTGGGAGGTAATAGAGTCCAATCCCCTTATTTCACAGATGAGGAAACTGAGGCACAGAGAGGTTGCTCGTGATCACACAGCTAGTAAGGGTCTGAGGAGGTAAGCAACCCCTCCTCCACCTCCCACCCCCAACAGGGCTAGAAATGCATTCATTCCTCACCTGTCTCTTAGTTCTTTTCAAGTCCATGTGTCATCTACAAGGAGACTTCCTGGTCCCCTTTCCAGTTATTAGTACCTTTTCCCTCCTCAAATTTGTAGTTCTCAGTTATCTGTCTTTAAACTTGTAGTACCTCTTTAATAAAATGTCAACTCTGAAGGGCAGAGATGGTTTCATTTTTGTCTTCGCATTCCCAATGCCTAGCACAGTGTCTTTAATGTAGTTGTTGTTTGAGCTGTTGAGTTTCCTATTAAGTCTCTGACAGTGGCACCAAGGGATGATTGAGGGAGGAATTGTTGTTACCTTAAGTGGTTAATGATATCTCCCTTCCCCAGTCATCCTTACTTTCCTTTAATAAGCCATTACAGATATAACATCCATTCATTTATCTAAACCCTTAAACTTATTTTAATTTTTAGCTGGTACCATCTCTTGGGGGTAGACAGTTCCCTAAGTTTACTTCCCACTGTGTAATGTCCTACTTCCTTTTACTTGTACTAAATATACCTCTTTCAAACTTTAAAAAGTACCTAGTTCTAGTATTCCAGGATTTGGTGAACAAGTCCAGGTTCACCCTAGCTATACCCTTTGTGCTTTCATAGATTTTGATCCCAGCTTCTTTCATCTTTCATCTTTCCAGATCGAAAAGTTCTTATTATTTTCATTTGCCCTCAATAGGGTTACCCCACCAACCTCTTGATCATTTTTGTTGTCCTCATCTGAACGTTTAAGTATCATTATGGTTTTCTTAAAGTTCAGTAAACAGAGCTGTGCACAGTATCACAGATGCAGATAGTTAATGGGGAGAAGGAGAAAGCGTTGGAAATCAGGTGAAAAATAAACAGGTTCAAATCCCACCTTTGACATTTACTAGATATATGACCACGGCCAAGTGACTCAGGCCCAGTTTCCCATATTACAGATGAAAGTTGTTATGAGGACAAAATGAGATAACAGACCTCTAATCCACCTTTCTTATTGGCCCCTCCTCAATCCCCCTTCCTATGCCAGCGTGAAGACACCAAAGGCCTCACTGATGAAGGGTCCAGATACTAATTATATAGTCCCCTGGATGATATAGTTTGATGTCACAGCAAAGATATTCTGCTATATATTATCCCAAAGAATATGGGGCTGGATGGCGGGGGATTTTGCAGCAGCAGCACGGGGCTGGGAGTGGGGGAGCATCCTGGAAAGGAGTACTGCCAAGCTGAGGCAGCAGAAGTAGGAGAGGTGGTGGTGGCTGAGAGGTCACTGTGGCAGAGGGGTGGCAGGATGGTGGACCCAGAAGTTTTACCCACTTGTGGAAGTAGCAGCAAAAATAATTTAGAGAGGTAAGTTTTAAAAACCTAGAAAATGCTCCCCAGCCAAGAAGTCCAGGAAGTGGGTAGAGAGCCCTTGCTCTAATCTACTTTCTTTTCCTTCCATTCAGACTGAGCTGGAAAAGAAAAGTATCCTGGCTTCCTATCCCCCACTGCTGATGGTTGTTTGTAAGTCTGATTCTCCTTTTTTATAAACAAGCTTGCTCCCCTTGCCAGGAACATTTCGTTACTGGCCATCAGATTATACAACGCAAGATGGCCCTGAGGGTTTTTTTCTTTTTTATCTCTGGAGTGTACTATCGAAAACTTCCCCTTCCACCTGGAGGGGCTATCCTCATGCACTCCCCACTCCCCACCCCCCACCCCCGCCAATGATTCTAAAACTCTTCCAACAAGTAGAACTGGAAAACTTGAACTTGGAATTCACTTAAATTTCTCTTAGAACAAGGAGCTGTTGTAGGTCCTGACGAAACTCATTTGCCTGAGGCTATGGCAAAGCCTCCGTTTCTGCCCTGGGAACCAGGATGCCAAAAAGGGCCAAGGATGAAGGCAGAGAGAGCTCAGGAGGATTGGAAGTATAAACCCTGCCTCTCCACAAGCACAGGAGGTGGAAACAGGAGAAATCTGTGAGGATTTTGATCCCACTTCTACTGGTTGGGAGGGGAGGGAGAAGAGAGCACACGCCTCAGCTTCTATGGTGATTTATTTTAACCATACTTGAGGTTACAATTTGTAAAGTGCTCTGCAGACCCTAATGTTTACATCAGTGTTAGCTATTGTTATCATTGTAGTTTCTCCAAGGATAGGATAATATTTTGGTTTTTTCCAATACCCTTTCCAATTATGCCCAGCATTTTGTTGGCACCTTGCTCACAGCAGGACATTGGGTCACTGTTGTCAGGAACAACGGACCACAATGATACCTTTTCTCCCTTGGCATTTAACTTACAATAAAGCCTACCTACCAGTTGTCTGCCTTTTGCCAAGGCTCAAAAGATCTCCCTATAATCTGTGCCCACCAGTGTTTGCTGGGAGTTTCTGATTCATAGACTATTAGATATAGAGGAATCTATTAATTCCCTAGAAAGATCTCAGAAGTCAACTAGTAGTGACATACACAAACCTGGAGATTTTACTGAGCACTCCCTAAATCCTTTATGAAAATGTTAACTTGAACAAGTCCCAACACCAATCCTTTTAGGGTTCCACTGTTCATGCTTCTCCACCCAGTGATATATTCAATTGTCCTACCCTTTTGATTTTTTACTCATTTGCCTAGCCATGACAACAGTTCCTGTAACTCAGGTTTTCACTCCCATTCCCCTCCAGACTGTGCTTCTGGCTCCCAGACTTCCAAACCATGTTTTCTTATCCTAGAACTTTCCTCAGCAACTAAGGCTCTGGAATTCCCTCTGGAGTATCCAACCATTCATGTGGCCTTCTCAGCCTGAAACATCCCCTCAGTCAGGTCCATCCCCTTCCCCGCACTAGAGAGCTCCTCGCAGAACCTCCATTTTGTGGAGGGGCCCAGTCTAGCCTTCATTTCCCTTCTGGACCTCCAAAGCATGCTTATCTTTTTGGTACTTTCCTTAGCACCTGGAGTCTCTTTGTTCTGAAACATCCAACTACCTCCTTCCTCCCTTCTCTTTTTAACGTGTTGTCTTCCCTCATTGGAATCCCAGTGTTTAGCGTAGCATCTGGCATATAGTAAGCACTTAATAAATGTTTCTTTTCTTCTTTCTCACTCTCTCCCTCTTTCCCTTCTTCCTTCCTCCTTTCCTCCCTACTCTCTGATCTTAAATCTACCTCATTAGTCATTTACACTGCTCAAATTTTCCAAATATCTGCTCAAACGGGTGCTTCATTTTGCATATATAGACCTGGCATCCGTCATTTAGATTGCCATGGGGGTCTGTAAAGTAAAACAGAAGCTAACCACAAGTCAATAAGGATCCAATCAATCAATCAAATAAACGTTTATTAAGTGCCTACTATGTGCCAGGCACTGTGCTATGCCCAGGGGAAACAAAAGGAGGCAATAGACAGTCCTTGACTTCCAGTGGCTCACAATCTAATGACCAGTCTGAGAAGGGTGGGATTTCTTTGCCTGACATAGAATTAGGCTGTGGGATGGTCCCACACTCATCCAGTACTGATTTCTGTTTTGTTTAACCTCGAAAAGAGAAGAAATGAAACAGTGTGTCTAACAGCAGTCTCTGAGTATTTGAAGGGCTGGGGTATGAAGAGGAATTAGACAGGAATTCTCTTTGGCCCCAGAAGGCAGAACTAAGTGCAATGATTGGTAAAAATTACAAAGAAACACATTTAGACTAGATAAAAGGAAAATCTTCCTAACAGTTATTTGCTACCAAAAAATTATATAAGATGCTTCAGGTGGCAATGGGTTCCCAGATCACTGGTAGTCTTCAAACAAAAGCTAGTTGACCGACTGGTGGACACACGACCATTTGTCAGATACATTGCAAAGGGGACTGTTTTTCAGGTTCAGATTGGACAAATGTGGCCTCTTAGATGCCTCCTAATGCTGACATTCTGTGATTCAGTCATAAAAGGGGAACAGTCATAGCACACAAAGGGGTTAAAATAATTCTTGCATTGGTTGGGTGAGATGGTAAAACTAGTGTTCTTAAAACACAAGAAGAAATTAATCTCTGATAATGAAAAACCACTGAAAGCAATTTAGGCTTCATTCCCCGGGCAGAACATAAACTCTTAATGTACTGTACATAACTCGTTGTCTACAGTCTTCTCCCCCCCCCCGTCCACACACGCACATTATTCATATGTCTCTCTAGCAGTAATACTGACACCAAAATCTCTACTTTCATTTCAGAGAATTTCATTGACTAGTACAGCAAGAATGGCCCAGTGTTGAATGAAGTTAATGGCGTGCACTGTCTATTCCAATCTTGTCTTAGTACAACTACAGTGTCTTCAAGAAAAGGTTAATCATTCAACTTGAAAACTGAATAGTTGCTGATTCCAAACACTTGTATAAGACCCAAATTTGTTGCTGCATATCCTTAAACAAACAAACTAGGTAATTGCCAAGAACAAAAAGGAGTGTAAAAGCATTATTCATTTAGAAGACTTTAACATCAAGAGGAAAAAATGAAAACTTTTCCAAAATAACACATGGGAAGAAACACAACATACAGGGACTTGTGCCTTCCCAGAGGAGAAAAAAGCAAAAAGGAAAATTAAAAAAGAAAACAAATTAGTTTAGCAAAGTCACAATGAGAGAGGGCAGACAAGAATAAAGGGAAAGGATGTAGCGTCCAGGGAGGGAGGAAGGGGCCAGTGGAAACAGCTGGAATTGTTCAGCTGTGTCAACATTCGGCTGTTTCACAGATTGACTAGCAAAGTGTCATCTGAAACCAATTACATTCCCAAAACCCCACGGACCCAGTTCATAACATTGATTAATCCACATTGTGAAAAAGTCCCCAAGCAAAACTGGAACAGCTGTCAGCCCTTGGAGCTCAAAAGCAGCGTTTGCTTAAAAAAAATTCTCTTCTAGAAATTTTAGTGATTTTTTTTAGACAAAAACACATACCTTTTGTAACAGTAGAGAGCTTTTAAAACAACTCCATAATCCATTTTAATAGCCCTCAACTCTGGTTTAGACCCAGTGACTTTCCTAAGAAAAGCACTGTTCGTATTTGTAAGAGACCAAGATTCATTCTGAACACCTGCCTCAAAGTCAGTAATATCCTGAAGATGTCTTTCTCTTTCCTGTCCCCAGAGACCAATACCATTTACTCAATCAAGGAAGAAAACAATTTTTTTTCCTTATCATTTCAAATGCATTAAACTTTGTCTTTTGGGTCCATCAAACTAGTCAATTTAATTCAAAAAGCATTTATTAAGGACTTCCTATGCATAAAGTACTGAGACTACAGAGACAAAAACAGAATTGTTCCTGCCTTCAAATAGCTTATATTCTCTTACAGGGATACAATATCGACAGATCTACATAAATGCAAAGAATCCATACAAAATAAATGCAAAGTACTGGGGAAGGGAGTAGGGAGGAGAAAACTCTAACCACTTGGGGATCGGGAAAGGCCTTATGTGGCAGGTGGCATCTGAGATGAGCCTTGAAGGGAATTAGGAATTATAAGAAGCAGAGCTGAGGAGGGAGAGTGTAACAAAAAAAATAGTTAACATATGTGTAATGTGCCAGGTGCTATGTTCAGCCCTTTATAGTTACTATTTCATTCGATCCTCACAACAACCCTGGGAGGCAGAGGTTATTATTTTTTCCCATTTTACAGACAAGAAAACTGAGGTAAACAGGGATTTAATGACTTCCCAAAGCTTTACAGTGTCAGTAAGTGTCTGAAGTTGAATTTGAATTCCAAGCCCGGCACTCTTAACTACTGCACCATTTAGCTACCTAGGAGGTGTCCAGTTCTTCCAAGATGGTAGAGTGACTAGGAGTGGCTCCAGAACAATGGAGCTTATGTTGTTTTGTAAAAGGGAATAAACAGAGGGAGCTGTTACTTCTAATTTTTTACAAATGCAATAATCCTGGTAAGAAAACCTTTGAATATACTGATTGGCCCTGTGCCTCAGGGGCTCACCATACAGATGTCAAACTTAATGTCAATACCCAAAGGGGCTAGCCTGCTACAACACAGAACTCCTGAGCTCAAGAGATCCTCCAAGGCTCAGCCTCCCCAGTAGTTGAAATTATAGTCATGCACCACCATGCTTGGCTATATCATACATTTTAACAAAATTAAACCCAACTAAGCAAAAAAAAAAATAAACAAACCCCAAAACAAACCATAGACTTCTCTCGGTGTTATAGTTCAGAAACATTATGAGAATGTATTAGTCATTTTTTGTGAGCCATTTTGGTAACATCATCATTTATTCCATTGTTTCTATGGGAAAATGCCTTCTAGATTCCAAACAATCAACTTACCTAAGGGACTTTTGAACACAATATGCTCACATTTGTAAATTGGGGACTGTGTCCATTTATATTGACCCCTGGGCTAACTCCTTACTAATAGGTTAGTGGCCTTTGTTTTTCATACACACATACACACATATACATATACAGATAAATGTATATGCATATATATTTAAAAACACATGAACCCCATTTCCTACAATTAAATATCTGAATTAGTTTCCATGTGGCAATATTTATCTCCCATCCATAAAAATCTAGAGATCTAGGAAAGATAGTGTGGTCCAGAAGAAAGAGGTTTGGGGAATAGGAGTTACAGGACCTGTGTTCTAATCATGGACCTATAACTTAATATCTATGTGATTAATGTGTAATCAAGGTATATATGTAACTGGTCCTAGGAGAAAGAATCTAATTCTATCCCATTTACTGGTGTCTGTGTCTTCAGGGTTACTATTATGAGTTATATCCTCAGTTTGTAGAAACAGTTTTTAGTGGATTTAAATATTTATACTGAGCTATAAATTTTCTCCAAAGTCCATATGTTTTAAAAATCTTCATTAAATATTTCTGTTCTTGTTCTCTCTTGGGTAAAACTGTCTCTGTTTATTGCAGTGGGGTTTATTTAGCCAGGCCAACATCCTATCATCCTATCTCACTAAAAGCTGTAGGACGAGAAAGTAGAGTTAGTTCCATTCTTAAAATTACTTCTCCAGAGCATCACTGTCAACAATAATCCTGCCAGAAGGCAGGGGACTGGACTGGATGATTCAATTGTCTGCCTATTGTAGGATTCTATGACTCTAAGGTTAATGATGCTTTGTGAAAGTAAAATGACAACCTTTGCTACCTCTATTATTGACATATTAGCCATAAAAAGTATATAGAAGCACTTTTTCAGTGTATAGCAAGATGCCTTCACATCACAGTGGGTCCCCTATTCTAAAAATGGTCAATATAATTATTTTTCTTAAAAATTTTCAAAGCAGACAAGTAAGAAGGTGACTTGTTTACATTAAAAAAAGAATATTAATAATGCTGAGTGAGTGGAGCAGAACCAGGAAAACATTATACACAACCACAGATAAATGGATTCTGTGATGACTAACCCTGATAGACTTCGCTCTTCTCAGCAATACAAGGTGCAAGGGCAACTCCAAAGGACTCATGATGGAGAGAGCTATCTACATCCAGAGAAAGAAGTATGAAGTCTGAATGCACATTGAGGCACACTGTTTGCTCTCCTTTTATTTGTTTTCCCTTTTTTTTTCTTTGGTTTTTTTTTTTGGATCCGCTTCTTCTTTCTCTTGATTCATTCCATTAGTCATAATTCTTCTTTACAACTTGACTATTGTGTAAATAAGTTCAAGGTGAAGTTATACATAGAAGATATATCGGATTCCATGCCGTCTTGGGGAGGGAGGGGGGGGGAAAGAGGGAGAAGAAAATCTGGAACTCAAAATTATGTGGAACTTAGCATTGTAAACTAAAAATAAAAAATCTTAATTATAAAAAAAGAATATTAACTTTGCAAAAGGATTCAGTGCAGGGACAGTAAGTTCCCTTGAGGATCAGCTGTTGTAGCTGATGAAAATTTGAATTAGGCACATTTTTAAAGGAACATTTCTACTGCATAAAACAAAATGTAAACCAAGTGTTTAATTCCTTGTTTTACAGTAGAGTCATGTGTGCTCTAAGTAGAATAAATAAATATTTGTCACTGAATAGATGGTAAACTCTTGGACAACAGAGTGTGCTTGTTTTTCTTTTGTTTTTGTATTCTGGGTGTCCAGCACAGTGGCCTGGGTTTTATTGACACAGGAAACTCTCAGGTAGGGAAACTCCCTTTATCAGTGCAGATCAGTACTTTTCTGCAACTAAGTCTTAGAGAGTTAGCCAGAGCACTGAGAATCTAAGTGATTTGGTGAAGGTCACAGAGTCAAAGTCAACTTGAATCTGGGTCTTCCTGGCTTTAGAGCTAGCTCTCTGTCCACTAGCCTCTCTCCCTGGAACATAGTAGCCTCCATAAATACTTATGGAAGGACTTCATAAAGGACTTCAAAACATTTAATAACATTGTAGCCTCTAGATTCTGCATACCTTCATATTTAATACCTTTTCACTCCTCCATCTTAACTGGTTTTTAATTCTTTTAAAATTCTCATGATATCACAAACCCAAATTGTGGCTTATACATGGATAGGGGTGTAAATAACAGGAAGGACATGATAAATCATGTTAACTGAAGCAAAGCCAAAACATTTACATCTTTTTTCCCTCCAAACAATTCCATTAAATATATCATATCTTACTCCTCCTTTAGTCCTTCTATTGGAAAATGCTATTGATAAACCTTCAAAAAGGAGTGCTACCTTTCTATTTGTTTACAATACAGCTTTGCAGCACCAAATACATAAGCACCAAAATTCAACTCAACTGGATTAGTTCACTTCCATTGTGGGAGTCCCCAGCAGTAGGAAGAAAATTCAACCTAGTAAGGAAATGATTTGTACTTATATCCAGTAGAATGTAGTCCCTACAGAATAGGGACAGTCCCTAGAGGGTAGAGACTGCTTGTCTTTGTATCCCCAGCATCTACTGCATGGCCTTGAACACAACTGTTGCTGTCATTCGATCGTTTTGTATCCAACTCTTTGTGACCCCATTTGGGGTTTTCTTGGCAAAGATGCTGGAGTGGTTTGCCATTTCCTTCTCCAGCTCATTTGACAGATGAGGAAACTGAGGCAAACAGTGCTAAGTGACTTGCCCAGGGTCACACAGCGAGCATCTGAGGCCAGGTTTGAACTCAGGAAGATGAGTCTTCCTGACTCCAGGTGTGGTACCTCTATTCACTGCGCCACCTACCTGCCTTCAAACATAGTGGTGACTTAATATAAACGTATCCCAAACTGAATTGAATATTTTGGGGACAAAGATCAGCTCCTGAATTTAACTCAAGTACACAAAGACATTTTCCAGAATGCTGGTTGCTCTTCTAGCCTCAAGGATCTCCCCACTCTAGTCCATCGTCCACAGAGCTGTCAAACTGATCTTCCTAAATGCAAGTCTGACAATATCACTCTCCTATTCAATAAATTCCAGTAGCCCCCTATTCTCTCCAGGATCAAATATAAAACCTTCTCTTTGACTTTCAAAGCTTTCTATAACCTAGCCCCTTTCTACCGTTCTGGTCCTCTTACTCCTCAGCTCCCTCCACAGACTCCCAAAAAGAGCAATGCTATTTTCTCTGCTGTTCCTCACACAAGACACCTTCATTTTCAGATGCTGGACATTTTCACTGGCTGTCTACCATGCCTGTAATTCTCTCTCTTCTCCTCTCTGTCTCCTATCTTCTCTGGCTTCCTTCAGTTTTCACCTAAAACCCCCACCTCCCACAAGAAGCCTTCTGCTGTACTCCTGCATCTTAGTGGCTTGTCTCTGAGACTATCTCTCCAATCGATCCTTTTCATCCAATCTATCTCTTGTATACATAGCTGTTGCAATGTTGTCTCCTCCATTAGACTGTAAACTCCTTGAGGGCAAGTACGGCTTGTTGCCTTTCTTTGCATCACCAGCACTTAGCATACTACCTGACACACAGTAAGTGCCTAATAAATGCCCATTAACTTGACTTGATTATGTTGAAACGTCTAAAATGGTGACTATAGTCTGCAAATGAATCTGTCATTAACAGACAATTTCCTTGAAGGGAAGACATAACACCTTTCATCCAATATAAAGTACAGTATAACAGTTACATTCTGCCCCACCCCTGACTTTTGCTATCAGTTCTTCCAAAGAATATTCTTTTCTTCCCACAAATCTTTATATTCCATTTTCTTATCCTAAGCCTGAAAATATTTCCCACTGAACTAATAGTTCAAATATAGAGCTAAGGTTGAAAAAAACCTCATATAGAACCCTAATATAATAAGCATAAAAGTCAGAAATAGACTATAAGATGAATATAAACATATTTTATCTAAATATATACAACGATAGTATGATGGTGTAGACAGAGCTTGACTTAGCATCAGAAAGAACTGAGTTCAAGCGTCTCCACTGATTTACAAGATGGTGTTTGATACTGGTCTCAGCATCTTCGAGCAACTCTCCATAATTTTGAAAAGGAGTCCCCTCTCTAGGAGTTTCCAACACTAATGAAATCACAGGTGCCCACTACCAAAAAAGCACCAATATCTCGTACAACTATTACTGAGCCATCACATATAGAATGAATCAGAATTGTGAGACAGTATTAGTTCCCAGGATGAATCTTAACGATTCGGAGTTTATTACCAACAGGCATATATTTGCCAGGGCATTCCTTATTCCCCAGAGTTCCGGTAGCATCAAGGTCACAACAAATGGCTTCCCTAGGGAAAAAAAAAACATTTTTTTCTAATTGATTTTTCTAATGGACACTTGACAAAAACATGAAAAGTTGAAAGCTAGTAAAAAAAATGGTCTGATCTGACATAGCTAAGTAATGAGAGCCACCAGAATGTGAATGGGTGTGAATTGTGCAGCTTTTCCCTATACAAAAATAATTCCTAATAAGAACAGTTTCTTGCATTAGTAACTGGGCCAAATGAAATCAGCTCCTATGTTTTAAGTCATTATGTTAAATCCTGGGTGGCCACAAAGAAATAAAGAAAACGATTCAATTCAACAAACATTTAAGTGCCTATTGTGTTGAAGAGTCTGGATATAAAAAAATAAAAATAAAAAACAGTATTTCCCTATGGGATCTTAGCACTCTGAGAGAGAGCATCAACAACTAGGGATTCAGGGACGGCTTCCTGAAGGAGGAGGCATCTAGATCAACCAACAATCAGTCAACAAACATTCATTGTTAACTATGTGCTGGGGATGAAGAGAAAGGCAAAAGAGTCTTCCATTCCTTCCCCTCCCCCTCCCAAGGAGTATACATTCTACCAGATTACATCCTATAAATAGCTAGGTACATAAAATATATGCAGAATACGTGGGAGATAATCTTAGAGGGGAGGCAGTAGCACAGGGGTGGTGTGAGGACTATCTTCTGGCAGAAGGGAGGTTTGGGGCTGATCTTTGAAGGGAATGACATTATCCCCCCCTTTTTTCAGCTTTTTGAAAAGCTGTCTAAAATCGGTTCTTCAAAAGTTTGTTAAATATTTAAACACCTGGGTGAAAAGCACTGAGGCTTCTAATTCCTATAAATATTTGGGGTATACTATGGCTCCAAGGTTAATGGAACAATATAGGTACCTTGGACCTCTCCTCTCTTGGGCTTGGAAATTTATCCTTTAAAAGGATAGAGCATGGGGTCCAGAGCAGCAGCAGCTTTCAGCACTCCTGTCTCAGGGCCACTAACCAACCTGGAAGATTAATTTCTGACAAGTGATCACTGAGGAGCTTTGGGGGGCAGGACCACAAGGACGTCTGCTCCTCATGGAACACTGGCAAAGCTCACAAGATCTAAGATGAAGGGGAAAATGTTGGAGAAGTGCAGACACGAAGACCCCATATCTGTGTCCTCTATGAGACACTTCTGCTAACTCCAAAGTACTTAAATATAGATAGAAATGTAAAAAAAAAAACCCAAACCAAAAAAACACCCAACAGCAAAAAGCTACATACATAAAATTGATCAATAAGTCTGTTTTCCATTAAATAGCATTGAAATGTTTTAAAAATTCTTTTCAGTATGATATCATAGTTGGTTGTTTTACTAAAATGTTTTAAACTATGAAGCACCGCCTCCCCGCAAAGCCTTGGTGCATTAGGGCCCTTGAGGATCTTAATTCATCAATAGTTCCAGTGAATTAGAAACAGCGTCTACCCACCCTCTTGAATCTTATAAGCTAAAACAGAAAACATTAATTCTGACATTGAAGGACAAAGCTTAACTGTCTCCAAATTGACATTAAAACCACAGAGAATAAAAGAGGAATGTACAAATTAAAGTACAGTGTAGATTGTGTAAGCATAAGTCTCCAGAGTGAACATTTTTTTAACAGATATCACATGACAGCACCATCATTCTGTGGCAACGCTGAACCCTGGCGCAGATGTTTTAACTACTTTTAGTTGTAACCTTAGAGTCCACTTGGGTTGGGATTATCTACTGATATTTCCAGTTCCAAAATCACTCAAAATCCTACCGTATCTGCCCTGCAGTTTTTTGCCAAATGCGGGCAAAACTCAAGTTTTGTGCTGTGAGTATGGGTGACTCAAGGAATTAAAGACTCATGAGATGTTCAGCAAAGCAAAAACAATATCAGAATATAGATAATTTCTTACTCCGGCCAGTTCTCTTTTTTTAAGAGGCAAAAAAGCCACAATTGCTTCTTGAACTTGACAGAAATGGGCCATTGACTAGCTGTAATCTGACATGGAAAAACTACAAAAGAGGCCTCATTGAGACATTGTCTTACAGTATAAAATGCTGGAGATGGATTAGGAGGCAAGTAGATACAGTAATAGGAAGAATGATATGCTCCAGACCCGAAGATCTTTTTGAAGCGAAGCTTGGGTCCTGCCAGGGGTTGAAGTAATCTTCAAAAGCAGATGTTACTAAGCCCAGCCAACAGAGTTCTATTTTGAAAACCTGGGGAAATGAGGATATTAACCATTGCCAAAGCGGATCAAATTATAAACGATCAACCTATCAGATTCTTAATAGAGAAGAGTGTGTTTGAATGTTGGTTGGTGAGCAAGTGGACATTCTACTAGACCACTCTATCTAGCAGATACAAGACCACCCTTCACGTCCTATCTGGTCATTCATTTGAGCCACCCTGCCATGTACCTGGACCTGCAGTCATGCACAGCGTGACCCATCCATGCCTGCCCATCTGGGATTACTCTAGGCCATGTCCTCCTATAAGTTTTCCACAGGGCTCCCATTCAATGTACTAGACTGGGAGGGTGGTGGTTCCTTGGGTTTTTATGACATCATAGTGATGCCAGCGGAAAGCTGATATTAGATTGATTACCCTCTCCTTTTTGGAAGCTCTCCCCTGAATATACCAGAACACACTAATTTTTCCTTTCTGCAAACAGAGATAGAATTTATTATTTGCACTCTTCATTTTTATACAATGATACTGGGGCTTGTATGATGGCTGAATTGCTTCCTGAGTACACGTCCTATTTCCTGGGAGCTCCTTGAGGGCAGAGACCATGTCTTAAACTTCTTTTGCACTCCCCACAGCGCTTAGCACAGAGTGTATGCTTAATACATATTTGTTGAGATGAACTCCCTCTAAACAAGCAAGCCTCACTTTCTGTAGTTTTCACACAGGAAAGAAAGCAAGGAGCTCCCACAGCAGATACATGTGAAATGGCAAACATGAGTAGGTAGATGTAGTTGTGGGGAATGAGGAAAGAGTATCAAATCTGATTTGATGCACAGTCTTTCACTGAATAAAATTACAGTAAGTGCAAAACTATGTCAAATTTGATGTCCACTCAACCCGGGATTCTCTTTGACGGTGGGAAAAGAGAAGGCTTTTGGAAGAGAATAAGTGGGCTATGGTGGAACGTGTCCTAGATTTGAATTCAGAAGACCTCACTTTGAATCTGATTTGTGCTATGAACTACCTGTATATCTTCTGACATGTAACTTAATCCTTCTGGGCTTCAGTTTCTCCATCTGTAAAATTAGGGGAGAGGTGTGGACTATAAGATCCCTAAGGCCTTTTCTCGTTCACAGATTCAGAGCTGAAAGGAACCTTAGAGATCATTTAGTCCAACTCCCTACATTTTACAGGTGAGGAAAATAAAATCCAAGGAGGTTAAATGACATTCCTAAGGTCACACAGATATCAAGTGACACATCTGGGATTTGAACCTAGGATTCTAAATCCAGAGCGCGTTTCCATGAACTTCTGGATGTCATCATTAATGTGTTTTTTTTTCCTTTCCATACTTAGTGTCTAATATTAGCACTAAGCTAGAACCGGAGTCCTAATAACCTTCATCTATAAGATCATTTCACCTACCTGAGTGCCAATTTCCTCATTTGTCAAATTGGGAGGGGAAAAGGGTGAGTTAGATGACCTTCACATTTTCTTCCAGTTCTGTAATTTTATAGTCTTTAGATGTAGAAATAATTATGTTCCCAGTTCACTACACTTTCCCTTGAAATTCTCAAATGGAAGGCACTCAGTATAAAATAATAATTATAATATTGATATTAGTAATCATGATAATAACTCACAGCCAAAGGAGATTTAAATGACCTATTTTATTGCCATATTATGTATGCTGCTATATACTGCTTCTCTAGTGAGTGAAAACTTTTCATCTTAGTTTCTTTGCATTTTGGGAGAGGTTCTGTCTCCTTTCTGAGACACGACAGTACACCTGCATCATCAAAGCAGTGTCCCTTTCACTTAAGTCACCCTGAGGGCCAGAGTGACTCAATTTCTGGTAAATTCACTTTCATAACACCTGTACCTCCACAACATCTCTTTCTTCTGTCTCTCTAAACAAAGAACCACTACCCTCATTCTAGCACTTATCACCTCTCACCAGAACTACAGAAAAAGCCTCTTAATTGGTTTTCCTGTCTTACATCTCTCCTCA
Source organism: Trichosurus vulpecula (assembly GCF_011100635.1). NCBI lineage: Eukaryota > Metazoa > Chordata > Mammalia > Diprotodontia > Phalangeridae > Trichosurus > Trichosurus vulpecula. The sequence continues at coordinate 144,969,309 of NC_050580.1, forward strand.
CACTAAACCTTCCTTCACATGGCTACCAAAATGATTGTCCACAAGAAATAGGTCTGATATGTCCCTCCCCTACTCAATAAACTTCAGTGGCTCCTGATCACCTTTAGAATCAAGTACAAACTCATCTTTTTGACATTTGACGTTCTTCAAAATCTAGCTACCATCAATTTTTCTAGCCCCATTACTCATTATTCTCTTTCACGTACTCTATGGCCCAACTAAATCGGCTTTGCAAAATTCCGTCTCTTGTCTCTATGTTTTTGGAGGGGTTGACCTACATCCCTGTAATGTACCCCTTCTTCATCTTTGCTTCTTAAAAACTGTAGTTTTCTTTAAGACCCTGCTCATATGATACCTTCTACATCAAGCTTTTCCAGATACCACCAGCTGCTAATGCCTTCCCCCCAAAAAAGTTAGTTTATGTTAATTTTGTTTATCTTGTGTTTGCCTACAGCAATATGTTTTTCTCAATAGAAAGTAAATCACATGAGGGTAAGGACTGTTTCACTTTTGTCTTTTTATCCGGTCCCCAACACATAGTAAGCACTTAATAAGAGCTGGTTGATTGACTGACCCACTTGGCTAATCTTTTACTGATCTATGCCTAAGGCATTATTAATTATTAATGACATATTTTCTTCTTTTGAGAAATATATAGTCTATAAATTTTGTTTCCACACCAGCCTCACTCTTTGACACAGTTGTTGTTCCTAAAGATATATGCAGGATATCTCAAAAGTCTTAGTGAAGTTTTAAGCTATCTAAGTTTAAAACTTCACTAAGAATTTTGGGACACCCTGTATATATCCACATATATCCATATCAATATACACATAGATCTCATTTGTTATTCTCTTCCATAACCTCCTATACTTCCATATACTCCTATGAATTGCCCACAGGGTGTCTACCTAACACTCCAGGGACCTTCCTACTTGGTCTCTTAACATAATAGGGGTACCAATGAAGCATGTAGTCTATCTACCTGTTATCCCTTCCTTTTACTACATGACTGGAAAAACCACCTCTTCTGGTCATGGATGGACACCTTTTATGTTTTTTGCCCCAGTGTGTTGTTAGTAATATGCTGCAAGCCTATATATGTTCATCATCATGCTGCTTCTCTCCATTACCCTTTGGGTGACCCACAATTTTAATTGTCTGGAGACTTCTATTTCTCAGAGTCATACAGCATCACTTAAAGAATATTGATTTCTAAAAATATAATTCTTTTTTTCAGGAAGAAGTTTAGTGTTATTAACAGCACTGTCAAATTTCCTATCAGCAATCCAGCTCCATTTTGTTCTTTTATTCAAATCTGTGTCCAGTTCATTATCCTTTTTCGGTGTCTTTTCACAATATTTGTAGTGATGGACCTGACTGAATGTTTGGACGATAAACGTTTTTCATCCACTTAATGTTTCTTATGTGGATAGTAGTCACTTTTACATGACTGCATCGTGATGTTGCAGGGCTTGAAACAGGCAGAACAATGATGCACAGTAACTGCAAAATAGTGCCATTTAGAGCACTTCATGATTTATAGCAAGGGTTCTTAACTCTTCTGTCATGGTCCCTATTGACAGTCTGGTGAAGCCTATGGACCTCATCTCAGAATAATGGTTTTAATCCCATAAAATAAAATGAAAAAGATTGCAAAGGAAGCAATGATATTAAAATAAAGTCATCAAAATATTTTTTAATTCAAATCCATGGACCCCAACCCAAGAACCCATGGTTTTTAGGTAATGATTCTTAACATTTCAACTCTGCATTGGATGTCCTTCATGACAATGGCAAACAGTTTTGGTGAGCATACATCTCCCTTTTTCATGCATTGTTTGTTATTAATAATTAGAGAACCATTAAAAAACTCATCTCTTTTGTGACAAGGGATAAAAGAATCTTTTATGAGCTTCATATATCCAGAGGAGACATAATGTTGGAGAAGAGCCTTTAGGGAAGCATTTTACTGAACTGGATAATATGTTTTTTAAAAAAAACCAACAAAAATCCATAAGCACAGTGGGGTATTAGATTCTTTCCACATTGTAGTCAACTTTGTGCCTGTAAATATATGGTCAATTCTAGAATATAATTTTTGAAAGCCTACCTGTTCCCTTGTCATATTTTTATCAAAACTGTCCTCAATAATTGTATAAATCTGACTCTAAGATATTATAGAGATGAAAAATATTGATTGGCAGCTATTGGTAGTTTCTTAATCATTTTTGGCAGTAGTAGCTTCTATGACTTTTTGACACTCATTTAGTGTATTCCCCCCTTTTAGTTTTCTTGAGCTAACACCCTCGAAATTGAGTTGTTCCCACCCCTGGCCTCTCCTACTTGATCTGGTGTAGTTGTCCTTCCCATTTTTTTCTTTCATTCCATGAAGTACCTTGAGGACTGTGACATTAGAGTGCTTCCCAATGTGGTGGCTCTGCTATCACAGATGGAGAAAAGAAGTTGCTGTAGAAATCTTGACTGATCTTTGTTCCATCTGAGTTTTTTATTGTTGTTGTTCTGGTTTCACCTATAAATCCTCTCCAAATGATCTGACTTAGTAAGGTGTATGCCAAGCTTTCTGAAAGCTTAATTTAATGACATTTGATATTTATGTTGCATTTTCATTTTTGTAAATTATTGTATGTGATCTCATTTGAGCCTCACAATTCTTTGCAGTATCATAAACCCCTGTTTTTTAGATGAAGAAACTGAGGCTTTGAGAGGTTAAGTAATTTACACATATGATAGTTAAATCTAAGAAGCAGGATTCTATTGCAGGTCATCCTTTCTCCAAATATACGCTACCCTGCCTAGAAACGACTTCTAAATGTTTTCATTTTATCATATCGGGAGCTGAATGAATGCTTCCCTCCTATTATATTTCCCCACCACCACCACTGCAGTGAATCTGAGTATATACATTCATTTTTAGGTGATGATGCCATTAAAATTCCAATCAGAATACAAAGCAACAAAAGAAAATGAAGCCTTCTCATCTAGGAAATGGTAGCAAAAAATAACATTTTTTCATTTCTGCCTATTTAGACTTGTCACTGCAGCACCTCACAACATTTCCATCCATTCCAACTGTTTCCCCCAATGGAGTTTTTCAGTGTTTAGCCCCTTCAGATACAAGCCTGGTATTCTTTTGATGTTCTAAAACCTAACACAGCTTACATGATCATTCAATACAGGAAAATCCCAAACTAGAGGCCTTACAGTGACCCGAATAACCCCCAAATACACTATTGCTGACATAACATCAGTTAACCATATTTATTCATCAAACTCAAAAAGAGAAGAGAATTCTACAGAGAGAGGGGAAAAGTAAAAGATAAGAAAAAAAGCCTCATCACCAATCCCACCTCTTGCTCTGCAAAATAGGAGCCAGCCAGACTATAAAGATGGCACTACCTCTGATAATACCTAGTTTGTGATGGATACAACCCTTCCTTTAATGAATATAAGGGTTGCTTTGCTACACAGGGTTTTTGTGTAGTGACATTATTAAGTGACATTATATTAGTGACATTATCTAAGTGACATTATTCATTTGGTGAATGTAAATGGACTGATCTTGTTTGTTAGAGAATATATAGACATATACATGCATATTCATATTTATATAGCCACAGTTAAGGCTCTTTTCACTAATACTGGGATCTATGCATATTAAAAATTTTTATCCGTATATAAACTCACCTTCTCCCCCTTTAGAAGACAGATCAGTGTGCACCCATAGAAGGGAAAATTATAAGCCCTGCAATGTGTGAGATTACAGACAAGAGACTTTCTCATTCCCATGTTAAGGAATAGGGGAAATTAGTAACCCAACCCTATGTCCTTCACGCCATTTAACCAATCATATTACTTAAAGATCCCAAAGCACTTAACTCTCAGAATAAAGCTAACACCTTACTACATTCATTGCCTCAGAGTTCCTAGAAAATGAGGCAAATGGATCAGTAAACATAAAAGATGGCATCCTCACCATACAAAAGGGGAAAACTGGGAAATTGTTTATGGAATTGTTACCCTCCCAACTGTGCCAGACACAGACTTGAAATTTAAAGCACTCCCATCTTCAAGCCCTTCTCAGTTGGTCCTTTCTTGACTCTAAGGGATATCAATGAGTATAGCTTATCTGGATAACCTAAGTTTTGTGTGTGGGCTCTCTCTCCCTTTCCCTTTCCTCCCTTTCCCAGTGTGGGCACTGATTTAACAACAACAACAATTCACTCATTTGGAGAAGAACTCACCACCGATCATAGGAATTACAGTAGGCAGGAAAGCTTGATTAATTCATCTTTTCATTTTAAGAAAAGTCCTACAAACCAAGAGAATGGCACTAATATAACCTCATCATGCAAGGAGAAAGAAAAGCAGGAATACATAGCCATCTCTTGATTATCTGTGAACACTAAACAGAAGAGGTGGGAAGGAGAGGTGTAGGAAACACAAAAACAATGTTAACTCAAAAGTTATTTCCATTTGACTTTGGAGACCTGCATAAACTTTGAATATCATTTACTTCATGACTAAGAAAGCCCATGGCTGTAGGAGATCCCAGTGGATGACTAGGATTCAGTATCTGCTTTTGACATTTACTAGGGGTGTGTGTGTGTGTGTGTGTGTGTGTGATATTATAATACATACATACATACATACATATCTATACGTGTATATATATATATATATATATATATATATATATATATATATATATATATATATACATATAAGATCAAGCAACCCACTTAATTTCTCTGAGCCCAACTGTAAAAGGCAATGCCAACAGCTGCAGTAACTTACCTCTGATTACTACTGTTAAGATTAAATGAGATAACGTTATGTAAAGTGTTTTGTAAACTTAAAATAATTATTAAAAAAAAGTCTGCTGTCATCATACACTCATCTATGTGTTCCTTGTCCTGGCTTCATCTTTCCTTATCTAGACCTAATATTAACAGACTGCAACCCAGATGGACAAGGAGAAGGAAGAGGCTCTAAATTACCTGCCTTTAGCACCTTCTAGCATAATGCCTAGCACATAGTAAATATGTGCTCTTTCTCTCTGTCTCTTCCTCTCTCTCTCTCTCTCTCTCTCTCTCTCTCTCTCTCTCTCTCTCTCTCTCTCTCTCTCTCTCTCTCTCTCTCTCTCTCTCTCTCTCTCTCTCTCTCTCCCTCTCTCTCTCTCTCTCTCTCTCTGCCTCTCTCCCTCTCTCCCTCTCTGCCTCTCTCCCTCCCTCTCTCTCTCTCTCTCTCTCTCTCTCTCTCTCTCTCTCTCTCTCTCTCTCTCTCTCTCTATATATATATATATATATATATATATATGTATATATATATGTGTATATATATGTGTGTGTGTGTTTGTGTGTGTATACATACATACATACATATATATACATACACACACATAACATCTATATCTATATCTGTGTGGTCTTGGAAAAGTGATTTAACTTCTTAGTTTCTTCATGTGGAAATTGAGAGAATTTAACTAGATGGACACTATAATCCCTTCTAGTCCTAAAGCTATGATCCTGTGACTGGATAATTCCCTGGCAGATCAATCAAGACTGGGTTATACACAAGAGGTTCTGCGATCTCTTCGTGGCTGCCCCACTTATAAAATGTGACTGGAAGAGATGACTTTTAAATCTGTTCAACTCTCTTTGTTTTGTTTTAAGCTCTTTGAATAAATAATTATGTTTATGACTTTTCTTAAAAAAGTATATTTGGGCAAGAGAGCCCCAATGAACAAGAATTCATCCTTTTAACAATGGAAAATCAGACCCTTTTGTTTTATTCTGCATTCTGATCAAGACTCCCTGGTCAGACCACATATGGAGTAGTGTGTTCTGGTCTGAGCACCCTATTCTTTTTGACTCAGTTAACCACGCCTTCGAGAAGCCCCTCTGCTTAACCCACAAAGCCAACTGAATAAACCACTCACAAACCAAGGAAATACCATCCACCTAGTGACAGCTTACTGTAACTTTAGACTGAGTACCTAGGAGGAAATAAAAATCCTGTGGGCAATACCCTTGCAAGTCTAAATCAAAAAGTAATTGTAAATGTCAAACCCTCCTCAGCAAAACAGAACATAAACTTGTTTATGATCCTTTGCTTGTAACCCGGAATGCCTACAAAGGATGGAAAACTGGAACTGCCTTAAAACTGCATGGAGGTAGGGAAAACTTACTGAGCACTGCCACTTGCTGAATCCTCCATGGAGCCAAAGAAGGAAGCATCTCTCTCGATTGCATTCCAAATTTCAAGTTTTCTTATGCCAAGTTGAGATCTTTTGGCAGAATCTCTGGGTATTCTCAGTAACAGATGCCCAGAGCATAGCAATGTTACAAGTTCTGTAACAGAGCAAAGCTGGGAGTTGGGGAGCAGCTGCTCCTCTATACTTCACTGTGTATCCAACTTCATCAAAAGTGTTTAAGAAACAGATCATTCTAAAACCTATACCACTTAGTCACAATTCTAGCACTTCCAGTCCTGGCCATACCTTTTCCCATTGTGTTTTGCTTTGGTGTTTATTTTCTGCTATTAGTTTTTAACAATCTGTTTGTGGTTGTGTTTTTTTCCCTCTAGCCTGGCTAAATTATTCCCAAGTGACTTTAAATCCTCAACAGTAATTCCCAGTGATTGCACTGACATGATGATAATGAAAGAGCTGAGGCCCCCCTGTTGCTAAACTCAGCCAATGATGCTCTTGGGAACTATTGGTTGAAAAAAAAAAGATATTAGACAGCAGGGTCACTGGGATTTCAGAGCAGCCTGAAGGTGGGGAAAGGCTAGGTGCCAACAGGGCAAGATAGCTTCCTTTCATTTCTCTTCTATCTGGCCCTTTTCTATCACTCCATCCTTAGCTGGCAGTCTGGGGGCATCCCTCCCTATGGATCCTGTCAACTGTGCCACTGAATCAAGGTCCTTGCTGCTGTCTTTCTACACCTGGAGAGGTAGAATGTTATGGTGGAAAGACCACTGAATTGGGAATCATGAATTCTTGAGTACAATGTAGTTCTGCAACTAATTAGCTGTGTGGCCTTGGGCAAGTCACAACTTATGCTGGCCTCAATAAAATGAAGTGAGTTTGATTAAATAACCTCTGAGGTGTGGTACAACTTTAAAATTCCATGATCCTATCTGGAGGGCAATTATAAAGACAAATGTCAGCAGAGGACAGTCAGGGCTAGCCCGACTTAAAACCATGATAGTAAAGACAAAAGGATGAAGTTTCCCTCAATTCTGTATCTCTTTTTATACCCCATAATACTGGAAAACATATTTAGAGAGGAAAGTAGCAAAAATGTGGGCAACTAAAGATAATGTCATTATTTATACTTTATCAGCAATTCTTACATATACAGAGTGTCCCAAAAGTCTAGCTTAAAGCCTTACTAAGACTTTTGGGACATTCTGTATTAAGCTATCTTGAACAAGAATTGAAACAAACACTGATTATTACACAGTTAGGTAAGGAACAAGCATAGTGTTTTTCAAAGCAATGGTTTTTTACCTGGAGTATTATCTTTGTCAATGGCATAGATTTTCCAGGATGGCATGGTAGAGACTTGGTGGTCTACCATATGCTGTTCCAGGGACACACACACACACACACACACACACACACACACACACACACCACTAAAGACCAATATAAAGACAAGAGATCATTCTTTTTCACATTGGGAAGGCAGATCCTTTTGTTTTATTCTGCATTCTGATCAAGATTTCCTCATTAGACCACATATTGAGAATTGTGTTCAGGTCTGAATGCCCCATTTTGGGAAAGACACCAATAAGTGGCAGACCATGGAGACAAGCCCAGATGGGAAAGGGCCGTAAGCTCAGGCTATATGAAACATCTCCAGTTGCTTAAGTTGGCCATCACATGGCATAAAACTTGGGGGGTGGGGTGAAGTGAGGATGATGACTGTCTTCAAGGATGCATTTGAAGGGCTGTCATGCAGGAAAGAAATTAAATTTGTTCTTCTAGGCTATGACATGAATAAGTAGGAAAAAAGAGCAGCAGGAGAAAAGACAAAAATTTAGGCCTGATGTAAGGAAAAATTTCCTAACAGTTAGCATCATTCTGAAATAGAAATGGGATGCTTCAGGAGGGTAGTGGTGGGTTTTACCCTTACTGGAGATCTTTGAGTAAAAGGTAGATGAATGTGGTCCAGGGGAACATTGGCTAGGGTATCCAAGGATCTTGGTTCAAATCATGCCTCTGATGCCTACTACTTGTGTGATCTCAGGCAAGCCTTTTAATTGTCCTTAGACTCAGTTTCTTCATTCGTAAACTAAGAATAAGCCTCTGAGGTCCCTTTGAATTCTTAGATTCTGTGATTCTGACTGTGACTGAGATGTAAAAAAATAAAGCACTAGGCTAAGGAACCTAGGAATACATTTAAGGATGAATGCTGAGCTTAAAAAAAAGAAAGAAAGAAGTATTTCTTATGCCTGGTATTCCATGTATTTGAACATGAAACAATATATTGGTAGGATCCAAACTAAGAAGAGTGCTCGGCAAATATAGGCTATTAGCAATATTACCATATAAGCAAAATAAGATTTTCCTTTTCTCCATGATTCCAGTTGTCCAGGAGTGTGAATGGTCAGAGAGACTTAGGTTAGAGTCCTGACACACAATGACTGTGTGATCCAGGGCAAGTCAGTAAACCTTTTAGTGCTCTAGGCCAGTGATGTCAAAACTCAGCCAGTAACAAGGGCCATTAATCCATACATAAGGATCCTTTGCTGGCTGTGTACTGACTTTATTTTTAAAATGTAATATTATCTATGTTTTAATATTTCAAATATTTCCCAATTACATTTTAATCTGGTTCAGGATGCATTAGAAAGTCCATTTAGCCCATGGGCCAGGGTTTTGACACCCCTGTTCTACATAACTTTGTAAGACTACTAAGTTTCAGAGAAGTTGTCAATCTGCACTGGTAGATGGGTTTCCTCATCTGGGAATTTCCTATTCCAATAAAATCACAGCTCCAATCCAAATACTGACTGGTGGTTTGCTTTGGCTATTTTTGAGATCACTGCTAAACGAACTAACAAAAAAAAAGTCTTGAAAGAAGGTTAAAAAAAACTTACCAAAGCTTTAAAAGAAGAAATAGGTTGTTTCTTTTTTTAAACTTTTAAAATATAATTTCTAATAATATTTGTAATAACAGAAATAATAATATTTCTAATTGATTTCTAATAATATTTATTTTTAACATCAGAAATAATGGTCATTTCTAATAATAGAAATTTCTAATTTATTATTTCTAATATTAGAAATTGCTAGTCATAGAATTATTTTTATTTCTAATAACAGAAATGATAAAGTATAGCATATGGTACTATATATATAATATATATATATAGTAAGTGATCCTCCAAATAAATTATGGTTTTTATTATGACCTAGCAGTCCCACATTAATGTCTTATTCCATCTACTTACTTGTCTTTTAAAACTGATATTTTTATATAACCCATATCAAATTGCTTACTGTCTCAGGGAGAGGGCAGGTGAGGCGAGACAGGGAGAGAAAAAATTTGGAACTCAAAAATTTTTTAAAATGAATGTTAAAAATCATCTTTACATGTAAGTTGGGAAACATAAAAGATTTTTTTTAAAAAAAGATCAAATGAGACATATATGAGTTCTAAAGTTATGAAACTGGTATTTTAATAAAGATACAAGATTTATATGAAAATTTTAAAATTCGATGTTCTTTTGTTTAATTACCATCAGTCTCACTTTCCAGTGATACAGATAGATAGTTCAGTGGATAGACTACTGGATCTTGTGTTAATAAGACCTGAGTTCAAATGCGGCCTCAGACACTTATGACCCTGCCTGTATAAACTGGAAAAGGAAATGGCAAACCACTCCAGTATCTTTGCCAAGAAAACTACATGGACAGTCTGGTCCAGGGGTTCATGAAGAGTCAGACACTACTCAACAACAACAATGACTCACTTTACAACAATTCTTATCTATCCCCAGGTTGAAACCTCTTTGCATTAAGTGATTACAGCCAAGCAAATGTAATTCAACACAGTGGTCATGTGTAAATGTACGCATCATCCCATACTTAGAGTTTGCTACCTTTCTGGGGAGAAGAGACATGTATCACTATTTCTCATTCTTTCTATATACTTTTTGCAATGTTTTAGAATGAAACATGCAATTGATTTCAAACATGAAATTAATTTTAGAGTAGTCCCTTTGCATATATGCTTTAATAAACCCCTGAAAAAGGTCACATACTTATCTATATTTGCTTACATAACTTTGGTGAAAATATATATACATACGTATATATGCATATATGCATGCAGAAGCTGAATCTTACAAGCTGCAAGTCTGAAGTTGTCAGATTAAATGTTATCTTAGATAATCACATACAAATTGTCACTAATGTTAATATATGTCAGGAACAATTGTGTGCGACACACCAGAGGTTAATTTTATTGCTCATATGCAGATGTTTGTTATACTGAATCTCAGCGATAACACCCTAGGAAACAGAATGTTTTATATGTGCTGCATTGAATTTATGGCCAATGTGTTACAAATGTTGTAGTTCTTCTAACATTTTTCTTGTGAATTTTAGTACAAGGCCTGCAAAACTATACAAATTTTCTTCGGTCAAACTTTCCTAGTTCTGGGAGAAGACAATAAAATCTATTGGATGTAAATGAAAGGAGATTTCCCAGCTTCCCCCTCTCCTTCAATGATCAAAGTTGCTAACCTCAAATCTTTCTCTGTGAACTAGTCACCTATTGTTGAGAAGACACCATACTTATTAGCTTAAATCCTAAAATGATGGCAGGCTGTTTTTTTTCTTAAACTAAGAAATGAGTTGCTGAATGGGTGGAAATGCACTCACCATCTGTGACCTTCTTGGTAATATATTTGATTATTGCCTATTTTTAAAAAAGGCCTTCCCTAATTGCTTCCACAAAAATATGATGTTAAATGAAATATTTGAAGAGAAAGAGGTAAGTTAGTTCCAGAGATAGGGAAGAACTGGAGTCCCTGGTGAAAAATATATTAATGTTTAGTGGGTGGAGTATAAGAAGTCAAAGTTTCCAAAGTACCAAGACAAGGGAATGACTAAAGCAGGAGGCAGGATGGGGTGGTGGGAGGAGGGGAGGGTCTGTGCAAGTACTGGTCCCGAGCAATTGATCTAAAAAGCAGAGCTGCAACTAGCATTTCTAGAACTTGTTCACTCTTTTTCAATTGTGTCTTACTTTTCATGATCCCATTTGGAGTTTTCTTGGCAAAGATACTGGAGTGGTTTGGCATTTCCTTCTCCAGCTCATTTTACAGATGAGGCAACTGAGGCAAAAAGGGTTAAGTGACTTTCCCAGGGTCACACAGATAGCAAGTATCTTAGGTCAGATCTGAATTCATGGAGATGGGTCTTCCTCACTCTAGGCTTGGCACTCCATCCATTGTGCCATCTAACTGTCCCAAGAGCTTGGGGCACTCACAATGGAGGGTAGGAAGAGACATAGGACTTGGGGAGGGAGAAGAGGACACAAGGCCCAAGGGGAATGGCACAGATTTATGGGAGGAAACAGAGACTTGAGGAAACCAGTCCTTAAGAGCAGAAACCCTAAGGCATCGTGATTCCTCTGTTGAGGAAATAGTCCCCTGCCTAGCAGCAGGGGTAGAACCTGCTTGAGTAGTTGTTTTCCTGGGGATGAGAGAAGGAAGGGACCCTTTATGAGTTTTCTCTTTTGACTAATTTTTTCTTTCTATAGTATAGAGGGTATGGAGAGCTTGTCGTTTGCTCTCAGTGATATAGAGAACAGGATTTAGAGCCGGGAGCCTAAAGTCAAGTCTCTCCTCTGACATATACTGGCTATATTACTGAGTAAGTTACTTAGTCTCACTCTGATAACAACAACCTAATAACAAGGTGCTGACCTGCATCGGTAGAGGAAGTTCTTCATCCAGGAGTTCCCTAAATCAGTGAAATCTCAGGTCCATCCCCCATCCCCATTCTATTCTTGGTAACCAGGTGCTAAAATCCTGTCATTCCTACTTGCTGAAGTTTTACTAAGTCCTGTTAGTACATTCTAGATTGGGGGCCCTTGGACAAAGCCCACCCCAGTTATCCGTTCTCGTTACAGCTTGCTAAAGATGTTATTGGGAGGTTAAGGGTTTTATGGTGGACCGTAGTTATAACCTTAAAAAAGACTATAACGAAAATATGTTGTTCAGGGAAATGTCATGTAGTGTATGAGGCAGCTGGGTGGCTGATGAGGCAATTAGGGAGCTCAGTGGATAGAACGTTGGGCCTAGAGTCAGAAAGACCTGAGTTCAAAGCTGGCCTCAGATACTCATTAGCTGTGTGACCCTGGGCAAGTCACTTAACCTCTATTTGCCTTAATCCACTACAGAAGGAAATGGCAAACCACTACAGTATCTTTGCCAAGAAAACGCCATACGAGGTCATGAGGAGTCAGACGTAACTGAATAACAACAGTCCTCATAAAGCCTTCTCCCAATAACGAAGTACAAGAGAGGTGGTGCACATAGTGATTAGTGTGCTCAATTTTAATTCAGGAAGATCTGGGTTCAAATCCTTGTTATCTGTGTGACCCTAGGCAAGTCATGTAAAGTCTATGAGCCCTGGTTTTTTCAACTATAAAATGCAAAGGTTGGACTAAATGGCCTCTCAAGCCTCTTCCAAGCCCGAATCAATGATTCTATGAATTGGGAATCATTTGTACAGCACTGTAAGTACAAAGTATTGACTCTCAAACTTCTTTTTCCTATTTTTCTTCATTCTCTACATAGGAAGTAAGGATTTTAGGAAGACCTATAAATCTCAACTAATGTTAATATTGTATAAAATGGTAAAGTCACTGTTATCTTTTCTGAGGTCAAAATACAAGGCACATTCATCACCTGCGTGTGTCATGAATTCCTCAATGAAGCATAAATAAGCTTTCTCTGTAACTAACATAACAGCAGTTTGTTGGTACATGATAGGTATGAAGGTTTTTTTTTTCTTTCCTCCATCTACTATGAATATCTCCTATGCACTAAAAGAAAGAATATAAATTTTTCTGGTCCCAGAAGTTTTTCCATTTTTTTTTTCAGGAAAGAAAAAGATAATTATCAGGAAATTTCATCTACTGCCAGTAACCCTCTGTAGTCTAAGGCAAAGTCAAAGGGAAAATACTAATGTTCAAATTCCCTTGTTGATTCTTACATGAGGACTCTATACTTCAAAATACTATGACATGAGTACCAAAATGCACATCTGCATTAGCCTAAAGCTATATGGTCATCTGGAACAAAAAGTGGGTGACATATTTTGGGAAGGACATTGAAGAGAGCGACCAAAATGGCGGAAGGTTTCCTTGATCACGGTTCCTATGGGATTGGTTGAAAGAAATGGGGAAGGGTAGCCTTAAAAAGGAAAGATTTTGTGGGGAAATGATCATTGACTTCAAGAAGGGCTGTCAGCTGGTAAAAGGATTTAACTTCTGGTTGGCCTCAGAAGGCAGAACTAGGAAAAATATGAAGAAGTTGAAGAGAGACTCATTCAGGCTTGATATAAGCTTAATAACACTTGAAGTCTTCCCCAAGAGAAATGGGGAGGGGAAGTTTTGGTAGCAAAGATAAGGAATCTTGTTTTGTACATGCTGAATTTAAGATGCCCTTGGGACATCCATTTCAAGATGACCAATAGGCTGTTAGTAATATGAGACTCTTAGAGGTCGGGAGAATATTTAGGGCTAGATAAATAGAACTAAGCATCATTTGCATAAGGATGATAGTTGAATCCATGGGAGCTAATGAGATCACCAAGTGAGACAGTATAGAGCAGCATTTCTCAAAATGTGGTCCAGGAACCCTGCAGATTCCTGAAGCTCTTTCATGGGGTCTCTAAGGTCAAAACTGCTTTCATAATAATACAGAGATGTTTTAAATTTCTAATATGGTGAATATTGATAGATATAAACCATATAAACAAAAGCTCTTTGGAAGGTCCTCAATAATGTCTTTATATGTTATAAAGGGGTCCTAAAACTGAGTAGTTTGAGAATTACTGATGTAGAAAGAAAAGAAAAGAGAGCTCAGGACACAGTCTTAGGGTACACTTACTGTTGGCAGGGTCCGCGACATAAAAAAGCTAAGAACTCCTGTGGAATAGCCACACATATAGGAGATTTCTGGTGACAGTCAAATGGAAAGATATCATGGTCCTTAGGGACTGCAAAGCAGTTGGTAATGGAGCTTTTAAATGTCATTTCCACTGATAAAATTATATCTGCATCTCATTTGACCATACCGAGAACTTTGGTATTGAGAACTCTCTTTCCTGGGTCTTCAGTGGCTAAGGCAATTTTCAGAAGTAGTTGCCAGGTTTTCATTTCCACAGGGGTTGGTCCTCAAGATTATGAATTCAAGAGCTGGGCTGGAGCCCAGGTCAGTGGTATGGAGGCCATTCCTATTCCCAGGGCCCTTAGGTTCAGAGTCCTGAGCTACCTCCATTGGAGTCTGAGGGGAAATATTGGCTGAAGCAATGACAGTGGTTTGATGTACCTGGCACATGCTGCCTCCAATTTCTAATGATGCCCCATTGCTTTGCCTGGACCATTGTAGTAGCATCAAGTGATAAACTACCTTATGCCTTTGGGGTATGTGAAATTACCTACAGTGTTTGATAGCACCCAATCTGGCAATGGAACTCAGCCTGGCATTTAAATAGATTTCAGCATGTACCATTGAGTTCTGCTGCCAGTTTAAAAAGAACTTTTGAAAGATACTGGAATGCAAAACCAGTCATCATGGAAATTATTAGGCCAATTCTACTTACCGCTGTCATGAACTTGAACTTTTAGGGCCAAGAAATATATCTCATGCCACCCCTCCTTAATTCCCACCCCCTCAAAAAACCCCACTTCCTTTAGGGATCATTTGCTCCTGGATCATAGTTTAATGAAGGGTTTTTCTTGGAGTTGTTTTAGTCTCTTTTGCTAAGAAACCTCCTATTTATTCACCATCAGAAATAATTTATTAATAGGATAAGATATATGATGGAGGAATCCCTTACAGCAGAATAAGTTGGAAGGAGCATTGATTGGATTGGGAGTCAGGATACCTAGATTCTAGTCCTGGTTCAAACTGTATGACTCTGGGCCAGTCACTTTATTTATCTCTATCTACTTCTTCACGTTTAAAGAAAATGATATTAGATGGGCTGATCGTTAAAAATACTCTCATTTCTAACATTATGATTCTGAGTGCTCTTAATATCAAGTTGGCTTGAATCATTAAGTCCCCAGAGTAGGCAGTCGCCTACATGGTTTGATCTGAGGGGTCTCAAAAGGCTCAGTCTGAGCTTTCTCAGGGTGGTACATTATAATCTACCTCTAGTCATTCCTTTAAAGAAAGACACTGGAGGTTCCCTGATTAAAAAAAAATAGCATGGACATTACCTGGAAGAGATAAACTAACAAAATCATTAACATTTTAGCACAGATTTGTCATCAGTCTCAGCAGCAGTAGCAGCAGCAGCATTTTTAAAGCTCTTTAGGGTTTGCAAAGTGATTTACACATATTATCTCATTTACCTTAAAAAGATGTGAAAGGAGACAGGAAAAGTTTTGAGGAAGGAGAGAGAGTCAGGACAAGTTTAGAATACAGGGGACTACTGAGACTACGAAGGGAAAGTTTGAATGGAAGAGAGAGGCTTAGAATTTGGGGGACTCCATCGGTAAGTTGCACAGTGGTAGGAAAAAGAAGATGATTATGACAATAAAAGTAATAGCTAGCATTTGTATAGTACTTGAAGGTTTGCAAAGCACTTTACACACATTAAGCCTGTTTGATCCTCACAACAACCTGGCAACATAGGGTATCTCCATTTTACAGATGAGGAGACCCAGGCTGAGGAAGGCTACATGACTTGTCCCCATTAGCTTGGTCACATAGCTAATGTCTAAGGTGGGACTTGAATTCAGCAAAGTCCTGCACTATATTCACCAAACCAACTCCACGCAGGAAGGTTGGGAACAGAAGCCCAGCCAGACACCAAAAGTAGTATGAAGGAACACTGAAGACAAACTTTGCCCACAATGGGATTTTGCCTAGGGCAACAAGCTCCAAAAGTCAATGGGCATGAAATTTGAAGTTAATGAGTATCCCAGATTCATACCATGAACCGGACAGAAACTTGCTGGTTATTAGGTTGTATGGTCAAACTCAATGTGCTTCAGGGCTATCATATACTATCAGCCAGTACCACCCCCCTCCCCCAATGCCCTGGAAGATTCATTGCTTTGAAATACTCAGTCTCTTGTGAGTCTCGAAACAGCTGAAAAGTTGTGTTTGGAAACCTCAAAGCATCTTTCTGTCCCTCCTATTACCTAAAAGGGTCCATTGCTCCATTTACAAAGGCATTTCTTCAGCAGATTTACAAGGTAACATCTGTTCAGAAACAGATGTTTATGCCAGAACCCTATTCTGCTCATTAATGCTTTTCCGGTTAACATCTAACTATCTCACTCATTAGTTCTTAATAATACTTTTTGTATCCAAACCATGCCAAACACCCTCTCTTTAGAACTCTTTATTATTGTTGCTTCTGCTGCTGGTGAATTACGCTGCTGAATAAAGGAAAAGTAAAAATAAGCCCCTCTAAGAAAGCTGCTATGTGTCAGAGCTCTATCTTTGTGAACTGAACAAGCTGAAATCAATTAAAAGTGTGTGTTCAGAGAACGCATCTCAGCTGTCTAATTGTACCACCTCTGCTTTAGGGCCAAATTTTGACTCCCTGCCAAATTGCCATCAAAATGGGCGCCTATTAGCACTGCTACATTGCCATTTTGGAGAGTGCAATTCAAGGGCTTGTGTTCATCTTGGGAGCCCAGTGCACTCTGGGGCCCAGCTCACAAAGAAGCCCCCTTCCTTCGACCCATCAGCTGAGGTGCTTCCTTGGAATGTTCCTCAGCTCCAGTGCTGAAGCAGCAAATCAGCAGCTGAACATTCCGGGACAAGGGGACTGGCTTATAAAAGCTACCCTACCCTTCCTTTCTCACTCTGACCACTCCATACTGTTCACCCAAAAGGTCAGCAAGAGGAAAACATTCCCTAGAAAAGGGAACATGCTTATCCAGAAGCCACATAATGTCCAGAGAATAAATTTGGGGGTAAGGTCAATTTCAGCTGATCCCAGTTTATTTCAGTTTGCGTTAATCAAAATTGTCTTTTAAACTGATGATGTCATAACTTCCATTTGTGCACCAACCAGACAATTGTCCAATATGATTCCTAAAGTAGTCACAGTGGTTGTACATTTAAATGAACTAAGATATAAATAAATAAAACTAAAATTGTTCTGTACTTCTATGAGGGAGGGAGGGATGGAGAGGGGGAGAGAGAGAGAGAGAGAGAGAGGAGGAGGAGGAGGAAGGAAGAAAAGGAAGGAAAGAAAAGAAAAGATAATTCTCCAGAACACTCAGAGCAACACCAATGTATTGTAGTCTGGAAGAATGCTGCTTAATAAATCATCAATGGAGGTTGCCATAGGAACAATAAATGTATAGTCACCTATACTGCTTAACTGTATGCAACCTTTCTCACAGGGATGCAGGGATGGTGGTAGATCCCAGTAATGTTAAGCAAACACCAAATTCTCATTTAACTTAAGAGTTGCTGCCATTCCCATACATGAAGAGAAAATGTTTGTTTGGTTTGCTGTAGTCAAACAGTTTTTGACCCTTCAATTCTACTTAAGGCCAATGTCCACTGATTTCAAGTACTACACTGTAGTGTCATTGTACCCTGTGTTCTGGTTTTTTTTTTTCTCTGCTTTTCAGCTAAATAAAGGAACCTTACATAGTTGTCTTCTTCCAACATAAATAAGATACTTTCCTTCAGAGTGTCGACCCACAAAGAATGCGTCCCATAATGTCATAAAGTAATGACTAAATTAAAAATAAATGCATGCTGCTAACAAAAGAAATTTTTAAAAAATGAATGAAAAAAATATTGAGTGTATCTTCCATGAGACTCTACTCAATTAACTTTCCCCATAAGGCACGACAATCTGATGGACTTACATTTTGTCCAATAGAATAAAAGCCCAAGTGATGAGGAATTAAAAGTTTTAAGTTGCTCAGACAGTCATGATCAGTGTTTCCTAGTGAAGAACTGTGAACACAAACCATTGACAAAATCATTCTCCATTTATTACCCGGTCAGCCAATATCACCTGAAGTTTTCAATCAATATGCTTAGGGCATTCTATTATGAGAATTTTTTTTTAAGTTTGCTGATGCCAGGTTAAGAACTCTTATTTTAAAAGAATGAAAAGATTATAACCAATCAGCAAGGATTCTACCTCTTCAGGTCTGAGTACACAATGACCTAGGGGAATTCTAATTGGAACTCTACTGTAATTAGATCTTTTGTTTCTTTAAAAGAATGCTCTCTCTTTAGAAGATACTCCTTTTTTTAGAAAACCCCTCTTTTGGATAAGGGACAGCTTTAAAAATGCATGTGTGAAAATGACTTTTATAAGAAAGGTAATTGTCTAGGTGTGGTGATTAATTTAGCCTGTAACCTAGGTTACTGGGAGAGGCTAAGGTTGGTGGATAACCTGAGCTTGAGAATTCTGAGCAGTGATTTGGGGCACCATCCCAATTTGGGTGTGGGTGGGACCAGGACTGGGACGGGAGAGCCGAAGAGGAGGGGAAGAGAAAAAAGGAAAGAAGGAAGAAAAGTAATTGTTTTTTGGCAGACTAATAGACTTGTACTTTCCTTGGTATCAAATCAGTGTCTACTAAAGAAATAATTGGTATAGCAAATGAAAAACAGAATTATTTGTTGTAAAGAATTACTTGTAAAGAGAACAATAAACACTCTTTAAACAATAAACAATGCATATAAAGGACAGGTAATAAATAAAACGACAACAAAATACTTTGTATAGAACTGAACAATACCAAAAGTTTTTCGTCTGAAGAACTCTAGTTTTTGAATATTTCTGGAGAAAAAAAATGTGGCAAATTGTCAGGTAATCATTTCATGAAGAATGTAACCAAGACAAAGGCACTTGCCCCATGTCAGACAATGATGCAGATTCTTGGGCAGGGTAAACTCTGTTTCTGGAAGCTTCCCTCACCCCACCCCCACCCCATCCCCCTCACCTTTGAGCCATAGGTCCCATTTATAGAACAGGTGGGCAGTAACTTTCTAATTTATAGTCCCCTGGTGGCTGGAAAGAATGAATACAGCTCCAATCTGCCCTACCTTTCACACTGAGATTATCTGGTTCATTGAGTTCTTGAGATGTGCAGAAATGGTTTCTTAATTGTGACTTTGTGAAGCTCATTTTATAGTCTGGCAGAGGCTTTGAATCATGAATCAGATGGTATAAATCAGGTGGTATAAACCTAAAGAAGGAAATCCTTTGGGGATTATATGGAACTGGTAAAATTTGGAGAGGAAGACAGGGAGGTAAGCTCTCTGTGAATTTTGGGTGCTTATTGGATATCAGAATCAGAAATTTAGAGCTGGAAAGCACCTTCCAGGCCATCTACTTCCACCCCTTAAATTTACAGATGACAAAACTGAGGCCCAGAGGAGTTGAGTGATTTGCCCAAGGTCACACAGGTAGAAAGTAACAGACAGGATTCATTGTACACTGAGGGGGTAAAGGGAAAAAAAAGGGCTGATTATATACTTGGTGATAGTTTACCTGGCAGAAGTGAGGGCAGCAAAGGATCCACTAAACCCATGGGCACTTACTCATTTGATTGTGATCTCATCTGATCTTGGAAGCCAGCATTAGGTCTAGTTGGTTCTTAGATGGGAGCACCTGGGAATTTTGAGCACTTATGAGTATCTTCTTTTGAGAGAAGCACTATGGTACAATGGAGAAAGTGATGGATTTGGAGTAAGAAGACTCCAACTGAAATCTCAGTTCTGCCATTTAGGACCTATCTGACTGTGGGCAAATCATATAACTTTTCTGGACCTCAAAATACCCATCGACAAAATAAGGATGTTGGACTAGTTAACCTATAAGGTCTAAACCTCTGATCCTACTTATATTTTCCTAATTCATTTGAGTTTCCAGAGACTTACGCAGCTCTATTGAGAGCCACAATGTCATACTGGACAGAGAGCCAGCCTTGGAATCAAGATCTGAGTTTGAGTTCTTTGCCCACACATACTGACTCTATGACTCTGGGCAAGTCACTTAACCTTTTAGTATCCAGAGAAGGTCTCTAAGCTCCAAGACTTTAGGAGGTAAGTAGGGCTGATTATTTAAACTGAGGGTAACAAATGAGAAAATTAAAGCTTAGAGAGGTGAGGTTCCCAGGCTACATAGTTAGTTAGCCTACAAAAAAGCCAGGACTAGCTCTCTAGCTCCCCCTACCGCCAAATTGAGTTCTTTTCAGGAAATTACTGTGCCTCACCTCTCCAACTAAGCTTGAGTCCACCTTTCTCACTGAGCTGTCCAGATGCACACAAGTGGGTTGTTAATGGTTACTTCAACAGGCTTATTTTATAGCTAAGGCTTTGAGTCGTGAATCAGAGGCAGCTGACATGTTCATTTAGGAACAACAAGCCATGTTTCAGGAGAAAGAAAGTTGCTGGACCTCCCTGACAGATACAGCACAAAGCATGCACCGTGCACTCCTGAACACATAAATAGAATGGGATAAAAAAAGGGACTCAGGTCAGCAAAAAGAGGCATCTAAGGGCCTTGACAAGGCACTACTGAGATCCATTAAAGATTGGTCTTGTCCCATCCCAAAAGGACATCTGGATAAATAGTCACTGGGGAGACACGGCTATCAGACTTACCTGAGTAATTTGGTCCTGGGTTGCTTTAAACTGACAGTAGTCATGCTGGTTTCAGTGTTTCCTTGCTGATGGGGCAGCAATTTTAAGAACCAAGCCTTCACCAGAGAATTTTTAACTTAGATGTCTTTTCAGCAAACCCTTTCAAGGATATAAAAATTAAAGCCACTGACTGTATAAACCACCCTGTATAAGCAGTTCTTCCCATTCTTTTCGATTTTCCTTTCTGGATCCTTTTCAAAATGGATTTCACACTCTGAATGGCTTCTAGGTTCACAGCCCTGGGGACCAAACTTATGTATAGCGTTTTGCTTTGCACACAATCTCTGTGGAAAACAAAATATGGGAGTGGAGAGGAAGGAGGTTAGGGAGTCATTTTCCAGTCTTGTAGGACTCTTGGTGATGGGGCAAAGATACTGGAGTGTTTTAACATTTCATTCTCCAGCTCATTTTACAGATGAGGAAACTGAGGCAAACAGGATGAAATGACCTGCCCAGGGTCACACAGCTAGTAAGTGTCTGAGGCTAGATTTGAACTCAGGAAGATAAGGCTTTCTGATTCCAAGCCCAGTGCTCTATGCACTATGGCACCAGCTAGCTGCCCTTTGTTTAAGGAGAATGGTTAGCTTAATTCTCTGATCACTAACAATATCACCATTTTAAATGATCACCTTTTAGCCATTCCAGGAACTTGTTTATAAGCCAAAAGTTTACTTGGAATACAGCATTTTTCTGTCCTAACACAATTCTTTATCTCACAGATTTAGCTATGCAGTATTATCTTGACCTATTGTTTTTTAATTGGTGATCTCCTATTGGCCACTGGAAAGGAAAGGTGCAGATAATCTAAAACACTTTCTTAAATCCTTTAAAAACTTTTCATGTTCTGAAGGTCACCATGATAACAACCTAGGGACCTATTGATGAATCCACAGAATCTTCAATGATCCAAAATGAAGGATTTTTTAAAAAAAAATTAATTGCATGCTTTGGAATTTATTCAGTCATTCAACAAACACTTATTAGGTGACTACTTTGTGTTACCATTGTGTTAAATGCTGGGGAAGATAGAAATTTTAGATTAGACACTCCCCTCCCTTCATGAAGTTTATTGTCCAGTAAGGGGATCAAAAGCAAGCACAGACAATTATAATATACAACAAATACCAGGTGCAAGAATAAAAAAGCGTTATATATGAGGTCAAAGGGGAAGGCTATTCTTAAAGGCAGTGGTTAGAGAAAGCTTTTTAAAAGGGCATTGGAGTCTGGCTTTAAAAATTGAGGGTGGGGGTAAGGAATTACATAAGCAAAGAACCAGATTTACTTGGAATTAAATAGTAAGATAGGTCTGTGAAGATAAGACTAAGTTGGAACTAGAAGGTTGAAGATAGAGTGTTGGACTTGGAGTCCAGAAGAGGTGGATCCAACTCTGCCTCAGATATTTACCAGCTTCGTTACCCTGGGCAAGTCACTCAACTTCTCTGAGACTCAGTTTCCTCCACTGTCAAATGGGGATATTAATAGCACCTAGCTCACAGGATTGTTTGTGAGAATAAAGTGAGATAAAATGTGAAGCCCTGTGCAAATTATAAAGTGCTATATAATTTTTTTTTATTTTTTGTAAATAGATATTATTATTCTTGCCATTGTAATTATAGTTCTACCTCCCAACCCCAACCCTCACCTCCTCTCCACAACCAATGGAGCAAATGATTCTCTCTTAGACCCATGCAAGATGACTACTTCTATAACTTAACTTTCCCTGGAAGGAGAATGGTGGAATATTTGAATTCCCAGGAGTTTCTGCAAGCAGAGTAAACGGAGAGAGTTGAGATGTCAACAAACCAAGTCCTTACGTACTATAGGTCCTAGCCTCAGAACTTGAAAGCAAGATTTTCCATTCTTCGTAAACTTGTGAATATTTGAGGCTTGACTGAATTGTAAGTCAATTTCTAGCTCCTCAAATAGAACTTTTACACATAGAAATTTGTTATCCCTAAAAGGCTACTATTAATCCCCTCCCCCAAACAAGGGATTTTAAGATTTCTCTCCCCTATTTAAAAAACAAAAATAAAAACAAACAAAAAAACAACAAAACACCACCAATAAGATAACATTGGTAGCTGTCCCATACCCGGTCAGGAAACTGAATGGTGAAATGTACATAATTTCTTCCAGTATCTTCCCGTTTATCTGGAAAAACTATCAGTGTACCCTACCAACAAGGTAATTCTATGGCACCGGGAAAACAAACAACCAAAACTACAAACAAGAAATAACAGGCAAGCTCTGACAATGACTCTTCACAAGCTTTTTTTTGAATATGAACTCCCCCATCTTGAATACTCTTATTGGAACGTTGAAACTTTTTAAAATAAAAAGTACCACTTAGAAACAATTGTTATTTTAACTGTGAATTAAGATCATAAGTCTTTTGTTTAAAATGCAATTGTGATTGTGTGTTCACTAGAACACTTCCAAAGGTGTAGGGCTCTAATTTGCTTGCAGGCAAAGTCTGTTTTGGTGAAATTTTTCATTTGCAAATTAGATTTGCCTGTAGCAGAAAATGAGAAGTTATCACTAGACAGACTGAAAAATGGGGCCACTCTTTACGTACCAGAAACAATTAGCTGTAACATCTGTACTTGCAAAAAAAAAAAAAGGAAGAGCAAGAAAGAGCTAGGAAAGAAAGGGAAAGGATGAAAGGGGAAGGAGAAGAGGGCAAGGAAAAGGGAAAGGGAAAAGGAAAGGGAAAGGAAAGGAAAGCAAAGGAAGAAAGTCTTCACTTTGAGATATTTTGTCTTAGATTAAGTAGTCAACTCAAAACACATTAGCAACACTAAATACTGTTAACTCCAGTGGCCTTCCTATTTTCTCAGGCTGCAACTACAATCAGGAAAATAATTGGAAAATGACCCCACTTGTGATGCAGAAATCCATGTGAAATTTTTTTTTTTTGGTGATGAAATCAGATTATCTTCTTTGTCTAATTTTGGGAAACACATATTATCTTTAACTCTATGGGGGGGAGAGTGCTAAATCATACATTAACACCCGACATTTGCCTGAGGGGTTGGAGAGTACCCAATATAAATAAATAAAGTCCTCTTTCATTTCAGATATCCAAGAGGATATCTCCTTTTAGACGTATGTACAGTTAGCATACCAAGAGGAAGACTGGAAGAGTAGATAGGGAGCTGGCTTAGGAGCAAGGATAAACTGTGTTGTTGTCCAACCTCTGACACTTCTGGCTTTGAGATTCTGTGAAAATCACTTTGCTTTTCCGTGTGGCTAAGAAACACTCAAAGACTGTAAGTTACAATCTGCATTGGTAGAGAGAATTTCCTAGTAATGGGGTTCAATACATGCATAAATCAGAGGTCTGGACAAAACAAAAAAATGGCCAGCCTACACTCAGTTCCTGTCACATTCCTTTTCACATGACAACTTGTTCCCATTATGATCTCGTATGTATCTGGTGGGTTTCTGGTTTCCATTTTTCTGCCTTCCATCCTGGCTCTTCTCATGGTCTTTCCCATTCGATTGGGGCTGTCTCCTATCCTGTTCAATCTAGCTTCTGCTACTTCCTCAGATTTGGGGTTTCTGGCCCTACATCCCACTACAGTATTATCACTTGCCAACATGGTAATTCTTCAGTATTATCTGGTGGCCATTAATCCCCCTCAATCATTCTTCCATTTGAAGGTAGACCTTTAACACTTGAGGAGCTAAGGATTTAATTTATAGATTCATCAAAGAGGTTGAGCTGCAAGAGCAAAGGTGGGTTCAAATCTAGAAGACATTTTTTGGCATCCTCCTTCATACGGGCCATTGGTAAGCCTCCCGGGTTCATGCTGACACAGTAGTCATAATATACAATTTGCTATACTCGATGCAGTAGGGTATGATGCACAAAAGATTGGACTTGAGTCAGGAAGACAGGTTCAAGTTCTTCCAGCGACAACATTGACTCTGGAAGAGCAAGCAAGTCACTTAACTCCTTATTGCTTCAGATAACTCTCTAAGACAAGAAATTATAGATTTCATTAATTCAAGGAATTTCTATACCCCAGTTACTTCACTATAGGAGTGAACACCCAAAAATTCAAAACCAGAAATGAGAATTTTCATCAAGATGTACTTCTACTTCAATTAAATACTTATTTCAAGTTGTAAATCTATAAATTAAAATGTTATCTTTCAGAAATGACTTTAATGATCAAGAACCATTTTTCTCCATTATTCATCAAAACAGAAAACAAAATTTAGGTCATTCTACCCTTAGACGCCTGATTTGGAGGATTTATTCCAAAAATATGTTCCAAATCATACCTTCAATATTAATGTGGGTTAACTCTAGTGGAGCAAGCTTTTATCTTCATTTCATCAATGACTTCCATTGAATGAGAACATGTTGAAAGTTTATCTGTGATATTCTGTTGGTAGCTGGCATATTAGAGAATAAGGGTAGTGTTCCCAGTAATCATAGATGCCCCATTCTCCACCTCTTTAAAGCCCAGAGTAGAATTTTTGATTGTCTGTTCTGAGAATCAACTCAAATATAATTTTTTCTTGTTGTTTAAATGCTAATGGCATTCTCTGACAGTCAGTCCCGTCAACCAACATTTACTGAGTGGTGCTTGGCTTTCTTTGTACAGCAATGGGTATACACCGAGAAGTCCCGATTCCTCAATTTTTCTCCATGAGCAAAAAGTTTTCAATATTAAATCTAATTCAATTCAACAGATAAGTGTTAAGCATCTACTATAGTATGTGTCAAACACTGCGCCAGTACTAGGAATACAAACACAAGGCAAGTCAATAAGCATTTATTAAGTACTTATTTTACACCAGCACTGTGCTAAGCACAATACAAATACAAGCAAAAATGCAGACAGTAAGACAGCCCTTGCTCTCATGGAGCTTACATTCTAATGGGGGAAGATAATACATACAAGGGTGCTGAAAAGGGGGATATGGGGAGAACATGATGGAGTAGTCCAGAAAATCGGGAGTGGAGCTGAGAGAGGAATGAAGGGGTGAGCGTCAGTGATCTGGGCAGTTCCTTAAAATGGAGGTTCTTGGAGGAATTCGTCAATAAGAGGAGAGGGCCACAGGGGCAGATGGATCTTCCAGGGAGAGAAGGCCATAGGATGGAGGCATCTTCCGGGGTGAGAAGGCTACTGAGGGATAGGGAGGAATATTAACCAGAGAGTCAGGAGCAGAACCACAAGAGGAGTGAAGGAGTTAGCATGGCAAAAATGAAAGAATGTAAATTCTATGGGAATGACATTTGTGCCATGACAATAATTCTCATTTACAGATCACTTGGTCTATTGTAAAATACTTTCCTCACAACATTCCTGAGAAGTTGGTAGTATGAGCACTATAGCCTCTTTTACAAATGAAGAAACTGAGAATAAGAGTTCAAGTGACTTGCCTAAGGACACTGGTAGTGGCAGAATCTAGACTTGAATCAGCTTCTAAACCCAAGTCCAGTGCTCCTTCAACTAACGAGTGCTGTTTCTACTTTGCAGCTTTTCAGTCACTATTCTTTGTTTATTGAATCATGTTTCTGCTAATAGATTGCTCACCAATGGAAATCATTGAACAGGTATGCTGCTAACCCTCATTAAAATGACCCTTAAAGGAACAGAAATTGTAACTGATGTCTTTATACGTCAATCCAGCCTCCATAAATGAAAGGAGCCAACACATGCTTCCTTCTAAAAAGCCTGGCAGGCCACATGCTTTATGGGCTTCTACATGAGGAAGTGCCCATCCCAACCCTGGCCAATGAAAATCCTACAAAGTAGCACAGAGATGGGCCAGAGATCTGATCTTCTGTTCCTTTCCCCTCACATGCCTTGTAAATATCCCTCTTTTAAAATAATAAAGCAGGAGTCCTTCCTCCAGCTGTGATTTCTGTCCTTGGCTGCTCTGTGCCATTGGGGCCACTGCTGGGGAGCTCTGGCTCACTACACTTTTAGCTCCTTCTTCAGACTCCTCACTTCACCCCTGTCATAAATCCCTGATCTCCAAAGCTCTTCTAAAAACAATCTTTAAAGCCAGGTTTGTCTTCTTGGGAAAAGACCCTTTTATATTACTTCTGGTGCTAAAAGAGTCCTTTTTGTTCTCTTGCTATAGGATTATTTCAGCTTTTTCTTCTGAGCACCCCAACTTCTCTAGACAGGATTTAGCAGGCCCCCCTCGAATACCGACATCAACAATTGCTGTCCCCTCCTCCATAATTGGTAGGGAGCATTCTTCCCTGCATGATAAGATATTAAAAAACCAGGCACCTCCCTGCTAACTGGATTGGATGGCTATTTTCCTAATAGTCACAAGACATTTAGACCAACAGTAAGAGATCTCATTCCTTTCTATCAGATTTATTCTGTCCTGTGATTTTGAACAATTCCTAATTTTTGAAATTTGGAGAGGAAAAACAATCCCTCAAGGATCATACTGAATACCCAATATGGGCTCAGTACTACGCTGTTTTTCGAAATTATTGCTCAGTCGTTTCTCCCCATTTGGGGTTTTCTTGGCAAAGATATTGGAGTAGTTTGCCTTTTCCTTCTCCAGCTCATTTTACAGATGAGGAAACTGAGGCAAACAGAGTTAAGTGACTTGCCCAGGGTCGCACAGCTAATAAGTGTCTGAGACCAGATTTGAACTGAGGAAGATGAGTCTTTCTGACTCCAGGCCCGGCACTCTATCCACTATGCCACCTAGCTGCCCTACTACACCATACATCATGTAATATTTTAAAAAGTTGTACACTTGATTGTCCTTTTCTCTTGATGCTTATCATAATCCTACAAGGCAGACAGAGAACCATTATTCCAGTTTTGTGGCAGAACAATCAGAGAAAAAGAAAATGAATTGTTCTCCCAGGGTCA
The DNA here is from genome assembly GCF_011100635.1 of Trichosurus vulpecula. NCBI lineage: Eukaryota > Metazoa > Chordata > Mammalia > Diprotodontia > Phalangeridae > Trichosurus > Trichosurus vulpecula. Next base: position 144,997,088 of record NC_050580.1, read on the forward strand.
TAGAGTGAGGTAGTAATACATCTGCGATATGACCTAATCCAATGTTCTTTCCCCTTAAAGGGGTGGATTTCCAAAAAGCCAAACAAGGTAAACAAGCAAGATTGCTAAACCCATCGATATTTTCCTTCAATCAGAGACTTGTTTACAGGGTAGTCATTTTGCCTGTTATTACTGGGAAATATCTGAAATCACAGAAGTCAAATTGTTCTGACTGACGGAATGAATGAATGGAAAACGCAAACACGTATTAAGTCCATACTCTATTCCAAGCATTGGTTTGGAGGGCTAAGTTCTGTATTCCAGTTCCCATCACATTCATTCAATTCAGGCACTTCTCCTCTCACAGTAGTCCCTGGGATATAGACAAAGGAATCTGCACACCTACAGGGCTCCAAGTTATCTGCATGCAGGGGGAGAAGAAATCTCAAATTCATTCACTTGGGCATGCTGAACGAGCTATATAACCTTGACTGAAATGGCACTTTGCAAATACTGTGTGTTTTATGTAACTAAAAAGGAACAACATCAAACTCTCTTGGATCTCAACGAATTTGTTGAAAAGGGTGTGTTTTTTCTGGACATTCATTACGTCTTTTATGAAGTAATTTGCCAATTTGTTTCATTTCCTTCAGAAGTACAAAAACTCAGAGTTCACAAAAATTAATTTGTGGCTAGAAGGAATAGTCAAATCTTAGATCTACAGGGTTAAGATTTGCCAAAAAGAAAGTCCAACAAATAAACAAAAAAAACCCAAACAATGTGTACTCTAATCTTCACCTTCCACACAACTTACCTGTCATTTTTTTTTACTCTTTATTGCAGAACCAGCACTGCTCTCATGGTTGGCTATGCACAAAATATCCTTCTGTTCTCCCAGTCACATCAAAGAACCTTCATGCTATGCAGACAGATCATCAAGGGAACCAAGAAAATTAACAAACCCACCTAGGTTATTTCTATTAAAATTAGCCCCTCAGCCTGCAGGCTCTGTCAATTTTCATAGAACAGAAAGCCTGACAAGCACAGGGAAGACTCTTAACCTCTCTGGGTTTGTGTAAACAGCTTGTGAAACACAATGAGAAGGCCAAGACCTGCTGGTTCTCTCCCCTTCATTGGGGTAAAGAAGGGAGAGGGATGTGGTCTACAAAGGATTCCAGGCAACCTACTAACGCTACTGCTGTCAAATTAATCTTCCTTGAATGTTATTTAGGATACTGGGAACATAGATATGGAGCTAGGAGGAACTTCAGTGGCCATCTAGCCCAACCCACTCCTTTGACGGAAAAGGTAACACTCAAAGATGGTAAATGGTTCACCCTGGGTCAAATAGGTAGAACTGCAGAACTAGGATTTGAACACAGGTCCTCTCATTCTAGAGCAAGCAGTCTTTCCGATGAATAACAAAGTAGATGAAGGATATGTTGTCTGTCACCCAAGGAGCAGCCTGGCTAAGTTTGGAGATGTTAATTTTTCAGACGCAGTAACTCTTACAGTCTAGTAGTTATACTCTCCATAGGAAGAAAGGCAGCTGGGTGGCATAATAGATAGAACGTTGGGTTTGGAGACAGGAAGACCTCAGTTCACACCCTGCCTCAGATAGTTGTGCGACCACGGACAAGTTACTCTTTGCCTACCTCGGTTTCCTCATCTGTAAAATAGGGATAATAATAGAACCTACCTTCCTGCGTTGTTGAGGTGATCAAATGAGATACAATTTGTAAGGTCCTCTGCAAAGCTTAAAATGCTAAAGAAATGCTAGCTAATACTATTTTATTTTGTTATTATTAGCTGTTATTATATGGGTGAAAGGTACACTCACATCGATTTCATTAAAGATCCTTTAAGTGTTGAAATGAACTTTTTAAAAATTGGCTAACTTGCTCCAAGGGCATGCTTTATTACGCCTCTGCTCAAAAACTATGATCGGATATGACATGCCCACCACTTTAGAGCTCTTCTCCTTTGCCTGTATTTTCAAGGTCTTCCAAAAATTAGCAATGAATCCCTTATTCCCTAACACATACTTTACTCCACACTGGCCATTTTCCCCCTAGAACAGACTACGGGCTGTCATGGTCAAAGAATTCATCACCAAGTATTCAGGGTTGTTGTCAAGATCAAATGAGATGATATCTGTAAAGTGCTTAGGCACAGTGCTTGGCACGTAGAAGATGTTCTATACATGGTACTATTATTACTACAATTACTGTTACTATCACTATGATGACAATAGTGATGGTGGTGATGCCAACTAGTGATGAACCCCTTTGTTCTTAGATAGGTCGGTTCTCAGAAAGTGACTGTTGCTGGGACTAGAGTCAAAGCCCTTCCAGCATGGTAGAACCCGCTAGAGCTAGCACCCCTCTGGGAAGCTAAGGTGATGCCTGTGCTACAATGAAACGTCCAATTTGGAATCTCTTCTTTTAGGGTTTCTATAATAGCTGCAAGCCTCTGCAGACTTCAAGTGGTTACAATATATATACATTCAGCAACTTTTCTATATATAATGATGGGGTACAGGCCCAGAGACCTTTTCTTCCTAACCCCCAAAAAAGCCCATTTTTCTTTAGGAGTTCTCCTTGACTCTTCCCTGCTTGATTCGGTTTTAGCCTGAGGCTATAGCCTCGCATTCTTATTAGGCCCAAATCTCTCCCTCTATTGTTACTTTAGACATGCATGCCTTCAGTTACTTCCCAACCTTGATATTCCTTCAGGAACTTCCTGCCCTTGATCCCATTCTCTTGGATCCTGGACTCTGGCTCCACCTTATCTTCCTTAGACTTCCCCTCAGGACCATCTCAAAAGCCCCCCACCAGTCACCCCAGACAACCCCTCAATCTTTCCCACAATCTTTTATGTATTTAAATCCCATCCTGCCTTCACAAGGCACTCAGATTCTTTAGGAGTCTAGCCTATGGCGGGGCTGCTGGAGGATCTGACCAGTGTAGCTGGTCCCTAATAAACTTGTCTTTTTCTTTGGCTAAGAAGGCTTGAGTCGAATTCTTTTGGCAGGACCCGGTATGTCAATATTTTGGGGTGTCGAGCACCTCTCCACCTTTCACCTCTTCATATAGGACTATTTGTGATAAGCGAATAAAAAACAAAAGATGTGAAACATAGAGCTAGGTGGCACAGTAGATAAAGCACTGGACCTGGAATCAGGAAGACCTGAGTTCAAATCCAGTCTCAGACACTTACTAGCTGTGTGATCCTAGGCTAATCAACCTCTGTTTGCCTCAATTTCCTCATCTGTAAAAAGGGGGTAATAATAAGGATAATAATAAATAGGGACAGCACCTACCTCCCACGATTATAGTGAGCTTAACATGAGATAATATTTCTAAAGCACTTTGCAAATCTTAAAGCGCTATGGAAATGCTAACTGTTTTTCGAGGAGCTTAAAATCCAATTGAGAGCTATGAGAAATACAGAGAATATCTTTGATATTATAAGATTTGTGGAGTGTGGTAAAAAAAAATACAAGCGTTAGATAATCTTAAAAAGTATTTTATTAACAATATAAGACATGTCACAAAATAATATACATTGAAGTACCAAATAGGTGGTATAGATTATATGTTTTCTAGAAATTCAGAGAGAGAAATGGTTGTCACCTGATTTCATGGAAAAGGTGGGGTGTACGCTGAGTCTTGATGGCTGGATAACGTGGATGAAGGGGAAGAATTACAGGCGAAGTAGAAGAATATCGTTAATCTCTCTCTGAACTCTTTCAACATTTACATGACACAATTTGGCATTTAATCATATACTGCCTCTCTTTTGTTATCCATTATTGCTTCACTTAAGATAGTGATTATAAACTCCTCGAGGGCAGGTTTTCTATCTTACAGTTCTTTGAATCCTCCAAAGGACCTAGTACTATAGTGGGCAAATAGTAGGTGCTCAATATTTGTTGCTATTTTAAAAAAAAGAAAAAGAAAAAAAGGATGATTTTTTAAAAATGCCAGCAAGCAGTTGACATTTCCCAGAGGCCCAATGTATATGGAATGCTATTCTGGGCGCCGATGGAAATCAATACAAAAAGAACTTTGAAGCTTTGTTGGCTATCAATGGGAGGAAAGCCTCTCATTACTGTAGATGACTTTGGTAATGCAGTTGGAACAAAGCAACCCTGAAATCATTCCACATTTCAATCCTCTTGGCTCCAGTGGCAATAAGTTCACTCAGACACATATCATGGTAGGGAAATCCACAGCTTAAGGGAAATTCCCTTTGGTGTTAGACAGTGAAAATCAAATTTGGGATCCGAATGCAGCTTAGACCATTTCTTCACTTTTAAACTCGGTTTTATGCTTGTGTTTCTTTTTTAGCTTATGATCACCTAATCCAGGGGCTAAAATAATAATTATATATATATATATATATATATGTGTGTGTATGTGTATGTGGATGGGGAGAGAGAGAGAGAGAGAGAGAGAGAGAGAGAGAGAGAGAGAGAGAGAGGTATGTAGATAGATAGGCGGGCAGGAAGACAGAAAAAGACAGAGAGAGAGAGGAGAGTGTTGTCAGGTTTACAAAGTACTTTCCTCACAACTGTCTGGGATAGGCAATACAAGGATCATTATTTCCACTTCCCAGGAAAATCAACCTCAGACTTACTTGAAGTGACTTTCCTTAGTTTACTACCTTATAAGCATCATTCCCAGGTCTGTTCACTCTAAGTCTAGTGATCTGTCTGCTCATCCACACTGTCTTTCTGACTTGTGAAGTTTTCTTCTCATTGAAAAATGACATGTGTTTCATGTCAAAAGCCACCTATGTTTCCTGAGCAGAAATGCAAAGAGCGGTTGTTACTAGCCCTAGATTACTGATAAGAGTGCTTCTTTGCCGAGACCCTATGTCCTGTGACCACCGAGTCATAATCACAAATACTCTGCTTTTATTCATTCCCGAAGAGGACTGCTTTTATTCAGTACAGTGGCAAAATGCTCACAAATGCTCAGCAACTAACTAGAAAACAAGATTTTCTGTACAGAGAATATTTGAATACTTGAACAAACTATACAGATGGCCAAAATACTTTAAAGGAAGAGTTTTCCAGAATTTGTAAGCTCAATAAATGAAATGTGCCAGGCTTCTGACTCCAAATAGAGGCAGTTAGGTGGTACAGTGGACAGAGTACTGGGCTTGAAGTCAGGAAAACCTCAGTTCAAATCCAGCTGTGTGTTTATGGGCAAATCACTTAACTTTTGTCTGCCTTGGTTTAGTCATCTGTAAAACAGAGATAATAACAGCACCTACCTCCTAGGGTTGTTGTGAGGACAAAAAGAGATAGTAACAGTGCCTGGCACATGGAGATGCTTAATAAATGCTCTATTCCTTCCTCTCTCCCTCTCTCCCTCCCTTCCTTCCTTTCTCCTTTCTTTCCTTCCTTTCTCCTTTCCTCCCTCCCTTCCTTCCTCCCTTCTTCCTTCCCTCCCTTCCTTCCCTCCTTCTTTTCTTCCTCCCTCCCTCCCTCCCATCCTTCCTTCCTTCTTTCCTTCTTTCCTTCCTTCCTACCTTCCTTCTTTCCTTCATTCCTTCTTTCCTTTATTTCACACCACTCTTTCCACTATACCAATTTGTCCCTGGACAGTTTTCCTCTTTATCCTGCCTTTATAATTTCTTCTAAAAGATCCCCAACTCATAAACTAGCTGTTCATTTCACTCCTAGTATATTTTCCCTGGATGCAATTCTTTGCACAGAATTGTGAAGCATTCTCCCAACCCTTCCTTCTATAACTTTCTTAGGGCACATTTCTTCTGGGAATCCAAATCTGAGCCACCTTAAGCTCAGGATGGGGGTTAGGGGACAGATAAATTCATTTCTTCCACCCCAAAAGAGTACTCATTCAGAGCATCTTCTCTGATAAAGTAGAAAGGAATGCCATAGTATTGTAAATTAAAATTTGTAATGATATTATGACTAAAGATTATATCTTTATGTAGTCTGTCTTTTGAACATGCCCAGTTTGTCTAACGTGGAGCTACTTGGGTACAGCCTCCTTTGATTGTCTACTTGTGTCTTTAAAAGTGCCAAGAATGTGGCATTTACTCATTTTTTCTGACATCTTTTAGGCTGTCATGAACTGAACTTACAAAAGAGGAAGGGCTCTTTCTGTTTTACCCTGGTCTTTCTCTTTTACGCTGGCTCTGAGAAATGGGCCTGGGGTGTTTGTTTCTGCTGTGTTGTTCATCCTTGGTTATATGTGCTGGGGGTGATCCCCACAGACTGAGAGGTCAAACCATGGCAACCCTGGAACCAAGACTGTAGGCAGCATGGCGCTGCCAATTGGCCTGGTATGGAAACCCTGAGAAGCTAGGGTGCCTAGGACTTGAGCCCAATTAGGTGGGGGTTGGGCTGGAAACTGAGACTGTGCTTTATAGGAACTGAGCTAAATTATGAACCCAATCTTGTTCCCCTTCCCAGGGACTGAGGTGGTATGGGGGTGGGGGGTGGAGCGTGGGGAGGAATACTATGCTTCCCATGAGTTGGTGGGGGAGCATGTTTGAATATTATGTAGTATCCTTTGAAGTAAATATTCCTTTGTAAAAACTCCACTGTGTTACATTTAGAGGGCTACAAGTGGCACATTCCCTGATCCTAGAGGTTGCTGAGTTTGACTTTGACTGCTAGCAATACTCTGAGAATATTATTAAGGGGACAGTAGCAAACATCTAAGAAAAGGAAAAGAGCCATCATAGCTTTATCGAGAATAGATCATGCCAGGATAGTCTCACTTCCTTTCTTGACAGGTTTCCCAGATTGGAAGATCAGGGAAATGCTATAGACATAGCTACTAAATTCTTATCAAAGCAATTAACATATTCTTTTATGCTATTCTTAGGGACAAAATAGAGGGAGGTGGGCTAAACAAAAGAAGAGTTAGGTGGACTTGAAAATGGTTAAAAGCTGGATCCCAAAAAGTAATTATGAAGGTTTCTACATCATTTGCAAGGAGGACTTGTGTAGAAATCCAGGGAACTATGCTTGGCTGTTCATTATCATTCCCATTGATGAGTTGGATAAATGCATAGATGGTGTACTTACCAAATTTTCATGTGACAGAAATCTGGAGGGATAACTAACTTGTTGGATGAGCCAGGATCCCCCAAAGAGTTCGATAGGCTAGAAGGTTGGGCTCAATCTAATAAGATGAAATTTAATGTAAAAATTTATATTCAGGTTAAAAAAGTCAACTTTACACATACAAAATGAGGGACATGTGGCCAATGCTGTTTAATGGAAAAAGATACAGGAGTTTTAAGTGGGTTCAATAGTCTGAACCATTGGACAAAAAAGCTAATGTGATTTTAGGCTGTATTAAGAGAAATTTATTGTCTGCACCTAGGAAAATGATCCTCATACTATACTCTGCCCATCCCAGATCACCCAATGAAGCTGCATGGTTTTTAAAAATTCTCCTTCTCATTTGATCTCCCACCAATCACTTCTTATCTTCCTCATATTTGGTAAAATTCCCATTTGGGGATTTTGAAGACAATCACTACAGTCAGTTCTCATATACCTGAGACTATTATTCAAGGCTTATTAAATGTAATTTTAAAACTATATGGGACTCTGGAGGTTAGCTAGTATAATTCTCCCATTCTCTCATTTTAGAGATAAAGAAACTGAGGTACACAGAGATGAAGTGTCTTGCCATGATCACACAGCTAGAAAATAAACAAAAGGTCCTTAATCTGGAACCAAGGTATCAAAAGGTAGCCATTTTATATGCTCAATGTCAATGACTGGTTTTAGGAAATTAAATGAAAATTAAATGAAAATGAAGAATTGCTGTCCCATGTGGCACATCATTTGTTTATAAAACACTTTCTAAGGATTATAAGTATAAAATATCCTAGGTATATGTAGCCTACAAATTACAAAGAGGAGGGTGGGAAAAGGAGAGGAAAAACTAATAAATAATAAGATCTGGGGGTCCAGCAGGATGACATAGGAAAATCTGGACCAATGCTATTGACATGATCTGCCGTCACTGGTCTCATGGGAAATGAGCAGCTCAAATATTAGAACTGACTCATTTGAAGCCAGATTATTAACGTGTCTACAATCATTTCTGAGCTTCCATTTTGCCATATGACATTTCATATGTTTGGCTATAGAATCAATGGAATTTTGCAAAAAGAAACCTCTAATCTTTGCCTGAGCTATTACTATAAAGAGCAGGAATATTGGATCTGGTTAGCTCACTAACTTTTTACAAATATATCAGACACTTGTTTTAGGCTACCAATTATTATAACAACTTATGAAATCAAAGCCATTATTACCTTGACCTATTAACTTGACTTCCCCCAGCAAAACATGTAACACATTAAAACCTGGAGATATTACTAAAGATGGAAGCCATGAAAAACTGCTCCTCGATGATTTTCCACTTTCCCATGTGAAATGGAGCACAGCTCACTGTTGCATGGAACAGTTTGTCTGCTTGGTGAGGCTAAATTCCTATGCCCACAACATAGTCATGACCTAATCTCTTAATCCAGAAATGTCACTCCTCAAAGTTTTTATTTCAGCCACCAAAGCTAGAAGTTAGAGGCTGCAGTTCCACCATTAACTTGGTTCACCGCAGAAGAAACTACAGAGTCTTTTTTGAAGGCCTAGAGACTGATGTCATTGCTTTGCCTATCCAATGTCACCTCTTCCTTCTCCACAAAACCATTGGGAACAAAGGAGAAGGAGGCAAAGAGCTGAAATTTCAGCCTTATCCCAAGACTGGAACCTACTTGTGAGCTAATTTCTAAAGAAAGTTTCAGCTTTAAAACTTTAGGGGGTACTAAGAAACAAGGGTAAGAGAAGTTAACAGTTAATGTGACACCTAGAGTGGGGAAAAACCTTAGTTATTACCACATTAGCATCTGTTCCTTATAGGGAAAAATATTAAATTAATATGGCATTTAGCATCAAAGTGCACTGAGGACCAAACTGAATAGGTTGCAAATTTGTGTGCTTTATTTACAATTAGTGAAGTGTTTGTTGCTTTGACTAAAAGGAATTCAGCATTAACATTTACCTCAGTTGCGTAATGGAACTCATTACCAAAGCAAAAATGCCTTGGAGGGAGCAGTTCTTCTTGTAAAATAGCCATTTTGCAGACATACGCTGTCCCTATAAAAATGAATTTGATAGATGCTGAATCTCCTAACTGCCTTAGATGAAGTCTATAATCTGATTGGCTTAAGGAAAAAAAAATTCAACTTGGGTAAATATCCCTGAAGAAAGGCACATTGAATCTTCTATCTCATTAACCAATTCACTATGACCATCCTGTCATGTTTAAAGGTCTCCTATATTTATGAACAGAGATACAAATACATAGTACCCCTGCTGCTGCTGGACTTTAGGTCTTGAGCTCACCTTGGATCTTCTACTATTCATTTCTTAATTCGTGCTTAACTCCTCCCCTGCCAAGAAAAAAAAAAAAAACCTTCCATCCCCACCCCTGGATATTATTCCACTATGAAAAGTAACAATGCAGAATCCATATTGTCATAAATATTGCTACGAAATGCAAATGCACGGTATCAAGGACACCACTTAAATCTGACCCCATACAAAATCTCATAAAAGCCAGATCCTTTCCAGAGAGATAAGCTAATTTTAAAGGCAAAATATTTGTCACTCAGCACCATGCGTACCGCTACAATTCTCCTCTAACTATAACAGCAGAGTTGTCCAAATAACATCTTGGTTTTGCAGGAAAAAACAAATTTTTGGAGATGTCTTGAAAAGTTGAACTGAAAATTACAATTCACTTTTTTTTAATAGTACCAAGTTCAAAGAGTTTGACTGCTCAAGAAGAATAGCTTGGGTATAAAGAAAATATATCAGTTAAGCTGTCATATATTTCAAAAACCAGAAAAAAAGAAAGGTACCGAAGACAGAAGCGAAGATAGATGGCTGAAAGTAAATACACATGAATAGTATGATCTTAAAAAATATAATGCTAGGAATGCACAAGCCCAGAATCAGCCGAGGCTTGTGATAAATGTTAAGGATAATGCAAAAAAAAGAAAGAATTTCTAAAATTATCTTGGGGGCAGGAAGAAGGGCAAAGAAGGACCAGGTTAATTTGTATGGGGATAATGTGACAATGACAATGGATCAAGGAGAGAAGGCTGAACTACTCAACTCTGGCTTGCTTTGTTTTCTCTACCCCCGTAAAAGGTTTTCATGGTGGGAAAGATAAAACAAACTCAAGATAATGAAATAATATAAGAGAGCACCTCATTCATTTTACTGAATACAAGTCATTAGGCCTATGAAAACTATATCCCAAAGTTATGAAATAACTTGAAATGTGACTCCTAAGTCATTATTATTTTTGAAACACTGTAAAGAATGGTAAAGATGATATAATACTGGAAATAGGTAAATGCTATTACAATTTTTAAAAGGGGGAAAGGCACATTTAAATATATTCAATTATAAGATTTTTCATTTATATGGAAAAATTTCATATTATTATATACAGCACCTTGTTCGAACCTGTTTTGATCCTCTGGGATCTTGATTCTATCACCCAGTTTATTATCCACCTTTACCAATTCATACACTCTGTAATTTTGATATGCATGATATGCATGTCTTCATTGAAGTCACTTACTTTAAAAAAAAGTTGATCAGAGCAGGTTTGAGGATAGAGCTTGGTCACCCTCAACCTGATACCTCTCCCTACTTTAACTTAGATGCACAGATTTTTCTGGGTCTAGTTGGTCAACTAGCTCTAAATCCAACTACTTGTACTATTATCCAAACTACATCCTTTGTCTATGAGGATTTTGAGATGGACTCTTAAGTGCCTTGCTCAAATATAGGTAATAATATCCACAGCACGCCATTGATCTATCATCAGTCTTGTAACTGTCAAAAAAGAAATCAGGTTGCTCTGGTATCACTTGCAACTAGACTTGAAAAGGTGAGGAGGAAAACACTAAGAGGAATGGGGACAAGGGTATATTGGTTTAACAATTGACTCTCAAAAAATTTTACATGCAATGCACTTTTAAGCTGATTCTGCAGTATTAACATTTTCTTAAGTCTAGATAATCATCAAAACAAAAAAAATCTAACCTTGATTTGTAGAATTTGCTGATTTTTGAGCTATAAATGCTCATACTGAAAATTTAATGATTAGTTCTTAGAAGCCCCAGGCCACCATTTAATGGGAGAATGCTTTTCAGTTGTTCTTCCAGGTCTTTCTATCTCTATTGTCTTCCACCAGCCTTATTCTACTAGAAAACTGAAACTAAAGAAAACTAAAACTAAGAAAACTAAACTAAAACTAAAGGAATAAAATTAGAGCAGAACTAAAGAAAGTTAAACAGAAAACTAAACAAGAACAGAACAGAAAAGAAAGGGTTTTTGTTATTTCTTGTTTCTTTTCAGTCCATCATATCTCATGAGTGGCCCCTTCATCCTAAAGGTTGATTTATCAGGCAGAAGAATGATCAGTGATAACACGACACTCATTTCTTCATATGATAAAAACCACCATGAATATTTAACCTACCAAAAAGTATTAATTGGTTCATTTACGACACGCTGGGTACTTTTAACTTTTGGGTGTCATGGACCCCTTTGGCCATCTGGTAAAGCCTATGGACCTCTTCTCAGGATGTTTTTAAATACTTGAACTAAAATACATAGGATAACAAAGGAAGCCAATTATATTGAAATAAAGCTCTATTTTTTTCCTATCCAAGCTCAGGGACCCCTGAAATCTATCACAGGTTAAGAACCTGCTAAGTGGGAGGGTGAGTCACAAATGATCACATATGGTATGTGCCTTAGAATCATAGATTTGGGGGCACAAGAGATCCATAGAGAACTCTTAGCACAGTGTTTAGAACATGCTGTTCAGTCATTTTTTTTTTCAGTTGTGTGCAACTCCTTGTGACTCCATTTTGGCTTTTCTTGGCAGAGATACTGGAGTGGTTTGCCATTTCCTTTTCTAGTTCATTTTATAGATGAGGAAACTGAGGCAAACAGGGTAGAGTGACTTGCCCAGAGTCACACAGCTAGTAAGTATCTCAGCTTGGATTTGAACTCATGAAGATGAGTCATCCTGACTCCAGGTCCAGCACTCTCTCCACTGGGCCAATAGCAGGCACTTAATAATGCCAATGATTGTTTGACTGATTGTTCTGATCCAGTCCTGTAACCTTACAGGTTCAGATAGGTTGAGATGGTAAATTACAGAAGAAAAAATAATGACTCTAGAGTCAGAATATCTAATTTCATAGCCTGATTCTGACATTACCTATGACTCTGGTCAAGTCACTTAACCCCACTGAGTCCCAGTTTTTTCATCTGTAAAATAAAGGGTTGAACTCCATAGTCTTTGAGGTTACTTCTGGCTCTAGAGCTATGACCCTATGATCTTAAGTGATTTATCTAAAGCTATAAGTTAAAAAGTCAAGATATTATCTAGCAAGGAATAAAAGACTGATACAAGTAAAACATGTTAAGTGCTAAACTATATGGTTCTGTCTAGAAGTACAGCAGGATGTCAGATAAAGGAAAGATGGGAGGGGGCTAGAATAGTCAGAAGAGGCTTCATGGAGGAGACACACCTTGAGCTGGGTCTTGAGGGACAGGTAGGGTGTGGAGGACAAGGAGAAGAAAGGAAAGAGCCTGTTACAGGAAGCAGTGAACATGAAGGAAGAAAATTTCCTGAGGGGTATCTAAAGAATGGGTACCTGGGACTGATCTATTAGAAATAACTAATCAGGAACGAGCCCTACTGAGCTCCATAGAGAGCTGTTGATTGTTCATGTATGGAAAGAGGCAGCGTGGAACAGTTGAAAAGAGCCCTGGATTTGTAACAAAGGGACCTTGCTTCAGATCCCAGCTCTGCTACAAACTGCTTGTGTGACACTTGGGCATGATACTTAGTTTCTCTGGGTCTCAGTTTATCCATTTGAAAAGGGAAAGGGGGGAGGGGGAGACATGGTACAGTAGATAGAAGGGCTAAGGAATAGACAGTTGGACTTGGAGAAAGGAAGGCTAACCCTAATTCCAAGCGCTTCCTCTGACACACACTGGCTGTAGACACCATACCCTGACTCCAACATTGTGCTATCATTGACCTTCTTTTAAAACAAAGGATGGGGGCGCAGCCGCTAGGTGGTGCAGTGAGTAGAGCACCGGCCCTGGAGTCAGGAGGACCTGAGTTCAAATCCAGCCTCAGACATTTGATACACTAGCTGTGTGACCTTGGGCAAGTCACTTAACCCCAATTGCCCTGCCTTTCCCCCTCCAAAACAAAAAGAAAACAAAGGATAAACAACAACATATGACCCCTGGCAAGTTATTTAACCTCTCAGTGCCTCTAGAGAACTCTGTAAGACTAACAGCAAATGTTGGTCTGCATTGGTTGAGGGAGTTTATTATCTATCTGGAAATCACTAGTCAAGTTTAAAAAAATGACAAAGGCTAATCTTTTAAGGCCTCTTCTTAGGACAAGAATCAATTCCACTGTCACTTTTTCCATCTATTTTTCTCTTATTCTCTATCAAAATGAATTCACAACAGAGGAGTAAAAGAGGATCAGAAAAAGTTCATGAAATTGCAGAGAATGACAAAACCGAGGGCTGAATTTCTACTGAAGGATGTATAGTGTTTCTTCTTTCCGAAGGGAATTGCATTAGCCTGGCAAAAGTTGAGGAGTCTAAATGACTTCAGTAGCACTCACCACCTTTTACTGAGGTGATAGCAGCTTCCCTTCCTAGAGGGACCCTCTTTTAGATAGAACTATTTTTGCAAGCCAGCAAGGCTTCAGTCAGCAGTGATTAAATTACCACCTGAAGCCCTGAGACACTTCTACTCCTCTCACTTTGTCTTTGGGGCCTCATCTTAGCAATGTATTTCAGCATCAGTACAAACCACAATCACAATCTGTTACATACGAAGGGCAAGAAGTAATGCCCTCCTAACAAGACTCTGGGTATCACTGAGATTCCCTGTGATTTGGCCATCTGAATAGTAATATTCTTCACATTCGGGTAACAAAGCTCTTAGGAATGGGAAAAAATTGCATAAAGGCAGAAAATGACAACAATTTAGAATGTGCACCCTTTGCATGAAGGCATTAAAGAAATCCTAAAAGCCCTTACCGATGCAGATGCCAAAAGAAAAAAGAAAGAGAGAGAGGCTTCTTATAAACAATAGTCCAAGTCCAATTTATAATAAGTGGCCATATACGTACCACAGGTTATGAACATTGCAACCACATTAAAAGTGATAATAGCATAATGCCATCCAGTGTTATGAAATCCCGGACAATATAAGATGGCTGCTTAAGCATAAAGGCTAATACAGTCTATAAGCACCAGGGAAATAAGAACTACATCGAAGAATAAAAACATTCACTTGATATTTCTCTGGATCACTTCCTCAGTACTGGCAAGGAAGTAAACAGCTTTACAAAGGCCTCTCAGCATTTCTCTGTGCTCCAACCCCTTCCATTCTTTTTTCTCTTGACTCATATCTTAGCATCAGAGCTGACTCTTGGGGAGGATACTGCGCCACCATTTCATACTTTATTTCTGAGATGGCTAGAGAATGGGAAAATGGATTAAGTCAGCTATGGAAAAGTGCTGGTCCATTGTTTCTCGACTTCAAACCACATTCAAAGAATTTTAGAGCTAAAAAGGACCTGAGATCACCAAGCCTTTATTAAACACCTACTAGGTACAGGGCAATGTGCAAGGGCAAAAAGTAATTCTTTTCAAAGGATGTCAGGAAGGTTGGTTTTAATCATCAATCATTATATGGCAGAATAGATTAAAAAAAATTGATGAAATTAAGAGGCAGGGGGTGCCTGGATCTGAGTCCTAACTCAGACGTTTTCTAGCAAAATGACTATGGGTAAGTTACATAGCCACTCTGGGCTTCAGATCAAGATAATGCTATCTCTATCTCTTTCTTACAGGGTTGTAAGGATCAAAGGACATTTTGTATGTGAAGTATTTTGCAAACCATAAATAACTCTCTCCACACACATATACACATGCACACACGTGTACTTCTATGTATCTGTGTGTATACATACACATATCTGTGTGTGATGTGTATGTATTATATGTAAATGTGTGTGTGTGTGTGTGTGTGTGTGTGTGTGTGTGCGTGCTATCCTGATCATTGACTAACGATGAAATCTTGATCTGAGGACTTTCCTTTTCTATTTAGGCTTTGCCATGTGAACAAAAAGAATATTGTATCCTATGTGCTTGTGGAATTTTTATTTTTGGAGCATCAGAGACGAATATGTCCCAAAGGCATTTTTGATTGAGAGTCTAAAGATCGCCTGGAAAAGGGACAAGAATTTAGATTTTACTGAACCAAGTACCTACTAGGTTCTAAGGAAGTCATATGAATAGCCTGCAGCTCGAGAACAAGTAAGAAAGTTACAGCTTTGGTGAGAAGGAGGATGAATTGAGATATGCCATTCTTCCTTATCCTCTTCTTGTCCCTTCAGGTGAAACTCCAACGTTTGAGTCTAGTCTAAAGTGGAGCTAAAGTGGCTAGAAGTGTGTGCGGGGTGGGCAAGTGGGGGGGTAGGTCTATAAAGAGGTTTCTCTTTTTTAGCTAAATCTTAAGATCACAGAATTTAGAATTGGAAGGCCATTGAGTTCAACCCACTCGTTTTACAGATGAGGTAACTGTGAGTGACTTTCCTGGGTTCACACTGCTAGCAAGTATCTGAGGCATGATTTGAACTCAGCTCTTCCTGACTCCAAGCTCACCATACCAACTAGCTCCCTTGGTACCTAACCCCACTATGGGACGCTGTTCTGGAGCCCCCAAAGCCTCAGGTGGAGGCTCACAGTCTTCAGATTGAATCCAAGCAAAATGTTGCGGACATTCTCTCACCTGAAATAGACATCTCCAACCCCACATTCCTGCAAACCCTCTCAGAACCAGCCTTTCCCCATGTAGGCAGCCAGTGAGGGAGTCAGAAGATGCACCTTCTTCCCTGGCAGACTTTAGAACAGATGAGTTGTGGGTGCTCTCTGATGACAGAAGCCTTTCTACTGAAGGGAGTACTTCCCAGGATCCACAGTTTTATAGCCATCAGAAACCCACTACAGGCCTTTCCCCTAGAAGTCCAGAGCTCTGCTCCAACGTTCCTAATTTTTCTCAAAGAAGAATCATTGCTGCTTCCTAAATCTTCCTCCCCAAGCCTCTTTGGCAATTCCATCCCCACCCCACCCCCACCAAATCCCCCTTACCATAAGTCCCTTACTTTTAAGCTACTCCCTTATCCCTACTTCAGAAGTAATGCAAACACTGGGATAAGACTATTTTTATATTTCAGAGTGTGCAGCTTATAATAATTCATGCTGGTTAGTTTTGTTTCCAGTCTCTTCCCTGCCAGAATGCAATTTGCCTACAGGCATGAACAAAATGGATGCAGTTGGAGGCAGTAGCATTCTCCTTGTTCGATGTGCCTGCTTTGATGCTGATTCAGCAGCCTCTTTGCACTTTTAAGAGCATCTTATGGGGTTCTCCCATTTGTCTCCATTTTCCCTCCCCCACTCTTGCAGCCAAAGCTCCAAATGATGAAGATGCATGTAGATGACCTGCCCTTAAAAACTCCCTTAACTTCTCCATTCCTCTTCAAGCTACAAAGCTTAAGATATGAGCAACTACTATAATTTCTTTCCTACTTAACTCAAAAACTGAGGATTTAATCTCAGCTTTGCCAGTCTGCACACCTTCCTTGATTTTGTGTCTCCGTGCTTTTCATTTCTTCCCCTTAGCTTCCCTTTTCTTTCCTTGTTCAACACAGTTAAAATCTACTCTCTCTTATTCAGCAAAACTTCGGAGCCTCTCTCCCAGTATCTAGCCTAGGACGGACTTTCTAAAAACATTATTAACCCATCCCTCTTAAAAATAGAAGGAAAAAAAACAATAGAACCATTCCCCTTTATTTGTCTGTTTTCTGGCTTTTTTCAGTTATTATGGTGGTGACTAAAATAAGGTTGAAACCAAATGTAGTCTGCCTTTCTTTTTTTTTAAACAAATGCCATATTTTGCATTTATTAACATTATTGTTTTGACCAGTGAGTGCACACTGCTGTTTAGAAAAAAAAATTTCTCTAAAGAGCATTTCTTGGGAGGGCAAAAAAATCAGACTATTACAAAGATGTAACATTAAGTAAACCCTTATGTAAGTGGACAAGCTGATATAAAAAAGAAAGAAAACAACACCTACCAATCCTCACTGTTGACGATGCAAAATACAAAAGCTTAGGAGCTGTAATATTATTATGATGGTGTTCCGAATGGGCTATCAGTATACATATTAGTGCCATTAATGTAAATTAAAGCAGTATTGTGTTTCTCTCACTTGCCTCTAAAAGCTACAAAAGTCTAAGGTAGGCATGCTGGCATTGAATAAGTGTGTGCAGTCTACTAATTTTTAGGACAATTCACACTTTCAAAATTGTTTTGGCCTGATCCAAAATAGTCCAAATTTATAAAAAACTGGGTTAGAATCACAGAATCATGTAATTCAATTAACTATTTATTAAGTACTTATATATGACAGCCATTAGGCTAAGTGTTAGAGGTACAAAGACAAAAATGAATTAGCCCCTGACCTCAAACAGTTTACATTCTACTGGGGGATGTGAAGTAATTTCTAATGATTATCATTAGAGCTGAAGAGGTAAAAGGTTGAGGGGTGCTTGGCACCCCAAAATATTGACGCACCGGGTCCTGCCGAAAGAATTCGACTCAAGCCTTCTCAGCCAAGGGAAAAGAGAAAGTTTATTAGGGATTCACCATAATGGGCTGTCTTAAGAAATCCCCCCCCCCACCCCTTGTGACGCCTGTTTCCACAAGCGGGCCAGATTCAACCTACTGAATTAGATTGAATCTGAGCACCTTCACGGAGGCAAGATGGAGATTATATACACAGAGACTGTAGGAGGGATTGAGGGGTGGTCTGGGGTGACCAGAGGAGGGGTTTAGGGAGGGTCTTGAGAGGAAGTCCAAGGAGGGCAAGGTGAGATAATGGGATTAAGGGTGGGAAGTAGCTGCACAACAAAGGGCGAGGCTAGGTAGAGATTTGGGCCTAATGATAACGTGAGGCTTGTGGTCTTAGGGGAAGGCCAGATCTAATTGGAAGATTCAAGGACGGTTCAAGGGGGCTCCCAGAGACTGTATTCCAGATTCAAGGGGGTTCCCAGAGACTGGGCCCTCATCAGAGCTAGACAGAACATTCGAGATAATCTGGTATTAGAAATAATTATCATAATGTTTGAATTTTTTTCCCTGTGGTTGAATTCTTTGTAAAATGCTGTAGTTGCACCTAGGTTTAAATCCTACCTCAGACACTTACTAGCTGGGGAAACCTGGGCAAACCACTTAAATTCTCTGAGCCTCAGTTTACTCATCTGTGGAAGGAGAAGGATGCATGTCTAAGGTCCCTTTTTCCTCTAAGTGTATGATAAACTGATAATACATCCCCCACTCCCTAAAAGGCCATCTAAATTTCACTTGCATTCCTTTGGGGGTGGGGAAGAAGGTAAGGAGGACAATAATTGTTGGGTTTTTTTAAACACCTTCAAGATGATCAGCAAAAATAATTAGAAATCACTTTCTTCCAAAGCTCAGATTTCTAAATCCAATGAGCCAAAGAAAATCTGTGCCATAAGAATTTTTAAAATTAGTCAAAGATTTAATGAAACTAGGCCTTATTTTTACCATGAGGGATATCATAATGGTAATGTGAACTTGGCAATAAACATTCAACAGAATATCATTTTGAGGAAACTATTGAACCAACTGAGAAAAATGGTAATGCCCAATTCCCTTTGAATTATCGCAATGAATGAATATACGGTAACTATATAGTAAAAGACAGCCCTTTGTATTTCTCTGTTCTTCACAATCAGCTCCTGTTCTAAGTCACTCAAGAGCTAACCTTGATTAATATTATCTAATCTAACCCACTGTTTGGCCTCACTTGGCTGCTTAACACACTATCCCATTTCCGGATTTTAAAAACGATACAAAAAAAAAAGATGCATAGTGTTTTAGAAATAAAAGAATACTAATAAATAATTTTGAATACATTCAAAAAGAGAGGATTAGCTAAAAAGAGGAGTGAGGAACATGGAGAGAAGACAGCAAGAACAGCGAAATAGACTCATCAGTCTTCCGTATGTCCAAAAGATAAAATGGCTTACAAGGTTAGCTTATTAACTTAGGTTAAACAACATTGCCTAGATTTTATTTTCTAATATACTTTTGGTAGACAGTGAATTGTCCTGGGAGAGGTATTATGTAATTTCATTTCAAGCACCGTCCTTTGGTTGCAGCAAACAGAAACATACACATGCACAAAAATCAGATTGCAATTAAAATCCAATTATAAATATATTACTATATTAGACACCTACCCAAGAAGGATACAGCAGGGGACCTTCTCTGAACAGCAGTGTGTAAGAATTTCCAAACTGCTTTCATGTGTACTTTTGACTATGCCCTCTGACCCTGAATGCATGTTAAACAATGCTTTGCAGTCTGTCTCTGTACAGGAAATGGACTAGATTTATTCCTCATGACTGAATGGCTTTAATAACACTATTACCAATTTACTTCAAAAGATGACATGGAAAGAATATTAAATCTTCCTCATTCAAATTATTAAACAAGTGAAACCTAGAGTTTCACTACAGAAGAGAAAGACGAAACAAGGAATTTGTGATATGTGATTTATGTGTTACATGAAGAAACATACAACTGCTGAAAAGATGAGGCACCTTTGTTACCTTAGCATATTCTAAGCCCCCTGTCTATGTTGGATCTTCCTCTTTCAAATCACTGTTGCTTCACTGACTGAGAAAATGGAACAAACATTAACAGAAAAGAGGAGAGTCGTTTACTCTTACCTAGAGTCTTACAGTATTATTTACCAGAAAAACATTATAAGCTATGTTAGAAACATAATATATTCCAGATTCCCGTTACAGGATAACCTAGTAATTTCCCTCATTCTGAATTTCCAAAAACATTTCCGATGTTAAGCATTCAAGTTAATTTTCTTTAATCTGATAGAACATTTCAACTAGAAAATTTAGACTCTCAATTTTTTCAACATCTGTCCCTTAAGCTCATTTGTCTTCATTAATATGGTGCATCTAGACAGATTGCACGGTGCAATTCCATTCATCTATCAAGCTAAATGGTGGGGACATTAAAAAATGGTTGGTTCTGGATTTTTAATTTATGAAAATTTCCAAGGCCAGTCTCTGACACCCCACAGTTTCCTTTTAAGTGGTCTGGCACAGATCATAAGCCCATGCACCATACATATCAACTTCATATGGTCATAGGACAGGTGCAAATTAATCTCTCTAACTTTTCAAGGAGTTAAAAAGAAGTTCCACTCATAATAACATCAGTTTTATTTTTAAGGGAAAAAGGGAGAAAATGCAATTGGCCTTTGCTAAAACATAGTTTATTGATTCTGAAAATGAGGAAGTTATACTCTTAACCCTAACTCTTCCTATTTGAAGATTCTGATTCTATAATTACGTATCTTTTTTTTAACATCGGCTTGAGTTATGCAATTCTATATTGCTTTCGGATCGCTTATTTCCTCTTCAATGGTATACTTCTAAATAGAGAAATTGAAATGATATATGGATCTGAATTGCTCAATTGCCAAATACCCCTTCAACAAAGAAGGTGAACTCAAGAAGAATGGTACAAGATGTTTAAAATCTCAGTTAATGCTATGAATCAGTGGGGATTCCATTTGTAGTCAGCCTCCTATTGGGCAAAGACATAGAAGTCCCAGGATATTCATACAAATGAAAATAATCACAGCTATAATTATTGGTCAAGCACCTGCCTGGCACTGTTGATTCCATTCATTACACAATGAAACCTCATAATCAGGTGGAACTGATTATGATCAGGGGGGAGGAAAATTATGCAATTTAAAGCATTTTGATCTTATCTTTTTCTCTTTCAGGGCAAACTGTGGGATCCCATCCCCTAGACAAAAGCTTTTGTTAAAAGCTTGGTTTACTAAAAACAGGGATTCTTCTGTACCTTATTACTCTTATGATTGCTAAGCATTTTATCAGAGAAGTTGAGAGCATTGTTCCTTCTGAGTTTCCTCCAGGGAAGCAATATGCAAATCACAAGAGACCTATTGTGAGTAAACATTCTCAGGGTAAAACAAACCACCAGCACTTTATGCTGATAGAAGCACCTATAGGTAATAACTAAAACAAGTCATCACAAGCTCACCAGTGATCCTTGCCAATCCTAGTGCCAATGTCAGTGGTCCCTGCTGAAGACCTGAGGAACCCAGCAAATTCATTTACGATGGCATACAAATGCAGAAAACCGGCTGGGAGTGGTGATTCTGTTTCCTATTCTCTTCCATAAATGCCTTTTTCTTTTCTTTTTTTTTTTTTCTTAAAGAATCACTTAGTATTGTGAATTAAAATGGCTGAAAATGATAAAAATGAATAATTTAAGAATTCACATGTCTCGTTAACACTAAATGACTTTCCAGCTGGGCAGAAAATCAAACTCTACATTTGGCAGTTTTACAAGTCATCATGGAAATGATATGTCTATTCTTTCTTTGATCTCCTATTTCTAGATATTTCCCTCATTTCTAAATAGTTTCCTCTTCTCAATGCCATGGAGGGTTCTTCAGGAGGCTAAGAAGTAGGTAAATCTTTGGGGATTTGGGAGTAGATAAACAGTGAGAAATTTAAAGTTTTAAGTGATGCTACTTCATCTAGAGAGAATTAATTGGCTAGTCCTCATAAAGTTGAATCAAAAAGACTCATCATTTAGGTGAATGGGAGTTATCATTACAATACTCAATGAGAGCCAGGGCTTCAAGTGAGAATGAACAGGGGAAGGAGAGAATACTTCCCTCTAATCAGTCCTGCCATAACCAGTGTTCCATGACATATAGTCATAGATGAGAAGACAGAAAACTGTTTTTCCCTGGTCTAAACTCTAAACAATTCATCCCTAATCTCATACTCAGACAATCAACCGTTTAACCAATCAATCCAAAGGCAACAACTGGGCTTCAATTATAATTAGCTTCTGAATAACGTAGATATTTTAAAATAGTATAAAACACAAGATAAATGCTTACAATATATAGAGTATTCTACATATCATTCTGTACAAGATGGGGTGGAGAGAGTGGCCAGAAGAAAAAGGAAAAGACAAGGTCTAAGGACCATAACAGAAATTCTGGTCTCAAATGTTTGTTTCTGATCCATGATTTTGAAATACCACTTGCTCTTAGAAATAATACAAAAAGGAATGACCATGTAATATTTTGAGGACTTTACACCTCAAAAAAAATTTAAGGTGCTTCATAAACATCACTGCTCAATAAAACTGGATTTATTACTGAAATGGCCTGAGCTTTTCATGACCTCTCTTCCCCACTTCAAAATCTCTCTGTCACTCCTATTCCTATTCTTATCTCACTCTCTCCTCATTCCTAGACACCTCAGAGAAAGAGCTGGTTCCCTTTCTTGCTAAAGCTGATTCTTCCACTTGTGTTCCTTTCCCTGTTTAGCCCATTTGATCTGAACAGTACGGGTTTACTTTACCTCAATCTCACTGTCTCCATTTTTCTATTTTTCCCTCTCTCACTATATGTATGTGTCTGTCTATCCATCTCTTCTTCAACATCTCCTTCTCTACTAACTCACTCCTCTGGGTGTTTGAACAATCTAAGATCTCAACTATCTTTTCTTTAAAGTCTTATATTATTCTAAAAAGCTTTCCTTGACCCTGATATCTGCACAAGCTACTGCCAACTTAATTCAATAAACATTTATATTCATGGGACTACTACAGGCTGAGGAGACAAAGACAAAAAAAAAATATGGATCAGTCCTGCCCTCAAGGACCTTATACTCTGTCTACTAAAGGGAAACAACAGGTGCACAGATGACTAAATCTGAGATAACTTGAGGAAGCAGAGAATATTAATAACTGGGTGAATCAAGAAAGCTTCCTGCAGAAGATGGCACCTGAGTTAAGCCTAGGATGCTAGGGATTCCAAGAGGTAGAGCTGAGAAGGTATTTCATTTCAGACATAAGGGACATGTGCAAAAGTGTGGCCAGCTTGGGGCATTGAAAGAGATGTGATGATAGTAGGTTATAGTCAGATAGTAGAAAGTAAGAGTTTTTCAGTTAAGAAAGTAAACCACTGGTGGGATTATCCATTTGGTCAGCTCCAGAACAGCTGTTCTGTTATGGCTGAAGTGGAGTATAGGAGAAGGTTGTAGGATTTGAGGAACTAGGAGGTTAGGGTACTTGAGGAAGCATCAACATGAATGTTGATATCTTGTAGTATAATGTCAGAAGCTGGGGAGGAAAGAAGTCAAAGTGCCAAGAGGTGAACTCCTTGAGATAGGAGGTTAAAGAGACCTGGAGGTCAGTACACAACATAGATCATGATCTGTATAGGGTAAAATTTTAGTAGGGCATTTTAAATGTTTCTAAAGTGTTTGGCAACACCTTCTTCCTATTATTCTCATCTTCCTTGCTTGTTTGTTTTTTGTCATTGTATTCTTCTGGTTCTCTTATCTTTCTGACTGCGCCATCTTTGTCTCCTTGAATAGTTTCTATTTGTCTTTCCATCCCCTAAGCATAGGTACCTTTCTCCTCCTTACACGACTCCCACCTCTGTGCCTCCAAATCTCTGTTTTCAGTCCCCATAACTCTTTGCTCTATATTCTTTCCCTTGGCAATCTTGTCCATATTAAAGGCTTGACTCATTACCTCTAACGATGCCTCCCAAATCTATTACTGAAGCTCTTCCTTAAAGGGCAGCATGTTGTAATGAGAAGAGTGCTGGATACAGAATAAGGACACTTAGATTCAAATCACGGCTCTGATATTTCCGAGCTGTTGTTGTTGTGTGTTTGTCCTTTGCTCTTGAAGATGATCGTGACATCAGGGAAATGATGAAGTGATTTGCAATTGACTTTGATTTGAGTGAGGAAGGGCTGTGCAAGGTCACCAGGCTCACTTTCTCCTCCAGAGCCATCTGGGTCCAGTGGCCTGATATTCACCAGGACGACTGAAGGTGGCCCAGGATGCTGGCTAAGGTCTTCTCGGGTTCTCACTTTGAGTGAGGTAACACCCATTCAGTGAATAGGCCTCTTTAATAAGTTAATCAAGGGATGGCCCCTTTAATCAAAACTTCCGAGCTACATGATCATGGGCAAGTCATGTAACCATTCTGGGATTCCATTTCCTTCTCTAAAATAAGAATAATAACACTTTCTCCACCTTCATATGGTTGTTGGGAGGAGAGCATTTCCCAAATGTTAAAGCACTATTATAAATGTGAATTGTTATTCCAAACAAGTGCTGGATAGTTCTAAGTTGTTTGCTCTACTGAAACCTCCTCAAATACAGCATGTCCAAACTGAACTCATCATCTTCTCTCTCCCTCTACCTCACCTCAAACTTGATCCTCCTCCTCCTCCTAACTTTCATAATTCTGTGAACAGTATTGTGAATCTCTCAGTCACCCAGGTTGAAACCTCATAGTTATCTCTGAATCTTCCTTCCCCCACATTCAATCAGTTGCCAAGCCCTTTCACTTCCTATCTGCGTAACATCTCTCAAATACCTTACCCTGAAAAGCAATACTTTCTATAATCTGGCTCCAACCTACCCTTCCAATTTAATTTTATACTTGGACTGGTGGCAATTTCCTATCTCAGCCCACTCTTTCAACTTCCATACAGCTATACGAGAACCTGAACCTCATGTTTGATGGCCAATCCCTACATCTCTGCCATGCTGAAATCCTTCTTTTCTTTCCAAGAGCAGCTCAGGAATGACTTTTTCCATGAACCCTGCCTTGGTTCCCCCAATTAGAAGCATTGCCTTATCATCTGAATCTCTTATGCCACACCTGTCTTACTCTATGTTCTTAATTACATTCTAAATTATTTAAGTGATTTTTGTATTTCTCATTCCTTACTATGAAAAAACAAACAAAACACTCACAAATGCCTTGAGGGTGGAACTTTGTTCTTAACAGTGGACCCTTTGTAGGACTATCCATTTTTATCCTGCCTCTAATAGGGTACTGCTTATACCCTCTTTCTCCTGCTCTCTCAGGGAACTTTAATCAAATCAATACCATCATTACTTTTAGAAAGATACTGTTGATGATTGATTACTCTATTGTCCCACTCACTATCCATGTAGCTTCCTAGGAGAAAACAGACTTCCTTGGCACTGCTTCCCTTCAGGACAGGGACTGTCTTGCTTTCCTATTTTCTTGCTTTACCTATTTGGCATGTAGCATAGTGCAAAATGTTTTTTTCATTCATTCATTCATTCATTCATTCATTCATTCATTTATTCATTCATTCATAATTCCAAGCTTAACAAAATGTTTTCCATATAATGTGTTTAATATTGTATCGAACAGAATTAAAACAACTTCTCCCTCTCCTTGCCTAATCTCCCATCAGAAAGAAGGAAATTGCAAGAATACAGGGAAGTAACATGTTGAATACTGCACAGATTGGTACTATGTTAAATGGAACCTAGTTTTTGTTTCCTTATTGCATAATCTCTCCATTTGACTGCCATACAATGCTGGATAGGGACATGGCAACAAAACTTGAAAAAAAAATATTTCTGAAATCATGTATGCATGGGATAGAACGCCTGCCTTTTCTTTTCAAGAGAGTTGACTGGACTGGATGGATCTTAAGGTTCCTTCTAGATATAAGATTCTATGGTTCTATAGACAGAATACAAATACAAATGTGATGGCATTTAATAGCTCCCAATTGTAAATATAAATTGCCATAGAGCATGTAAATTTAATAAGGAGTAACTCAAGAATTACTACAGTTTTCTTTTCTAACATGCATAATTTAGACCAGATAAGACCTGTTTAAGATAAATTTTGTATTAAGGGATAACAAGCTACTTTTGGCTACCAAGGTGAAGTTGTTTATGAATATGACATATGACCCCAACAATAATTAATATCCTTAAACTGTTGTCCTCTCACTTCCTATCTTGTCACCTAACCATTCCTTTTGCCAGAATTTCATTTTACTAACTACTTGGATTATTACTGGTCACCTTCTATATCTGAGTGTTTCAATATATTTTTAGCTGCCAGATATTATTTTTAAGCATTTGTTTCATTTTTGAGTAAAATCTAGACCTTTTTTGGCAAACTGATTAGTAATAGATTTCAATCCAATGCCCACTACAGTAGTGTGCATACCAAAACTGTAACCATATATAATCGAGTCTTGGGATCCAAATTCCTTTTCCTAAGCCGACAACTGAAAAGGGAATCAATACCTGCAAATTTGATAGGAAGGCAGGGTGGTATCACAGAGAGAACAGGAGACTTAAGTCCTACTCTGGGCTCATTTACTACCTAGCTGAGTGGTCTTAAGAAAATCATTTTAATATTCTGGGCCTCAGTTTTTTCACTGATAAAATAAAAGGAACGGATTATATGATCTCTAAGGTCTCCTTTAATGAAATGGCCCCAGGAGGCACATGGTAGTTGCAGATATACCTTTTAAAAACATATTTGTATAGAGATGGTATTGCCAGATTTGTTCATTTAAATGCTACATACATCTATATAGTACATGTTCCTTGGAGGGCATTCTCTATCCCTTGCCTGTAGAAATGAAATATGTGTGGACATCACTAAGGAGGCATTTTCCACTTGAATATTCCTTATTGGGCACAAAGTACAAAGTGTAAATTTGCTGAGATGCTCAACTCAGAGTGATTGGCAAAAAAATAACAAATCTAGAAAAATAAATTCAATTAATCTTGATTTCCATGTAGTAGCATTTAAAGTTGGCATGGATGTATCATTAGGAAAATGATTAATTCTGCAAATCTTAAAGGACATCCTGAAGATGAACAAACCATGATCTTTATCATAGTATGTCAACTGTGAAGACCTGATAGGGTGTTCTTTATGTACTACTATGACTGGATTTCAATTAAGAAAGGACAATCACTTTCATCTTTGTTTACAAAGATACATGGACTGTGGGGAACTCCTGAGAAAATTTTCCTTCTTTTCAATAATTAAAAAAAAATATCCAATAGGGTCCATTTTATTTTCATGTGATGAGTAATGAAATTTTCACGACTAAAGTTGAATAGGCTACAATTTGTAATCTAAGACAATGATGATGCATGCACTCTATATATGTATCACTCTAAGGTTTGGAATATGTATTATCTTATTTCATCCTCACAACCACCCTGAGTTAGGTGCTACTATTAATGCCATTTCACAGATGAAAATGTTGAGGCTAAAAAAGTTGAGTGACTTGCCCGGTATCACACAGATTTATAAATGTCTGAGGAATGATTAGAACTCAAGTCTTCCTGACTGCAGATCCTATACTCTACCATGTGCCACCCAGAGCTATAAATGTGTCAAGAGAACATTGGTTGACCTGGAAGTCAGAAGACTGAGGGTTATGCTCCTGGCTTCACCACAACCTAACTTGGCAAATTTGGACAATTCATGTAACCTTTCCAGGTCTCAGTTTCCACCTCTCTAAAGTGAAACGGATGAATGAAATTATCTTTAAGGTTTCTTCCAGCTCTATGGCTCGGCAATCTATGATTTAATTATCCTGAAAGTGAAAAAATAACAAAAAAAGGAAATGAAATAAAATGGAAGACCTTGTTTCCTCGGTGCTGAGCAAGGTACAAAAGATTTCCTTTGCCATTTAGATACACGATAATCTTGCTTTGACAGTTTTGCTGTCAGAACTGTAAAAGGGAAGGAATAAAAACTTACCTACAGTTACATAAATAAGGTCAGACTGTACCTCTAGGGGGAAAGTATTTGTACAGTTTTTGAGTTGCCATGTTTAGTTTAGTACATTTATATTATTGAACTGTATAAATTGTGTTATTTTCACTGCTGACACTTTTATAAATATAAAGAACTCGCTAGAATAAGTCCTGATATGTATCACCAACTTATCAAAATGGAACACTTTACTGTCTTGAAATCTGGCATTTTGATAAAAATAGCCCCATTTTTCATCAGATTTGTTCCACTGAAGAAACACAATTGTTGAATAGTGTCTAAGTATACTATAAGAGGCGTAAAAGGCAAAATGGTCATTAGAAAGTATATTAATAAAACTGTGTTTTTCTCTCATCTTTAAGTAAACTGAAATACGTATTTTAAAAAAGGAACAATTTCACAATTATTAATAGTGCATGGAAATACTGCAAACAGGATAATGCATACAGTTCTACACTGTAGGTCCTATATAACTGCATACTATGTCCCACATACTTATGATAATAGTCGTAACAATTATATAGTGCTTTAAGATTTATAAGACACTTTATATTTATTATCTCACTGGCTCTTCACAACAAATTTGTGAGGTATATTCCCATTTTCCAGATGAGGCAAATGAGGCCAAGAGAGGATAAACCAATCACCTAGAATCACAAAGCTTAGTAACTGCTTGAGGCCACAGACAGTACATAGAAAAGGGATGATGGCTCATGAATGATATTGGAGAATGACTGAAATTAAAAAGACAAAAAGAGAAGAGGACCCAACATAGGAAACAAGAGAAGGAGCTGTCAGGAAACTAGGAAAACATAGTTTTAGGGAAACTAGTCTCCAAAGAAAGGAGGAAGTCCCTAGCATCAGTTGATGCAGAGAGGTCAAGGAGAATTAGCACAGAGTAATGGTTTCTAGAGTTTATTTCACTAAAAAAAAAAAATTTATAGGATGGCAAAGGGCTCTCAGTTTTTATCTATACCACATCAAAACAACCAGCAACAAGATGAAACATTACCAGGTGCCTACTATGTGCTTAGCTTTGTGATAAGCACTGGGGATACAAAGGCTGATTAGATTGGGCTTCTCCACCCCCACCCCCTGATTAATTTGTCATTCCTTTGACTGAACTGTTTACTTTGACATCTTATAGACAGGGCTCCAAGGCACCTTCTAGCTCGAGGATTCTGTGAACATTTGCCTTGGTACCACCCACCTATTCCAACACCTACCTACTCCTTCATACTACTTTCTGCATCATTAGCCTCAGTGAAAATAAACATCTGCCGGTAGCCAAACACTGTTAAATTCCCCCACACAAAGACAATTTCTCATGAAAACTATATAAAGTACAACTGGGAGGCAAAGCACTGAGAATGCTGTCCGACTTCTTCTGGGAGAGGCCTAATTAATTTTTTGCATTCTGTGCCATGTGTGTTGCTGATCTGCAGGAAAAGACTGAGTGAAATGGGTGATCAGGTCCTTTATGGTTTTAGATTTAGAACCCTTTTAGGATCTGGGCCTCTAGTTTCATAAGCAACTTCAAAACGTATGTCAGGCATTGCTAGGCATAGACTTAAACAAAGCTCCCATTTCTAGTCAGCCTAATGAGA
Source organism: Trichosurus vulpecula (assembly GCF_011100635.1). Taxonomy (NCBI): domain Eukaryota; kingdom Metazoa; phylum Chordata; class Mammalia; order Diprotodontia; family Phalangeridae; genus Trichosurus; species Trichosurus vulpecula. The sequence goes on from NC_050580.1 coordinate 145,026,588, forward strand.
AATAAACTATTTATAAGGAAGTCTGATGTAAAACAAAAAATAGACCAATCCTGATTTAGAATATAGTTACATATACTTGACTTGAATTTCCAAATAGAATACTCAAAGATTTCAAAATCTGGCTAAACCCTGGTCTGGTTTGTGCCTGGTCCAAATAAATAGAAATAAAGTGAATGATGGAATTTAACATCTGTAGTGGACTCCAGGGGTTATGCGAGTCCTCTAAATACCCAGGAACTTTCATTTGTTTCCCAAATCTCTCTTAAGTACATGCTATCCTTTTGACCAGCCAACTTTCCTAATTGACATCAAGAAAACTATGTTTTGGTATCTCTAAGGCATCAGTGGTATTTGTAAAACTATGTCTCCTTTACAAAGAAATGACTTAAACAATTCAAGGAAGATAAATGTTTTTTCCTCTCCTTCTCTTCTTCCCTTTGCACTTATCTGGTCAATTAATAAAGAGAGGTTTACGAACTTAAGTCTTTGGATAAATGTCTCAATGTCTCAATTCTTCCCTTCGCTTTGTACATGTAGACTTCTTAAATGTTCGAAGTCAAGACTAGGATGTGGAAGTCACTTAAGTTAATGATTACTTTCTTTTTAAGGGTTGTAACTTGGGGCTGGAAATCAAATTAAAATCCACTAGAGTTGGGATTCATTTTACTCTGAAATTGTCTCTCAACAATTTGTCATGGTTTGACCATCAAATATACAGAACTAAACCACTGGTGGAATGTGTTAATGAACCCAAAGAAAGTTGGCCAGCAACAAACATGGTTTAGTGCTAATTCTTAATTCTTAACTTTAGTTTACAAATATCAAGGAATTTAAAAATCATTACTTTCATCTTCATTTAAATGTGATGAGGAAAGCCAAAAGACAGAAGGTCAAAGAATGTCTTAACTTTGTTGAACGTCATTTGTTATCTAGAAGAAGCTATTTACATCACATGTCATTAAGACTGTAATTTAGATTCCTCTAGGGCAGAAGTCATATTTATCATTTTTTCCATTTTCCTCCTATATCTTTTGAATTCCCTGGCTACAGTGTTCAGTACAAAGAAAGAGTCCAAAAAGTGCTGGTTGAATAAATGATGAATTAGCCATTTTGAAGGCTAAAATCAAGAATCCTTATGAATCATAAGATACCTTTTTCTTTCTTTTTTTTTTTAAACAGTAGCATCTGCTTTGGTAGACAGTTTACTTTCTTCCTTTTTGTTTCTGGCAGATGTTCCAGTTAAATGTTTGCTTTAACAAAACTTTTGTGTTATCTGTTTATATCATAACTTTAGAGAAATAATATGATATATTCCACGTACAGTAAGTGTAAAGTAAAGCATACCAATAAAAGCCTATTTTGTTCCCTTAAAGTGTGAGAATAACATCTAAGTGTGAGAGCTATTCTCACACTTTGATGTTATTCTCACACTTAAACAACGTCAGACACTTGTATTTCCACATTTCAAAAAAAATTACCAAACCCTAAAGCCCTGTAGCTGCAAAATGAAATGCCAACACATCACCATTCACAGCTGCCTTCCACTGGCACTGGATAAGCAGAAAGCACAGGCTGTTTAGCAGCATGGCTGAAAATATCTGAAAACACTGAAGGTGAAATGAGAGTCAGTTGAAGAGGAGCAAGCCAGTCAATTCAGCAAACCCAAGGGGATACCAAACCTCACCTGAACCCTTACCAGATCACATAGAAACTCAGCTGAAGAAAGGAGAGAAGACCAAATTTGCCTCCACCAGGATCCTGTCACAGCTGGCCATCACTCTCCTGCCTTTGAAACCCATGTCAAATTGCCCAACAGCTGTGTATGCAGATTGGAAAATGGTGGAGAATGAAAGCTCCTAAAAATAAACAGCCTCTGGTTCAAATGTTATAATGCAAAAATTAAGAAAAAACCACCCAACACTTTTGATATATTGGCCCTTAATCTGTTCACTTTTTCCCTATCTGACCTCCTTCAATGACAGCGCTTTCCATTTAAATATCTCAGTTCCACCACTCTTCCCCACCTGCCATTCTGTAGGGGGAAAGGACATTTTTTTTTTCCCAAGAATTTGTGTTCAGTCTCTGTGACACTCATTTTCCCCCGAAAGAGTTCTAGATAAGTCCCAGTCTGAACAATTACATTTGCCTACCTTAATTTTCCTCTAATCTCAACTGATACAATATTTTTTCACATCTTCTCTCTGAAATGGTAGTGCCATGCTTCTGGGCACTGTTAACCAGCTGCTGTATGCCACCCTGGAGATAGCTTCATTTCAGTGATGGGCTAAGTTTATAGTTGTTTATAATTTGTAGTACATACCTCGTGCTTTGGGTTCAATCTGCAATTACGACCACAAACTCTTAACAAGATCATTTGGGCATGAGTGTTTTTTTTTTCCTTTCAGCTATTGGCTATTGATTTTTTTATTAAAACAACAATATCAACATAGACTGGACCACAGAGGCAAAAACATAACCAGCACACTGTAACAGTGACACAAAACTAGAGAAGGGAAAGGGATTTTATTTCTCATTAATAAATAATTAGTGCACATAATAAAGAAAGCAGTTCTTCACATAAAGGATTTCAATTAGTACAATTCAGAAACATCTGGATTGACGAATCAGCAGGAGACTTGGGATAACAACAGTGACAGCCTGAATAATACAACTTCACATTTGTAATGCACTTTGAAACATTTAAAGTGTCTTCCTAGTCTGTCATTTAATCCATAGGGTGAATGTATTCCTAAATTGGAATTGTAAAGCTTGCCCTTATTTTGAGAGAAATATCAACATTTCGTTGGCTTTGGGGAAGGCATTTCCTGGGATATGGTGGGCCTCTGCATGTTGGCATTAATCAATACCAAGGAAAGGATGAAAAAAATCCAGTTATTGGAACATAAAACTGAAAGAAGTCAAAAACTGAGGGAAAAAAATGTCTTTAAACAACAATATATAGAGCCTTCATTGTCCAAGATGAATGAAATAATAGCGAAATCTGGATTTATTTATTGCATAAACTTGTGAGTACCTTTTATTTCTTCACTGTTTATTTTCATTCATTTAATAGCACTGAGCCCATTGCATTATAAGGGAAAAATCTTCGGTAGGAGCTATAGGTTTAACTTTCCAAATTATTCTTTATCAGGAACCCTTAAACAGGCAAAGCATGGCTTACATGACTCAACAGCCATTTGTACTTCCAACTATTAGTTTCTTAAGGAAACTAACCTTACATGTTCTCCCACAAAATTGGCATGTTGAGCACATTTGTCCTCATTTGTACAATGCCCTTTCTCTGGGCAGCCTGTTCCTCTGTCTATAGTGCCTGATTTAACTTGCAGTTAAAGAAGGCATTAACCTACAGCATTGAATGGCTGTGCCAACGGTTCATGCCAATATGCCTGCCCACTGCAACTAGAGATGCCCTCTAGGGCAATGAAATGCACAGTCTCTGAGGTGCTCTGAGTGGATCTAAACTACATTGGAGCATTTTTAATTTAAAACATGTTCTTAGAAGAGGGCTACTCTTGCCGAACAATCAATTTACATTAAATTAAATTAACACAGTAATGGATAGCTATAAAATTCCACATTACTTGCATTAAATTTAACGATGAAATAATAGGTAGTAACAGGTTAGCATTTAAGACATAAATATCACATAATCAGTAAATCCACTCAACAATAATGAATAACTTTAAACATCCCATTTACTAGGCAACAATCTCGGAAGAAGAGGATGTAAATTGGAAAGTTATTGACCATCAATGAACATACAACATAATTGCATTTGAAAGGGACATCGAAGAGGCTGTTAACCTGGAGCATATGGCTACTTTTCACTTTTCTCTGCTTTATTTGTATTGAGCCATTTGGGAAAATTTAATACTGTATCCCAGGTGGCAAATCACCTCTCAATGGGCATGCTGTTTCTGTATCATTCACTCTGTGTCAAAAGTGTTAACTCACATGCCTGGAAGTCGGCTCAGGACAAAGATGGCAGTTTTTGGCAATCCAAGAAATAAAGAAATGTATCCATTAGGCTCTTCAGGTTCATTTTGGCTTTCAAATTAAATAATATGATTTATTTTTACTCTTTTCTCCCCCAATTATCTATGTGCATGAAACACTTGGTTTAAAAAAAAAAGTACAAAAAAAAAAAGAAAGAAAGAATGACTCATACAGACGTGGGATGGAGTTAGATTGTTCCTTGCATGCTGAATGATGTATGAACAAAAATATACAGAGAGAGGGTTTCATGTAATACTGAAAACTATCTGCCAAATGATGCAGGGTTCCTTGGATCCATTGCCATCAGCATCCTCAGCCAAACAGCGACGACTCCAAAGATGCTAACGCCACAGAGCAGAAAGTCCAATTCTTAAAGGCTTTTGGCAAAATGCATGAACTTTCTATCAAAGGAAATCCAAATTCTTTACCATCCCCAAACCAACTGTAGAAAGACAGGAGTGACCCTAAGGGAAATGAGTTAACCCAAGTGAGATAAGCGTCTAGAAGATTCTCAAGACAATCACTATAATAATGGTTTCCTTGAGGAGAGTGATGTGTTCAGAATAGTTGGCCTAAAAACCTACAAGTCACTGGTCATCCAAAGTGTTGTTGTAACTCCCTTGTGCAGATGGAGACATGATTTGCTTCCCTCGAAGAGAATAAAGAAAAAGTCCTCGCCTCAGACTAGTCAAATTATGGCAAAGACAAGTGGATGACCTCTACATGTTAAACTTGAGATGAGGTCATTAATTTCCTTAAATCACTGGTGGAGAAATATGATTGGGTCAAACAGAGGACAAAACTAGGAGTATATAAGTGGCCAGCCACTGACCACACTATGATCTCAAGAGAATGGACCTCTGCAATAGAAAGCAGTTGATGGGGAATCTGTTGTGTTAGGCACTACTGGGGAGGTGTTCAGCTGCACCATTTCACATCTTCTTCTTAAAAATCCAGGCAGCTCTAAGGACATTGGCTGAGAAGGCTAAAACTCAGCTTCTATCCTGCCTAGATATGAGAATGTGAGGAGGAGTAGGGATAGTGTGCAGATAAGATCTGGTGGAAGAAAGGAAACTAAAAATAAATCACCACACACACACACACAAATCCTCCAAAGGGTTTTGGTTTTTTTTTTTTTTGGCTTTGGTTCCTGTAGTTGTGTTAACTTATGGGGAAGTGAAGAGACCAAAAGCAAACATTTTACCTGAATTGGGTGTACTTGATAATGGAGGCCTCCATTTGGAACATGTATGTATGTATGTATGTGTGCATGTGTATACACATACATACATAGACACACATACATACTCAAAGTACACTGAATGTACAACATTTTACCAACCTTAGGAGAAAAAAGTATTCTCACAATACCAACTGTCTCATTCAATTAATGGACACTCACTTACAAAAGAAAAAGAAAGAGAGAGATCAGATAAAAGTAAGTTTAGGTAGATTTGGCCTCAGTGCATTGGCAGAGCAGGGCCTGTCTCTGTTCCTAAGATTATTATACAATCAACATTATTCCTTAGCTCTTCTGGGCATTTTCACATTTTTACATCATCTGGAAGGAAAAATATCAGCTGACTACCAGGTGAATAAGTATTCATTAATCTGATGAATCCCATCCACCATCAGTGAAGAGGAAGGGTCATAGGTTTAGAGAAAAGAAGAACCTTGGCAATCTATCTAGTCCAGTTTTGAGATAAAGATACTGAATTCCAGAGAGATTTACCCAAGGCCACCTTGGTAGTGAGTGGCAAACTCAGGATTTGAACATAAGTCCTTTAACTACAATCTTGCGTGCTTTCTGCTACACCACCCCACAAGACAGAGAAAGAAGTCAGGGTGAAAGACCTGGAGTCTACACCATTGGAATTTGGGCAGCTGAAAGTATCATTGAGTTCTTGGTGAGGAAAGACAGAGAGGGCCTGAAAGCAAAATTAGCTTACTTCCTAATTTTGTTCAGCCCTGAAATTACATTTAATTTTGTCTAGTCTTGTTGAAAAGCAAAAGGAAAATCCAAATAAATATTCAGGTAATCTGGGGGAAAAATCCATACATTAATACCCAGGGCCTATTTTTGTGAATGTTCAGGTTTTTGGCTCAGGAGCTGCGGTACCAGAATATGCCAAGCCCCCTCCTGACTCTTCCAAACCAAATAAATAAATGAAAATAGCTGCTGCTGAAAACTGAAAACCTTGACAAGCGGCTTGTCAGGAAAAGTTGTTTTTACACACAAGAAACCTCTCCGAACCCTGAATCGTACTGACGTCCAATTCTATTTATAGTACCCTTATCTGTTTGTATCGCACCAGAGAAATATAAATTGAGTGAATAAATCATTTTACTTTAAAAGCCAAAAAGCTAATCAAAAGGCTTCATCCTTGGTTTTGAAATATAATATTCCTATTTTTGTTTCATTGCGGAAATAGACCTACAAAGCCTCTGTGAGGGGGAGTGATACTTACTTCTGGGACGTTAGAGAGACATTCATAAGTCCTCCACGCTGTGGGAGAGATTATTATTTTTTAATTGTTAACTAGTTTGGATTCAAAAGCTGGTATTCAGGATGTACTACAAATAGAACATGTTTAAGCCAGTAAAGATGTACTATTGCCACTTACTACCCACATTACTAGAGAACTTTAGAGTTGGCAAAATGCTTTCCAGCTTGTTAGGTACGTTATCTTCATTTTAATGACGAGAAAACTGAAACTTTTAGAAAATAAGTGATTTGCCCAAGGTCATAAGGTTAGTAAGTGGAATGGCTAAGGAAGGGGTCAAACATAGATCTATCCCATGATCTTTGCTTCTTTCACCAAATACCATTAAAATATATTATTGAAGAGTCTACTTTCCTGAGAGGTTGGACACAAGAGATCACGCCCAGCCCTTAGAGACTTTCAAAGCAAAAAGGTAAATCTAACAAAGCAGGAGAACTAGCTAATGTCCCACAGAATCGCTTGGGGATGCAAGGGGGGTATAGTGGCAAGACAGAGAGAGAAATAGAGAGGGAAGGAGAAGAAGGGAGAGGGGAGAAAAAGAAAGTGTTATTATTTTTTTCTGTTTAAGAGTCTTCATCGAGGAAAATATCAAAAAGATTTTGATAATTTAAATTCTGTGGAATGGGACACAGAAAGGATTGATATAAGAACGGTAGAGTGAAGTAAGATGGCATTATCATTTAGAGGATTCCCACAGAGTTGTCCCTAACTATGGCATATGCTTAGAATGCCAATGGTCAGCTTGGCAGAACTAAATCTTTCATTTTGAGAGTTCAATTTCTAAATACAATTTCCAAAAATTAACCCCTCCACTGACCCCCCCCAATATCTAAAAGTTTTCCAATCATTTCCCAGAGTGGCTGTATTTCACAGCTTCCTACCTTTTCTTAGCACATCTAGGCACATCCCTCTGTCATCTCTCACTCCCCAGTGATATCTGTTAGCTTTTCTTTCTTCCTTTCTCACTTCTACCTGGCACGTCTGATGGGTCTAACCTTGAAAATTAACAAGCATGACACACCAAATATTAATGTGAATATGTGAGTGCATATATATATATATATATGTACATATATATATGTACATATATATGCATGGGCATACATGTAAATGATCTCTGAAAAATATATGCATGTGTATGTGCATATATACATATGTTCTGTTAATGTAAGATATAAATAGAATGTAGCTGTTCTAGTAAAGACGTACTATCACTACTAACCATCCAAATTGCTAATGAACTTTACACTTTGCAAAGCACTTTCAGATTGTGTTCTTATATTAGATAGATAATACTGATATGGAATAGATAATTCTGTATCTATATCTATACCCATACCCCAATAAGACCCACATCTATTCATATTCCATCAGAGAAATATAAATTAGGCAAAAAAATCTTTTTATTTTAAAAACCAAAAAGTGAATCAAAAGGTCTCATGCATGGTTTTGAAATATAATATTCTTATTTTTGTTTCATTGTGGAAACAGATGTATATAGCATTTACGGGGGTAGGAGTGTAATAATTCTAAGACAGTAGAAAGATGTTCACAAGTCCTCCAGACTGTGAAAGATTTTTTTGTATTTTATATCATATTAATATATAAATATTATATACAACATATTTACATAATTCCCATTATACATGTATGTTATATCTTTATTATATATCTTATACACATATATAATCCCTGGAAAAATTATAGAGTTATCTATACTGATCCAAATTAAATCCCTTTTAGAAATCTATCTTGAAATTATTTTCAGTTCCATGCTGTTAAATTTTATACTCTTCAAGAATTCTCTTTTAAACACCAACCTGAGCTTCCCAGGATATACAGATAGTTCTCTGAAGAAGGTATACCAGTATTAGAAAACTGCTACCTTTTTAACTCAACCTGTGATAATTTTAAACATCAGTATGACATGTCTGCCCCTCAAGTATTTCACAAGCATTAGTTGGTGAACTTAATATGTAACATTAGTCCCATTTTACAGAAGAGAAGACTTGAGAGAAAGGCCAGCATGGCAGACTTTTTTCCAGCTGCAGTACAGGGCTAAAGTAAAGGTAAGATTGAAAAGAAATGCATTCTGCATTCTGTGTTCTTTGATCTAATAATGTACCTAATAAAAATAATATTCTTTAGGGGCAGCTAGGTGGCGCAGTGAGTAGAGCACCGGCCCTGGAATCAGGAGGACCTGAGTTCAAATCCAGCCTCAGACACTTGACACATGTACTAGCTGTGTGACCTTGGGCAAGTCACTTATTGCCCTGCCAAAAAGCAAAAAGAAATATAATATTCTTTGCTCCAACATATATACATATATATACATATATAAATATATATATGTCATGTATCTATACATATAAATTATATGTAAATAATATTCTATGCTCTAATAATGATCTAATATATATTATATTTTATTAGAACATTATCAGAAGAAAGAAATACACACATACACACACCTACCTCCTTAATGGAAATAATCAAAGTTAACAGTAAGGACCTTGAACAAATAGAAATAGAAAACTGTATTTGTTAAAGTTTTCATGAGCACAAATGACCAGAAAGAAAGATAGGTTGTTTAAAAAAAAATCAGAATTTCAAACATGGAGAATGTATTTCTTACAGCCTCAAGGAGGGTTTAGATTGCTTCTGCTACACTGACATAGTTTATCATATCAGCCAGACCCTTCAATAGAGATTACTTCTGTTCTGCAGTGCAGACCATCTGTTGTCATTTATATAAAGGACCTATATAAATCGGTACGAGTTGCCGTACATCCGAAATGGCCCCTCCTGAAAAAAATCACAAATTAATCGCTATCACTTTAAAGCTCTCAGGAAGGGGAATGAATCCAAACGTGCCACACACACAGCCACTTTCATCTATAATTTAGGAAAATGGATGCAGTTCAGCAACAGTTAAAGATTAATCTCTTATGCTTTTTTGTGCATTTACATAATTGATTCACTAGATAATGCACTCTGCTTCCTTATTTAATAAACATGTTAATGATTTCAGACAATTACTCAAAACTGCCTACAAGTGTCTGCCTAAGAAAAGCAACAAAAAATAATTAAAATGAAAATACACACCAAAAGGCACATCCTTCATATCACATTACACAAGATATTAAGTCAATATGTCACCCTGTCACCAGTCACTTGCTACCTGCTGTTATACATTTATTCAAATTCTAATGTATTAGCTGAGGCTGAGGCATTGGCTAGACACTCAAGCAGGAAAACACACAGAGCTGGAGAATGAAATTGGTACTTTTTCAGGGTACAGGCAGTAAAAAGAGCAGCAGCAAAGGAGAGAGAGATAATAAAACACATGATAGAAACAGAAGGTTGGAGCAGATGCTTTCACAAGAAAACCTTCAGGCTATTCATAGTGGGGAGGATAAGAATGGGTAGAGGGAGGAGAAAGGAGAAAAGAAGAGGAAGAAGGAGGAGGAAAAGATGAAGGGGAAGAAGGAGAAGGAGGAGGAGAAGAAGGAGAAGGAAAAAAAGGAAGGGGAGGTAGAGAGGTAGGGAAGAAGAGCAGGAGGAGGAGAAGAAGGAAGAGAGAGAGAGAGAGAGAGAGAGAGAGAGAGAGAGAGAGAGAGAGAGAGAGAGAGAGAAACCAAATGTATCTGTCTCCACTCCCACCTTAAGTGCTTGGAAAGGAATAAACAGACCAATCATGGGTGCTATTTTAGAGGGAGACTAAAGCATTTAGTGTACTCTGGGGCCATCTTCTTTTCCATCACATCTACCACCAATGACTAAACTATACATCAAAGGCTTCCATGTGCAGAAACTCTGGCCCCTTTAACCCTCTGGAGAAACCATGCCACTATAGGCCTGACAGGGGAGAGGACCGTTATTTGATTTATCCATATGGATTTTGCTTTCTTGTTTGGGGTACCAGACCTACCTGGTTTCAATCAGACTCTTCTAGTCCTTGCCAATCAATTGATCAAAGAGCATTTATTAAGCATCTACTATGACCAGACTCTATTCTAGGGGCTAAGGATACAAAAGGGAAACAGGGCCTGACCTCAAAAAGCTTACATTTTACTGGGTAAGATACAACATGCTTACAAGTTAGGAAAATATGCAATATATGCAAAATAAATATGCACATATCGTATGGTGGCACTAATTACTGGGGAAATTAGGAAAGGCCTCTTGACGGAAGCAGACAAATGACTCTGAATTAGGAAATCCTTCTCCTTTTCAGAAGTGGAAGAGAAGAATGGAAGCCAGATGGTCATGGGGCCCTGAAAGATGATGGCGAAGCTTGAGAAGTGAGTCAGCTAAAAAACAGGCAGCTTCATTTTTCTGGAGAAAGGCACAACATAAAGGTAGAATGAGGAGTACAGCTTCCCTATTCAGGAGGTAAGGAAATACCAGTGTTGCTATAGACAGGTACCCAGGCTCTTTTTAGTGCGAGGGAGCACCATAAGCCCCCCTATAAGGTGGGCATAAACACTGGGCCCTGGCCAACAATGTCATTAAGAATTTCTGGCTTGGCATAAATCCTACAAGGGGGATTTTCATCCCCCACACACCTCAAATATCTCTCTCTCTTTATACATGATTCCAACTATTAGTCCTTAACTCCCAATGACAACATGACTAAAGGATAACAGTTGTCAAGATTTTTGTTACCCTGAAAGTTCTACTCGCCAAAGTACTACTTTATCTCTGGGTAGCAGGGGCCAAGTGTTTTTTATAAGGGAAAGACAGGCATGCTACAAGGAACTAATCTGTAGCTAGAACATCAGGGTAGGAATTTTAGAATTATATATTTTTCAACAATATTATTTATTGTTCTTACTGGGGTTATTTTTAAAGATGAAATTATATTTTTATTTTATGAGATGTGTAAACAGTGGAGATGTGCTTTAGAATTAGCCAAACAAGGGAAAGTCTTGTCTTCCCAACTTTCCTGGTCAATTTGAATGCAGAGAAAGGTAGGTTCTCTGTCCTTCTGTGTATATGGGATCTTTTTTGGAGACAAGATAATAATAATTAACAACAACAACATTTACATAGTGCTTAAAGATTTGCAAAGATGGAAGATAGGGATCAAGAGGGATTCCTCTTGGTCTACCAAGTATTTGAACGTAGCTTTTCCTGTGGGAATATTTTATACATACATATACACATATATACATACATACCTATGTTTATATGCTGTATATGTATAGATGTTTGCATACATATGTATATATATATATATTTATCTATCTCCTAGTTCTCTATACAACCTAAGAAGATAGAGACTAGAGCAGTGATTTCATTGCTAGTGAACTCTAGGTGAGCTGAGGAAACCTCCTCTAAAATGCAGGCTGCCATCTAATCTGCCACTGATAGTCAAAGAGTTAGCAACCCAGACCATAGAAAGGTTAAGTGACTTGCCCATGGTCACAGAGTTAGTATATCCTAAGGGCAGAACTTAAGTCCAGGCCTTCCTGGGCCCAGCTGTCTACCCATTCCTCTTGCATGGCCTCTCTACAAGGCCAAATAACTCTCCAATAAGTGCATTACCCTCACCGAAATTATCCAGAGCCTCAAGGAATTCCAGAAATAGCACAGACTTCTAAAGGACTGACTTTAAAAGTTCAACCTTTCCGCAGGTATAGGAAGGGGTGAAGGGATCACCAACCTAGGGTAAAAGGTTGCTGTCTGGCATTTTTGCTTAGGGACCCAGACTTAAACCTTAGCACATACCTAACATTTCTACTGTGGAATTCATGTAAGTTTAATATAATCAGAAAAAGGAATGCATCTAACTTCTTTTCCTTTAAAAGAGACAGTTTGGTTTCCATAGTTCCCAAATAACTTGGAGATGGCTATTGTAAGTGTCCCCTTGAGACGACCTAGGCTGGGTCATTTTGAAGAATGAGCTCAGCAACAATAGTTATGAGTGGTGATAGGGAACCAGTAGGAGCTCTGTCTGCATCACCTGTCAGTTCTGTTACTCATTGACTCATGAAATCCTAAGGGCCTACTATGCACAGAACACTGAGCTGAGTGCTGAAAGATAAATCCAAGAGGAGCTCTTATGGAAAGAAGGCCATGCCTAGAAAAGGCTCAATCAACTAACATTCTGTTTAGTAGCCAAATAGGCCTGCTACAATAACACTCCAGTGTAAAGTAGTAGTTTTAGGATTTAATCTGGTGTGTTCCATATGTAACACTGGAGGGCGTAATTGTGAAGGATAGAATTGTCCCTCTGGTACTCAATCCTTATGCTCCATGCCTGATAAATATGCACTCTCCTCTCCTTTCTTTCCTATCCATCTTCATTCTGGATATTGAATCCACCATACCCTATTACAGCAATTAGTTCACTATTTAAGACAGAGGCAATATAATCACTCCAATTCATGAGATCCTCTTCTCTGTCATTTTATGGAGCTTATCCTAGATGACAAGTTATAGGTAAAATCACAATAGCTCAGAGCCCCCATTTAAGAAAATTCCTAACATTCAGACAGAGGTTTGGCTCTCTGTTCTAATTTAAATTTTTGTGTGTCTCCAGCTAATCCCTGTTTGGATTTCTTTATATTTCAGCCAAAATCAGGATACAAGCCATGTTTAGGTAAAAGAAGTGAAAAGGATATATTTCAGTGTTTGTTACTAAAAAGGCAAGAGGAAGAAAAGTTGGTGGGGAAAAAAGCAAGTTTTTTTTAACTTCTCTCCCTTCTTTAAAAGGTGAGTACATCCAGTATTTAGTCCTCTGGTCCAAGATACCTGCAGAGACCGGACAACCCAATTCAATCTCTCCCTTCTCTGCCATAGCTCCACCCTCCTTTCAGATCCTCTTTTTTAATTTTTCCTTTTTTGCTCCTTCATTTTTTTTCTTTTAAAATTTTTCCTTTGTTGTTCCAGTTGCTTTTCCCTTTTGTCCCTGGTGCTATCAAGCTCAGCTCATTAAGTCACCGGCTGAGCTGAGGATGCTTCCTCCCTGCTCCTTTCTCTCAGTCTTTTCTTTTGAAGATTACATATCTCCTTTAAAACTACCAGGTGTGACTCAAGTGTTCCTTACAGTTCAAATATCATAATAGCCCAAATCACTCTTAGGGCTGTGAGGGAATGCTTGTCCCTCTAAACCAGAATGTCAGTTAGTTCCCAAACCCCCATTACAGATATATTGTCTCATTTAAGCCTCAAAACAACCCTGACTGGTAGGCAGAGCAGGTACTGTGATTCTGTGGCCCCTGAAAATAATATTATTACACTCATTTTAGAGAAAAGGGAATTTGGGCTCAAAAAGATGGCCTGACTTGCCCAAGGTCACTTGAGCAGTAAATGGCAGGGGGCCCACTCAAACACAGGTCTTCTGACTCTAACCATAACTGTTAGTCAACTCTAGGCCAGATGTACTTACATACTGTCCAAGTATAGTAAACGTGTATTTTTTTCTTTACAAAGCCAGGCAGAAGATCCTGTGCATCCTTTCCATTTTTCCCTCCCATTTTTTCTTCCCTTTTCCTACTTCATTCTCTTCTTTTGCTTCCCTTTATCTTCATTCCCAACCCAACGTTGGCCTAATATCCACCTCAGCCAGACACCCTAATACGACCTTGGCTGATATTAAAATATAACTTTATAACCTATCCATAGGAATAAGACCCATATCTCCAGTGTTTCTACCAGACCTCCCTTTTATATAACCCTCAGTGAGTAACAATATGCAGAGATCTGGAGGAGATGGTACATGAATAAAGAAGTGCAATGGAAGTGTAACCAATATTAATATGTGTTCATCTCATTCCTGTTAAAGAGAGGCAGAGCGGTACAGTGGCCTTAGAATCAAAAGGATCTGGGTTCAATTTCTTCTTCTAACATATCCTGGCTATGTGATCCTGGGTGTTTTATTAACCTCTCAGTGCTCTAGGCAACTTTCTAACTCTATGTTGTTGCATTGGTAGAAGGAATTTTTTTTTCCTTCTCCTAAAAATAATTTCCTATATTGAGCCTCAGGGCTATTCTTGAGGAACTCTGAGAATCTCCATCCTCCATTTCACCACTCTCTCCTCCCAGCATTTTTTACACAGGTGAAACTTAGTTAAAATGGCCATCAAGGACAATGACAGTTTGTGGAGAAAGTAGGAGGCACTGAGAGTATAGATACAGGAGGGGTCTGCATGCCTGGGGACTGAGCAAGGCAGATAATAGCTTTTTATGTGATGGGGAGGACTTTATTGTTACAGTCTCCAATGATATATAGATGGTCTATGATTTAATAAGTGCAAATACTTCCCCTAGGACTTTTCATCTTGCACTGTAAATTTAATCCAATAACCTCATTTCACAGTTGAGGAAGCAGAGACCCAGGGAAATTCCCCAAAGTCACACATGAAAAACGTGTTAGAGGTAGAATTTACACTCAGGTCCTCGATCCCAGATGCTCTTGCTCCTTTTGTATTTTGAGGGAGCCGTTAGAATCATAACTATCTATTTTGATGAGGACACCCTATGACACCGTGAAGCATCTACATACAGGTGAGGAGAAAGGCAAAGGTAGGAAGTCATTTGGAATACGACTCCTTAGAGAAGGAAATGTGCCATTTCATAGCTTCCTATTTTAATTTATTATTGTTGTTTAATCATTTCAGTTGTTGCAATTCTTCGTGATCCATTTGGGGTCTTCTTGGTGAAGATACTGGGGTGATTTGCCATTTCCTCCTCCAGTTTATTTTACAGATGAGGAAACTGAGGCAAACAGAGTTAAGTGACTTGCTCAGGGTCACATAGCTAGGAAATGTCTGAGGCCAGTTTTGAACTCAGGTCCTCCTGACTCTCTGCCCAGTACTCTGTCCACCATACCACCTAGCTGTCTTCTTTCTAACTAAATGTTAAGTTAGTTGTTATGGTACTAGAAGAGTTCACTAGTATTCTCTACGTCTCAGTGTCTTAGACATAGCCCCAGTTACCCTATTCCAAATACGGTTTGGACACCAGTGTACTTCTTTGTCTGGCCATCTTTCATTACTTTTACAGGCTGAAGCTAAGTGTATATCACTGTGTGGATGAGGCCTTCTTCTCATTAGCCCTAACTACCTTAAGTAACCAGACATCTCCAGGTGTCTATTTTCCATAGCATTGGATTTTCCCACTTGAAGAGCTCAGTCTGCTGTCTGAACTACATCTAGGGACAGTCCTGTGTGGAGATTAAAATAACTTTGGTTTGGATTCCATACTTGGCTGAAATATACTGTAAAGGTCAACTGATTTTTGGAAGACTATGTACCGTGATATACTCCATCAAATGATCCATCCATGTAGCCTGTTTGGTTTTAGCTGCTCTTTCCATGTGTGCAGCATAGAGCAGGCTTAAGAGGGAGCCACATGTCACCCCCACCTGGGATCTTCCACCCAACTGGAGGTTAAGTAGCAGCAACTACCACTTATAGCAAAGGTGTAAAAGGGAGAAAACAGTCAATTTACTCTGTGTATGTCTTTTAGTCCTGACAGGTGGATGTTTTAAAAGGCCTTCTCTGTGGAGATTGATATTGGCAAAAAATTCCAGAAACAGCCAACCAAAATCAATAGGAACTCATTGTGCTTTGCTCCTGTCAAGGAGAGGTTAATGGGAAAAGCTCACAGGTTTTTATTGAATTAAAATTGAAAAGCTGGAATAAAGATATGTAACATCACACATCTGTGGTAGTCCAAAAATCTCTGGTTTGGGAGCAGGGTATCCTTCCTTGTGATGGGTCACCTATGCTCCCTTTCTTCTTCCTATTCTGACCCTTTCCCGAAATCCTCAATGCTGAAAACTTCCTTGGTTCAAACTTCTAAAACAGATACCCTGCTACAAATTCCTCAGCCTTCCACCCCTAATCTCTCTGCCTGTGAAATTGGGGATGAAAGATCCATTAGATGGGCACTTATCACCTCACACCTGGACTACTGCAAGAACTTGCTGATGGGTCTGCCTATCTCATCTCTTCTCATTCCAATCCATCCTCCATTCAACTGCTGAAGTGATTTTCCTAAAGTGCAGGTCCAACCATGTCACCTCCCCTACTCAATGAACTCCAGTGACTTCCTATTGTCTCTAGGATCAAATACAAAATCCTCTATTTGACATTCAATGCCCTTCATAGTCTAGTCTCTCCTACTCTTCCCCCTCTTACACCTTACTCCCCGCTACATACTCTTTGATCCAGTGTCACTGGCCTTCTGGTTGTTCCATGAACGAGACCCTCCATCTCTTGGCTCCAATCATTTTCTCTGGCTGTCTCCCATACCTGAAATGCTATCTCTCCTCAGCTCTACCTACTGGCTTCCCGGGCTTCAAGTTCTAACTAAAAATTTCACCTCCTAGAGGACACCTTTCCCAACCCCATGTCAGTCTGGTGCCTTCCTTTTGTTAATTATTTCCTTATTTATCCTGTATATGGCTTGCTTTGTACATAGTTGTTTGTATGTTGTCTTACCCCCCCTTTAGATTGTGTTCTCCTTGAGGACAGGGACTGTCTTTTGACTCTTTTTGTATCCCTAGGGCTTAGTAAAGTGCATGGAACATAGTAGGCACATAATGTTTATTGACTTTGACCAACCCTATAAACCAATGGCCCTTGTCATTTCAGTGCTGGCTTAGTATAAGGAACCAAACCACCGTGGTGTTGGGCCATTTTCCTAGTCTGAAGATGTCAGCCTCCTATCCCTAGTAAAAGTGAGCTTCAGCTGTCCTATTTTGGAGGTGTTGAATTGATACCCTATTGTGGGAGTTCAGAGCTGCCCTGGTGGACAGAGACAGGATCTTGGCTGTCTTCTATTCCGCTTAGGAAGACTGATGATGTAGTTGGAGAAGCCTGCGTGTATCTATGCCACGAAGCAGCTTTCTTGTAACACCACCACTGAATTCTTTTCCTCCTGCTGTTACCTGAGTACTATTAAGACTAAGGTTCAGAAACTGCCCTGAGTTTATTCTCCCTTTGTTGGATCTCTCCTTTGCTATATCTTCTGCCTTTCTGTGCTCCCTTTCCCAGGTTTCAGTTTCAAGCCTTCCCCTGTGTAAATTGAAATGTGCCTGAAAGAAAAGCCTACTGTTCTCTGCATTCCCTGGCTGGCCTGACTTATGTGAAACTTCTTCTCTGTCCCACACATAGATGTCAAATCAGAAAAGAAACCACACAGATTTTAAACAAGAAAAGTACCCAAGGGGAGTGTGAAGATGTTAAAATAGAGCACAAATAAAGACCTGATTTAAGTTTTTTTTCAGCTACTGGACATTGTCTAAAGGAGGAGTTCTTAACCTGAGGTTAATGAATTTGAGGTTTTGTTTGAAGAAAAATTTTGTTATCTATTTCAATATAATTGACTTCCTTTGTAATCACATGTATTTACACATTTAAAAATTTTACTCTAGGATGGTGGCCATTGGATTGATTGGACTCCTAAAAGGATCCACACGAGAAAGATTAAGAATCCCTAATCTAGGACATTTTAAGAATAAAGTTAAATTACTTAGCCATGTTATAACTATACTCATCCATATACTGCTTTCCTCTATATTCCTATTTTGCAAATAAATATAAGTATTGAAAGGTTGACTTATTCCTGGTCACTTATTGAGGTAACTACTCAAACCCAGGCCTCCTGGCTCCAAGCACAGTATCCTTTTTAAAAAAAAAAAATAAACCACATGGCTTTGTATAGTTGGTACCTGAATTCTAACATGCCTTAAACTTTATTTTTGGTTTTGAGTTCCATTTTATTTCTGGGGTTTTCCACATATTAGGTATCTACCAATTAACTGTAATGGGCTACAAAGGTAGCAAAAATCTTATTATAAGGTGGTACTCTATCTCCTCCTTTCTCTCTCCCTTTCTTCTCCTCACCTATGCACCTTTCTCTCCTTCTTTCCCTTGCCTGATAGAACGAAACACATACTAATTACCGAAATTGCAATTCCGGACCACCTCACTGTGGCTCTCTTGCCTGGGGAAGTACAACCAGTGCATTTAACATAACGGAATTACTCCTATCAGGCTATTAAGGTATTATCTTTAAAATACCTGAAAAAAAAAAACTTTCAGCCACAGAAGCAAAAAAATTGCATAATTAAGGTTTACAGCTTTCCTGCAATTTAATGGCCCATTCATTCAGGTCGGGAAAGTGGAACAGATAATGAACACACCAAATGCTCAATATTATTAAGCGCTCTTTATAAATCTACTCCACCGTTAATTTAAAACCTGATCATAATTGGATCATGGGGCCTGGCTAGTCTAAGAGGCAAGACCCAGGAGTTTTGTATAGGCAAAAGTTTATCCCAGTGACTCACTTCTGGGAAGTGGATTAAATGCAAGGCCCACGTGAGCAGCATCTCTAGCAGCTAACAAGAATAATGTAAAAAGGAAAAGAGAAGCAGTGTGGTGGAGTACAGAGAGCACAGGATACTGATTTAGGAGGACCTGGGTTCAAATTGTACCTCTGATACTAGCTACAAGACCACTGGCAAGTCATTGAAACTTTCTGGGACTTGGTTTCCTTATCTGTAAAATGAAGGCATTGGACTAGATGGCGTTTAAGGCCTGTTCCATCACTAAATCTATGATCCGATGATCTTATAAAATCTTATCACCCATTTCAGAATAAAGGGATATGCATTCTGGATGCTGCTAAGCATCAGTACCCAAACAGCTCTAATGAAGAAATTGCAATGATTCTCTCTCTTGTATTCTCCCCTCACTTCTAGTCAGCTTTATTGTCACATGATGGGATGAGGGAGGAGATGAAAACTTGGGGCTTTGGGCTAAGCAATCTCCTGCTCTGTCAGGGAGGCCTAGCCAACACAGGGCCAGAAGCAAGCTGCCTCTCTGGCTTCGGGACTTCTTGACTTCAACCTTCATATCTGCTTTCAAACTCTGTAGGCAAGACGATAAAAATCTTTATTTACGAAGTCTATGAGTTTGCATACAAAAGAAATCCTTGTATGTGGCAGGGCAGGATGAATATACTCTTTCTAAATGAATTATCAGGTCTTCAATGTATATAGTTCATAAACTTATAAATTTAGACCTGGAAGAGACCCCAGAGGCTATTTGGCCCAATTTCTTCATTTTATAGATGATGAAACTAAGTAGCAGAGACAGGATTTGAACCCAGATTCTTTGTCTCCAAATACAGTCTTATTCCATGCTGCCACACCATTTGCTTTGGAGGGAAAAAGAGGGCACAGATGGATGACAAGAATGAAGCCAATTCAATGATCTAAGCTTTAAGAGGGTTCTATTGTATATCTCCAGAGTGAAAAGGACACACTACTGGAAAACTTTGTGTCCGTTGATTCCAGGATTCATTAGTATCTCTTTCATCTTTATGTATCTGTGTACATATAATTTCTCCTGTCAATGGAAGTAAGCTTCTTGCCTCACAGAACTGACTTTTTTAATCCAAAGTACCAAGCAGAGTATATGACAGACACAGTAACTACTTAATGAATTAATTAGTTATATGGACTTTGCTACAAGGACTTTGTGAGTAGGTTTAAAATCTTTAGGTTCTGCAATGAAATCTATCATAGTAAAATTGAAATGTACATGTAAATACCAATGTGCATTTAGAGAAATCCTTAGAACCTTTAATTTCATGATTTTGCTCAGTTTTTCACTGTTATCGCTAGTTTGTATAATAATATTAATTTAAACCCATAGCTAATGGAAGAATTTAGTTAATGAAACATTAGTTAATGAAACATAGTTCCAAATTAGCTTTAAATCAGTTTGTCATATCAGAGTAAGTAAACATGTGGATGTTTATGTTCCAACTTCATGTGACCTAGTTGAAGAGTCAAGGTTTTCACAGAAACCAGGCACAGAGAGCTAGGCAGTTTCATTTAGGCTAGAGAATCTGGGAAATCTAATTCAAAACCTTGGCAAACTTCAATACTGCTCACCAAAACACATTGAAACTTGTTTGACCGGTGAAAGCTATACTTGGTCCCATTTCTCTTAAGGCCAGGGTCTTGAACAAAGTCACCTGCTTTAAAACTGATACTTTTGTACGTCACTGAAAGAAGCAGGCTTCATAACTCTTTCAATTTGCAATTGCTATGTTAATTTCTTCCTCAATACAATTCAGCAGTGCCATAGATATATGCATAGATTGTAAACACTTTGAAGGCAGGATTTAACTCCTAGAGAATCAGGAAATCTTGGAGCTGGAAGAGACCTTTGAGGTAATTTACTGCCACCCCCTCATTTAATGGATAAGGAAATCAATACATAAATGATTTGCCCACTGTCACAAAGTAAGGTCTTCACTTTCCTCACAAAGAAAATTGGGGAAGCTTGACAAGATGATCTTTGAGGTCCTTTTCTGATCCGTGACTCTATATCCCCTGAAACAATCACATACATTAAACCCCTAACATAACACAATCGTATTACCTACCACCTGTAATTTCATGATTGGTGGAAATGCAAGGTGTCCCAAAGGTTTTAGTGCAATTTTAAAACTTTAAGAACTCAGAATAGTACAGTTGTTTTGGTCAAACTGACAGCCAGCTATGAATATTAGATCTCCTTGGAAAAGTTCCTGGTATTGTTATAAATCTTCTTTTCCATTCTGTGGTTCTCTCCCTGAAAGGTTAATTTAAAAGCTCCTGAAGAAAATAAGAAAAAAAACCCTATACTTTATGCTACACTCTAACCACACTTTTCTTAACATCTATTTCTTTTTCTGCAGCCAGTACCTGACATTTGGTGTCTCTGGCAGTCTCTGCAACCCCCAATTTTGACTCCAAAGGGATAGAAATAGTTTAAGTGCTGAACCACTAGGGGTGCTATTAAGTTACTGGAGGAGGATAGGGAAACATTCCTGAGGAGATGGTGAGTTGAAAAGCATTATCAGATCACTCATCGTGAGGGGCATGAGGATAGTATAAGCCAAAGATACTTCCAAATTAGAAATATTTATGTTTAAAATAATGACAACCATAATAGCTAGCATTTATATTTAAGTTTTGCAAAGCACTTCGCAAACATTATCTCATTTTAACCTCACAGCCACCTTGGGAGGTAGGTGCTATTACTACTGTTCTTCCCATTTTCAGATGAAGGAACTGAGGTTGAGAGAGTTTAAGGGACTTGCCAAGAGCCAAGAGCCAAGAGCTGGTACTAAGTGTTTTAACAAGCTCAAGTCTTGCTGAGTTCGGTCCAGAGCTCTGTTCGCTGTGCCACCCAGCTAACCTCAAAGGGATGGTTTAAACATATACCAGGTCAAAATACTACTAGAAAAACATTTTTTATTAATTATTTAAAATGAAATTTGCAAGCAGGTAAGGGCTACAATACTGTCCCGGTATAAAAGTTCCTTTTTGTCTCTTTTTTTTTCAATTTGGACATCTCATTTTACTTGGGGGCAGGGAGTATCTCAATTTCTTCATTTGTGAAAAGAAGGGTTTCTGAAATCCCATCTGGAAGAGGGCAACCCCGTATAGTGAATTGAATGGAGAATGCAATATGAAAGATGGAGGAACTGGGGAGCTTTAGCCTGGAATTAAAGATAGAGTGAGCATATTCTTTACGTTTATAATTTATTTGTTCTATACCTATTATATATTTATACATTGCTATATCCCTTCTTCTGGATTTTAAGTTGCATGATAGTAGAGTCTATATCATTATCTGTGTATCTACCCTAGTACCCAGTATAGTGTTTTATACTTAATATGAGCTTAGTAGGAGACACAATTGGGTGCCTGGCTTCAGGTCCCACCTTTGTGACATACTATCTGTGTAGCCCTGGGCAAGTCACCTAGCCTCTCATTGCTGTAGCACTGTTCTAAGTTGCAGAGAAGATAAAAACCTGTATTGTTGTAAAGAGAAATTCCCTCATTCATCATTTCACTATACCACTGAAATACACAGAGACAGTACCTAAGGGCTTCTTACCTAGCCTTAATCACTGAAAGGGCATTGCCTCAGACAAACTGAGACCTGGGAAAGACCTTAGCTTAAAAAGGCCAAGGTCTCTCACTGTACCTGGAGCCATCTCCAGTCATCCTGATCTATATCTTGCCACTGGACTTAGATGGCTCTGGAGGAGAAAGTGAGGCTGGTGACTTTTCACAGGCCTCCCTCACTTAAATCCAATTCATTTGCATGTCATGGTATCACCTCCCTGACATCTAGAATGAAGAGCAAACAACAAACAACAGCAATGGTGAATCCATGATCATGGTCATCAGCCTGCCAGAGTAACATCCCCATGCCTTCATTCACCTGGATTGGACCACGGAAGAGGAAACAGGCTTTTGAGGAATCCTCACAAATAGCAATAACACTTCCTGATGTCATTCATCCTCTTCTAAAATGAAGGACAAACAACAACAACACGATACCCTCGAAATACACAGGCCTTGTATCTTAGGGCTCAATAAATGGTTAATGGAAAAATGAATTTATCTCTTGGGCCAATAGATGGTGGGAACTTTTGGATATAGTGGAGATAAGGCTTAGAGTAGAGATCAACCCCAGAAGGGTTAAGCCATCTGAAAAACTGGAATAAAATGTCTTTCTATGATGGATTTATCTGGGAGGGGGAGGCCCCCGTTTAGTGAACATAAGGGGTACACAATAAATCCCTAGTTCAGCACTTTGAGACAGATGAATTTTCTTAATGTATGACAAGGTTCATACCACAAACATGCCTATGTTAAAACCCAATGGAAGAAAATGTCCCCAAAACATTTCTGTTTCAGTAAGCCTGGGGGGTGGGGTTAGGGTCAGGGTTAAGAAAAGAAGTTTTTAAATGGCATGAGTACATGTGAAATATATCTTCTTTAAAATGAACACTGGATATTTAAGAGGTTATAGCCCAAGGCATGAGAAGATCTTTGGAACTTTCCCTGAAGGACTGGATTACAAATTGTATACAAATGGGAAAGATCAAGTAAATACATTTCTATTTGATGCCTGTCTCATCTTCAGCTGCAAGGGGAAAACATTCATAGTTTCCTCCAATAACATTAATTATCCAACCACAGCCGAGCTTTTACAAAGGCTGATGATGTGTTTAGAAACTGGGAATGTGGTGAATCACCAGGCCTATCCCCAAGGATTCAGAGACATCATAAGACAAATGCCAAAAGAAGATTTTCCTCTCCAAGTTCACCATAAAGACCCCACCGTGCTCACCAAAGTCAAAGCCAAACCTGAGTCCATACATTCCAAGCCAGGAACAACGAAATAGGCTCAGCGAAGTGGAGAAAAATGTCCCCAGTACTACCCAGTTGGGTAAGTGGGATGCTCATCCAGCTGTAAGCATTTATCCACATCCCCAGTGACTTTCTGGAAGAGAATCACTGAGATCTTTTACATAAGAAATGTTGGAGGAACAACTGGTAGGCAATCCTAAAGCCAGAGGGGATGTTCCCACTCTTCAGTAGAGTTGAGAGCCAGCCTTCTGTCCCTTCACCCTTTCTCCTTTTCGAAGTGAAATTTACGGGAGGGGGTTGGAGGAATAAGGATTAAAAATAAGTACACACCCATTCCTAGGCTAGTTAGAAACCTGGTCCTGTTACCAATCTTAGTCTATTGGACATTATTCATAAATAGTCCCTGTGAGGGGAGGAAGTAGGACACTCCCTGTTTTTGTTTGTTTTATCAATCAGTGGACTTCATCAAATAGGAAGGAGCCAAAGAGGGGTTTTCTTTCTCTTCTCTGTCCACATAATGGGGACTCCTATACTAAAGAGGTCAAGAAATAACTCATAGGCAAGGCATTCCCACAGGGTTTTCTCAACACTTTGGTAGATTCTTCTCCTAGGGAACGAGGAACCTGAAACTTGAAAAATTCTGAGGGTAAAGAAAAATGGGGGATAGGGGCTGATTCTATTGGTATAACTTTCTCTGCAACTCATACTCAGTGCTCTGAGGATAAAAGTAGCTTGACACAGTTTCAGAGGTAGGATTTGAACTCAAGTCTTCCTGGTTCTGAGACCCAATTTCTATCCACTATGCTATGCACAAAATCCTAAAAGACCTATATAGTCAGAGAGGAGGCAAGCTTGGGTAAATATGAAATTCAAAATCATAATTTTGTTTATGGGTATGGCAAACTCTATTAAGTCAAAAGTAACTGAATTTTAGGGCTGAAAGACATTTTAGAAATCATCAAATCCATTTCCATTGAATTTATTTTATAGATGAGGAAAGCGAGGGCCAGGGAGCTTAAGCCATTCAGCTATTGAGATTAGAACTCAAGTCTCCAGTCTTTCAGTACAATACTCTTTCAACTTAATAAAACTGTATCCAAATAACCAGGAAATTTTCCTATACTCTTTCTTATGAAAAGTAATGTCACAAACTAAATAGGCTAATATCAGGTATTTATATTTTTATTTTAAATTTTACTTATTTTTATTTTACATTTACATATACTTTCAGAGCATATTATCAAACCCATGGTTTGCAATAGTCTCTTATACTTTCTATGTTTACTATTTTGTATCATAAGAAATTATCATTTGAGGACCCTGAGGTATTGTATCATCTTAAAGTACCTGCCCTAGATGTAATCAAAAAATAAATTTTAGTCAGTATCCCTTCAATATTGACATCTGAACATAATAAGCCTCAAAAATTTTGTCATCCATGTATAATGCTGCCTTACATTTATCAACTTTGGTTTTTCTTTATAAGAAATCAATTTTACTTTATTTTCAGGCCTGCATTCTTCCCTCCCAGTGAATAGGAAATCTGAAAAGCACTTAGCCCAGAGCCTGGAACACAGTGGGCACTTATCTCTGCCATTGAGAAAGCAAGAAAAACCTGTTACAAACATGTATAGATAAACAAAACAAATTTCTGCACTGGCCATGTAAAACAAAAAACCCCATCTTCACTCTGAGCCCATCCCCTCTATCTGGAGATGGATAGCATGTTTCAACATGAGTCCTCTGGAATTGTGGTTGGACAGTGTTCAACTTTGAGTTCTCAAAGTTTGCGATGTCTTATCAGTATGAGAACTCTTCTTCCTTATCCATGCCATCTCATCCTATCTATTTTCTGTCCATTTCCCTAAGTCTTCCACAGAGGATATATCCAAAGCATGGGAGGCTTCTTCTAGTCCCCTTAATACTTTTTTTTTGCCAGCACAGTGCTTTAAACTGTCTGGTTACTATTCCTTTTGTTACATGACTGGTCCACCTCCTTTGATGGTCATATATTTGTATAGCAGATTATAGTTTTCAAAGTTCTTTCTCCTAGAGTGTCTCATGTTGTGATTGTCACAATAGTCCTGTGAGGTAGACAGGTCAAGTATTACTATCTTCATTTTAGAAAACAAAACAGTTGGGAAAACTGAGCCTGGGAGAAATAAAGAAACTTGATCACGTGATTAATGGTAGAGGGAGATATAGAACTGAAGTCTTCTAACTTTTCCAATGCTTTTTGCATTAAATAATGCCACAGTAACTTTCAACAAAACTATTTAAATAGGAGCTTATTATATCTGATGCATATTTAAATTTGTTTTTCCTTAGGAATAAGTAACATGTTGGTTCCAAATACTGGCACTGTCCCTTAGGTGAAAGAACATTGCACTAGGTGACCTGGGTTCAAGTCTGGATTCTGTCGTTGCCTACTGCTGTGATCCCTGGATGAGTCATTTAGACTCTCTATGCTTCATCTATCAAATGGAGATAGTAAAATCTTTACCAAATACAGCATTATTTGTGAGGTTCAAATGTGAAAGCACTTGTAAAAATTCCAAAATGCTTTGTAAATTTGCAAATAAAACACCAAAGATCTGTGATTTTGATGGTTTAGGAAATTTGTGGTATGTGAACTCTCCACCAATGCAGACTGTGACCTGTCTTATATGACTTCTAGGGAGTTGACTGGATCACACAGAGGTTGTGACCCCAGGAGCCCGCAATCACAAGATCATAGATGTAGACCTTTAAGAAACTTTAGGGACCATTACATCCAATGCCCTCTGAAACCAACTCAGAAAGAGGTCAAGTGAATTACTCAAGGTCACAGAGCTAATGAGTGTCTCAGCTAGGATTGGCACCAAGATCTTCCTTATTCCAAGTCCAGTGCCCCATCCATTATACCATCAAAGTAATCCTGATTCCAAACACAGTACTCTATCCAATCTTGCAGGTGCCTCTCCTTTCTACAAATAGGAGGTATTATTCTTTTAAGGTATATTTTTATGAAGACTGTCTTTTTTTAAAACACTGCGATGCTCCTGGTGATGCCATATGTCTGTGAATCATGTAATAACATAATCTCATAAGAATGAAAACTGCAGGTGACTCAAAGGGCAAAGAAATGGCACATGGTGGGTATGAAGAAGGCTGTAGCATATTACCAAAGATGACATTCACATAAAAAGAGCCATAAAAGATATCAGCAAGGGCAAGAGTTCTGGAAAAGAAAGTGGGTGAGTCATGTGAGGGAGAACAACTGGACAGCCTAACTGCTGCACTGGTATTAAAAAAAATTAAAGGAACTAGAAAAGGCTGCTGTGTTAAACAGATCCTTTATGGAGACTGGGCAGAAAACATGGCCAAATATAATACACAATGAGATAGCATGGTGGAAATTACCAAAGAGATGAGTTTACTGGTCTACCAAAGGGCTAAAATATAGAAGAAATATATGTGCCTTAGATTCAGGCCCATGCTACCTCATAGTGAAGGGAAGGCTGATTCCAGTGAGGGAAATATGTGAATTTTCCATGGCTGGAGCCAGATTCTAGTCTCTAGAGAGCATGGAAAAACCACAGTTTAATTCAACGTGAGAGCATATGCCAAAATCCAACTCCAGCTGCACACTGCATGTTAGGAAACCCTACCAAACTCTCCTTCCAGAAAAGCTTGCGGTGGCCATTGTCCCAAATTGTGCTAAGTGTTTATCAGATGTCAAAAATGAGTGCCAAATCTTTGTCTACCTAGGGTACAATCACAATTCCACATCGACAAATGTGATTCCCAGAGTTCTTAATGGTAGCGGGTAGCTTTCCACTTTTCCAGACAGGCAGGGAATGAATGTTGATATCAGTTGGATCAAGTTTAAGACTGTCAGTCTTGTCTTCTCTGGAAGTGTCATCTTTATGGGACATCAGCCAGGACACTTTTACAAAATAAAATCCTTAGATTCTCAAATTCATCAAAATGAGGAGGTCTATGTAATATGTGTGCTTGGGGAGAGATAGCCTTTCTTCATGTATTCCTCCTTGGTCATAACCAATTTCCTGAACCTAGTGATATACTCTCACTAGATGGGCAAAAATCTAGCCCACCCCCTCCCAGCTGAAAGATTTAGATCTACCAATCATCGCACTGCGTCACATGATTTCTGTGTTATTGGTTTGAAAGAAGAGGCAGTAAAATGTTCTGCACTTTGGGGAAGTAAAGGTACCTATAACAACTAAATATTTTCTTAGCAATGAGAAGTTTAAAATCTGTTCCATTAAACTTAGAGTTGAGAACATGGGAAGGAGAAGGTGAGAAAAGAGAAGGACGGTAAGTAGAGGAACATATTTGCAAAGAAAGGTTAATATAATACAGCACCTTATAATAAAACTTTCAACTCTGAAACCTTATGTATAAAGGCCTATATAGGCCTCCTAGATCAAGAAATTAAACCAATTAAGGAACAACTGTTTACTACTATATATTGTAGAGTAATGTAGGGGTGGCAAATGGGGATCAGGAAGAGGTGAAAAGGAGATGTACAAAGCTTTGACAAGGCAAATTCCTATTCTAGAGAAGTTTAGTCTAACAGGTAATTGGTTGGTTTTTTGAACTGAGACTGTGATTGAATAAATTCAGTGAATTTTTAGGGAGTTTTCTTGGTCTCTCAGAGGTTAAGTGAGTATCCCAATGTCATTCAACCAGAATATTCTGGACTTGAACCCAGGTGGTCCCAACTCTAAAGCTGACCCTCTCTCTATCCACTATACCAAACAGCCTGTCAGTAATGGGACAAGATACCAAAAAACGGCATAAATCACAATATTACAGGATAAGTACACTAGAGTTAGAAAACAAAGTGCTTTGTGAGGTTTGAGGGGGAAGGCTGCTAGTGATGGGAGGGAGTCAGAAACGACTTTGTGGAGGAGGTAACATATGAATTCACTTTAAAGGATGGATAGGATGAAACAGAGGAAGAAGGGGAAAGTGGTCCTCTCCTCACTGAAGTCTTTAAAGTAAATTCAAAATCTGTTAAAGCAGGAGAACAGTTTTTAATTTTAATTGGCAATACATTCCTCACAGTGGCTTGAAAAATAATTTCTGCTCTCCACCCCTAACAAAAGTTTCAGGAAGTCTTCTTTACCCATGTTAATTAAAATATAAATAAAATATAATATATAAATAGCAGTAGAAACTTCTTCCTTTCATGGACTCTCCCACATGTTATGGTAGATTTTGTATTTATAATTGCATGAATTCCCAGTTATTCTCCTCCCCATGTTTAAAGGAAAAGGCCTTTCCTTCCAACAATTTCCTTTTCTTCATGATGCCTGTTCTTTGTCACTCCTCTCTGCCCATAATAAAATAATCCCTAGAACAATCACTAACCATTTAACTTAGAAAGAATATTCAACTCTGAAAATCTTCTTTATATATTTTTTTTACCAGTTATCATTTAAAGCTATCTGGTTTCTTTTTCCCCATGACAAACCCCGTCAAAAACTGATCTTTATTGCATGCTAATTTCATCACAAATACCTGATCTGAATTCTGAGTAATTAGCAAATCGGGTAACCTGCGAGATGCTGATCTTTTTTTATATCTATAAAAAAGCTTGTCACGGAAGATATTTTAGTTCAAGAACATTTCCAATCAGGAAACCTAACATCATGTTCAAAAATACCAGACTGTATTGCATTCATACATTCAGGGGAACATACTGACTGGGGATAATAATGAAACTTTATCATATTTTTAAAAATGCAATGGCAGTGAAATGTAAATTATGGATATATTACCAATTTGGAGAAACGTTCCTAAGAAAAGGAAGAGGTATTTGAAAGTTTATTTTTTAAGGTCCTTTCTGTACTCCTATCAGTAAGGGCTATCATTTGTTTGCTAAGGTAGAAAGAACCTTTTTTCATAGAGAACTTTAATTTGGTCATGACCTTGACCAATAAGGCTTAACATTATTCCTAAGAACTATTGAAGAGATATCAAGTGCAGCTCCAGCCATGTTTTATTTTTTTCCACCCAGCCATCTTTGCCCAAGCTGTTTTGCTACTTGAATCAGATACCACGAGGCTGAGAACTTATTTCTCTCAAATTTGGAACTCCCATCCAGGCTCCTCCTTACGCCAGTTGGTAAGTGCCTAGCATGGTCTACCACATATTGCATGGCCCCAGCCATATTTCACTTTACTCCTTAGCCATCTTCTCCAAAGCTGTCTTGCTATTCACTGCACATTACCTTTAAATCTTTTCCCTTCCAGTTCAGGAATCATAATCAGTTCTTCCATTGCTACTGGAAAATGTGTCATTCTATTCTCCAAAGGCTCCAATCACCATTCCTGTAACTTCCTAAACCCAAAGAATCCTCCCGGCCACCACTTCTCTATACATGTTGTCTCCCTCTATTACAAGAGTTTGTAACCTTAGGTCAAAGGACATAGGACAGACTTCAAGGAGTGTGTGAACTTGGATGAGGAAAAAATTATATCTCTACTTTCCTAATCAATGGTTTCCCTTCTTATCCAATGTAAAGTAATACGAGATATGCCTTTTCAGTCATTCATCCATTTCATGAATCCAAAATTAAAGTACATTATTTCTCATAGGGAGGGGGAAATGATGCCATAAACCAGGATTTCAGTTCAAACAAATAAATAACTATAGTTATCCTGCTCATATTTCATAGACCGATGTTTGATTTGACAAGAAATGATTTTTTAAAAAATTATTTTATTTTTAATTTATGGAATAAAACAAGCATTTCCATAATATAATAAAAAGATGATTACACATGAAACTGCAAATCTATTATGCATAGCTTAAAATTTCTTTTAAATATATAAAGTTATCATATACATTTCTTTTTTCTTTTTTTCTTCTCTCTCCTTTTCTAATGATGGCTACCATTAGATACAAATAGGTATACACATGCATACACACACAAACATATATGTAAAGTTATTTTATACATGTTTCTATTTGTCAGTTCTTTCACTAGATGCAAATAGTATATTTCTTCACATGTCCTTTATAGTTAATTTAGGTATTTATAATTGTGTATCTATAATAGTCAAAATGACTTATTTGCTCAAAGTTGATATTAAAACAATATCATTGTTACTATATACAATGCTCCCTTGGTTCTGCTCATTTTGCTCTTCATCATTTCATGCAAGTCTTTCCATGTTTTTTCTAAGATCACTGAGCTCATCATTTCTTAAATACTTATTGACTGATTGAAAAAGTATATTACTTTTGAAAAATAGTTGAATGTACAACTTCTCCTTACCCCTGAAATTAGAATGGAACCAAATAAGATAGGAGGTATGGTGGTAATAATTATAGTGGACAGAAGAAGTGCAAACTTGACTTCAGTTGATGATGTTGCTAAAAGGTGTTCTCTGTTTACAGATTTCAACCTGTTCAAGCTTACGGTTTAAAAATTGAAGATAGCAGACATGATGTGAAAAAGATAATGTTTATTATGATTCTAAAATACATGCTAAATGCATATTTTTCAACAAATTACAGTTTAAATTACATTTTACATCAGGAATCATTTATTTTTTTAAAATCCAACTTTATCTCCAGCTGCTATCATAAAGAGATATGACCAAATCTCAGACTTCAAACAGGATTTCCAGGTGTAAATTCCTAAAAACTTTTATTTCCTTCCTAAGCTGGAAAGGATATAGTAAGAGCTGAATATGTAAGAAAATTGGTATATCAGGGGATTTCAGAATTGTAGAATTTTATAGCACTAGCATGCTATTTCTAAGTTACCAAGAAAGCAGAACATCATATGCATAAAGGGGGAATTCTTTTTATATGAAATCCTAGATGGTTGTAAAAATAAACGTCTTGATCATTAGAAGAATTAAAGAATAAAAGGCACTAAGAGTGTGAAGCATCCTTCATAATTTAAACTTTCACTTACATGCATTTAGTAGTACATACACTGGAGAATTTATTACAAAGCTGTCCTTGAAAAGAGCCACATTATAATAGTTTCCTTTAGAAGGAGGTGAGTCAGGGGGATCTTTGAAAGGAAATAATATAATCAGGATCCTTGGAAAAAAAAAACCACGGGGCCAAAGGATCCATGGCATTTTCTTTCTCTGGAAAGGCAAAGGGAATCACTGAATTTGGAGAGAAAAGACTAGGCTGGAACTCAGGCTCTGAACTGGAGTGTAACTTTATGAACTTGAGTGAACTCGACATGTCTTCAACTTTCTTAGTCTCATTCTGGGGTGTGGGTAGCAGTGGGACTAGTCAATACTGGTCTGAACCAGAAGACAGCCAAGCAAGCTTTATAGTAACAACTCAGGGGGTTGATAGTGCCACATTGGCCATTGGATCGGAACAGGGAAAAAGGTGGAAACCAGGAAGTCAAGAGAGGAAAAAGGACTGTGTGGCTGGAAGCAAATCAAAGACCTGGAAGCTGAGAAGAGAAGGCAAAGGTAAAGAGTCAGGAAACCTAATGTCCAAAAGGGGGAGAAGAATGGGGAAAAAAGACTGGAGGGTCAAGACAACCAGAAGTACAGAATCTAGAACCTCAGGCAGGCCAAGATTAACAAATGGAGGAAAGAAATGAACCTAATCCCCTTTTATTACAGAGTACAGGATGGGGAGATCAAATGTGAGCAGGGGTAGGCCCACAAGTACAGGCTGGGAAATAAGAGACTGATTCAAATTGGAGAGTAAAAGGACTACGGCTACTGATGTACTCTTGTTTTGGTGGGGTCACAGATCAGAGCTGGGATTCTACAGAACTAGATTCTTAGAGGGATACTAGTGCCATCTTTTCTCATCTCATGATCAGACAGTCATGAAGTCGAGTGGTAAGAAAAAATAGTTTAAAGCACAGCCAAAAAAGAAAAAAAAAAGCTTATTATTGGAGATTTTTATCCAAGGTGGGTTTTGTAGGTGTTCTGAAGCTGAATGTTGAGATTATGTTCAGGTCTTACAACCAGGCAATAACATGCTGCTCAATGACCTTTTTATGTCAAATAAAATTTTGCAGAGAATTTTTCTTAATAATTATGTATCAGTGTGAGATTCTCAAAACTTAGGTTCTATGGTTCTTTTAGGATGTTAGCGATATTTTCCACACATTTAGCTTCTTTAACCCTCAAAAATACTACTAGTATATACTCTATATGCATTGAAAACCTACCCATTTCTGACTAACTGGGAGGCAGTTTAGGGGTGGTCTTGGAAAAATATGGGTTGTATTTTTAAGAAAATATGTTTTCTTCTTTTCAATTAAATTGATAAATTTAATGAATAGGTTTACAATTATGACATATATTTGAAGTATGTAAAAAGGTAATTTTTAAGCACTTGAAAACAATTTAGTCCCTACAGCATAGAAGTATTTCTTTTACAATTCAGTATACCTTATTTAGTGAGCCTTTTTTGATGAATAGTACAAGTACATAAATTTGAACAACTGGAGTCTAAATCAATGAGGTTTCCTGTACTATATGCATATACTATACATGGTTTATGCTTCAGAATAAAAATAAAAGGAGGCTTGAGATATTATTTTTTAAAGGGGGAATGATTTCTAACATTGGTATAAAGCTTTACCACTTTCAAATAACTTCCATAGACATCATTCTATTAGAGTTGCACAACCCTCTGAGTCAGGCAGAGCGTACAACATTATCCCCATTTTATGAGTGGACAGCTGAGACTCGTGGAGATTAAGGTTGCCATGAGTCACATGGCTAGTAAATGATGGCACTAGGGACCAGAATGCGGATCTTTGTTTAAGTGTTCTCTCCTCCCCCCTGCTCCTTTTTTTTAAGACTGGATCTCCCTATCTCATCCAGTTGGAAATTCAAAGACTATTCTTTCCCACAACTGGGATGGGCCAAAGCATAGAATCTTTGACCTATGTTTCCAACCTGGACCAGTTTGCTCCTCCTTAGACAACATGGCACTCTCCCCTCTCCACTCTCAACACTCTGTTGAGAGACTTAGTTGATGTTGTTGAGTCATTTTCGGTGATGTCTGACTCTTCATGACCCCATTTGGGGTTTTCTTGGCAAAGACACTGGAGTGCTTTGACATTTCCTTCTCCAGCTCATTTTACAGCTGAGGAAACTGAGGCAAATAGGGTTAAGTGACTTGCTCAGGGTCATGCAGCTAATGAGTGTCTGTTGAGTCTTCCTGATTCCAGGCCCAGTGGGAAGCCATCTAGCTTCCCCACAAGACTCAGCACAGATGTCCAATCAGTTTAGCCTACCATAGCTCATAATTCCTGAGCTCAATAGATCTATCAGCTTCAGTTTTCCTCAGTACCTGGGATTACGAGTGTGTGCCACTATGATGGGTATCAAACACTCTTTCAAATACACCATGTTGAAAAGCATGAAAGATAAAATGAAAATGGAAAATGGCCGAGGAAAGGAAAGGTATAATTCCTTTACAAAGAAGCAGACACCCTAACAAAATAGAGTTAAAAATTCCAACTACCCTAATAATAAATACAATGCCAAACATTCACATAGTACTTTACGCTTTCCTAAGGCAGAAAGGCAGAATGGTACTGTGGAAATGGCATTGAATTTGAAGTCATAAGGACCTGGTTCAAATCCCAGCTCCTCTTCTTGCTACCTTGGTAACCTTGCCTCAGTTTCTTCAACTTAAAAATGAAGAAGTTATACTAGCTGGCCTCCAAAGTCCCTTCCGTCTCTAAATCGATGACCCTCTGCTATGTTCAAGGTTATACAAAGCCAAGCCTGGAAACCAGGCTTCCCAGCTTGTAGCCTAGCACATCTCCTATGACACCATGATGATTCCACAATAGCCAACAGAGAGTAGACAATTTGTTTCTCTCCCCAAATCCACCCTCACAAACCCCAAAGAATAAATTACAGTAATTGTGAAACACAGCATTTGTAACCCAATATGTCGCAGAAAGAAAATAGTTTCATTCTTTGTACCTCCCTGCTGTTTCAACCTAGGGGAATATCTTCTACATGTCAGCACCACAACAGGAGACTAGAGACAGAAGTCTGTTTTTCCCCAGCTTTTGGCTGCAAATACAGCACTGTCAATTTCAAAACTGCTGCAGTTGTATCTCCAATAGCCAGCCTTCGAGGTTATTTCTTGAGTTTTGCTTGAATTTCAAAATTGACTTTCCAAACAGCTCCATAAAGCTACTATATAAACCCAAGTCTACTGTTTTTGCCATATATCATCTTTATTTCTCTGTATCACCTCCATTCCCCCATGTCATTTCCACTCTTTCCCAGATCCCACCCAAGTGTCCGTCTTTATTTAACTTTACCTCCTAATCTGCTGTGTGTAGGTTTATGTGATATCAGATCCTTATGATTAGAGATTAAACACATGTGGGTTATTAATATAGACTGAACTCTTAGGGGACAAAATTGTGAATGAGAAGAAAAAACACACCTCCTATCTTTGATTTGTGATGAAATAATCCCTGACCCATTCTTATTTCCACATAGAAGATGAGCATTTCAAAGACACAATAAGTATAAATCTACGGCTGATACAGGCCTTCTAACTCAGTTCCACCCCCAATCACACAAAGGAAGGCCAAATTGATAAGAAAAGGGGATCCCAGAAAAGAAACAAAGGCATGGGTATTGGCGCTTGTGGAGATAAGTACACCCTACATAAGGATCCTGATTAAATTCTTTACGTGTCATAACCAAACTCCACCATAATGTCACAAAACTTGCCACAGCACTGTTATATTTATTACATTGTTTCTATGAATCCAAACAGCTCTGCACTAGTGTTTCACCTAATGCTGCGTTTTGGCACAACCAATTAAAGTCATTAGTCAGTTTATGACATGTCTTATTTCCAGAGGGAGCTAACAACAAAAAGTCACACTTTTTTTTTTAAAGTGGACCTGTGATTTCATTGGTACAGAGAACCCTAGGAAAAGAAAGTCTCTCTACTAACAGAGGCAATTGCTGTTAATCATTACATCTAGGCCCAGACGCTAGCCATACTTCATTTCACTTCCTCACCAGACTCCATCCTGACTGGATCAGAAACCAAGTTCTGGAGGACTAAATCTTTCATACCAAGAACTCCCATGATGGTAGCTGCTCTCTTAATTGGTGATTCCCTCAGTCACCTAGGAACTCTAGGCTAGGCCCCAACCATGCTTCACAGGACTCCCAAGAGCCATCTCCTCATCAGCTCTCTCCTTCTTCCAGTTTCGGAACAAAAGTCAAATAATCCGTCATTGCTCCTATAAAGAATATTCCAATCTACTCTTCAAAGACTCCAAGCACCACCCCTATAACTTTCCGGAACAACATTTCTCTCCCTGGCTGGCCACCATTCCTCTTTATGGGCTGTCTCCCCTATTGAAAAATAAGCTCTTTTAGGGAAGAAATTCTTTTGCTTTTGCATTTGTATCTCCAGACATGGTGCATGGCCCAAAGTAAGCACTTAAAAAAGGCTTTTCCTTAATTAATATACTCATTCATGTATTCATTCATTCATACATGCATGCATGCACCCATTCATTCTAGTCTAAGAAAGTTGCCCGGGGTACTGAGAGTTCAAATGACTTGCCTGTGGTAGTACAGCCAGAGGTCTTCCAAACTCAGGCAGCTCTCCATCCAGACTTGTTATCTTGTTATTCTGTCTCCTCAGGAGTCCCATTGTCTTTGGAGTTTACAAAACACTTTCCCTCACAACCTTAAGAGATACATTGTGTAAATAGATAGCACAAGTACTGTTATCTTGGCCATTACAGAGTGACAGCAAGTGATACTTGAAGCAACTTGGCCAAGTTCACACAGAAAGGAGTGTCTAAGCAAGCGAGCCAGCCCTAGTCTCCAGACTGCTAGCTTGGGCTTCAGCCATCACACCATGCCATCCAGGGCCATCTCCAGTCGTCCTGATCCATATCTTGCCACTGGACCCAGATGGCTCTGAAGGAGAAAGTGAGGCTGGTGACTTTGCACTTAAATCCAATTCATTTGCATGTCATGGCATCACCTCTCTGACATCAGGGTCCTCTTCAAGAACAAAGAGCAAACAACAACAACATTGGTGAATCCATGATCATGGTCATCAGCCTGCCAGAGTAACATCCCCATGTTTTCATTCTCCTGGATTGAACCATGGAAGAGGAAATAGGCTTTTCAGGAATCCTTCTTATAAATAGCAATAGCACTTTACATCTGAACAGGGCTTTTAGACTTCAAAATACCATTTACATAGACTATCTCTTTTGAAACTCATCACCACCCTTTGAGATACACTAAAACAGGTGTTAACATCCCCATTGTGCAAATCAGAAAAAGAAAGTGGAGAGATTAATCAGGATGTCCATAGTTAGTTAGTGACAGAGCCTAGTAAATAGGACCCAGAGGGCTCCTGACTTTCAAACCAGGATTCTTTCCCCAGTCCTAAGTGTACTCAAGTGCTGGGTTCATCTTTTGTCCAAGGTCACACTAACTCACAATCAGAACTCTTACTCTGGCTCACCTGCCTCCTAACGACTAAACTACCACAGGTGACTTTTCCCACCTAGAAGTTCCTAAGGAGATTTACTCTTCTTCCAAGGTCAATGGCTTGAGTGGCTGCCCTCACACTTTCTTAAGACCAAACCTGTCTAGAACTATGACAGAAAAATAAACATACATGGAAGATGTAGTTGGTGGAAGAATAAGGATCATAACAGTGGGGATGCTTTATCACCGAATATTACTTTACTTTTGGCAGTCCGCTTTCTGGGACTAGCCCCTTGTTTTCAGGGACCTCTAGTGCTTAGCACAGCCCCTCTCTCATAGTATGCAATATAAAAGCTTATTGGCTGACTGATTTTACCAATGAAAATTTGAATATGTGAAAAGAAATAAATTACAGCTTACACTTTAAAAAAAGGTTACCTTGTTGTGGTTCATAGTTCATAGATCATAGTCCTAAGATTTAAGTTGATAAAGATTAGTAAAGGATTTTTTTTTCTATAAAGGTTCTAAATTATAGATTCCTTCATTCTTCAAAGTCAAGCTGAGTCTAGTTAGAGATTTGGATGTCAGTGGACATAAAAGCCCTATTTTTTTTCTGTTGTTTTTGACAAGTATTGAGTAATACACAGATGCTGCATCCATGATTATGATTTTCTGAAGAAAATGGAAAAATTATATTATTCAGGTACTTCTAAATATATATATATATGCAGTTTTAGAAACCTCTACAAATGCCTAGAGATATCAAATTAATGGACTAGATTTTGTTTTTGGCTCTCATAAATGTTTGGTACCATATTACCACACCAGGGGCTGAGTTCTACATAATATAGTTAAAGCTGTCTCCTAATGGCTTTAGTTTTATAGATTCAGCTTTAAAAGGGGGAAGTTTATCTCTGTCTCTCCTGCCTCTTTGTCTCTGTATAAATCTTGCTCTCTCTCTCTCTCTCTCTCTCTCTCTCTCTCTCTCTCTCTCTCTCTCTCTCTCACACACACACACACACACACACACACACACACACTCCATGTATGTTGCCTGCAATTTAGCTACACTGTCACCAGGTGGTAGTAGTGTGGCATTACTATGTCATCCAAGCAATTAGTCAAGCCGTTTGTATTTGGCTAGGTATTTTACATTAAAACAGAGCTCTTAAAAAACAAACAAAAAAAAACCACTTCAAGTTGGCCTAAAAATACACCATATTTTAAATGAAAATTTTGTGTAAAATTAAAGCAAAGGTACAATTAGGCATCATTTCCTCCTATCATTTAACTGTTACCCTTGAATTCAAATGAACATTTAAGTAAATACCTGCCTTTTACTATGGCACTGTACTAGGCACTGGAGACACATAGCTGCCTTTTTATTTTTACTTTTTGGCCCCATATGTAACTTCAAAGAAAGAATCTTGTCTTTTCCTCTTACCTGCTTGACTTTGATGTTGAAACCCCTAGACAGGTACTGGTACTCAAGATCTTTACACTTGACCTAGCATCAAAATCCCAATACATTCTCTCTACAGAGACAGCTCTGACTTTTATCTCTCCTCATCTATCCTTTTGGGGATGTTGTGAGGTGGGGAGTAGGAGAGAAGGTGACAAGGAAGAACAGATCACTTCTTTCTGCATCAAAATCTTGTTTATAAGAAAAGTTAGATTAATTACTTTTATTTGGGAACTATAAAGTTTAAGATAAGATATCCTTTAACCATATGCCTTCTCACTAGTTTTACCTGTATCTTTCTAAGAATTCCCTTCATCCCTCACATATATTTCTAAAGCCAAG
The DNA here is from genome assembly GCF_011100635.1 of Trichosurus vulpecula. Lineage (NCBI taxonomy): Eukaryota > Metazoa > Chordata > Mammalia > Diprotodontia > Phalangeridae > Trichosurus > Trichosurus vulpecula. The sequence continues at coordinate 145,065,561 of NC_050580.1, forward strand.
AGTCTTTTGCTTGATTTACTTACAAAGCCAAGGTTATTTGTCAACTTCTTACCTAGTTTCCCTACGGAAGACACCTAGCAAACTGACTTTTTTTTTATCAGTTGGCTTAGAAGGTTTATTTCCCTTATAGCCAAATAGAACATATTGGAAGAATAGGAACAGAAAATTAAGCTGTTTTCGGTGAAAAAACTGTCATGTCTATATGAATCTGATAGGAACATATTATTCTTATTTATCAAAATGCTTCCTACTATAAAACATGAAACTGTCAGAACTCCTAGGTAATGCAGCAAGAAGCATTCTACAAATATGTGAGCACCAAGAAGCAGAATAAGACTGTTAATAATGTATCATCATCAACAACAAAATTGTACGGACCACTCACTGCGTATCTGGTATGGCTCTCAAGTAATACTTAAATGGTAGATAAATGTTTCTGAAAGTGTTGCAACAGGACATAGTAGGCATTTAATATTAGTGTTTGTGCCATCAAATTGCCAATATCGATTTAAGCAGTTCCGTACTGTTTCCTTCTTTATTCCTCTCCTTAAGGGTGTAAATCAAATCAGCTCATGGAAACCAGAAAGCTCACAAAATGCATGTTACAAGCAGTGGTTAGTCAGGTGGGGATAGCTGTTTGATCCAAACTGATCTGCAGATGATCTCTCCTTTCTAGGAACTCCTATTTCACTTAGAGGCTGCACACCACTACTTTAGCTGGCCACAATATTTTTTTGTTGTTCTCTAAGTGTTACATGTGCCTATTTGTCCTGATATAGCTTGTTTGTTTGCTTGTTGTCTCCTCCATTACAGTGAGAGCCCCCTGAAGGCAGGGACTGCCTTTTGCCTCTTTTAATTTTTTTAAATTAATTTTTTAATTTATGGAATAAAACAAGCATTTCCCTAACATAGTACAATAAAAATATGATTGTACATGAAGCCACAAATTCACTATGTACAGTTTGCTATTCCTTTTAAAATATACAGCAAAGCTATCTTGTAATTTTCCTCTTTTTTATCCTTTTTTTCTTCCTGTCTACCCTCCTACCCCAACCTCCTTTATATCTCCAGTGCCTGGCACATAGTAGGTGCTTAACAACTGTTACCTTGACTGACTGATGTGTATCAATCTTGTCTCCACCAACATCTTTGTTTAGGGGAACAATCTCATACTTCTCTAACACAATGATTGATGGACTAAATGTCTAGCTACTTTTACAGAGGTCATATAAGAAGGGGATGCCTTTAAGAGGATGTTGGCCATAGGATTTGGGGTTAGATAGAAACTTAGAGATCATCTAACCTAACTACCCAGTTTTACAGATAAAGAAACTGAGGCTGAGACAGAGAGGCAAAGTAACTTGCTCAAAGTCACACAGTTAAGTAACCAGAGACGAGATTCAAACCCAGATCCCCCAACTTGGAACTTAGCCCTCATCCTATTAGACTTTGGAATAAATGGTGGGCTTCTTTAGCATGAATGTTAACCATAGCATTTCCTTTATCCCTCAGTAGCACTACAGGATTCTCCTTACTCCTTGGTTTTCATAGCGTTCCCTCTGCCTCTCAACCTTCTGCTTTGTAGGGGGAATGAATTTCGTCGTAGGATGGCTGGTTTATTGCCTAATCTCCTTCACTGATCCTTGAGGTAAGCCCCAGATGGCAGCCTCAGCTTGACAGATTACATTCTCAAAAGGGAGGGCTGGGCAATTGTGTTCATCCAGTTTCGACAGCACAGCAAAAGAAAAAAGAAAGGAAAAAGCCCCACAACATTGCCTTTGAAAGTGAGGCATCAGGAAAGTCGAAAAGCACATTAAAGGGCAAAGGAACCTTAAGAAACAAATGCACACACAACACTTCACCCATGACTCAACCTCATGAGTCTGCCTGTGAAAGGAATTCAGAGAGCCACATCCTCAAGACCATCCCCATGGAATTCTGTAAGGTAGAACCCCCTCAGACTGAAGGACAGGCACATTTGCATATCTCTGTACAGCTGTTGGTGAGGATTTTAAGCTTTACACAAGGGACCAGTTGCAATGAGAAACATTTTATGAGAACAATACATATTGTAGACATCTGAACACATTTTCAAGAGAGAGAATGAAGGCCAGAAACAAAGATGGTATAACTAGCATGTACTTCTGATGAGGCAGTTGAATATTTAATATGCCAAAGCTTATCTTTAAGAAAATACCAGAGAACAGTCCCACTATTGGAATTTTACATGCTTTCTCTCCAATGGTGATCCATACACAAAATAACAAAAACTATAGCAACCAATATGAAAATGAGGTATTTCATTACTCCCTTATTACAGTGGCATGAGGACCAGCTGCTACATGTAGTATCATGAAAACCGGTTATAACATAACATATAATCATAAATAACCGGTTATAAATAGCACATTTAAAGCATGAGGACACGTAAAACCAAATCCATTTAGTACAGCTTGCCTGGGAAAAGTTTGCAGCTCTGAACATATTGAGAGTGTAACTCAGGTGGAAAGGCAGTTCCTCAAGGAAGAGCAAGGAGAAACACATGGGTAACACTGGGTACTCTGAGAGGGACCCATAAAACAGAATTAAAGGGGAGCTTTTCTGAGACTACCTGGAACAACTCTTCTTAAAGCTGATCTTCATCATTCCAATATGAACCAATTCACAGACTGCTTATCTGTTTTATTTTTAACTTCTTGGCAGTTAAGCCTAGTACAGAGAGGGGAAAACCCAATGTAAACACATATGCTTGTTTGAGTCTTTTACTGACAAGCTATCTTTTATCATTTTTCAGTTAGTTAACTGAGGATCTCTCAGGCACAATAATGCATTTAAAGTACTTGGAAGAATTTAAAAGCACCACATATATACAAATTATCATTATTAATGACAATAGTTCTTATTAACTGTATAAAGAGCTGATCTTAAAGGCATGAAGACACAGATTGGATATGTGGTCCTTTGCATATCACTTAATCTTTTGGTGTACTAGGAAGTTCTCTAGGACTATACATTGCAGAGAAGTGGCCAACATGGATTGATAGAGGGAGTTTCTTCTCCTGGGAGTCCCTGATGCAATGAAATTCCTTATTCCATTATTATTAACCTCACATTTATATCAAGTAATACTGACGACTAACTAGGCAGCTAGGTAGCACAGCAGATAGAATACTGGGGTTGGAATCAGGAAGACATGAGTTCAAATCCAGCCTCAAACACTTATTAGCTGGGAGACCCTGGGCAAGTCAATTAACTTCTGTCTGCTTCAATTTCTTCATCTGTAAAATGGAATAATAGCATCTACCCCCCAGAGTTGTTGTGAAAATCAAATGAGATAATAATTGTAAAGTGTTCAGCCCAGGTCCTGGCACATAGCAAGCACTGTATTAGTGTTAGTTACTGTTATTTTTATTATTGCTCAGAACCTATGACTGAGAGTTAAATCAAAACCACTAAGTCAGCCAAAGTTTTAGCGCAGCTTCCATGCTCTTGAAAGGCATATGCCTTGAATCATGGTTATTGTGAGCATATATGTCTTAATTCTCCTTTTCAAGTAGAACTCCTGTGGAATTATTTGGAAAGAGCATGCATACTTAACTTAGAGGCAGCTGTAAGCCATTTTAAGTGGTGAGTCCTCAGTATTCTATTTTACTTGGCTCCACAAGGTAGAGCTAGGACCAATGGGAGGAAGTCACAGGGAGGTCCATTTTGGCTTGGTGAAGGGAAGAACTTCCTAAAAGTTAGTTGTCCAAGAGTGTTACTGCCTCATTAGAGAGTAAGCTATGGTTCTGATCTTGGTCTTGGAGGCATTAAAGTGGAATTTGAATGACTACTTGTCAGAGAACTTTCAGAGGAGGTTCAGGCTTCACTTAGGAAATTGTAATAGATGAACCCTAAGATCCTTGCTAATTTTCAGAGTTCCTGATTCTGATTATTATTATTATAGTGATTAATAATAATCTTGCACTAAATCCAAAAATGTAAGGGTAGGATTTGCTTTTTTGGAGCTTGGCAATCCTGAGTTTCAAGGGGCTAGGCTGGTAGAACACAAACACTAAACAGGCCTTTCCAAACTGGAAAGGCTTCAAGCATTAGCTCAGTGATGGATTGGCGATCCGCCCTCCAAGTTCCAGATTAGCTAAGGTCAAAGATCTTTAGCACCATGCTGGCAGCAAGTGATTAATTTTTTAGCCACAATAACTCTCAAAGATCATCTAAGTCATAGGGGTGTTCCAATTTGTATGATAGAGTATCTACTCTGGTGAAATCAAAGATCACTTATGCATTGAAATAATTATTAATAACAATAGTTCATAGGTATATTGAGCTTAAAGCTTTATAAGCTCTTTATATACATTATATCATTACATACATTATAACATCAGCCTTGCGAGCATGCAACTATTAGTTCCTTTTATTTACAATTGAAGAAACTGAGATTCAAGGAGATGCTGACTTGTTCATGGTCATCCAGCTAGTAAATGACTCTAAGTCTAGGGTTCTGTCCACTACATTCCCACTGCCTATTGAGTGGATAACAAATGGTTAGTAATGAGGATAAAAATGTAGCCTGAGGCCAGGGAACCATGAACATGTCTTCTTTCTCCACAAGAGATGCCTTCGATGAAGATAAACTTCTTTAGAGGAAACCCCTCCTTTGTACTGTCCTACCCCCAATGCACCCAAACAACAAAAAAAGGCAAAGCTAAACAGAGAGAAAACAAATGATGTTTCTTTTTTTCCCCTTGTAAAGTAAGGCAGAATTTATTGCTACTAAAATGGTTCCCAAGAACTAGTATATCACTATGATCTAGCCTTCTTATAATAAACTCTGACATAATGTTTTAATATTTGCATTTGTCATCATTATCATCAACCATTCTCAAATCCAAGGCAGAATAAATGGCTCATAGGCTTCACTCCACCTTTTCCAGTCTTCAATAAACCCCATCCATTCAGCTCTGCCTTGCAGGTGGGCAAAGATAATCTTAGGAATGTCATTTTATTGAATGGGCAACTGATCTATTTTAATAGTGAGTATTGAATTTTTACAGATCATTCCCAATAACATTTGAACACACAATGAAAATCAAGGGACCTGATCCTAAGCTTAGGCTGGGGGAGAACACGTTTATTGGGAGGATACATTTTTGGCTCTTTGGGCATGAACTTTTCTGGTTAGAGCACTATTTGTCAAACACGTTGCTGTCAGCCTGCAGGAAACTTTTACTGATCTGAAATTTTTTTCTTAGTAACAAATAATCTTACTCCTTTAGAACCTATAAACTTAAGAAAATAATTCCTCATTCTCTGATTCCTCCCAGCTCAGTGCTCTTCATTTTCTTGGCTTCTGTTCCCAATGCCCTGAGTTACAAGAGCCTACAATATAAGGTTTGGAGAGAATGGATGAATGAAGGAAAGAATGAATGAAAAAAATCAGACATTAAGGGCCTACTATGTGACAGTCACATCATCTGCAACTAAGGATCTTGAAGAACTGCCTGCTTACTAAGATGTTAGGTCAAGGGTCACAGAGCCTGTGAGTAGCAGAGTAACCAGGTCTTTTTGGTTCTGAAAATAGCTCTCTATCCACTATGAAAAACACTATGCCAGCTCTATATTACACCGTGACCTGAAGAATTCTGAGTTAGACCATAATGCAAATGAAGCTAAGGCTGGGAGTTCGATGCTCAGAGTCTAGTTAGCAAAGACAGGGTAGGGTAGTGCCAAGGGCACTGGCCTAGACTCAGAAGGCTTGGTTAGAATCCTGGTTCTATCACTCATCATGTGTGACTATGGGCCAATTGTGTATCCTGTAATAACCTCAGTTGTCTCATCTATAAAATGGGAGGAATATTACCTATCTCATGGAATTGTAACAAAGGAAGCAAAAGTACCACATACATGTATGCAATTAATTTAATAGACTGTATTCTTAACCCCAGCCAGTCAACTCACAAATCCCTCCCTCCCTTTGGAATGGGAGCTTGTTGAGGTCCAGGACCATGTTTTTGCCTTTCTTTGTATCTCTAGCATTATTATAGCATCTAGCACATAATAAGAATTTAAAACATGCTTGTTGACTGACATGTCACTAGGGGAACAGACCAAAAGAATGAATGAATTTGTGAAAATTCATTATTACTAACTGAAAAATAACTGTGTCTATATGCCCAGTAGAAAGAATTTCATGTTCAAAGGACAATACATTATTTCACAAAATGTTCAAGCAAAAAGGAACCATGGGAATTATCTACTCAAGGTATATCAAACCACTATAGGGTTGCTTGAAGTCTCCAAGGATGTATCTTTTGATTCTTTATCTCCTTGAGATGAAAACTTCATCAGATTATATGACTTAGATTACAGTATGTAAGTGAAAGAATAACAAATATGCAATTTGAAATGTGCGACCACTGATCTTCCCACATGCTTCCTCATCATAGCTCTACTCTCTTTGATACCCACCTCATAGAAAACTCCTCCCTTATATTCTCCTTCAATGAGAGGTGAAGCTTTTGTTTAATCTTGCTGAGGCCCAAGCCTCCATACTACTTCCCAGCAGTCTCCTCACCATGCCCCCACCTAGGTATTATCCTTTCCTTTCTATGACCACCCATTTTCTTTTCTCTTTTTAAACATATTTCTACATTTCTACACATTTCTACATATAACACAACATTAGTCATGTTGTAAAAGAAGAATCAGAACAAAAGGGAAGAACCACAAGACAGGAAAAACAAAAAACAAAAATATACATAGAGAAAAGATTCTGCTTTGATCTGCATTCAGACTCTACAATTCTTTCTCTGGATGTGGATAGCATTCCCACCATTTTCTACATCCCTTTAGGTATTGTCTTCACCATTAGAATGAAACCCATTGACATTAGGGACCATCTTGCTTGTTTTTATTTGTACCCTTTGTGCTTAGCACAGTTCCTGGAATAGTAAATATTTAACAAATGCTATATCTACCTATTAATCTTATTCAATCACTTCATTTTGCAGAAGAAAAAGATGAGGCAAAGAGCTCTGAAATGACTTGCTCAAAGTCACTCAACCAGTTAGCGTCAGAGCCAGGACTTCTGATGCCTAGTCTGCGATTTTCCTGCTGCCATACGACACTGCCTGTAATTTTTTAAATTAACATCTGCGATCTTCATTTTATTTTTCAGGGATTAAATGATTACTTAGTATCCCAGTAGCACGTTCCCCAATGGATGGAAAGTTGGACCTGAAGTCACCAAGATCGAGGTCCCAGTCCTGCTTCAGACACTTACCAGCTCCACCACCCTGGGCAAATCATCTTACCTTTCTCAGTCTCAAGTTTCTCATCTGTAAAATGGTGATAACAAGAGCACACGCTACACAGGGCTGTTGTAAGGATCGGATGAGATGCTTTGGCAAAGCCTTAAAAATTATATAATTGTTAGTTATTGTTATTACTATTAAAAGGACTTTAGCATTCAATAAGCCCTAAGGAAAGCAGCTCAGAGGCATTAAGCGACTCACCAGACGTCATTAAAAGTAGTACGTGGCAGAGCTAAGACTAGAATCCAAGCCTTCCGACACCAGTTAGAAACACTCTTTCTTTCACCTCAACCACATTGCTCTCTTTATTGATTGCCTCATAAGTGTGAGTAGTTCGCTTTCAGAGTGTTTTCAGTCTCCTACCTCATCGAAGAGTGCACCATATTCCTTGCATAAGTTAAACAGTATGTGAAAATTAAACTTTTTAATCTGATGATCTCTAAGGTCCATAACATGTTATGATATAGAAAATGATAGCGGAAATATACAGTACTAGAAAAAGGACCAAACATTTTACAATGGGTATTTTTAAGGCTTCTTTATGATTAATATCAGATGACATAAAACAAAGAAGCCATAGGCTTACCAAAGGTGTTTGCCACATTATGGAAGATATCTAATAGAATCCAAATAAATGAGAGATTCCATGTTGAGGTCTTCCAGAGAAGCCATAGGCTTACCAAAGGTGTTTGCCACATTATGGAAGATATCTAATAGAATCCAAATAAATGAGAGATTCCATGTTGAGGTCTTCCAGATGCCCCTACTACCCTCAAGCATCATGCTGACTCCAACAAGCTCTGGGACAATGCAGAATTTCCTAGGTGAGATTCGTAATCATCCTTCATATGGGAGCACATAAACCAAGTAGGAAGCTATGTATGGAATATAATCTGTATCACTGGACAAATTACCCAGTTGATGAAATTATAGATCAATCAACATATAACTACGCATATATATCTATATCTATATATATATATATCTATATATATCTATATATATCTATATCTATCTATATATATATATATATATATATATATATATATATATATATAGAGAGAGAGAGAGAGAGAGAGAGAGAGAGAGAGAGAGAGATCTTTCCCTAAAATCTTTATCTAATGAAAGATCATAGCTTTGAAGTAACTCTGGGTACCCATACTGGCAAATTACAATCTTTGCAAGGTCCTGCCAAGCCTGAAAAACAATGAGCTATTATCTGAGGACCAGCCTAGCTAAATTCAAAGAGGCTTACCACTGGATGGTTGGCTAGGAGGTGATTCTCTCTCTCTCTTTCTCTCTCACTCACTCACTCACTCTCTCTCTGCTCTCTCTCTCTGCTCTCTCTCTCTCTCTCACACACACACACACACACACACACACACACACACACACACATACGCACACACATACGTCACAGTAACTCAGTCTCTGTTGGTAGAAGGAGCACAAATATCACAGTAATGCTATGAATATTCACTTGAGACTGCCTTTCCTGATTTCCTCTAGCTGCTAGTACCCTCCTCCAACCCCACCATATACACAGAATTTATTTTAAATATACTTATTTTTTACACTGTTTCTCCTGATAGAATACAAATTCCTTAAGCGCAGGAAGCATTCAATTTCCTGAGGCACCCCACCCCCCCCCAGCCCACTGTATCCCTATCACCTAATTCTTGTATAGACATACACAATAAATGCTTGTTGATTGGTTGATTAATTTAAATTCAAGACTCAAGTAACTACTATGGAAAGAGTATTGTGTTTGGTTCTATGGAGGAACTATTATCCATAGACAATGGTGTACGCGCAGGGGCACGGAGGGAGAGGAAAGTCAAGGAACAATAAGTTGTCTAGGCTGTCTGAAGGGGTTGAGTACGTGGAGAGTAGTAATAGTACTTTGGGGAGGCCATAGGCATATCTACTTTTCTAACGTGAAGGATAAAGATGATAAGGGATCTTGGGTGGAGGAGGGACAACAAGTAGCAAAAGGGTTAACTAGGAACTTAGTTTTTGCAAGTCTATTTTTTCAATAGTCCAAACCAACTTTAGACATCTCATCCTGAACAATATTTTACATCTTTGAATATGTTTGCAATTTGTGCAGTCTGTACATTCCAGATTTTGTTTTGAAAAGAGAGCTTTATAAATCACTGTATTATTACTACAAATAATTGAACCAAAGACTAATTTGTGGCTGCACACATGTTCACAGCTCTATGAGAAATATTGCTGTCAGCACCAGGGCAGTTCTATTTCACATCATTGTTTTACATTTCAGTTGGGCATCTAAGCCTTACACATTTTGCTAAGGAAAATTTTAAAAAATCTTTTCTCTTCTCTTTTCTGCTGATATTAATTTCATTGGAATGTCTTTTTTGAATCCTCTGAGTCTGCCTGAAGAATACCAACAACCAACACACCAAGATGTATGCTTTCTAAAATTCTTTGATTCCTAAAACTAGTCTGCTACAAATCAGGGTTAATGTTTTCTAATACCACAGTCATGACTATTTTCACTGACATTTATATGCTGCTTTAATGTTTGCAAATCATTTTAATAATAATAGTTAACATTTATGTGACACTTACTGTATGCTAGGCAATGTGCCAAATGTTTTACAATTATTATCTCACTTGAGCCTCACAACAATCCTGGGAGTTAGGTGCTATTATTACCCCCATTTTACAGAAGAGAAAACTGAGGCAAAAACAGATTAAGCGAAGAGTTACAAAGTTAGTATCTGAGGCTGGATTTGAACTCAGGTCTTCCTGATTCCAAGTCTAGTGCATTTAGGGCTATCCACTGTGCCTCTTTGGGCCCTACCACAACTTTGTGTGATGGGTAGAAATACTATCAGTATTGTTATGCCATTTTAAGGCTGAAAAATATGAGGGTCAGTGAAGTTAACTCATATAACTAGTATAGGTTAAAAAGGGAATTTGAATTCATGTCTTCTTAACTACATGTCTAGCTGCCCTACAGTAGACTGCCTACACTGATGCTCCTTGAATCAAGTAAATGAAAATAAAAAGGCAATAAGAAAAACAAAAAGTACAACACAAAGAAAAACAAAAACAACCAAAAAGCTTTCAGCTTGGATTATATGGATATGAGAAAACAATGATTCTTTTCCTCTTCTTTCCATTTACCTTTAAAAGTATTTTTATAGACACTACCCTGAAAATTTCAAAATATAATCCAAAGGTGATATGATTTCATTCAATTTTTATAAGCTGAAGAGGCTATAGAAATGCATCAGCTTTATCTAGCATACTCTATCCATTTCCTTCATGTACACCTTATGAAAAATCCTGATAGTAGAGTATGTATTAAAAGACTTTGAAAGTGACCTGAGGAAAAGCAACTTGATTTTGGATTAATTTAACTCTGAAATGAGCCATCACCCAAAAATATTTCTCAAAGATAAAAGATACTCTTTATAAAGAAGCCACAAGCCTTGTTACCATTTTATCAAATCATGCACACACAAAAGAATAAGATAGGGAAAAAACCAAACAAATGACTGCTTGGCATCTCATACAGTAGCCCCCAGAGTGTATTAGTTTAAACAAAAAACAAACCTATATATAAATGACACTCAAACACAAACCTACCAAGGGAAACCTGCTACACAGATAAAGTTGTTGTGCCAACAACACAGTCCTTCAGGGACTGGCTGTGTAAATAAAGAGCTTCTAACTTTTAATATATCTTTGTGAAATTTAAAATGTTTTGACTTAGCCAATCTGTTATTTTAGTATTCTATACTATCCTCTCTCACCTAGACTGTATCTCTTTCCATTGACACATAGAATTTTTAATCTTTAACACACACATTTTCTGTATTCATTTACCAGCTCAAATGGCACCTTCACCAGGAAACCTGCCCTTCTCTCCCTCTATGCTCCATCCCACCCAAGCCCCTGCCACATTCTCCCTTCTGCCACCTCCCTCCTAACACAAACACAATTCAAGAATCCTATTTCTCTTCTTGGAATTCTTCTAGAGTTTTGCTTTTTGACACTCTCATGAATTTATCAAAAGCAATATAGCAGAAGACTCAGGAATACCTGGGTCCGAGTCCTACCTTTGACTCATAATGACTGCGTGACCCAGGACAAGTTGCTTAATTTCTTGATGCCATTATGTAATTTTCCCACACTACAAATTACAGAACAATTATCTGGATGTTTACATTAATAAAATCTTAGGCCCTAGACCCCTCACTTTACTTTAAATGAACATATCATGCTTTATTTTGATTTAACAGTTATTTTTGTTCATGGTCTCCAATTGGTTGTGTGAATTTGAGCAAATCACTAAGCCACTCAGTTTTAATTTACTCATCTATTAAAAAATGTGATTCTACTAGATTATATAACATCTAAATTCTCAAAGGTCTTTTAACAGTCTAGGAGTCTTATCTTCCCTCTGTGCTGTCGGCTTCTAGAGGGCAAGGAACTGTATTATATCTATTATATTTCTATGTCCCTTTGCGCCATAGAGGATGGGCTTAGTAGATGTTGATTTAACATTTAAGAGATGTACTTGCGGATTTCTCAGGGACCATCTAGTTAATATGTTATTTAAGCCAATAACAATTAGTCTGGGGCTCTTCAGCCGCATGTGGGTCTTTCACGATGTAATCAGTGCCTTTTTAAGATCTCTAGTGGCTCTATTAGAATATTGTTACACTAGATTCTTCAGGTTTACCAGGATTCATCTTTATGCTAATGGAGGTTGCCAATGTAAGCAGGAATGATCTGGGTCTGTAGTTTCTTCTTTCTTTCCTGTTCATAACATTCTTCTTCATTAAGAAGAAAATAATATAAAACTCCAAATCAGCTACAGTTGACTTGGTGGTATTATATAAAGGTGGTTTTAAGACTAACCCATGAAAAGGATTCATTTCAGGGAAGTGTTGAAATTATTGGCTTGGGGGAAAAAAGTTGTAATGATTAATGATGGATTTCATTTATACATGGATCCTCGATTAGCACCAACATGTACTCTGTTATTAAAAGGATGGTTAGTGAACAGCTAGAAACAGAAGCATTGATCAAGATAAGCCAACGTGAGTTTATCAAGAATGAGTCATGCCAGACTAACTTAATTTCCTTGTTGACTGGATCATTAGACAAGTATATCAAGGCAATGTTATAGAGACCTAGTTTGCTTAGATTTTAGCAGAGCATTTGATAAAGACTTTAAGGCCATTCTTGCAAAAAAAAAAAGTTGGAGAGATATGGGTTAGGATACAGCACAGTTACCTGTATGGTTTCGGAAATAGCTGAAAGGCCATACCCAAATATGAGTCCATGATTGTTTCACTTGGAAGGAGGTTTCTTACGGATCATTCCAGGGATCTGTGCCTAGTTAGTCTTGAACTGCTTAACACGCTTAATCAATGACTTGGAAAAAGTCATAGATGGCATGTTTATCAAATCTGCAAATGGCACAAAGCTGGAAGAGACAGCACTAGATGACAGAGTGAGAATCTGAAACAATCTGGATAGCCTAACAATGAGCCAAACCAAATAAGATAAAACCCAATAGGGACAAATGCAAAGTCTTACACGGGTTCCAAAAAAAAATTATGTTCAGAAAGACAAGAGAGGGAGGGATGAATGGACAGGAATCTGTCTGGATCCTATGGTATTAATTTGCAGGCTCAATATGAGTCAATGGTATATGGAAGAACCAGAAGCAATGGGCAAAAATTGCAGTCAGATTTAGGCTTGAGGTAATGGAAAAACTTCCTAACTAGAGCTATCCAAAAAGGAATGAGCTGCCTCGGGAGGTAGTGGGGGCGGTGGGGAGCTCAGAAGGATGACTAACATAATAGATGATATATTCTGGCTCCACAAAGATCTTGATATGCTAGCACACTGGACCAAATTCTCAATGGAGGTCTTAACCAAAGACTGGTTGAACATTTATGAGGTATATTAAAGAGGGGATTTGTGTTCAGGTCTCGGTGGGACTAGATGGTCTTCGAGGTCCTGTCCAGCTGTAAGTTCTATGACAACATCTGTTTCTAAGGAATTCACAGTGTTTTTGCATATTGTGTAATTAAATTATACAACATCTTTGAAAAATAAATGGGCTACAGATACTATCTGGATATGGAAACTGAGGTTAAACCAGCAAAATGATAAAGATCATACAATAAGTCATGGGGAAACTATACTTATTAATAGCTCAGTGTCTTTGTTCTCATTGCTGTTGAGTCATTTCAGTTGTTTCTGACTTTCTGTGACCCACTTGGGGTTTCCTGGGAAAAGAGTGGTTTGCCATTTTGCCAATGAGGAAACTGAGGCAAACAGGGTTAAGTGACTTCCTCAGGGTTGCACAGATCATCTGAGGCTGGATTTGAATTCAGGTCCTCCTGACTCCATGGCCAGTGTTCTATCCATCGTGCCACCTAACTTCCCTAGTGACATTTATTGTTCTATCAACCATACATTTGGTACTATCTACCATGTGGAATGTGGGCTCCTAACTTGGAACGAAATACTTTTTAAATTAAGTTGGTTTCCATGGCTGATTAGATGGCATTAGAATCCTTTGCACAAGACAACTGAGCTGAATGTCCTGGGAGTATCTCAAACTCTACATGTCAAAAACAGAATTCATCATCTTTCTTCTAACTTCATTATTTCTGTCGAGGGTACTACCAGCATTCGGGCCATCCAGGTTTGCTGCTTCAGAGCTGTCTTGGACTTGTGTGTCTCCCTCTTCATCACATCCAATTAGCTGCCAAGTCTTGCCTAACCTATGGCCACAGCATTCTCTATCACCCTTCTTTCCACTCACAAAGCTACTGTACTAAACTATTGCAATAGACTTCGAATATTGTTCCCTGCCTACAATGTCTCCTCTTTCTGTCCATCTTCCATGGAACTGCCATGTTGATAATCCTAAGGCACAGCTCTGGCCATATCAACGTCCTTGATCAAGAAATTCCAGTGACTCCTCCAAGGTAAAATACAAGCTCCTGACTCTCTCTACTCTCTCTACCATGTCCTAACATAGGTATCTCCCACTCCCGTCCCTTCCCCTATATCCCAAAACTTGCAGCTTCTTCTTCTCAGGAAAGTTCCTCTTAGGTGTTATTAGAATAAAAGTTCCTTGAAGGCAGAGACTGGCTTATATTTATATTTCTAATGCTAAGCAGTGTCTGGCATACAGGGCTTTATAAAATGCTTGTTGATTTGACTTGACTTTTCATAATATGGCTCCTGCCTACCTTTCCAGGCTATTATCTATGGTCTAGCTAAATGATCCTTCTTGCTTGTTCCCCATACATGATATTTAGTCTCCTGTCTCTATATCTTTTGCATAGGCTCCCTCCATACCTCCATCTTGCAGGATCCTTAGCTTCCTTCAATCCTCCTAGAAGCTTATCTTAATCCCCTACCCCACCACATCTCCCAGTTACTAGGGTCTTCCCCCCAGAAACTACTTTGTATATATTTTATATTTAATTTTTTTCTGTTGATTATTTCTCCCAGGAGCCTGTATTGGGTGCAAGGACTATTTTGGTTTTGTGTCAGCATCTGCAGTGTCTAGTACAGACCAGGCACTTAATAAATGCTTAATGAAAGAATGAATGTATTTCAGTGAGGGCCAGTTAGCTGTATTGTGTTGCATGGCTACAGACTGCATACTAACCCTGCCTAGCCAACTTGAAAACCAGTGCTATTTATCACAAGGGGACAAGGCAAGACAGTGTGAAGAGATGAGTGTAAATAGAGTCCCACCACTAGAAATACAACTCAAAGTCTATTTCTTACTGATAGTGGGTCATGTTCCTCATTATAGTGTATATTTTTAAAAGAGCACATCTAAAGAAAAAACTCCCTTAGAAATGTATTTCCTAGAGGAATATTTGGTTCTCTGAATTCTAACAACCTAATAAATTAAGAATAGTATAGTTAGGGATCTATAAAACCAATGAAAGATATTTTTAATGTAGAAATTTTAGGAGGCAAAAACAACATACTAATTCAATTCGATTTAGCAAACATTCCTTATAGAACACCTATTATGTGCAAAGAATCATGCTATGTATGGAACTATAAAAATGATATTATTTTTGGCTTTATGGATGTGATACTCTATTATGAGGCAGACAGCATGTATACAGGTTCACACAAGTTAGGGTATCACGGCAGCAAAGGAGAAATTCCTAAAAAAGGGTTCTAGGAAAATTTGAAGATAGAGAATTTGAGAAAAGAATCAGAGAAGGCTTCATGGAGGATATGGAAGCTAAGAAGAGCCTTTTAGGAGGAGTAGGAGGATTGCCTGAAAAAAGAACTATAGCATCAAATTTGGTGGCCAACTAGCTAGTTGTCTAGTTTTGGCTGGAAAACAGGACACATTATAAGGAGTAATGTGAAAAAAAGACTAGACAGATAGGAGCTAGACTGTGCAGGTGCTTAAATGGCAGACTAAGAAGTTATCTATTTCATTCTATAAGCACTAGGGAGGCGTGGACATTTTTGAGCAGGAGAGTGACAGGATCAGTTCTGTGCCTTACGATAATAATTTTGGCAGTTATATGAAAGTATATACAGATTGAAGAGGAAAGAGCCCAGAGGCAGGAAGAGCAATTAAGAAGCTGTTGTAAAGTCATAGAGTCCTAAAGTCCAGAGGAAAGGCATGAGGACTTGAATTAAGAAGGTAGCCATGTAAGTGAAAAGAAGGGGAAGGCCACAAGAGGTATTGTTGAGGTAGAATGGTCAGGATTTGGGGGTGGGGAATCTGGGCAGGGAAAGTGAGGGAGAAGAGTCAAAGTTGATTTCAGTTGGGGATATCTGAGTTTGGGTGACTGAAATGATGGTAGTACTTAACAGAAATCAATAGGTAATTGATAGCATGAAAAAAAGAGGCAGGTAAAGGTAGACACAAGATAAAAAGTAATGAGATTTTGACGATCTAGTGTATTTACAATAAACCAAAGAATTCTGAAAATGTATGTTCCAAAATCAATCAGACTTTGTCATCACTTTTCAATGATGATCATTAGTTGGGCAGCACTGAGATTTAGGAGCACAATATGATGTAATTTCAAGAAGGATGCTACAATTTGACTATTGAAGACTTTTCTCTTTAGAGGAAAACAAAATCTGTAGTAGCAATGTTACTGAAATGTGGATTGACAATGGAAAGGAAACCAACCTCACCCCTAGCTGTGGAGAAAACAGATAATGGAGTAAAAGAAAGGATTTCTGGAGGTCTTCAAGTCCAGCCTTAAGCTACTTCTGGATAGCAGGATGTCAGCCCTTTTGTTAGAGAATTTATAAAGAGACTATAGAGTCAGTGTGATAAAGTAGAAAAAGAGCCAGCCTCAAAACCAGGAAAATCTGGGTTCAAAGTCCACCTTTGACACATAGTGGTTGAGTAGTCCTGGCAAGCCACTTAATATCTCTGTGCCCAGGCAATTCCCTAAGACTACGAATCACACAGATAGCATTGACTAGCATTCACATTGATAGAAGTTCCCTCACAAGGGTGTTCCCTGTGCCAATGAAACAACATGTCTGTTTCCCATCCTGTGTCTATAGAGAGAGGAATTTATATCGCATTTAACCCTTCAACAAACATTTCTTCAGCACGTACTATATAAAAGGAATCTGTTTGAGGTGTTGGAAAGATGAAAAACTTTAAAAAGTTCCTGCCCTCAAGAATCTTGCAATTTTATTCATTGTTCAAGACCCATACCACCTCACTCCCATGCTGGGCCTCTTATTACCTAAAGAACCTGAGATGACAATGCCACTTTTCACTGTTTTCTGGCACCTACTATACTATATTCCAGTTCTCATTGCTGGAGCTAAAATTAAGGCAAATCTCACCAAGTTATTGAACCAAACAACTGCAAACACTCACTGAAAGCAGCCATTTGGGAAAGAGTCTAGTTGGTCCAATGGAAAGATCACTGGCTCTGAGTTCAAGTTCCATCTCTGATGTTTATTATTTGTGACCTTGGATAAATCACTTGACCTATCCATGCCTCATCTTCCTCATTTGTTAAAGGAGGGAACTGAGCTAGAGGATGTCAGAGGGCTCTTACAGCTCCAGATATATATTCCTATTCTCTATTTAAATTAAAGTAATATTAGGCAGCCATTATCTGTGAATGGTCAAAGCAATATTAAGTCAAAAAAACACTATTTACAAACGGTCAACCTTTTCAGTGATGGATTTTATTTTTCTCGAACCAATTGCCATAAGCTGAAAGACCCAGCTACTCCACAAAAGAGCAAGGGTGTCTCACCAGAGGTGGTGGGGGAAAATAAACATCATGGGCATAGCTCTGAGGAATGGACACTATGAAACAGAGCGACTGGATATGCAGGTGGATCTTCAACGATCTGCTTTGCTTCCTCTGACCTGATTCCTCACCCCAGCACTGCCCCCTTGTCCATCAGTCAAAAGTATAAATGGTTGGCACACATTAATGCCATCCCTTCCTCATTGTGAAAGAGAGCAAAGCTTTCCTGATGACTCATCATGTGCTTTCTGACATCCAAGATTAACGTACAGCCTTCTCAGGACCTCCTACCCCACCTTCTTGGGGCCTTAGGACTACCATCAAATGCAAAATATATTCAGAATGACGATTCTAACAAATAAATCACTATGCATCATAATTCTAAAGCACTCACAAACATACCACTGAACAGCTTCCATACTTTGCTCCATCTCTGCCATTAAAGATCTATAGGACGTGAGAGGCATCTAACTGGTGCAGGCCTGGAGCCACCAGGAAGGACTGAGTTCAAATCTGACCCAGACACTTACTCACCGTATAACCCTGAATAAATCACTAAAATCCTGCCTGCCTCAGCTTCCTCAACTGTAAAATGGGATAATGATAACACCTATTTTCCAGGGTTTTGTGAGGATCAAATGAGATAATCTTTGTAAAGCACTTAGCACAGTGCCTGGAATATATTAGGTACTTAATAAACACTTGTTTCCTTCCTTCTTTCCTCAAAACTAGAAGAGATCTTAGCAATCATCCAGGCCCATCCACTCATTTCACAGGTGAGGAACCCGTGGCCCAAGGTGACATCACTAGTTAGTGGCAAGGCCACGACTTGGACCTCCTAGACCTTCAGATCACTCGAGTGGTGCTTTCCTTCTTACGGTATGACAACGGTAAGTTCCTCCAAGTCAGAGATCACAGCTGCTGTCTCTTTTCCAACTTCCTCAGAGAACTAAGTTTAGTGGACACCACACACACACACACACACACACACACACACACACACACGAGCATCGATCATTGTGTGTTCTCTGATGACCTGCAGGTTCTAGGTGTGGGTGTCCATTACCCATCATTCACTGACCCAGAATCCATTGGACCTATGCTTTGAACAATTTTCCCTGGAAAGTCATGTCCACTCTCCCGTCTAGCCTTCCTGAAGAGAACAGCATGCATCAGTGAGATAGGTGGCTGGCTTCCTGTCATTTGGGGGCAGTCAATCTCTTGCCAAAGCATGGATATCCCCACCATGATAGGCTAAAATAAACCTAAAACTATACAGGGATACAATCTCGACCTAATTAGTACCATGTTCTATCTCAACGAATTAAATCACATACAGGCAGCATCACAAACTTATTCCTATGCTCTTTCCTACTCGATGGCCTCTGCATCCTGGAAACTTACTCACGCTTCATATAAGTTGTATGTGAAATAAAGGCCCATGTCTAGCACAGACAGATGCTGATCACCTTCTATTGTTGCTGGTTTTTTTTCAGCTATGCAATTCTGAAGAGTATTTCCCTATAGGTGAAGGTCACACCATATGGATAAAATATGAATCTCTTATCTGCCGAGTGTCTGCAATGGTGGAACCCTTGGAATGAGAAAATAAAAGATCCTTCATCTCCTACCTTGTAATCCATCCTCTTCTATCAACAATAATTCACAATAAAAGGAGAGGAAGGGGAAATTAGGTAAAGAGACATATTAGATCACTACTGACAACCAAAAACACTCTAGTTAACAAGGATTAATTTGACAAATATTAATTGTATGCCTACTACGTGCTTAGGCAGTAGGGACATATCAATATGAATAAGACACATGCTTTGTCTTCATGGAACTTCTAATCCAGTAGGGGTAATACAATAGATATGTTGCAGATGAATGTAAACCTTATACATATATAATTCTAGAAAAATACAGCATGTAATTTAATATATTATGAAAGGCAGCATGGCACAGTACATAATGGGTTCAAGACCCTTCTCCAACATATATTGACTGTGTGATCTTGGACAAGTCACTTAACTTCTCAGGGCACTAGTGAATTTTTTAAATAAGTCGCAGAGTAGTTGCTGAAAGGAATTTTTCTCACTGGGCAGCCCCTATAGCAGTGAAGTGATGGGTCCAGTTCCCTCCCACTCCAAAATGCATGTACACACATATGTATATGCATACATACATACACATGTATATATATATATACATATAATAACCTATGTATGATATAATTTGATACTTTGATGAATCTATGATCTTATAAATGCAGGTTCTTTCTCCAACAATATAGATCACAGCCTAGTCATCCTGTGTGACTCTTAGCCATGTTTATATATTCAATGCATATTATTTATGTACATATATAATAAAGATAAATATACAGTCTGGCATAGGGATAGGGACTAAGACCTATGATTACATTAGTATAGGGAATTCTCTGAATGAGAAGACTCTCTACAAATGCATGTTGGCATTTTCTCTGCAAGGGATCATCTTAAAGAATTGTGTAGGACACTGAGAGATTGTATCAAGTGTCAAGTATCTATTAGAGGCATGACTTGAACCCAGGTCCTTGTGACTACAAGGCCAGCTCAGAAGCAACCAAAAGGATGATACTGAGAGAATCCACAGCCTACTTATCCTGCAATCTGGTATAATACAGATCATATGCTGAATAATATAAATTACGAAAATACATAGGAAAAGTACAAAGTGTTATGAGAATAGATGATTTGCAAGTAGGGGAATCAGGGAAGGTTTTATTAAGGCATTTTGGCTAAGCCTTGAAAGAGGGATAGGACAAGAATCAGTGGAGATGGGAGGCATTCTCAGACCTCTGCAGGTTACAGGGCTCCCACCTTCTTATGTATGCATAGCATTTGTCCAGAGGAGCCATTTGTTATTTATCATTCTTCTGTTGAGTTCTATGTTGCCCCATGCTGTTATTTAACTTCTCAGATGTCCATGATTTTTGTCCCCAGGCAGAAGGGTTAGATCCTTGAGGCCACGTTTCATAGTTATTTGTTTCTTTCATTGTATTTTGCATATTGCATATGCTCAATAAACATTTGTTTATTGGGAGATGGAAGAGAAGAGGAACAAGACTGTTTTATTTACTTAACAAGTCTCATTAACCTATCTCCTCCAGCTTCCATCCAGGGGAGCTTCACTTCCCGAACTCCCCATCCTCTTGGTGAATGCATAAGGCTAAGAGGAATTTTAGAGAGTCCCTTACATTCACTTCACTTAGCAACCCAGTTCCCATCTCAAAAGCAACCTAGAGGGTGATTGTATCTGGTGAATCCGCAGCCTACTTCTCGGCTCTCTCTGAAATGGCAAGGAGTTTGAAAGGCACTTTGTCCAATTAGAAGTGTGGAGAAATATTCGTCCTGTCTATGACAAAGATGAAGTGTTTCTTTCAAAAGCAGCAGTGGCAAAACGCCAGGTTTGAGAAGTCCAAATATTCCACATGGAGCCAGCAGTTATTAATTAGTTTTATTAGTGGCAGGTTCTTAATGCAAAATGACAGAGGGAGAGAGAGAATATCCCCGTCACTACTAAAATACAAATTGCCCAGACTTTAGGTTGTGTTGTTCCCCAACACGTACAGGCAACCAGCCAGGCAAGGGTGAGGAACGGAAAACGTAGCCAAATGCCTTTCTGCATAGTTCTGCTATATTAATGGTATGACAAAGAGACCGAGATCATTACTTCAAGTGGTTCTCTGGGGGGAAATTCACCAAATTTAATTATCAGGGAGGGAGAGTTTTCAAAAGCGGGGTGGTGGTGGTTAAAAGAGTGGTGGGGAGAAAAGTAGAGGAAAGGAGTCTGAAGAATATTTTGGGGGAAGGAGTGTAGAAGGAAGAAACCAGAATTAGGGATCAGAAGCCACTTCTCTGCGAACAGCTTGAATCAGAATTACAGCAAGAATGGGTGTCACACTATCACTTATGACCATTAATCACATGTGTAGTTATAAATCCTATGACAGGATAACCAAATCTGAGACTTCAGACTACTCCCTTATTGACATAACCACAAGAATAAAGATTTCTCCCTATAAACAACCAGAGGACTGTTGCCAAGAGGCCATACTCAATTGTCTCTCATTTTGTCCTCTATAGCACCCAGAGGAGTTCTGTGGAATATTTTTATTTAATAAGGAAAGGACTATAGTCTCAAAACTTCTAATACTTTTCCTCTTTCTATAATTGTTCTGAAGCAGGGATTACAAAAGATACGAAGCCAGTGAAGCCAGTAGAGGAATAAGACAGGCAATACAGTAAATACAGCATTGGATCTGAAGTCAGGAAGACCTGAATTCGAATCCTACTCCAGACAGTAATCGGGTATGTGAACATGGGCAAGTAATTTGACATCTCTCACCTTCAGTTTCCATATCTGTGAAATGGGGATAATAATATCACCTATCTCACAGGTCTGTTGTGAGGATTAAATTATATACCCTCTCTAGTGAGGTGCTCATTAGCTCTCATCTGGATTATTAAGAGATCTTCCTGCCTTGGGTCTTTTATTCTCCTCTGAACCTTTGTTCACATAGTTAGCAAAATAATCTTCCTAATGATATGTTCCTAATAGCCGTGTTACCTCCTTATCCCCGAACCTCTAGTGGTACCCTATTTCTTAATAAAGTAAAATATAAATTCCTTGGAATGGAACTTAAGACTTTCCATAGTTTGGTTCCATCCCACCTTTCTTGACTCATTTGACATCACCTCCCTTCATATGTACTACATTTTTGTCAAATTGGACTATTTGCTCTTCCCTGAACTTGACAAGCCATGCCCCTATATTCACATAAATTATAGCACATATCAAAATTCTCTTCCCTCAAGGTCAGGGGACACTTCTGCAGTGCAATCTACCCTGTTTTTTGTTATTTTTTTTTCAGGTAAAAATGTCACCAGCCTCTGCTTTTCAAATCTCCCTGCATATTTTATCCAATGTGTATTACTCTGCTCAGTAAACCTGGCCTAACCCCTTCAGTAGACTACAAAGTTCTTGAGGGTGCTGTGCCTATACTCTAGGCATTCTATAAATGTGTTGATGAGAAATGAAACCGGGGTCCAGATGCACTCTGGGATCTTCTTTATAACATCCACAGTGAGTCAGTTACGGCACCAAAATGATAACTAAGATTTCTAAGTTTCCAGCCTAAAGACCCACTTGAACAAAAATTTCACACCCCGTGGTTTCTCCAACTTGTCAAAAACACCACTTCTGGACCATTTGTGAAGTGAAAATACAAAGCGGAGGCATGCTCATTTAAGCCACATGAGTCACTTAAGGATAAGAGATAAAACTAGGATGACAAACTTACTTCTAGGCCTGTGGAATCTCTTGTTTAGTTCAATCTTCTATAAGCCAAAGGAAGTCATTCATTAGCAAAGATGAATAATGTTAAGATGACACCACACAAGCACAGCGCCAGAGTGAATGTTCATTCATATCTGTGAAAAATCCTTAAATGCCAGCACCTCACCCTCAGAAGTTCAAAGGGTTTAAGTCTTTTGCAAACCACTTGGAGTAATACCAGTGTTATTTCTCTGGGATTGAGTTGGCCTAAGATCATGGAATATTAGAGCTGGAAAGGCTCTGAGAGATTATCTTGTCCAACTCCCTCATTTTACATGTGAGGAAATGAATCTAAGAGGAATGAAATGAAGATCCCAGCTAGTGGCAGAGGTGGGATTGCACACTAGGTCTCCTGGTTCTAAGGCCAGGCTCTTTGCACCACCTTTGTGGTCTTCCATATTGTTTGTGATGGCTTTTTTTCCATGCATAAGAATGTAACCAAATATTCATAGCAACATGTTTTCCCAGCTCACCTTACTTCAAATATACAGGGAAAATTCTTAAGGGAGGCATTCAATCAAACAAATATAAAGTACTCATTTGTCAGATTGTAGCTCCTCATTAGAACCCACTCCCCAAGGGAAATACCTAAAGGATGGCAGGATTGAAGCATACTATTTTCACTACTCTTGTTTTTTTTTCATTTTTTTTCCTTTTGGTCTGTGTCTTCTTTCACAACATGACTAATGTGGAAATATATTTTACATGACTGCATACCATATAGCTTACCATCTTAGGGAAGTGGTGGGCAAGGGAGGAGGGAGAAAATTTGGAAATCAAAATTTTATGTAAAAAATAAATGTTAAAATTGTCTTGACATGTAATTGGAAAAAAATAAAATATTATTCAAAAGAAAAAAAATAAAGTATGGCAGGAAGGGATATTGACAAAGGTGTCTAGCCAAAGCCTGGCCTTCTAGTCACTGGACATTTTTAACCAAAGTGGTCACCTTTCCAGTTGATCTTTTTTTTTTAAGAAAAAGAAAAAACATGTATTAGAAAGAATGCTAGACCTAAATTCCTAAAATTAGAAGTCTAAGCAATCATATTACTTTGCTTCAAGGTGAAACTAGTGTCTAGAAGCTTATCCTTCAATTTCTGAAGTTGGAAGTCACGTTTGATTTTGATTGTCAGTCATTTGATGAGTAAGTGAATGAGTGAAAAAGCATTTATTAAGCACCCACTCTGTACAAAACCCCATGTTGAATTCTAGAGATACAAACAGAAAAACTAGGACAGGCCCTTTTTTCAGGGAACATACTCTAACAAGAGAAGATAACCCAAATATTAGGTTTCAGATGCAAGTCAGATGGAAAGGCCCAGCAGCCCTTAGGGTATAGCTGCAAAGCAGATAGTAATACATCTTTCATGTCATTTCAGTGTGTCATTTCCACTGGTAAAAACTATATGTTTCTGACATTGAACCAGTGACAAGGCCAAGGTCTTTGATTCTGAGAACTTTCTTTTTATGATGTCTCCAAAAACTTGCTTCTATTTAGCTTTTTCTCTCTTTTTAAAAATATGGTTTTATTTTAAATACTCATTAGCCCTTGTTGTAGAAGTAGAGAGGCTTATACTTTTGGTTTGGAACAACAACTCAAAAGACCTGGATTCAATCACTCACATGGCTTTCCTGAAGTAGGAGAGCTAGATGGCAAACCATCTGAATTCTTCCTAAATCTCCCCAAAAGGTTAATTGTCACAGGACTTTGAACTTCCTAGATAAAAAATTTTCTCCATAATGAAACATTAAATAAAAATGGCCTTGCCTCACATTTGTATTTTCTACTTTTCAAAGCACTGTCCTCTACAAATTCTTGACTACAGTCTGATTTTTAGTGGTATGTTATTAATTGCAGAGAATGCATTACTCAGAACCAATCCCTGCCTTCTAGGATCCTGTAGTCACTGACCAGGAATTGTGGGATCATTTAGAGCCAGAAGGGCTTTTGTAAATCATTTAGTCCTGAGGGATTTAACCTGGGGGTCTGTGAACTTTAAACACACACACACACACACACACACACGCGCGCACACACACACACACGCGCACACACACACGCACGCACCTGTGTATATAATAATTTTCCTTTGTAATTCCATGCATTTAATTTTATATATTTAAAATATTATTCTGAGAAACCCATAGGCTTCACTAGACTGTCAAAGGGGGTCATGATACCAAAAAAGTTTAAAAACCCACAATCTAGTCTAACCCCAACGAGAAAACTTCTGTAGAATGAGGATCTTTTACAGGCCTTTGGATTTTGCTTTGTCAAGTACAGTGAACTATAGATAAGTGATATGTTATTTCTATGACAACCTCAACTGTCTGGAACACAGCCAGAAGCCAAGCAGGAAGCAAAAGGAGTCACTCGAATAGGTGATACAAGGTTCATGCTCTGAAATTCACACACTTGACTCCAAGGAAAGAATCTGGGGCCCTCATCCGGCACCCATTTACTCTTATTTAGACATAATTACGACAATCTTGGCTAGCAGGGTTCTCTGCCCACAGCAGACTTAGAGCAACAAATTAGACTGCGGGAGTATTGCAGGGGCAGGCATGCTGCCAGCTGCCAGGAGCATTAGAAGCGAACAGCCTGAGTGCGGAGGAGCTCAAAAACTGTAAAAAGCAAACACAATAACTTAAAAACATAGAGGTCTGGGGCAAGCAGCCCTACAAACCTCCATCTCAGAGGTTCCTAACCCCTTTGGTGTCAAGGACCTCTTTGGGAGTCAGGAGAAACTCATGGAACCCTTCTCAGAATAATATCTCTCAAGGAATAGAACAAAAGAAAGCAATTAGGCTGAAATAAAGTTATCAAGGGCACCTAGGTGGTAAAGTGGATAGACTGCCAGCCCCAAAGTTAGGAGGACCTCTGACGTTTACTTCAAAGTACCCAACCCAAGCCTTCGTGATCCCTTGCCCGGATTACTGCAATAGCCATCTAACTAGTATGGTATTTTTAGAGATGCTTAAAAATGAAAAATAATAGAATATATATTAACTGAATGCTACAAAAAATTCAGCTGTATGACCCTAGGCAAGTCACTTAACCTGGTTTGCCTCGGTTTTCTCATCTGTAAAATTAGCTGGAGAAGAAAATGCAAA
The DNA here is from genome assembly GCF_011100635.1 of Trichosurus vulpecula. NCBI lineage: Eukaryota > Metazoa > Chordata > Mammalia > Diprotodontia > Phalangeridae > Trichosurus > Trichosurus vulpecula. The sequence continues at coordinate 145,091,653 of NC_050580.1, forward strand.
CCACTCTTGTATCTTTGCCAAGAAATGGGGTCACAAGGAGTCCGACATGACTCATCCACTAAACAACAGCAAGTAGTTATCAAAAGATAGAAAAACATCATAAACCCTAGGTTAAGAATCACTGAGCCCCACATCACTCCCAAGTATACAGAAATGGGTATTTGGAAGAATGGCTCTAAGTTGTCAAAATAAATTAATATTTTGTTTCCTGGACTCTAAGAAGGCAGGAAAGTATGTCAGAGTTCAGAAATATTTATATTTAAAATGGGTAACTTGTTTAAAAAATAAAGGTTAATATTTAAAGAGATAAGCTTTAGTTATCAAAAAATTCACTTCATTCTTTCATTCAAAAATGTAACTAAGTATCTATGATGCCCTATGCTAGACACTCAGGTAGATTAAAAAAGGCACTGTCTACCAGGAGGTAAAGATATAGGGACAATTAACTATGATACAAAATGGAATACAGTCACTACGTAAGAGATATAGAAAGTACTATAAGAGTTCCAAGGAAGTCATATAAAGCTTCATGGAGGACACAGCATAATAGCTGAGCCTTCAAGAATGAGATAGGTTTTATAGTAGGTAGGAGGGAGTGAATTCTTCTCATTAGGGGTGGCATGAGCAAAGACAAATAAATGGAGAAAATTCTGAGCATTTTAGCCCACAGAGAGAAGTGTCACTGGCTGGGATACGTAAGGAGCTACGGTATGACATAAGGCTGAATAGGCAGAGAATAGAGAGCCTTGAATGCTAGGCTAAGGAGATTTAGACTTTATTCGTTCAGTAACTGGGAGCTATTGAATTTTTGTAGATGGAAGTGATCTGATCATATCTTTGCATTAGAAAAATCGATGGGACAGCACTGGGTTGAGATCAGAGAAATGAGAAACAACAAGGAAGAAGGCTAGTTAGAAGGCTATTGTAGTAATCTGGGCAAGGGATCACGAAAGCTTGGGTTGGGTACTTTGAAGTAGGAATGGAAAGTTACAGCGAGCATTGCACATAGCAGATGCTTAATAAATGTTTTTGTTAATTTGTTTGTTAAATGAACTGGTTAAACTGAATTGCTGAGTTTGATTTAGGATATGTTGCAGAGTTTGAACCATGACATGATAAGACAAGATTGTAGGGGACCTAGATACCAGTCCATTCTATTTAATAGGTATAACTCAATAAAGAATTATTGAAAATTATTGAACAGTCCTAGCAACTGATTGGAAACAGGACCTAACAACTAATAGGATACAGGGCTAAAGGACAATGAGAAGCAAAGATGATACTACGATTGTAAATACAGGTAAACAGGAGAAAGCTAGTGCTATTAACAGAAACAAGGAAGCCAAAAGTGTAGGCAATATGTGGAGGAAAGAGAACAAAATTTGCTAAATTTTCCAGATAAATGAGGTACTACCATACTAGTAAACTTTTAAAACTGAGACAGCTGATGGCAATACTAAAATGTTCTTTTATCAAAATTAAATCTGAATTTTTTGTAACATTCAGTTAATATATATTCTATTATTTTTCATCTTTAAGGACCTCTAAACATCTCAGTTCTGGCTTGGGTCTCAAAACAAAGTGTCTGAAAACCCTTTTGTTGACGATATGGACAGACCAGGAGCAGAAGGACGGGAAACCTTGTTTTATTATAAGGCCTATTATTTGGCTTCCAGCCCAGTTTGGCAGATCTGAAAAAGTACATAGTTTCACTGAACATCCAAGTGTTTATTTGAATGTGATTGCAATCCCACAAGCCTTAGGAGGTTCACCAGTTTTTCCTATCAATGGTAGTGATTTTTCCAAGTCAATCAAAATCAAGCACAGAAGAAAAATACAGGTCTGACCTCCTACATGAATATTCTCCTTGTTACCATGAAGATTCATTAAAGGGTTTGTTGAAATAGGAGGTTCCTCCCAATTTAAGCAGCCTCATCTTCTCTATGCAAAGATCTTACCACGCCATTCTTAGGCTCTAAAATCTTCAGTAAGCCTTCTGTTGCCTATCAAATGAAATCAAAACTTCTGTGTGTAGCATTCAAGGCTTCCCATAATCTGGCACCACCCTCCCTCTCCAGCCTTACCTCATCTTTCTCTCCTCCAAGTACATCGACAAACAGGGTAACTCTCTTTCCCCCCAAACATGCCATATACTTCCCCTTCCTGCCCCCCCCACCCCCACCCCTCTGCAACTTTGCTTATGCCATTTCCTCTTGCTTGGAACGTTCTCCCTCCTCATCTTGGACTACTGAATTCCTATCCATCCTTTACAGTCCGACAAAACAGTACCTTCTACATAAGGTTTTCCTTGATTTATTGACGATGATCTCCCCTCCTTAAATCTCTAGAAACACTGTTATGCACTTCTCCAATGCATTCATCACATAATAATTTATTATTTTACAGTGATCTGTTTCTATCTTCTCTCTCTACTAGGAAGATGGTCCATGAGGATAGGGACCATCTTATCTAAACTTTACATCTTTATAATGTTTGAGAAAGACAGAGTGGCAGAATGAATAGAGTCCTACACTTGGAATGAGGAATGGTTGGAATCTTTTCTTAGACATCTAACTAGCTATATGATCACAGATAAATTACTTAACCTCTCCGAGTCTCAGTGCCCACATCTGTGAAATGGACAATAATAGCTATGATACATCTCCCATAAAATAGATAAGGCTCACTTGAGAAAACGTTTGCCAGCTTCAAAGTCCTATGGAAATGTCAGTTATTAGTACTTCTCCCTGTGCCTAGTACTATCCTCTGCCCATAGCAGGCACTTCAAAAATGTTGAATGCTGAGAAATAAGATTCGCAAAAGTCTTATTTGTATGTAAGTTTGCAAAGGCATATCTATAACTTTTAAAAAATGTTTTTATTATATTAAATAATTCTCAACTATATTTTTAATCAATTAATATTTATCCTATTTATTGATATATTGATATTTATAGTTTGATATATTTAATATTAATTTATTTTTTAAAATTTTGAGTGGCAAATTCTCTCCCTTCCTCCTGCCCCTTCTCCCCCACTGAGAAAGCAAGTAATACAATATCAATCATACACGTGGAGTCAAGCAAAACATATTTCCATATGAAAGGTATGTCTATTTTTAAAAGCAAGGCATCTGTCTATACTGGTAAAAGGGTGGACTTACAGGTCTTTCACTGCAGTCCCACTCCAAAACCTCATCAGGGCATGGGAGTGGCCATGGAGTTCTTCCTTCATGCCAGTGCACTATAAGCTAAAGTAAGTTAAACCAAGTTGTAAAGGCTTCAAGTACAGGCCCAGGAAAGGAACGTCAGTCCATCATCTGAGGGCCATTCCACCCTGTGAATTCACAAATTCCCAGAACCCGAGAGTCAGATGAGCCATCGAAGTACAACTCATACATGAAAGGCGTAACTATTATTTGCACAAGTGGTCATCTAGCCTCTTCTTGAAGACCTCTGTGGAGGGGAGCCCAGCACCTCTCTAGTCAGCCAATTTCACTTGGGGTCAGCTCTAACTGTTGGATAGTTGCCTCTTTGCAACAGTGATCCACTGTTCCTCATTCCACCCTCAGGGCCCAAACAGAACAAATCCAATCCCTCCTCCAAATGACAGACATTCAAATAATAAAACACAGCTATCATGAGGCCCCTGAGTCTTCTCACATCCAGGCTAAACACAACCAGTTCCTTCAACTAGTCTTCATATGACATGCACTCAAGGCCCTTCATCATCTTGGTTGCCCTTCTCTTAAATCATGGTGCCAACATGAAAATTGTTTGGGCACAACAATCTTTAAGAACTGTTTATTAAGCTTTACGGATATCTGGATCGCTGGAGGTAGCACTTATGCTGAAAAATCACAGCCTTGAAACCACAGTACCTGAAACACTGAAACACAAGCTTACTTAAAAAATACAATCATGCACTAAATTTATGTAACACAGGTGAGAGATCTTCATACTTCAATTCTGTGCAATAGCTGGGTTCCTGGAAGGCAGCATATAAAGCAATCTCTTGTCTAACTGAATCCATCTTTCCAATTACTTACATTATACCCATTATTACCAATATTTAATCAACATTTCAGGTGATTTTCTTTTTTATCAAAATATATTTTATTCAGGACCTCTTTCAGATCTGATTCAAATTACAATTGTCAGAGCAATATAATACGAAAATGGAAAAATGTGCCTAGGAGGGATAAAAAGAGGCACTATGGATAAATTACTGTGATAGATACCAAAACATATCTTAAATATAATTAAAATGATCTAGGACATTTCTCTGTGTCTTCCTTATACAATAATCATGAAGATTAAATAAAAGTTCTTTAACAAGAACCAAAAAAATGGTAGACATAAACAGTTGTGTAACAGTTGAAAACAGTTGAAAAGTTAACTGGGTACATAAGGGAATAGTGCAGAGATTTTAATCCAGTGCTATATGGAGGCTTATAGAATCTAACTTGGAATTGTCAAGGGCCCCCTCATATGGCAGCTTCAAATCTCTGGGCTTTGCCTCTCAGTTGGCCAGATTAGTTAATAACTACAAAGCAAGGAAAACCATGGGCTCACCATTTAAAGAAATCTTGTGTTATACTCTTTTGAAAAGGAAAATGAGAGACAGAGAGAGAGAGAGAGAGAGAGAGAGAGAGAGAGAGAGAGAGAGAGAGAGAGAGAGAGAGAGAGAGAGAGAGAGAGAGAGAGAAAGCAGTGGGCTTATTTATAAGACATAAGTCTTCAAATGGAAGCTGGATGACCACTTGCTGGCTGTCATGATAGTTATTCCTTTCATGTATGTATTGTACTGAGACTCCTTTCCAATTCTAAGGTTCTGGAAATCTGTAAGTGATTATCTATCTGTTTATCTCTCTCTGTCTTTCTCTCTTGTTCTCTCCCTCTCAGTCTATCTCTGTCTCTGTCCCTTTCTCTCTACCTCTCCCTCTTCCCCCCTTTCCTCCCTTTCCTACTCCTCTCCTCTCCCTCCACCCACTCTCTTTCTTCTATGTATATATTCCTGTATATATGTCTGTATATGTGTATGTGTTTAGTAAGGATTCGTTTGCATAGAGTAGGTTTTATTAAAGCAGGATTTTCCTATATTCCCTTTTTTCCTTATGGCTCTAATGCTTACGGTAGCACTGATGGCAATCTGGTCTGATCAATGGATAAAAAAGGACAAGGGCAAGGGTGCCTGCCTGGTAGGGTATGTCCAACAGTTCAGAGGGAAAAGAGATGCAGGAAGAGCTATCCCACAATGCTTTTCCATTCTCATTTCACTTTGGATTTATCACAGTCCACTGGATGGCTCTCTCGCTGCTTGGACTGTGTCCAATCCATTTTTGTCATATCCATTATGCTCCAGATGAACAAGTTTTCACCTTTAAAATATTCATCTCCTCTTCCATCCTCCCCTTTGGGTAGAATCTGTGGTGAAGTTACTTTTTTTGGTTTCCTCTCAAAATAACAGAAAGGGTCAACTGCTGCTGATGGGAGCCACAGCAGCATGCCAACCTCAGGACACAAACCTTCTCCTCAAAACAACAGTGGCTGTCATGGCTGCTTCACCAAGACCCAGTGCATTACACTACCAAAGAAATAATCAAGTTCCCACAGGCACTTCCACACATTCAGTATGTCCTCACAATTTATAGTCTGCATTTGCTGGAGAAGCCTAACCATAAGAGAAATGCATTTATTCAGATCTGTAGAGAGCAAGGATGTAAGGTCTGAATGCCAAATGTGATTCCCATTAGAGCACGAGCTCTTCTAGGTGTGTCTTGGGTAGAAGGAAGATTACAACTTAAACAGCAAAGCTGTCTGGCTTATAGGCCAACCCCCATGGTAAATAGCACACGATTTACTTGGGGTTATATGAAGCAGATCCATGCAGTGTCTGAAGGTACTTCTTCACTGACTAAGCCTACACTGAATGTGGAGGTCATTTCAATGTGTACCACCCTTAAACAACACGTTGCTCTTTAAGTAAGTGTTAACTTGCCGGTTCAGCATATGTGATTTATTGAGGAGAGAGCTGTGAATAATGCAGAAGGATTCAACCTTTGGCCTGTAATTCCTCTCACTTAGACATGGGGCTCTTCACAATAAACTACTCGCCTAGTAAATTAATGTGTTTTATTTAAAAAGTGACACATTGTGCTGGATTATGCTAAAAGGCAAAATTACTTTCAATTGCTGGTTTCCCTATCAAGCTACAAAGTACCCACTGGGCTCAGACTAGAGAAAAGAGGCTCCAAAAGTTAGCTCAAATGCCTTAAAAGAAATATTCTAAATATATACATGTCCCATAGCCCCAGCTTATTCTCCACCATGCAAATATCTACCAAAAGCTAAGAGAAAGGGTGATCTGGCAGCTGGCACCTTCTCTGCATCTCTGTGCTAGGTTTCTGAAAGGAACTGGGTAGAATATGCCTAACTAACGTAATATACCCAGGAGAGCCCCCACTAGCGTAGCACCCCAAGCACCACGCCAAAGTAAAATTTGAATGACTCTCACATCTTTCCCTAGTCTCTCACAGGTATCATCCAAGTCTGATTTACTTTTCCTCTTCTGCACCTTTCCCATCTGTCCCTTCCTTTCAAATCTCACTGTTATCACCTTTGTTTGGGCTCTTATGGCCTCATGCCTACTTCACTACATAACCTCCTAACCCATTGCCCAGATTCTAGCATCTCTTTACTCTAATCCATCCTACATACCACTGCCAAAGTCATCTTCCTAAAACACAGATTTCATAGGGTCATCCTCTACCTCAAAAACTTCAAATTGTGCCTGTCCTCTTCACATATAGCTATGGTTGGCCATTCTTCACATTTGCTGCACTCACATAATGTGTGATTGTTGGTTTTCTGGCCTCACTATTTAACTCTTGCCTTATAGTTTACCTTTTCCCCATGTCAGTCTTGTCACTTCAACTAGAATTTATGTTCCTTTAAGGCACATAGCACATAGACTTCTTTGTATCTGGCATAGCCCCTAGCAGAAAGCCATGTAAACACTTGGATGATTAGGCAAAACATTAGAAGTGAATTAATCAATGAAACTTCAAGAGTCTCATGTGAAATGCAGATGGATGTCTAGTGGGAAAAAAAAGCCCATCAGAGATTATATAGAAGTTGTACAGACTCACAGGAAACTGACAGGTTGTTCAATGTTAAAATACTATAGGACTTTAATCTGTGAGCATGACCTGACTCAGAGAAACAAATTTTTTGACAATGACAGGAGAGACCCAAATTCAATTCCGCACCCGATCCCCAAATATCAGACATGATAGCAGGGGTAACCTGTTCAGGAGAGACAAGCGCTAAATTTTCATTATGAACAATTGCATCTTGAAAATAAGCAAGGACTACAAATCAGGGTTTTATTTATTGGGCTTTTAAAAAAATTATCTAGACTTTAAAAAGTCATGGAGAAAATATGAGTATTGCATTAAACTTAAAATATGCCATGGGTGCATTTTGTTGAGAGTTAGATGTTACACATTTACCAGCACACCCCTGCGTGACAGTCTCTTTTTAAAAAAATGTATTTTTATTTATGTCTTTTGTTTTTGTGTCATCTATGTTTCCCAAAGTAGCCATTCCAACTCCCCCTCCTGGAGGCTATCCTTTATAACAGGGAATAAAAAAGAATAAATAAAACCATTCAACAAAACTAACCAACAGATCACAAACCAATAGCCTTTCCATGATAATAACTGATACATTGCTCTGATATTTTCAAAGTGCTTCGCAGCATTATTTCATCTGATACTCACGACAATATTACCATTATTCCCATTTTAGAGATGAGCAAACTGAGGACAAGGGGTTAAGTGATCACTCTCCTAATAAGTATTGGGAGGGGGATTTGAACTTGAACAAGACTTCCCAACTACAGTCCCAAAGACCAGTCACTGGTCTTTCTAACAGCCAAAAGCTGCACCTATTAAAAACAGTCCCATTTGGAGGATAAACTAACCTGTTTGTTTCAAAGGTCTTTGCAGCAATTTCTACATCTCACAAGAATGTATATTTTTGTAAGGAGGGAGGGAGGGGAAGAAATAGGTATTTATTTAGCACCTGCTGTGTACCAGGTACTGCACCAGGCACTCCACAAATGTCTTCTCATGCAATCTTCACAACAACGCAGTGAGGTGAATGCTATCATTATCCCTATTCTATAGTTGAGGACACTGAGTCAGACAGAGGTGAAGGGTCTTACCCAGGGTCTCACAGCTAATAAGCGTTCGAGGTTGAATCTGAACTCAGGTCTTCCTGACTTCAGCCCCAGGGCTCTCCCCACTGCAGAAAGCTCACTAAGAGATCAGTGACAATGAGCCAAAGGTGGGGCTTGAGTTCTAGGTCAGAGGGCCTACCGAATGCTTTGTTCTTGTCCAAAACAGTTGGTATCAGACCGAAACAAACTAATCCATCATGCAAATGATTAATAGCCACTGCATGGCATTAGACTTATGGAAACGTAGATACATTCGACCTAGCATTATAGAGAAGTGAGGTATTCGACTATAAAATTTTTCATGTAAAAAACTTACCCTTAAAGCACCTAAACATTTTCTTTTAATTTTAGCCATCTTTACTGAAAATCTTTTAAAATGGTGCCTCATCTTTTCCTGACTTCAACATAATTGGACCTTTTCTCCATGACTCACAGTCATCATGATGGAGTGTGCGGCAAACATCATGACCAACATGACCATATTTCACTGTAAAATTGAGATGTCCTTAAATGCTATTCAGGATTGTAGGGCTCTTTGTCCCTGTGTCCATAGCCCCACACTGTTATGTTTCCAGTGTTTTTTTGCTCCTTGGAGTTAGACTATTTCTACCAACTATCCTACTCTGCACTGCTATCAGGGTGCTGTGTCTAATGGCCCTTGGTCTGAGAAATCATTCATCCCAACTTCTAAAGGAGATTCTAAAAAGACAATCCTAACTAGAGAATAAAGTGCATATTCTTTAATGAATCAGCTCTTTGACAAAGGCTTATTCTTTTTATACTCGTCTTTCTAGCAAATGTTATAGACTGCTGGAAATCTTATCTTAGAGAAATGGTGAGATGTGTTTATGTAAACTAAACAAGAATTGGATACTGCAAAAAATTCACTCAGTTTTACATTCAAAGCCCTTAACAATGTGACCCTAACCTTACTTTACCCCATTTTCCACGTATCAACTCTATGAGCCTTCTATTCCAACAAAACCAGTCGATTTGTTGAAATGCAAATACATCTTGTGCTTTCCCACCTCTGTGTGTTTGTTCACACCAGTCTCTGTACTTGAGCACCTACTAGTACCTCTCCAACTATCCAAATTGACAACTGCATCAAAGCTCATCTCAAGGTCCAACTTTTCATTAAATTGTCTTGACTTCTGCAGCTTACCACGATCTCTCCATCCTCTCCTAGTTTATATCATCTATCTGCTCAGTGATTGACCATGAACTGCCTTGTGATAGCCTTGTATCATCATCTCACACTGTTATTTAACTTTTCATCTATTAAGGTCTTTTTTCCCTTACTAAACTGTAAACCTTGATTATGCGGAGTATACTTTTTACTTCCTAATGCCTTCCACAAGCTCTGAAGCCCGGTGCTTTGTGCTCAGTGGGTGTTCAATCAATATTTATTGGTTGATTGATTTTCTAAACCATGGCCTATAACTAATAACTGCAGTTTTATCATCTAAGTGATAAAAACCCATTAACAGTCCTGTTGAGTCTCTCTGTGATATCTCCAATAGCTCAGCAGTCACTTAATGGCCAAAGCAGCTTGAAAGCGAATGATTCTCCATCCCTAGGTGCCAGGGTCCCCTTAGGAGCTCACCCCAGGCTTGATCCATTCTAGGCTGTGTAGATCTGCCCACTTTTCTCCCAGGCAAGTACCACCATGCTCATCTCATTTCCAGGGTTTGGAGCAGGGCTGTTTGGGGGCCAGGGGACAGAAAAGGAGAATATTAAGGGAGTTGAGCAACATTGAAAAGAACTATAAAACAGCACAGGGAAAAGGACACATTTTCCTTGTACCGCTAACACCACTAAGAATTAGTTAGCCACAATATTATGAAGTACTTACATGGCACACCATTAGATTTTTATTTCAAATAGCATAAATTAACAAATTGTACATGTGCACACAGAAACTGCTAACCTAATAATTAAGATATTAAAAAGTCACCTAATGGCACCAAATTCAAGATAATGAGATAATTGTTACAGTGTAAAAAAAAATTAAGAGGTATATTATCCAGTCACCCATGTAGAGCTCATGCACGCATACACGCACACACACAGACACAGACACACACATACACATGCATAAACCCCCTCCCCCCCAAAAAAGGAGGCTGCCTGCTTTTTCTGCGGCCTGTGTGATTACTGTGTTTGGATTAGTGCAATGTGAAACGCAGCAACCGCTGTTATGTAACTAAACCCTGCATATACAGTTGTCATTCTGGGTAAATTTAACTCTGCAGGTTTAAGGCAGGGCTTGCTTGCCAGAGCACATCTCGGGAAACGACACAAATTTAAAGATATACTGCCCAGTGGTCCACAGAGGAACACCAGTTAAAAAGTCATTCAGTCAAACTGGTTTAGAAGGCGAATTCCTGCCTGTTAACCAGCATTCAGGGGCATTAGCCACTTTAATAGCAGGTTTGAAAACAATGAATCCTGACAAAAGCCTAGTTGTTCAATTAGAAGGCTGCCCACATTTTTTCCTCTTCCTGTGCTGGCAATAAAGGTACTTAGGGGACTTAATGTAGTTCAGAAGGGATGCAGAAACCTAGTATCAGAATGAGACTTTAATAATATGTTGCCTTATGATGAAGACAAAGTGAATTAGTGTCACTGGGAAATGACTTCACCATCCCTGTTTGGACACTGGTGCCAGCCAAGGGGGATGTCATGGAAAGCCCACCGGATGGAGAATCAGGACTCCTGATTTCTAGGCCCAGCTATCACCAACCAGCAGTGTGCTGAGCAAACAAACTCACCTCTCTGGTTCTTGGCTTCCTTGCTTATGAAGTGGGAGTGGGGTGGGGAGGGGAAGGTTGGACTAGGTGATGATCTTCAAGGTTCCTTCCAGTTCTAGACTAGACCATTTCCTCCTTTAATTCTATCTCTTTGCTTTATTTCTAATAGATTAAAAACATGGGTTTTAAAGGTTAAATTTGTATGCTGTAGATAAAGCACACTAAACTACAGCCAGAAACATCCAGGTGACCAATAAATGAATGAAAGAATGAATGAATAAATGCGTGTATGAATGAATGAAACCTGCACAGTAGGTTCTCACTCTGAAAGTATTCAGTGCACAGCAGAATTCATACCCTCATACCACAGAGGTCTCACAAACCCACAGAATACTTTCTATCAAGGCTCTGAGCCCACAGTAATGTCTCCACTTTCTCCACTGCCACCACATGCTATTGGGGAAGAGATTGCTATGCTTAAGGTTTAAGACTTTTTCCCCCATTTTTTTCCTTGGGGTAGTTAAGGGTAAGACATTGATAAAGACAATCATATGAAGAGCTAGAAGAGACCATAGAGACCCAACGGCATCATTTCACAGGATGGAAAAACTGAGGCTAGGAGAGTTTAAATGAATTGCCTAAGGTTACAGAGATAATATGTGGCAGGACTACCATTTGATGCCAGTTCAAGAGCACGTGCGTATCAGCTACACTACAGACCATCACACAAATATTTTTCTCCCTATTGAGTTACATTAGGACTGGAAACTAGCAAGGGAAAAAAACCAAGGCCCTTAAAATATGTGATTATTTCATGCAAAAGGAAGCACATGATACTTTCTGGTCTTGCTTTTAATATCAGTGATATTTGTAAAGTGCTTTAAGGTTACAACCTGTGAAGTAATTACTTCAGACAATATTATCCCTGTTTTGCAGTTGAGGAAACTGAGGCTAAGAGAGCCCGGTCACACATCTACTAAATTTTGGAAAGAGGATTTCAATCTAGGTTTTCCAGTCTTCAAGTCCAGTACTCTATGTACTATACCTCACTAAATTAGCCACAGGGAAGACAAGGGAAGCTGCTGGTATTCTTTTTTTGGGGAGGGGGGCAAGGCAAGGCAATTGGGGTTAAGTGATATGCCCAAGGTCACACAGCAAGTATGTCAAGTGTCACTCAGGGCCTCCTGACTTCAGGGCTGGTGCTCTACTCACTGCTCCACCTAGCTGCCGCAGCTGCTGGTATTCTTGCCACTGGTAAGAAACTGTCCACAGTTAGGCTGCCCAATGAATAGAGAGCTGGGCCTGAGGAGGAAGACCAGGGTTCCACTCCTGCCTCAGACACTAGCTATGTAACCCTAGGCAAGCCACTCAACCTCTGTCTGCCTCACTTTCCCTATCTGTAAATATGAACAATAATGGTACCTGTCTTCCAGTGTTGCCATGAGGACAAAATCTGATACTGGTGAAGGTCTTTGACATCCTTAAAGTGCTGTGTGGATGTTGTTATTGATATCATTACTGTTGTTACCACCGATACCTTCCCTCCCCTATCATCTAATGAGAGAAGTTCCTCCAGCCAGGGTGACAGTGGTGGAAAAGGAGAAAGGAGCATCAGTCAACGGAAACAAGACAGTTAGCAAGGAATTTCCCGCCAGGCTTTTCCTTCTCTAAGCAAGGATAAAATTTCCAAAGATAGGACATTTTAAGTTCTGATAAGAACAAAGTATTATCCAGAAAACATCCCTTCTGACCTAGGAGCAAGGAAGACCTGCGCCAATCCCATATTGGACGTGTACCATCTGTGTGACTCTGGAAGCTCCCTACCCCAATGAGGAAATCACAGATCCGATCTGTGGAGAGGGAAGGGGAGGGGGAGGAGGATGAAGAAGGGAAGGGAGAGGACGTTAGAAGAGGAGGAGGGAGAGGGGATTTTTGATTGATCCTCAGTTACCCAGAAAATGAAGTTTGCCCAATGACTCAATTCCTCAGCATGCTCATTTTTTAAGGTTTTACTATACCCTCTTTCCCTTGCCCCTATTAGGGAAAGATAAGTTCTATTTCTGCAAAGAACCTCACCCCAACTTCTACAAAAGCTAAAATGAGAGGTGATAGGATAGGGACTAAAACTATGATTTCATCAGCAGTATGTACTCCCAGGTAAGAAAACCCTCCATCACTGGAGGCCAGCATTTTCACTGCAACTTAAAGTTTGAGAGAGTGGCCTAGGTTCTCAAATGTCAGGACCACTTTACACTTGGAAATTATTGTGGAATCCCCAAAAAGCTTTTTTTTTAAAATGTGATTGCTATCTATTAATATTGGCTGTATTAAAATTAAAATGTCTTAGTATGATTATGAAATTAGTTTTGACCTTGCAGATCCCCATATCGCACTTGGAGCATCATTGTGCTAGAGCGCTGACTTGCCTATGGAGCATTGAAAGGTTCAGAGTTTCATTCAGGGTCACACGGTCAGTGTGTTTCAGCGGTGGGACTTGAACCCAGGTCTTCTATCCACTGTACCAGGGAGGGGCAGGGGGCATATGTTGCTGTTTGTCCAGGCAGAGGGAGGAAAAAAAAATCTCCTTTAGTTTCTCAAAGCTTAACTCTAGGCCCACAGTGACAATAGCCTTCTGACTTCAGGCTCTAGTTTATTCACTTAGCTGCATAGGGAATCAGTGCTCTGTAGTTTGATTTCCCCTAGCAGAGCAATTCCAAACCATCTTAGTCACAGAGATGGAAGGTGAAAGTATATTTCAAGCAAACTACTGGACGGAGGTTGAGTTTATCAAACCAATTACGTATAGATGTTATGGGAAGTTGGGGCAAATGTAATCACATATGACAGGGATTATCAAAACTGCTTACACAGTAAATCAGAAAACTGATAACAGGCTGACAACAGCATATACCTGACCAAGGAATTTCAGTCTCAGATTCCCCTAGCTTGTAAAACAGAAATCACAGCACATAACAAGTTGTGTGGTGCTTCTAGACACCTGAACGCCTCTGGTGCATAGCACAGGGGATGAGGAAGACCAGATAATGTTGCTCCTAGAAGAGGGGAGTGTAGGGTAGAACAGTCTTTCTCAAAAACAAAAACCCCCCAAAACACAAAAAAAATGCTTTCTGCAGAGATCTGCTTAGCACTTATTCTCATATGTTCAGACCCTGGATTACTACAACATTATGGCAAAAACAAAACAAAACTAAGAGTCTTTAGGCCAAGGGGAATGACAGACCAGAATTAAGGATAGAAGCAGGGGACATTATGGCTGACTCTGAGACAGCCACCATTAATGGAAAAAAGAAGACGGGTGCCTGTAAAGAGATACCACAGAATTAACTCTTGGTACAGTTTACAAAACCAGGGTCATAAGTACACCGGGGCATTTGAGGGCAAGGCTCAAACTAGAGATGCCCGGGCTCTAGCTGCAAACTTCCTGCCAAGTTGCTTAGATTTTTATGTGCCTCATAACTATTTCTGAGCCCCATTAATGAAAAATTCCTATGTGTAACCCAGACAGCATCTGCAACAAATATAAAGAAATAATATTCTTAAAGGTGGCATTTATACCACTGTGGAATTTCTCTGCTATTACCTTCATCTGGAATTTAAAGCCCTTCACAACCTGGCTCCAGCCTACCTATCCAGGCCGATTATATATTAGTCCCCCTCAGGCATGCTAGGCTCTGGCCAAACTGACCTGCTCTATATTCCTCCACCATATTCCATTTCCCTGTGCTTTTGTCCCAAGCCAAGAATTCTCTTCCCCCTTACCTCTGCCCCTGGGAGCCCCTAGCTTCCTTAAGGCTCGGCCCAAGGGCCACCTGCTTCAAGAAACCTAACTTCAGTTGTTAGACCTCCCTGCTGCCACCATTTTGTGTTTCTTTTATATATAGTCTATATTTATTTCTCTGTGAACATGTTATATCCTCCAAATAGAATGTAAATTCCTTGAGGGCAGGGACTGTCTTTCTATTGTTTTTGCATCCAGAACCAGGACAGTAGCTGGAATAGTAGATGCATTAAAAAAAAAAAAATGATGTTGATCATTGATTGAAAGAACTACATTACAAATGTCTCCCTCAAAAGATAGTTTTCTCCCTTTTTCCAGTCATGCTTTCCAGAGTGGTTTGAAATTCATCAAAACTATAGATGTGTACTGGGAGAAAGAGGGGAAAAGGGTCTACACTAATGATCTTGAGTTTTCGAAACTGGGTCCATGTGGGATCAATGGGCCCAAAGCAAAAATCAAATCCCAGGAAACCTAATGAATCACAGGCATCCAAGAAACAAAAAATAGAGCCCTAAAAAAAGCAACTGACCTGGAAAAGGAAACAAATATCTAAATTATAAGGGGCGGCATTGTGTATTCTCTCCCTGTTCATCACTAGGCCTTGTTTCTAGTTCCTAAATTCGCACTGTGAAACACCATCCCAAGAAGTTCAGCTGACTCAGGGAACATGCTTCAGCTTTATCAATGCTGGGCTGAAGACAGAGCAGGGGTGATTTGCATCAGGTCTGATTCTCTCCTTTTGGCAGTTGCTTCACTTAATTGAGTGAAAAAAGCTGTCAGTCTAAAACACCAATCCCAAGGTAAATTCACTCTGAACTAACCATCTGCCAGGGCTTCTCCCTGGATAGTCAACACTTATCATCCAGAGAACGGGATTCAACTTCCTCATAATTAGATCATTCCTGAATTAAATTGACGGTCCTGGGAAGAAAAAAAATAGTTTAAAAATGTGGGTTGAGATCAGAAAGCAGAAGCTAGTTTGTTTTAAAGAAGGTAGGAAAATGATAGTCTTTGTATACATATATATTTGCACATGGCCAATGTGGGGATTTGTTTTGCCTTACTCTGCATATTTCTTGCAAATATGCATAGTTCTTTTGCTCTTTTTTGTTTATTTCAAGGGAGAGTGAGAGAGAAAAAAAAAGAATTGTAAAAAAATTAACAAATGTGTTTATATATACATATATACACTTATAAATATACTTACATATGTACATAAACATACATATGTATATATGTGTATATATGCATATGAAGAGAAAGAGAGGAAGGGGAAGGAGGAGGAGAGAGGGGAGAGAGGGAGAGACAAAGAGAGAGAGAGAGAGAGAGAGAGAGAGAGGGAGAGAGAGAGGGAGAGAGGGAGAGAGAGGGAGAGAGGGAGAGACAAAGAGAGAGAGAGAGAGAGAGAGTCAGTAATTTAGTCTTCATTGCAATAGGAGAAGCAACACCACGATAAAGGATTTTCTAATTAAAGCAAAAAAATCATCTTTTCCTACTGCATCCTCCTCATTTACATTCAGGTTTTTACTTCTGAGCTCTGAGACTGTCTGAGCCTATGGTTTTTGCAAAAGTGTTCGGAAAGTCACTGCACACACAGGCGCCCAATGGTTAGTTTGGCTCAGGTTAAATCTGCTGTTTGAAGGCCCTGGAACACTCCGAGTCGATCTGGTCAGGTCAGCTAATCTGACTAATTGCTGCAAATGCCCAGGTCTCTCTGCATTTGTTGCCAGGTTCTTGAATT
The DNA here is from genome assembly GCF_011100635.1 of Trichosurus vulpecula. Lineage (NCBI taxonomy): Eukaryota > Metazoa > Chordata > Mammalia > Diprotodontia > Phalangeridae > Trichosurus > Trichosurus vulpecula. Next base: position 145,108,189 of record NC_050580.1, read on the forward strand.
TGCCATTTGTCTAAGTGAAAGCAAAGAGTCAAAGAAATACAGCGACACCCCACTGAGTGGAAAAAAGGGGAGAAAAGCCCCAGACCTGTAATTAGGCCTGTGTTGTACAGGGATAATTATGCACACATAAGAAGGGTTGAAGGGGAGAAATGGGAAAATTCAAAAAACTTTTCTGTCAATACTTCTACTTTGCATAATGAAGAGAACTCATGATTATTAATAATCAGATTCTTTGCCTTGAGTTGGTCCCATGGATACAAGGCTGCCTGCAAAATTTACAAATGATCCACTTTAGCTCAACTTGTTTTTTTTTTTAAAGAAAATAAATCTGAAGTCATTAAATGGTCAGTGATTTTCCTGTTTTTTCAAAATTTCACACAAGTTTGTCTCTACCCTAAAAGTTCATTTCTTTGTATACAGATACCACTAACCAGGAGAGGCAGTGTGGCAAACTGGGTAGAACTGGCCTTCAAGGCAGGAATACCTAAATTCAAGTCCTGCCCCTTGATGCATCCTGGCTGTCTCCTTAGACAAATCCCTTAACCTCCTACTGCTCTAGGAAACTCTAAGCTTGGAAGCTTTAGGGACACAGCCAACTGCCCTGGTAATGGGAGTTTTCTTACCTGGGAGTTTAGACCAATAAAATCATTGGTACTATTCCGTCTGTGTGTGCGTGTGCACACACACATACATATATACTCATGTGTACATATACACTTGTGTGTGTGTATATGCACACATATAGTATACACATAAATGTATATATAAATATGTGTGTATTTTCATATATATATATATATATATATATACACAAATAAATATATAAATGTAAAATGAGAGGGGTGGACTGAATGATCCCTGAGGTCCCTTTTGCTCTCTACATACGTCCACCCAATCCTAGTCTGGGTGATGATTAATTTAACTCCAACCAAGTAAAAGCAAATGAGTTTTGCTATCAAATCCAGATCAGACTGTTCAGTATTCATAATCAGAGTATAAACTCTTGAAATTATAAAGAAGAAAAAGAGCCAGTGGGGAAGGGTAGATGGTGTAAAGGGGAAGAAAATCACAGATGAATCACAGGATTGTGAAATGTCAAAGCGAGGTGGTAACCTTATTGATTCCTCATTTCACAGACGAGGAAACTGAGGCCCAAGGGAGATAAAGTGGACTGCCCAAAATCACACAGCCAGTTAATGGGAGGGTCAAAGACAAGACTCTAGGTTTTCTTGTTCTAATATTCTTTATACCATAAAAATCATCAGTATTCCATTTTCCTACCATTTTTTTCTGACCCTCTCATCTTTGGTGTCCATTGCCCAGCTATGCAAATTCCAAGTCGGTGGCCTGCCAAATTAAATGAAATTCCAAGCCATGAGCATTACAATATGTTCTGAAACCTTTGAAACTCAACCTGAGCAAATTCTCTCAGTGCATTCTCTCCCTTAATAATGATTTTTTTTATTTAAAGGCTATAAACTGGATGTAGTACACACATGAATTTTCCAGGCATTAGCCACCTTACATGACTCAAGTCACAAGTGTTGACTATACTGCTAGATTCTTGTATGATATAATAATAATGCTAAACTGCAGATTAAAACATTTAGGATACCCTTGCTCAAATTCATTCATTTCAACAAATATCTATTGAGAACTTACAGTGAGAAAGGCCAGCAAGGGACGCAAAGAATGAGACAGGCCTTGCTCTCATGGAGCTCACAGTCTAGCACAGGAAAATAGGTAGGATAGTACCTGTGATTTCAGAGTTGTTACAACTTCACTAATACAGATGGCAACTGCATGACTTATTAGATAGTCTTCAAGAGTGGCTGAAACTTATGATTAACCAACCTGTACCCAGTGTGATAATGAGCCTCTCCAAAATGAGTTAGATTGGCTGAGACCAGGCCTATACCTTATACTCTGCAGGACCTGCCAAGGTTTACCCTCCATTTGCATAACCTTCCAGAACCTATAGGTTATCACAGCACCCTAAAGAGAACCCTGGAGTAGGACTCAGGGGAAGGAAGGAATAATGCAATAGTAGTGAGGAGACCAAGGCATTAAAATGATAACTCTTCCATCACATGTGAATCACAGCAACCATTTAATTTCACTTAGCAATACGGTGGAGGGATGAATCTTTGTTGAGGAGGAGAAAATAAGTGCTTTAGAATTAAAAAAAAATAAAAAAAATAGAACAACAGAATGGTATATCCAAGGATAGTGTCTGTGAGTACAGGGTAAATGGATAATGCAAATGAAGTTATATTCCTTAATTTACAAAGATGCTATAAGTTCATTAATATTTTTCTAACTTCGGCTCTGAAGCTTGTCATTTTCATGCCAACTCAATGACTTCCACTGTTAACATACAGAATCTTCCAGTGACAGAATCCAAATTCCTGATGTGCTTTCTCAGTCTTTTTCAACAAGATATCAAATCAAACATCTAACATAGCTGCTTTGAAAGAGTAATTAAGTTTTGGATAGTTTTACCTTTCTAACCAAGTCAGGAACAATAGAAAAAAACAACTGGTGGCATTAATATTAAAGCAAGAGGTGGGTATCAGGGACACAGGAAAATAGGCTCAAAGAAGAAATCCTTCTTTTCCCTCCCTCCTCAGGCAAAAGGACAGGATGCTAAGCTAGGACACTGTGGACAACCTCATTATGATCACAAAACAAAAAAGCCCTATCAATTTAGACTTGATAAACATGAACAAAGATGCAATGCCCCTTAGTTCATAAAGTCACTGTTCATATTAGCTTCAAGAAGGATAAAAGGCCATTCATTACTGGAGATGTATAGCTAGAGCATGGATTTTTAACTTTTTGTGTCATGGATTCCTTTGGCCTTCTGGTGAAGCCTATGGACCCTTCTCAGATAGTAATGATTTTAAATGCAAAAAAATAAAAAAAGAATTACAAAAGTAATCAATTATATTGAAATACAACTATCAAAATATATATATTTTTTAAATTCACAGACTCTCTGGCTTAAGAACCCCTTGACTGGAGCAACTTCACTCATACATTTCAGAGTAGCATCCCATCCGTTATAACACTAATCAACACGTCTCCCAAAGATAAGGTACTTTCCTCTCAATAGATACTTCTGTGTCAAGTATACTATGGATTCCTTGTATGGAGAAAGTCCCTAGGAACTATGTTAGAAATAGACACCAATATGTCTTTGAAGATCTTGGCACTGCCTAAGACAAATGTGGCTAGTGTCATCCTGTAAGGTTGTATGAGGTTCGGCTTTGTGGATCTAACTCCAAGTGTTAAAAATCAAGTAAACAGATAGTCATGGTAGTCCTTGCTACTGGGGAGGCTGAGGCCAGTGAATTGCTTGAATCTGGAAGTTCTGAGGAACAGTACCGCTAAAGTGATTCCAATACCCTGCCTAACATTAATGTGTTGAACCTCTGGGAGTGGAGGGGCCTCCAAGCTTCCTGTGGAAACAACAACTCACCCAGGTGGGAAATGAGCAGGTCAAAGCTTTTGTGTAGATCAGCCAGTGAGTGGCTATTGTACTTCCAGCCTAGGCCAGAAAGAGAAACCCAGTCTCTCTTCCCTCCCCTCTCCCCTTCTCCCTAACAAAACAAAAAACAAAAGTCAAACAACAAGTACAACCCAGACCAGATCTAGAGCTAAATGTGAAAGCCTGGTGATGGAAATCTTGCAATGGGTGTGTTTTCAAAGATGCCTAAGCTCAGAGCAGTGATAAAATGAAGCAATGCATTTCTGGGCAAGTCACTTATCCCTGTTTGCCTCAGTTTCCTCATCTGTAAAATGAGCTGAAGGAAATGGTAAACCTTCACCCCAGTATCTTTGCCAAGAAAACCCCAAATGGGGATATGAAGCATTGGACACAACTGAAATGACTGAACAACAAACAACAACGAATGCCTCTCTAGCTCCAGCTGCCCAATCTGTCAGCTTTTCCCTCTAAAAACTTCAATCTGCAGGTCATACAGTTGCTGTACTCCATTTATAGTGGGCCTAAATCCTGCCTTGAAATACCAACCTGTAACTCCCAGCATCTAAGAGGACTTGGCCTTTACACAAAGCGCTTATTTTTATGAGGTGCAGACTTTTCGCCTTTCTTGTAAAAACAGTGTGACCAGGAAGGGTCTACAGTGATAATTCGCCATCAGATCCAGATTCAGTTACTCAGTATCCACACTTAAGGTAAAAATAATAATATTAAATTTAGTTTTACAAAAGGAACCTGCATATAAGGAATGCATTCCTAATAAGGAAGGGCAGGTGGTATAAAGAGGGAAGAAAACCACTGAATCATCATACAATTGTGAAATGTCACAATATGGGCTTTCTCCATATGGATGGTATCCAGAAAAGGGGAAACAAGGAGGATTAGCCAATAAATTATAGGCCAAAAAAAAGGCATTTCCACAGCCAATATGGCTTTCAACAGATACTCTCTTACCAGCCCCTGTTGGAGCTGGGGAGGTTGGTTTTGGAGTAGGGGGCTGTTTTTTTTCTTCCCCCTTCAGCTTTAAACCTTGCATCTTTAATATTCTGAGTCTATAACACATGTGCCTGCCAACCTAGAATCATAAGCTGCTTTTAACAATCAGTTAAAGTTACTTGTCAAAATCACATGCAGGAATTTCTCCAAGGAGCTCAGAGTTTACCATTGTCTAGCCAGCCGGAAGTTTGCTAGGAGCTAGAGGAGAGGGTTCAGTCTGAAGGAGCTCCCTGGCACAGGCATCTGGCCCAAAGAGCAACAAGATATTCAAGCAAAAAGAAAATTAGGAAACCCAGGAAAACGGGAAAACAAACAGGAAGGACTAGGATATTGGGTAAAAAAAAGTTTTCTTTTCATACAGAGCAAAGGAGAAGGGAAGCCATGGGTAAGGCTAATACAGAGGTGATATTTATCAAAGGGAAGGTGTGAATAAGGATTTCCTGGAAATAGGAGTTTCCCAGGCTACCTCAGAGGTCATAAAGGATTGGTCCTGCTATCCCTCATACTTCTCCCACTACTAGAGAAAACAAGAAATCTCTATCCTTAATCAGTAAGTTTCCCTCTAATTACTATTCTTCCACCCACTTTTCTAGTCTCCCAGCACCCCCGACACACACTCATTCACACCTGATTGGCACAACAGAAGTAACACTGGGAAAGGGTGTGAATGAAGGGGTGGGCACCAGCAGCTTCTCTCTCTCTCTCTCTCTCTCTCTCTCTCTCTCTCTCTCTCTCTCTCTCTCTCTCTGTCTGTCTCTCTCCAGTATTACTTAGGATCAAGGGATTTTAGAGCTAAAAGGGACCTTTGAGATGTTATTAGAAAATCAAGCAACTCCTCACACCATGATCAGTTGTATTGTAGAAGAACATCTTTTCTTCTTTTCCAATAGAGGATGAGTTGCCACCAGTCTACCACACAAACACACATAAAATGTGGAGATGCCATTTTTTGTTCTACAAGTTTCCTCACAGTCAGTAGAAAGAAAGAGGGCAAAAGTCCTTTTCGGGCTACTGTTAGAACATACTGCAATATAGATACATATTTATTTGGAGATCTTCTAAGCAAATGCTTCTTGACTGGGGGTCCATAAACTTTAAAAAAAAATTTTTCTAATAACTACTTCAATATAATTGGTTTCTTAGGTATCTATGTATTTTTTTTAAATACATTGAAAAGCATTATTCTGAGAAGGGGGTCCAGAAATTTTACCAGACTGCCAGAAGGGACCATGACATAAAAAAGGCCAAGAACCCCTGTTCTAAGCCATCTAGAGTCTAACTCTTCCTAAGAATTCTACAATGGCCTATGAACCCTGATAGTCCACACATGTGTTTTCTCGGTCAGTCACTATCTAAGGCATGACCTGAATTTGATTGCTCTGGAATTGACAGAGGAATTTTCAGGTTTGTTTTGCTGAAGGACCATCCATCTGCTGTCCACAGCCAAAGCTCAGCCTTTCTAGTTATGCCCAGAGGCAGTAATCCCTAGGGTGCAATGCTCTAAATTGGCATCTCCATCTCTGTGAATAGTAAACAATCTAACTTCTAAATTTCAGAAGATGTTACTGATACCGTTTATAATTAGTTTGCTAAATATAATGTATTCAAGCTGCTAGATTTCATAGGTCTCTATGTATTTATACTGTGAAGAGGGTTTCACCACTTCTTTGCACCCACTTTTCTCAAATTTAGAAAATAGAGAATTTACTGAGTCATGCCCACTGAGTGAATAAGAGAATTGGGAGTAGACTAATGTTTTTTTTTCTTCCTCATCCATGATAGTTGGCCAGCTATAAGAAAGTGAAGAGATTATAGGACCATAGATTTATAGTTGGAAGGACCCCAGAGGTCACCTAGTGCAACCCTCTAAGTTTTGAGTTGGTGAAACTGAAGCCCAGGGATATCAAGTTACTTGTCCAGGTTCATACAGGTTGTAAGCAGCAGAGCTCGGATTTGAACCCCGGTTCTCTGCCTCCAAATTCAAGGCTCCATTGCCTAGTTAAAGTCAGAAGTACCGAGCACATTAACTATATTTCCATTAGTAGGCCTTAAACCAGAAAATAGTAGAACAGGAAGAGGGGTGTGAGCATCCTTCTCTCCTCTGAGACTGCTATTTCCCTGGTGTAGGCCCTCATCACTTGAGGCCTGGACTATTGCACTAGCCTGTTGGTCATCATCCTCACTTCAAATATTTCCCTATTCCCGTCCATCCTCCACTATGCCAAACTGAACTTCCTAAATCACTGGACTGATCATGTGATTGTCTCCTCCCCCCGCCCCAAATCATTTAATAAACTCCACTGACTCCCTATTACCTCCAGGGTCAAATATAAAGTCCTTTCTTTGGCTTTTAAAGCCTTTCATAATATGGCCCCTTCCTACTTTTCCACTCTTCTTACAGCTTGTTCCTTTTTTATATCTTCTGTGATACAGTGACTTAAGTTCCCTTTCTGTTCCTTAAACAGCACAGTCCATTTCCCAACTCTTGGCATTTTTGCAGGCTGTTCCCCATGCCTGGAACACTCTCTTTTAATTTTCATCTTCTAGCTTCTCTGGCTTCCTCCACATCCTAGAAAAAGCCCCATACCTTCTGCATGAAACCTTTCCCGGTCCCCCTGCATCTTACCTATTGCCTTCCCTCTGAGATTATCTCTAATTTATCCTGTATTATCTTATTTGCATGTTGTCTCCCCCATGAGACTGTAAGTTCCTTGGCAGCAAGGACTTTTAAATTTTGCCTTTTTTTGTATTTCTAATGTTTAGCATAGTGCCTGGTATATGTTGGGTAACCAAATAATGCTTGTTAACTTGATTTGGCCCTCCAGGGCCTTAATAAAAGGATTTGTTCTGTAAAACTTGGATTCAGTCAAAAGACTACACCCAAGGATCTAGAAGGCCACATACGGCCTCAAGGCTGTAGGTTCCCCACCCCTAGTATAGGGCATTCCTAGTGTGAACACTCCTTTCGCCAAAGGGGGATCAGCAACTGCTCTGTAATTTGTCTTCCACCTAGGTCACTAACAAGGCAACAGTCACAATTTATTATTTGTCAGAGATAAGACTAATTCCAAGGCCTGTTCTCTACATACTTCTCTAGGCTTCCTCTCATATATCATTCCATAATTGACCAAAAAGAAGTTTAAAAGAATGGAAGAGAACCTCGGGCCCCTAACCTGAAGCACAAAGAACCTCTGGAAAGTATTAAGACTGAGTCAATTATAGTTTTCTAAAAAGGTAATCGAGAAGAGACAAATCAAGGATTTAACCAAGCCCTCAAAGTCTGTGTTCACCTTTCATTAGCAATTAAATTCAGAGTGCTTGGTGATTTCCATTTGAATAACAGTGCAATGAATTTCTTTGAAACGATTTTCCTGTTTTCCTGTCCATAGTGATTCTGCTGAGAGAACACTGGATGTGATGTTACCAAGTTTGCCCTGAAGCATCCTCAGCACTTGCTTCAACAGTTCCATCACATGACTGCAAAATGCAAACAACAGGCAGGCTGTCATTGGGAATACTTTGGAATCAAGGTCCCTAATGTGGCATACCTCAAATGTGTTCATAATTCTAAAGCATCCAAAAGCAACTGCAATCGATGATTTTCAGGCTTACATCTATCAATTGTAGCTATGTTTTGTTCTATTTTAATACATTCATCCATCACGATACAGTACTGGACTTGGGGGTCGAAAGAACTTGGGTGCAAATTCTGATTTAGATACTTACAGAGTGTGTGGCATTGTGCAAGGTAAATAAACTCTCTTAGCCTCTGTTCTCCATCAGTCAAATGAGGGGTCTGTGCTACATGGTCTCCAAGGTCTCCCTATGATCCTGTGAATGCCCTCCATTAATGTGACATAGGAAGAAATTCTTTGAAACACACTCCCTACTCTAGGGAAAGTCTGAGAGAGTAAACCTTGCCTTAGTCTGAAGGCCCTTAATTCCCAATCTGGAATGAGTTGCAGGGAAGGCTAGAACAGAGGGTGTCAGGTTAAGGACACTGGACAGTTTCCTTAGCTGGTCATCATGATTTGGTTTCATGTTTTGTTTGAAGCAGATTCCCAGGACACTGACTATATCCATATGCAAATAGAAGCATAAGAACTTACATTTATGTCAAATATAAGTGAGTTTTAAATTATTTGCTATTTTGGATTATTTGTGCCTCTGTTCCCTTCCATTTGTATAAATAATTGAAAGCCGGCTAGTTATAGGTTTCCATTCCCTGTCTTCTCATATTTGTTTCAACCATGTGGAAAGTAGACATGTGTGATTTTCTCGAATAGAGGCAGAATTTTTCCATCAATCCATCAATAAGTATTTAAGTGCCTTCAATCAGTCAACAGTTATTTATTAAATGCCTACTGTGCGCTTGGCATTCTGCTAGATGCTGAGACTAAAAGGACAATGAATGAAATGATAATTCCTACTAATACATAAGCTGTTCCCAGGAGAACTTTTAGGGGATGCATTGACCAAAATAAGGCTTAGGCCACCCAGTTGTTTAGTAAATTGCTGCCTAAACCCAGTTCAATGTGTCCCAATCACCAAAGGCAAGAGAGATGCCCACGAAAAAGTTGAAATAGTTCAGACTCAATGGTCTTTCTAAAAAAGGAAAAGAAAAAACGGACCCCTATTTGCCACAAAATTAAATGTATGAAGGAACTTCCCAAATAGATAAGGAAGATCTATTGTTCAGATCATTACATGAAGATGAACAACCTGTAAACATATTTTGGACAGGGTGCTCCAACACAAGGAACTGACCCCAGAATTAAACAAGAGGAGAGTGGGCTAGATTGCCATTAGGGAAACTCCTTTAGTGACTCCAAATTTCTCCCCAAAACGAAGGCCCTTCCTGCTTAATAGCAATACTCTAGCCGTGTTGTTCTATGACTTCAAGTCATGGAATAGTACAGTATGCAGAGAATTAAAAATGAAGTTCACGGTGGGTGTAACAAATAAGAAATATGAAGATATGGAATAAGATGTGTTTCTAAGGAAATGCATGATGGAAAAAGTACATAGACTAGTCATGTGGAGAAAGCCAAGCATAACAGGTGGAGAGCCAGGCTGCTCTACCAGTATCCTCAGGATGTCAGGAGAAATCTAGGAAGGCCCCCCAGCACTTTGGGTGGGCTCCCATGGTAAACTTATGGGAGGGTGTGGACAAGAGTCCCACAGGATTGGCAGGTCTGGATGAACTGTGATGTGCACTGTGGGAAGCAACACCCATTTCAATGAGATCACAAATCCATTTGAGTACGAAGGAGCCTGCTTTACTTAAAAAACAACAACATACATTTTTAAAAATGATGCCACCTTCTTAAATACCTTGGGCTATATTCACTGTACAGTGAATGCAAAGTGATTAGATACACTACGCTCCTGCTTGGGAAAAAACACACAGATAAAAACAAGACCGTGTGTAAACAAACAAACCTGGAAGTCAAGAATTTTAGCAGCTACTTTGAGATGCATTGACCACCCTAAGAAACATTAGCATATTCATATTTTAAAGCCTCAGCCTAATTCTGAAATTTCAGTTACTGAAACATGCATACATTCAAAATGCAGTGATTATCAACAAGAAATCAAGGTCGGCTCATTAAGAGAACAGCCTCTACTGAGGAATTCTGTCAAGGAAAGTTAAAGCACCATTCACATTCATTACAAAACATGATAAAATATTTATTCTCTGCAGAATCTACTCCCTCTACTTTTGTAAGGGGCTATTCCTGCAACTATGTACTTATACATTTATAGTCTGTCTCCCAATGCCTCTTCCTTGGCACAAAGTGAAAATTAAAATAGAATTGCATATTTAGCTCATTTTTTTCTGCCACAGAATTAAGCCCTGACTTCCCAAAACTCATGACTTCGGGATAAAATCAATGCCTACCCCAAGAAGTTTCTCACTTTGTGACTGCTCTGTATTCACAGAGTCCTTACATTGCTGGATGTCTCACAGATGGAGAGGGCCCCTTTCCCCCCTGCCTTGAAGATTTATTCATTTTGCATTTAACCAAAGATGAGCAGGCCCTTTCTTACATTTTTTTTCTTGCTTCAGGGCCCAATATTTTAAAATACCATTGTCTGTGCATATTCAAGAAAGGCCAGATTCCCTTAGGGACTCACTCAGAGCAAGCCAGTGTTTCATTCCACAGCAAAACCTGAGACCTGTCTCTATATGCTACCTGAAAGGCCCAATTGATGCCTAGAAGAAGGAAGAGAAAGCCTAAATATGTATGCAGAAGACCTTTAACAAGACTTTTAGAGACAAAATGAACCGGAGCCTAGGTTGGAGATGAGTTTGTTTCTAACCACCAGGGTTTTCCACTGTACATGTAAACCTAGTTTGATTTCACAGTGAACCCAGGACACATGAACTGCTTTGTTGGTTTACATTATCTTCCTGTTTGAAAAATAAAAATAGTTCAGATTTTAAGAATTCACTCCATATTTGTCTATTTGTATTTGTTGAGAGTATATTAGGTTTGTTTAAAGGTTATTATTGATCCCGAAGTTTTTATCAGTGTGCGTACTCCTTGTGTGGGAAATTCCCTCCATGGCTATAGTCCTCAGTCAGGTGACTCAAGAGAATTGACTCTAAGTTTATAACTAGAGGTGATATGACCTGGCTACAGTTCCAAGTTACCTCACACTGTCTGTATCAGAAGCAGGATTTGAACCTAGGTCATTCTGGATACAAGGTTAGCCTTCTACCTAATCTGCCTTTTTCCTAAATAAGCATAAATTATAGCTCCTTCAGGCATATGTTCTATTTCCCTATGACCCTTACTTTCCTAAACTAACTAGTTTTATCCTGTCATGAGAGAGAATAAGTAAGCGAAAGAACCTAGATAGCTTAAAATCATAGTGATTTTTCCTTGATTTTGTTCCTAAGTTTACAGCTCATTATCCCTTAAGAAGCAGTCTATTAGTCTGATAAATACAAATATAGCCCAAGTCACTAAGACTTCTATTCTCATTTACTTTTACTGCACACACAAGCATTTCCTAACCTGGACTCCACTGGCTCCCAGAAAAGTGAGGTAGGCAAGATATGCCAAGGCTTGTGAACTTAAGGCAGCGCTCAAGTAACAAGATTTCATCTTGTCTGGGTTCCACTTTGCTCGGGCAGAGGAGTCACTTGACTGGGGTTCAGTCTGATTTCTGTTTAGGTTTTTTTTAGGGCCCTATTATAAACAGCCAAAATAAAGGAGCTGCTGTACTGAAGGGCACCTTTCAAGAGAAACAAAAATAGGAGAACTGTTTAACAAAAGGGGACTGTTTGGGCCTTAACCTCCTGAAAAGGGTCTGACCATCAAACTGGAACTGCTTTCCACAAAGTTAAAAAGACCAAGATGAAAAAAAAAAGGAATCAGAGGATCACCCACTCCAAGCCTTCCTCCCCCCTCCCTCCCTTTCCCCAATCCTAACCCCCTTAAGAAGTGCCAGAGAATAAAATACAAACCTCTTTGAAGAAACCTTGGGTCTGATCTCAGCTTTCAGGTTACAGAAGGCATTGGCTTCAGAAAGCCTCCCTACTGTTAGATCACACACACACACACACACACACACATACACACACACACACACACACACACACACACATACATATCCCCTATATTTGTCCTGGTTCCCCCATATCATAAAAAACCCCACAGACTTTCATTTTAATCTCCTTACCACACTGGGTAAAGGCCTCTAATTTCACAGCACAGAGATAACACAAATAATTCATATGACACATTAGCAGACTATCTACACTGAAAGCATTTAGTCCTAGCTCACTGGAAACAATAGGGGGCTAAGAAACTGCTTGGAAAAGCAAAGGGTTGGATATTCATGTGGTGCTAAGCCCCTCTCAGTTTCACTTCAACGAAGCAAAGACAAGGTCATCCTATCAAAATGAGAGTTGTTCAAAGTCCATGGGTCACCATCATTACATAGCTCTCCCTCTACTTTCTCCTCCGACTGCAATATTCTCAAGTTCCTTCTGACCCTTTCAAATCAGCGCATCTGTGTTCTCTGTTACCATCCACGAGTCTCCCCCTCACTCCCCACAGGAATGATCTTTTCCCTCCTATTTTTTTTAATCCTTCTCTTATTTCTCATGCTTAGACCAACCCAGTGAAGCTCTTACACCCTTTCCTGGCCTTCCTTTCAAGCTCCCCCTCATCCAACCCCACTTCGGTTCCTTTTCCCACTCAGCCTTTATTGTCTCAGTGATACCAGCACTTTTAGGCCTATGTGGAATTATTATTCACCTGAAGGATGAATCAATAACGTGATTGTCTCCAAATAGCTCAAAATGGGGCTGGACTCTTAGAATTCTTAAAAATTATTTAATCCAGCCAATCATCATTAAGAAAATATTTTTTCCATAAGAAGGCTACTGTGGGGAAACACCTCAATCTAAAGACCCAAAGGGCATTAGGGTTCAACCCTCATCTTGAAGCTCCAATGTCTCCTGAGCATAGGCATGGCATGTGTCTGGATCTCCACAGCTTAACTCAGTCTCTTCCCCCACCCACCCTCCAAACCCCAGGGTTCCTGAGCAGCTAGAGGAAGCCACTCCAGAACCTCCTAAGATGTAACAAAGCATCCTGGAAGTCATGTAACTCAACCCTCCTCTCTTTATAGATGAGATTGCAGGGGTCCAGAAAACTAAGATGAGTTGCCTAAGGTTGCACAGGTCACTGGACCAAAATTTAAACCCTAGTCGCTCTGATTCCAGAAGAAATGATCTTTCCACTACCCCTACTTTTCTCAGAGATTGATCCTCTCCTGAGGTTAATAGGTAATCTGATTAAAACCTCCATCTTAATCAGCAAGCATCCATCGAGCATCTACTATTTGCTTGGCATTGTGCTCAGTACCAGGAATACAAAAACAAGTGAATAGATTCTTGACCTCAAGGAGTATACATGGATGGGGGCGGGGGGGGGGGTGGAGGGATAGCACACACATAAAAAATATATACAAAATGAATATGAAGTAGTTTGGGTGAGGAAGGCATTGGTAGCTGGGCTAATTAGGAAAGACCTCATATAGAAGGCAGCGCTTGATATGAGTTTTGAAAGAAACCAAGAATTCCAAACAGGAAAGGTGAGGACTTAAGGCATTTCAGGCTTGGGGGAGAGACAACGCAAAGACACAGAGAAGAGAGATGGAGCATCATGTGTGAGAGACATTAAGGAGGTCAGTATGACTAGACTAAGAGAGCATGGAGGGGAAGAATGTAAGAAGATTGGAAAGGTAGAGAGACAAGATCACAAAAAGCTTGAAAAACCAACCAGAGAAGTTATATAAACTCATGAAACACCTTTAAAAATAGGAAAAACTGCATCTTCTCATCTATCCCCTACCAGCATAGCAGCTCATGGCTAGTTCTCAAATATTTTGTTGCAATAATTTGGTTGCATTTTTTTTTGTTGCAAAATCTGAAAAAGGGCATCCATTCATGCCAATTTTCCAAAGAGCTCCTCATTGTCCAAATAGCCCACCTCGCCATCTTAGCAATAGAAATAAAAAAAAACCTTTATATTGAATATTCTTTGTCGTCGTTATTTTAATCTGAAAGGTCCACATACATCTCCAAGCTCTTTAGCCGTAGTATCTTCTCTTGGCTCATCCAATTATTCACATTCCTACCCACCAGTTGCCTTTTCTATCTATAGTGATTTTCAACTGAATGACCACTAGGGTGCAACAACCCTTATTTAGCACCCAAGGGTGAGGCAGATAAGTAGTGGACAGAACATCAAAGGTAAGCCCAGGAAGGAAGAAGACAGAGGAATATAGCTGAGGTTGGGAAATGTGAATTCAATAAGGAATACAAGTGATACCACATATGGCTATGTTGATTATTTACTACTGAGACAATAATAAGGAAGAACTTTAGTTAACAAAGGATGTTGTCAAGCACCTGAAACAATTCTTCATTAGGGCTTGTTTTTTGTTTGGTGCTTAGGATATTTCTCTTCAAAGTCTGCACATAAACATATTTATCCTGCATGTATTCTTTGACAATGGGTTGGCTATTGATTCCTCACAGCCCTCCTCTTCTCCCTCACACACACTGTGTTATGAATAGCTTGAAATTAATATTGCTTTAATTCTACATCACCCTCTCAAAAGATATGGAAGTAAGATTAGATTTGTTCTTTTTGGCCCCAGAGGGCAAGACTAGAAGTTATTAATAGGTGGGAGCTTCAGAGAGGCAAGTTTCAGCTCATCATAAGGAAAAACTTCCTAACAATGAGAGCTGTCCAAAAGGAGACATGGGCTGCTCAGAGGAAGTAGTGGATTTGCCTTCATTAGAGGTCATTAAGTAAAGATTGGATGACCACTGGTTGAGGATACCGAGGAATGGTGTCTTGTTCAGGCACAGATTGGACTAGATGGACTCACTCTGTAATTCTAGGTGAGATCTGGGGAGAAGTAGCCTGTTTCTGAAGCAAAATTTCACTTTCTATTTGATTCCAAAGGTATTTCAACAGTACTTTAGACATTAAGCCTAGCAAACTTGGAATGTATTCCAAACCAAATCAATTCCTGAACCTTTGGAAAGAGTCTTTTAAAGTTAAAGAATATTATACCTCAACCAGCTAATGTAAAGGTCTCTTTCACTGTGGTGAGGAGGAGTTCCTTTTCATTTCTCCAGACTATGTGAGACTACAAAGTGGTAGTGGTGATGGTGGTTATAATTAATGAATCAATCGACAAACACCTACTAGGTGTCCAGCACTATACAAGGAGTCCCGTACACAAAGCTATAAGTGAAACAGCCCCTTTCTTCAAGGAGATTATATCATATTAATATATAAAAATAATTTACATTAATGTATTGCATTTATATAGTATATCACATTAATATATTTATAACTCTTTAGAATTCAACTACTTTACATACATTATCTTATTAGAGTCTTACAACAGCCTGTGAGTTAGAGTAGAGATCATTATCCCCATATAACAGATGGGGAAATTGGGATAATGCAACTTTACTAAGGCCATACAGCTAGTAACTGGCAGTCTTCTGACTCCTAGGTCAGTGTTCTTCCTCCTATACTATTGACTTGTGACAAAGGTGCTACTAATATTCCAACTATGGAATACCTGTGGTTCCCTCTTCAATAGAAACTCAGGGCAAATTCTAGAGATGGCAAGACCATGTTGGAGCTTTATTTACCACAAAGGGATCTAAACTCCAAATCCCAATGTAACTACTGAGGATCTAAACTATTAATCCATCCCTGTAACCCACGTCAATATGGAAGAAGAAAAAAGGCTCTACCATACTGAGTATATATCAAATTCTTAAATGCCTTTGCATTTATATGAATTATGCATAGCAGCTATGGTTGAATCTTTCTCACTAGTTTCTTTAAGAGGTAAAACTAAAACTTAAGTCATGAAAATATGCCAATTTAAATTATATCTATATACATACACACACACACACACACACACACATATGAATGAAATCTGTGATGAAAGAATCTGTTTCACCAAAGACAAATGTCATATGATGGCAATGGCTCCATTCTACCATATTGTAATAACTGACCTCCTCCTACCCCCAATTAAAATGGAAAAATGCCATTTTAAATGGGGTCTTGCTTATATGAAATGATACAAAGTGAATTGAGCAGAACCAGGAGAACATTATACACAGTAACAGCAATGTCGTAACTACAATCAAATATATATGACTTAGCTACTCTGATCAATACAACGATCCAAGACAATTCTGAAGGACCCATGATGAAAAAATGGTATCCACCTCCAAAGACAGAACTGATGAACTCTGAGCATTCTTTTTCTACTTTCTTTACTTTTGGGGGGGGCAGATTTCTTTTGCAATATTGCTAAAATGGACATTTTTTTGCATGATTTCATCTGTAATAAAGATCAGATTATTTGCCTTCTCAAGAGTGGGAGAAGGGCAGGAAGGGGGAAGAGAATTTAAAACTCAAAATTTTTAAAAATGAATGTTAAAAATTTTTAAATATAATTGGGAAATATTTAACAAGATAAATAAAATATATTTAAAAAATAGAAAAAATAAGGTGTTGGACGTGCAAAAAAAAAAAACAAAACCCAACCCAAAAACCAAAACCCAAAACCTTCTTAACAAATCCTGGCCTTAAAATTCAGCTAATCAGCTTCCTGTGAAAAGAAAACATGCCAGGTGTTTATCTTCAGTGCTCATAAATCTTTCCCTTGCTCTGCTTTAGTATCAAAGCATTTGTATAGACAACATTAACCATTTAAAAATTGGTGCAGTAGACAAAGTGCTGGGCCAGGAGTCAGGAAGACATCTTCCTGACTTCAAATCCGGCCTCCAACACTTACCAGCTGTGTGACCCTGGACAAATGACTTAATCCTCATGTGCCTCTGTGATGTTTCCACTAAGTTATGGCTAAGTTCTGATCTTTCTTGGTAGAAGGAATTTCCACATTAGGAGGTTTCCCTACTGGGGAAATCACAGGTCCTTCATTGGTATTCATTAGCTTCTCAGTGTTAAAGCCACAATGCTTTTGAAACAGGAACTATTTTGTAAAGACATACTACATCAAGGGAACTCGTATCGATAGTTAGAGACAGGGAGGTGGGACTGGTCTTGGATTCAGGAAGTTCTGAGATTGAATCCTGTCTTACATGCCTTCTAGCTGCTTAACCATTAGTAAGCAATTTAAACTCTCAATCTTAGTTTCCTTGTCTATAAAATGGGTGTAATCATAGTACCTACCACATAGGGTCACTGTGGATGAAATGAAATAGTATATGTAAAGCGCTTTCCAAACCTTAAAGTGCTATATAAATGTGAGCTATGATGACTATTATCACCATATACCTATATGTGGATAAGAGAAAGATACTTAGCTAGCTAGATATACCAACATAATACAAAGTAAAGTAAAAAAATATTATGTATAAGTTGACGTCCACTTTATAATTAAAACAATTATGGCATTACTCCATTTTAATTTGGGGCTGCATATAAGAATTAGATTCTAACATGTTTAAGTGGGAAAAGAATAAAACAACATGATAATGGTGCCAATTAATTCTGCAAAAAAAAAAAAATTATATATTCTTGCAGCAAGCCAGAGAGCTGGGTTTTCCCTCTTGGTTCATTTCCTCTTCCTAAATTATTCCCCTGCCCCTGATAAAAAAGTGTAACCACAAACTAAAATCAAGAAAAACTATTTTGAAAAAAAAAACCCTTTAAGAAATTTTAATCTGATTGTCCAAGGGAGGTTATTCTAATCCAAGTGCATATCTTCACTGTGTGCCAACACTGATTCTTGCTTGGCCATATTCATTCATGTGGCTTTATTGTACCCCATCTCTCAGGCTGCTATCACATCCGCTCAAATACTGCAAGAGCAAAGCAATTTAAACAAATGGTGAGTTTTCTGGTGTATTGCTTGCAAAGTGCATGTAAATTATTAGATTACATTACAAGTGAAAGACTCAGCAGTGGGTCACCATAGTGGTGCATTAATGTAAAATGAGTCGAATGGAACACTCACAGACAAACTTCTTTGACGTGATTTTTGGCAGGGAGGAGAGAACGAGGGAAAGAGAATGGAGTGTTAGGTCTGCTAGATGCAAGAGGCTGGACTTCTGGGCCCAAGTCCTGCTTCCCAGCCAGAAGCAATAGGGCCCCTGCTGCCTTCTGAGCAGGCTCGGTAAAGGCTGAAAAGGGGTCCCTTGCTGCACTAACATGTTGGAGATACTTTCATCATGTTCACCAAACATTCTCGGAGTTTCTGCCATGCTTGAGGCACTGGGGGTAGGGGGGAAGATGGGGGAGGCACTGGAGAAGGGGTGGAAAGAGTGACAAAAGAGTATGATAGGGTCTTTGCCTTACAGGAGCCTATAGTCTACTTGGGAAAAGAATACATGCACAACTGGAAAATACACAAACACACAATACAATGTAGCATATGGAACACATATATGTATTTTCATATATATAAATATATATGCATGTGTATATGCATACATATATAATTTCATATATATGTGTATATATATTTATCACATGTGTGATACATATGTGTGTGTGGAGAGGGTGGAAAGAGAGAAAGAAAAAGAGAGAGGGAGAGGGAGGGGGGGGAGAGACATTGGGGGGGAGAGAGAGGGGGGAAGAGAGAGGGGGGGAGGGGGGAGAGAGAGAGAGAGAGAGAGAGAGAGAGAGAGAGAGAGAGAGAGAGAGAGAGAGAGAGGGTAAAAAGTTCAGAGGAAGGAAGGGTCTACTTAGGGCCCGAGGTGGTCAGAGAAGGCTTCAGGAAGGACGTAGGACCTGAGTTGCCCCTTGAACATCAGATAAGATTTCCTTAAGTGGTGGGCAGGGAGGGAGGGAGGGCACCGGGATGGCCGCTTAGAATGCACAAAAGTGCAAGGAATGTTTTGGTAACAGATTTGGAAAGTATTTAATGAGAAGCTATAGGGTCATCGATGGAAAAACAATCACATTTAGATAAGTAATCAAAATGCCATCAACTCCTCAAACAGAAAAATGTTTCCTGCCCACCAAGAATTTACATTCTATAGCAGACAAGCATGCCAGATGCAGGACGAAATGTAATAAGACATTAATGAATATGTGCTAAAAGTGGCAGAAAGATACTGTATGATTATAAATAATAAGTATTTACATTATTTTTCATCTCCCATCTCCTCTCCAAAATCATAACGAATAACACCTGGTACTTGACGCAGTAGACAGTTACTGTGGAAACACTCCCTCCAATAACTTTTCAAGAATTTTTGCCCAGATACCCTGGGAAATGCTTTCATCAGCCAATAGTTCTCCATGTCAGGCAGCATCTTTCAAAATTTAATCTAAACTTTCCCTGTTGCAAGTTCTCTTCAATTATTCCTGATCGAACAGCTATGTAAAACTTGTTGCTTAACTGATCACCATCTAGGCAGTCCATGCTCTTCTGGAAACATCAATAATAACAGATACTTAGCTCACACTGAGCTCCTTCACATTTGTGTGAATAGTGAGAAAATGAGAAATTCTTCATCTGGAGCAGTCATAACCTTGGGAACTTCAAATTCTCCAAAGGGTGTAAGAAAAGGGCCTCAAGCGAGGTCTTGTCGTTGGGCAACTTGGAGACAGCAGTATTTTAACCATCAGAACGGCTGCCAAGGTGGGAAATATTTATCGAGAGCCTACTATGTGCAAGGTTCTGGGATAAATACTGTTCTCTGCTTTGATAACATCCCCATATTTTGACACATAACTCCATATGTTAAGCCTCACACATGGCAGAAAAATGCTGTATGATCATCAAGAATAAGACGCAAGCACGATGTTCGTCAAACCTTAAAAAACTGCTTTACTCATGCACACAATAGTTAACTATTATAATATATACTTTCTGATCAATAATAAACATCAAGGAAAAATAACATTGATTCAGAAAGGGCCACTTCATCCATCCATTTTCCCAGCTCACTATGGCCACTCACGGGCCTATCATACCTTCCTGATATCCATGGTGTTTATCTATGTACTTCTTCTCCCAAGATTACTGTAAACTCTCGAAGGGAAAGGGACCATCTCTTATATTTCTTTTTACCTCCCACTGTGAAGCACGCTGTAATGTAAAGAATACTAGACCAGGAAGCTCGAGATCCTTGGCTCTTGTCATGGCTCTTCTACTAACCAGATGAGTGAGAGGAGTCAGGCCATTCAATGTCAGGGGACCTCAGTAAAATGGAGGGGTCGGCTACAATCCTTAAGTTTTCTTTCAGTTTTACAATTCTTTGGCTCCATAGGTCATGATGACCTGAGGGCTACAAGGTTGACAAGCATCAATTTCCTACTGAATAACACTGATTTAATGAGTAGAGGTTGAATTGCAAGTAAAGACGTTCAGATTCTAGTCTGTCCTTGAGAAAATCACTATATAGCCTTCCTTAGTACCTAATCCTTCATACAAAAAAAATGAAATATTTAGGGACTAATCAGAAAGTTTATACATCTGAAAACCAGTTCTAGAGGAAGAAGGCCCGAGTTCAAATCATGGCTCTGTTACTTATTATCTGTGTGATTTGGGATGATTCACTTAACCTCCCTAGGTTTCAACTTCCTTATCTATAAAATGAGAGAATTAGATTAGATTAGAGATTCTCATTTTTTTTGTATGTCATACATTTTGTATGTATTCTCAGAACAAAGATTTTAAGTGCATGAAATATAATATATAATATTACAGAAGAAACCAATTATATTGAAATAGTTATCAAAATATTAAAAAAAAGTTCACAACCTCCAGGTTAAATATTCCTAGACTAGGTGAGCCTTTGGTATCAATCCTTATTTTTCTCATTTATACTCTTGCCAACAGAGGGAATGGAGAAGAAGAGAAGATAAACTTAATTCAATTCTGTTTACTTCAACTAACACAATATTTAATCTGTGTGCAAAGCACACACTGTCCATCCCAATAGAGAAGATTCAAAGTTGAGATAAGATGTAGTTCTTGATATCAAGGAACTTATAATCTAATAAGAGAACATGACCCAAGCACAAATGACTTCAGTACCTCGATATGTGTGGAAGAGAGGTGCAAATAAAGTGCTAATTACAGTGTGAAGGGGGAAAACATCACAGCTGTGAGAATGCGGAAGGCTTCCTGGAGGAGAATTTGAATTGGGTTTTAAGGAATAGATAGGCAGCTAAGTGGTGCAACAGCTTGAGTACCAGAACAGAGTCAGGAAGACTAATCTAACTTGAGTTTAAATCTGGCCTCGGACACTTACTAGTTGTATGACCTTGGGCAAGTCACTTAACCCTGTTTGCCTCAGTTTTCTCATCTGTAAAATGAGCTGGAAAAGGAAATGGCAAACCACTCCAGTATCTTTGCAGAGAAAACCCGATAATGGATCACAAAGAGTCAGACATGACTGAAAAGACTGAACAAAAATATTAAGGGATAAAAGTTCAATAGAAGGGAAACTCAACTCTGTGAATGTTTATACTGGTTAAGCAGCCCAGAAAACACTACCAGTGAGAGATAGCTGGAAATGCTAACATAAGACTTTTTTTGCTTATCTCTGGCTTTCTTTTGTCCATTCTTTCTCAGTACTCCAACCTATTGGACAACTGAGAGTTATACTTGCAGTTTAGCCTCATGAATGCCTCATTCCTTCTAAGAAAACATCCCATCAGGAGGATGTTGGAAGAATTAAATTAATGCTTGCAAGTATTTCTCATCATCATCATATTTTCTGATTAACTAATTTTGCAATTCTATGAAAAAATCTATTAAATCTGCCAAATTTTAGACTTCTTAAGACGTGTTTATTGTTCATTTTTCTTTGGTATTCTGGATATTTGCATACTTTTTTCTTCTTAATACTTAGATAACTACTTCCCTTTTTCTCCTCTCATCCCATTTTTGGTATCATATAGGATAGGAATGGGATTAATTTTCTGGAAGGTCAAAATCACATCTGGGTTGCTTTTTCTCCATATTTGTCCAATTCTTCATGATTCTTCAGAACTAATTCAAGGAGTTGATAAATATGCCAGCCAATTCCCTTACCACCCCAGGATACATGTCATCTTGACCTTCACATTTCTAGATTTTCTGTTTTTCCAACTATTCCCTTATCTGCTTTTTTGTCAGCTGGCATTCTTGACAAGTTCACCATTACCTCTTAATGACCCAAATTTCTCCTTTTCACTTTGCTGGTTAAAGATAATTTTAAACATGGAATTTTCTTCCTGAGTCATTTCAGAGTTATCATCAATTTCATTTTCTTCTTTATTTGTGAGACAATTTGTTTTCTTTCTAATGCAAGTATTCTTAATCAGGGATTCACAGACCCCAGTTGGTGGACAGATTTCAGGGGGTCTGTTAGCTTGAATGGGAAAAAATAACCCACATTTATTCCATATAATTGGTTTCCTTTGTATTTATTTTTCATAATTAAAAATGTTATCCATGTTCTTACCTATTTGACTATACTTTTTAAAAAATACATTTGTAAAGGGAGATTCTTATATTCAGAGTATACCCTCTGAATAGTATCACCACAATAGACTTCAGTATTATTATTTTTTTATTCTAAGGTTAGTTAGGTTTATTTCTCTTTACTCTAATTCTAGAAATTAATACCTATGCCTAAAGATTTTAAGCCCCCTTCAGGGAAAACAAATACAAGCAATTGTCAATCAGGATAAGAATAAAAGTAAATATTATTTAATATTTCTTTTAAAAAGTTACATTCTCCCCATTAAAGATCACGTTATTACCTACATGCAACCTACAAACTGGATTTCAGATGGCTGGTTATTGATTATTTAGTGGTTTAGTAGTTAGAACATTAAATTGGATTATTCAGCGTTGTGGTCACCAGGCTTTACGACCAATTCAAGTGTTCACCTGATTTATTCTTTCATTCAGCATCACTTTAAGTCCAGTAACAGAAATCTGTGAACAGCTTTTGTTATTTTTTTCTGATCTGTGTACTAAAAACAAAACAAAACAAACTCTTTAATCTTAAGACTTACTTAAAAAAAAACCAATAAGATATTAAGAGGAGGAGCCAAGTGGCAAAGTATAAGCTGAGACCCAGATGAACTCTCCCAACATTCCCCTCCCAACAACTTTAAAATAATGCCTCGAAAGAGCAGAGGGAGACACTTTTTTTTTTCTCAGCCTAAGACAGCACCACCAGGTTTAGGAGCTCTCAGCCCAGAGACATTAAAAGGCTCAGACAACCGGTCAAAAATAGGTTACAGGGGAGCCTATGCTGGCACTGGCTGTCCCTGGCACTTATTGGCAATGCTATTGCCCATAATCAGTTGGGAGCACTTGTGACCCATCACAAGTGAGCAGAGGCCCTAGTCACAGTTCCAGGGCCAAGAAGAGCACTAATACTTTTGACTGCAGGGTAGCAGGGGCCCTTCCTGGGAAAGAACAGAGAGCAGATCAATAGAGCAGTGACCATGACTCTTCCAGGATAACTACCTTGGAAGCACCAAAAACTTGCAGACCCCCACAGCTAGCTCTGAAAACAGTAGAATGGAAAAGCCTGAAGCTTGGGACAGTGATTCCCCACCCCCAGGTGAGCAACGCCCAACCTTAACATGAAATTAAAAGTGAAGAAATAGACTGGGAAAATGAGCAAAAAAAAAAAAAAACAGAAAAAGAACTTAACCATAAAAAATTTTTGTGGTGACAGGGAAGACCAAAACAGAAACTCAGAAGACGACAATATAAATCAGCTTCAAGTAAAAGCCTCAAAGAAAAATACTAATTGGACCCAAGGTCAGCCAGAATTCCTGGAAGAGTTAAAGAAAGAGATAAGAATGGCAGAGGAAAAATTGGGAAATAGAATGAGAGCAATGAAAGAAAACTATGAAAAGAGCATTAGTAGCTTAGTAAAAGAGACACAAAAAATACTGAAGAAAATAACACCTTAAAAACCAGAACTGGCCAAGTGGAAAAGGAGGCACAAAAGCTCATTGAATACAACAATTCCTTAAAAATTAGAACTGGACAAGTAGAAGATAATGACTCCTTGAGATTTCAAGGAACAATAGAACAAAGTCAAAAGAATGGAAGAAAAAACAGAAGATAATGTGAAATATCTCACTGGAAAAATAGCTGGCCTGGAAAAGAGATCCAGAAGAGACAAGTTAAGAATTATTGGACTACTTGAAAACCATGATAAAAAAGAGCCTAGACATCACATTTCAAGAAATTATCAAGGAAAACTGTCCTAATATCTTAGATTCAGAGGGCAAAATAGAAACTGAATGAATCCCTTGGTCTCTTCTTGAAAGATGTCCCAAAGTGAAAACTCCCAGGAATATTTTAGCCAAATTTCAGAGCTTCTAAGTGAAGAAAAAAAATATTGCAAGCAGCCAGAAAGAAAGAATTAAAATATCATGGAGCCATACTCAAGACCACATAACATTTAGCAGCTCCCATGCTAAAGGGATGGAGGGATTGAATATTTATTCCAGAAGGCAAAGAAGCTAGGATTGCAACCAAGAATAACCTACACAGGAAAACTGAGTATAATCTTTCATGGGAAAAAATGGATATTTAATGAGAGGACTTCCAAGCATTCCTGATGGAAAGACCAGAGCTGAATAGAAAATTTGATGTTGAAATTTGAGACTCAAGAGAAGCATAAGAAGGTAAACAGGAAACAGTAAACATAAAGGTCTTAATATTTAAGTTAAACTAGTTAACATTCCTGAATGGGAATATCATACATGTAACTCTTAATGAACTTTATCATTATTAGGGCAGTTAGAAGGTGTCTACAAAGACAGAGGGCACAAGTGTGAGTCAACTAGTTTGGGATTATAATAAAAACAAAACAAAATTAAGGGGTGAGAAAGAAGGATGCACTGTGAGAATGGGGAAAGGAAAGGTGGAATGAAGAAAAATTTCTCACATTAAACAGGTGTGTAAGGAGGAGCTTTTATAGTGGAGGGAAATATGGGAGGGTGGAGGACAATGCTTGAACTTCACACTCATCAGAATTGGTTCAAAGAGGGAAGAATACATATAATACATACTCAGTTGGGTATAGAAATTTATTTTCCCCAGCAAAGAAATAGGAGGGCAAGGGGATAAGAGATATGGGGGGGGGGGGGTGACAAAAGGGAGGGTAGATTAAGGGAGATGGTTGTTGGAAGCAAAATAGATTTTTGAGGAGGGACAAGATAAAGAGAGGGATAGAGAGAAAAACTGAAGAAAATAGGATGGAGGGAAATACACAGTTAATAATCATAGCTGTAAATGTGAATAGTATGGGCTAACCCCTAAAATGGAAGCAGATAGCAGAATGGATTAGAAACCAGAATCCAACAATATGTTGTATACAAAAGACATACTTGAAACAGAAAGACATACACAGAGTGTATACACGGATTGGAGGGGAATCTATTAAGGCAGGGGGTAGCAATCATGATCTCAAAGAAAGCAAAAGTAGGCCTAATTAAAAGACAATCAAGGAAACTACATTTTGCTAAATGGTAACATAGAGAATGAAGAAATAGCAAAAAATTTTACAAGAAATTTCTTTGATGAAGGACTCATTTCTCAAATATATAGGAAACTGAGTCAAATATGTAAAAATAAGAGTCATTTCCCAATTGATGAATGGTCAAAGGATATGAACAGGCAGTTTTCAGAAGAAGAAATCAAAGCTATCTCTAGTCATACGAAAAAATGCTCTAAATCACTATTGATAAAAAGCAAGTTAAAACAACTCTGAGGCACCACCTCACACGCATCAGAAATGACAAATGCTGGAGGGGATGAACTGTTGGTAGAATAATGAACTAGTCCAACTGTTCTGGAGAACTACACCCAAAGGGCTATAAAACTGTGCATACCTTTTGATCCAGCAACACCACTAGTAGATCTGAACTCCAAAGATATTAAAGATAAAGGAAAAAGACCTGTATGTACAAAAAGATTTATAGCAGCTTATTTGTGGTGGCAAAAAATTGCAAATTAAGGGGCTGCTCATCATCTGGGGAATGGCTGAACAAATTGTGGCATATGATTGTATTATATTGTAGCATATTGTATATTGTAGTATAAAAATGACGAAGGGGTAGTTTCATAAAAAAGCATGGCACGATCTATATGAACAGATGCAAAGTGAAGTGAGAAGAACCAAGAGATCATTGTGCACAATAACAGTAATGTTGTAATAATGATCACCGGTGAAAAACTTGGCTAATCTGACCGATACAACAGTCCAAGACAATTCCAAAGGACTCTTGGTGAGAACACACTATCTACCTCTAGAGAGAGAACTGATGAACTCTGAGTGCAAACTGAAGTGTGATTTCCTCTCTCTTTTTGTGCTTTTTTAAAGATATAACTAATATAGAAATCTCTTTTGTGGGTTTTCACATGTATAATTGATATTTTGCTTGCCTTCTCAGTTGGTGGGAGAGGGAGGGAGAGAATTTGGAACTCAGAATTTAAAAAGAATAGAATGCTGAAATAAATAAATATTACAAATTAAGTAAATAAAAACCACTGAGTGGGTAAGATGTTAAATGCTTAGTTTTCTCCATTAAGTACCAACCCAAACAATAACATTCTGGTCATAATCTTGCCATTTATACACACACACACACACACACACACACACACACACATATTGTTTACTTCTTTCCAACCTTCCTATCATTTACTATCAGCAACTTAAGTACCTCCATTTTTATAAACTTTATTAATATTCAGTCAAATCATCCTCCAAAGCAACATTGTCTCTTTTGGATGGCACACTAACACATGGGTGAGCATCACTTAGGAAATCCTGTCCACCTCCAGGACCCAGAAAACATAATCTATTGTTCAGTAATCCCCTGCCCCAGCCCTTGGCATGGTGTTTTTATTTTTTAAGCGTTCATTTTAAAAATTTTGAGTTTCAAATTCTCTCCCTCCCTCTCACTCCTCTCCACTCATTGAGAAGGCAAACAATATGATACCTGTTATGCATGTGAAGTCACATATGCCACACATTTTAAAGACCCTGATGCCCTTTTGAAATAAAATCTTAATCATCATCCCTTGCCCAACAATTGGGGAATGGCTAAACAAATTGTGGTATATGAATGTAATGAAATATTATTGTGCTAAAAGAAATGAGGAGCAGATGGACTTCATTATATCCTGGAATGACTTATACAAACTGATGCTGAGTGAGGGGAACAGAACCACGAGATCATTATACACGATTACAGACTAACTTGGATAGACTTGATGCCTCTCATCAATGCAAGGTTCAAAGACAGCTCCAAAAGACTCATGATAGAAAAAGCTATGCACATCCAGAGAAAGAATTATGGAGTCTGAATGCAGATTGAGACAAACTTTTTGCTCTTTTTTTTTCCTTTTTTTTTTTTGGTTTCATTTCTCCTTTCTCATGATTCATTCCATTGGTTATAAATCTTCATTACAACTAGACTATTATGTAAATAAGTTCAATGTGAAGGTATACGTAGAATCTACATTGGATTACATGCTGTCTTGGGGGGCTGGGGGAAGGAGTGGGAGGGAGAGAAAATTTGGAACCTCAAAACTTGTGGAACTGAGTGTTGTAAACTAAAAATAAAAAATAAATTTATTAAAATAAAAAAAATCCTCATCCCTATCACTTTGTTTGCTACTGAAGTCTGTTAAAGATACTTCAAGTAGGCCTACTGAAGGTGAGCTAAAACCTCAATTCTTGTAATCAATTACAAAAGCTGTTGCTTTATCCACCTGTACAGAGGGTCCCCAGTGCCTTGTAAAAGAATAATAGCATGATAGTGACTTGTCCCAGTACCAGTTCTATCTGAACCCTGTTGAAAAGGATGAGAAGAATGAGATGGATCATAATAAAGCTCATAGATTTCAAGCTGAAAAGTACTTTAGAAGACCAGAGGTGTCAAACTCATTGCTGGATTTTGGATCACAACACTCCCTAGTATAGCCCAAACCAGATTAAAATGTAATTGGAAAATAGTTAATAAAATAAATAAAAATACAAGAAAACACAGATAACATTACATTTTAAAACTAAGTCAATATGTGGCCTGCAGGGATCCTTATATATGCTTTAGTGACCCCTATTTCTATTTGAGTTTGACAAGACCGATAAAATCCAACACTTTGATTTTATAGATGAGAAGAGCAATGAAATGAGGGTCCCACAATCATATGGGCAATAGAGTTAGGATTCAAACCCAAGTCCTCTGACTTCCACAGCAGCACTTCCACTGCACCAGGATGTTCATGATAAATAATAATGTCTACTTAGCATGTTGAGGTTTACAAAACACATTTATCAAAAGAAATTTGTTGGAGGTAAATAACAGGGCAGGACAAAGAATACTGACAAAAGTCAGAAGATCTTTGTTCAAATACCATCTCAGCCATTTCATTCCTTTCCTTGTCACTTACCCTCTATGGGTATCTGTCCTCTCATCTATAAAGCTGTGACATCTGCTTCTTATTCTTGACTTTCTTACTGAGCTTTCCAGAAGGCAATGGCAGCACGAAGGACTTTGGCTGACAGCGTAGAGGACTATCCCATGCTCAGCAGGACGGGGAAGCCTATGATCTTAGCAGCGAGAAGTCACTATTGAAGGATACCCAGCTGGTCACTATGGCTCTCGTGTTGAAGATCTTCAGCATCTGACACATCACAACTCCGAGGCCTGGGATGCTGGGAATTTTGGCCACAACAGCCTGGTAATAGGCTCCACCTCACCGTTGCTGAATAGCATTTTCTAATGAGCCACACAAGTCATTGCAATAAGACAGAGTATAATGATAAAATGTCATTTAAGGATGTGAATTGCTTTAAAAAAATCCCTATTCTCTTACCAACCCAAGGGAGTTGTTACTAAATCTTCCTTTTACCATTAACACGAGGTACCTGGAACCCTGCTGTCATTTTTCCTGAAAATTGTGGCTGCTAAAAACTAACTACGTGAGGCACATTAGTCCTTATGCCAAACTTCTGACTTCTAAACTTTCCTTAGACAATCACTTTTATTTCTTCCTCCAAAAGCAAAAATAATTGCACCATCACAAGAGAACTCCAAAAAGTGTGGGGTGAATAATAGAGATAGTGACATGGAAGATTTGTCAAGATAACCACAGAGGATCATGAAGGTGAACGGGACAACTCTAACAAAATTCAGTTTTCCCAGAGTTTTAAGTTCCAGCTGTGCATTCCATATCAGTCCAATGAACCTTCCCTATACTTTGAGAATGATCTTCTTTTGGAAGGGGGAATGAAATTGTTTACAACTGACAATCACTTAATTTTTCTTTCCTTCATAAAGTCTACTAACTTGCAGGCTTTAAAATGCCCCAATAAGAACTCGAAATATATCCATTATGAATACCTGCTTCTTTGAAGAAGAAAGGAATATGGACTAGAATTTCTACTGCAATAAAAGAAAATTCATATCACAAGTACACCAGCTTACTGAACACATATCTTACCAATAAGCTAAATGTCTTGCTTGAGTATTAAGTAGAGAATGTGCATTCATTATAACTCTATGAGAAAAATCAGTCAGTCCAGTGAGTGCCTACTATGTGGCAAGCAGTGTGCTAAGTACCAGAGATATCAAGAGAGACAAAAAATAGTCCCTACCCTCAAGGAACAATTTAATGGGGGAGACAGCAAGCAGACAAATATATACAAACAAGCTATACAAGGATAAATAGGAAATAATTTAGAAAGGGAATGAACCAGAATGAATAAGGGTTGGGAAAGGCTTCCTGCAGATTAGAAGATGGGATTTTAGTAGGGACTTAAATGAAACCAGGGAAGCCAGTAGGCAGAGATTAGGAAGAAGTGCAACCAGGACCCTAGACTCTTAAGTTTTCTTATGCAGTAAAACATTAAGTTAAATGGGAGCATATCATTAATCTTAAGTTTTAGTTGGCCTATCACTATGAAGAGAAAGAGACAAAATTACAATCGAACAAAGTGATATCGGAGACAGATTTTTTTTCCAAGAAAGAAACAATCAACTTTCCAACAATGAAAGAAACACAATGTCATATCATGACCTACCCAATTATATTGACTGTCCTTTACATGCTAAGGCAGGAAATTAGACTCATATACTTTAAAAATGTTTTCAACAAGTGTTCAATCAAAAAAAAAGATTCCTGCTTTATCTTAAGTTAGCTAGAAAAATCAATTTACTAGAACCTCTCCCTAATTATTTGAGTATTCTACTGTATATCAATATATACTGACAGAATTAGTTGTTTAAAAAAAGACCAGAGTTAAAGTATATGTCTCTAATTTCTTAGAACACATTTTAATAAATAATATTCAAAGCTGATTTAAAGTAAATTTTCAAACTGACCTCTATCATGAGTTCTTTACCACATCTAAAAGTAAAAACTATACTTTTACTACAGAATTATGATCAAATATAAATAGCTGTTATAACAATAAAGTCAGATCTGTATTTGAGATGGCTGTTGACTTAATCACTGAGGACCCTGTCAAGATGAGCTCATCTTGCTAGTGAGGCGTTTACTACTAAGCTCTTGCTGAATTTGGACAGATGCCCCCTTCACTCTCTCTCCTCTACTGATTTAACTTTTGGAGCTCACTCACCCAAACATATTACTCCTCATTGACCTATGGATGTGCACCATCATCAAAAAAATATACTGATGTGTAATTAAATATTTGAGTAGCTTTCTAGAGTGAGAAGGTGAGGCAGGATAAGGATATTGAGAGATTTTGCCTGATGTGATAACTAATTATTTGGGGGATGATAAAGCAAATATTTCAAGGAGCTAGCAGAGCATGAAATCACTTGGGAAAAATAATTTTCTGGGTAGAAATGCCCTGCAACTCAGATGTTGCTTGGTTCCTACATTTAAACTAGTGGTTGGCTGATCAATCATATCTTCTGGTTAACAATTTGATGAAGTCATTCCCAATTGGCCTATTTCTGCTTGATACAAACAATATGTCATTTTTGAAGGGGTGTTATGTGTAGGGGAATCAACTAAAAGAGTGTTCCAAAGGGGCCAATTTAGCTTGGAGAGTTTTCTAGTAGCTCCACAGAGACAAGGTCTTTATTAAAAAACCTATGGCTTGAGGAGGCAAGACATGAATTTCTTGCAGATCAAATGTAACACTATAACTCAAACTTTTTCATCTTCTACAAGGCTGCACTGTGGACCTTATCATTCTTCAGAAATCTTTTCATCATGGAAGCCTGTTCCAGCCCTGGAATTCACACAATGTGAGTAATCCCGACCCCCTAACCCCCTCTGATCCAATGGCTTCTCCCAGAACCACCGTTTTAAAGATGGTGCCCAGGCCAGCCTTGTCACCATTCCTTTCCAGGCTGCACACCCATCCCTCCCTATGTACCAGGTAACTTCATGGTCTCCCTCCCATCCCTTTTCAGCTTCCTTTTATTTGATTTCCTCCAACGTAATGTGAGCTTCTTGAAGGCAGGGACAATCTTTCAGCTTGTGTTTATATTACCAATGCTTAGCACAGTACCTGGCACATCATGAATGCTTAATATATTTATTAACTGATTGACTGAACTCAGGACTCCTTCCTTTACACTCCTAAAAATTATTTAAGAGCCTGCCCAAAGAGCTTTGTTTATGCGATTCGTGACTATTGATACTTACAAATTAAAAATTAAACATCTATGCAAATGTGTTTTGCATATTTGTAATAGGTTTTTTTTTGGCCTTCTCAATGAGTGGGGGAGGGGAAGGGAAAATGAAAAAATTTGGAACAGAAAATAAAATTGAATGCAGACATCAAGACATTTTAACATCATCATGAAATTAGTTTTCACCTCCTGAGGCTGAAAGAGTCTCTAAGCCCTTTGGAGAACCACAACAGCAGGAAATAGTCAGCCACGATGAGGACTTTCAGTATCATCACTCTCTTGCAATGGCCTGAAATGAAGTCTGTGTTTTGTTTTACGTGTTACAAAAATAAATATTTAAAGTTGCTAAAGCAGCAAAATTTATCAGAATAAATAGATACATGGGGAGGTGGGGGGCTTGAGCACTCAGTCCCGTAGACAGATTCACATCAACGGTATCTTATTTCCCAAATGAATGTGTCCTATCTATGCCCTCTGATGTTACATCAAAGAGTTTCACTGTAGGAAGAGCAAGGGGATGAGTAAACATCGCTAGATTACTTATTGGATAGAGTGCTGAATTGGAGTCTGGTAGTTCTGAATTCAAATCCTGCCTCAGATACTTACTAGCTGTGTACCTCTGAACAAATCACTTAATCATTCCATGCCTCAGTTTTATTAATGACCACTGAGACTGCTTTCAGCTCTAAATATATGATCTATGATCTTCGAAAAGTAACAAAGGAAAAGTACTGGTTACTTACAGGGAACAAACTACTGGTTTGACACTTCTCTCATTTCAAAGACCTCTGCTTCCTGGAGCACCTCAGGTGTCACCCAAGAACTTTGGTATATTTCCTGTAGTGTGACTAATGAAATTAAAATTCTATGTCTCTCCACATCAGACTTTAGAAGTCTCGTACAAAGCTTAAGAGAAGAAGATGCTGTGAAAATCTACATCCCTTCTGCTCCCTGAAAGGACCTACCTGTCCCTGTTACCTTACAATACTGCTCTGAGACTTCAAAGCAGGCCCAAGTTCAGTTTCAGAAACGGAGAAATTTTCTAATGCCAAGAATCTTTCACGGTACCAGTAGAATTTGGAAAATTGTAGCAGGTGATGCACGTAAAAAGAGCCTGAGGTGAATGTATTTAGCCAGCAGAAACTCAGTTTTTGTATTAATAATTCAGTTCTTTTCAGAAATAATGGGAGAAGCATTAGAAAAGGTTATCATAACTATCATCCAATACATTTCTAAAATTATTCTATTACATTTTAAAGGGTATAATTATAAATGTTTTTAAGAGCAATTTACCGGAAAATTAAAGTCGCCCGGTTTAAAAAATAATTATTACGTTCTTCTGATGAGGGATTTGAATCCTCTCAACCTATGGGGGTCATTATTTGTTTACTATGGAGAATCAGGTCCACATGAGGGAAACATTGATCTGAGAATTAGCCTTTAGAAAGAGTTCCAATAGCTTACTGGGGTGGGGGTGGAGGTGGGGATGGGGGGGAGGGAGGTGAGGAAGGAGAAGTACATTCAAAGTCAAAGACCTTCTGAAGATTTCATTATAGTTTTCTAGCAGTCCAGTAGTCTGCAAATGTCCTACATGCCTGCTTAACTGACTTTAAGTCCATTTAAAGTGAACTCTGGGTGGGTTAAGTCTTATCTAGCCAGGCTTTCGAGTGTTAATTCCATCTTTTGGTTTCATTTTTTCCCTTGGGTAGGCCTGCCCTAAAAGCCTTCAACCATCAGTCTGTATGTTGTAAACTGACTGCACTGTATATAGTCCTGCGAGGATAACTTTAGTGAAATAAAATATGTAGGCTTCTGGCATGCATATAATAATGAGATCCTGAAAAAGGGTTTTAACAGCAGTTATGTCACAATGCTCATAGCTCCCTGAAGTCACTGAAAGCCTTGTTAAATTAAAGATTCACTGTGGTTTTTCTGCTGCATTCTTGCTTCCCATGTTGCCTTTTTTTTTAATTTCATTGTGCTCTTAAGATGGGGCAGTATCACACCAGCCAAGATTAACACCACCTAGAAAACTGAATAGTTTCAATAAAATCATTAGTATTCTATGCACTGTTGTGTGTATGGGGAGAGGAGGGGAGAGGTACAGAGGCAGCGCACTTCTTTCAGATTAAAAAAAAATTCTATCATGGGCTCTTCAAGCTTAGGAAATATGGTACACATCCCACCCTCACTCATTCACAGAAGCTTAGGAATTTAACAACATTCAATTACTGTTCCCTACTTGAATCCATTCTTGGTCATGTCCCATAAGGTCACCTCAATGTCATTAGGATTTAATTCCACATCCTTCTTGGATTCCAGATGTGGCCTGCCTCAAAATTTACTCTGGTGCTCCTTCTGGAAAAAGCCCACAACAACAACAACAACAACAAAACTTACAATCACAAAGGATCCTGTCTCACCCAAAGCCAAAAATCTCCTCTCAGGGAACCTAAAAATGTTAATTATAATAAAGTGGTCATGTTTGCTTTTGCTGTAGAGTTGTGAGTCCTTATGTTTTAAGTATTAAAAAGGCATAATCACCTAGTATGTAGGTTAATTCCTTTTCGATATTGTAATTAATGCAACATTAATAGTGAATGCCAGCTCCAATTTTCTTACTGCTTACACTCAGAGCAGACTTGAATATTCTGCCAACTCCATTACATCATCTGAAAACCCAAACATTTCCCATTTTCAAATCACTCTCTTCCACCAGGCAAACATGCTTGCTCTCTCTCTCTCTCTCTCTCTCTCTCTCTCTCTCACACACACACACACACACACACACACACACACACACACACACACTCACTCAAAAGATTAGTACCCCTGAGAAGCATAGGCTCCATCCGAGGTTAAAGTCTGCAAATGCACACAATTTCTGGAAGCTTTTACTACTGCTGTGTTAGCTACAAGGATGCCTCCATCTCTGACCTTCCTTTTTCCATTCAGACTGTTATATAACCAAGAGCCTGCGTGCAGTATGTGAGTTGGGTGTTTTGGTTTAAAAAAAAAGACAACCCAAGAACCCCCACTTTCTTTCCCCCCTTTATTAAACACCAGAATGGAAAAGATTAGAAATTGGAGAAGGAGGGGGGCAGGAGATCCTGGGGGGATGTGGGTCAGCAGGTTAGCAGTGTCAGAACCCAATTGCTGCCTCAGCCCTATGATTCTGGGGACAGCTCGGCCCCTGGTCTCTTTTAGCAGTGCCTGAGGGGGCCGACTGCCCGGGCGTTATGTAATTTGCAAGAACAGCAAGTTACCCAATTGCTAGTCAGTTCTGCTGCCTGCCACCCCATCCTCCTCCTGCAAGAACACCTTCTGGCGAGGATGACACCTGAAGATGCTAACAGCAAAAGGGTTTGGGGGTGGGGGTTGGGGTGGGGAGAGCCAGGGAGAGGGGAAAGAGGAAAGGGGCGGGGGCTAGTTCAGGGCCCGAAAGTATCAGAGCTTTCTAAATACTATAGCTGCTAGTGCTTCTCCTTCCAAAAAAAAAAAAAAAGTCCCCGAAACACATGAAGGGAATTTTCTCCAGTGTTTCTGATTAACCCTGTTACATAACCGGCTCGCATTCCAAATCCACCGTCTCAGGGTCTAAATATACTCTTTGCAGCCAAAAGCCTTCTGCACTCAAACTCACCCAGCGGCTGGCACGAGCCCCCGGGCCTTCGATCCCTGACACCTCCCCCTCGCACCCCCAGACCCCCGGACCGTCCCCCTCCCCACTCAAGCTACTGCTGTTCGGCGCGGTCACTCTTCGGAAATCGCCTTTAATTAAATGTTTTTTTTCGCGTGTGTCATCTTGATGGCTTTTACTGTACTTGGATTCCGTGAATGGGAAGAAGCCTGGACAGGGGGGGTGTGGCCAAAGGGGGGGGGGTAGGGGTGGGGGTGGGATACTGTAAAACAGCCAACACATGATCAGCCATATTTCTCCCACCAACTAAAATAGAGAGCAAAGGGGGTGGGGACGCAGCCTGGGGCCCCCACTCTGGGCTCTTCCTGATCCCGGACAGGGACTGGGAAAAGGGACCACGGAGTGCAGGATCAGGGCCGCTGTAGGATTCTGGCGCCCAAGCCCGGGGGGGTTGAAAGCCCCCACCCCCCACGCAGGCTCGCTTCCTTCAGAATGACAGGCGTGATTTATCAATTATTTACGACAGTAATTAAAACCGCAGCTTCCCTCTCTTCTTTGCAAACTCTAGGCACATTCAGATAAATACATTCCCTAATCCACCACTACCACCCAACCCCCCCAATCCCCGGCCAAGTACAACCCACCAACAGCCAGGTTTGGCTACCCGTCTCCCAGGCTGAGGGAGGGGAGCGCGGTCCCCTAGCCACTTTCCACTCTACTTAGAACCTTAGGGGGATAGTGGGTGGGGAGTCGCAGAGGAGGGGGTCGACGGGTGTCCCCGGAAACATCAAAATAAAATTCAAGAAGCACCCTTAGCTGGGGGGTGGGGGTGGTGTTGGGGGAGTGTTGATCTCAATATCCAACCAGCATTCAACTTACACTGACCATCCCCAGGCTCTGGCGGAAACACTCCATGAACCGCGGGGAGGGAGAGAATTTTCTAAGCAGAAATAAGTTTGGATTTCTCTGCCCCCCTCCCCGTTTCTTAACGTTGGATTTTTTTTAATGTCATCTCCCAAGAAGAGGGACTCACACTCTCACTCACACACGCACACAAACACACACACACACACAACAAACGTGCGCACACACAAACGCACACGCACTCCATCCCGGGGCGGGGGAGTTGGGCTACCCTGGTTCTTTAAACTTGCGTATCCACTATGGCAGTTGCCTGCTAAACAAATTAGTGGGAATGTCTCTGGTGCTACCTCCCACCCTCCACTCACACGCGCACCCCCCAACACGCACTCATACACATACATACACACCATCCCCGAAGTAATAATGATAAAAAAAAAATCCACTGACAAGCGTTCTCAAAGTGAAGACACGCACCCAGACCTCGGCAACCCCCCCAGTCCCCAGACTTCACGGATCATTGGCTCCGCCCCCTCACCCCCCACCAAAGAAACCCCAACACACATAGCCTGGGGAGAGGCAAACTTGTCAAGAAGAAACGAGGAGGTAAAGGGGAGGGGACTAGGGTGACTATTTTTTTTTTTTCTTTTTAAAAAGGACACTGCCACTTTAAAAGTTTCTTTCGGTCCCCGGTCCCCACACTCTTTTTTTTTTTTTTTTTGGTAACGTATTTAATTTCGGCAACGCAGTTTTCCTTCTCCTTGCAGAAAAAAATACATACATATATAAATACATATATAAACCCTGGGGTAGCCTGCTAGCTGTCAACCTTGCCGCTCGCCTCTCCTCAGCTGCCCACCTCCTCCTGCAACCGGGGAACATGCTGCAAAAGTTTGCAACATTTGTGGGGGGCGCCGGGGGGGGCGGGCAATTGGGCGCTCCGACGTCGGGGTACTGCTGCCAGCTCCCGGGCTGCCTGTGCCCTGCAGCCCGACCCTCCCCCCCCCCAGCCCATGCCCCCGGCCTCCTGGGCCATCCCCCTGCTGTCCTCCCCCCCATCACTCTTCACTCTTCCCTCAACCCCCCCCTTAGCCCCCTCTCTCCAGCCTCCCTACCTCTGCTGGTGCTGGAATAGCTCTGTCTGCGCACTGGAGCCGGCGGCTCGCTTTTCCGGGCGGATTCCTGGTTCAGCGGGGTCTCCCTGGAGCCGGCGGCCGCTTCGGAGCCGCTGCTGCCCGGCTCACTGGCGGCTGGGTCGGGGGCTGCGGGAGCTGACTCCATGTTTTTTCCCAATGTAGAGATCGCTGGAGATGGCGAGCTCCGAGACTCCCTCTATCTTCTGTTTTCAGTGCAACTCTATGGTACCAAAAAAAAAAAAAAAGGGAGAAGGAGACAGGGAATGAGAGGGAGAGAGAGGGAGAGAAGAAGAGAGCGAGAGCGAGAGAGCGGGTGTGTGTGTGTATGTGTGTGTCTGTATGTGTGTGTGTCTGTGTGTGCGCGCTGGAG
This sequence comes from Trichosurus vulpecula, assembly GCF_011100635.1. Lineage (NCBI taxonomy): Eukaryota > Metazoa > Chordata > Mammalia > Diprotodontia > Phalangeridae > Trichosurus > Trichosurus vulpecula. The sequence goes on from NC_050580.1 coordinate 145,145,891, forward strand.
ATGGGACTGAAAACAGATTTGACCACAGGCAGCGCTAGCGAGAGCTTCTCCATCCATCCCCCACACTCCACATACCCCACCCTCTGCACCCCAGACACAGAGCCATAAACGGGCTGCAAATTTTGGGGAGGTGAGAAAATGAAAGGAGCCAATGTGGGGGGGAAGGTATAGTTTTCCCCTCCTTCCCCAAATCAAATTGTAATTGGAAAGACGATTTCGTGAATGCTTCTGAGCGTCCCTCAGAAACACCACTCAGTCCCCATCCCCTTCCAGCCTGAGACCCTGGAAAGAGCAAAGTCCGATGATCCCAAGTGAAGAAGTTGGCAGATAGGGTTTTTGTTGTGCCCGAGGCCAAGAGAAGAACGAAATGGACTTCAGGACCAGGATGACACTCAGAAGAAGGTTGGGAATTCGAGGAGGTGGCACTCTTTAGTTTCAGATTGGACTGGATTGGGGGATGGGGCAGCCACTGGGTTTTTAACGTTGCCTAGATCAGACCCCAATAAGTGATATGCTTTGTTGAACTTTTCTGGCCCAGCAGAAAAAGGTTACTTTTCCTTTGTGGTCATGATGTGGACTGCCCGAAGCATGTCCTCACCTTTTTCTGTATGCTTTTTTTTTTTAATAGGCCCATTCATACACAGAAAACCTTTACCTCCATTGTAAATGGCAATGCCAAGAAATACCTGAGCATAAGTAATGAAATCTACCCCTTTATCTCACAAGAAGTTGTAAATTGTCAACTCCTTCCAGACCTTTTGTTATTAGATGAAAACTCTCAGCCATAAAAGATAAACCTTTAAGAGAGATATTTAACAACAATCAGAGTTTAACAGCTGTATTTAGTCATTTCTACCTGTTGTCTCCTTTATTAGAATGTAAGCTCCTGGAAGGCAGGGACTATTTCATTTTTTCTTTATAACCTCAACACTTTGGCTAGGGCCTGGCTCTGAGTAAGTGCTTAATAAATTCTTATTGATTGATTGAATGAGGAATATGCCTGATAACTGCTGAAGTGATTCTCTTTCTTCTGGCTAAACGGTATATACTAGCAACATACTAGGCAAAGTGAGGAGTACTCCCAAAGACTATCAGGCAGGAACAAGGGGTGGGGTGGGGTTGGGGAACCTGAAAGATTCAGATTATCCCTCCAAGATGGGGGGTTCAACATACCATTTCACTTAACCACTGAAGAAACAGACAACTAACTATCACTTTAAAAAAAATACTCCTACCTGCTTCATCTCTCCCCCACTTTCCCTCTAAAAGCCTACAGTTTGTTCATTTAAAAAAAAATCGTTAAGACCCTCATCATCACCTGAGTTTGAACCTGATTCACAAACTATGTGACCCTGGACCAGGCACATAACCTCTTTCTCAATCTCAGTTCCCTTATCTGTAAAATGGAGGTAGTGAGAGTACTCATCTCATAGAATCGCAGTGAGGCTCAAATAAGTTGTACAAAGTGCTCTGAAAATCTTAAAGTGCTATGTAAATGTTTGCTATTATTATTATGTTCATTATTATCCTGCTGTTATATAATATAAAATGGCATGAATGGGAGGAGGTGGAGGAAAGGTTGGGAAACATTCCGCCCCTCCCCCTCTGATTTCCTGGTGTGAGGACATTCTAAAAAATGGAAAATAAAATTTCAGTTAGATAATAGACCAAGAGCAACTTCCATATGCCAAACTTCACACATGGTTTCTGTTACTGATATTGGTTGGATTTCAAATACACAATGCTGTTTGCCTTGTGCTGTGTGTTAACCAGCAAAACCTGTGCTCTGGTCTTTTCCAGTGTGATGTAAATAAAATATGAAAGTTCTAATGCAGAAATCCATTCTCTACAAGGATACAGTACTCCAAACAGTCTGTTAGCACCTAAAAATGATGCCAGTGATTTTGCACTTTATTCCCAAATCATGTCTGTGGTTTCCCAAAGCAAACAAAGCATAGATCTCCAGAGGGGTCTTCAAAATGATTTACAGTTGGTTATTCAGTTAGTGTCCTTGATGCAATTTTCACAGTTAGTCACACTTGGATTTTTTATGTAAACAAATATATCAGTGTATGTTATATAATAATAAAGACTTCCTCTGGTCTAGTCTGCATTTAAAATATACTTGTCGTTGCCCAGTCTTTTATTTAAGGCTTTAAAAACATTAATGCTAAATTATTTTCAATTTTATGGTGCTCAGTTTCACAAATAACAATTTTGTTTGCAAGTGTATTTTTGATGGTTCTCTGCCTTTTTCATTGATCGGTTTAATGACTTTTTTCACTATGATAATAATATAATGAATCTGTTCTTGTGTCCTTGATTCCCACCTTTGCTGTCCTCTTTTTAATGCTCTGGTGTCTGGTAACCATGGCAGGTTACCACTCCTAGTATGGACTTGGCGACCTTAATAATTTAGGATAGATTCCGAATTCCCTCCAGGAATAGATTCTGGCTAGGAATAAGCCATTTCTCCTAACTCTCTAAGACAATTACTGGCTTCTGCAATTTAAAACAATTGGGAACTCAAGTGCCTTCCCCAAGGGAAAAATAAAACGGAGATAGATATATTCCTTGGCTGTCAATCATAGTTACTAAACTGTAAGTTACCAGGTTTGGCAAAGTATTTTAAATCTGGGGGGTAAAACAGTGATTAAGTTTAAATGCTTCTTTCTTGCCCCTTTGACATTTTCCTGATTTCTGTTGTGGGCTTCAAAATTTTATAACATTTGGTTGGGCAGGGTTCTTGTCTTAGTTATTTACTGATTAACCAAAGGCATTAAATTTGCTGTAAAATGATCCCTTATTCTGTAATACTGTGTTGTCTCAGAGACACATTGGTTTAGAAAACCTCTTCTTGATTGGCTACCAAAAGATAATCATTTATCTATTATCTGTCTGTCTGTCTATCTATCTATCTATCTGTCTGTCTATCATCTGTATCCATCAGTCTATCTATCTATCTATCTATATCTATATATACATACATACACATACACACAGACTCCATTGTAGAGTCAGAAAGGGAATCCAAGCATTTTGTCTTCCAATCATTTGAAATTACTCCTGGGAGAGATTATTTGTGAGTTGTTAAAACTTCTGGATGCAAATATGTGTGTGTGTGTGTGTGTGTGTATTTACAAACATATATGCATATATGTATATATACATACACAAATATGTGTGTGTTTCAAAAAGTTATTTTCCTTGCATTGTTAAAGAGGAAAGGGGGAGAGAAGGAAGGTGATGGAAATGTACAATATTTCCTCAGAATAATGGAGCCTTCTACAATGTGCCCAAGAACAAAGAACAGAGAAAATTAAAACCAAGTCCCCAGACAACAAGTTTCCTCTCTTTCAAGAGAGCTGAAAGCAGCTGAAGCCAGGCCATATGCTGAATCCAGAACACAAATAAAAATGCAACGCCGCCCTCAGGCTCTGGAGTTGCTTGGTTTTACTGCAGAATTTGCAGCCAGCAGCAGCACCCAAACGACACATTCAGAGGAGCCCTCTATAGAGTGAGAGAAGAAGGCTCCAGTAAACCTGAAATTGCAGCTTCATAATAAATGCAGGGGGCACACTTGACTCTCTAACAGTAGCCAAGACTAGGTCAATGCCTAGACAGAAAGAGAAGGGAACAAGCATTTGTTAAGTGCCTACGATGTGCTATCTTCTTTACAGATATTTTCTCATTTGATCCTCACAGCAATACCTGGAAGTAGGTGCTATTATTATCCTAATTTTACAGATGGGTAAACTGAGGCAGACAGCAGTTTAAGTGATTTGCTTAGAATCACACAACTAGTAAGTGTCTGAGGTCACATTTGAACTTAGCTCTTCCTAGCTCCAGGCCCAATCCTCTAACCACTATAACTGCCCAGGGGTCAGCCAAGGTCTTTTTGGTATCAATAAGGCTCATTCAGTTTGATTCAATTCAATAAAGTACTTATGAAGTATCTGCTATATGTCTTTCAGAAGCAGTTTTGCACTTAACACTAGGCTGACCAAGGGAGTTACTGAGAATGTTTTTTGGCTTGTTGAGCGGAGGAAAGTGGATTGGAAGCAGTCAGTGGACCTTGATCTGAATCCTGCCTTTGCTTCTCTAATGATTTATGGCCTTGGGCAAGTCATTTCCAATCTCCAGAACCAAGTTTCTCCTTTTACAAAATGAAGGGATTAGATCAAATGATCTCTCCATTTCCTTCCACCTCTAAATCTTATGAATCTGTGACCTTATGATATTAATAGGAAAGCTATGATACATATATAACACATTTCAAAGTGATAGAGAACTCCCTTTCTTACTCATGGAATGGCATGGAATAATTCTATTCTGCCCAATGTGCCAAAGACCACAGTAGGGAAACTGTTTAGGAGTGACTTAAGCAAAAAAAACCCTTTTTTTTTAACCCCTCAGAGACAGCAAATCTTCCATGTGATGTCTTTTGAAATTCAGGCTTATATATCTAGAAGAAAAATAAAGAGATGGGAATGCTATATGCCCCCTTCTTGAGTTAGCTCACTTTTGATAATTGATATCACTCAAATGTCAGACAAACAACATTGAATTTAGGGACCAAGCCTAGTGGAGCATGAAGCATCAAACTCTGTCCAAACTCTGATGAAGCGAGGCTCCCTCTGCCTCTGTGTGCTTCATGTTACAGTGAAACTGTGCTACTCAACATTCATCAAATTCATTCCCTTGCTACCAAATGCTATCAATGTTCCCTGCTACCATCCCCACCCTCTCTACTCCCTCACCGGGGCCAATTTTTGCACATCCTTCAAGGCAGAGTTCAAATGACTCCTATGTAAAGCTTTTCTTGATTTGCTTTCTCTGAATTTGGTACCTTTCAGTGCATTTTCATATTCTAACTTGTTATTTTTCTCTCTTACCTACCCTGAAAGACAATAAGCTCCTTGAGGAAAGGAATATTGTTTAATTCTAAATATTCTTAATTATCTCAGCCTCCTCAGTGCCTGGAGACTTTCTTGTCATTTCATCAGGCATGAAATTTGGAAAAACCATTGTGCATTCCCACAGATATTAAATCTTGAAATTATGAATCATGGAATGTCTAAGATAGAACGAACTTTAGACATCATCTGTAGTCTACTATTCCCAATTTGGGCCACTATTACTCAGCTTCTAATCTGGGTCTCCTTTGTGGTGGCTTGTTTTCCTAAAGAAACTTTTTGTTTTCCTTCTATGCCTGTGATTCTTGATCTTTTTTTGGTATCATAAATTCCTTTGACAGACTGATGAAGGCTATTGATGCTTCCTCAGAATAACATTTTAAATGCATAAAATAAAATCCATAGGAATACAAAATAAACCTACCATATTAAAAATACAGTCTGTGCTCTAGGAAAATAATTAAATGGAAGCCATGTCTCTGACTCCATTTGAAATTCCTATGTATACAGACATGTTCCCATATATTACCCCTTCTAGAATGAGAATTTATCTTTCCAAAATCCAGTTCACCAAATTAAAAAATAAATACTCCTAATTATCCATGATTTTTGAAAGGGCATTTATGCCTTTGAAGACAGGTCTACCACCTGGGGTGCACAACAGGTCTACCAGTAAATATGTTCTAGAGACATTCAGCTTAACTATTGAGAATCAGAACTGTGAAAGTGACTTATAACAAGTGAAACACCAGGCTCATGCTAGCAGCAAGAGTATTAAATTCATAGTATAACTTAAGGAAAATGGAGATAATTAGGATCACATATGCCTTCTTATTCTGGTGGTAGTTGCAGGGACAGTTTTTTTCCCCCTTCTTCCACACATGCTTAAGATTGGGGTTAATTCTGAAAATGAATAAAAAAAGTCGTTAAGTTAGCCTGAGGCACTGATGATTCAGAATGCCTGTTCTGCACTGGTGAAGAGAGATATTTTGATGGAGGGCCTGTGTGAAACTGACTAAGAAATCCGAAGGAAACATTTTTTTGCTTAACAGATCAGAAGGGTGACACAGACTACTGTAGCTTCCCAACAATCTGCATCACAGCCAGGAATTATGGGCCAAACTTTTTTTTAATTGTTAAAGAATAGTTTCAGGTGAGGTCTCCATGTCCCGTAACTGCAGAAATGTTCACCTTTTCAAGGTGAAGGAGTGGAAAGCATATTGGATTAGAGGGCCTTGGTTCAAACCAATGTTGAACCTGAACCTAGGTTCAAACTTGCTATAGGTGCTACCTTGGGTAAATCACTTCAAATTTTCAAGTTTTCATTTCTCTCTCATTGTAAAATGAGAGGGCTGTACTAGGTTAGGAGGAGCTAACCATTTTTTTTGAGTTATGTATCTCTTTGGCAGTCTATGGACCCTTTATCTAAATAACAATCTTAAAGGCTAAAATAAAAAAAAAGTTTAGTGTTACAAAGAAAAGCTATTATATTGAAATAAAATCATTAGCTTACTTTTCCCTTAAATCCCACACAGCACAGGTTAAGAACCCCTGATCTTTCAGATCTAAATCAATGATCCTACCTGGCTTTCCATAGTATTTCCAGATAATCTTCTTATTCCATAGATGATCATCTCTACACTCAAACGTTACCACTGTTCTAAAACTTTTTTTCCCAATTTTCTTTTTTGTTATAAAATGTTGTCCACTGCTCCTGGGTGGCCCAATTGCTATTCAGTTTAGGAGTCCCTCTTTTAGGGCCTTTTACAGTTAAAGCACATTATTCTGTCAGACGAAATTTCAGTCCCCTCCAGTGAGCAGACTCAGGTCAGATTCATAAGGAGGCATCACTTGAGATTTTTCTGGAGTTGAATCCAAATGAATAAACCCTATTTCTGTTTGTTACTTATCTACCTTCAAAGTGAAAATAGTAAGTTGGCGCTAATTGCCAAGTTCCTTCTTTTATGGAGAACCTTCAGGAGCCTGGAATCCTGCTGGGTTATGATTAGAATTTAGAATCTCCTGTTTATGCATATAAGGCAGACATATCTAATATGTACATTTATTGCACTTTTAATTTATTTTAATATTGTTTGCATACATATGGGGAGAAAGATTTAATCTTTCTTGTGTCTTCTGGCATTATGAGATTCTATAAAAACTCTGGATTGCAAGCAGTGCTGTAGTTTGATTCTCAAAAGGCCTATAAAGTTTATTCTGTGGTTCTCAGCCCTATTTTGGTCAGGTAGAACCTAGGTTTGATTGTAAAAACAGACAGCCCTAGCCCTTTTAAAACACTCTTTTCTGTCAAAGCTTTTGTCACTTTCAGCTGTCTGAATATTTTTGGTATCAAAAATTCAAATATTTTCTTCATCTCTCATCTCATTTTACAAAAATTTTCAGCATGAAATCTCTCCTGATCTTCTGATGAGATGCTAAAATAGAACGTGCAATGTCAGAGACCCTTCTTTAGGAAGGCAATACTCAAGGGTGCCCCTTGTCTCCTTTGGATCTTTCAGGGATTTTCTTGATGTAGTAAGAGAGAAAAACATCTCCGCTTCCCACTGTGGTGTCTGGCCACTGGAGAGGAGCTCATTTGTGGGAAGGAGAGGAAAAATAAATCTTCAGATTGCGTATCGTGTATTTTTCACTTTTTTGCCTCAATTGATTGCCTGTTGTGAGGATCCTCAAGATGTTGAATAACCAATCAAATTATTAATTTTGTGACTGAAATTCTAAAATGCTGCAGTTAATTATCAATGCATATGCAGATTTTTGGGAGAAAGGATCCATGAAAAACAAACAAAAAATGTCAGTCAGAGGAAAAAAAAACACATCCCTGTTCCCAGTGAGTCACAGGAACATATTGGTTACATTTATTAGAGTATGAATCCATAGAGAGTCAATAGCATTCCAGTTTAGGAAGCTTTCTTACATCCAGAAGTCAGATCTGAAAATATTTTCTTCTCCATAGATATATTGCCATAACAGTGAAAGTAATATTTGTCTTACTGCATCTCCTTTTCCTTACCATGCCTGCCAAAATGAGGTCTTCTTATATGGCTGGTAATGTGACTGCCATGGGGACATAATGCCATCATCTTAACACAACAATTATTAGAAACAGTGTGATGGAGGAGGGGAAAAAGCACTAGATTGGGTTTAGAAGATCCAGTCTACTCCTGCTCTACCCCTAAATGCTATCGAACTTTGGGCAACTTGCTTAACCTCACTGGGCCTCAGTTCATGCCTTAGTGAATTGAGAAGATTGGACTAGTTGATCACAAAAGTCGTTATCAACTTTAAAAGTTTATAAGTGTGTAGCACCCTTTCTGGGGTCAGTCTTCCAATTCCTACAAGCACTGGAAGGTTGGCTCCCCACAGGGCATTTTGTGCCCCATAGGACAGAGTTCTAGGGGTAACTCTGAGGGTTTGAGTTTTCTAATACTATTACTCATGAGCCCCTATCTGGTATGCTCCTGCACTGATTAGCAGCCATCCAGACTAAGTTAGCTTTTAGAAAGGGAGCATTTATTGAGATGACATGGTAAGAAAAACTGGTACAAAATGTTCCTCTTGAAAGTCTGGAACACACATTCCCACAAGTCTATAGAGAGGCGGAGGGGGTTGGGGGGATTGACTTAAGTTTCAAGAGCACATGTGGCAAAGGGGTTAACTCTGAGCTCCTGGTAGGTTAGAAATTCTTTTCTCTTTACTCAAAATCCTCATTCAGTTCCTCTGGGGTATGGGAATAACTCCCTCCTAGACTCCCAGAGTCATTGCCCTTGTAGAAACTTGTCTTTAGTATGGATAGTTTGTCCCTGGCTCCTGATGCACATGGTGCTGCCAGCCCCTACTCTGCAGACATGGCTATAATCATTAAAGGAAAGTCCACATTTTCTGACCTTTGGAAGTGACAAGGATTTCCTCTGGTCAAGGAGCAAGGAGAAAGGAGACTTACTCCTTTTCCAGATTCCTTTAGGGCAGGGGTGGGGATCCCCCCCACCCAATGTGGCCCTTTAGGTCCTCAAGTGCCACCTTTTGACTGAATCCAAACTCAATTCCAGACCTCATGTTCCCCACCCTTGCCTTAGGCTATGGCTCCTCAAAATGCTCTCAAAGTTTAGCTAATGTCTCAAAATAGTTGATAAATCTCCTTCCCTGGTATACATAAAGCTCATAAAGTTTCTTCCAACTAACCCCAATACATGTCATCATCTGAACATATCTAATGGTTGACGTACTTCTCTCTTTTCCCAACTTGATTAACTATATTATTAGCACTTCCTTTATGTCTTTGATCCAAAAGAGGTGCTTCGGAATTGTTCACACCTCTATAATACCTTTGGTTGATTGATTCTGTAACTCAGTAAAGAGGAGTTGTCACCTGCCAAAGGTATCAGTGCATAGAGCTAGCATCTTGTTCTTTATATTAATTGGGGTTGGGGTATGGGAGACCCTTTTACAAATAAATAACTGCATTTGTCCCTGTGAAGGGTTCTGTACAGACTTCCAGGACACTCTCCCAGGACCTCCTCCTATATTCCTCAACAACTCCAGCCTATGGCTCCCATCCTTCCTCTTTGCCCTATCTGCTATCATCAGCCTCAGCTGACTTTAACATCCATATTTGTGACTCACCTCTAATATTCAAGTTTCCCAGTTAGGGAGGTAGCTAGCTCAGGAGAATAATTTGGTTCTAGATTCCAGAGTACCTGGTTCAAACTAGAACCTCTGACACTTCCCATATCACCTTGTACAAATCACTTAGGACATCTACCCATTCTCCTTGGCTCCTTCCTGCCCAGCTTTCTTCTTTTTAGTCTAGCCCTTGAAAATAACTCAGTGTCAGTATCAACATCAAAGAATTACCTAACAGTGCTCTTTACACAGCCCTCTCAAGTCTATTCCAGTCTTCAATATGGCATACAATATTTTGAAACCTAGGCGGTGACTTTCTGAAAACAGTTTTCCATCTTAGACATTTTTGACACTATCCTCCTAACCCCTTTATACCAGTACATATGATCTAGTAAAGCCTATTCCTCCCCCAACCATGACTAAAATCCACAGTGAGACATGATATTTCCTTTTCTACGTGTCTAAGGTAAAGTTACAGCACTCTGTCTCTCTCTCATTCTGCCTAAAGTCTTGCATCTCTTGACCCATTTTAAGCTATTTGCTCTTTTGCTTCACTTTATTCTGAATCAATCATTTAACCAATCAATAAGCATGTATTAAGTGCCTACTATGTGCCAAGGGCTGGGGATACAAGAAAAGCAAATACATACATACGCATACACATACACATATACACAGATATAGATGTATATATATATATATATATATATATATATATATATATATATATATATAATATATAGTCCCTGCTATCAAAGATCTCACAGTATAATGAGGGGAGAAAATGTGCAAACATATGAACAAGCTACATACATGACAAACTGGAAATAATCAATAGAGAGAAGGCACTAGAATTAAGGAGGGTAGGAGCAGGATCCCTGTAGAAGGTGAGATTTTAGCTTGAATGAAGCCAGGGAAGCCAGAAAACAGAGATGAAGAGAGAAAGCATTCCAGGTATGGGAAACAGCCAATAAAAAGGTCCAGAGCTGAGAGATGGAGTGTCTTTGTATGAAGAACAGACTGGCACCGTCCTTTATGAAAATGCTCTTCTACTTATATCATGAGGGATCCTGATCTTATGGACCAGGTCTTTATTCCTGCTTCTTCCATCTCTACCCGAACCTTGACACCTGTCCCTTCTTATCTTCTCTCCAAGGCTCTTTGTTCCAAGCCAACATGTTTTCTAGATTTGAACCTGAACTCACAAATAAGCTTGACCTTACCCTTGGCAAAGTCCAATGGAAATAGTACTGGTTTAGGAGTGAGCAGATCTGAGTTTGAATCCTGCTTTGTTTCTTACAGCATTTGTAAGTTCAGGCAAGTTATATAACCTCTTTGACCCTTAGTTTACTCATCTCTAAACTAAGAGGGTTGAACTACATGACGTTTTAGATCTCTTTTAGCTCTAAATCTATGATCCTAAGATTTCATACTATTGACTGAATTTAGCTGATAGACCCAGCTTAAGCCCAATAAAAGACTAAGCATCTCTCCCTCACCCTCAGCTAGGGAGAGAAGATGTCTTCCCTAAGGGAGTATCCTCAAACTAAATTTTAAAAAGCCCAATAACCACCACATGATTTACAAACAGAATTCAAAGATCTACCGTAGTATCATAGGTAGGGCTTATAGCTCTATCTCTTGTCTAAGACAATGCTATCATATACATTATATAATTTTATCCTCAAAATAACCCTGTGGGTTATGTAGTAGAAGTGTTATTATCTTCGTAGACCAATCACTTAGTCAGTTCATGGGGCATTTTTTAAGCTCCTACTAAGTGCCACACACTAAGCTAGATGGTGGGGATACAAATACAAGAATAAAACAACCCCAACTCTCAAGGACCTTACGTTCTAATGATGAACACAAAAAGTACATACATAAGCATATACATTTATGTATATATGTGTGTATATATGTGTACATATATACATACATACAGACTCAGACATATAAAAATATGTATGTGTGTACACACACACACACATACATACATACATATATATATATATATATATACAGAGAGAGAGACAGAGAGACAGAGACACACACACACACAGACAGAGAGGGGTAGAATAAATGCAAGGTAGTTAGGAAGGAAGAGAATTAGCAGTAGTAGATAACAGGAAAGACTTCATGTACGAGGTAGTACTTGGGATTCTTGAATTGATTCTGTGAGGCAGAGAAGAGGAAGGACTACATGAGGAAACTGTGGTTTAAAGAGATTAAGTATAGTAACAGACAATATCTAGAATCACAGACTCTCAAAGCTGCAAGGGACCTCAGCAGTCTTGCAATTCAACCCTTATCCAAACAGTAATGCTCTCTACAACATCCCTGACAATTGGTCCTCTGGCCTCTGCTAGAAGACCTCGATTGATGTGGAAGACACTACCTACTCAGGTAGTACATTTTACTTTTAGACACTTCTAATTGTTAGGAAGTTTTCCCTTACATTAAGCCAAAATCTGCCTCTTTGTAATTTCTATAAATTACTCCAAATTCTGGAGTAATTCTTTTTTAATCTTCATGCCTTCCCTCTGAGCTTATCTCCAATTTATTTGTACTTGTTTATTGTTCAGTCATTTCAGTCATATATGATTCATCATGACCCCATTTGGGGTTTTCCTAACAAAGATACTGGAGTGGTTTGCTATTTCCTTCTCTAACTCATTTTACAGATGAGGAAACTGAGGCAAACAGAGTTAAGTGACTTGCCCAGGGACACACAGCTAGTAAGTGTCTGAGGCCAGATTTGAATTCAGGAAGATGAATCTTCCTGCCTCCAGGCCCAGCACTCTATCCACTGTGCCACCTAACTTCCCCTGTTTGTACATGGTTATTTGAATATTGTTTCCCCTGATTGGAATATGAGCTCCTTAAGGTCAGGGCCTTCTTTTTTTTTTTTTGCCTTTCTTTGTATTTCCAGTGTTTAGCAAGGTGCGTGGCTCATAGCAAGTACTTAAGCAATGCTTCTTGACTTGGCTTGATTTCCTCTGTATGTTAACCCTTTCAAAATTGTAATCTATCCTTCTAGATTTTCTCTTTTCCTGGCCAAACATTCTCAGTTTATTATTATTAATTATTATTATTATTATTATTTTATTTTATTTCAATAAACCATTGTATGGCATAGTCTTCCTTCACCATCCTGGTTGTTCTCCTGTGGAGGCTCTCAACCTTGTCAATGTCCTTCCTAAAAGGTGTTACCTAGGACTTAACATATTACTCAAAATATGATTGGAATAGGACAGAGTACAAGAAGGCCCCAGCCTCTCTCTTTATGAATAGCGTGCCTTCCTTGAATTTTGCTTAAGGCTTTTTATTTATATTGCTGCCATTTCAAACTGTTAGTATGTATTGAACCTTCAGTCTCTTAAAACATGCATATTTTTTCATATAAACTGTGACATACCAATCCTTGAATAGGGTCTGGAACATAGTAGATGCTTAATTAATGTTTATTGATTGATTTGATTTATCCTATTCTAATGAAATTGACATTTTGAGCTTAAGTATAAGATTTTTTAATTTATCCCTTAGCAGATTTGGCCCTACTAGTATCTTTTTGGATCCTGACTGTCCTCCCATGTGTTAGCAATCTTTCCCTGCTTTGTGTCATCTATAATTTCATAAACATATCATCTGTCCAGATCATTAATAAGAGTGGTTTGCAGAAAAAAAAAACATTATGGACACATCATTGGGAAATTCCAACAGAGAACTCCTTCCAAGTTATTATTAACCCATGGTTGACTATTCTTTGGGTCCAGTCATTAAACCAGTTTTCAGTCCCCTAACTATATTTTCTTCATTCACCATAGCTGCCTACTGTGTTTACAAGGATAACATGAAAGATTTTGGCAAATGTTTTGATGAAATTCAGGTACATCATGGCTAGGACATTTCCCTATCTAGTGATTCTAGTGAAAAAGGATATGAGGGTTATTCTGATAAGATCTGTTCTTGGTGAAGCCATACTGTCTCTAGGTGATCACCATTTTTCTTTCTAAATATTCTGAAAGTTTCCATTTAATAATACATTCTGAATTAATTCATTAATTGAATTATTGTCTTATTGTAATTACTGTAATACTTTCAATTGTATATTACATTGTAATATTGTAATTGAATTACAACATATTGCCAAGAACAAGATTCAGACTAACTGGTGTTTTGTTTAAAGACATTATTTTCTCCTTTTTTATTTTATCTTATTGAGACATTTGCCTTTCTTTAATCTTCTCCATTCTCAAAAACTTTCAAAGATCAATGATAGAGTAACTCACTACTAACATGAACTTGTTCTTTAAAGTACCCTGGAATATTGTTCCCTCCTCCATTCCTCTAATTCATTGAGGAAAGCTAGTTTTTTGTTTTGTTTTTGTTTTTACCATTTCCTCTTTTATCTTGGGTTTCAACTCCTTGTTAACTAAATTTTTCTCTTCTTCCATTCTTCCTATTATAAGAACCATCCTGCTTGGCAGAAAGAAATGAAGCAAAATATGACTTGACCTGTTCTACATTCTAAGAATTGTCTATTATCATCATCTCATCTATTCTAGACCTGTTCTTTATTTGATCTTCCTCTTGGCCCAAATATAGTTTAAAAACAAACTATTTTTTGGTACATCTAGCATCTGTAGCGAGGCCAAGCTCATTAGAAAGACAGACATATAGAAAGACAGTCAGACACAAATAGATGATAGATAGATAGATAGATAGATAGATAGATAGATGGATAGATAGAAAGATGGATGATAGATATTAAGGGTGTAGTCTTTGCTAGGTATTGTGCTAAGCACTTGGCATACAAATACAAACAAAAAGACAGCCCCTACCCTTAAGAAAGGACAAAAAGGTGGCACAGTAGATAGAGTGCCAGCCCTGGAGTCAGGAGAACCTGAGTCCAAATCGGGCCTCAGATAAGTCCTAGCTGTGTGACCCTGGGCAAGTCATTTAACCTTGTTTGCCTCAGTTTCCTCATCTGTAAAATGAACACGGAGGAGGAAATGGCAAAACACTCCAATATCTTTGCTGAGAAAACCCCAAATAGGAGAGGTGGACATGATTAAGCTACTGAACTACTACAACAAGAACCCTTAAGAAGCTGACATTCTAATGAGGGAAGACAACGCATAAAAGGGAGCTGGAAAGCAGGGATGGGGTGGGGGGAGGGGATGTGACTTACCTTAAGGCAACTTGCAAAAAGTCCAGAGCATCAGGATCAGAGCTGGGAGAAAGTGAGCATTGCCGAGCTAGGCACTTCCTCCAATGGAAGTTCTTGATAGGAACACATGAACTGGAGGAGGGAGGCACCAAGGCAGACACATCTCCAGAGTGAGAAGATACCTGGGGAAGAGGTGGAAAAATTCAGTCAGGAATGCTTCCAAGGAGAGAAGTGAACATTAGCCTGGATAGCATTGTGAACTTCAACCATCCTGCTGCTTTTCTTAAATGGTTGGGATGCTCTTTTTTATTTATCATCAGTTACTACCCTTGCTCCTATCATTTGTATATGTCAAAGATTTTCCTGTGCATCTACGCCAATCTCTCCAGGCAACTCCCCTTCTTCATTCTAACCAGGATCTTTCGTGTTTGTATCATCAGAATTTCATTCCTGAGTGCACTCTACCCTCCTGGATTAACTTCTAGTTGAAAAATTCTAGGCACAGTTGTAACAAGAATTTTTTGCTTCCAGGGCAGACAAGTGACCCAGATCATATTCAGGATGAGCCTATGAGCTACTGTTGGTGAGGCTGCCACTGGTAGAATAAAACTACATGGCAGGGGTAGGGAATCTGCAGCCTGGAGGCCACATGTAGTACCCTAGGTTCTCAAGTGTGGCCCTTTGACTGAATCCAACTGTCATGATTCAAAGGGCCACACTTGAGTACCTAGAGGATCACATGTGGTCTCAAAACCAGATTCCCCACCTCTGGGCTAGAATATGCTGAAGACAGAGAAGTTTGGATTCAATCAAAGGGCTAGAGGTTCCCCGCCTCTGGGCTAGAACACGCTGAAGATATAGAAGTTTGGATTAAGTCAAAGGCCTGCCCTTAAGGATCTAGATGGCCAAATGTGGCCTTGAGGCTGCAGGTTCCCACCCCTAGTATAGAGGATCAAGGGAATGAATTGAGCTATGGAGGAAGTCTTTTGGGATATCATTTCAGTGGGAAGGAGAAAACTCATTTTTGCTAGTTATACTAGATAACTATGTGTGGTTTCTAAGCTATTGGAAAATTGCAAATTCTGTCAACACTCTCTATTTTCAGTGCTTTGGGGTAAAGCCTTAGTTTACTGCCTTAGTAAAAACTCTGATTTGGGGCCAGGGAATTCTACCTAATCTATCTCTGAATTCTTTGGGATCTGTGCCCCTGAAACCTAGCATACAAATTAGACTGTGTGAGACTTTCTTTTCCTCTGTCATGCATTCCAAGGTTGAAGACAATATTTCCATCATTCCTATTTTGGTCATTGGTTCATCCTTGTTGGTCAGGTTCAGATTGAGAATAAAGTTCCCTTCATTCTTTCCACCACTTTTGCAAGAATGAAATTATCATTAAGTCAAATCAAGAATGCATATTAGCTGCCCAGCTTTTGGCAGTCACATATCTACCAAGTAGCAAATCCAACTCACATTCTTCAACTCTAAATCTAGAACTCATTCCATCATCCTACAATGTTATGTTTGAAATGGGAATAGTCTAGTGCCGGAGATAAAACTTACCTACTTTACCATTTTGTCTTTGATTGGTCCTGAGTATTCAACAGCCCAAGGTCACAAGCTTGGAGCAAGCATTTGAGTTTTATAACTCTCAATCTAATAGGAGCATGATCGCATCTTTTAGCCCACCATATGCTGCCCATGTACAATTGGGAGAATTCTTCCTTGGCTGTAAATGAAGCTATTTTTATAGAAGAATGCTTGCTCTTTGAGCCACTAGGGTGCCATTTAGTAAATTACTGCCATGGAGTACTAAATGGTACCCTAGTGGCCTCAAAGAGGGATTGTATCCCTTTAAGTGTTCCACTTATCTCTGGGGGGAATTATTACTCTGGGAAAATCTGGTTAAATGTATAAATGGTTTCCCTAATCAGCCTAGATTGAGGGTAGCATAAAACCATAAAGCTTCAAGCCTTCTTCTAGAATCAATTAGTCTACCTCTCTGCTTTCAGGCAGGTGTAAAGTATACTTAATATAATTCTAGGGAAGGTTGGTGTCACTCCCATTTAAAAAATAATCTAGACAGAAGGAAATTCTAAGATTCGTCCATTTATTCATCTAGGCATGCATGGTGTACAGTGTTGGGTGGGCAATACAAAGAAAAAAATAAAACAGTTACTGTCCTCAGGGAGCTTATATTCTAATGGGAAGAAACCACATGTACACGGATAAGTAAATGAGACACACACATACACACATGTGCACATTCATATGTGTATGTGGTACAAAGTATCTTTAGAGACAAGGATAAAAGGACAATTAACTCTGAGACCATTCTTAAATGTGAATTTCAAAACATTTTTCTTATTTAACCTGCTGGGACAGCTAGATGGCTTAGTGGACAGAGTGCTGGACCTGGAGTCAAGACATTTACTAGCAGTGTGACCCTGGGTAAGTCACTTAACCTTTGTTTCCCTTAATCCACTGAAGGAAATGGCAAACCACTCCAGTATCTTTGGGTAGTATGGTCCATGAGGTCATGAAGAGTCAATGGTAACAACCAAACACTCTTCTGTTGAAGCATAGATTTCTTTCATTCTGCTCTGTCTACAGTAGAAATGGAGAACATGTGGTCAAAAGTACCCTTTATACAATAACGTTGCTAGACTTCATGAGATTAGGTAAGCCATAGATGAGTCAGGTAGAGGTAGATGGATGATTCTCTGCTTTAAATATGTAAAACAAAAAGAAAATTTGTGTCTTCTGTGAGAACTAATTAGATTTATTATGAATTTGTCTGAAAGGCTCTTTTCTTCATTGCCAATCTCGGAAAGTTTTAAGAGAGCATTCGGAAAGTCACAGGAGAATGAATTGGAAAAATATATCTGCCTTCATTATTCTATGAGAAACAGCTTGCAATCCTAGGCACATTGGAGTGGGAGAAGGAGCAAGGGAGAGGGGGAAGGAAAGGACCAAATAGATAGAGGTATTTATTTATATTTAATTATAAGTGGTAGTTTGTTCAGTGGCTAAGCAAGGTAATAGACTTACAGCTTTCCCTCAACTTAAAAGACTGTGGTATGTGCCAGCTGAAAATTAAATAATTAGCAAGGAATTTTCAATTCCAACATCCTCGGCCAAGTGCCTATTTCTCCATAAAGATGGGCCTCAAGGGAACAAAGAAGGGATGTAACTGAAATTAGATAGGAACATAAACCTTGCTGCAAATTGTCATAGTTAGTGCCAAAGAATGGCTGCAGTCCATGTTGGAGAGCTTACCAGGCTAGGATAGGAGACTCATCTGACATTCAAAAGTGACAAATCTTAGAGAATATGTTGCCAAAATGGTGGTGGGCTCCCCCAGATGTGTCTATTTCTTTGTAGGAAAATAGATGCGATTCTTCTAGTGTTGTCAAGGGAAAAAGTAAATGTTGTGGAAAAAAACAAGATTGTTGAGCACTCAATGTTCCTTAGTGGCTTTAAAGTAAAAAAAAAGACAAAACAAAACAAAAACACAAAGACTTGAGAGGAAAAAAAAAGATACATCCTTAGGCCTCTCTGAAATTTCCATTGTTCTTTGGTCTTCTTCCTATAATTAGGAAAAAACACACAGTTTTTCCTTTTTTTTTTCTTTTGTGCCTCATTTAGCCCCAAAAGTAAAAAGACTGTAGGAATAATGAGATGATAAGTCCTTCTCTGCCTGGTCATAGCCATTTGGAAAACTATGTTCAGTTCTGGGAGTCACATTTTAGGAAGGACATTGATAAGTCAGAGACCACCCAACGGAAGGCAACTAAGATGTCGAAGGGTCTTAACATTTATGCCATGTGAGAACTGGATATAGGGAGTGGGTATGCTTAGTTTAGAGAAGAGATGGCTTATGTTGTAGGAGGTGGATGGTGGGTGTTGGAGACAGATGATATGATATCTATATCCATCTATTTGAAGGACTGTCATATGGAAAATATCTTAGATTTGTCATCAGTCCCAGAGGTCAGACATAAGGAGCCATGACGGGAAATTGCAAAGCGGCAAATTTAGGTGTAATATAAGGAAAAACTGAGTCATAATTAGAGCTGTCCAAAGTAAACAATTAGAACTGACAGAATGGGCTGCCTCAGGAAGTAATAGGTTTTCTTTGTCACTGGATGTCTTCAAGCAAATGGATAACAATTTACAATGTTTGATATTTTTTCATTGTTCTTACATCGCTATCATTTCCCAGTTACCCCTTTCCCTCCAATAGCACCCTCCTACATAACAAAGAAATGTAGTTCAGCAAAACAAACCAAAGATTGACCGTGTTGTCAATGTATTCCCTGTCCCATACCTATTTTCCACTACCACCCTTCTAAGAGAAGGGAAGCATGTTTTACTACCTTTTCCCCTGGAAACAAGATTGACTATTGTTTTTGATCCATGTTATGACGTCTTTCAATGTTCTTTTCTTTACATTATTGAGGTTGTTGAGTAAATCGTTCTCCGTTTTTTGTGTATAGTGAGTTGTTCTGAATTCTTGTTATTTGTCACAATAGTTTTCCATTACATTTTACATGTCACAATTTTCTCAGTTATCCCCCAATAGATAGGTACACACTTTGTTTCTACATTTTTTTTGCTATCATATAAGTGTTGCTATTAGTAGTAGTATATTATGGACCTTTTGCTCTCTTTGTCCTTGGGGGAATATTTCCAGAAGTGGTATTTATGAGTTGATCAGTATGTATAGTTCACTGACATTTCTAGAATAGCTTCAAATTGTGTTCTAGAGTAGTTGGACCAATCCATATCTTCACCAATAGAATATTAATGTGGCTATCTTTCTAAAATCTTTGTAGCATTTAAATTTTTTTCTCACTTTTGTGAGTTGAGCATGATACAATGGAAAGAACATTGGTTTTCTGGCTTTCCTTTTTACTACTTGTGTAATATTATGTAAGTCACAGCTTCTCTAGGCCTCAGTATCCCCATCTGCAAAATAAGGTTGGACTAGATAATTTCTGAGATCCTTTCCAGCTCTAAACCTACAATCCTAATCTGATGGATGTGAGGTGAACCCTTAGAGTTCTTTACATTTTCATTTCTCTTATTATTAATGATTTAGAGCATTTTTTCATTTCATATGGCTGTTGGTAGTTTTCATTTCTTCTTTTGAAAATTGCGTATACTTTCTTACATTTTGAACACTCATCTATTGAGGAATGGTCCTTTCTCTTATATATCCATATCAATTAAGCAAAATCTATGCCCATTTTCTCTAATAAAAGGCATTAGAATTTTAATCTACAAAATAGCAAAATTTATAAAATTCATGGCCTTCACATAAATAATTCTATCCATGGTTATGTTTCAGAGAGAGAATTCTTTGAGAAATTTGCCTCCTCTGAGAGTAATTGAAATGGGGCAGCTAGGTGGTATAGTGGATAAAGGGCTTGACCTGAATGTCAGGAAGTCTCATCTTCCTGAGTTCAAGTCTGGCTTCGGATACTAGCTATGTGACCCTGGGCAAGTCAATTAACCCTGTTTGTTTTAGTTCCTCATCTGTAAAAATGAGCTGGAGAAGGAAATGGCAAACCACTCCAGTATCTTCGCCAAGAAAACCCCAAATGGAGTCACGGAGAATTGGATGTGATTGAAACAACCAAACAAGCAAGCATGAGAGCAATTGAAACAACCCACAAGACAGCACTTTTCCACATACCTGTCAGAAAACTTCTCTCTTAATGGTGACATTGCAGGCTGAAAGGAAGAATAGGCTGGCTTGAGAATGGCTAGAACCTAGAAAACAGATAGAACCACAGGGGTGGAGCGGATGATCAAGGGAGCTAGAGTAAACATATGGAGAAGGTATAGGTAAGTAGACAGGTTCCAAGCAGCAGCATATTCTACTTCTTAGTCAGAAAATGGCATCTGGATATTAAAGATATTGGGGGTAGCTAGGTGGTGCAGTGGATAGAACACTGGGCCTGGAATCAGTAAGATCTGAGTTCAAATCCCACCACAGGCACTTACTAACTGTGATTTTGGGCAAGTCATTTGCTTCAGTTCCTTATCACCTCTCTGTTAGCAGATTGATAGTATGTTTTATCATTGGTTCTCTGGCATACAGGTAGGTCATTGTTTTCATCAGAGTTCTAAGTCTTTCAAAGTTGTTTTTCTCTATAATATTGTCTTTATCGTATAAATTGTTCTCCTGGTTTTGCTCATTTCATCCTGTATCAGCTCATACAAGTCTTCCTAGGTTTCTCTAAAGCCATCTTATTCATATTTTTTTTCACAAAAAAGTACTATTTAATTACATTCATATACCATAATTTGTTCAGTCATTCACCAATTAATCCCTCTTACCTTCCATTTTTTTGTCACCACAAAAAAAGACTGCTCTAAATAACTGTGTACATAAAGGTCTTTTTTCTTCTTTGATCTCTTTGGAGGTTGGTGGTAATCATAGTAGTGGCATTGTTGGATTAAAGTTGAGTAGCATTTGGTGCATAGTTCTAAATTGTTTTTCAGAGTAAGTAGACAAGTTCACTCTTGCAACAGCATGTTATTGTCCTGTTTTCCCATAGCTCCTCCAATATTTGTCATTTTCTATTTTTGTCAACTTTGCCAATGTGATGGGGCTGAGGCAAAAACTCAGAGTTGCTTTAATTTGAATTTCTCTAATTTCCAGTGATTCAAACTTTTTTTTCATGTGAATAATGATAGCTTGGATTTCTTTCTCTGAAAACTGCTCATATATGTTGACCATTAATCATTTGGGGAATGGCTGTTATTCTTATACTTTTAAATCAGTACCTTATATATCCATTTAACTACTTTTCACATAATGTATAACCTTGAGTTGTCAGGTACTTTACTATAAGTTTTCTTTCTAAATAGAGAATAAGCTCCTTGAGGGTATGTTCCAGGGGTGGCGAACTTGTGGCCTCAAGGCTGCACATAGCCTTCTAGGTCCTCAGGTGTAACCTTGTGACTGAGTCCAAGTTTTACAGAGCAAATCCTTTTATTAAGGATATTTGTTTTGTGAAGTTTGGATTCAGTGAAAGAGCCACACTTGAGGACCTAGAGGGCCATATGTAGTTTTGAGATGCAGGTTCCCCACCCCTGATATGGACCATAACTTTTCCTCTTTCTCCATAGACCAGTCCCTCACCACACAATCCTATTTTATCTATCTATCTATCTATCTCAAACTGAATATCCCAGATATCTCAAATACAACATGTTCAGAACAGATTCCAACATCTTTCTAAGAAAACACTCTTGTTTTGAATTTTCTTATTTATATTAAGGGCATCACCGACCTTCCAGCTTCTCAGGTTCAGAACCTTGTAGGGTACTGAACTTGGAGGTAGGAAAATCAGGGTTCCATTTTTGCCTAGTATGCTTTCTAGTTGTGTGACCCTGAAGAAATCATTTAACCTCTCCCAGCCCCAGTTTCCTCATCTATAAAACAAAGAGGTTAGGACCTTGAGTTCCTTTCTATAGAGCTCTAAATCTGTTAGTCTGATTCTCCATCCCTCATTCCAGTCAGTTGCCAAATCTTGAGGTTTTACCTCTACAACATCTCTCATGTCTGTCCCCTTTACTCCACTCCCACAGCCAATGCCTTTATTCAGATTCTCATTACTTCTCATCTGGATCACTCCAATGGCCTTCTAGTTTTGGTCTCCTTGCCTCAAGTCTCTTCCCACTCCAATTCAATCTCCATCATCTGCCAAAGTGATATTTCTTAAGTATAGCTCTGACCATGTCACTCCCTTACTCTATAAACTTTAGTGGCTCTGTATTGGTTCTAAGTGAAAATGAGAACTTCCCCATTAAGCTTTTAAAGCCCTTCAGAACCTGGTTTTCCAGTCTAATTTAAATTATTCTACCTTTTGCACTCCACACTCTGGCTAAACTTGGCCTTTTGCTGTTCTTCATATATAACATTCCATTTTCCCATTTTTGTACTGGCTATTCCTCAACCCAGGAATGTACTCCTTCAATGCCTCCCAGACTAATGGCATTAGCACCACCTTCTACATGAAGACTTCCCTGACGCCCCTCCTCCCCAAATTACCTTGTACTAATTTTGTATTTATCAACATATAGTTGTATATGCACAGGTTGTCTCCTCCAATAGGACCTCTTTGAAGTCAGAGAATATTTTATTTTTGTCTTTGTTATCTTCAGTTCCTAGCACTTGTCAAGATCAGAGGTAGGGTGTGAACACAGATCATCTGGCTCCAGTTCATCTACTTTTCCGTACTACTTTTCAATAAAGTACTTCATTAATATAGAATCAAAGATTCTATATGAATATTTTGGGGGTATTAGTCTTGGAAGAAATTTGAATAGATTATCTTCAATCAACCAAGGCACTAACATTTTATTTTATACATGAGGCAATTCAGGCCCAGATTGTCCATTTTGGCCACCAGCTCCAAGATGAGTGGCCTGTATCTCAGCCATCATTCCTATATCCTCCCTACTAGAACCTCAAATGCTCCATTTGGAACTACCATGGGCTTTGTTGACATTATGCTTTATCTAACCCAAACTTGGTCTCCATCTTTCCAGTCACCAGCTTAAACCACATCACCGAGCCTCACCTCCCCCCCACACTACATTTTCCAGCTCCCCTTTGTGCACCATCTTTCCTCATTAAAACCTAAGCTCCTTGGAGGTAAGGGCTATCTTGCTTTTTTGTATTTTCATCCTTAGTGCTTAACACAGTGACTATCCCATAATAAGTACTTAATAGTGCTCACGCTATCTGATTTTCCCAAAGTCAAATAAATAGTGGCAGAGGGTGTACTAGAATCCAAATCTCTTGTGCATACTAATACAGTATGTGTCCTAATGTATCACTAGCATAATTAGCACACATCTATAAAGTAATTATTAGTATTTTAGGGAGAATGAAGGATAGTGGCAGCTAGAAATGGAAGAGAGGGTATGTGGTATGCTTTACATGTGAAAGATTCTTCAGCATATCCCTGACATTCTGTGGCTATGGGAAATAGCTGAGTTTAGTTGTAGTGTGACTACAAAGTACTTTTCCCAGGAGTTTTCACTACTCAGAGCATTTAGTGGTGTTAATGTAAAGAGAACTGGTGCATCGTTGATTAGACTAACTTATATGGGATGATAATCAGAGAGTGGTGGAAGTAAGGTGAGGAAATCTGTTGGATTGAGAGGAGTGGTTCATAACAATACTAACGGAGTTGAGTTTCCTTGTTGCTGTTTTCCTATTGTTTCTTTGATGTAGTAAATGTGGGAAGATTAAGAACAGCTATAGAACATAACTAGGAGTATTTAGTTGGGGCCAAGTACCACAAATTGCACCTGGAGCACGTAGCACAAAGCATTTTCCCTACTGAGGGGAGGAAAAGCCAAGTTGGAGGGAATAAAAGTTCATCCCAGTTGGCATCTGATAACTTACTACTTTAATTAGTCATGCTAACTAGGTGCTAAACTTTGTTTATACTTCTTAAAGTATTTTAAGTGCCATCAATGCCTTCTAAATTAGGTGCCCTCTGAATTCATTACTCTGGGGCAAAGTCTTAGTTACCTCTTCCTTGTTATAGCCCTGGGAGCCACAGTTGACCAAGGTCATGGCTGGTACTGTTTGAAAGTCAAAACACAGTCTACGACTGAACAACAGGGAATTCCCCCATGTAGAATCTCGGTCTGAAGCTGTCTATATAATTGTTTTGGCTGAGCTTATTTCCTCTGTCTCAAAGGAGAATTGCTGGGTGGCAAGCACTGAGACTGCGCATTAACAACATGTATAACACTTTGATTTCAATCATACTTGTTCTTCACAACCTCTAAAAATGACTTTAGCTGATTTTTTTTAACTCTACCTCTTATTTTGTTGCTGTTGTCACTATCATCACCATCATCATCATCGGCATCATCATCGGCATCCACTGACTACGCATACTGTGCTAGGTAACAGCATGCAAAGATTTAGGAAACATGATCCCTAACTACAGCATAGGTGGAGAGGTAAAAATACCTTCCATTTGGGTGGTAATTTTCAAAGAACTTCAACCTATGTTATTTTCATGAAACTCATTTGAAAACAATAACCCTGGTAACCAATCAGAACCGGTGTTAATATCTCCATTATACAGATGAGGAAACTGAAGCTGAGAGAGATACATATGGTGGATATTGAATGTATGCATAGCTTTAGTTAATAAAAGTAAATAAAGATCCATCAACGCGAATCTCCTACAAAAATAAAACAATAACAATCCTGTAACATCTAGTTTCATTGTTTCATGTGTAAAAACCTTTTGTTCTCAGTGTTCTAAGCTCTTAGTTTATAGATTTTGCATAAAAAAAGCTTTGAATAATTGACAATATATATTTAAAACTACCTAATTCATGTGTTTCGGTGAATCCAGAAGCCTTATCATGTAAAAGTCTTACCAGGCTGAATACCTAGCAGGAAAATCCTCCCTAACTTCTAAATAAGAGCAATAAACAAGTCGATTTATAAGCACAATATTAGGAATACAGATCACTATTTGATGGAATGTAGACAAATCTATTTAGGAAACTGAGATTCTATTTTATGTTTGTTTAGCTCCCCTGGACAGAATTCTTATTGGACAGTTATTTTCTAGTCAGAGCAAAGCTACATCATTTTTTATTTAACTAAACACTCAACATTGCTCTTATTTGTTTACTCATATTACTGTTGATTAATTTTTAATATTATATTTTATTATTAGAATTCGTGGGGAATTTTCACATTACTCTCAATACTTTGGCACTTGTTTTATTTCCACAGAGCCTTAGAAAGTTAAAGCTGTAAAGGACCTCACATATAGAAATTTCCTGAATTTCAGAAGATAAAGTGCTTAATTTTTAATTTTTATTTTTTTGCATTTTTACAGTATTTGAAAAGTCTGTCTGTCTATGAATGAGCCTCAGTTGAAAATCCTAGAGAATTCACAAAGGGTATTGAGCAAATGGTCATAGAACTCTGGTGTTTTCACTCCAGTTCTCTACTGGAGTTGGCTGTCTCCTACGAGAAAGTGATGATACGGGCTATGGATTTTTCTGCTGATTTACTAATTAGCCATTGCAGCTCATTTGAGATTTTCATATAAGCTTACTAGGGTCAGTGCTTCACAAATTGTAATCTCAGCCAAGCTCATCCTTGGTATTCTCCCTCACTTTCTTTTTCAGTACTATCCTTCCTTTGACAGCAGCCAACTCAGGCCATCGTGGGACACCCTCATTGCCCCTAAATTTTCATTCCATCAAGCTGCCCCAATGGACAGAGACTTGTTTCTGAATCCTTTCTGTCATCTCCCCCCACCACTGCCCAACTCATTTTGTCTGGTAGGTTGCACTCTTGTTTTTAAATGAAAACTCATCCACCTGATTAATCCTTGTTCATGGCCACAAATGGAAGACAGGTTAATCCTTTTCTTCTCTCATTTTAACAGTCACCTTCCAAAGACAGTGTTTCTGCCTTTGTTGTCTAATTCAAAAGGTAAATTCAGATCAGATGGACAGGGAACCCAAAACTTGTGGAAAACAAGAAATACTGGAGGCAAGCAAAGTCTCGTACATCACAAATGATATTGTGTAGATAGCTACCCATCTCACTTACTGGTGGGACCCAGGTGGTACCCAGCATTAAAAAAAAACACAAAAAACCAACACCCTACCTATGCTTGTAACCAACTCTGCTCCATTGTTACAATTAAAGTCATTGAATAGTGGAATGGGTGGCCTCTAATGTACCAAGTTCTGTCTCATTGAATAGAGGCTGGATAATCACTTCCTGAATACATGATAGTGAAGGATTCCTTTTCAGGCATGGGTTTAGGAAGATGGTCGTGGAAGTCCTTTTAGACTCCAAAATTCTTTGATTCTGTTACCACCACAAGTGGCCAGAGTCACAATACTGCTCATGTTCTCTTCTTTGAGCTCACTAGCTCCTACAGGCAAGGCAAGATGTGGGCTGTGGACTTCCCTACTTGGCTGCATCAGCTGTTTTGGAAGGGTTTTTCAGCATCTTGAGAAAAGCACAAAATCAATCTAGCTGAGGAAAATAAACAGATGGACAAACTCATTTATTTTGAGGGGAACTCTGTGCTATTTGAATTAAAGTAATGAGCACTTTAAGATGCAGTGAGCTGTTTTTACATTTCATTTGAGTAATTTAAGATGTAAACAGAGTCCCATGGCAGATGAGCAGCTCTAGATACGGTCTTCTTATTACCAAATTTCTTTCCTCTCCCTTAAGTTCCACCAAAATATGAATCCATTTATCATTAGTTTCCCAAACACTCATTGCTATTGAAATCAATGAAAGAGGATTTTTATAAGGGCTAAATGGTTTAAGAGAATTCTCTCATTCCTCCCTCTACTTTGGTATTTTTTTTTTAACCCGAGCATTTCATTATATTATAGTGTGAAAAAATAACTATCAATAAACAAGCAATGAATCCACATACATCAGCTATCAATTATTTTACATTTTCTTACCAGTTTTCATGTCATTTCCTTTATTCCTCCTCTCTCCTGATCCAGCAGAAGGTAGTTGCCTTGAAGTCAGTTACTACTTTTTGATTTGTCTCTCTATTCCCAGTACCTAGCACAGTGTCTTGTACATAATAGGTACTTAATAAATGATCTTTGGATTGTGGGGTTGGGGTCTATGCATAGTATATGTATAGTGCTAATCTCACAGACATAAGGAACAGCATATAGTGCTTTATGGCACAAGTGGCAAGATCCATGTGAAGTTTTCTCTGGCTCCTGCTGGTTAATCTCCTATGACAAAAAATCTCCAGCCTGCTATAGGCTCACCTTATACAAGAATGAGAATCCCAATGGTCCATTATCAATTAATCATTGTCTTCATGGGGCAGCTAGGTGGCACAGTGAGTAGAGCACTGGCCCTGGAGTCAGGAGGACCTGAGTTCAAATCTGGCCTCAGACGCTTGACCTACTTCCTAGCTGTGTGACCTTGGGCAAGTCACTTAACCCCAATTGCCCTGCCTTCTCCCCTCCAAAAAAAATAGTCATTGTCTTCATTTTGTATCTGCTATGCACCTATCACCAAGTTAGGCCTTGTAGGAGAAGTGCTGGGCCTATCAGCTCCTTCCCTTCATGAAGCATATCATTAGAAAATGGCATATATATAGATAAAAAGGTAAATAATAATATAAGATTGACTAATAACACATGAAAAGAAGTATCGAAGGTTGACAATCCTAATTAGAAGTGGTATGAGCTATTATGACCAAATGCTATTTTGCTATTAAAAATGATGAGAGGGTTGGGTTCAGAAAAACCTGGGAAGACATATGAACTGATGCAAAGTGAAGTGAGTAGAACCAGGAGAACATTGTACACAGTAACAGCAACATTGTAATGATGATCACCTGTGAAGGACTTAGCTATTCTGAACAATATGACAATCCATGACAATTCCAAAGGACTCTTGATGAAAAATGCCATCTGCTTACACAAAGAGAACTGATGAATTTGAGTATAGATTGAAGCATATATTTTTTTACTTTCTTTATTTTTCTTATTTTGGATTTTTTTTTGCAACATGGATAATACAGAAATATGTTTTACATGATTTCACATGTAAGATGGGTCTCATATTGCTTGCCTTCTAAATGGTTGGGGAAAGGATTGGAGAGAAAGGGAGAATTTGGAACTCAAAATAAAAAAGAATGTTAAAAATAAATAAAAGGAGAAGAGCATTTTAAAAAAAGTCACATGAACCAATGGCAGGGTGGGGAGCAATGACTTAGAATCATAGAAATTTAAAGAACTGAAAGGTTCCCTAGAGATCCTCTGGGCCAACTCCCTCATTCTGCAAATGATGAAACTGTGACTAAGCTTGTTGTTGTTGTTCGTCCTTCATTCCTAAAGAGGACCAGTGACTAAGGGACATGCCCAAGGTCACACAGTTAAGTAATGACAGAGCTGAACCATGGCTCCTGACATCAGGGAGTCTAAAGTCTGTTTGGGAAAATAAGACTGATATACATGAAACAGTGAAAGAATATAAGAAAATATCCAAAATTAAGTGTTAAATTCTATGGTTCATAGCCCATGTGCTAGAGGGATAAAATAGATGAGGGTAAAATGCATGTGGCCAGCAGAATCATGAAAATGTTCATATAGACCTGGATGTCAAATGTCATCTAGTCCTACCTCCTGATTTTACAGAAATTTCAGGATGAAATAACTTCCTCAAGATCACAGAGGAAGAACTGTGATTTGAACTCATGTCTTCTCACTCTAAATCCAATATGCTATCCCCTACACCACAGGGAAGCCTTCATCAAAAGATACTCTTCCTTCATTGGATGGAGTGAATTCCTCTCTCTGCCTTCCATGGTGGAGGACTTCCCTGAAACCTTGATTTTCCGGAATGGGTCTCTTGGCATAGTCTTCCTGGTCTTTTCAAGCCTTTAAAAAAGTGAAATAGGGAGGAATTTGGGACTCATGTGGGAACCAGGATGCTGAATTCATTTTACCTTGCTGTGGCCCTCCCCAATTCCACTTCCAAAACAACTTTACAGGGAAAGAGAAACAACACAGTGTAGTGAATGGATTTCAAACTGTACTGAGAGTCAGGAAACCAGGGTTTTCCTCCTTTCTCTGCTGCTTGTAAGTCTTATGTGTTTGGGCAAGTCCTTTAGCCATGTTGGTCCTATTTCCTAACCAATAAAATGAAGAGGATGACTATATTATTTCTAAGATCCTTTCCAGCTCCTAGAGTCTGGTTCCAAGTGAAAGTTTCCACAGCTTACTGGTGTCTCTATCAGACCTTTCCCTTACATAGTAATACAGCATTTTAAAAACAAAAATGAAAACCAGTACCTGGCAATAAAATAGTCTAAGTCAGTGGTGTCAAACTCAAATAGAAATAGGAGCCACTCAACCATACATAACGACAGAATATTGACTTAGAAAACCACTTATTAACATTATCTATATTTTATTGCACTTTTGGGTATTTTGTTAAAAAATTTTCCAGCAACATTTTAATCTGGTTTGGGCAGCACTAGGTAGTCTTGGCTGCAAAGGCCTATGGGAAATGTGTTTGACACCTTTAAACTGTTCTTAACAGACTGAGTATTACTTTTAGCATTGATACCAAAAGTACTCTCAGCGTAGATGAGAGGTCTTGATCAATGGTCAGTATATATCTGTAGTGCTATATCACTACAGAGATTTCTGCTGCCAGTGATAGATTGCTTTTGGCATGGTATCAATTGGCCTATATAACCTAGGGTACTTGGAAAGCTCTGAGAGGAACAATGGTGTATCACTCAAGATCACTAGCAGAAACTCCAATATGCAGATAGAGTACTGCCAAAAGATGTTGGTATTCAGGGCAAGCATGGTGGAAACCCATGCCATACCAAGTAGTTGAAAGACTAGGCAATCTGTCTACAAGGTAGCCCTACAGATGAGCAGTGGCCCTGGAGGAAAAAAACACCCAAACCTAACAACGACAAAAATCCATGCCTGATTCATTGGGAGCTGACTTAAGTTATCCCTGAGCTCAAACTTGAGATGACAGGCATACGGGCACGGTGGTTTTAAGGGTATACCAATGATAGTAGGTAGGAGTGCCAGGACTATTTGGCCAGCTGACTTCTGACAATTCAAGTATAATGGGAAAATCTGCACGGGAGCCAGATAATGCTGATTGACAAAATGCATGTAATATGTATTTGCTATATAACTTCTACCTGTGTTACCATGTATTGCCTGTGACTTACGTCTACTCTACTATGTGCAATCTTGTTACATGTACTACTGCTTTATGTATTATGTTAAATATTTTTGTAGAGGACTCCTATTTGCTGCATACCACACTACTATGGATGATAGGTGAAGTAGCTGCATAAGGATGTGCATATTCGGGATACTTGCCCATAGTTACGTTATATGACAATTATGTAAATATTAGGAGAGTCTGTGGTTTCATTAGTGTCTAAAGTTCCTCTACCAATGCAAATTGTGACCTATCCATGGTTTAGTTAACAAGTCCTAGGAAGATACTTGAGGCACAAAGTAAGGCATTTGTGGAGGATCATATAGCTAAGAAATGTTAGAAGTAAGATTTGAACATTTCTTTCTGACTCCAATTCTAGCACTCAATCACAATGTCATGCTTCTTCTTGAAAGTGGCCATTTAAAAAAATGTTCATAATGTACGTTTATGGATTACCTGTGTACTCTGTAAAATTTGCAGGGACTACATTATTGGGTGGAGGGTAAAGGGAGGATATAATAGCTACTAAAAATATCACCCTTTATAGCAACAGACAGTTGCAACACAGTTTTGGATTGTCCAAAGGAACTGGAATTCTGGAAGAGAAAAAAAAAGAGATGAGAGAGAAGATGAGAAAAATGGGAGTTTTTCCTAGACTATCTCATATACTAGTAAAAGGCTTTCGCTTCCTTGTGCTGGTACTAGAACTTGCAGATATTGGAGAAGAAGCACCTCTTAGATACTGAGACTTCATTAGTTTCATGCAAAAAACAATGGCTGTAAGACTCTGAGGAGCCACCATATCCATGCTGAGAATAAGTGTTGGAAATTCACCATTTTCTTTTGAGAAGGAGTACTCTAGAATCCCAATGTTTCACCATGCATCAAGATTTGAGCTTTTTTTTCCCCCAGCATAACATGAATACCCTTCTTGTTCTTAACCTTATAATGCTATGTTGATGAGACAACATGAGCAGCAGAGACAAATGAATTCTCACTTTTGGGGGACTGGAGGCTTAGGAGGTGGTAGTTTTGAGAAACAGGTTATAGAATTTCTGCACTTATTTTAATTCTTTATTATTTACCTTGTATTCTGTGGTTTAAAGAAATTATATGAATCAGAAAATTATCAGCAAGCATAAACCTTTCTATACACAAAGAAGACCAGGAATTGGGGATTGTACATGAGACCATGAATCTTCTGCATCTGGCTTGTTCCTTTTAATATACATTAAAATTTAACATGGTAGTACCAATATTGCCATGCTTGTCTGTATCACATTCTGAGCATTCTGGGTTTTAATGTCCTTTTGACTCACTACAATGTCACATGTTTAATTCTAGCTACTCTAGGCTGAATATGGCTTGGGGAGCTCACGAGCAGCAGTTGTGCGTAGATGATCAACTCAAATAGATTTTAAGAACGCGTGAATCAGCAGGACAACTAGTAGGAACATAAAGTGATTTTTTATACTAGCATGTACATGACCATAACAAGGGATCACCAGTGAGATTATGCTTGAAAGATCATGCAATTCCATAAAAATATAGCCCTAAGGTAAAGTAGGGTAGTTGTACAACAGAGCTTAGAGGTACAAAGGCAGCAGTGTGATAATGAATGTTTAACAACTAGCTCTCTGAAAATTCAAAACCTGCTCATGTTTAATCTATATTAACATTTTTCTCCATCACTTCCTTAAGTCTAGACAATTAACAAAACAATAAATCAAGTCCTGATTTGTAGCATTTGCCAATTTCTGGGATATAAATGAAGCTAGGTGGTGCAGTGGATAAGAGCACCAGGCCTGGAGTCAGGAAGACTCCTCTTCTTGAGTTTAAATCTGGCCTCAGACACTAGCCGTGTGACCCTGGGCAAGTCACTTAACCCTGTTTGCCTCAGTTTCCTCATCTGTAAAATGAGCTGAAGAAGGAAATGGCAAACCACTGCAGTATGCTTGCCAAGAAAACCCCAAATGGGGTCATGAAGAGTCGGACACTGAAAATGACCCAGTAATAGCAACAAATGCTCACACTGAACATTTAACAGTTGGCTTTTGTGGGCCAGTTTGAGCTGGCTCCAGCACACACCTGCATATAAGGAGTACTCATATGTTCACATATATATGTTGATAGCATCATGGGTTATAGATAAGGGAGTGATCTTAGAAGTCACTTGGTCTGATTCTTTCCTTTTAAAATTGAGAAAACTGAAAGTTGAAATAACTTGCCAAGAAGATAGTAAGGCAGAGAGTTGGGATTCAAACTCTGATTTTAAATTTTGTGTGATTTCTACTGATGTTGGGAAACTGAGGCTGCCCATTTATCCAACCGATATAAACCTGATAGAAAATCCACTTAGGAGGTAATGGGGCATGAGCTTAATGAGTGCTAAACTGGAAGTTGGAAGATTTGGGTTCAAGTGCCAGGTATGGTGCTGTCCAGCTGGATGATGCTAGCTAAATCACTTTGGATGCACCTGTAAAATAGAGTAGGTTTTACCAGGTCATCGAAGGCCACTTCCATCTCTGAATGCCATGGCTCACAGCTGTTCTTCCCCATAAAGAATGAGCAAATCATCAGCAAGCATAAACATTTCTTTGCACAAAAGTCAAAAATATGGTTTGTATGTGAAACCACGAGCCTACTACATAGATGACTATGGACCTGAGTAAGGAGCAGGTATGACTAATGTGCTATAAAAGTGGTCTCTTTAACTGATGCCTTGTATGAGACCAACTGTCAGTCAGACTTTCTCTCTTCATGGTGTTCTTTCGGCACTCCTAAGTTTTGATCTTTTTAACTTTTGGACTCAGTTTATGATTTCCTGTTCAATCCTCTGAATCATTTGCCTCTGTGAATGTCTGTTGTCTGTGGTATTCTGTTTATTCTTTCAAATCTCCACTTGGATCATAGCCTTACACCTGCCTCCCCTGCCAAGGTATGTTTGCTGCATTTCCTCAGTCTTCCTCCTTCCCCAGGGAGGGGTAGGGTTGAGATCCAACATTCCTATATCACACCAAATTAAATTTAAAAAAAAAAACAACCTCTCAGCCTAGGCTCAGACAAAAAAAAACCACTTAACTGATCTGCATATCCACCAAAGGCAGTTAGGTGGAATTGTGGATAAAGCACTAGACCAGAGTCAGGAGGACCTGAGATCAAAACCAGCTGTGTGAGCTTGGGTAAGTCAATTAACCCTGTTTGCCTCAGTTTCCTCATCTGTAAAATGAGCTGGAGAAGGAAATGGCAAACCACTTTAGTCTCTTTGCCAAGAAAACTCGAAATCGGGTCACAAAGAGTCAGACATGACCGAACAACAACAAGACCCACTGACTAGAAGCTTTGAAGGTGTTCCAGGGACAGTTGGGCCAGGCCATAAAAGGACTGGCTACATTCAGGGAGTCTCTGAGGCAATGGGATGTTCAGAAAATAAATGACTACTTCTGGAAGTGCATAGTATTAGTTGTCCTGATTACCGGCCGCAGGGTGAATCCCCCTGACTGGCTCACCAAGCAGCCTACGACCCTCCTGGGGACTCTGGAACAAGTCGGATTTTTTTACAGACCTTTATAAGCACTCCATAGCTTGGGTCAAGGCAGTTTTTCTAGTGTCTCGTCAGCAAAAGACACTTGCTAGGTTACCCTGTACTTCATGAGCAAGAAATTCTCATTGAGTAATTCATAGGGATTCTTTCAGAATCTCCAGAAGATTTTTGATTAAAAATAAATTTGTGTTTTGTCCCCATTTTGCAGATGGGAAGACTGAGGATTAGAGAGACGATATAATATGCCTGTGATAAGAGATAGTGAGTGTTGAAACAGTGATTTGAACCCAGGTCTCTTGATCCAAAATCCAGAATTCTTTCCATTATTCTATGTTGTGTTCAGAGTTGCCAGGTACTACATTCGCTAGGCCTGGCAGGCATAAGGGGCCATAGTATAAGAGGCCAGCTCCTTCAGGACCTGATATTGGGATTTGTCATGGAATGTACCTGTCCTATTCAATCAATTTTGCCAGCATAGAGTCTTGCCTTCAGTTGTGCCTGAAGCTACTAAAGTCCCTCCAGCAGCCTCTCTACTCACTGCCAGCAGCACCATGCTGAACATGGGGAAGCTTATGCAGCTGAAGTATTGCTAGTGCCTGGCCAAGCTTCACTTCCCATGCACTATGCACGAACAAGGTACAGGTCTGCCTAACGATTGGCCTGTCAGCTCCTGTTGCAAAGCTCCCCAGCAGACTCAAACCAACACAATCTAGCACTGAATAACACCTCATTGAGTCCTTCCAGAAGCCCACCCGCTCTTGGCCCTTGAAATTGAATTTCCTAACTATAAAGGCAATAGGTCCCAGCTTTGGCAAACTCTGAAGCTTTGGAAAATATCACACTTTTGGTCCTCATGTAGCAATAATAAGGATCGCTGCCGTCCTATATCTTCCCAGTGTCTAACACGCTGTTCGGGTTGCATCCTGCAACACTCCAGAATGGGCCAGAACCAGATTAAAATATAACTGTGAAAATTTTAATGAAATAAAGAAAAAATACAATAAAACATCGATAATATTACATTTAAAAACAAAGTAAATCTGTGACCCACAGGTGTCCTTATGTATGGCTTGTTGTTCATTTGTGTAAGACTTCATGATCCCATGGACCATACTGTCCTTGAGGTTTTCTTGGCAAAAATACTGGAGTGATTACTATTTCCTTCTCCAGTGGATTAAGGAAAACAGAGGTAAAGTGACTTGCCCTGGGTCACACAGCTATTGAGTGTTTGAGGCTAGATTTGAACTCAGGTCTTCCTGACTCCAGCTCTAGAGTTCTATCCGCTGAAGAACCTAGCTGCTTCCTAAGCAAACAGAGGTTAAATGACTTCTCCAGGGTCACACAGTTAGTAAGCGCCTGAAGCTGGATTTGAACTCAAGTCTTTCTGACTCTAGACCCAGTGCTCTATCCACTAATGCACCTAACTGCCTCTGTGTTTGGCTTAGGAACCCCTTTTTCTATTTGAGTTTAATGTCACTAGATGACTGACTGGTAAGTATTTCTATTCAAACTAGTGACCTAAGGGACCAAGATCCCCATCTGGATCCTGATAGGGAGATATGAAGCCAGCACATAGGTTGTTAACAGCCAAAACAGCCCTAAGGAAGAGTGGGAGGGGCTGTCCGAACTCCCTCCCACCCAAAAGTGGGGTACATAGTTAGCATAGTCAAGGAAGACACATGACCGCCTCGAGAGTCTTAGGATGTGCCATAGGCAGCTAGGTGGTGCAATGCATAAAAAGCTAGGCCTGGAGTTTGGAAGTTCAATTTGATGTCAAATCCTACCTCAGACACTTAGTAGCTGTGTGACCCAGGGCAAGTCCCTTAACCTCCATTTGCCTCAGTTTCCGCATATGTAAAATAGGGATAACAATAGTACCTACCTCCAGGGTTGTTGTGAGAATCAAATAAGATAATATTTGTAGAGTTCTTAGCAAAGTGTTTGGCACACAGTAGGTACTCAATGCATATTTCTTCCTTTCCTCTTCCTCTATTTCCCATTCACCTGGTCTTGAGAGCACCAGTTCTGGCCAGTCAGATCCATTTGCTGACCAGGCTAAAGAACCATGGTTCTGAAAGAATTTCTGAAAGAAGACTCATTAGAAGGTATTCATCTAGCTATCCATTTCCCTTATTAGGGATCTGGTACTATATGTTAAGAAAAGGATTGAGAAGTTGCAACTCTGCTATGACGATAGGACCCTTAATGCCGTGAGGCCCATCATATTTAATCTAAGGGAATAGCTGGCTAGGTGAGAGGTATTTAACAAATTGGACTGGGAGCGTTGGCGGTGGAGAAAGGTAGCAGAGAAAAGTCCTGGGTATAATTTGATCCATATGTGAGAAGGTAACACGGAGAGACATTAAATTTAGACCTGATAAAAATAATATCCAGTTATTTAGCTAATAAGCTATGTGAAGTTATTCCAGGCTTTTACAGTTATAAGGACAATGATGGGTAGCTAGGTGGTGCAGTGGATAGAGTTCCAGGCCTGGAGTCAGGAAGACTCATATTCCTGAGTTCAAATCTGGCTTTGGACACTTCCCAGCTGTGTGACCCTGGGCAAGTCATTTAACCCTGTTTGTGTCCATTTCCTCATCTGTAAAATGAACTGGAGAAGGAATGGCAAATCACTCTATTATCTTTGCAAAGAAAGCCCCAAATGGAGTCACAAAGAAAAAATGACTCCACAACAATAATAACAAAAAAGATAATGACAACATGATTAGATTCTCACCTAGTGGCACCTCTCTACCTAAATATAGCCTTGACCATAAGTACATCTTTCTCTCATATAATATAGCTCCTCAATCTGGAGAAGTGCATTCCTGGCCCAGGAGATGGGTTAGGGCATGCAGCCACCACTGTGATATTGAATGCACGGATCTCTATGACGAATGGTCTAAAGTTAAGGCAGGGGCTGATTTGAAACACTGTTTTGAGTTTATTGACCCCAGCATCCAGTGCTTTACTTCAGTTCAGTAGGTCTCTAAGAGACATTGCCAGAAATAAAACCTGGGCATGAAGCAGTAGTAAGTGTCCTGCCAAACTGTGGAATTGTGGCAGGTCTTTCACCGTCCATCCAGTTCCTACTGTAGCATGGACTTCCCCTTACTTTTACTCCCTGCTAGTGTTTCCAAATTCCTGACAGAGAGTAATTTTCTGGATTCAGGAACACAAAATCAAAATTCACGGGAAATCTTGAGAATCACCTTATTCTATACTTTTCATTGCATTTTATCAATGAGTATTAAATATTGAGTGATCATAATAATAAAAAGTAAATAATTCTTCTGTGATAGCTTTTCTGCAAAGAAAAACAGTGCAACAATAAATGAATAGTTTATTATTACTATTAGCTAATACAGTGCGACTGATTTAGAATGTAACTGGCAATAAGCTGACTGATTCCCTTTTTCTGAAAAGATTTCTTACGTTCTGCATACTTTTTACTCATTATCATGAATGTCTAAAAATTTGTTTAATAAATAAGAAATATTAAGTTTAGTAGTATTTAAAGGAACTTTGGTCTACAGTGAATATGCCATATGGAATATATATATATATGTATATATATATATATACAAATACTGGAAAATGCCCATGAACATTATTAGACAGTATCTGAATGATGTGAGATTAAAATCTCTTAGCAAGGTTAACAGCACTACACAGAATTAGTTGTCAAATTTGCCAATTTCAGGACTTATTTTGCTTTTAAGACATCAGGTATTATTCATAGGTATGTGTAAAGTATACTACGTGTATAAACTTATTTAATATTTATTTCATTTGCAAGAATGACTCACCATTAACAGAAAACAGGGCTACAAATACACTAATAACATGGCAATAACTACAAGCAAGATTGACTGATGAGATTGTGACCAATTCTCTCCTACTTACTCCTCTCCAAATTCTAAGAAATGTCAAACTTAACTGCTAACTCCATGTGTCAGTTTTTTTTTCTGCTCTTTCAACCTGATAGCATTAGATTCCTTTGAATAAGTAATGTCTCTGTGTTGATTGTTAATCTTTAATTATCACAGGAGAATTATAATACCATTCCCTGATTACTTGACTTATTTTTCTTGGGAGTTGAGATTTAGAAACTCATAAACTTCTTGAAAAATGCGGGAAAAGAATTCCAGTATGAAAACACTTCTTCCCACCAACCTATCATGTGTCTCAAATATTTCCTATTTTTCTCAAATTGGCACTCCTCCAACTTGGCAAATAGTTGTTTTTGGCATAGGCACCAGAAGACAGCCCAAATCAATTCGGCATGCTGAACAAGGGCTTGGGAGTAGATAAGGACATTGTCAAGACAAACCTGCATCCCCCATCCAGAAGATCCTAAAAAACAGAGCCAATGAATCTTTGAAAGAGTGCAGGGATGTTAGATGAGCCAAATGAAACAGCTGTATTCATCCAGGCCAGGTTGGGTCTGGAAGACTCTTTTCCATTCTCTCCTTTCATTTGACAAAATGTTTGCCTGCATTTTCATTCTACTCAATCAATCAATTGATAAGCCTTTATTAAGCACCTACTCTGTGCCAAGCATCAAGTTAGACACTGCGGATACAAAGACAAAAACAAAACAATTTCTGCCTTCTAGGAGATTACATTCTATTGGGAGAAACAGCATGTACTAACAGAAGTATATATAAAATACATACAAATTGCATAAAAAGTAATTTGGAGGAGGAGAAGCACACTATAGGGATCAGGGAAGGCTTCATGTAGAAGGTGGTATTCCGGGCATCCACAATAGAACATACCATGAGATATTTGTTTAGGCTAAGTATCCCTTTTTGGAAGCTGGAAGATTTATTGCAAATTTTTGTTTTTCCCCTCTACCTCCTGGCAGTGGTGATGCTGGTCTTGGCCATGGTCCTACCCCAATCCCTGGGATATGATGACCCTCTTCTACTGGAGTATGTAGGATCATAAATTCATATACTTAGAGCTGGAAGGGATATTAGAGGTCATCTAATCCTACTCCATCATTTTACCAATGGTAAAACTATGATCCTGAAAGGTTAAATTATTTGCCTGAGGTTGTACAGGTAGCAGTGTTAAATATACCAAGATGGCTTATCTCTTCCTCTCTGTTGCATCTCCTACCACTCCAAAGTTGCTTACTTATTCCTGAAAGGAGTTTTTTGGCTCCACAGCTTTTCCTTCTCCTTCAACTCTGATCAGGGTTCTTGATTTTTCTTTTATTTCTGTACTGTATTGTACTGTATTCTATACTGTATTCATGGCTCCTTTAGGAAAGATTCATCCTTCCATTGCCTAGCATTCCCAGACCAATGGACAGACAGAGAAGATAAATTCAACTTCCATTGGTTAGTCTACTGTCCACAATGGGATTCTGTTTTTACAGCACAGTTCACTTGTCTATCTGAAATGTGTCTTTTTATGCAAATTATGGTTTCTATCCCTCATTTTTCCTCAATCAATGTCTACCAGGAAGGGGGTGTTTGTAAGAGGTTGCCCAGGTTGACTTATGATGCTTCTTATGTACAGACAAAATTGCTTATAAATAGGAGTCTGACTTCTATCACCTACTTGGGAGACTGTAAGTATAGAATATGAGGTTTAGAAGGTTGTCTGAAAACTGCTCAATAATGAGCCTCCAGAAAACTGGTGGACCACAACAAACGACTTCCATATATTTTTTTTCTACTCAGTCTCCTATCTCTTAACACTGAGCTCGTCAGCACGAAGACCAGAACCTTAGCTCTTAATAAGCATCGTTTGCACCTTATTGTGTATCCCTGGTTTTGACCTCACTTCCATTATGGATATTTACTTCTGCCTCTGGCAGGATCATGGAACCATGATCACTGGTTCATTGTCTTCTGGATTCCTAAACTCTATGTGTAATGACATATCATTATTCCTGCTCCCTACTCAGTCCAATACAGGAAAGATTTGGGGCTTGTATCTAGGACCGTACCCAACTGACTGCAATTGTGTCCTTTGCCCTTGGGACGTATAGGGAAGTATAGCACCAGTGCTATCTCATTTAGTAACAATCTCTAGCTTTTGGAAGATATGAAGAGTGGAGGGACAGTGTCTGTGTACACAGCTTACCTGAAACTGTCTCAGGCTGACTCCTTGAGTAAAAAGCTGTCAGTGCTCTGACCTAACTCTGCTTCATGGCATTTTCCTGAATTTGCTCTATGCCCACCTATCCTTGGCTTTAGACTTTTTTTAAAAAATTAATTTTATTTTAGACTCAAGGGCCAGAACACAAATACAGAATAGAGAAAAGAAACAAAACATATCATAAGCTTAAATATTGAAACTTGAATACAAAGAAAAAGAAAAAAGCATGTCGTGTGCATAGCAGAACATGAGAGAGGATTCAAAATATATAACAATGAATTTTATTTCAAGAAAGCCTATAC
The DNA here is from genome assembly GCF_011100635.1 of Trichosurus vulpecula. NCBI lineage: Eukaryota > Metazoa > Chordata > Mammalia > Diprotodontia > Phalangeridae > Trichosurus > Trichosurus vulpecula. The sequence goes on from NC_050580.1 coordinate 145,186,353, forward strand.
AATAAATAATACATGTTGTTTTGAGAACTGTCCATCTTTTCTTTGCTTCCTTGTGAGTTTTCTTTTGTTCTCTGCTGTGCACTTTTTCACTTTGTTTTTCTTTCCCTCCCCCACCCCACCCCCAAAGGCTACAATAAAGTTTAGATATGTTTCTCTATAGCTATAGATATATACAAACATGCATGCATACACATATAGACATATACTTTCCCAAACATACTGTACTCCTAATCTTTGTTTTTATATTTGTGCATGTCTCTTGTTTCCTATCCCTCCTGATTCCTCTATTTTACTTGACTACCTTTCCCTCTTTTTTTTCCTGTTTTACACCTAGCCCCCTGGATTAGTTGCTTTCCTGAATTCCTAGCTTTGGCCTCGATCTGACTTTCTGTTTACCTGATCAGATCTCAGCTCTGACTATAGTCAGAATATGGCGCAGGCATGCTCTTTCCTTCTTGGTCTGCTAATTATGAGCAATATACACCAACTCTCAGTCTATATGCTCATATTCTTCCTATATAGGGGAATAAGGAACTGACAAATCCCTTTATTCTCTGTTTTGTTATGCTAACACAGAATCACAGAATTTTAGGGTTTTAAGGAGCCTGGAAATCACTGAGCCCAACTCATATACAACAATAATTCCTTCCATGACATTTCTAACAAGTATTAATCTAACCTAAGTTTGAAGACCTTGGAGAAGGGAAGCCACCACCTCCCAAGAGAGTCTGCTCCATTTTGGGATGGAACACAGCCACTTGGAAATTAACATTCATAGATGGTGGCAATTATTTTACCCTCAAGAATCCACTAGGAATGGAAGCTGCAGTTCCTCAATGATACTAGAAATTTTCAATTAGTTCCACGAGTCAGGCAGAGTTCTATCCTATTAGTCATAGCATAGGTTGTGGTAGCTAGTTCCTGAAGTATCTTGATGAAAAATATTACCCAGGGCAAAGGACCCCATAGGATTGGTTTGCTAGCAATATAAGACACCACGGTAATTTTAGAATTGCTTGTATATCTGGAGGAAGAGTAGTAATGATGGTTTAGGTCTTTCTTTTTTCTTTTCCTGTTTTGGTCACTTCGTTCTTTATGTGTTTAAGTATCTGTGTCCACTTTTGTTAGACTCTCAGCTTTCATGCTGTTATATTAGATCCGATAATTTCTGCCATCTTCAGCAACTTTTCCCCCAGCTACTGTTTCCCATTTTGTGACCTTGGGGATTGATAGAAGCATAGAATTTTAGTGCTGGATAGAACCTTACAGTTTATCTAATCCACCCACCCACTCAGTGAGGAATCACTCCCATATCAAACAGTTAATGTGGAATGGAAAGCATACAATGTCAATATTTAGAATGGCACTGTTTAACCAAGGGTGGTTTTTCCCCTCCTCAGAGTAATTACCTTGTGTTTGGATTCTTGGTTTTCATACAAGAAACTAGACTTGCCAGCTATTACATATACCAAACGAAGTCTAAGCTTATGTAAATGTTGAATAATGAATTAAAATAGAATTGTCACTTGCAATTGTGCTTTAGTGATGTAATATGGTTTTAGAGGCAATAGAACCCCTAATGCCCCAACTTAACACTTGTGCTACTTGCCAAGAAGGGGAGCAAAAGGGAAAGCTGACATTTCAATATATAAGTGGCCTTGTCACAAATTAACACTACCAAAAGATGAAGACAATATGAATTAAAAGTGTGGTGTGTGTATATGTGTATACATATATATGCATGTGTATGTGTGTGTGTGTGTATATATGTATATGTGTGTGTATATATATATATGCATATATATATATATATATTTGTGAACTTGTGCTCCCTGCAATTATGTTATAGTAAGCGGGCAAGGGATTAGGGGAGGCACTGATCAGTTTTATGAGCTCCCCCAATCAACTTGATGAAATTGTAGGGTCTGGATGTCTGGAAGAAGCAAAGGGTCATGTCTTTAGGGAATGTGACCATGTCTACTAGCATGAGTTCCTAGTTGGGTTTCAAAGAATAGCGTTGCCTTTTGCTGATTGGTTAAGAATCAGCTACTCAGTCTATAAAATTGAGCAAGTAAGTTATTTGTGCTTCCTTTAGGCCTTTTCTCCTCATTGCCTTCTTCTAGAATACAGCAAGGAACAGGAGAGGGGATTTTTCTCTCCTTCCACTCTTCAAGAAGCTAATGGGTTTACCGAGACTTTAATGTATTTTTGCATCAGTTTGTGGGCTTTTTTGGTCAGGAATTCTCTGTTTAGAAGCTCTAGTGCCTATATTCTCCTTGAATTTATGGCTAACCCATGAAGCAAGTCCCAAAGTTAAGACACCACTACTGGGCTGAGTGGGAGTGGCTGTGTCATGAGCTGCTATGTGTTTTGCAGGAAACATATCACCACTCTACTTGTTGCTCTCTATCAAGTTGAGAAAGTTCACTCTGATGATCTCTTCTCTCAGTCTGAGTGCAAACACATGTCTATTAATGCCATGAATTTGTGTCACAAGTTACCATCATCAACTCCTGGGGTCAGAGAATGGTGATATTCCATCCAGCCCCCATCTAGAAGAAGGCACAAAGGAAAAGGGCAAAGAGAAAAACCCTGAAAAGACAGAAACCAACCAGCTTGATTTTACTGATAATGGGAGAGGCAGTTGATTCTTATTCAGGCAGTCATCCAGACATAGTCCCATTTTCTGAAACTCAGTCAGCATGGCACCAGTGAGCATAGTCAGATTCCATAGGGAATGAATGAAAACACTTTTATTAGACAATTATTATGTACCTAGTAAGGAGTTAACCCTTAGCTCATGCCCTGTAATTTCATTAAGTTGTTTGGGGAATCCATCAATTTTACCAGTGATTCTTTTGATTCATCTCTACTTCTCTTGCACTCTTCTTTGTTTTGTTTTGTAGATCTTTCCTGAAGTCTTTACACCGGCAAAAGTACCTACTAACCAGGCATATCAGCTCAGGTCCTTAGTCCTCTAATTTGATTCAATCCAGTCCAATTTAATCCAATCCAATCCAATCCAATTTAACCCAATGAACATTTATTCAACATTTACTACATTGAAGGTAGTATGCTAGGTGCTAGCAAATTAAAGATGAAATAAGACAGAGAATCTGCCCTCAAGGAGTATCTAATCTAATAGGAAGAATAAGACATGTATACAAATGACCATCTTTTCTTGTTGACTGGGGAATAGAAAGACAAACACAAGCCCGAGTTTAGCAGGAGGTTAGTGAGCAATTAGCACACTGGCTCAGAGTGTAAGAGAATCAGCATGTCTGGGGGGGATACATGGCAGCATGATTTAAGCACAAAACTCAAGTCAGGGAATCAACAGATCAAAAAGGCAAGCACAGTCCAAAATTCAAAGCCGGAAATTTAGCAAATGAAGAAATCCCAGATCTAGGGGACTAGAAAGAAAGGGTGATTTGGGTTTATAAATAGGAAATAAAGGGCCGGAGGGAATCTTCACAGTCTTGAAACAGGAAAACAATGTGGAAGAAGGAGAATGGTATCTCTATAACCAGGATTATTTGATTGACATAAAAGATCAGTTCCAGGCAGCTTCATTTTGGGGAAGGTGGTATACTGTTAGCTTATCTCTTCTCTACTCCTCTGTCTACCCTCATGTAACTACCGAGCTCTTAGACATACTATGAGGCATACTAAAGGCAGAACACGATTAGTCTGGAGGAGAGGTTTAGAAAAAGTGCGGTGAAAAAATGTAAGAAAAAGGTCACTTTCAGTTTGAGAGTAAGGGAAAGAAAGCTCTTTGAAGGCAGTAATATCTGCATGGGTCTTTGAAGGAAGACAAGGATTTCAAATGGAAGAGATGGCAAGAATGAAGAGGAGTCTGCTCCAGGCACAAAGGATATTGTGAGCAGAAACAAAAGAGGGCAAGACAATAAATGAGGACAGTGAGCAATGCAGTTTGAAGGGGACATAAAGGGAAATGACATGGGATAAAGCTGGAAAGTTAAGTTGGAGCCAGTTTGTGATAGAACTTGAATTCTAGGATAAGGTGTTTAGGTTTATTCAGTAGGTAATGGGGAGCTATTGGAGGTTTTTGAGGAGAGGAAGGATGAGAAGATTAGTTAGGGAGCAATCTGAAGGATGAACAATCTGAAGGTTTAGAGAGACTCCAGGAAGTACACAGAACGTATTACAATAATCTATGTGAGAAGTCAAAAAGGTCCAAACTGAGGTTGTTGCAGCAGGAGTTAAAGGGAAGAAGGATGATGTAAGACACGGTATGGAGGTAAACTAAAAGGTCTTGATGACTGATATGGAAGGGAGAGGAGAAAGAAAAGTCAAAGATGATTCTCTCATTTTTTTTTGCCTGAGTAACTGAAGAACAGTGGCATCATTAACAGAAATAGAAAATTTAGAAGAAGAATAGCCAGGATTTATATAGCTCATTAAGAGTTGCCAAGCACTTTACATACATTATCTCATTTGATCCTTTTAACAACCATGTGAAGTGGGTACTATTATTCTCTGCATTTTACACATGAGGAAACTGAGTCTGAGAGAGGTTAGGTCAGTTGCTCATGGTCACAAATCCAATTAGTGTATGAGGTGGGATTTGAGCTTAGGTCTTCCTAACTTCCAGCATGCCATCTACCTCTGGTCTAGCTGAAGAAGGGACAGCTGAATTTGGCAGGTGGGAAGACAATAAAAATAATTGGCAAATAGCATGGCATATCAGGGGAAGGATTTGCCTTAGGGTCAGGAAGACCTAGTTCTAAGTTCTATCTTTGATGCATAGTAGCAGTGTGACCAGAGGCAACCCACCTCACAACTAGGTGCATCAGGCAACTCTTCAAGAGTTGAAGGTTGTAAGTCTCTAAGATTCAAAGTTAGTGATAAATTGCTAATCTATATCAATGAAAGGACCAACTGGAGAGGAGCACACTTGGGGTGTGAGAGAGACTTGAGACCAATACTTGGGCTGCCATTCACCTTTACTGTGTCACAGGTGACTTTATACAAGGCCCTGACATATATGCGTGCATATGTATGTATATATTTGTGCATGTATGTGTGTATGTATACACATAAATATATATAGATATACATATGTATGAATTCCCTAATTTATATCTCAAAATGAGTTGAATGAGTGACAAATTGTAACAACAATACTGCTTGCAGCTACTGTGGCTGTGTAAGGCCAATAACACCAGCACCCAGGAGGACTGCTAGCACAGGTTCTTTGATCTGCTTTTCTAAGGAAAGCAACTTTAAGGGGTTTACAATCTCTCTTTAATTAAACATACATACATCATTCACTTAGTTCAGGGGAAAAAGTCAGCACCCTGAACTTCAGAGAAAACACAAACAAAAATTACAAGCAGAAATTGTATAAACAGAGAAAATAACACAAATCATCAGGTAGGGCTTCTAACTGTGTCCATAACAATCCATACATAGTTACCAGAGAGAGAAGCACCAACATCTGGGTTTTTCAAAGCCGGGGTGGGGGGTCTCCTTAATGGCTACCCAGAGTCTCATCTGGTCAAATTACATGACACTCTTCTAGTAGATGAGCCCCAAGCAAAATGCTGACCTCAGAGTATATATAACTTCTTCAGGGTCAGAGGGCATCACAACCATGTGACTCAAGCCCATGTGACCTAAGCCTTCTCATGACTTAAGCAGGTCATCAAAGACTCCCAATTCAATCAAGGAGTCTTGATTGAAACAAAGGTGCCTGATTGCCTTAGTGCTGAAAAGCACTCCAAAACAAAAGACAACAAAAAGTCCCATTTTACTTGCCATTACACCCAACACCTCTCCAGACTCATCTGCATTACTCACTTAGGTACAGTTATACTGAGGAAAGGATAGTCCATTTTTTCTGAAGGGCTTTTTCAACTTGATAGGTACATAAGCCATACACACATACATACACATATCCACACACATATATATGGTTTGCAAACTTTTAATTACTATACAAATGCTAGCTAGTTATTTGATGCCTAAACTCTCAGAAGGGGTGGAGGAGAGCTGAGTGGTGGGGAAAGACAAAGTAGTGGTCATAACCCTTGGTCTTGGGAAAATGGTAAGAATGCATCATCAGTGGTCACTGGGACTTTGGAGAAGAGCACAGAACCATCAGGGATAATGGCCCAGGGCAACAGAAAGAAATAGGGTGGGTATTGGCTATATGCAAGGGTATGTGAAAAGACAGTACAGAGGAGGACAAGATGGGGGGATAGCATGCTGGAAGAATTCCAGGGGTAAGAAACATGCCCCTTAGATGCTGGCTACCTGCCTAACCTGTCTATTATTTCTACTGGATTCAGAAAAGCAAGGACCTCTAAATTTAGTTACAACTCCTCCGGTAAGTAGTTAGAAATGTATTACGGAAGCTCTTTCAACTCCTGCTACAACCACCCTAGTTTGGTCCTGCTTTCCATCTCACATAAACTAGATCATGGGTAAATACATAAATTTGGCTATCATTTGCATAAATATGATAACTGAAGCCAGGGAATGAATGAACTTACGAAGTGAGAAAATGTAGAGGAAAAAAGGGAAAAGAGCTAAGGAATGAGCTTTATAGGGACACCCATTTTTAAGGACAGTAGGTTGATGAAAAGCCAGCGAAAGAGAAATTGGTGCCAGAGAGGAAGAAGGATCCCTATGGGAGTGCAGTCTTCTAGAAGCCAAGGAAGAAGAAATATAAAGACAGATATTGGTCAGCAGAGCCACATACTGAAGAGGGGTCAAGGAGGGTGAAGACTAAACAAAAGTATGTTGGTTTCTTTCCATAAGGAGGTCATTAGGAGCCTTGGAGAAATAAGTTTTAGTGCAATAAAACTGATAAGGCATATCTGCTGAATTCTGACAGCCCTGATTGAAAGTTTTCACCATTTCTCAGTACACACTGAGGAATTTATTAGAATTTACCAAAGAAGCTTTCAAACATGGATTTGGGAGTGGAATGGAAAAAGCACTTCAACTAACATCTTTCCAAATACATTTAACTGCCAACTGATGGAAGATTGGTTAAGCTTCAGACAGCTCATCGTGTCATAGTTGTAGTTGAGAAAAACATTGTTGCCTTCACATTACAAGCCAGGTGAATATATTGTTTGCAATTAGCATTTCAAAAAAGGAGCAAGAATGTTTAGGAGAGAGAGAGGGGGAGAGAGAGAGAGAGAGAGAAAGAGAGAGAGAGAGAGAGGGAAGGAGGAAGGGAGGGAGAGAGAGAGAGAGAGAGAGAGAGAGAGAGAGAGAGAGGAGGAGAGAGGAGAGAGAGGAGGGAGGGAGGGAGAGAGAGAGAGACAGAGACAGAGAGAGACAGAGATAGAGAGAGAGAGAGAGAGAGAGAGAGAGAGAGAGAGAGAGAGAGAGAGAGAGACATAGAGAGAGACAGAGACCGAGAGACACACAGCAAGAGATAGAGACAGAGCAGAAGTAGATAGGGAAGATGTATTTAAAGAAAAGAAATAGGAGTAGAGATAGCTAGGAATATTTGAGTCTCTTCTTTGCACATCAATCATAGGATCACAGATTTAGAGCTGGAAGAGGCCTTAGAGGCCAAGTTCAACACTTTCATTTTGTGGGTAAAGGAACTGAAGCTAAGAGAAGTTATTACTTGTCCAGTATCACATAATTGGTAAGTCTCTCTTCCTCACTCCAAGTTCCACTAACCTATGCCATGTCTCAATCAGCTCTTGAGATGGAGGTGCCAACTGCACTTGTATTATTAAAATATAGGCACACTATTGATTAAATTAATCAGGAACCCTGACTACAAGGGGTTAATAAAAGAGGTTGGTGCCTATGAGCTGTATGTCTGCACCACTGACTATAAAATCATTTCTATAAAGTCTAGGTAAATCAGAAAGTCTCTGCATTACAAAAGAGGGGTGGAGGTCCTTACCATAATATAGTTTAAGGTGACATGGTAGCAAAAATGTATATTTTCTGTCTTCTGTATTTATTTATATATTATATAAATTTCCATATATTTCTTTGTGTCACTTTCTATCTGGGGAAACCATAACAGAATCTCAAAGTTGAAAGCAGTGGCAGATGCTATTTATTCTGATACATAAGTAGCAAGAATGATATATCTACAACACCCTTGACAAGTGGTCATCCAGTCATATCAATATCAGTCTTATATCCAATAAAAGGGAATTCATTACTTCCTGAGGCATCCCATAACACTTATGAATAGATTTCATTTTAGGAAGCGTTTCCTTACATTAAGCCCAAGTCTGCCACTTTGGATCTTCTACCTATTGATCCTAATTCTGCGCTCAGTGGTCAAGCAGAACAAGATGACTTCCTTTTCCTCATGTTTACCCTTCCAAGACTTGAAGACTGATATTATATTCCACTCAAGTTTTCTGTAGGCTAACTACCCCCAGTTGTTCCTTCAGCCAATCCACAAATGGCATGATCTCAAGGACCTTGCCCATCCTGGTTGCTATCCTCTGGGAGCTTTCCAGTTTATCAACATCCTTTCTAAAATGTAATACAATTGAACTTTCACCTCATTCTTTCTGGACACAGTGTTTCTCAATGTAGTCCAAGATTGCAATCAAAGTAGTTTTTTGGCTTCCATACCATACTGTCAACTTCTATTGAGCTTATAGTCCTCTAAAACCACAGATTTGGAAAAGATAAGTTGTTATCTAACCACATTTTATGGAGTAAAGTATCTAACACATTTGTTGTTGTTGTTATTGTTGTGGTTGAGTTGTTTCAGTCGTGTCTGACTCTTTGCAACCCCATTTGGGATTTTCTTGGCAAAGATGGTAGAGTGGTTTATCATTTCCTTTTCCAGCTTGTTTTATAGATGAGGAACTAAGGCAAATAGGGTTAAGTGACTTGCCCTGGGTTACATAGCTAGTAAGTGTCTGAGGATGAATTTTAACTTAGGTCTTCCTGACTCCAGGGCTGGTGCTCTGTCCACAGCACCCCCTAGTTGCTATCTGACACATGGCATGTACTCAATAAAATGTGGATTTATTTATAAATGCTTAATAAATGATTCATATCATAACACAATTATGAGACATTATATTCAACTCCATTAAATTTCATCTTATTTTTCTTAGTCCCATATCCTATCCTATAGAAATCTTTTTGACTTTGTCATCCAATATGTTATTTGTCCATATTGGTTTTGTATCATTTGCACATTTAATAATTATTCCCTCCTTGTCTTTACCTAAGTTAGTGGTTCTCGAAGCATGGTCCAGGAGCCTCCAGGGGGTGCTCATGACTCAGGGGGCCCACAATGTCCATTATACTAAAATATTTTAATTTCTAATACTGTAAAAACACAACTTTGATAAACAAAAGCACTTTGTAGTCCTCGATGATTTTTAAGAACATAAAAGGGTCCTGAGGCCAGATAATTTGAGAACTACTGATCAAAGTCAGTGATGGGAAAAAATGTTAAATAACATGGCATCAAGCACAGATACCTAAGAGAGATACCTACTAGAGACCTAGCTACCAGAAATGAGGTGTAAGGAGGATTGATGTTCACTGGAAAGTCAATATGGTATAGAAGAATATGCCTTAGACTTGAAATCTGGATGCATTCTTTTGACTTGGTATGAATCTTAGTTTCTTTGATTCTAAAAAAGGGGACAACAGTATTCCTGCTACCTACCTAACAGGGCGTGAGGAGGAAGACACTTTGAAAAACCATTATATATTTACATCTATGTGAATTATCACTTCTGTGAAAATTTCATGGCAAGCTCCCAACCCTAAAAAAAGTGTATTTCATATGAGAGATTTAGAGCTGTAAGTGAAATTTAGAATATCTAGTTCAACACTATCAGGAAAGGTATTTAGATGCATAAATAGTGGCTCCCATCCCAGCCAGAAACTAGTGGGATGAATGCTGAATGAATGGGAAAAAAACCCCACATTTATTAATCGTTTACTATGTGCAAAGTGCTATGCTAAGTACTAAGGGGCACAAATAGAAAAGTAAGCCAATCTCTGCTTTCAAGGAGCTTATGTTCTAAGGATGGAGGCAACACATAGGGAATGTTTCAGCTTGAAGTTCCTGTGATCCTTCAAGTGCAGAAGCAAAGCAGATGATAATAATTTGTCTTCTTTAATGTCATTTCCACTAATAAAATCTCAGCAACTTCTGACATTTAACCATTTGTCAGCACCAAGGATTTTAGTGGCAAGAACTTTTCATTTGTAGGAATTCAAGGGAGGGAACTATAGCACCTACAGGAGTAATTGCCAGGCCATATTTCCATAGGAATGGCTTCCCAGCTTAATGGCTACAGGCAATCTGCTGGAAAGCTTGCTACTCCCAAGTGCCGTCTCCACTGGGGTCTGAGGGCAGACAGTGGTCAAGGTAGAGGTGGTAGTTTTATTTGCCTGGCACATACTGTCTCCTGTATCCCTAGGAGGGTGCCTAGTTGCTTCATATAAGCTGCATTGCCTTACCAGGGGGTGGTAGTTGATGGGGATAGCTGGCTCCTTCTCCATAGGATTTGCTTTCCTGGATGATGTTGAGGTCTGGCCTGGAAGCAGAACCTGTAGTCTGGAGAGTGCAGCTATTCCCAGGGCTCCCGTGCTCATCTGGAGGTCACAGGTAAATAGAAAAGCCTCCTTTGCCTTTAAAACAGTATTGGGGTTCAAGGACCCTAGGTCTATTACCCACAAACCTTTAGTTACTTGATGAGGTGGGACCCCATTTCCCTCTCACTTGAGGTGTTCTTGCTTGGGATGTTGTGGGGGAATTCTTATTTTGTTATAGGTTGGATCAGATAATCTCCAAGGTCCTTTCCAACTATGAAATTTTATTATTCTGTGATCTATAGGAATTTATGCTGGGGTGTGCAGGGACCAGGTTGTATTGGTACATAAGAGACCATTGTTAAATTTTCAGTGTAAGCATTTATACTTCGGAAATTAGCAAATGCTACAAACTAGGAATTTATTTATTGCTTTGTTGATTGTCAGGATTTAAGAAAGTGTTGGAGAAAATGCTAATAGTATAGATTAAACCTGAAAGTATGTTGTTCATACATTTTTACCCAGAGAATCAGTTGTTTATCATTTACCAGCATGTTCCTGTCTAGATTCCATGTTCCCCTCAGTTTACATCTCCCACAAGGTTGTATACATTTTGCTTCATTATGTACATTATGTACCTAATGTGGTACTCTGATTGGATCATCATGCTTTTAGCTTGCAAAGTTTAAAGAGAAATCAGCCTGTGAAATTACTATGGGCAAGATGCAGGGAGTGGCAATAATTGAGGAAGAATGGTAGTTATGTTCTCAGCTCTCAGGCATCAGTGGGTGACTAGGAGCAGTGCATTTGGAGGTGAGAAAGGAAAGTGGAGAAGTACAGTAGTGGTAGACAAGTGCCCCAGTACTTAGTACAGTGCCCAGCACATAGTAGGTGCTTAATAAATGTTTATTTATTGATTGAAGAGGAAGAGATGGAGAAGAAGAAAAGAACAGATAGTAACATCTGAACAATGCTGAGGGAAATGATGTGTACTACGAGGCTAGAGTATTAAAGGCATGAACGTGTAATGGGAGACTTGTAGATTAATATCAAACAGCACCAGATGCTAAGAAGACAATATTCAATACCTATACTGCTGACAAGACCAAGAGGGGTGTGACTTAACAGAGATTGCTTATAGAGCACACTATAAAATGTCTTACTCTAATTTTAAGCAGACTTTGTCCTACTTTTTTGAGGATACAGAAGACTGAATGGGCATTAGACTCAATCTTCCTTGGAGGCATGGGAGGAGAAACTATTTAGGTATGACTAAGGAATATATTTGCCACCTAATTCAATTCCTTGCTATTTCCTTTCCATTTTGCTGTAATTTATTTTATATTCAATATATGTGTTATCTGCCTTGGTCTGATGAAATTGATTAGAATTGGGGACTCAGAGCTATGATCTGACTAGATGATGGACCTTAACAGTCATGAGCTTGCATTTAGCTTCTTGAGATGGGAAACTACAGGGATGGGGATAGCTACATGGGTAGAGAAAAGGACATATGTAAAATGAGGGGCTTGGGCTTTATAGTTTCTAAGATCCATTCTAACATTTTCTGATTGTAATAAATGTATCTTTATGTCTATTCAAAATCTCATAATATCCAGTGCCTAATTTCACATGATCATGTTCCATTATTGATATAAATTTTTTCTTAAGAAAATGGAAAGTTTGAAGGAAATTTCATCCTTCATTTAAGGTATAGTAATGCATATTCACTTAGGTGGTAACTAGACACATAAAGTGAGATGTAGAAAGGAACCAATTACCCAAAAACTTCAAGCCAAAATAAATTTTGTTTTAGTTATTTAGGCATACCAGGAAGAATAGTTTTGTGTGTGAGAGAGAGAGAAGGAGAGGGAGAGAGAGAGAGAGAAACACATACACACACACAGAGAAAAATTGCTTCAATTCTCTTGTGTGTACATATGTGGAAATGGTCTTAATGCAGGCTTTTACACTTTCTCACCTCAATGCTTTTTGCTCAAAACATTCCCATTCTTTCATACCTGTCCAAATCCTACCCAGCCTTCAGGGTCCAGCTCAAATCACTTTTCCTATAGAATGATTTTCCATATACATGGTGCCCACAGTGCTCATTCTCCACATTTTTCTCATTATCTCTGCCATTCATTTGGCAATAAATTATGTACTATCTTGTGGCATCTCTTATACTGCTCGCTTGTGCTGTTTAACTGCATTTATGCCTTGCCTTCCTAGCTAAATCTTAAGCCCTTTGAGGGCAGGGATCATGTTGAATATATATTTCTATGCATTTTCTATATCACCTGGCATACTGTCTTCCATATAAATAATTATAGCATTTGGTGATTGATTCAATGATTGCTCTAAGACGCAAAAAGAACACTGTCTTAGTCTTCCTGGAGGAAATATATTTTTAATTGGAGAATATGACTCTTCTGTTTGTTATGCTGTGCTGTCAGTGAAGAAGTTTTTTTTTTTAATTTTGAAATAGCATGAATACAGTCAGGCATGCAGAAGGCAAAATAACTGACATGCAGTTTATGTGTAGTACCGTTACTATAGAAATAAATATGTAAATAAAGAGAGCAAGCTATGCATATTTTACATTTAGGTAGGACTTTTTCTACCCAGCAATCTCCTCTAATCCCTGGCTAAAGTCTTTATTCTGATACCTCATCATGATACGAAGGTCACCTTGTATTTGAGGATGCTCTGATAAGTCCAGCCCACCACAAAAGGCTTTGAATTGAGGCCTGGGGATAGACTGTGTGTCTGTTCTCTGGGAACCAGCTTAGGTTAAATGTGGAGAGGGTTATCACCAGAAAGTAGGCCACAAAATGATGGATTTTTTAGCCAGAGCAACTCATGAAGACTGTCTCCCAAGTCGTGGAGGGAATACCCACAGTGGTGAAACTTTAGATCTTCGCCAATACTGAGTTTTCTAATTTATTTTTAAAAGAAGGATTCAACATTTCAAGAGTTCAGTCATTTAACAAAGATTTGCTAATAATACCTTTACTAAATCATAGGCCTTGCCTGTAAGTGAGGTTGATCAAAGGTCCTTCTAGTAATGAGAAATTAAAGAAGCCTGTAACTCATTCGTTCAACAAATATTTCCTGAGCACCTACATACTAGGCACTGTGCTAGCAGTTTCACAAGACATCACTGTGCTCATCCCTAAAAAGTATACAAAGAAATCAGGGACATATTTACTGCTCTCATAGAATTTTATGCTCTAGTAGGGCGAATATAAAACATACCAAATAATTGAATGTACTTCCCCAATATATAAAATAGCTAATATTCATATAAAACTTCAACATTTTTGGGGAGACTTTATATATGTTATCTAAATTGATTCTTATACAATCTTTAGTGAGATAGATGCTATTATCATCACCTCCATTTACAGAAGGAGAAACTGAAAGTGACAGAGGTCAAATGACTTGGCCAGGCTATTCAGCTAGTAAGTATCTGAGGCAGGATCTGAACTTAGGTCTTCCTGATTCCAAGTCCAGTGTTCTATCCACCAGGCCATCTATCTGTCAGTAGATTTAACTAACAAGGTATAATTTGGAAGAGTAATAGGAGAGTAATTACAAAGTACTAGCACAAATCCCATTCTCTTTACTCAAACAGGCTCTACTATAAACATGTTCAGAATCTCTCCTCTGGTTCACTGCAATAGCTTTTTAATTGATCTTCCTATCTCAAATTCCTCCCCTTTCCTATCCATACTCCACACAACTGCTAAGCTGATATTAAGACACAGATCTGACCATGTTATCCTGTCTCCCTGCTCCCCCCCCAATATCTTAAGAGGCTTCCTATTGATTCTAGCATCAAATACAAATTCCTCAGCCTAGTATTTAAAGCCCTTCACAATCTGGTTCCCACCTACCTTTCTACTCTAATTGCAATTCATTCTCCTTCCTATTCTCTCTGTTGTTCCTATATTCTCTCTCTCTTCTCTCCCTCTCTCTCCCTCCCTCCCTCTCTCCCTTACCCTTCCCCCCAGCCCCGTCTCTGTCTCTCTGTCTCTCTCCCCTCCTCTAGCTGTCAGAGATAATGAGCGAAGTGTGGAGAATGAGCACTGTGGGCAGCATGTATATGGAATCTATAGGAAAAGTGATTTGAGCTGGACCCTGAAGGCTGGGTAGGATTTGGACAGGTACAAAAGAATGGGAATGTTTTGAGCAAAAAGCATTGAGGTGAGAAAGTGTAAAAGCCTGCATTAAGGCTATTTCCACATATGTACACACAAGAGAATTGAAGCAATTTTTCTCTCTGTGTGTATGTGTGTTTTTCTCTGTCTCTCTCTTTCTGTCCTCTCTCTCTCTCTCTCTCTCTCTCTCTCTCTCTCTCTCTCTCTCTCTCTCTCTGTCTTTCTCTCTCTGTCTGTGTGTCTGTCTCTCCATATCTCTCTCTCTGTCTCCCCCCATTACCCCTCCTCTCTCTCCCTCTGTCTCTCTCCCTTCCTCTAGCTGTACAGCTGTACATGACATTCAGTCTCTTGCCTTTGCATGCTTGGAATGCCCTCCCTTCTCATCTCTGCCTCATAGAATCCCTAGCTTTCTTCAAAGCAGAGTTCAGGTAGGTAGGTGTCACCTCCTTTGAGAGGCCTTTTTATGATTCTTCCAGTTATTCATTCTCTCCCTCTTGAAATTATATTACTTTTCTGCTTCTATATGTGTATGTATACTAGTATATATTCTCCAGTAGAATGTACATTCCTTGAGGTCAGAGCCTATTTCTTCTTTGTCTCTGTAGCCATGCTACCTTGCACATAGCAGATTCTTAATCTATGTGTGTTTAGTTAATTACAAATACTATATATAATATATAAAATATATGTATACATACATCATACACACATATATATTGTATACTATAAGAGTATCTCATTTGGAATGTGAGCTCCTTGAGGGCAGAGACTCTATCACTTTTTTCTTTGGAACCCCAGGCTTAGCCCAGTGCTTGTCGATTGATTGAATTGAATGTTAGTTCAGACTACCACATTAACTACGTTAGTTTACAGATACCAAAGGCATAGTTGCAGCTGGACAGTTTGGTTACATAGCAAACAGTGACTTTCATCAGAGCTCTAGGAGGAAAAGGTCCATTTGCCAGTGACCTCTAGATTAAATGCCTTAATGGAAATTTACCCAGCCAGCTTTGTGAAGGTCAGCTTCTAACCCTGCCAAAGATACTGCAAAGTGCTCAGGACCCCTGGACATCAAAATTTTCATTTCCTGGAAATGGGAAGGAATCAAGTAAATTTTCTTCTCAAGTGAGAAATTATTCAACCAATGACACCTTACATTATAAACCGTGAAATTGTGGCTCAAGTCACATCTCCATTTTGCACAGAGCCATCTATGCTGTTAGGTCTGGATAAATAACAAATAATAGTCCCTTCTGTTTCTGGGCCCGATGTACTGCTTTGACCTTGCTGCTGGTGTCTTGTTATCAGAGCAGGTAAGAAAGTGAAGCCCTCTTGACCACATGTGGTCATTAAATCTCCCATGGTATTTTTCACAAGAGACACCAGCCTCATCTCTGGCGATTCTCCCAGTGGATAATTGTCTTCCATCCTGTTAGAAGTCCCTTGTGGCTTTGTAGATGTCAATGTACGAAAGAAGAAGATCCTCTTCTCTCTCCCTCCCATGGGAGTAGGTAAGTGTGGCTGATTGGTTGGTCAGGAAATCTGTTGCTTTTCATCCAGGAGCAGGCTGGGTTTCAGGGGCAACAGAGAAGGTCTGAGAATAGTTCTGCACATCAATGGGGAGTGGAGAATTGGGACAATTATCTGGATAATTCAAGCCACCAGCACCATTTTAAAAATCCATTTCCTTAGAAGTCTTAAGTGAAAGCATAGAAACAGTTATCTAGATAATTTGGGCAGAAAGAAAAAGAAAAGAATAACTCTTCCCCTAAGAAACAAACAACCCAGGCCTTCTTCTCTGATATAAAACCTCAGTGTTCTTCAGGATTACTGTCAACAAAGTAGTTCACAATCTTTAATATCTCTGTTTATAGGAACTGTGGAGTTACAATCATTAGTGTATTGAGGCTCCTGAATGCCAGGCTCTGAGGGTCCTTGTGATAGTGGTCTTAGAGCCATAGGATCAAGGGATTTTAGGGACATTGTGGGGGAGCATTCATTCCAACTTCTCCATTTTGTGGACAAAGATTGGTTAAATGACCCAGCCCATGAGGGTATGAGGCAGGGTTGAGCCTACCCTTGAGGACTTCCTGACTTGAGGTACATCGAGGTATGGCATCATGGACAGAGAGCGGCATGCAACATTTTGACTTTGCCGAGACACAACTTAGTACCACAGAGGGAGCCATGAGGTAGGGGATAGAACACTGGAAATGCTCCAAAAGACTTGGGATCAGAGCCTCAGACACTTAATAGCAGTGGAACCTTGTATGGGACAAATAGGTGGCACAGTGGATAGAACTTGGAATCAGGAAGACCTGAGTTCAAATCCAGCCTTGGACACTTACTATCTGTGAGACCCTGGGTAAGTCACTTAAACCTGATTGCCTCAGTTTCCTCACCTGGAAAAGGAATTGGCAAACCACTTCAGTATCTTTGGTAGGAATACCCCATGTGGTGTCATGATGTGTTGGGCACAACTGAAATGAATAAACAACAACCTCACCTTGCACACTTAACCTCCCTTGGCTTCAGGTTTTTTTCATCTATAAAACAGAAACAATACTGGAATCTATCTTATGGGCCCACTGTAAGTACCTAATGAGGTCATATGTGTAAAGCTCTACACAAACCTTAAGGCGTTCTCTAAATATCAGCCATCATCACTATTACATTTTTGTCTTTTATTTTCAGTACCCAGCACATAGTAAGTATTTAATAAATACTTTTTGAACTGAATTAAATGATAGGCAGAGAGATACGAGGCACTGCAAGTCAATTAATTTCTCTGAGCCTTTATTTTCCTGTCTGCAGAATGTGGATAATAACAGAACTTCACAGTAGTGTTGTGAGGATCAAAAATAATGTGTGTAAAATGCTTTGAAAACCTTAAAAGCCTATGCAAGTTTAGATATTAATACAACAACAAATACTAATACTATTAATAATAATAATGAACAAAAATAAGGTAGGTACCCACTCCATGTTAAGAGATCTAGAAGAAGGACCCCAGAACATTGGGTGGAGGCCCTATGGAAAATTTACAGAATATGGGCATGAGAAGGCATGGATGGCCAGTTGTTTGGATGTGAGAAGTAAGAGACACAATTCATGCCCTCCAAGATACTTGGGAGGATAAGATGCATGCAGGTCAAAGAAGAGACACGAATGACACAAAGTTCATGGAATTGTTGATTTGGAGCTAGGAAGGACCTCAGAAACCATCTTGTCCAACCTCCTCATTAGGGTGAGGAGACTGAGGCCCAAGGGGATCAAGCACCTTGCCTAAGGTCATACAACTAGTAAGTAGCCAAGCCAGGATTTAGATGTAAATCTTCTGTCTTCATTTGAGTTCCCTATCTTTTTTTATAGGCTACCTCTATGAGATAACTTTTTACGTGATAATCATCTCCATAATAATTGATGAGTGCTTCATTCATTCAACAAATATGTATTGATCGCATATCATGTCCTCTCCTAGGCATTTCCTGGGCCTTATGATGGCTAATAAAAAGACATAGTCCCTGTCCTGTTAGTACTTACAGTCTACTAGGGCAGATCAATCACACAGAGAAACAACTAAAGTCTCAAGATTAAAGTAAAAGCACGAGCAAGGTACAAAATGTCACAGTGGTTTAGAATAAGTAAGAGAAGACTGTGGGTTGGATAGGCAATTTACATGAGTAGGCATGAAGAAGATAGACTTTAAAAGGATAGGTAACATTTAGGAAAAGGCAAGGTGTTCTAGGATTCTAAATAAGAATGGGAAAAAATTGTGTGTGTGTGTGTGTGTGTGTGTGTGTGTGTGTGTGTGTGTGTTGGATCATAAAGTATTATTTTGGAATGGTGAATATACCAGTTAGGCATGAGAAGAGAGGGTCTGCATAAGGCAATAATGACAAATGAGGTAGGTTGAGGCCAGGTTGTAGCTAACTTTGAATGTCAAGTGAGAAAGATTAGAACGCATATACTACGGGTGCACAGACACCAGGTAAAGTTTTTAAAAGTAGAATTCTCATTATGCCATTTGACATCCTACGCAAAAAAGGATTCAAGAAGAATCTGATAGTCGTGGACATAATGAACTAGTCGGGGAGGTGTTAGTGGCAGAGCAAAGTGTTGTCATGAAAGTGCATTTTAATATTAGCTTCCAAGTTCGTGGCTGTGTCCTTGCTGTAGACCTGAAGAGAAGAGGGTGAATAATAACAGCTAATATTTATATAGCACTTCAAAATGTCCTGTATACATATACTTATAAAATGTCTTGTAAACAGAAGTCTTTCCTGATGATTTGTTTCCTTATGCTAAATTTTATTTCTCTTGATCTCTTTGATGGTTTTAGTCTTTTTTCATTATATTCCCCCAAAACTGTATTGCTCTATTTTTGGTGATGGCTCCCCTGAGGGCCAGACCTTAAAGTTGTCTCAGCCCAGTAGAATGCCAGTCCCCTTTCCTTCAGGTCTAGTGCAGCCCTACATTCACATGAGCCCTTACTCCTCTCTGAACTGAAGTTTTCTGGCTTTGCCCTGTTTCCTCAGGCAGACAACTCCAGCTTTCCTACACCTCTTACCCCTTTGCAAGAGGGTAGCCAGAGTAGAGTCATGCTGCTTATTGTCAGAGACCGGTTGAGGGAGGACAGCGAATGCAGGCAGAAACTGCTTCAGCAGCAGCATGGAAATTGATAGAGGCTCCAGATCAAAAGTTGGAACTTAAAGAAAAAAGAAAAGTTACAAAGGCTTGAAACACTATGGACTAAATCTCACCCCCCTCTTATAAGAGAATCATTGTATTTTGGGGGCCTAAACTGCAGAATGGGAAAGTATATGAAAGCAGAGAGAGGAGATAGGAGAGAGTATGGATTGTGTGATATAGTTTAGTCAAGTCAATGGTAAACAATGAAGAGAAAGTGACTTATAGACTCTCAGGAAGAATAGAAGCTACAGGAAAAAGGGTGAAATAGCAAATACAGAGATTAAAGCAGGAGGACAGAAGCCGGGGTGAGGGAGGAGGGAGGATACTTCCACTTAGTGGTTGGTGGAGGTCTCACTGAAGGATATTCTCATGGAGGACTTGATATTCTGAGAGATGAGGACCTTACAATGGACTCCATCTGAAGGGATTTGGTAGTCAGAGATCAATTCTCCTGAGAGAGGTTTATGCCTCCATGGACAACAATACTGCTTCAGGAGAAAGGAATTCAGAACTAAAGGGAGTAGCCAGCATCCAGAAGGATACTTTAGAAGCTTTAACTTCACGAGGAACACAAAGAGGCTGAAGAAGGAATGAGCAAGTATAAAGACCACAAACCAAAGAATAAAAGTCTAAAATAGCCATAAAGGGAGAGGAATTAATGAAGATAACAAGGTAAAAAAAATCCCTTTTAGAAAAAATAGCAGAAAAAAACCTAAGAAAGAAGTTGAAATAGAAGTGGGGGGGATTTAAATTAGTTACTTAAATGAGAGGGGAAAAAGACTGGAAGATTTAGATAACAAAAAGAAGAAAGAGAAAGGAATCTATGCTAAATAAAACTCTAAAACTAAGGAATAGGAAGGCAAAAGGGAAAGGTAGGAGGTGAAGGTAAGGGGGAGAGAGTCTATGGGAGCATGCTTGCCCCAATGTGGGGTAAGCAAAGCAAAGTAAAACAAACAAAAAAAAACTACAGGGAAGATACTGTTTTTAAAAATGAAGAATAAAGAAAAGCAAAAAAATCTTAATTCAGGAAAATGCAACACTAGACACAGATGGAGATAAATATAAACCTAATTCTCATAACGTTAGATGTAAATGAATTAAACAATCCAATATAAAGAGAGTGACAGATTAGAAAAGAAAGCAAAACTCTACAATCTGTTGCTTACATGAAATACACCTAAAAAGCAAAGCCATATACAGATTAAAAACCATGGGCTAGAAAAAAAGATTATCATGCATCAGATGAATCCAAAAAAGCAGAAGTTGAAATTATGCTACCAGACAAAGGAAAAACAAAAACTTAAAATAAAAATAAGGGATAAACAAGGAAGTAACATTATGCTGAGTGGAACCATAGCAACAAACCAACGTAAATATTAAATTTAAATGTTCCAAATGCCATGGCATCTTAATATTAAAAAAATGAACTGAATAAGAAGACATAAAGAGTAACACAACAATAGCAGAAGATTTTAGTTTTTCTCTTTCAGGTTTGGACAAATCTAATAGATTAAAAAAAGAAAAATGTAGAATTAAACAAATTAATGGAAAATTACTATATTGTAAGAAATGGTGACTATGAAGAATACAGAGAAGAAACATGAGAAGATATGTGAACTGAATCAGAGTTAAGTAGAAGCATGAAAATAATATTTCAGTTATATCTGTAATAGAAATATAAAGAATAACACATCACTTAAAATAGAATATTGTGGGACTTAAGGACCAAACTTGGTCCCAAAGAAGAGATATGAAAATGTGGTTCCCTCTTTTCTTTGCAGAGGCACTAGACTCCAGGTGAGAGAATATTGTTTGTAATTTTAGGCTTGGTTGACATATTGTTTAGTTTTGTAGGACTGTTTTTCTCTCTGTTTTTAATCACTTGTAATAAGGAATTGCTTCCTGGCAGGAGTTTATATTGGGAAATGTAGGTGACGTAAAAACAAAATATATCAATTTTTTTAGGTTCCGGACTTCAAGGAGCTTACATACTACTGGGAAGACATTATACTTAATATCTCACAGAAAACAGGCCAGGCCATTTAAGGAACAACTTGGTACAGTAGGAAAAGCACTAGATTCAAAATTGAAGGACCTAGCTTCTAATTCTGACTTTGCCACTTATTTCCTGTGTAACCTTGGGCAAGTCACTCCACCTCTCTGAGCCTCAGTTCTCTTAATTTCTGTAAAATTAGAGGACTGTGCTAGATGACATCCAAGATTCCGTCTAAATCTACAATTTTATGAAAAATTGTTTAGCATTTGTGAATGGAATCATAATGAGTTTGGTTTTGGTTTTGACTACAGTCTAGGCCTCTCCTATAGCTGAAAGCAAGCTCTAACATCTGTTCTTTTAAGCCTTGAATTCTTATATTTCTTGACTCATTTTATATGTAAATCCCTCTGGAAAAAAAACTGAAGAAAATGACATCAGTAGGCTAGGCATGTGTTACACAATGGAAAATGTTGGTCCCTAAGAATCCAAGCCTCATAACTGTGGCATAAAATAGGGAGATGGCCTCGTTTAGCAAATGTAGAATACTTACTCAATAAAATTGTTGCTTTTAAAAAAAATCAGTGTCTCTGTCCACTCCAATTAAAATGTGGGCAGCTACAACATATGAATAGGTACTGGTGTTTTCCAGGACTCAAAAGTGTGAACAGCCCCTAAAATGAGACAGTAGGTTTTATGTTTGTTTTCTAAAAGGAATTTAGCAACTTTGTCTAATCTTGAATTAATGCACCTCTTTATAAACAAAACAACCTAAAACAATTCTGAGAGAATTATAGTGTTTTACCACCCTTAAAGAACTATTAATTTTAAATTCCACTAACTGATTAGTTTCTATTACATGCATAATTTAAAGTTGGAAGGAACTTTAGAGGCTAGATAGTCCAATACCCTCACCTGTCCTCTAAGTTCATGAATGGTCATTATAATTCCCACAATTTTTGTTCATCATCTTAGGAGCATAGATCTACTATTGAAAGGGAATTTAAAGGCCACCTAGCTCTACCCTCTAATTTTACACATCAGAAATCCAGAAGAAGTTGTCACTGGTTCAGGCTCCCATGTATCAAGTTGCAGAATGAGGATATGAAATTAGGTTCTCTAATGCCACAGCCATACTGTTTGCTTTACTACCTAATTATTCTTATCTATCACTGATTGACAACCCCCTGGCTGTCCCACAAGGGTTAATTTTGATTACTCTGTTATTTTCAGTTCTGTTTTCAGGAAAAGTCCCATCCAGGTAAAGTCTTACCCTGCTGTTGCTGTTATCCTTCATTTTTGAAGAGGACCAATGATATCACAGGATGACTCTTGTGTGAATTGGATTTAAATGAGGCAGAGTTGGGCAAAGTCATCAGTCTCAATCTCTCTTCCAAAGTCATCAAAGTCTAGTGGCAAAAAAAAATCAGGATGATTGGCAATGGCCCAGGGTACAGTAGATGGCCTTTCTGTCTTCAATGTCTGACCAAGTTCTAAGCCTCCACAGCGCCTGCTTCAGCCACCTTCCTGGCCATTGGAACAAATTGTCCTCAACTGCCCATTCTGCTGGGTGGTGTAGATATGCTTGGAGTAGAAATGCCCTAACTCACCAACAGGTTTGTGCCTTATTGGTTACCTTAGCCTTCAGCCTAGATAATTTACTGGGGTACAGTTGCTGTGCATGCTACAGCTTCTTGGAGCCATAGGTGAGAATTGAGTGCCAGGTGGACACCAGAGGTGGATGAGCAGCCCTGAAAAGGGCTCAGCAAGTCTTCACACCAGAGGTGCTAGTCCTCCTTGAACACTCATGTACTCTGAAATGTTACCTAGGATTCATGAGAAACACCATAATATTCAAAGACTAGGAGATAGTCTGGGCTAGTCTTCAAATGCAAAGAAATGAGCAAATTCACCCAGGAATAAGTCACACCGAAGCCAATCCCTCAACTTGTATGGCCTTGGAAATTCACTTGACCTCTCCTGACCTTAGTTTCCTGATGGAGGGGTTGGACTAGATGGCCTCTGAGGTTCCTTCCAGCACTATGCTTATGATCCCAACATGATCAAGGTCAAATTTAGAAATTATAATGACTGACCTTGAACTCAGAGAAGGGATGAGGAAATGTACCATTTTTCTTTTGTTCAAAAGTTAAAGTAATGAGGGATGGGAAATTTTGTAATCACTATCAGGCTTCAGTGGCTATGTCATTTGGTTTTGTTTAAGAAATTTTCTTTGTCACAACAGAAGTCTAGGGTGGTATGACGGGCAAAGAGAGGTACAAAAGAAAGTGTTCTGACAAACACAAAGAAAAGGCATCAATAAAACTTTTTTTAAAAACCCACTAAATATCAATTTTTAAAATTTAATTTATTTATTTAACATATTTAGTTTTCAGCATTGGTTTTCACAAGAGTTTGAATTACAAATTTTCTCCCCATTTCTACCCTCCCCCCCACTCCAAGATGGCATATATTCTGGTTGCCCTGTTCCCCAGTCAGCCCTCCCTTCTGTCATCCCACTCCCCTCCCATCCCCCTTTCCCTTCCCCTCTTGTAGGGCAAGCTAAATTTCTATTCCCCATTGCCTGTGTATCTTATTTTCTAGTTGCATGCAAAAAACTTTTTTTTTTGTTTTTGAACGTCTGTTTTTAAAAACTTTGAGTTCCAAATTCTCCCCTCTCCTCCCTTCCCACCCACCCTCCCCAAGAAGTCAAGCAATTCAACATAGGCCACATGTGTATCATTATGTATAACCCTTCCACAATACTCATGTTGTAAAAGACTAACTATATTTCGCTCCTTCCCAACCCATCCCCCTTTACTGAATTTTCTCCCTTGACCCTGTCCCCTTTTGAAAGTGTTTGTTTTTGATTACCTCCACCCCCATCTGCCCTCCCCTCCATCATTCCCCCCTTTTTTATCTTCTTCCCTCTTCTTTCCTGTGGGGTAAGATACCCAATTGGGTATGTGGGGTATTCTCTCCTCAGGCCAAATCTGATGAGAGCAAGATTCACTCATTCCCCCCCTCACCTGCCCTCTCCCCTCCTCCCACAGAACTGCTTCCTCTTGCCACCTTTATGTGAGATAATCCACCCGATTCTATCTCTCCCTATCTCCTTCTCTCAATATATTCCTCTCTCATCCCTTAATTTGATTTTATTTCTTTTGGATATCTTCCCTTCATCTTCAACTCACCCTGTGTCCTCTCTCTCTCTCTCTCAATCTCTCTCTCTCTCTCTCTCTCTCTCTCTCTCTCTCTCTCTATATATATATATATATATATATATATATATATATATATATACACACACATAGATATATACATACATACACATTCACATATATATACATAAACATATACACATATGCATATTCCCTTCAACTACCCTAATACTGAGGTCTCATGAATCATACATGTCATCTTTCCATGTAGGAATGTAAACAAAACAGTTCAACCTTAGTAAATCCTTTGCAATTTCTTTTTCTTGTTCTTTTTCTTGATTACCTTTTCATGCTTCTCTTGATTCTTGTATTTGAAAGTCAAATTTTCTATTCAGTTCTGATCTTTTCACTGAGAAAGCTTGAAAGTCCTCTATTTTATTAAAAATCCATATTTTGCCTTGGAGCATGATACTCAGTTTTGCTGGGCAGGTGATTCTTGGTTTTAATCCTAGCTCCATTGGCCTCCGGAATATCGTATTCCAAGCCCTTCGATCTCTTAATGTAGAAGCTGCCAGATCTTGGGTTATTCTGATTATGTTTCCACAATACTCAAATTGTTTGTTTCTGGATACTTGCAGTATTTTCTCCTTGATCTGGGAGCTCTGGAATTTGGCAACAATATTCCTAGGAGATTTCTTCTTGGGATCTATTTGAGGAGGCGATCGATGGATTCTTTCAATTTCTATTTTGCCCTGTGGCTCTAGAATATCAGGGCAGTTCTCCTTGATAATTTCTTGAAAGATGATATCTAGGCTCTTTTTCTGATCATGGCTTTCAGGTAGTCGAATAATTTTTAAATTATCTCTCCTGGATCTATTTTCCAGGTCAGTGGTTTTTCCAATGAGATATTTCACATTGTCTTCCATTTTTTCATTCCTTTGGTTCTGTTTTATAATATCTTGATTTCTCATAAAGTCACTAGCTTCCACTTGCTCCAATCTAATTTTTAAAGTAGTATTTTCTTCAGTGGTCTCTTGGATCTCCTTTTCCATTTGGCTAATTCTGCCTTTCAAGGCATTCTTCTCCTCATTGGCTTTTTGGAGCTCTTTTGCCATTTGAGTTAGTCTATTTTTTAAGGTGTTGTTTTCTTCAGTGTATTTTTCAGTATTTTTTGGGTCTCCTTTAGCAAGTCATTGACTTGTTTTTCATGGTTTTCTCGCATCCTTCTCATTTCTCTTCCCAATTTTTCCTCTACTTCTCTAACTTGCTTTTCCAAATCCTTTTTGAGCTCTTCCATGGCCTGGGACCAGTTCATGTTTTTCTTGGAGGCTTTTGGTGTAGGCTCTTGCACTTTGTTGACTTCTTTAGGCTGTATGTTTTGGTCTTCTTTGTCACCAAAGAAAGAATCCAAAGTCTGAGACTGAATCTGGGTGTGTTTTCGCTGCCTGGCCATATTCCCAACCAACTAACTTGACTCTTGAGTTTTTCAGTGGGGTATGACTGCTTATAGACTGAAGAGTTCTATGTTCCACCTTTGGGGGGGGATGCGCCAGCTCTGCCACACCAGCACTGCTCCTTCCCCAAGAACTCCCAACCCGGACTGGGCTTAGATCTTCAGCAGGCTGTGCGCCCCTGCCCTGATCTGCCACTTAATTCCTCCCACCAGGTGGGCCTGGGGCCAGAAGCAACAACAGCTGTAGCTGCCCCACCTCCGCTGCCTCGGGGCTGGTAGCCGAACCTTGAACTCCTTCCACTCCCGCAGCTTTCCCCACTAACCTTCTCCGCTGTCTTTGATGTTTGTGGGTTGAGAATTCTGGTAACTGCCACAGCTCACTGATTCAGGGCGCTAGGGCACTTTCTGCCCAGCTTCTGGTCTGGTTGGTCCGCGCAGCTCACGCTGGGCTCGGCTCCCCACGGCTCCCCTCTGCTCCCAGCTCCGTGTGGGATAGACCTCACCCAGAGACCATCAAGGCTGGAGCCCTGCTTCCCTCTGCTGTTTTGTGGGTTCTGCTGTTCTAGAATTGGTTCAGAGCCATTTTTATAGGTTTTTGGAGGGACTTGGCAGGGAGGTCATGCTAGTCCCTGCTTTCCAGCCACCATCTTGGCTCCACCCACTAAATATCAATTTTGATATGAGGCTATCTTCTGACTTATCTCTGGCTCCATTGCACATTGAATCTGATAAATATCACACTAAACAATTATTTTCATCTGTCTATTTATTCAATGAATATTTATTCTTCATCTGTTATATACAGACCATTGTGCTAAGTTGCAAAGAAAAGAAGGAGTTTTACCTGCCCTTGAGGAATAATAGTTATTAACAACAGCTAATAGCTTCAAAGAGCTTAGAGAAATACACCAAGAAAAAATATATAGGCAAGAGAGTATGGTAAGTATCCTAAGAGAGGTGTGGACTGTATGCTATGGTATCTCAGAGAAAAAAGTCACATCTGGTTAGGAGAATCAGGAAAGAATTCAAAAAAGGTGACATTTGAGATAAGCCATGAATGAAATATTGGAAGACTGACATAGGAGAAGGGCAGCGTAGGGAAAGGTTTAACATGAACAATGACAAAAAAGTGGCAAAGAATAAGATATATTTGGGGAACGGCATGTAATCCTTAAAGGATCTGGCAAAAAACTTAGAGTGGAGAAAAGATGAAAGTAGTTGGGATGTTGTTGTAGAGCCTTGAATACTAGGGCAGAAGAATTTCAACTGAATTCACAAGGCAATAGGTAGCCATTGATAGCTGTTGAGCAAGGAAGTATTTCAATCAGCACTGTGGCATTGCAAGATTAATTTTTAAGAAGTTTGAAGGATAGATTGGAATTGGGGAAAAGCTCCCTAAAAGAGAGAATCTAGCAATTCTCACCACCAGACATTTTAGAACGTTCTTATACTTTTTGCTCTTGTTACGAGTAATATGCCATTGAGATGGTAGGGTGTGGAAAATAAAGCTATTTTGACTAAAGATACAGTAGTTTGGGAGGAAGAGTGCCAAATTGTCTCAGTAGATCACACTATGTATAACATTTGACAAGTCATATAACCTCATTCATTTAGTCAACAAATATTTATTGAGTGTTCATGACTGAGGGCCTGTCCAAATATCTATTCTTGTGCTTTGGCTAGTCTAAGTACAAACAAGTCACTATGAACATGTGCTCAAAGAGTTTACGGTCCAGTAGGGGAATGAGACAAAAATAGGTAATTGTAACATACAACATTGCATGATAAGCACATGAGAATGTTGAAAAAAAGGGAGGGGGCTATGTGAGGTATTCTTTAGGTCTCAATTTCCTCATCTGTAAGAAGAGGGAAATACACATTTTAAAGCATCTACTCCATGCTTGGCACTGTACAAAGTTGTTTACAAATGTTATCTCATTTGAGCCTCAAAACAGTCCTGCAAGGTAGGTGCTATTATGATCTCCACTTTGTACTTGAGGAAAAAGAGACTGACAGAGGTTAAGTGACTTGCCCAGGATCACACAGCTAGTGTCTGAGGCTGGATTTGAATTCAGGTTTTTTTAAATTATTTACTTATTTAATATTTTTAGTTTTCAGCATTGATTTCTACAAGAGTTTGAATTACAAATTTTCTCCACATTTCTACCCTCCTCCCAATCCAAGATGGCATATATTTCTTGTAGGGCACGATGGATTTCTATGCCCCATTGCTTGTATATCTTATTTCCTAGTTGCATGTAAAAACTTTTTTTTGAACATCTACTTTTGAAACTTTGAGTTCCAAATTCTCTCCTTTCTTCCCTACCCTCCCAACCTCCTTAAGAAGGCAAGAAATTCAACATAGGCCACACTTGTATCATTATGTAAAACCCTTCCACAATATTCATGTTGTGAAAGACTAATTATATTTCTCTCCTTCCTATCCTATCCCCCTTTATTCAATTTTCTCCCTTGACCCGTGTCCCTTTTTGAAAGTGTTTGCTTTTGATTACCTCCTCCCCCTATCTGCCCTCCCTTCTATTGTCCCCCCTTTTTATCTCCTTCCTCCTTCTTTCCTGTGGGGTAAGATGCTCAATTGAGTGTGAATGTTATTCCCTCCTCAGGTCAAATCTGATGAGAGCAAGATTCACTCATTCCCTCTCACTTGCCCCCTCTTCCCTTCCAACAAACTGCTTTTTCTTGCTACTCTCTCCCTTTCTCCCTCTCTCAATATATTCCTATTGTTATATTATATATATATATATATATATATACATATATATATACACACATACATACATATATATACATACATATATATATACACACACACACATATATGTATGTATATATATATATATATATATATATACACACACACACACACACATATATATATTTTTCCCTTCAGCTACCCGAATACTGAGGTCTCATGAATTATACACATTATCTTTCCATGTAGGAATGTAAATAAAACAGTTCCACTTTAGTAAGTCCCTTATGTTCTCTTTCTTGTTTACCTTTTCATGCTTCTCTTGATTCTTGTGTTTAAAAGTCAAATTTTCTATTCAGCTCTGGTCTTTTCACTGAGAAAACTTGAAAGTCCTCTATTTTATTGAAAATCCACATTTTGCCTTGGAGCATGATACTCAGTTTTGCTGGGTAGGTGATTCTTGGTTTTAATCCTAGCTCCATTGGCCTCCGGAATATAGTATTCCAAGCCCTTCGATCTCTTAATGTAGAAGCTGCCAGATCTTGGGTTATTCTGATTATGTTTCCACAATACTCAAATTGTTTCTTTCTGACTGCTTGAAGTATTTTCTCCTTGATCTGGGAGCTCTGGAATTTGGCAACAATATTCCTAGGAGATTTCTTTTTGGGATCTTTTTCAGGAGGTGATCTGTGGATTCTTTCAATTTCTATTTTACCCTATGGCTCTACAATATCAGGGCAGTTCTCCTTGATAATTTCTTGAAAGACGATATCTAGGTTCTTTTTTGATCGTGGTGTTCAGGTAGTCCAATAATTTTTAAATTATCTCTCCTGGATCTATTTTCCAGGTCAGTGGTTTTTCCAATGAGATATTTCACATTGTCTTCCATTTTTTCATTCCTTTGGTTCTGTTTTATAATATCTTGATTTCTCATAAAGTCACTAGCTTCCACTTGCTCCAATCTAATTTTTAAGGTGGTATTCTCTTCAGTGGTCTTTTGGACCTCCTTTTCCATTTGGCTAATTCTGCCTTTCAAGGCATTCTACTCCTCATTGGCTTCTTGGAGCTCTTTTGCCATTCGAGTTAGTCTATTTTTTAAGGTGTTATTTTCTTCAGTATTTTTTGGTGTCTTTTAGCAAGTCATTGACTTGTTTTTCATGGTTTTCTTGCATCTCTCTCATTTCTCTTCCCATTTTTTCCTCTACTTCTCTAACTTGCTTTTCCAAATCCTTTTTGACGTCCTCCATGGCCTGAGACCAGTTCATGTTTTTCTTGGAGGATTTTGATGTAGGTTTTTTGACTTTGTTGACTTCTGGCTGTATGTTTTGGTCTTCTTTGTCACCAAAGAAAGATTCCAAAGTCTCAGTTTGAGTTTGAGTTCGTTTTTGCTGCCTGTTCATGTTCCCAGTCAACTACTTGACCTTTGAGCTTTTTGTCAGTGTATAACTGCTTGTAGAGTAGAGAGTACTTTGTCCCAATCTTGAGGGGCTGTGCTGTTGTTTTCAGAGCTATTTCTACACAGCAAGCTCTGCTGGTGAGCCCTCCTCCTCCCCCAAGAACCACCAACCAGGACCACAACTCAGATCTAAGCAGGCTCTGTACTCCTGCTCTGATCTGCCACTTAATTCCTCCCACAAGGTGGGCCTGGGGCCAGAAGCAACTGCAGCTGTAGTACCATAAGCAGCCTCAGAGCTGCACCACCTCCGCTGCCCCAGGGCTGTGGCCAACTGTGAACTCCTTTCACCCCGTCCCTGCAGTTTTTCCCACTAACCTTCTCTGTTGTCTTTGGTGTCTGTGGTTTGAGAAGTCTGGTAACTGCCACAGTTCACTGATTCAGGGTGCTATGGCCTGTTCGGCCCGGCTCCCGGGTCTGGTTGGTCCAGGCTGTGCCCATGGTGGACTCTACTCCACTCTGCTCCCACCACAATGTGATAGACCTTACCCAGTGACCATCCAGTCTGTCCTGGGCTGGAGCCCTGCTTCACTCTGCTATTTCGTGGGTTCTGCAGTTCTAGGATTTGTTCAGAGCTATTTTTATAGGTGTTTGGAGGGTCCTGGGGGAGAGGTTTAGGTAAGTCACTGCTTTCCAGCTACCACCTTGGAATTCAGGCTTTCTTGATTCCAGGCCCAATGCTGTATTCACTGTGCTACTTATCTGTTCCCATCTATGTAATAGTATTAATACCAACCCTACTTGTCTGAAATAATTTTCTTGAGCATCAGATGGGATAAAAATACGTATGAAAGTGCTTTGAAACACACACACACACACATACTATATGCATGCAGGGTATTAATTAGTGGCTAATTTACACAGCAGGAAAAAATAGCCAATTTCCTTGGTCCTATTCACCATTGCAGCCTCCACAATTTGTAAATCAGCATCTCAGACATATGGGAACTCAATAAATATGTATTGAATGAATTGATGAACAAAGAAAAATAATTAGGAAATTCACTATGTTTCTTTTCATGTTTCTTTTCTGAAGGATCATATTTCTTCTCTCATGGAAGACTCACATACTTTGATATTACCTATCTGTTAGAGGAAATGATAGCACAGCTTTGCTCTTTTACAATTACAATTGCAATTTCATTTGCTAGTAGGCACTAACATCTTTAATGGTGGCCGAAATATCTTATTCATGCCAAATGACTGGCCTTGATAATTAAAGTATAAAGAGAACCCTATTCAATGCATTTTCTAATTGCTTCTCTCTGCTGTACACATTAGCCGTGACTGGTCTTTCTGGGTGTCGTATTCATTTACACCTGGGTACCAAAGACTAAAGGCTACATGTCAGAGTAAATATCCCACTACTACCATGGGTTACCCATTCTGGAGAGGGTCTACTTTGCCTTTCACCTATTGGGATGAGATAAATTGAAATCCCTCCATGAGACTTTCAGGAAAAGACTGTGATAAAGACAAAAAGTGAGGAAGCTGATTGCAATAGCTATCCTGGGCAGAGACCTTCTGGACTGGCTGCTGTTTAGTCTTGTCAAAAGTGTGTTTCCAGAATCTCAGTGTGGCTTTAGGTCCAAAGTAGATGGAACAGACAGTCTTTGAAACACAGCGAATAGCATTAAGATATTGCTACTGTAAATTTTAGTTTAGTTTAAGCAAATGCGGAGTAATAAAGAAGGTAAGATTAAGTTGATTAGAAAGAAGATTGGAGAAGGTAACTATGTGGTGCAGTGATTAAAGCGTTGAACTTGGAGTCAGGAAGATAAGTTTGATTCTAGCCTCAGAACCTTGCTAGCTGTGTGACTGTGGGCAAAACATTTAATCCCTGCTTGCCTCAGTTCTTCATCTGTAAAATAGAGGAAATAATAACCCTTACCTCACAATAAAATGGAGATATTAATAATAGCACCTACTTCACAGGGTTGTTGTGAGGATAAAGTGAGAGGATATTTGTAAAGTGCTCTGCAAACCTTAAAGAACTCTATAAATGCTAATTATTATTATTTAAATATTAACAACAACAATACTATCTGTGAAGGATAGCATAACAGACCCAAGAAACAGGTAATTAGCAATGCAAATCAACCATTGACTAAGGGCTGGAAATAGGGATCCAGACAATAAATGATATAAGAATTCAAAGACAAGACTGTCAGAATTGGCTGGAGTATCTGGAAATGCCTGGTGAACATGTGGCGCTTGAGCTAGAGCTTAAAAGCTGGTTGAGCTTGGAAAGGTGGAGATGATGGGAAATAAAATTCCTGGAAAGAATGGAGACAATGTGGTGGATAGGGCTCTAGATTTTGAGGCAGAGAACTGGATTTGAATCCAGATTCTGATAGTGGCAACCTATGTGACTTTGGTCAGGGCCTCAGTTTTCTGATTGGTAAAAAATGGGGGTTAGACCAGATGACTTCTAAGTTTTCTTTAGCCTAAAACCCCATAAAGTGAGGACAATTTAGATAAAGGCACAGTGTGAAAGGGAACATTGTATATGTAGAAAACCAGTCTGTCAACAGGTATTTATTAATTGCTTATTATATGCCATGAATTGTGCTAAGCAGTGGGATTATCAAAAAACAAATCCTTGTCCTCAGAGAGAGTACATTCTAAAAGGGGAGGCAACATGTAAATAACCAGGTACATGTGTTATATCCACAGTAGATGACAGCATGTGTTGAAAAGTTCTGGGAGATAAGGACATACTTTTAGATATTTAATTCCAGTAAGGGGTGTTGGATTATAATGAGCCATCCATATTGTTTATTTTTTTTCTTTTTATCATCATTAGCTTCTTTGGGGACCAATGGTACACAGGTTTAGTTTGTGGATACCATAGAGACTTTCTCCCTGAAAAGATGATATAGGACCACAGATTTAAAGCTGGAAAGACAGCAAAGAGGAAAACTAGGACTATGATCTTAAGAAATGTGACCCGATGGACTTCTGAAAAACCTGGAAAGACTTATATGAACTGATGCTGAGTGAAGTGAGCAGAACCAGGAGAACATGGTGCATAGTAACAGCCACAGTGTGCAATGACTGACTTTGATAGACTTAGCTCTTCTCAGCAATTCAAGGATCTAAGATAATTTTGAAAGACTCATGACGGAAAATGGCATCCACATCTAGAGAAAGAATTACAGAGTCTAAATGCGGAGTGAAGCAGACTATATGCTCTCTTTTTTTTTGCTTTGTTTTGTTTTTTCTTTCTCATGGTTCCTCCCATTTGTTCTAATTTTTCTATATAACATGACTAATGTGAAAATAGGTTTAATAGGAACGTATATGTAGAACCTATATTGGATTGCATGCCATCTTGAGGGGGGAGGGGAGAGAGGTGGAGAAAACTTAAAACTTATAGAAATTAATGTTGAAAACTAAAAATAACTAAATTAATAAAAAAGAAATGTGACCTGAATTGCTTTTCAGGAGAGGCAGTATAGCATAGTGGAATAAAGAAAAGGTGGGTTCACATCCCACCTTCAAGTCTTAACCAGCTGTGTGACTATGGGCAAGCCACTTACCTCAGCCTGTCTCTGCATCTGTAAATTTGGAATAACAATATCTGTAATTATACCTACTTTTCAAGCTCTTCCTGAAACCAATGTGATAACAGATGCAAAATACTTTGCAGACTTTAAAGCTTTATGGAATTGTCAGTTTTTCATCTTAGGACTGGCTATTCAACTCAGAAATGTCCAAACTGAATTCCCTATATTTCCTATTCCCCAATCCCTGTCCATGTGATTATTTATTAACTTTTTATTTGTTACAGCTTGGAAATTTGTTATCCTCCCCCAAATAGTTTGCTTCCGTAGACAATATACCGCTTTCACATTTCTATTTTAAAGTTGCTCATGCATCTGTAAGAAGATGGGAGTGTTATGTAATACATACCATTTTTGTCAAAACCTCCTCTCACCCCATTGCCTGATACAGGAAGAAGTTACTGGTGTGAAATGTGCTGTTTTTTGAGTTGAGGGTGGCGTATATGCAGATGAATTTCATACCTCACATTTATAAATGGGCCCATTATTAAAAGACTATAGACACTGTGTGAAAGTAAAAGATGAAATTCACCTTCATCCCCAGTAACTAAATTTCAGCAACTCGTGTACAAATATATCTTAATGCTTGGCCCCTTGCTTTTAACCTATCTTTTAAAATGATACCCTAGAGGGAATCACACAGATTGATCACCTGAAAATATAAGAAGAAAAGGAAGAGGAGAGAAAATATTTTTACTTCTAACAGGTAAGATTTAACGTTAAAGTGTCTTAGTATATTAACGGCTTGTCATTTGGACTATTTCAGCTTATAAATGAAATCTGTAAAAGTTGCAGGAGATTTTAGAAAGGGAAAATCTCTTTAGGAAAAAAAATGCCCTCTTTCTATCTGTTGAATGAGACCTCAACTGAAGAATTCTTTAAGGTTGGAAAAACCTGGTTAGCTTTGTTGATCTAATTCCATTATAATCTGGGTTAGGGTGAGGCCAGAGTCATAACTACATTGGGCCATCTGGGACATTGCTCTAATTGGAGATACTTGGGTACCCAGGTGGAAAATATGTTTCTTTCATCCTGTTACATGTGAGGTGGTTAAAGAGATGGTCAATACTGATGCAATATGAGGGACTTGTTGTATTGACTCTGGTCCCAACTTGGTGAAGTTGTCACACTGTGCATCCCTAGACCTTCTGCTGATGTTAGACCAACAGAGGAAAACGAGAGAGAGACATATCTATCATGCTGAAATCTTGTGCCACTGGCTAACTGAGCTGTCAATCATCATAAGGTAGCCACCAGAGGATGCTAGCCAGTTCACATACAAGAAATGAAAAACATTAACAATACAACCACTGCAGGATATATATAGATATAGATATAGATATAGATATAGATATAGATATAGATCTTTCTTTGGTCAAAAGATATTTTTGAAAAAAAAGGCTTCCTGTAACTGAACTGGGGATGGGGGTGGGGAGAGGAACATTTATCAAATCATATTTTAAATATACTATAAAAGCTGTCTATTAAAAAATCCTACAGTGAATTTTTTTTTGAAAAGAACTTTAGTTCCTCTCTATATTGTTACTTTTTGAAATTCCAGATTTTTATATTTTGGATTTGCCTACAATGGCAGACAATACTACATTTGAATACTAAGATGGAGAAGCGATCTGCCAACATGAAGGGAGCAAGCCTTCCACATATATTCATATGGTATATTTCTTGTCTATGTCACTGGACAAAACTCACAAAGAGATGGAAGTCATCTTGTAGATTTTAATATATTTTGGAGGTACTACTATAGCACCTAGGCTATCATTTCTCATTCTTACTACATAACGAGTTCAGTTGATTTAGCTGTGTCCAACTCTCCATGACCCCATTTGGGATTTTCTTGGCAAAGATATTTGGAGTGGTTTGCCATTTCCTTCTCGAGCTCATTTTACAGATAAGGAATGGAAGCAAACAGAATTAAATGACCTGTCCAGAGTTACACAGCTAAAAAGTATCTGAGGCCAGATTTGAACTCATGAAGATGAGCTTTCCTGATTCTAAGACCAGTGCTCTACCCATTGCACCACCTAGCTGCCTGCTACATAGTTAACTCACTTCTTTTTCTGATCATTAGTTTCTCACTCATCCCAGTCTTCATTTATGAGCCATCATTTGTACTTATCCTCACCATTTCCTATTCCTTTGCCTTTTATATTACTTACAGATTCAATTATTTCGAGATCATAATGTTTCATGACTCTATCCCAGATAGCATTATGGGACAATTACATGCCTAATACAAAGTAGGTACTCAATAAATGCCTGTTGATTGATCCATTAAAAGAATGGACTGACAGAAAGTAGTTTGGGATTATTAATAGCACTGTTTTTCTTTTAATATTGGTAACAGTTTCCCCAAAGTGATGCATTCTGATCTACTCTTAATTCTGAACCAAGTTCATTGTCTACTGGTAATGCCTATCACAGAGGCACTGGAAAACTGTACTGATGGACTAACCTAATGGGCTGTCTATTTAGCTGCATACCATAGTACAAATGCAACTCAACCACACGGAATAATTTTGGATATATAGATGCAACTATATTTGTTAATATTTTATTTAAAAAGGTCCCATTAATATTCGTTAATGGTGTTAGACTATAGTTTCCTCTCCCCGAATTATCTTTTCCTGATTTGACA
Source organism: Trichosurus vulpecula (assembly GCF_011100635.1). Classification (NCBI taxonomy): domain Eukaryota; kingdom Metazoa; phylum Chordata; class Mammalia; order Diprotodontia; family Phalangeridae; genus Trichosurus; species Trichosurus vulpecula. Next base: position 145,222,727 of record NC_050580.1, read on the forward strand.
ATTACCTTATTTGTCTCATAAGAGAAATGTGGTAAAGCATCTTCTTTACTATTAAAAAAAGTTTTTGTAGAGAGATTAATTCATCCTTAGTTTGATATAATTTACCTAAAAGTTCATCTGGCTTGGAAGATTTTGCTTTGGGATGTTCTGGCTTGCTCAAGTTCTCCTAAGATAGGGTTGTCAAAGATCTCTTTTTCCTGTTTTGATAATCTGTACATTTTATATTTTATGCACATTTACCCATTTCCTTTAAGTTCTCAGTTTGGCTAACAGATATTAAATGCAGCAGTTTCTGATAATTTTCTTTATTTCCCTCCTATTTCTTATGCATTCACCATTCTCAGTTTTGGTACCATTCTCTCAATTCAAATTCCTCTTAATGATTGATAGTCTATTAATTGTGTTAATCTTTTAAACAGGTTTTTTTTTCTTTATCAATTCACTAGAATTTTGGTTTTGAATTTCATTTCTCCTTACACTTCTACAATTTCTTTTGAGGTTGTTTTTTAATCAATCAATCAATCAATCACTCAGTATCTAATTATGGGTACTATGTGCCAAGTACTATGCTAAGTACTGGGGATACAAAAAGGGACAAAGGATAGTCCATGACCTCAAAATTCAGATTTTAATTAATTTTAATAATTCATAATAAATTAATTTTAATAATTCATGATTTCTGGTTTTTACAAATTTATGTGCTCAATTCATTTATCATTTCTTTTGCTCATTTTTTTTTAACATTTTCAAATATATGTGTATATATATATAGACATTTTCTTCTAAGAATTGTTATAGCTACTTCCATATTTTAATATGTTGTCATTATTATTATAATTTTCTTTAAAACTTTGTTCATTTATTTCTATTCTATTTGCCATATTATTACTTAATCCTGATATAGATCTGTATCTTTTGGTCATAATTCCAATAACAGTTATTATTTTATCACTTTGTTGTGAGATATTGACATATTTATAAAGAATTGCTTAACATTTGTTTTTCCATATTATTTATGAATTCTTTATATCCATAAGCATTTTCATAAAGAAAATAATGTTGAAAAAGTGTGTTCTTTAATATTCTTATTCCATAATCACCATGTCTATCAAAAATAATTTTCCAACATTATGCTCAGATCTATACATTTTCTTAGAAAATTTTTCCATTTTATTTTTCAAATTCTGAGAAAGGAATATTATAGTCATTTATTATCATTGTATCACTATTTTTAAATTTTCTATTCATTTTGAACTTAAATACAAAGACACAGAAAAATGTATCACTATTAAGGTATTTTTGCATTAACTACCCATGTTACCTTCTGTGATCATTTCAAAGTCCAGATATTTCTACCATCCCTTTTAGATCTAAATCTATATTAGCATGATCACTTCACTTAGCTTTTCCTTTTAATATGTGGACTCTATGCCATTTGGTTCACATATTTTTAATACTGATGATATTATTCCATTATCTATGGTGCGGTGCCTTTAAATGCCTTTATGTTTTGCTCTTTGTCTTTCTTGACAATTTCCATTTTAACTATTGATTTATCTAAAATTATGCTTTATATTGTTGCTTTTTCTATTTGCTTGAGCCATAACCAATTTTATTCTATCACATACTATTAACTACATTGGTCTTTATGTTTTAAGCATGCTTCTATGGTTACATTCAGTCACTTTCTTCCTTTTATGGGAAAATTTAGTCCATTAATAGTAAAAGCTGAAATTATATTTTTGTCTCGATCAAAATAAAATATTTAAAAAATCCAAGTATTAAGTTTTAAAGGTTTTTTCTTTTTGGTCTTAAGTGGACTCATTTCAATTTCCATTGTTACAACAACATTGTTCTTTTCTAGATTCCTAGCCATGTCCTTAAAAAAATCAGAGCTACTTACTTTTGGTCTGTTTAAATAAAAGAATCTAATTTCAATCTCCCCTCATAGATACCCTTATCTCACTTCTGACCCCCAAACAGAGATTCTTTGATTATACTTTTATTGTGTTTTTTCCCTAACATATTGTGGTTTTGCCCAATCTAAATGAGAATGTAGTTAAATCCCCCAATACCCTTTGTTTGAATGATCTTTGTCTGAAAATGTCTTTAAAATAGTTTACCCCTCTTCCCATTCTTATTTCCTTTTGTGCTTCTTCAGAGACTTCATCTATAGATTTTCTTTCCTTTTCGGTTGCAAGACCTTGAACTCATGTTACCTATTTCCAAAATCATCAGTTTAGGTAGGAGGCAACCTGGTACAGTAAAACAAACAAGATCTCCCCAAAGTCACCCTACCCTTCTGGTTCTCATACTCTGTGTTTCCCAAAGTGAGGCAGTTAGATGATTATTTCAAATGTCTCCTTCCACAATGTCTATTTTTTTTATACTGCTGTTATTTCAGTATAAACCTCTGCACCTCTACTGATGAGCCCCTTCTTATAAGATAGTTAAGCAAGGCCAACTAACACACTGACTGCATCTGATTGTCTATGCAACTATGCAACATCATCTGTTCTCTAGCATCAGGACTGATTATTAAGATGATTTGAAATTTGCCTTCCTTTGAGTATTCTTTCCATTTATATTATCATAGTCATTATGTGTATCATTATCTTGGTTTTGTACACTCCATTCAGCACTAGTTCTTATACATTTTCTCATTTTTCTCCTAATTCCTCATATTCATTGTTTCTTATTTTTAGTCCATTACATTTTTACAACATAATTTGTTCAGCCATTGCCCAGTTAATGGATAGACACTTTATTTCCAGTTTTATGTTAACACAATAGGCACTGATAGAAATATTTTGATAGATACTAGGCCGTTCTGCTTCTGTCCTTCTATAGGCCTAAATCTAGTAGTGGGATGGCTGGGTCAAAGAGCAGAACATTTTATTGATATTTCTATGATTTTATTAAATTTCCCTTCCTCCCCTCCTCTAAGCTTTGCTATCTGATAACCCTCATGGATTTTACCTATAAATGTGCTCTCTTTGTTTTCTTAATGATCCATATGGAAAATGAGACTCCTAAAAAAAACCCAACACCCTCCTTCTTTATACAGAAACAATTAGAGTGTGATCCAGGATTTCCCCTTACCTATATCCATTTCTTCACCTTTTTGTCTGAATGACAATCAACTGTGGCACCACATTCCAGGAAATACTGATTCACTTCTACCTCACTATACCTTCTGTCTTCTAGAATATTTATATCTGATCCCTTTCATGGACATTGCTCATAAATGTTCTCTTTTTACTCAATGACTGTCAGCTGATACTTTGAAAAGACAGAAGGCTTGTCTTCTTTTTGAAACGTGTGAACACTAATCAATGTTAACCTTTGTTTATTATGTTTTTAACCTTTCTTAAGTTTCTTTTGCTTGATAAAATTTCATGTCACATATTCTGCTACCTCTGACCTAAGTGGGAACGATTAAAATTCCTCCTCCCTTTTGAAAAGCCACATTTTTTCCCTTTGAGGTTTAAGTTCAGTTTTTCAGTGTGTTAATTTGGGAGTATAAACTAATATCATAGTTTGTAATAAAATCTTACAGTATTTTATTTCATTTCTTGTAGTTTATGAATATGATTACAGTATTCAAACCATTTCCCCTTCCTTTTACCGCTTATATCCTTGTAAATTTCTTTGTTTAATACTGAATCCCTGAAACTTGATGCCTACCTTTCTTGGCGAATTAAATGTGGGGTTCTTCTAAGATTGACTTGTCTAAGACTGCCTATATTTTCTCCATTTCCAAAACTTCTGAGGAATTTTCTTATATGATTCCCTGAATTTTTGTTTCATCCTGATTGTCTGGGAAACTAATAATTTTCAGATTGTCTCTCTCTACTCTCCCGCCATAATCCATTACTTCGGTTTGTAGAGATCTTATGGGATTTCCTAGTTTTGCTATTTTTTGACTTTGATCTAATATTTCTTGTTGAGGTCACTGCATTTTGGCATTCTACTTGTTTTTTCAGAGTGGCTATTTCTTTATTAAAATTATCTCCCCTTTTCTCCTAAACCATCAATTTCCTTCTCGAACTCTTCTTAAGTGGCTATAATTTTGTTCTTTATTTTTTAAAAAATCATTTATTAAGTTTACCTACTCTGGGACTTCTTGAAGTTATCCCAATCTCATTTTTGGGAATTGGGTTGTAGTTATTATTTCTTTCACTATGCTTTCTTTAATCTCATAGTATTCTTTTATTTCATTGTAAGTTCTTTTTTGTTTACTCATTTGTTCCATCTGTCCAGTTTTCTATGAGGATATTCTTAGTGAGCATTTCTTTCGTTTCTCATCTTCCTCTTACTGTTTTGCTTTATTTGCCATATATCTTGTTCTTTTGCACTGATAAAGGGGAGCTGGGCTTATCTGTAGCCATTTGCCCAGTCATCTTATCAAAATTTTCTGTGATTTTTAAAATTTCATTTGTGCTTCTATGGATTTACAAATTTTTGGTCATTAGAAAATGACAGTACATTAAGAATATGAACAATTGAACCATTTCTGGGTCATACAATAATTTAAAATAATTTTTATCTCTTCTTCTGCCACTCTGACACCATTATTGCCAAAATGGAAGGGGGCTTCACAGGATAGCTGTTTTGGATTAATGTCCACTTTATGAATCTTTGTGGCCCCTCCTAACCTTTCTTCTCAGAGAGAGAAAGAACAGGGATGAGAGTGCTTGTCCTAGAGTCGGGAAGATCAGTGTTCTAATTTGGCCTCAGGTGCTTATTAGCTCTATGACCTTGGACAAGTCTCTTAATCTCTGCCTGTCTCAGTTTCATCATCTGAAAAATGGGGATAATGATAGTCCATACCTCCCAGGGTTGTTGTGAGGATCAAATGAGATAATATAGAAAAGGTACCTTGCAAATCTTAAAGTGTCATGTACATGCTAACTATTATTATTAGCTCTTTGTCTTTTAAAAGTATATTCTGCCCATTACCTTTTTGGATTCTCACAAGGATTCTGTAAGGTTGGAAGTGTGTCTAGGGAGAATTTAATTGGAAAAAACATCTTCCTAAGGTGCTCGAGTTTCCTCAACCACAAAATGGGATAATAATAGTACCTACCTCACAGAGAGGTTGTGGAGATCAAATGACACAACATTTATCACGCATTTAGCACAGTACCTGCCACATAGTAGGTGCTATATAAATGCTTGTTCCTTTACACATAAATTACACACACACACACACATACACATGTATATAGGCATATAGATTATATATACACACATATATATGTATGTCTCTCTATACAGACACACATAATACATACACACTTACACACATGTATATAGGCATATGGATAGATAGATAGATAGATACACATATGTATGCAGAGGCATATAGGCACAATATAGACACAAACAATACATACATACATACACACATACACACACACACATACCCCTGGTGGACAACCTTCTAGAGATGAGATTTTTCTGTGCCACTTGGCTTGGTTTTTTAATATTGCAGGCCTAATCTCTCACCAGCTCACGCTGGAGGCCTTTTGAGTTTAATAAAAACTGACTGAGCTCATGGTCTACTCCCATAGTCTTTGAGAATTAAGGGTTACCACCATGCCACAACTGAATCATTGTAGAGGTCCTCCTACAGAGGATATTTAGCATACACAGAAAATAAGGAACATTTACGCACATAGAGAAAATGCAGAACTTCTAAGGGTTCAGACGAATCGTACAATCTATCTTACTTAGCTTAGTGGGTGAAATTTGAATATCAATCCATTGTAATATAAGAGAGTCTTGGCAAACGTGTCAAATTAACATCTACATTAATCTCCTTCATGCTTGGCATCAATCCAGCCTCCATTGTCCCACTAAAGACGATGAGATCAATCCATTTTACCACTATGATCTTCTGTGAAGGGGAGACGATAAATTACAAACTTTCTATTTAGCATCAAGTCAGTATCTAATTGCATTCTGATTTGTGTCTTGACATGTAGCTGGACTGTTAAGAATTGGACATGTGAAGTTGGATGAGTCATATTTGACTAATTATAACTTGTAATTATAAAACATAATGGTGATAATCTAATAAGTGATTTTAAAGCTACATTGACCATGTTCAGCCAAATAGAAAGAGGTTGTAGACACATGGTATAATGGCAGCTCCATTGGGATTCTGGAGAACAAGGATCCTTTTAGTCCTGTATCTGATGCCCATTAGCTATGGGACCTTAGGTAACTTATTTCATCTTTCTGGGCCTCAATTTCATCATTTGGAAAATGTTAACAAGCATTTCAATAAGCATTTTTTAAGCTCTTACTCTGTGCCAGGCACTGTGCTAAGTATTGGGGATATGACAAAAAAGATGTTTCTTGCCTTCAAGGAGCTTACATTCTAATGGAGGTAAATAACAGATAAAAGGAAGCTGATGCAGGAGGGAGTGGTGAGAATGGAGAGAGGCACTTGTCCTGGGGCATGGAGGAAAAGTCCTGAGGGTGACGAATGACTATTCTGGGCCTTTTCTCAAAATGGAGATGATGGAATCCTAATAAGGCTGCCCACAGCCCCAATATTCTAACTGCCTTAGAGGCCCCACTGAACAGCAGGTGCACTGCCCCTACCTAGTCATTTGCTGTCCCCCCACCACCACTCAGTATCCTAACTTCTTCATATATGCCTCGCTGCTCACTAGAACAACAGATGTGTCCATGAACTCATATTTCTCACAGAAACAGCAGGTGTTATGGGACACTGCCTCTAGCTAGCCACTGCTTCCAGATCCGTTCCTCATATTCCACATAGAAACAGCAGGTGTGTCCATGTACTCAACCACAACCACATCCATTTAGTCCCTGACAGGACCACAATACTCAGCCAATCAGAAAGCAGCACCACTAGGATGCCCAAGCAGGATGTGGACCCCAAAACAATAGAATGGACTTTCCCTAAGTAGGTACCTGTGAAGTAATAGCAAAAGCTGTCCTTTAGGTGAACTTTTGATGTAGAGAGGCTTATTATAATATCATTATCATACATACATACCCCTAAAGGGATTTTTCTGTATGCATTGTGGGTAATCACATGCTCAGTTCCACTGTGGCTGGGACCTCTCCCCTATTATTTAATCCCTTAACAAACTCCTCCTGCCTTTAAAATATTTATGTATTATTAATTATTTTATTATTAATCATTAATTAATTAATATTATTACAATATATAATTGCATCTTTACCCTATAAAAATTCAGCTTGCTTTCTCTGAAGTTGCCGGTTCCTCTTGGAACACAGCCTGACTCATGAGAGGCATCCATCTCAGTAAATGCCTATACCTGGATTACACATGGTCTGATTCTGAATTCTTTGAGATGGTTCTACCATAACACATCATGAAACCACAATAGACGTTCTGGGAGAAACTCACCAGTGGGAGAGAGGGAAGCTCAAGGGCTTCAGGAAAAGGCAACTGAATCATGGTAACAAAGTCTGGAGAGAAAAGCATAGCTGGTCTGGGCCCTTCCTCAAAATGGAAGTTCCAGGTGGAACTCACCAGGGGGAAAAGAGGGTCACAGGATATTAATACATCCCATTTAGACTGCAGTTTATGGGTGATCAATCAATCAATCAGGTTTTATTAAGTACCTTCTATGCAGCAAGTACTAGGCTAGGTGCTGGAGATGTAAAGATAAAAATGAATTGGTTCCTCACCTCAAGGTGCTTACATTCTATTGGGGGGAAATATTTTGTAGGTGTTATAGTAACTACAAGTCAGCAGCAGCTGGGGAGTCAGGAAAGGCATCATCATGTGGGAGGCTGTGTTAGATCTGATGTTTAAAGAAAGGTAGGAGTTCTGAGAGATAGAGGTGAGGAAGAAGTGCATTCTAGAGAAGGACAGCAAGGAGGCCAATATGATTGGACCATAGAGTGCATGGGATGGAGTGATAAATAATAAGATTAGAAAGTTAAGTTGGATGCAGATTGGGAAGTGCTTTAAAAACCAAACAGAGGCATTTGTATTTGCTTCTTGAGGCAACAGGGGGACCACTGAAGCTTATTAAGGAGGGAAATGACACGGTCAGAAATGCTTCAGGAATATCATTTGGGCAACTGTGAGGGAGAAGGATTAGAAAGGGAAGAGAAAAGAAACAGGAAGACCAATTAGAAGTCTTTTGTCATGGTCCTGATTAGAAGAGGCCTTAGATAGGTAGTGCAAGTCTCATTTTACAAGTGAGGAAACTGAGGTCCAGAGAGATCAAGTGATATACCCAAGTGAAGTGGCAAAACAAGGACTTGAACCCAAATTCAGGTCTCTTTCCATTAATTAGATTGTAGCTACTTCTCTATGCTACAACTAGGGATGGGGGTGAGGAGTGAGCGCAGAGGTAGACTTAATTTCTAATGAAGTCTTTCTCAGCTCTTTTATTCTATAATTCTAAGCTTCCCTTAGTGTTGTTGTCCTGACAGAGATTATAGGGGATCTTGACATGAGTCTACATTCAGTGAAACGAAGTTCAAGTTAACAATAAATGACTGCTTAGGTCCCAAGAGCAGATCCATTTCCTTAAATACTTACTACACTACCATCCAATTACTATGTAAAACACCTTGGGATGCCATTGATATGAAAGGTGGTTTTTTTTTTTAAAAATGTCATTTTGCACTAGACTTTTTCTTAAGGGCTACTTATCTCAGGGTGAATGCTAAGGGAGAGTGCTTAATAATTATTTTGCATTTAAACAACCTACTTATGAAACCTTTGAGTTACATTTTCGCACAGTCCAACTCAACTCTCATATGACATGGCAATCACTGTAAATATTGCTGTATTAACTGCTCCAGGCTTGTAGCTTGTACACACATGTGTATGCAATAGGTCACTGGTAAGTCATCAGGCACAGAGTTCCTCCTTACCACCCCCCCCCAATCATTCCCCTCAGCAGCCAGCATTATGAAAATATTGCATAATCCAAAAGGAAAATGTAAGATGCTTGAACTTTAGGACATTCATTTAGGACTCCAAATTTTGGGCCAAGTCTGCAGGGAGGGAAAAAGGGAGGAGAGAGAGAAAGGAGAGAAAAAAGGGGGGACAACACAGACAGATAAAGACATAGAGATAGAGAGACAGAGGGAAACAGAGACACAGAGACAAAGACAGAAATTGAGAGGAGAAGATAGAGGGGGAGAGGAGGAGGGAGAAAGGGGAGATAGAGAAAGAGCGAGAGGTAGTGAACAAGAGAGAGAAAGCCAGAGAGAATAATTTCCCTCCTTAGAGATGTTGGGAAGGGCATTTGTGATTTCAGGTGCAAACCCCATGAGATTTTACATTGATTCCACATGGACTCGATTGATCTGAAAACTGGCTGGACCTCAAGGATCCAGAGTTTGCATCTGATTAAAGAGACAAAGTTTGTTTCTAAAGACTTGGGCTGTGTCAACAGGGAAGAGGACTTAGACCATAGAAGAGGAGGAGTGTGCTTGGGAGAGGAGTAAAGTATTCTGCTTACCGCTTATGAACCCAAACTGCCAAGCTCCATACGGCTTTAATAAGTAACCACTTGGTGTTTAACATTTTACAGTCTCATTAAATCATAATTTAAAGGGTGCTTTTCCCCCCAGAACAAATAAAACTCTGTTAAATTCTAATAGGGATCTTTGGAACAGCTGTTTTTTGCTACAGCATGTGTAATGACCTTCTAATTGTATTAGATGTGGAATGGAAATGTTTACATTTCCTTTCTTGTCTAAAATGTGCTAAATAACAGAAGCCAAAGAAAAGAGATTCATTACAAATACCAAAGTTATTAACCCTTGTTTTCAAAGGAATGTAGGTCATTAGCGACGCAATCCCAAGACTGGGGCTATTACTAGAAGAAGGGCTGGACCCTGGACAGAGTTGTGAATTGGGCAAGCTGGTTGCTAGCCTTTGATCTCACAGCCCTGTCTCCTTTTATCACTTGCTTGGCATTCCCATCCTTCTTCCCAAGCACTCATGCATTCATTCATCCAGAATTTATCAAGCACATACTTTGTGTCAGGCACTGTGGTGAGGTGGGGGAGATGGGGTTGGAGCAGGATATAAGACCAAAAAAAGAATTCAAGTCTCTGCCCTTAAGTTCAAGTTTGCATTATAGTGGGAAGTATCCAGTGCCCCTCTGCCTTACATCACTACTGCCTATTTCAGATCTCTCATTCTGATATCAATGAAAGAAGGTATTTTGGGAATGGGTAAGAAGCTTTCTGGGTCTTCAGACACCCTGTACTGGAGGCAATGGGAGGATCTATAATTAAAATTTTACCATGCTGTTGAAAACACATAAAAACCTATGATTATTGAACTACGTGCTTAGTCATTTAATATTTAGCAAATTGAGCAAACCTATATTTTGGAAAAAAATTATTAGCGGTGTCTTTTGTTTTTACATGATCCTCGTTTCCCAAAATATCCTTCCCCTTCCCCTGCCGAGAAATCTATCTCCTATAACACAGAATAACAAGACAGTGCATATTCTGCATGACAGTATATGTACTTTTTTACATCCACAGTCCCCCACATCTGCAAAGAATGAGTGAGGTGCATTTTCATATCTGATGTTTAGGGTCAAAGTTGATCATTGTAAATTACACAGTATTTAGCTTCAATTTGGATCTTATTCTTTTTTTCCCGTTTACATTGTTGTAGTCATTGTTTATAATGTTTCCCTGGTTGTACTTTGTTGCTTTTGCATCAGTTCACATATGTCTTTCCACAACTTCCTGTATTCTTCATGTTTACAATTTCTTTTTTTGAATTTTGTCCTTTTTATTTAATATTTTAGTTTTCAACATTGATTTCCATAAGATTTTGAGTTACAAATTTTCTCTACATTTCTACCCTCCCCCCCATTCCAACATGGCATATATTCTGATTGCTTCGTTCTGCAGTCAGCCCTCCCTTCTGTCATCCCACTCCCCCCTTACATTCTTGTAGGGCAGGATAGATTTCTATGCCCCATTCCCTATATATCCTGTTTCCCAAATGCATACAAAAACAACTCTGTTTTTTGAGTACCTGCTTTTAAAACTTTGCGTTCCAAATTCTCTCCCCTCTTCCATACCCACCCACCCTCCCTAGGAAGCCAAGCAATTCAACATGGGTCACACATGTATCATTTTGTAAAACACTTCCACAATACTCATGTCGTAAAAGGCTAACTGTATTTCTTTCCATCCTATCCTGTCCCCCTTTATTCAATTTTTCCCTTGACCTTGTCCCTTTTCAAAAATATTTGCTTTTGATTACCTCCTTCCCCTATCTGCCCTCCCTTCTATCATCCCCTCTTTTTTTATCCCCTTCCACCTACTTTCCTGTTGGGTAAGATAACAATTGAGTGTGTATGTTATTCCCTCCTCAAGTTGAATCCGATGAGAGCAAGATTTACTCATTCCCCTTCCCTGCCCCCTCTTCCCTTCCCATAGAACTGCTTTTCCTTGCCACTTTTATGTGAGATAATTTACCCCATTCTGTCTCTCCCTTTTTCCCTCTCTCAATATATTCCTCTCTCACCCCTTAAATTTATTTTGTTTTTTTAGATATCATCCCTTCATATTCAACTCACCCTGTGCCCTCTGTCTATATATATATGTATATTGCCTTCAACTGCCCTCATAATGAGAAAGGTCTCATGAATTATACACATCATCTTTCCATGTAGGAATGTAAACAAAACAGTTCCACTTTAGTAAGTCCCTTATGATTTCTCTTTGTTGTTTACCTTTTCATGCTTCTCTTGATTCTCATATTTGAAAGTCAAATTTTCTATTCAGCTCTGGTCTTGTCATTGAGAAAGCTTGAAAGTCCTCTGTTTTATTGAAAATCCATATTTTGCCTTGGAGCATTATACTCAGTTTTTCTGGGTAGGTGATTCTTGGTTTTAATCCTAGCTCCTTTGACCTCCAGAATATCATATTCCAAGCTCTTTGATTCCCTTAATGTAGAAGCTGCTAGATCTTGTGTTATCCTGATTGTGTTTCCACAATATTCAAATTGTTTCTTTCTGGCTGCTTGCAATATTCTCTCCTTGACCTGGAAACTCTGGAATTTGGCAACAATATTCCTAGGAGTTTTCTTTTTGGGATCTTTTTGAGGAGGTGATCAGTGCATTCTTTCAATTTCTATTTTATCCTCTGGTTCTAGAATATTAGGGCAGTTTTCCTTGATAATTTCTTGAAAGATGATTTCTAGGCTCCTTTTTGATCGTGTCTTTCAGGTAGTCCAATAATTTCTAAATTATCTCTCCTGGATCTATTTTCCAGGTCAGTGGTTTTTCCAATGAGCTATTTCACATTGTCTTCCATTTTTTCATTCCTTTGGTTCTGTTTTATAATATCTTGATTTCTCCTAAAGTCACTAGCTTACACTTGCTCCAATGCGATTTTTAAGGTGGTATTTTCTTCAGTGGTCTTTTGGACCTCCTTTTCCATTTGGCTAATTCTGCCTTTCAAGGCATTCTTCTCCTCATTGGCTTTTTGGAGCTCTTTTGCCATTTGGGTTAGTCTAATTTTTAAGCTGTGGTTTTCTTCGGTATTTTTTGGGTCTCCTTTAGTCAGTCTTTGACTTGTTTTTCATGGTTTTCTTGCATCTCTCTCATTTCTCTTCCCAATTTTTCCTCTACTTCTCTAACTTGCTTTTCCAAATCCTTTTTGAGCACTTCCATGGCCTGAGACCAATTTATAATTTTCTTGGAGGCTTTTGATTTAGACATTTTGACTATGTTGACTTCTTCTGGCTGTATGTTTTGATCTTCTTTGCCATCAAAAAAAGGAATCTAGAGTTTGAGTTTGAGTCTGAGTTTGAGTCTGAGTTTGTTTTTGCTGCCTGTTCATGTTCCCAGTCAACTACTTAACCCTTGACCTTTTTGTCAGTGTATGACGCTTGTAGAGTAGAGAGTACTTTTCCCAAGCTTTAGGGTCCAAGCAGTGCTGTTTTCAGAACTACTTCTACTCCACCATCACCCTAGGCTCTGTCACAGCAGTGCTCCTCCTCCCCCCAAGAACCGCCAACCAGTACCACAGTTTAGATCCAAGCAGGGCACAGCAAGAGAACCTTCCTTTGTGCCCACAAAGCTCTCCTTGCACTCCCACTCTGATCCGCTGCTAGATTCCTCCCACTGTGTGAGCTGATGCTGGGGTTCTGGAAGCAGCCTCAGGAGCTTCCTGCTGCTGTCACTGCCATGTCAGCCACCCCCAGGGATGGTGGCCAAACCGGTCTCAACTCAATCCCACAGTTTCCCACTAACCTGCTCTTTGGCGTTTGTGGGTTGAGGAGTCTGGTAACTGCCACAGCTCAATGATTCATGGCCCTAGGGCCTGTTCTGCCAGCTGACTCCCAGTCTGGTCTGTCCTGGCGTGACCCACACTGGGCTTTGCTCTGCTCCCAGCACCATGCAATAGCCCCTTCCTGGCAACCATCCAGGCTCTCCTGGGCTGGAGACGTTTTCTTCTGCTATTTCATGGGTTCTGCAGCTCTAGAATTTGTTCAGAGCATTTTTTACAGGTGTTTGGAGTGTTTTGGGGGACAGCCTAAGGAAGTCCCTGCTTTCCAGCTGCCATCTTGGTTCCTTCCCCCCCCCCACTACAATTTCTTACAGTACAGAAATAGTTCATCATATTATTTTTGGTAGCAGTTCCTAGATATTTGCTTAATCATAGGCAACCAATTCATGTTGAGGATGAGTAGCCTGGGGAGTTCTGTATTCTGTAGCATCTGGAGGATGCCTCATCTTACATGATCTATCTCTCCTTCAAGGTACCCTTAGCAACTACCTTCTTTGCCTGATCTTCTGTCAGTTCCCTTGTGTTTGTGGGTGAACTAGAATGTTCATACTCAGGGGCAGCCTTATACGTAATGGAATAGGTAGATGACAACTAAGGGAGTCATTCATTCTTTCTGGTTTTTAAAAAGGCAATATGGAATGGTGCTGGATTTGGACTTGGGGCCAGGAAGAATTGAGTTCAAATTCTGGCTCTGACATTTCACAGCTGAGTGACAAAGGGCAATTCACTGAATCTTTCTGAGCCTTTTTTCTCATCTGCAAGATGAGAGGGTTGAAGGAGACAATGTATATTCCAGCTCTAAGTCATTGATCATTTGCCTAATCTCTAATGCCAGTTGGAGGCTTGAGTTTCTCTGTGGGCTAATTTGGCTATCAGTGCCTCTTGACCAAGAATATCTACTTGCCCCCGGGCCTAATACTCCCATCATTATCAAAATTCCCTGGTCAAGGCCCTGTGTTATCAATGAAGAATAACACATTATTAATTCACCCATTATCAGAATTACTTGATCAGAATGAAACCTACTGTCACTAGGGAGAGAAGGGAGCTGTAAAGACCCCCAGTGGGTCAGAGGTCAAGTAAATTTTGATAGGGGGTGAGGTAAGGAAGAGTAGTAAAAAAGGTGTCTTACGTTCTATATTTCCTAAGCCACATAGAAATCAGAACTTATAATTTTTTTTAAAAGGAGCAACAACAAAAAAAAACTCCACAAACCACACCCATTGCTCAAGGTGACTGGCTTTTTCCCCATTCTCCAGGACACCAGCTATAAACATCCCATAAAAAAGAAAGCAGAAGACCCGAGTCCTGCCCAGTGCTGTCTGTCGCAGAGGTGAATGAGAGACAGGGTTTTACTGAAGCTAGCTGGTTAAAATTCTTTTAACAACATTTCCTTGATTCTTCAAACTGGCTCTAATTAATTCCATTCACTCTCCACCTATGGGACTATCCTAGCTCCTCTGAGGTTTTGAGCTGCATCTCATTTCCCATCCAAATGATTGAATTTTTGTGCTGGGCCCTGTAGCTTTAGTTCACTCTGTAACCTCAAGTTCTAAAAGAGCATTGCTTTTTCTTAGCTAAGAACCAAAGAGAGAAAATTACTGGATTCTCAGTCTGGGAAGGACCTCCGTGATCATCTGCCTCAACCTGCTTATTTTATAGAGGAAACTGAGATGTGGGGAGATTCAGTGACTTCCTATAGCCTCTCTAGGATAAAATACAAACTTCTTTGTTTGGCTCTTTAAAAAATTTAAAACTGCATAATTTGGCCCCAGCCTCCCTTTCCGGACTTACTTCATGTTATTCCCCTGCATGCATTTTATGTTCCAGCCATACTAGCCTATTT
This sequence comes from Trichosurus vulpecula, assembly GCF_011100635.1. Classification (NCBI taxonomy): domain Eukaryota; kingdom Metazoa; phylum Chordata; class Mammalia; order Diprotodontia; family Phalangeridae; genus Trichosurus; species Trichosurus vulpecula. The sequence goes on from NC_050580.1 coordinate 145,237,875, forward strand.
GCTTTTTCTGGTGTAGGATATTCCCCCTCTGACCTGCACGTCTTCGTGATACTGCCCCCATTCCTGTCGTGGTCTCCTTTGCCATCACTCTTTGGAATCCCTAGGCCCCTAAAGGTGCCACCATTTGCTAACTTGTTAGCCCTCTGGCTGTCCACTCCGCTACATCTCCATTCTTATTCGCCTAATTTGTACATACTTGCAAAATGCTTTTAAGACCTTAAAGAGATAAAAAACCATTGTCTACTATTATTATTATGCAGAGCTATGGACATGTCACAGGCAAACTCCTCAAGGGTTGAAACTGTTTCTGTTGTTGGTTTGGCTTTTGTGGAAGTTGTTATTTCATGTGCTCAAGATATGGAACTGGAAAAGACCACAGGAGACATCTAGTCTAATTCCCTCATTTTAGAGTTGAGGAAGTTGAGGGCAACAGAAATTAAATCATTGGCCCATTGACACACAGGTTAAGTAAGGATAAGAGGCAGGATTTGAACCCAGGCCATCTGACTTGATAGTCAGGGCTGTTTCTGCCATACCACACTGCCTCTTTCCCAGTGCTCCATGGTGTAGTGTAAGGGGTTCCAATCTAGGGGCCCGTACATTCCCCAGGCAGTACCAAAAACTTGTCAAGGTGGGCTGGGGACTATTTTGTAAATGACTATACTGTCCTACTGAAACTAATCTCTTTATTTCATTTCACATATACATGTGTGTATGCAGAGTGAGCTGTATAATTTATTTCCTTTCATATTCAATAGGGGATACAGAAAGGTTTATGGAAAATCAAGGAGTCTAAGAACCAAAAATGGTTAGGAACCTCTGATGTTGTAGATAGAAGGCTGGATTCCGACTTAGGAAGCCCTGTGTTCAAGTCTCAATTCTGACACATGGATTTAAAAAACATATATTTTATTTTTAATTTACGGACTAAAACAAGCACTTCAATAACATAGTATAATAAAAAGAATGTTTGCATATGAAACTGCAAATCCATTATATACAACTTGCTATTCCTTTTAAATATATAATAGCTTTCATGTGAATTTCTTTTTTTCTTCCTTCTTCCCTAGAGATGGCTACCATTAGACACAAATAGGTAAATATATGTAAAGTTATTCTATACATACTTCCATTTACCAGTTCTTTCCCTGGATGCAGATAATCTTTCTTCATATGTCCTTTATAGTTAATTTGAGTATTTATAATAGTCAAAATGACTTGTTTGCTCCAAGTCGTTCTTTTTTTTTAATTCCATATTTTATTATTTAATATTTTTTAGTTTTCAGCATTGATTTCCACAAGATATTGAGTTACAAATTTTGTCCCCACTTCTACCCTCCCCCTACTCCAAGATGGCATATATTGTGATTGCCCTGTTCCCCAGTCAGCCCTCCCTTCTGTCACCCCACTCCCCCCACCCCCATCCCCTTACCCTTTACTTTCTTGTAGGGCAAGATAGACTTCTATGCCCCATTCCCTATATATCTTATTTCCCAGTTGCATCTGCTTTTAAAACTTTGAGTTCCAAATTCTCTCCCCTCTTCCCTTCCCACCCACCCTCCCTAAGAAGGCAATAGATACAACATAGGCCACACATATATCATTATATAATCACAATACTCATGCTGTGAAAGATTAACTATATTTCCCTCCATCCTATCCTGTCCCCCTTTATTCAAATTTCTCCCTTGACCCTGTCACTTTTCAAAAGTGTTTGCTTTTGATTACTTCTTTCCCCCTATCTGCCCTCCCTTCAATCATCCCCTTTTTTTATCCCCTTCCCCCTACTTTCCGGTCAGGTAAGATACCCAACTGAGTGTGTATGTTATTCCCTCCTCAAGTTGAATCTGATGAGAGCAAGATTTACTCATTCCCTCTCCCCTGGCCCCTCTTTCCTTCCAACAGAACTGCTTTTTCTTGCCACTTTTATGTGAGATAATTTACCCCATTCTATCTCTCCCTTTCTCCCTCTCTCAATATATTCCTCTCTCACCCCTTAAATTTATTTTGTTTTTTTAGATATCATCCCTTTATATTCAACTCACCCTGTGTCCTCTGTCTATATATATGTATATTGCCTTCAACTACCCTCATACTGAGAAAGGTCTCATAAATTATACACATCATCTTTACATATAGGAATGTAAACAAAACAGTTCCACTTTAGTAAGTCCCTTATGATTTCTCTTTGTTGTTTACCTTTTCATGCTTCTCTTGATTCTCATATTTGAAAGTCAAATTTTCTATTCAGCTCTGGTCTTGTCATTGAGAAAGCTTGAAAGTCCTCTGTTTTATTGAAAATCCTTATTTTGCCTTGGAGCATTATACTCAGTTTTTCTGGGTAGGTGATTCTTGGTTTTAATCCTAACTCCTTTGACCTCCAGAATATCATATTCCAAGCTCTTTGATCCCTTAAGGTAGAAGCTGCTAGATCTTGTGTTTCCACAATATTCAAATTGTTTCTTTGTGACTGCTTGCAGTATTTTCTCCTTGACCTCGAAACTCTGGAATTTGGCAACAATATTCCTAGGAGTTTCTTTTTGGGGGATCTTTTTGAGGAGGTGATGGGTGGATTCTTTCAATTTCTATTTTACCCTCTGGTTCTAGAATATCAGAGCAGTTTTCTTTGATAATTTCTTTAAAAAAAGATGTGTAGGCTCTTTTTTTGATTGTGTCTTTCAGGTAGTCCAATAATTTTTAAATTATCTCTCCTGGATCTATTTTCCAGGTCAGTGGTTTTTCCAACGAGCTATTTCACATTGTCTATCATTTTTTCATTCCTTTGGTTCTGTTTTATAATATCTTGATTTCTCATAAAGTCACTCGCTTCCACTTGCTCCAATCTAGTTTTTAAGGTAGTACTTTTTTCAGTGGTCTTTTGGACCTCCTTTTCCATTTGACTAATTTGTCTTTCAAGGCATTCTTCTCCTCACTAGCTTTTTGGAGCTTTTTTGCCATTTGAGTTAGTCTATTTTTTAAAGTGCTATTTTCTTCAGTATTTTTTGGGTCTCCTTTAGCAAGTCATTGACTTGTTTTTCATGGTTTTCTTGCATCACTCTCATTTCTCTTCCCAATTTTTCCTCTACTTCTCTTACTTGCTTTTCCAAATCCTTTTTGAGCCCTTCCATGGCCTGAGACCAATTCCTATTTTTCTAGGAGGCTTTTGATGTAGGCTCTTTCACTTTGTGGACTTCTTCTGGCTGTATGTTTTGATCTTCTTTGCCACCAAAAAATGATTCTAAAGTCTGAGTTTGAGTATAAGTTTTTTTTTTGTTTTTTTGCTGCCTGTTCATGTTCCCAGCCAACTACTTGAACCTTGAGCTTCTTGAGAATACTTTGTCCCAAGCTTTATGGTCTGTGCTGCTGTTTTCAGAGCTACTTCTACACAGCAAGCTCTGCCACACCAGTGCTCCTTCTCCCCCAAGAACTGCCAACCAGGACCTTCAGCCAGATCAAAGCAGGGCAAAGCAGGCTCTGCACTCCTGCTCTGATCCACAGCTTAATTCCTCCCACTGGGTGGGCCTAGAGCCAGAAGCAACTACAGCTGGAGCTCTGGAAGCAGCCTCAGAGCTGCGCCACCTCCACCGCCCCCAGGGCTGGAGCTGACCAAGCACTCCTCTCACTCTGATCTAGCAGTTTTTCCACTAATCTGCTCTGTTGTCTTTGGCGTTTGTGGGTTGAGAAGTCTTATAACTGCCACAGCACAATGATTCAGGGCCCTGTGGCCTATGCCACCCGGCTCCCAGTCTGGTTGGTCCTGGCATGGCCCACTCTGCTCCCAGCTCCATGTTATAGACCCTTCCCAGTGACCATCAAGGCTGTCCGGGGCTGAATCCCTGCTTCCCTCTTCTATTTCATGGGTTCTACAGCTCCAGAATTTGTTCAAAGCCATTTTTTACAGGTTTTTGGAGGGACCTGGAGGAGAGCTTAAGCAAGTCCCTGCTTTCCAGCTGCCATCTTGGCTCCACCCCCCAAGTCATTCTTAAAACAACATTGTTGTTACTGTATACAATGTTCTCTTGGTTCTGCTTATTTCACTCTTCATTATTTCATGCAAGTCTTTTCATGTTTTTCTAAGATCATTGAACCCATCATTTCTTATTTCTGACACATATGGATTGAGTGACCCTGTCTGTTTAACATCTTAGGGCTTCAGCTAACTATCTAGGCCTACAAATTGCAGAATAACTGCCTCCCTACATTTATAAAGGGTCTTTCCTCATTGGGAGTTTAGAGAGGTAGTAGGATGTTTTGGATAGAGGGCTGGTCTTGGGGTCAGAAAGACAGGTTTGAATTTCACTTATGTGATGCTGCTGGGCAAGGCAGTTAACCACTGTGAATCTTAATTTCCTCATCTGCAAAACTAAAGATGCTCTTGATGAACTCTAAGGGAACTTCTCATTCTAGATCTATGATATATCAATGAAACCATAGGTATGGTCTTCTTACCTTCCTCCCCTCTCCCAAAGAATTCCCAATGCCTCACATAATACCCTACACATAGTAGATGCTTAATACATGTTCATTTAATTGCAATGGATGAAGTTATTGACAAAAGGCTGTAAGTAGTAGAGACTTCTAGTCTTATGCTATTATATATTCATTCATCACATATTTATATGTATGTTTATACATAGGCAAATAATATATTATAGTAATAAAGGAACTTCAAAATCTAATCATCCCCACTGAGGGTCATTATAGGCCTTTGAACTCCTGGAGATATGATAGTAACAACACTTAACTGTTAGTCAGAAAACCTGGGTGCTATATATTTTTTTTTGTTTAGGAACTATGTCACCTTAGGCAAGTCACATAACTGGTTAGGACTTCATTGGAAAAGGGGTTCTTAAAGTTTTAGTATGCCATGGACCCCTTTGGCAGTCCAGTAGTCTCTGGATCCCCTTCAAGGATAATCTTGTTAAATTTAAAATAGGATTAAAAAAGAAGCAATTATTTTGAAAAGCAACTGTCAAAATATTTTTAAAAATCAAGTTCATGGACTTGATTAAGAACCTTGGGAGTGGATGGTCTTAAAGGTCCCTTTGACTATCTAACATCCTGATTTTGAATTATGTAGCTGGGTAACCCTGGAACCACTAAAGGCCCCTAGCCAAGTTGTTGTCACATTAATCACAGGCCGCCTCAGAATAGGTTATTTACACTTGTGTCACTTCCTTCAGGATTCGATTACTGTAATTCCACATAGCCTCGTTTGCACAACAGGGCTCCTTATGAACTCCAGCTGGTATATGGGGTTGCTGGATTCCTTGTGAAGATGGGATGATTCAAACTCATTTCATGTATTTCTTCCCTTAGCATTGGTTCCCAGGCATTCAATTCCCTGCCTCTGAAATGTCCTCCCACCCCACCCCTGAGTTTTTGAAAAGCATTTAAGCATCCCTGACCAAGGATGTTTTGACCTGAATTTTAACTCTGATTTCTATGGTCAAATTCTGTACAATCAAATCATTCAGTGTTTGTTCAAATATTGTGCAAAGACCAGGCTTTTAGTGGCAAGATTCTTATTTACAGACTTTTTCTTTCTCATTGGAGCTGTCCGATGCTCAGATTGTATTGATTTTTTAAAAATTGAGGCTTCTTGACTTGTCTCATGCTGCTTAAATTGATTTTTTTCTGATGGGTTATTTGGCTTCTCTACTGATTTTTCCATTTTCTTTTATTAACTTTATTTGGGGGGGGGGATTGTTTCCTTCCCCCCACTCCCACCACCAGTCAACCTGGAGTCACTGGTTATAATTCTTCATTCTGAGTCCCTAGTTCTGGGTGAAGAGACCAAGTCTTCTTTAATATATATATATCACAATCTCCCAATACTCTAAGATAAAAATACTATAGAGTGTTTCTAATAATGCTTTAATTATTACTAAGTTTAAACTGTATTTGTTATATTGTGAATCAAATGTTCTAACCTAATTCAATTTATTTATTTTTTCCAACCTCTAGCCCCTTTATTTTTTAAAGAAATTTTAAAACATTTTTATTTAAAGTTTTGAGCTCCAAATTATATCCCTTCCTTCTCTCCTTCCTCTCTTAGATGATACACAATCAGATATAGGTTATATATGTGCAATTATGTAAAACATTTTCTTTTGGTACAAGAAGACTTGGATAAAAGAAAAAAAATGAAATAAAGAAAGTGAAAAATAGGATGCTTCAGTCTGTATTCAGTCAATATCAGTTGTTTCTCTGGAGACAGATAGTATGCTTCATCCTTTGGGATTGTCTTGGATCACTGTATTGCTGAAAATAGCTGTCATTCATAGTTCTTCATTCAACAATATTGCTATTACTGTGTACAACATTCTCCTGGTTCTGTTTGCTTCACTATGCATCTGATCCTGCTTTTCTTTTCTTATAGCCAATGATATTTCATTACAATCATATACTCCAACTTGTTTAGCCATTCCTGATTTGATAGGCATCTGTTTGATTTACAATTCTTAGCTACCACAAAAAGACCTGCTATAAATATTTTTGTAGAAATAGGTCCTTTTCCCTTTTTGGGGATATCTTTGGGATGTAGACCTAGCAGTGGTATTGCTGGATCAAAAGGTATACCCAGTTTTATAGACCTTTAGGCATAGTTCCAAATTCCTCTCCAGAACGGTTGGATCAGTTCACAACTCTACCAACAGTGCATTCATGTCCCAGTTTTCCCACATCCCCTTCAACATCCAACATATTCCTTTTTTGTCATATTAGCCACTCTGAAAGGTATGAGGTGACACCTCAGAGTTGTCCTAATTCAGTTCAAAGATTGCTATCTGACTGTTATTGCCCCTGACAAATCTGTTAAGTCATCTCTCAAATTAAGTGCATTTCCTTCTTTCTTATCAGTTAGGGTGAATGAGGTATCTTTCTGTAAGATTATTTACCTGATGAGACAGGTATTCTATATCTAAGAGCCTTAGTGAGTATATCATTTCTCTAGATGAGCTCCTGAGATGGGATTGAGCCAATATACTTCATCGAGAAGAGGGAATCATTTATCTGTTTTATTCAAAGGAAATAATTTAATTTCTCTGCCTCCATTCCTTTCCATCTCATCCATTTGATTTTATGGTGGGTATAGTAGTCTGACATCATTCTTTGCATGCTATTTCTATTCAGTTGTTGGAATTGATTAGAGTTTGGTTTTAATCTTGACCTCCAGTTAGTCCATGCAGTACAAAGCCAGATCCACAACTAGGGCTGGACAACAGTTACACAAAAGACAACATAGAGATAACTGAGCTTTGCACATAGTTAGCAAGAAAAATTAGTTAAAAGAGAAATATTGAAAGTTACCAAAATGTGTTCTTCCCTTGGCAGCAGCTATAGCCCTACCTGGGTGGGTTCTTTCCTCCTTTATAACTGAATTTCTCTTTCCTAAAGAGTTTATGTGAGAAGACCAAAAAGGCTAGTTATGGTTCTATCTAAGGCGTTTGGTTTAGTTTATTAGAGCACATAGGTAGCGTCATATTACTTCATGATCATGGACTGTTCTCCTGGGTCTTTCAGATAGGTGCCATTGTTCACAAGGCAGACTAAGCCAGAGAATTCACAGAGACATTAGGACTATTAGAAAAATAACTCTGGCAGTGATGGGAAGGTTTGGGGTGAAAGTAAAGGGAACTGATTGAAAGATGGGCAGAATGGGACTGGAATTTAATCTGGATTCTAGTCCTGGCTTAGACAGTAATACCTATGTACTGTCAGACAAACTTCTTTATCTCTCTGAGCTTCAATTACCTTCTATGTAAAAAGAAGGGATTAGTAAAACAGCATGGTGTGTTGGAAAAAACAATGGATTTGAAATGAGATGACCTATGTTTGAATCCTTTACTACCTTTGTGACCTTTGGTAAGTCTCTTTAATCTCTCTGAGGTTCAGATTCCTTATTTGTAAAGCAAGAGGGTTGGACAAGATGGCGTCTAATGGCCCTTCCACTTCTATGTCCTATGATTCTATGAATAGGACTCCTCTAATATTTCTTCTGGCTCTAATGTTCTGTGATTCTATGGCAGTGATTCATTAGTAGCATCTTTATATGGTAGGGACAGCTTTTCTATCATATTATCTTCAAAAGTAGCATTGCCTTTAAATCACTTTCCTGGAAAACTCTTGCCATCTGCCCTTGAGTCTCCCATCAGTCTCCCCTCACTTGTATACTCACTCTGCTACTCAAGAAGGCTCTTAGAGTACACTTGTCTCATCAGGTAAATAATCTTGCAGAAAGATGCCCCATTAGTCTTGATTGATGAGAAAGAAGGAAATGCACTTAAGTTGAGAAATGACTTAACAGATTTGTCAGGGGCAGTATCAGTCAGATGGCAGTAATTTTAATTGAATCAGACTATTTCCTTTTTTATAAGGAAACCAAAGGGCAAAACAGAATGAGTGATCAAATATAGATTTTGATGAGGATCATTAAAAAAAAAACAACCAGTTACCTTTTTAGATCTCAACCCAGATCCACTACCGTATTGGCCCTACTCATCTTTAAGTTTAACCTTGATAGTCCAAAAGTAAGTATTTCTTCATGGTGTACATTTATATTTGGTAATCTAACCAGATACAAAGCCCATCCCCTAACTTGGAGGGATGTCATATGTAACATATTTAATGATTATGTGCAACAATATGTAATAATTTATATGTATTGATGCACATATTATATATGTGTATATATATATACATATATATATATAATAACAACAGTTTGTATTTATGAGAGCCTTATCTGCTTACCAAGAAGTGGCCATCTCAGATGCATTTTCCTCAGCTGCAATTATTTAGATTAGTTTTTGTCTAACTTTTAGGCTGTGGAGTCTTGTTTTCTGAGTTGTTTTGATGCCTGGGAAAGCCTAGCTCCTTCTGTGTTGGAGGGGCAGGGCCTAGAAGTAATAGAGCAATCCTGAATTAAATATGTGTGCAGCAAGCAAACTTCCTTCCAAGAAAGCTCTACACATGCCTTGTAGAGCCATGGGGTTCCATGTTATGCATCTAGAAAACCATGATTAATGCATATAGAACTCATTGCTTTTAAGCAATTTCAAGGATTAAAGGATGAATTATAAAAAATGATCTATAAATGCAAAATATATCGACAAATAAGTGTATGCAGATCAATCACCAAAATGTTACACATGGTAACAATTTCTAATCAATAATCTACAATTAATGACTATAGTCTGGTACAGGGGCAGTAAAGTGGCACATGGAGTGCTGGATTTGGAATCAGGAAGACCTGAGTTTAAATCTTGCCTCAGATACTTCCCAGTTATGTGATCCTGGGCAAGTCATTTAGCCTTTGTTTACTCTAGTTTCCTCAACTGTAAAAAGGGGATGATATTAACACCTACATGGACAGCTGGGTGGCACAGTGGATAGAGCGCTGGGCCTGAAGACAGGAAGATTCATCTTCCTGAGTTCAAATCTGGCCTCAGATACTAGCTGTATGATGCCAGGCAAGTCATTTAACCCTGTTGGCCTCAGTTTCCTAATCTGTAAAATGAGCTGAAGAAGAGAATGACAAACTTCTCCAGTATCTCTGCCAAGAAAACCCCAAATGGAACAAGAAGAGCCAGACATTACTGAAAATGACTAAACAACAACAAAAATTTCTCATGATCGTTGTGAAGATCGAATGAGATAACATTTGTAAAGCTATATAAATATGCAATATTTATATAGTGCCTTCTGCATACACACAATATCTGGCACATGGTAGGCACTATATAAATGCTTATTCCCCACCCTTCCCCCTAACCCCAGTCTAAAGTGCTAAAAGCTGTGGTTAAAAACCATTGGCTTTGGTCCAGCTTGGTCTCTCTGCAACATCTCTACCAGTATAGTCACTCACAGGCCATAGTGACTTAAAGGAAGAAAACATAGATCTAAGAATCAGAACTGGAGGTTCTCCATGTTAGAAGAAAGCTCAGAGTCCCTTTAGTGCAGCCCATACTTGAACAGCAATCCCCTCAGCAACATCCCTAGCAATTGACCATCCAATTTGCTAACTCCTAATGACAACGATCTCACAGCCTATATTCTATTTTTGGATAGCACTAATTTATTAGGAAGATTCTCCTCAGGTTGAACAGAAATCTGACACTGAAACTTCTACCCATTACCCCTAAGTCTGTCCTTTGGGGCCAAGTAAAGCAAATCTAATCCCTATTCAAATACTTGAAGAAAGGTACTGAAGTCCTGCTAAACTTTCTCTTCTCCAGGCTAAATATTCCCATTTCTTTCAACTTGTCTCTTCTCAAGCCCTTTTTCTGTCAAAGTCATCATCTTTGATCCAGTTTCCCAAGGTCTTTCCTAAAGCGTGGTGTCCAGATCTGAATACATTACTCCAGATGTAGTGGGATCAGAACAGAAACACAGAGGGATTGTTTCCTTCCTTGTTCTGGACACTATGCCTCTCTTATAATTTTACCTTTTCATAAACTAAAATCACATTAGCTTTTTTTGGCTGTCACCTCACACTGTTGACTTACACTGTGTTTATAGTTTGCTAAACCCTTCGGAGCTTTTACACATAATCTGGTAACAGTCTAAAGATGCCCTTTTTATTTTGTCCTCAAACAATTTTTTTTGTTTATTTGTTTTGTCTTAAATTTAGCTCAACTAGTTTGCTGAGATGTTTATGGCTCCTGATTCTGTTGCCCAACATACTGTCTGTCACTAAACCCAATTTCCTGTTATCAGAAACACTGATTCACATTCATACATGCACACACATATTCTATTTTCTACTTCAAGCTTTGGGAACATTAATAAAATCAATAGTAATATTGATTTGGGAAAATATATGTCCATTGATTATCCCGTGGTTCTACTCATTACGCCTGTGACTTTCTAGACTAAAGCACTGTTCCTAGGCCATGACTCCTCTACATGTGCTTTTAAAATGTAAATTCCTTGAAGGCAAGGACTTTCAGTCATTCTTCTATTTTTTCCCCTTCAGTTCTGAGCTCAGTCCACAGAGCATAGGAAGCATTTAATAAATGCCTTTTCATTCGTTAATTTAGACCATCCAATGAGTGATTTCTATAAAAAATCGGAACATCGCAGAACCAAGGTCAGATCTCTAGATCTTCCATTTGAGTTATCCTTCTAGGTTGCTTTTAATTTATTGATCATTAGGTTTTGGGCCTAGACATTCAATTAGTTCTGAGTCCATCTATCTGTACTATCACTTAGCCAACATTGCTCCAACTGATCCATCAAGATATTCACAAGAAATTTTGTCAAATAGATTTTTGAAACCCAGGTAGACTAAGTCTATAGTATTCTCCTGCGTTGCCATTCTAGTGACCCTGTCAAAAACAGCTAATTTGTGTATCTTTACCTGTTACTGATGAAGTGAGTCATAGCAACTATTACTTCTATTTATAAATGCCTATAAAAACTCTCTTTAATATGCTCTATTTTTTGTCTCCAGGAAAGGAAGTCAAGTTCACTGGCCTATGGTCTGAAGAGTAATCCCCTTTCTTACTGCTTTTGATAATTGTGACAATACTCATTAGCCTGCCTCTAATCCTAAACTATCTCATTTATATTTTTTCCTTTAAAACTTTTTTTAAACATAAGGGTTAAGAACATCTTTTGTTTTTCTTTCACAACTACTTCTAGCTATCTACCCTACCCTCTACTCCACTCCTACCTTAAAATTGAAACTGCTCTTATAACAAAGGACAGTTAAGCAAAAACACAATATAATGACTGTGTCTGATGATGTATGCAATATTCTGTCATAGAACACTCCCTCTACCTTTCCATCAGTAGGAAGCAGCCCATTATTTTTCAAGGACTACTGATAGTAACTTAGCCATCACACCTGCCAGTACTTTTTCAGCACCCTGGAATCTAATTTGTGTAAGCCTGGTGATTTGAACTCATTAAGAAAAGCTAAGGGCTCTCTTTACAATTTCCTCACTTATTTGGGGTTCGATTACCTATTAAACATTTTTGTTCTTTTCACCCTAATCTAAGGGTCTCTTTGGGAAAGAAAACAAAAGAAAGATAAGAATTCTGTAGTACTGTCATCAGTTATTGATCTCTTATCCAGTCCCAGGCAATAGTTCCAGCCTTTCCTCAGTATTCCCTTTCCTCCTTATATAACCAAAGGATTCCTTTTTGTTGTCTTTAACATTCATCCCCAGCCTCATGAGATCTTGACTTTACTCTCCTTACACTAAAGATTCCTGCAAGTTTTCCCAATTCTTCCTTAGTTCCCTGACTTTGATTTTATCTTCCTTTTGTGATTTTCTAAAAAGCTACATGGATCTCTGGGTGATTGTTACACTTTTATGTCTCATCGGAATTGTTTGTATGTGTTCAGTCAGAATTTTTCTCTTGAGAACATGGAATCCCTCTTGTAATAACTTCCCTAGTACGAATTTAGGATATAAGATGCTTTCTTTGAGTCCTTTGAAATCTTTGGTCCTAAAATAGAAGGTATGCACAAGACTTACCTGATGTCCTTTCATTAATTCTGTCACTCCTTCCCAATGTTTTCATAATTTCTAATTTGGCAACCAGTACTTCCTCTTCATTGGTCAGAATCTATTCAAAAATAGCAAGTGCCTTTTCACTTTCTTCAACTCTTGAAAACATAAATTCTTAATTTGTCTTATTAATAATTTTATCAGAAAGAGAGAGCTCTAGATGCCTGGAAAGTTGGGGGACAAATAATGGTCATAGATTTTAAAGTGCCAGATTTGTGACGATTCATCATCACAATTCATTATCCATTTCCTCTTTCTGGTCAGGTGGTCTGTAATATACCCCCCCATACCCTACCAGATCATTTCTGTTTCTTCCTCCATTGCTCCTCAGTTTAAAAGTTTGTTCCCCTGTGGTTCATTATTTCTTCCTATGAGTTCCTAATTTACAGGGGGCACTTTGCTGCCACCTTAATCTGATCTGTTTCTTTCAAATAAGGTGTACCTTTCCATAACCATATTAGTCATAAGAATTTTACCAAGACTCATATATATATATATATATATATATATATATATACATATATATACATACATATACATATTTAAAAAGAAACTGACCATACTTCCTTGAATTAAGATCTCCAGCTATTCTGCGTATTTCATTCATACTCTGCATATTTATATATTGAAAGATGAGTCCATGAGATTTTTTCCCTGTCCTACTTCTTGGACTTTATTTAATAAGGATGCTCTCCACTGTTACTGATTTTCTTCCTGTTTTGTACCTAGTATTCCATAGCCTCTGGTTTCAAACACACACACACACACACACACACACACACACACACAATCTATCTATCTAACACACATGTCTATTTATCTATAGATGTGTTTTAGATAGAGAGAGATGAGGTTTGTTCTTTCACTCATTTTCAAATGAAAGTCTTCTTGATTGGATTTGTATGTCTTTGATGAATATATTTTTACTAGCCCTTGTTAGATTTACTACCTCCTTTGCCAAGAATACCTCATTGCTCTATTTTAAGTAATGGTCCAGAAATTCAAATTCTATTTTCATACGTCATCTACTTAACCAACTGTTCAATTCTAAAAATTGCCTTTTTTCTGTTCAATTCCCTACCTGCAATACACAACATCAGTGAAAGTAGTTCCAATGTTCCCAAGTCTTCACTTTCTTGCTCAGACCATCGTAATTAGTGACAATACTTTTTAGGGTTTTTTTTCCTGGTGGTAGCATTTATACTCACCCAGATAATTTTAATTAGGTGGCGTTTATCAGGTTCGGCAAGTATTAGGAAGCTCTCTGTCACATACTAGATACATTGCCCCTTCCTATTTTTCATGAAAGGTTGATGGCTGACCACCCTCAGAAGGAATTCACCAACCCTGATGGCCCCACTGACAGGATCAATGGAGGAGCTAGCCTACACATGGTGCAATTCAGGTAGACTTTCTCCTTTCTAAAACAGAAACCAAACAGGATCTCTTGCTTATCATCTATGTGACCTTGGGTAAATCATTTAACCTCCCATTGATTCATTTTCCATACCTTACAAAATGAGAATTGGACAGTATAAGCCCCAAAGTCCCTTCTTAGCTCTATAATTTTATGATTTTCTCATTAGATAATTCTTTGGGAGCAGGGCTGTCCCATAGGGACAAATGGGGTCTAGGAAAATAATATTTTCTTCTCAACATTTTGATACAGATGAAATCATGCTAAAGTGAACATCAAAGTCAGTTTTTAAAGGCAAATCCAGACAAAACAAGAAGCATTTATAAATCACTTACTATCTGGCAGGCATTGTGGTTAGCACAGTGGATGAAATACATGCAGAAAGAAACACTCCTTATCCTTAAGAAGCTTACATTCTAATGGGGAAGACAACACACAAAAGGAAACTGAAAAGGGAGAGGGGGCAAGAAAGGATTCAGATGAAGACATGGACGAGAGTTGTACAGGATGAGAAGGTATAAATAGTTTGTTAGCTGCACTGATCAAGGAAGAGACCACATCTATGAGATCATAGATGCGTCCAAATAGAGAAGAATTTGTAGATTCTTTATTCCTGATTAAAAAGCATCTTATTGCTTTGAGGCAAATAGGAGGTTGAAGAAAAAGATTAGACACATTAGCATGTGTCCACAATGCTATATACCAAACACTTTTTATTATTATAATTCCCCAGAGGAGAGAGTACTAAGCTGCACTAGTGATTCATCATCCTGAAGTGAGGAAGTAGAAAATGCTTCCAGTCTTCACTGGTCCTGAAGCATACCTATAAGTTTAGCCTGGCCAGTATGGCAGAGCTAAGGGTGGGCCCACCTGAGAACTTGGAGTTAAGTATAATTAGTTAATAATGATAATAATAAACACTGGGAGAGTCCTTTAAAGCACACAAAATGCTCTATACACATTATCTCGTCTGATTTCATTGATCCTCTTAACAATCTTGTGAGGTTGGTGCTATTATTAGCCCCTACACCCCCCAACCTTTTTTTCCTACATGAAGGAACACAAAGAGGTAAAATAACATAGCCAGGGTCACACACATAGTAAGCAAGTATCTGGTCCTTGTCTCAGCTGTCTATTTATCTCTTCCACTTCTCTGGGCCAATTTGTCAGAGGAGCTGTCCCAGGTGCTACACTGGAATGATTCCTACATCCACATCTTTGGCTTGAGGAGGGTAGATAGAAGAGCATTTCAGAGATGTAACCACTCACCCTTGGCAAATAAATCAGCCAGATCTGGAAACAGGACACTTCCAAGTTGTAAGACTTATCAGTAGGGCTTGGCATGCGTACTTTCATTGAGTTTCATCAGAATGCATTTACTATAGCTCTCTTTATTAGAGACTGAGATTTGTACGTCCGAGAGAAAATACTATGGAGAGATTTTTAGCAAATACTAAAAAATTAAATTTTTATAATGGCAAATAATTTTCCCATCCAAGAACAATACAACTTTAGTTCATAGTTCTGAGGGCAAAATTAAGAGAAACTTACTTTGCTTATTAGCACACTTCACTTTGCTTGACTATTTCTAAGGGTTACAGTAGTGGTTAAGACTGTGAAGCTTCCCAATGTAAATTAGAAAACAACCCTGAATGGAGTTGAGAAAAGTTTCATCTTACTTAGAGACTGTTCTTTTGGAGGTCTTATAACTTTAAATTCCCCTTTATTTGATAATTTAACAACTTTAATATCTTAATTTTATTTTTCAATAAACAAAACTCTATTTTCTCTCCCTTAATTTCCACCCTCCTTCATGCCTTTTCAGAAATACATTCTCATTGTTACTCTAGAATAATGATCAGTTATTATGCGGATCAGGGTTAAGTCTTTCCAATTTGCTTGCCTTTAAAATATCGATGTCATTGTATACATTTTTCTGGTTCATCTCACAAGGCTCATACAAGCCTTCCCAGTTTTCTCTGGCAGCTAAGTGGCAGAGTGGTTAGAGTGTTTGGCCTGGAGTAAGGAAGACCTGAGTTCAAATCAAGCCTCAATCACTTTTTAGTGTGTGGCCCTGGGCAAGTCACTTAAATTCTGTGTGCCTCACTCTCTTCATATGCAAAATAGTGATGACAATGATTACACTTCCCTCCCCAGGTTGTTGTGAGAATAAAATGAGACAATATCTATAAAGTGCTTTGCAAGTTTCAGAGTCATATAAATGCTAGCTATTAAACCATCCTTTTCATCATTTTTTATAGTACAATAGTATTCTATTACATTCACATACCATAATTTCTTCAGCTTCTCTCCAATTAATTGGTCCCCCTTTGTTTTTAGCTCTTTGCCTCAACAAAAAGATCTGAGATATATGTATGTATATATTTGTACATATGTATTTATTTGCACTTTCTTTAATTTCTTTGGGATACGAACCTAGTAGTGGTATGGGTAGGTCAAAGAATATGCATACTTTAGTAATTTATTTTTAGAGGGGTAAGGCAGGGCAATTGGGGTTAAGTGACTTGCCCAAGGTCACACAGCTAGTAAATGTGTCAATTGTCTGAGGCCAGATTTGACCTCAGTTCCTCCTGATTCCAGGGGCGGTACTCTACTCTCTGCGCCACCTAGCTACCCCTATTTTATTTTTTCTTTCTTTAGTCTGTTTTCCTCATAAAAGTAAAGCTTCTGAAGTACCTATTTTGTGTTTCATGTTATTGCCTTGAAGATCTTGCCCCCTGACTCTTTGTTTCTATTCTTTCTCAGTGTTATAAGTATCAATCCCTAAAGAAGATGGAAAGGACATAAATATTTTTCATATTAGAAATTTTCCTGTGTCTCTGATTGTGGAGTCCGTTTCTACTCCCTGTGCTCCCCATAGTCATTTTCTTTCCCATTTGCTGTGAAATTTCCTCTTTGGTTGCATATTTTTCTACTCTTTTGAATATCAGTTGCTACCAGATGGTCAAGTTCACTTTCTCCTGAGGCAGAATGCTGCCCATGGAGGCCATGGAAGGGTCTCATTGAGCTTTACATCCCTGCCAATTTATAGTGGATGAATTTATTTAAAATTTTTGAATTGTTATACATTAATGTTATTGGTTTATGGTTCTTTGCATTATATTTTCCTGGTTTAGTCACTAGCACTATATTTGTAGCATAAAAGGGGTAGCGTGCTTTCTTTTTCTGTTTTTGAGAATAATATGTATAGCACTGGTACATATTGTTTAAAAGTTTGATAGCATTCTTCTGTGTGGTGCCCATCTCCCATTACAGAACTATTTATTCATAGGAATATTCTTAAGTGGGACCTCTCTCCACCTCTAAATGGAGATCTTTCCCCTTTATTTCCATCTGCTTCAATCTCCTTGCCATCTCACCCCTTCTCCTGCAGCCTCGCTTCCTCCTGAGAAGTTACTTTTTCCCTTTACTGTTTACTAGTGACTTGATTAGGATGCATCACATATTCTCTTCTATCTTCTTTCTCCTTTCTCCCTTTTTATGAGCTATCCATTCTGCAGTTTAGTCTCAAACAAAACAAAGCAAAAAAAGAAAACATTGATTCATTTGTAGGTGGGGTGTAGCGAGGTTTAATTCGTATAGTTTCAGGGTTTTTTTTTCCTGCATCTCTACGTCTATTTAAGTTCTGCCTTCATCTTTTGTTCCTTAGTTACTTTTAGAAAGAAATCCTTCTGTTGTCATTGTGCTGATCTTCTTCTTCTTGTTGTCATGTCTTCTCTATAAGTGTCATTCTCTTTATAATTTACACACTCTATTTTCTCTATTTGATGATATTACTCTTGGTAATTCTTGCAGAATTTATTTTTGTAAATGAAATTGTTAATTTTAATTATGATAGATTTTTCAGTCTTTCAATAGGATTTTTGTTTTGTTCTGGTAGCAATTTGTGGATTTTTTCAATTAACACTTTTCCCTCTCCCCTGTATTAATAAGTTACGGGAGTTTTCTTGTATCATTTCTTATATTATAGTGTTTAGTTTGCATTCTTCTGAGAGACATATGTAGAATCCTTCAGTTGTCTCTACACTTTCAGATCACTGTTTTGCTGGCATAGATATCATATGGTATTTTAATATTATTAATTTTTGCTTCTCTTCTTCCAGATTGTCTTTTTCTCCTCTATATTTGCGTTCCCAAACAGTTGTTTTCTTTTTTGTTTCTATGGAGAGATTCATCACTGTGGATTCCAGTTTTTCCATTTGTCTAAATATTTCTACTATGTGGGTCATAAATTCTGTTCATTCTTCTAAATTGAGCATATACATCTCCAAACAAATATTGAAAGGCAAAGGAAATGAAATGATACTTGTAGAGGCAGATGATCCTATAGATTCCTAAGAGGAATGACCAACTGACCCACAGTAGCAAGTGGTTCAAGAAAGAAATAGTGATCATGAGGGGCCAACTGGCAGCCTTGTTACTCATACCCCAGAGCTGGGTCACAGATCCATGGCAGACTAGGAAAAGCATAGATTTTGTTCTGGGTAAGGAACAGGGAGAGAAAAAGGGTATAGCTGTGTGCTTCTCACTCTAGAGTACCTCTGTCTTTCTCTCTATGCTGAACCTGGCTGGAAAAAAATGACTTGATGTGACTTTTCCTTGGATTTCCTAATTAGGATTCAGTCTGATACTTTTTCTAGGTCTTCACAGAGTTGTGTGTAGAGGAGGAAGATTCCTCTTCCTGACCATTGCCAGTTGTCTTTACTTTTTGTCTTGCCACTAGCTTCTGATGACTCTGGAGGAAAGAGTGAGGCTGATGACTTTGCACAACTTGGCCTCACTTAAATCCAATTCACCCACAAGTCAAGACATTGCTTCCATGGTGTCATTGGTCCTCTTCTAGAATGAAAGATGAACAACAACTGCTTCTTCCCACTTTGCTATCTTGGTGAGTATCTTCTCTTCCCCCTCACCCCCAAGAATACCCAGACAATCAAAATAGAATGTTCATTTGAAATGTGGTCTGTGTATAATATCCCTGGATCTCCTTGGAAAATGAAGGCCAAAAACATCTCTTTGTTGACAGAGGAGCTGTTTGCATTGTATTCACAATGCAAGTACGGGAGATCAAGGTATAGGTTGGCATTTATTAACATCGGCCCTTTAGGGAAAGGACTTATTTGTACAAAAATATTTATAGCAGTTTTTTGTGGTGGCAAAAATTAGAAATCAAGGGGATGCCCATCAATTGGGAAATGACTGAACAAGTTGTGGTATATGATTGTGATGAAATACTTTTGTGCAATAAGAAATAATAAGCAGGATGGTTTCAGAAAAACCTGGGAAGATTTATATAAACTGATGCAAAGTGAAGTGTGTGGAACCAGGACAATATTATTGACTGTATTAGCAATATTGTAATGATGATCAACTGTAAAAGACTTAGCTACTCTGATTGAGGCAATAATCTAAGACAACTCCAAAGGACCCATGATGAAAAATGCTACCAACTTTCAGAGGGAGACAACTGATGAATTCTGAATACAGATTGAAGGTTTTTTTTTAAAAAATAACTTTATTTTTATTGTTTTATTTTGTTCGTATTTTCTTTTGCAACATAGCTAATATGGAAATATATTTTGCATGACTTTACATGTATAATTGAAATAAAATTGCTTGCCTTCTCAAGGAGGGGGCTGGGTGGGAGAGAAGGAGAGAATTTGGAATTCAAATTTAAAAAATTATTAAAAATTGTTTTACATGCAACTGGGAAATATATAATGAAATAAATGAAAAAAAATTAAAAATTGACATTTTTAAAAAGTACTCAAATCTTAGTAACTTTAGTAGTGAAAGATAATAGCTTATTGCATGATGTTTATGATGAAATGGCAAAAAATCCTTTACAGACATGATGATTTTTTTATGATCTATTTATATACTAAGAAATTAATAATGTGGTCAGTCTAAGCAGGTGTATCACAGTTTGGACAGATGTTTGGAACCCCTAGGAAACATAGTTGAATAGTCTAAACTGGTACACTAAGTGAAAGATCAAAGTGTGGTAACTGGAATGTACCAACACAATGGCTTCTCTGGTTTGGTCTGCCTATTTTCCAGGAAATTTTCTATTGATTACTTCTATTAACATAAGTGTTTGCAGACTGTAGACCTCACTCAGGACAATCATAAAAACACAAATTTTTAACAGATTTGTTAACATTGAGAATTTGCTCCCTCCTAAATCAGTCAAAACTTCAATATTGTTCAAATAGCAAATTCCAGACCCTCTGAACTTCCTCTCTAGGACCATGTATCATTTTGTAAATGAGGTAATGGAATGTAATATGTGTAAAATACATGCCCCCTCCAAGAAAACACTAACAATAGTAGCATTAACATTAATGACTTATTATAATAATTATAATTGTAATATAATAATATAATATAATAATATAATTATAATTATAATAATGAATTATTATAATTGCTCATGCTTCTATGATCTCTTCAGGTTTGCAAAATTCTTTTGTTACTACAATCCCGAAAGCTGGGTAGCTCAAGTATTTGAGTATTTGTAGCTGTTTACAAATACTCTCTAGTTTACAAATAAGAAGACTGAGGCTTAGTGACTTGACATTGGTAATAAGAACATATTGGAGGAAGGGCTCAAAAACAGGTTGGCTGACCTGCAGACCAGTGCTCCTTTTTAATGTATATTTTTAGGAACAATGTTCCAAATTGGTTGTAAGATAGCAGACTAAACCTTTAAAAAAAAGTGTAAGGCATTGATTTCTCCTTTTGGAGGGGTGTGTCCAGAACTGTAATTTCATTGGTTTAGAGAACTTCCAGTGTGAAATCTCCATCCACTAATGCTGATTGGCAACTAAGTCTTAAAGGATGCCTGAGGCTATGAGAATTTAAATGACTTACCTACGGTCACACAGCTAACATGTGCCACAAACAGGGTTTAAACCAAGGTTTTCTGGATAACAATGCTATACTATACTGCCTCTCCTCATTTAGATATGTTTATTTTTAAAATAGAGATGTTATGCTAATTTTAAAGCTTTTATTTTTTTTAACATTTTGTTTTAGGGCCATGGACAAGACAGCCCATTTAAGTTTACTTAAGAAGCACTTTATTTATGTGTCAAATTTGGTTAAAATTTTTCAGAAGTCAAATTGTTGTGGAACCAGACATTTAATATCATTAATTATTCCAGATCTGGGTAGCAGTACTCATCTTTTTTGTTTGTCATGGACCCCCTTTGGATACCAGTATGATGAAGCCTAATGAATCTGTTATCAGAATAATACTTTTAAACACATAAAGTAAAATGTATTGATTATGAAGAAAATCAACTATATTGAGATGCTACCATCATAATATTTTAGAAATAGCAAGTTTATGGACCACAGGTTAACGATCTTTGTCTTGGAAATTTATCTTAACTCCATTTCTGAGTAAAGATGACTGGGAAATATTGCCAGGTACCCTCTTCACAATGGCAAAAAGGTAAGAACAAAGTTCCAAGCATTGTTCTTTTCAACCTGTGAACTTTCTGATTTTTAAAGTGTTGTGACTTCATGTCAATGGACAGTTATCTGTATCACCAGGAAGAGTATCTACATTAAATGACATTACAGAACCATTATAGTATCTGATTGCATGGGGCAGTGGTGATTAACATTATTCCCTATGTCATTATTATTGTTAATAATAATAATAGCAAAAATCTATTTTACTTAGGCACTTTTTCATGTTACCTATTTTTAACCTTTCAAAACTTTGTGAGGTGGGAAGGATAGTGATGATCTCCATTTGACAAATGAAGAACCAGGGAACAAGACAGGCTAAATAAATTGTCTAAGGATGCCTCAGTGGCTAGCAGTAGAATTTGGAGTGGAGCACAGACCCTGATACCTAGGCCAGAGATCTTGCCACTAGTGATACATTTGAGGCCCAACACAAGCTGCTACCATATCCCTGTGTCAGTTGAAGCCACCCAGAGGTGCTGGAGCCCTCATCACCAAAACCATTCTTTTCCTTCCAACTTTCTATTTACCAATTTGACCTTGTGCCAATCATTTAACTTCTCTTGGCCTCAGTTTCCCCTTCTTTAAAGGGGACTTGAATCAGATGAATCATACAAATTTAGGATTCTAGGATTCTAATTTAAAGGGGCCCAGCTTAAAGGCCTAGCACCTTTCTGCTACATGCCCATGACTACCTTCACTCACCAGGATTTAGATACAGGCATCTAGAATGAAAACACTTCTTTGTTACACCCTGCAGCAGGACAACAAAAAAATGGCACTGCCACCTACCAGTAATGTCCCAAAAAACTACTGACATTCAATGGTGGTAGAGAGATTCATGCAGCTTTAAAAGTGTACATGCACATAACTACATTATTCTTCTCAGGAACAGCACAGTCAGATTGAGAGTTTGTCTTACAGGGATGAACCATAATGACCCGCTTGAAATCTGGAGTCATAGCGAGAGAGCAAGTAATGAGTGTGGAGGAGAAGATTGTCCCTGGCACTACACACAGCTGGCCAGTTCTGCTTTAGTCCCACTGCTAGTTGGATAGCTCTTCTCTTCTTTCTGGGGTGACTTCCCCCACCCCCACCCTAGACTTGGCCAAGACCTCCAGAGTCTTGGTGGGAATGCCGGGATCTCTGTGATCTGTCTGTCCCTCACATGCCCGGACACCAGCTGAGACCATCTGATGCTGTCCCCGTTGTCTCAGCAGTCTCCAAACATCTCACCCTGGGTGGCCATTTAGCATTATCCTTCTGCGGCTTCCTGCTCAGAAATACCAGGCAGGCTTCCGTTCTTTAAATCCAAGCCAAAGACTCCAACCTCCCTTCTCTTCTCTCTCTCTGCCCTACCCCCACTCCCCACCCCTAACTCTCTACTCCTTGCCAGTCCCCAGCCCCCAAGCTTTCAAGCATTAGCTTGGCATGCAGACTATTTTTAAGTTATTGAACATCTTTGGCAAAGTACCTTGAAACATTTCCGTTGCTATTAAAAGGAGAGAGAAGACTCAGGGAGGTTAAATATCATGCCAAGGGGGTACCTGCTTACTTAGAATAGGAGTCCTTTTATTTCATTTCCTTGCTATATGGGATCATATTATTTCCAGCAAAAACATTCAATTTTCTTTTCTCTTGCCTTTTTAAAAAGTCCCTCCCCGCATTGTCTTCCCTGTCCAGCACACCCATCACTAAGAAAGACTCTATAGTCTTCTTCCTGAGTTTTGTATTTGGACCAGACCTCTGGTTTCATTAGTCCAGAGAACTCCTCGGGAGGCACCTCCCTGTACAACTGTAGACAGTCGAATTCTCTACAAAGAGTAGCCTTAGATAATTGCCAGGGATACTAAGGTTAATTGACCTGTCCAGAGTCACACAACTAGTAGGTGTCAGAGGCAGTTCTTTCTGACTCTGAGGCCTGTTGTTTATTCACTATGCTTTGGTTGGCTATCTTCTGTCACAATAATGGTATTCAAAAAGCTAAGATTAGCTCCACAAACAATTATTAAATACCTGCTACATGCCAGGCACTGTGCTAATCAATTGGGATTCAAAGAAAGGCAAAAACAAAAGAAACTTTTAAAAATATATAGTGGATATTACACTAGGGTATGAATACCAATGGGACAGAATTGATCAGGTAGGCCCTGAGATATGGAGAAAAGAATCAAAGTATCAAGATCTCGGGGTCAGAAGACTGGGAGACATGGTGTCTGCAGGGTTGGCAATCAAAAACAAATTGGAGGTCTAGAAATCAGAAAATTAAGAAAAGCGCAATTGGCTATGGTTGGGAGCAAGATTTAAAGTCTAAGAACCAGGGAGGCAGCAAGGTAGAATGGAATAACTAAGCCTTGGGAGTGAGGTGGCGTGGGGAGGAGGGTGAAGGAAAAAATGGGTTTGTAATTCAAGCAATACAGATAAATCACCAGATAAGGATATAGAAATAAACTTTTTTCTGAGGATGGTATCCATGTGCCTTTTGGCCCTTTTAACATTTATTGCTTGGGTCTGGAAGGTCCTAGGTCAACTGTTGATCGCAGGTGGCAGTTGTAGCTACCCTGGAAGGTGTTCTCTGATCCATATTGAAGCAGGCAAAGGAGGGCTGCAAGTCAAAGTGATGTTCCTAAAAATAATGGCCAGAAAAGAAGGTACTCCTCAGCATTCTCCATTTGAGGCCACCCCTTCGAAGTGTGAGTTTCAAAAAAGTCATGAAAAGCCTGCAGGATTTGCTGACTGATGGCTTCATTTAGGGCCAGTCAATTAAACCAATTAAAGAGGTTAATTGACACTTGTGAGTTACTGTGTGCTCCTTGCCTTCAAGGTCATAACTCAGCTCACCAGATCCTTGCCAAACTACAGCAAACGGGAGGGAGTAAGAAATCATCCCTGTCAATGACAGACTTCCAAGCAGATGGTAAGTAAATCAAGATCCTGATGTGAAACAGTCAAGCTTAAAAACAAACAAACAAACAAGAACAAGGAAGATGATACTAAAATAGCATCCAGGTTAAAAACATATGTATAATCCAGGCTTATTGGGAGGCAGGCATGGAACCCCTTCTGAGGAAGTCTGAGGTCTTTCTTTATGCTTTATGAAAAAACCATAGGAGGAGAAATACATATACTTGGAGCCAACCAACACCACCTTGCTTTAAGATAAGGCAAAGAGGAAGACAGAAGGAACAATGACTGTTGTTCAGTTGTTTCAGGTGTAACTGACTCTTTGTGATCCCATTCGGAGTTTTCTTGACAAAGATACTGGAGTGGTTTGCCATTTCCCTCTCCAGCTCATTTTACAGATGAGGAAACTGAGGCAAGCAGGGTTAAGTGACTTGCCTAGGGTCACACAGGTAGTAAGCATCTGAGGCTGGATTTGAACTAAGGAAGACTCATCTTCTGGACTCCTGGCCTGGCACTCTATCCACTGTGGCACCTAGCTGACTGTTAGAACTAAAAAGGAGGATTGTACTTGAATCTGGGCTTAAAATAATCATCTTAGGGTTTGGTCTACAAGTGAGTGAGTGAGCGTGTGTGTGTGTGTGTGTGTGTGTGTGTGTGTGTGTATGCACACTAGGCACATGTGTCCAGCATAGGAGGAGGCCCTTCAGTGATCATGGAAGAAATTCCCATGTATTTATTTCATAGAATCATTGATTTCGATCTGGAAGGGACCTCAGACATCAACGAGTTGAACCCTCTCCTTTTACGGATGATGAAACAGGCTAAGGGAGGTTAAGTGACTTGCCCAATGACACACATGGGAGTGGTAGAGCCAGGATTCAAAGTGAAATCCCTTGACTCCAAATCCAATCCTCTTTCCATTAGGCAATACTACTTGTCAATTTGCATTATTAACGCTCTTGTTAAAATGATGTGTTCATGAATGCAGCATATTAATCATTATTGATGGTTTACTTCCTCTAGGAAAGTCTCCCTGCTTCTCATCATTTCAGCATCCTCCTGGCTCTTGTGTAATGCTCTGTACAGTCATAATAAATCATGTATATTCCTATATATGTTTCTCTTGTATGAGTTATCTTATCATGCTTTTTTGCATCTCTACTCTCTGCTCGACAGCCTTACCACTTGGACCACGGACCAATTCCAGAGGGGTTTACTCCTTTTTTATCTCTAGAATGTCTGCTCTGGGGCCCTGCTGTCTTAATTTGTGATGGCTTCTCCTAGACCACTATTTCAGGAGGGCCTCAGAGGTGGTTCATTTCATTCCCTAACCCCTACCATCATCTTGGTAGCCTTCCCAATGACCTTGTCACTGAGTGGTCTACTTTTCACCCCATCCACTCCCCATTCCTTGAATCATGATCCAATCAACTCTGCCCTTGTTCCTGGAAGAGATGTGTCAATCTACTGCCCTATGGCCTTATGTACCATCCTTGAGTGTTTCTCAACCACCAATCCCCTGTATGTTTTGTTTCCTTCTATCAGAGTGTAAGATCCTTGTGGGCAGAGACTTATTTACTTCTGTATTTGGATGCCCAGACTTCTACTACATAATCCAGTGGTAGCACAGTGTTTAATAAAAGATTTTTCCTTCACTTGCTCTGAGTGCTGAAAGCAGCTGGCAAGCTCCTCAAGGTAAATGCTTAGCACAGTGTTCTGTACAGAGCAGGCACAAGGTCAATGCTGTTGACCGTGTGAGTGGATAAATCCAAAGATGTTTCTGAGATTTACACTGTGCCTAGATGTTTCTGGGAATAAGAGCATTCTCTCTGAGTCTAGATGCCTGGGAGAGGAGCACCCTTTTGGAAGATTGCTTATGTGAACCTTCCCTCACCCTTCCATTAGTTCACCCAGTAGCAAGTGAGGGCCAAATTGCTTTCTCTTTTTTTCCTGTCATTGCTTCCCTGGCACCTATCACCATGCCTGGCCCACAGCAGAAAATCAAATAAATGTTTGTTGAAATAAATCAACTGGTTTGTCCATAAGTACGCCTAGGTGGGTTTACCCATTCTCGTTATAACTGAATTAGGATCTGAGAAGATGAGGGCAGGGCCATAACAGCTGCAGCTGTCTCCTGAAGGGATATTGGCACTAGGAAAAGCAGAATAATGAACTTTAAAGTAGCTATAGCTTGTCAACGACTGCCGAACTGCTGAAGGACAGAGGCTTAGCAGGATTTTACAACTTTGGTGAAGCCACAGTCATTAGTCATGGGGCCTGATTAGACATTTTTGCCAATAAGCTGATTTGGGTGAACTTTGCATAATTTCCCAGTATTAATGAATTAAGTGACCAATATTTACCAGGAGGCAGCTAGGTGGCTCAGTAGATAGAATGCTAGATTTGCAATCAGGAAGAACTGAGTTTGAATTCAGCCTCAGAAACTTAATAGCTGTGCCACCCTGAGAAAATGATGTAATCTATACCTGTCTCAGCTTCTTATTAAAATGGAGATAAGGATAGCACACTCTTTCCAGGGTATCTGGAAGCTATCCTAGCTTTTGAAATAAAAACAATGAACAAATCACACACACACACACACACACACGACCAAATGAAATAAAACATGTAAAGTGCATTGCAAACCTTAAAGAGCTATATACATATATATATGTATATATATATAAAATGTTTACTATAATTTTGAATGATAGTTGATACTGAACATCTATACTTTGCATTTATAGATACAAATCTATATCTATCTATCTATCTATCTAAAATGGCCCCTGCTCTCAAAGACCATACCAAATTACTTGCAATTATGGTCTTATGTTTTGTTTGGACACATATCCTTCAGTTTTGAACAGACAGGCTCACTGTTGCAGTTGGCGTAAGTAATAATAATATTGTCCTTCCATTGAATAGTTTTCCTTGTACCAGAAGGCAGCAGTATGGGCAACTCCCATCAGGGTCACCTTCATCCAGAGAATTTGGGGGATAAATACTTGCCCATTATCACAAAGAGCAGGCAGCAGAGTCATAAATTGAATTGGGGACCTATAACACCAAATCCAATGTTCTCTCTACTATATCACACTTTCTAAATTATACTACTCACCCAACGAGATACAAATAAGGTTAAGTATGGATAAGACTGAGGGAAATAAGTTGGTATTAGGGGCTGTTTTCCAATTCAAATTGATTACTCAGTAAATCCAGTAAATGATCTGGGCACCCATAGGACAGTATGGGTGAGTACATGGGGTGATCAGTGCTCAGGGAGCATGGAGGATAAAACAAAGGTAAGTAGGGACTAGGGGCGTGGCATTCACAAACTTCACTTACTGAATGATCTGGCCTAAAGCACTGAGAGCATATAAGCTCCTCAGAGGCAGGGACCTTGCTTACATTTCCAAATCTGTCAGTGTCCAGAGTCATGTTGAGTACATAGTTCTTGCTGATCAATCATTCAGTGAGAACATTCCAATACAAATTCTGTTTAGTGGTTTCACGACAGAGAAATGTGCTTGGTGTGGCTACCTGTCTGACTGCATGGTTGTTCCAGTACTTTTTTCCTGGACTGCAAACTGGACCTTTGTTCTAAGGCCACCGCTCTTCTCTCCTATTAACATGTCACTGCCCACAGGGATGAAATGGCTTTTGCTTCTATTTTTATTTGATTCCACATGGTAATTAAACCCACAGGAGCTGATGGGACAATGAAGTGTAAAGGAAGTAGTATAAAGGGAGAAGAGAAGACTCCCAGGACAGAACCCTGAAGGGTATCTATGGTTAGAAGTAATGATCTGAAGGAAGATCCAGCAAAGCAGACAAAGGAGCAGTCAAATAGGTAGGAGGATAAACAGAAAAGATTTTGACAGCTGCTAAAGATTTATTATTATTAATATTTTGGGGGGGGGGTTCAGACTTACGATATCATCAGAGCAAGGAACTTGTCCTATATCTCCTGTCCTTTGTAACTAAACTCTTCAATAAAGCCTCTGATAAATCTCTGATAAATCAATATAAATAAAAAATAAAATCAATCTCTGATAAGTGCTTCCACTTCCTCTCTTCTCATTGTGTTCTTAACCCCATACAGTCTGGCTTCTAACCTTATCATTCCACTAAAACTACTCACTCCAAATTTACTAACGATCTCTTCATTGTCAAGTCCAATGGCCTTTTCTCAATCCTCGTTATTATTGACCCCTCTGTAGTCATTGACACTGTTGATCACGCTTGCCTCCTTAATACTCTTTTTTTCTGCAGGTTTTTGGAACACCACTCTTTTCTGTTTATCCTCCTACCTATTTGACTGCTCCTTTGTCTGCTTTGCTGGATCTTCCTTCAGATCATTACTTCTAACCATAGATACCCCTCAGGGTTCTGTCCTGGGAGTCTTCTCTTCTCCCTTTATACTACTTCCTTTACACTTGATTGTGCCATCAGCTCCTGTGGGTTTAATTACCATGTCTATGCTGTTGATTCTTAAATCTATCTGTCCTACCCCAAACTCTCTGCTGACCTCCAATCTTATATCTCCATCTGTTTTCCAGGCATCTCAAACTGGATGTTCAGTAGACATCTTAATATGTCTAAAATAGAACTCATTATCTTTTTCCCTAAACCTTCCCTATTGTTATAGGAGGCAATACCATCCCCCTAACCCGTCAGTCTTACAAACTAGGACTCACCTTGGATTCCTCACTATCTCTCACCCCACATCCAATATTTTGTCAAGGTCTGTTAATTTCACCTTGCAACCACTCTCAAACACGTCCCTTCTCTCCTCTGATGCTGCCACCATTCTATAGGCAGGCCCTCATCACCCCATACTTGGATTATTGCAATAGGTTGCTGGGGGATCTGCCTGCCTCAATTGTTTCCACACTCTAATCCACCCTCCATTCAACCACTAAAGTGATTTTCCTGAAGCACAGATCTGATCATATCATCCCCTACTCAACAAACTCTAGTGGCTCCCAGAAGCAAATGCAAATGCTAGGTTTGGCACTAGAAGCCCTTTATAATCTAGCCACCCCCCTCCTACCTTTCCATTCTTCTTATACCTTACTCCCTGATACATACCCTTTGATCCAATGACACTGGTGTTTTGGCTCTTCCGTGAATAAGATACTCCATCTCTTGGATCCAGGCCTTTCTTTGTCTGTTCCCCATGACTGGAATGCTATCCCTCCTCTGCTGTGCCTGCTTCCTTCCCTGGCTTCCTTTAAATCCCACCTAAAATGCCATCTTTTACTGGAAGCCTTTTCTAAGTCCTCTTAATTCTAGTGCCTTCCCCCTGTTAATTATTTCTTAGTTATCCTGTATGTAGCTTGCTCTCTATATATTTGTTTACATGTTGTCTCTCCCATTACATTATAAACTGAGGGCAGAGACTGCCTTTTGCCTCTTTTTGAATCCTCAATACTTAGCACAGTGCCTGACACATTGTAGGTACTTAATGAATGTATATTATTGATTGATTGATTAGCAACACCTGGTTCAAGACAAGCATACTAATACACTGTTGGTGGAGTTGTGAATTGGTCCAAGTGTTCTGGAAAACAGTTTGGAATTATGCTAAGAAAGTTGCTAAAATGTCCATACCTTTTGACTTAGACATCCCACTGCTACGCATATGCCCTTAAAAGGTCATAAATAGAAAAAATAGCCAATATACAACAGAATATTCATAGCAGGATTTTGTGTAGAAAGAACTAGAAATACAATAGAAGTCAATCATTTGGTGGATTGTATATGAAATGGTGGTATATGAAAGTAATAAAATAATTCTGTATCATTAAAAATGACAAATATGAAGAATCTGGAAAAGCATAGGAAGACATATGAACTGAGGCAGAGCTGAGTAAGTAACAATCAGGAAAAACAATTATAAACGATGACAATAGTGTAAGTAGGAAGAAAAAAAATGAAACTGACTTCAACTTTGGCCTTCCATCTTCAAGGCCACAAAGATAAAAATAACATAGGACTTGTTCTCAAGGACCTTACAATTTAATAGGCAAGAAGACGTGTGTACAAAAGTAACTATGATATAAGAGAGTATGAGAACTATAAAAGAGAGGTCCAAAGAGTTAAGAGAAATCTGAAGAGGGAGAGATCACTTTCAGCTGAGGTTTAGGAAATATTTCACGGAGGAAGAGTCTTCAACAGGTGGCTATAGGGGGATGGGGAAAACCGTTCTAGATATGAAGAATGTCATAAGCAACTTAATTACTCTTTTAATCAATAAGTCAGCAACATTTAAACATCTACTGTGTGCCATGTGCTGTTAGTTGCTGGGAATTCAAAGATAAAAGTAGAATAGTCCCTTTCCTCAAAGAGTTTGAATTCCACTGGGAGAGACAACACGTAACATGTATTCGTATTAAGTATATGGAAAAAGAACAAAAGGTATTCTTGTGTTTTACAGATGTTTGCACCAGGTGTGGGTGTGGGTGTGGGTGTTTGTGCATGCACCAGAGGCAGCTAGGTGGCACAGTCAATAAAGGAAGATTCGAGTTCTAATTCTACCTGTGACACATATAATTAAGTGACCCTTGAAGAGTCACTTAACCTCTCTCAGCCTCAGTTTCCTGCTCTATTAATTGGAGATAATAATAGACCTACCTCACAAGGTCATTTGTGGACAATCAGTGAGATAATATATGTAAAATGTTTTTTGCAAACTTTAAAGCGCCGTGATTTTTGTTGTTCGGTTGTTTCAGTCATGTCTGACTCTTTGCGACCTATTTGGGGTTCTCTTGGCAAAAATACTGGAATGGTTTGCCATTTCCTTCTCCAACTCATTTTGTAGGTGAGGAAACTGATTCAAACAGGGTTAGGTGACTTGCCCAGGGTCACATAGTTAATAAGTATCTGAGGCCAGTTTTGAACTCAGGTCTTCCTGATTTCAGGCCTGGTACTCTATATACTATACCACCTCGGTGCCTTTGAAGCAATATAAAAATTCTTATAATTATGATGATGTCACTGCATTGCAAGTAGGATCTTAGCAGATCGTACTAAGCTGGAAAGGTTTTGAATGAGGGATTGACAATGGACCGGACCTGAAAACTGGTTTAGCTAAGTGGAGAGGGGCTCATCCTCAGAAGTTCAGCTTCAGAGCAATGAGTTTTTCAGCTGCAAAAACTCATCTAGAGATTGTGATTTGTGGTTGTAAAGGTCATACCTATGGGTCTCTGAGGTTTTAAAGTAATCCTTCCACTCCCCTCTATTGTCACGTGATTTATCAGCTTACTTTTCACTTGCACAATGTGATCTAGCAATAAGTGAGTAAGAGCAGCAGTCAGGACACTGACACTAGCGTTCTATCTAAGAGTCTGCTCTTGACTGACTGTATGACCTTAGGAAATTTACTGCATATCCGAGCTGAGATCTTAGAGCTGAGATCATCAGCTCCAACTCTATCATTTCACAAAGCAGAAAAGTTAGGTCTAGAGAGGGGAAGTATCTTCCTCCCCTCTTTGCGACACATTCTACCAAATGAAGATAAGAATGCTTACCCAATGCGTCTTATTGCGATGTTGTAAAAAAAAGTCCAATGAAATAATATATGTGAAAGTTGTAAATGTTGTTTAAATTAAATAAATGATGCATTACCTTTTATATTCTTTTTAGGGGAAGAGGGAAAAATGATGTGTTTTGATGTCACACATACACATACACAGACATACATTCATTGCAAACCACTCTTCTTGGTCTAGACCTGGAGACTAACCTTTAAATGACATCTTTTTAAAATGAGACCTTTCACATGAGGATCAAGTCAGAGACACCATATTCCACATTTCTAATGAATGATACTGTTTCAAGGATATAGGATAGTTTCTACTTAAAGAAGGATGAAGACCAAAAATGATTGAAGCCTGAGAATCAGTGTTTAATAATTTCCACTCTGAAAACTAGGAAAATTTCCCTGAAAGCTAGCCATACCAGGCAAAGTCTCTCAAGGCAATAGGTCACTGGTGTTCTCTTTTTTGACTTACAAAAGTGCAAGTTGCCTAATAAGAAAAATCCTTGGAAAATGGCGTATTACTCGTCATATTAGTCTGATCATGCCTATGAGTCATTAGGGATGGAATAATTCCAGGAACAGAATGGAAAGAGGATCAGGAATAGAGGGGAAAATATTGCAAGCATTTCTACCAGACAATAAGAACCTTGTAGAGGAAGTGCCTGGACTTGAGGAAATAAGAAGACATTTCAATAAAATGTATTCACTTGTAACTGACTTTTTGGGATATCCATCGGGAATCTAAGGACTGGACATGAGTACAGTGTCTCTAGTGATGGCTCATTCCTCCACCCAGAATTCTGGGACTCCAATCAAATTGATTGGCATCACTGATCTTTCCCTTAGCAGGATAGTACCTACCTTCACCTATATGAATGAGTTGGGGTAACACTTCCCTTTTCCTCAAAGGAAGAGCCAGGGCTGATGTTACCAAATGGTGACTATTTCCAGAGCTTGGTGTCCAGGTTTGTTGAATGCTTCTAATGCCTCAGAGTCTCTCAGCATCTTGAGTATAAGCAATTCAACAACTCGCTATTGCCATCTCAGCACTGCCTCCAGAGGACAGCTCATAGCAGGTCTCTACTAAGCCCCTTCAGCTATGGCATTACACAGTTCTTTCAAGAAACGAACTACTCTTCTGAGGAATTTGTTCAAAGCTCTCTAGAGTTGCATTACAGTGGCAAGGCTGAGTAAGCTACATAAGCATCATACTTCTAACTGCCCTCTAAGCCCCCTTCTGCTGTGCTCTGAAGCAGGACACAGACACATGGCTCTAAAGGTGTCCTCACAGAACATGACAGTAATAGGCAGGTAGGCTATATCACGCCTTCCTGGCAATGTTTCAATATAGGTGAATTATGGGGAAACTGGAAATAGCCCCAATTCAATTTCTAATGTCCATCATAGTACATAGGGACAGACATATGTGAATCAGTTCCGGGAATAGTCCTGAGTATTCTGTAATTCTACAATAAGAATATGCACACTCTAATGATAATCCCTGTGCTTCACATACTTTATAGTAAGTGATATATTTATTTGGAATTAAGTTTATTATATTAAGGTATTTCGGCCTGTAGTTTAAAGATGTGATTGTTCAAAATGCCTACCCTGGGCATCTAAGCATTTTGGTGAATGAGTCACCACAGACTGAAGCACATGGTCATGTAGACGGTGAAAAAGCAGTATAAGCCCAATCAATGTGATGTATTATCTCTACTAGTGATGGTGGATTTCTAATGTATGCAGAGCATGCCACAGGTGTAAGGCTAATGCTAAAATGAAGAGAAAATTACTGGTATGTCTACAGTTTCTCTTTGCCCTAACCACCTTCCAGGGTATTTCCTCATTCTCAGAAGATTGAATTGGTTGTTGACCACATTGTATCATCTCACCAAAAGTCATTAAATAACCTTGAAATGGTTTTATGGGCCAATGGTCCTGCTATGAATTCATATCTCCAGTCTGTCAGAACAGTATTTCTGTGTCTTCTTAAAACCATGGCTGAAGATGTTGTTCATCGTGCTGCTGAATGTGTCTTTTAGGAAAGCCCACATGACAATTTTTAAAATTTTTTTGGAGGTGGGGAGGCAGGGCAATTGGGGTTAAGTGACTTTTCCAAGGTCACATAGTAAGTGTGTCAAGTGTCTGAGGCTGGATTTGAACTCGGGTCCTCCTGACTCCAGGGCCGGTGCTCTACTCACTGAGTCACCTAGCTCTCCCCCACCCCCCACCTCCAGCAACATGACAAATTCTTGCTTGAATTTCATTCTAGGAAAGAAATAGTCTCCTAGAATAAGTTTCCATACTGGCTTATGTTAGAAAATGAAAACTGCAACCCAATGTGTTTTTTTTTAAACTTAGCTTCTAGGAAACTTGGAACTAATTTATATTACTTAGCCCTTTCCACGTCCCTTGTAACATCTATTCTGTTATTTTGGATAACAGCTTAAGAATCAGAAGAAATTTTGGAGATCAGGATAATAATAGATGAAATGTATACAGTACTTAAAGGTTCATGAAGTGAATATATAATATTCATAATCTCACTTTATTATGAATATATAGCATACATAATCTTACTTGCACCTCACAACAACCCTGGGAAGAAGGTATTATTACTAATGTTATTAACTTTAACGTTTTATGGCTGAGAAAACAGACATAAGAATGCAAGTTGACTTACCCAAAGTCACCCAACTACTGCCTGAAACGTAATTCGAACTGATTTCCTCCTGACTTCAAGTCCAGTACTTTATTCACTAAATGGCACTGACTCTAGATCAGATGTTCTTAAGATAGGGTCTGTGAACTTTAAAAAAAATAACTATTTCAATATAATTGGGATCCTTTATATTCCTATGTACTTTATTTATGCCTTTGAAATTTTTATTCTGAGGAGTCCATCTTTAGGCTTCAACAAATTGTCCAAGGGGTCCAGGACACCCCCAAAAGTTAAGAACCCCTGCTCTCGGTCATTTAAGCCCAAACTCTTAAATTTTTAAATTTTCTTTTAAAAAATTTCTTTTTAAAATTTTTGATGGATGTTCTTTATTTTTATATTACAACTATCTAAAACATACCAACCCCCCGCCCCCCACCAGCAAGTCATTCCTGAAACAAAGATTTAAAAAGAGAGAAGGCAGTTCAACAAACCAGTTAATATGCTGACTGTGTTTGACAGTACGCGCATTTTCTATCCACAGTACCCCTACCTCTACAATGAAGAGAAGGAAGCATATATTTTTAATTTTTACCTGGGACTAATCTGGAATGCCTTTATTTTTGCAAATGAGTACCTAGAAAAGTTAAGCAACTCACTCAAAGTCAACAGGTATCAAATAGAAAATTCAGGTCTTCTAACAATACGATGTCCTGTCCATTATACTGTTCTGGATTTTTTAAGATCAGAGGTGTCAAATGGCAGCACACTCTGAAGTGTTTCTAGTACCAGATTAAAATATAATTGGGAAATATTTAACTAAATAAATAGAATAGAACATAGAAAATATTAGTATATGGTTTTCTAAGTCAATAGGCATTACACAAGGATCCTTATATATGGTTTAATGGTGCTATTTCTTTGAGTTTGATACCATTCTTCAAATGATCTTTAGTTTTATCCTCGTATTATTTTGAATAATGATAGCTAGCATATATGTAGCACTCTGATGTCCACAAAGTACTTTACAAATGTTTTTATCTTCACAACAACCCTGGGAGGTAGGTGTTTAAAATTATCCCCATTTTACAGATGAGGAAACTGAGGCAGATGTAGGTTAAGTGACTTGCTTGGGGTCACATAGCTAGTAGCATTTAAGGCTAGATTTAAAAGCAGGACTCCCTAACTCCAGACACAGAGCTCTCTGTCCATTGTGCAACTTACACGTGTAGAACACCCTGAATCCTTCTGGAGATGTGTATGGTGGAAATTCCAAATAAATAAACAAGGTCTCTGTACTTAATAACATTTACTGATTTCCAATAACACTTTTAGATTCATTTGTTATGCTAAATAGGCAGCTGGGTGGTACAGTAGACAGAGTGCTGGGCCTGGAGTCAGAAATACTCATCTTCCTGAGTTCAAATCCAGCCTTAAACATTTTTTTTACTAGACACTTACTAGCTGCGTGACCCTAGGCAAGTCACTTAACCCTGTTTGCCTCAGTTCGTCACCTGTAAAATGAGCTGGAGAAGGAAATGGCAAACCACTCCAGGATCTTTGCCAAGAAAATCCCTAACAGGGTCACGAAGAGTTGGACATGATTGAAAAATGACTGAACAAGTCATGCTAAATACTAATGTTAGCGAAGTTAGTTGAGTATCTACATTTTATCCATATTGCAATTAATGTGATTATCACCAAAGTTCAGAAGTAAGCCAGAATTCTTCAAGACTTAGTAGATTTTACTAAGACTGAGCATTATATCAGTATTTGAGGCATAGATCTTTTGTCTAAGGGCCAGACAAGTTAAGTGGAGAGAGAGCTGTTGTCCAACAGCTGGCCTTCAGGTAATACATTTTGGGAGGAGCAGCAACTCAAAGATTGTCTACTAGGGATGGAAGGGCTGTATACTCTATCTGTGAGAGGATCCATATGGATGAAACCACTGGACATTTGAATTATTGAAGCATGATACATCACTAACGCAAACTTGTCACATAAAACTGTAATTGATGTCATTTCTAGCTACACTTGTGAATATCTTATCAGTTTCCATAATCTGTATAATTATATTGAAATGCCCTGTGCATATTTATTGATTGATTGGGGTAGGAGGTCAAACAAGCAAATGAGGAAACAACATTATCAAGAGGTGAGGCAGAGAAAATAAGGATTAAAATTATGGAAGCCAGGAAGGAAAGAAAGAAAAATCCTGAGAACGGGAGAAGTAAACAGAGAACAGAGAAAAAAGGAGAGTAAACAGATTTTTAGCAAAAAAATCAATGAAAAATATATAAATATAAATGAGAGAATTCAGGGGGAAAAAGGATGAGATAACGAAAAGGCATAAATCAAATTAGAAAAAAAATGTGTGTTGTATAATTTCAAAATTTATGCAGAAAAAAATGCCTTTAAGGGAAAAGACTCCAAAAATCAATGAGGAGGATTATCTCAAGAAATACGCCAGAAGGGAATTAAAATGAAAAGAAACAATAGGAAGCCAAGACAAAGCTGATTTGAAAAAAATAGGTATTTCTTCCATCTATAGCAAAATCTTGATTCACTACAATGCCCAGAGAAAGAGCAATTCAAAACAATCCAATTTTCTGGATAACTGAGAGTTAGGTTGAAACCTTTTGTTATCATTTGAATGCTTGCTGCACATTTTTCTAGTATATGTTTCATTAGATCTTAACCAAATTAAGCACCTTTCTTTAAAAATGATTGAAGACTTTGCTGGACCTCATACATCACTCCAAAGACACATCATCATTGAACAGGATTGATGAATCATCAAATCATAGAATCTTCTAAATAAACCTCAAAGAACCTCAAAGACCTCTTTGTTTCACCCATCCCTAATAGTAGCCATTTCTCTAATATTCCTGCCAAGTTACCATTAGACTTCCACTTGAAGACTTCCAAGGATGGGGAGCCCACTAACTCCTCAGAAAGTTTTTCCTTATATCAATTCTGAATTAGCTTCCCTTCAGCTTGCACCCATTGCTCTGAGTTCTGCCATCAGGGACCAAATAAAACAAATCTAATCTATCTTCTGTATGAAAGCCCTTCAGATACTTGATGACAGAACTCTCCTATTCTCTAGGCCTAAGTGATCCTAATTCTTTCCATTGATCCTTATATGACATGGTTTTGAATCACTCTCCCTGGACATGCTCCAACTTTTCAATGCCCTCTCTAAAATGTGGTGCCCAGAATCGAGTACAATACTCCAGAGGTAGCATAAGGCAGAAGACAATTGAATTACAATTTCTTTTGTTCTGTACACTCATCTGTTAATGTAACCTAAAATTTGATTTGGCTAAATTTTACCTTAACTCTGTATTTAGATTACCATCCAATAAAATTATCAGGGTTTTTTTTTTCCACATGATCTTCTAGTTAACCAAGTTGCTGGATACTTGTGAAGTTTAGTTCGTGAACCTAAAATATAGGACTTCACCTTTGGCCCTTTGTAATCTCATTTGAATTTGCCCATCATCCTAGCCTGTCAAGACATTTTTGTGTCTTGAGAATTCTGCATAATATGTTAACTGTCCCTCCCAGTTTCATGTCACCTGAAAATTTGATAAACATGCCATCTATGCCTTCACTCACACCATTGATAAAAGTGGTAATAGAACAGAGCCAAGGACAGAGCCACAAGGCACTCTATCATCAACCTTCCTTCAGGTTAACATCCAACCATTAGTCACTATTCTTTGCATCTGGTTATTGAATCAATTCCAAATTTACCTTACTCTGCTATAATCCAGACCACATTATTCCATCTTGTGAAAAAAGCTAATGTGTTTTTGTCAAATCTTTGATGAAATACAAAACAACAACTCCATCCCAAAATACCACTCTTTCATCTTGGTTTTTCCCTTGAAATTTTCATATTAGCCATATTAGGTTGAGGGGACAAGTAAGTTTTCTTAACGTATTTGGAAGTCATTTTCACCTTGTAGTTAACTAATTTATTAGATTATTAGATTAGATTATTAGGTCTGTCACTTAGCAGGGATCCAATGGGAATGGAACATAGGACAAGGAAGTTTTTATGATGGCAACAAAGGTGGTGATGTCATGTAAGACCCAGAAGGGAGAACAGTGACTCAGTGGGAGACTCTGAGTAGCCATGAAGGTAGAAGGAAGGTGCTGGGTGCCTGGCAAGAGCCTGGGGCCATAAGTGCAAAATAGAGAGGGGTCAAAGATAAACCACTTATTTCATAATTTTTTAGGGCTTTTTTCTGGAGATGTGACCTCAACACATCTGACTTGCTAGCTATTCAGATAGCTCTTTCACTGTGGGATGTCAGAATCTCTTTGACAGTGTTCAAGGGGAGAGATGCATCTGGAGCACAGACAGATGATGTGATATGCTCAAGGTAAGACAGCAGGTCAGTGGTGGAGCTAGTATCAGAACTCAATACTGACATCATCTTCTTTTAGGAACTTCCCCTCGATACCTTGGATTTTCACTCAGAAAAATGATAAATACTCCTTAATCTTCCTAAGTCACTCCAAGAGCTTAACTAGTCTTGCACAGCTTCCAGAGGGTTGGAGAGAGAATATGTTGCCAGAGGGTATGTGGATCTCTACAGGGACTCACCCAGTCCACTCCAGGGCATGTAGGATCATAGATCTTGGACCAGCATGGTCTTTACAGATCATCTAGTCTAACCTCTTCATTTTACAGAGGAAGAAACTGAGACCCAGAGAGGTTATTTGATGAAGGTCACACTGGTTATAGCTGATAGAGGTGTGATTTGAGCCCAGTCCCTTGAATTCCAAATTCAGTGCTTTTTCCACTTACGCTACCATGCCTCTCCATGAATGCCCCTCCCTTCTCTGAATAGGAACCAGGAAGGATTCCCTCACTTTGCTTATGTGGACGATGTTATAGAGAGCTAGTTATATGAGGGAAACTAAGCTAGCTACACGTAAAAATAAACCAAGTGGTCACATGAAAAGAATAGGGTATAAGTAGGCTCAGTGTTCAATAAATATTGATTTCAGCAACTATTTATTAAGCAGTTGCTACCTATAAAGCACTGTGCTGTAAAACAACACTAGGTGTTGCAGATAACATGAAAGACCACGTAGTCTCAGCCTTTCAGGAGGCTTATAATA
Organism: Trichosurus vulpecula; assembly: GCF_011100635.1. Lineage (NCBI taxonomy): Eukaryota > Metazoa > Chordata > Mammalia > Diprotodontia > Phalangeridae > Trichosurus > Trichosurus vulpecula. The sequence continues at coordinate 145,277,564 of NC_050580.1, forward strand.
CAATGTATGTTTTTGGGTGAAAGGAATATAAATGAGTATAAGAAAATCTAAGGAGTGAAGAAAAGGCATAAGGAAGCCCTAGGAACTAGAGGATGCTAGTTGTCCCCTATTTATATGTCCTGGAATTCATTGCCTCCACTGGAGCTTGAAGTTTGCTCATCATTGTCTCCTATAGTCATGGTCCTCTCAACAGCTTTGGGTTGAATATGAGATTTCTGCTAAGGAACAGGTTTAACTAGATGGTCTTTGAGAACCCATTCAATTCTGAGATTTTGCAGTCTTAAAATGAAGATACTCTAAGGGATAATAACAGCTGGCATTTACATAGAGCTTCTAGTTGGTAAAAAACACTTTACATACATCATCTCATTTAAGCCCTATATGGTAGGTTCTACAGATGAGATAACTCAGGGGTAGGCGACTTGGCCAAGATTATCCACACAGCAAATAAGGGATGGATGTGGGATTTGAACTCTGTGTCTTTCTAACTCCATGTCCAGATTTCTAACCATTTGATAACTCAGTGCCTTTCACCCTGAATCACATTATCTCACACTGAATCCCACCACCCCTCCATTCATGATTTTCTCCAACTTTATCACCTGTAATCATCTACTGCTCATGATCTTAAGAGACAAATTAGGAGGATGATTGAAAAATTTTTGAATGTTAAAATTTGATAAAGTCCTTAATTTATAAATCCAGATATGGTGGATAACTGGACCTATCTCCTCTCCCAGTTCATCCTTTTCTTTTGATCTCAAAATGCAAACACTGAGAGGACTGACTAATGCCCCTGTATCATTATATGCACACTTCCACCGTGCACAAACAGAAAGGATTATAACTGAATACCTTATTATGATGAGCTAAAAGGAAACGACTCATAAGTCGCAGAAGCTGATCTGAGCCTGGTTTGGCTTTTAGCCCACAGCACCTACAATTATTCTGCAATGAATTTTATTTATCTATTTAGTGCTCCCACTAGGCAGAGAGAAAATCTAGTCATAATTTAGCACTCATGGTTAGGCAGCAAGCTCTAAATTGAAAAAGTTATTCAAATGGATAATGAAATGTGGCTGAGTTCCTAATGTCCCACTCCATGGGAAAATTGCATAAATCATGGGGCTTTACAAATGGCTTACAATTTGTAAGTGATGAGATTATTCTGGATTTGGCGGAACCATGTTATAAAATGGCATTACCCCAGGAAGGGCAGTGGACCTTTACACTCACATCCCAAAGGGGAAATGTGGTTGCCGTACTTAGTCTTAAGAAGGCCAGAGTCAACTGCTAGTTAGTATGAGGAAAGTCTTTATGCACTGATGGTCATTGATGATAGGAAATGAGAACTGTCATTAAAATCTGAAATCCTGGCTGAATGAGCTAATTGGAAGGCAGAGGAAAGAAGGCAACATATCTAGGCAGTTCATTGCTAGTGTGGCATCACGCTCTAAAGCAGAAATTGACAGCCTGTGTCCTGGGAGTCCAAGGTGGCATGCAAATATTTGTACCTAGAAAGTGGTTAATAAATGCTTTTCATTCATTCATTAATTCATTCGATTCTTAATGGTATATGAGTAGGTTGCTCTGGTAAAGCAGAAAGGTGCTGGATTTGGTCTCAGAGGATATGATTTTGAGCCTGGTTCTATTACCTATGACCTTGGGCAAAATCCTTTGCCTTCTCTGAGCCTCAGTTTCCTCATCTGTAACGTGAGAGGGTTGGACTAGTTAGTCTACAAGGTCTATTCTAGATCTAAATCTGAGATCCTACTGTATCTTTTGAGAACTGCTAGCTATGTGATGTCACAGAAAAGTGGTACATGGTCGCCATGACTCCATCAATCTTTCATCATTCAACAACCAGTTACCATCCTCCACCTGCTAGAAACCACCCCCCAAAAAACATGCAAGCAGAAATGAGTTTTACAGTTTTTTGTTTCTGTTTAATTTAATGTTTTCTTTTCAATGAACAAGAATCTATTTTCTCTCTCTTCCACCTGCCCCACTCCCCACCCCCCACCTGGGGGAGAAAAAAGAAAAACAAAATTCTTGTGACAAATATAGTCAAGGAAAAATTACCTCATTGACTGTGTCTGAAAAACATATGTCTCAAACTGTACCCTAAATCCATCACCTTTCTTCCAGAAGGTGGGTATCATTTTGGCAGCTTTTTAGAAAGGCACTGGCTCCTCTAGAAGAAGGCAGAAAGAAGTTCTCAAATTGGTTCATATATAATAAGTTGTCCCTTAACTATACTAAGCTGTTCCCTGGAGTGAGATCTCTTTGAAAGAAAGTATATCTATATATCTCTGTAGGTATCTATATATAGAGAAGTATATATGTGTATGTATATGTGTGTATAAATATTTTAAAATGATACCCATTTTAGCTTGCACTCAGGTTTTATCCAAGCTAGATTTAAGGGTAAAATAACTCTATTGTCAGGAGATTTACTCCTACATCAGCCATGTGTGGCTTCTTAAATGATTTCATCCACGTCTTCTGTATGTGTTTAACATTAAATAGTAAGAGAGAGTACAATCTTGCAGCAATTCTTTATGGACTTTTTTGTACACTGGGGTCTCATTATGACATTATCATCCATAATAAGGAATTTATCACAATTGTGGTGAGGCAGCCTTATATCTAGAGGGAGCTGACCAAAGTAAAAACAAAAACGAAAGCAATCATGGACTTGGACTCAAACGGCAAAGTTTCAAATCTCAGCTCTACTATTTTCCACCTAGGTGACTGTGAACAAGTCACTTTTACTCTCTAGGACTCAATTTTCTCATCTCTACAATGGGGTGACTAGACTAGATATCTAAAGTCCTTTCCAACTCTAAATCTGGGATGTTTATTTTTAAGTTTTCTTAAGCCTATCTTAAAATAATATTCTAATAATGTTAATAATAGCTAGCATTTATATAGCTCTTTAAGGTTGGCAAAGCATTTTGCAAACATCTCATTCAATCCTTAGAACCAGATGAGGAAACTGAGGCAGACATTTTATTAACTTTCAGCAACTATCTAAAGCTAGATTTGAATTCAAGTCTTACTGAATTCAAGACCAACACCTTCATCTTATATACCACCTAACTGCCTCTTCTAATTTTTCTTGCTGGAAAAAAACCATCCCTTTTTGAAGTCACAGTTGTAACTATGAAAGAAGATGTAGTAGTGTAGGAACTTCAATTCCAAGTCAAATTGCAAGGAAAAAACTGCCGAAAGATTTAGTGATTTTGATACCAAGACTGATAAGTGACAGTCAAAGAGGCCAGGGTCTATCAGACACTTACCCCCTAGGTGTGTGACCTTGGGCACTTCACCTCTGTTTGCCTCAGTTTCCTCATCTCTAAAATGTAAAAAAAAAGGACTCTTATCTCCCAGAGTTGTTGTGAATATCAAAGAAGATAATTGTAAAGAGCTTGGCATAGTGTCTTCCATATAGTAAGAACAATATAAATCTTAGCTGTTATGATGGCTATTTTATGATGATTATTATTATGCCTTTGAAGCAATCAAATTATATGAAGAAAAGGATTGACAATAATAAGAGTTAAAGATGAGTGAGAAAGGCATCAAATTATACCCAAGTGATTATTTCTTGTTTTCCTTGTATATCATCTTTTTAGTATTCTGTTCAGTAATATAGCTTAAAGTGGCTATATTTATATTATTTCAATAGAGTTCCATTTTTCATTATCAGAAAACATGTATTTTGTAGAAATTTCCTAGTGCTGATGTTGATTTCAGATTAAATATATGCCTTGCCATTTACAACTTTAAGATCATAAACAAGACACCACTGCTCATGTATTGTCACCATACCTGGATTGTGTGTCAAGTACCTAAGAGGAAGGTTAAGTGTTAAACTTGCAAGGCTCACCTAAACCTAAATCCTAAGACAAACATTAGTCTTAAATACAGGATTAGTTACTGAAAGACCTCTTTATTCCATTGTCTAACTCGTAAAATTAAGCTTGACAGAAATAGAACATTCTGGTAGCTAATCATAATTTTACCTTTGCTGGAACTAAGACACAAAACAAATTACAAATGGCATAGCAGGTAAAACTAGGAATAAACCTGGACTTGCATCTCACCTTCCTATCTAACTCACAAGACTTGCAAGGATCAAGTGAGATAATATATGAATAGCTCTTTACAAACTTTAAAGCTCTCTGCAAAATTATTACTACTGCTACTTTTGAAAAATTTTATTTACTTTTCATTTATGGAATAAAATATAACTTAGTATAAAAACGATGATTCCACATGAAACTGCAAATTTATTATGTACAACTTGCTATTCTTCATAAATGTATAATAAAGTTATCGTGTATATTTCTTTTGTTTCTTCCCCCCCACCCTAGAGATGATTACCATTATACACAAATATGTGTGCATGTGTATGTATGCATATATGCATATACATGTATATACATTATATGTATGTAAATAATTCTATCCATCAGTTCTTTCTCTGGATGCAGATAGCATCTTCCTGCATATGGTATTTGTAGTTAATTTGCTATTATCATTATCATATTATACTTATTGCTATCATTATTAATAAACCAGTTACCAAGTGACATTATTCCTCTTTTGTTTTTTTACGGGAAACTTTGAGATTTCTTTTTTTAAAAATTTATTTAATATGTTTAGTTTTCATCATTGATTTTCACAAAAGTTTGAATTACAAATTTTTTCCCCGTTTCTACCCTCCCCCCACTCCAAGATGGCATATATTCTGGTTGCCGGTTCCCCAGTCAGCCCTCCCATCTGTCACCCCACTCCCCTCCCATCCCCCTTTCCCTTCTTCTCTTGTAGGGCAAGATGAATTTATATGCCCCATTGCCTGTGTATCTTATTTCCTAGTTGCATGAAAAAACTTTTTTTTGTTGTTGTTTTTTGAACATCTGTTTTTAAAACTTTGAGTTCCAAATTCTCTCCCCTCTTCCCTCCCTAAGAAGGCAAACAATTCAACATAGGCCACATTATGTAAAACCCTTCCACAATACTCACGTTGTGAAAGATTAACTATGTTCTGCTCCTTCCTAACCTATCCCCTTTTATTGAATTTTCTCCCTTGACCCTGTCCCTTTTTGAAAATGTTTGGTTTTTATTACCTCCTCCCCCCATCTGCCCTCCCTTCCATCATCCCCCCTTTTTTATCTTCTTCCTCCTTCTTTCCTGTGGGGTAAGATACCCAATTGAGTGTGTATGGTATTCCCTCCTCAGGTCAAATCCAATGAGAGCAAGATTTACTCATTCCCCCTCACCTGCCCCCTCTTCCCTTCCTACAGAACCACTTTTTCTTGTCACTTTTATGTGAGATAATTTACCCCATTCTATCACTCCCTTTCTCCCTCTGTCAATATATTCCTGTCTTATCCCTTAAATTGATTTTATTTTTTTAGATATCATACCTTCATATTCAACTCACCCTGTGCCCTTTGTGTGTGTGTGTATATATACATGTATATACATACATGTATATATACATGTATATACATACATGTATATATACATGTATATATACATATCTATACCTACATATTTACATACATAGACACACATATATGTATATATGTCTATGCACATATATATATGCATATTCCTTTCAGCTACTATGATATTGAGGTCTCATGAATCACACACATCATCTTTCTATGTAGGAATTTAAACAAAACAGTTCAACTTTAGTAAGTCCCTTAAGATTTTTCTTTCTTGTTTACCTTTTCATGCTTCTCTTGATTCTTGTGTTTGAAAGTCAAATTTTCTATTCAGCTCTGGTCTTTACACTGAGAAAGCTTGAAAGTCCTCTATTTTATTGAAAGTCCATATTTTGCCTTGGAGCATGATACTCAGTTTTGCTGGGTAGGTGATTCTTGGTTTTAATCCTAGCTCCATCGACCTCCAGAATATCATATTCCAAGCCCTTCAGTCCCTTAATGTGGAAGCTGCCAGATCCTGTGTTATCCTGATTGCTTTTCCACAATATTCAAATTGTTTCTTTCTGGCTGCTTGCAGTATTTTCTCCTTGATCTGGGAGCTCTGGAATTTGGTGACGATGTTCCTAGGAGTTTTCTTTTTGGGATCTATTTGAGGAGGCAATCTGTGGATTCTTTCAATTTCTATTTTACCCTCTGGCTCTAGAATATCAGGGCAATTCTCCTTGATAATTTCTTGAAAGATGATATCTAGTCTCTTTTTTTGATCATGGCTTTCAGGTAGTCCAATAATTTTTAAATTATCTCTCCTGGATCTATTTTTTAGGTCAGTGATTTTTCCAATGAGATATTTGACATTGTCTTCCATTTTTTCATTCCTTTGGTTCTGTTTTATAATATCTTGATTTCCCATAAAGTCACTAGCTTCCACTTGCTCCAATCTAATTTTTAAGGTGGTATTTTCTTCAGTGGTCTTTTGGACCTCCTTTTCCATTTGGCTAATTCTGCCTTTCAAGGCATTCTTTTCCTCATTGGCTTTTTGGAGCTCTTTTGACATTTGAGTTTGTCTATTTTTTAAAGTGTTCTTTTCTTCAATATTTTTTTCAGTATTTCTTTGGGTCTCCTTTAGCAAGTCATTGACTTGTTTTTCATGGTTTTCTTGCATCATTCTCATTTCCCATCCCAATTTTTCCTCTACTTCTCTAACTTGCTTTTCAACTCCTTTTTGAGCTCTTCCATGGCCTGAGATCAGTTCATGGTTTTTCTTGGAGGCTTTTGGTGTAGGCTCTTGGACTTTGTTGACTTCTTCAGGGCATATGTTTTGGTCTTCTTTGTCACCAAAGAAGGATTCCAAAGTCTGAGACTGAATCTGGGTGTGTTTTCGCTGCCTGGCCATGTTCCCAGCCAACTTACTTGACCCTTGAGTTTTTTGTCAGGGTATGACTGCTTGTAGAGCAAAGAGTACTTTGTTCCAAGCTTGAGGGGATGCGCTGTTGATTTCAGAGCTATTTCTATACAGTCAACTCTGCCACACCAGCACTCCTCCTTCCTCAAGAACCACCAACCCGGACCTGATGCAAATCTTCAGCAGGCGCTGCACTCCTGCTCTGATCCGCCACTTAATTCCTCCCACCACGTGGGCCTGGGGCCAGAAGTAACTGCAGCTGCAGTTCTGTAGCTGCCCCTCCCCCGCTGCCCCTGGGGTGGTGGCCAAACCTCAAACTCTGTCCCCCGCAGCTTTTCCCACTAACCTTCTCTGTTGTCTTTGGTGTTTGTGGGTTGAGAAGTCTGGTAACTTCCACAGCTCACTGATTCAGAGTGCTAGGGCCTGTCCTGCCTGCCTCCTGGTCTGGTTGGTCCTGCTGCCTCCCATGCTGCGCTCTGCTCCCCTCCACTCCATGGGCGATAGATGTTATCCAGCAACCATCCAGGCTGTCCTGGGCTGGATCCCTGCTTCCTTCTGCTATTTTGTGGGTTCTGCAGTTCTAGAATTTGTTCAGAGCCATTTTGTATAGGTTTTTGGAGGGACGTGGTGGGGAGCTCATGCAAGTTCCTGCTTTCCAGCCGCCATCTTGGCTCCACCCCCGGAAGTCCGAAATTTTGAGATTTCAATAATATCTTTCAAACAGTTGAAAAACCCAGAAATCCTTATTAGATTTCATGTTATTAGATTCAACCCATAGTTTTAGCCTGTTTTGTGTCTTTTTAGACCCTGCTTCTGTCATCCAGTGTGTTAGCTATCCTTACCAACATTGTGTTATCCAACACTTGGATAAATATGGCATAAATGATTTTATTCCAAGTCACTGATAAAGACATTAGTATGAATAGGCCTAAGGACATATCTCTGGGGTGCTTCACTAAAAACTTTCCTTCAGGCTGATACCAACCTATTAATTGGGTCTAGTCATTTGATCAGTTCTGAATCAAATTAATTTTACTATTATCTAGTCCATCTCCCTCCATCTTGTACATGAGGGTATTGATCAAATGTCTTTGCTGAAATCTAGGTGGTACTATGGTGAAAAAAGGGCTGGACCCGGAACCAAAAGGAAACTTGGTTTGAATTCCTTCTCTAAGACTTGTGACCTGGAGCAGCTTACTTAACTTGTCTGAACCTCAATTTCCTCTTTTGTAAAATGGAAATAATAATACCTAGAATATTTACTTCACAGAGTTGTGGAAGAATCAAACAAGATGATGTATGTGAAGCATTTTGCAAATCAAAGCACAATACAAATGTCAGTTACTATGATAATGCCAATGTGGTCCATAGCATGCCTCTGACCAATCTAGTTACACCTTCAAATGTGGCAACGAGATATGGGAAATGACCATTAGGTGCAGCTGCTTGCCAGTTTTGTAACCTACACCTATATTTCTTCACATATACTGTGGCCTAATATCCTGAATTCTGGGCTTATCTGGACCTAGTTCATGCCCCGCCTTCCTCCCCCCAAATCATACCTCTTTGGCCTTCTCTGCCCTGGGAACCTCAGAATAAAGCTTGAGTCTAGGGCTTCACTAATGTATATATAAGGAGTCATAGTTCCTATACAAGTACTCAAGGTAACTGTGTATATTGGACATAGGGTAGCTTTTATTGCATCCCACAGAAAGAATACAGAAATCACAAAGACTCAATACTCCATGAACAGTCAATATAATTCTCCCCCTATATCTGAAATGTTCTCTCACCTTTACTGCTTGGAATTGAAAGTTTCTTTCAAAATTCAGATCAAATACCATGTTCTAGAGGAAGCTTTTCCTGACTCACCTTGTTGTTAGTACCTCCCCCTTGCCACTATCCTTTAGTTTAATATTAGTCAATAAGTACTTATTAAGTGCCTACTGTGTGCTGGACATTATGGTAATCACTGGGGATACAAAGAAAAAAGATAATCCCTGCTCTCAAGAAGCTAACAATCTGATGGATTTGTATAGGTTTTACATACCTCAATATCTGTCTCCCTTGTCTGAATGTAAACCCCTCAAGAGTGAAACTGTTCAACTCTTTCCTTTATATATTCAGTACCTAGCATGGTACCTAACACATTGCAGGAATCTGATAAATACTCATTTAGCGACTGATAATCCTATGACTCTATCCTTTGAATCCTCTGAATCCTTTGAAATCAGATCTCCCAAATTTCAGTTTACATCTTGGTTATTCTTTTAAACGCTCTCTATCTTGAATTCTAAGACAGTCACTTTTCCTACATGATTTCCACTGCTTCTCCTTCAGCAATCAGTTCTGACTTGTTGTTCACATTTAGGTGTAGAATTGAGTTCCCTTATCACTTCTTCAATGTTTTGAGGAGAATTAGGACAAATTTATTTTTTTTCAGCTTCATAGGCTTTAGCAGAGAGATCCATCAGATGTCTGCAAAATTAAAGTTCCTTATCATTCTGATGCCAATTAAAAAATCCATTTCCTGAAATGTTATGTATTTTCCCCTTCTGACTAGGTGGTCTTCAGTATACTACTGTGAGCATATATACCTCTATTGACCTTTATGCATATGGCATTCACCATGCTTTGTTCTTTTGCTTTCTAGATTTCCTCACCAAATTATGTTTTCTCCTTTTTTACATATTCTATTCCTTTTGAATAATGCCAGCAATTTATAGCCATATTCAGTTCCTGAGTTCCAAGCCACTAAGTCTCAGTGATAGAAATGGAGGTTGATTAGATTTGCCTCTTGGCAATAGTTAGCATTTGTATAGCACTCTAAGATTGGAAAAGTGCTTTACAAATACTGAATGTTATCCTTGCACCAACCCCAGGAGCTAGGTGCTATTATTATCTCTATTTTTACAGATGAGGAAACTGAGACAGAAGTTAAATGACTTGCCCAGGGTATCAAAGCTAATGAATATCTGAGGTTAAATGTGAACTCAGGTCTTTATAACTCCAGGTCTAGCAGTCTACCCACTGCACCACTTAGCTGCCCAGTTATTAACTTACCCATACTTTGTACATTGGTGTGTAAATATTTGAATCCAGGAGTTTAATTATTGTCCTGTAAATTCCTTGGCATGTCCATTTCCTTTGCTGTAGCTGCTACTCTCTATATCAGATGTGATTGATAGAAGTTTACATTTTTCTAGCTCCTCTTCCCTTAACACTTTAGTGTCTTCTTGATCCAATTAGCCAGATTCCAGACAGCTATATTTTATAAACTCTCACTAGGTACACTCCTATCCTTAGCTAAGATCTCATCATTCCTAAATTTTAAGCCTCAATCCAGAAATTAAATCCAGTTTTCAGACACTAACTTTTCAACCAGCTCTTTACTTTCCAAAAATTTCCCTTTTTAAATCCATACCTTAATATGACAACAGAAAAAAATAAAGAAGATCAAGACCTAAAAAAATCTTAATGTTTTTTGACTAGGGAGGCAAAGCCAATATGGCAGAGAAAAGGCAGAAACTCACCTGAACTCTACCAAATTGTGCTCCAAACAACTTTAAAATAATGTCTCAAATCTAATTCTGGAGTTGCAGAACCAACAAAGGATGGGATGAAACAAATGACTTAGGAGGTCAGTGGGAAAGGCCAATCTCATCAATTTGGTGTTAGGAGAACAGCGTAGCACAAGCCATGCTCTGGTAAACCAGCAGCAGGCCTTGGAGGTAGCTGCAACAGCTGCAGCAGCAGCAGCTTTGGGAGCTCTCAGCACACAGACAGCAAATGAGTCAGACAAATGGCCAGAAAGACATTATGAGGGGACCCTTTGCTGGCACTGGGTTCAGAACCCTCTTGCATTGTCTATACAGCGTTCTGGGTCACAGTCCCATGGCAAAGAGGAGCACTAGTGTATTAGCACTTGTGGCTACAGGGGATCAGGAGTCCTGGTCACAGTACCAGGGTGGAAAAGAAGGCTTGATCACAAGGAAGAAAGGACCCTGGTCTCAGGTTCAAGGCAGAAAGGAACACTGGTGTTTGCAGCCACAGGAGAGCAGAGGCTCTGTTTATAGGACAGAGAAGTGTGCTTATGATCAGTCACAAATCGGAGCACAGGCCAGGAGACCAGTGACCTTATTTCTTATGTCATACCACATTGGAAGAACTGAAAACTTACAGACATTCCTCCCCCTTCCCCCATCCCTGCCAGAACTAGCTCTGAAAACAGCAGCACAAAAAAATCTGAAATTTGGGACAATGCTCCCTCCATTCAGGGAGCAGAGCCCAACTTTAGCATAAAGTTAAAAATGAACAAACAAAATGAGTAATGTAATGAGCAAACAACAACAAAAAAAACCAATCAGACCATAGAAAGTTACTATGGTGACAGGGAAGATCAAGATACAAATGGAAAAGAAGATAACAAAGTCAAAACAACTACAAAAAAGCCTCAAAAATATGCATTGGACACAAACCCCAACAGAATTCCTAGAAGAGCTCAAAATTTTTTTTAAATCAAATAATAAAGGTAGAGGAAAAATTGGGAAAAGAAATGATAGTGATGCAAGAAAATTATAAAAAGACATCAAAAGTTTAGCAAAAGAGGTACAAAAATATTGAAGAAAATAACACCTTAAGAAATAGAATTGACCAAATAGTAAGAGACACAAAAATCCACTGACTGGAAAAATATTAATTGCTGATGGGTAGGCTGAGCCAATATAACAAAAATGACAATTCTACCTAAATCAATTTACTTAGTAAAATAGCAATCAATCTACCAAGAACTTATTTTATAGAGCTAGAAAAATAATAACAAAATTGATCTGGAAGAACAAAAGATTAAGAATATTAAGGGAATTAATGACGAAAAATATGTAAATGAAGGTGACCTAGCAGTATCAGATCTCAAATTGTATTACAAAGTGGTAATCAGAAAAACAATTTGGTATTGGCTAAGAAATAGAGTGCTAGGTTAGTGGAATACATTAGGTGCATCATACACAGTAGCAAATGACCATAGTAATCTAGTATTTGAAAAATGCAAAGATCCAAGTTTTGGGGACAAGAAATCACTATTTGACAAAATTGCTGGGAAAACTGGAAAGTACTTTGGCATAAATTTGGTATAGACCAACATCTCACTCTACATAGCAAGATAAAGTCAAAATTAGTACATAATTTAGATATAACGGGTGATACCATAAGTAAATCAGGGGACTATAGAATAGTTTACCTGTAAGATAAGGGAAGAATTTATGATCAAATGAGAGAGATCATTACAGAATTTAAAATGGATAATTTTGATTACACTAAATTAAAAAGGTTTTACACAAACAAAACCAATGTAACCAACATTAGAAGGAAAAGAGAAAATGGGGGAAACTTTTTTACAGTAAGTTTCTCTGATAAAGGGCTCATTTTTCATATGTGTATATATATGCATATATATATATAGAGAGAGAAACTGAGTCAAATTTATAAGAATACAAGTCATTCTCCAACTGATAAATGATCAAAGGGTATAAACAGGCAGTTTTTAGAAGAAGAAAATCAAAGCTATTTATAGTTACACATAATGGTCTAAATCACTATTGATTAGAGAAATGCAAATTAAAACAACTCTGAGGTAGCACCTTACACTATCAGCTAATGTGATAGAAATGGAAAATGACAAATGTTGGAAAGAATGTGGGAAAAATTGCAACACTAATGCACTAATAATGAAGTTGTGAATTGATCCAAACATTCTGGAAAACAATTTGGAACTATGCCCAAAGGACAATCAAAGGACAATCAAACTGTGCCTTTGAACCAGTAATATCACTACTAGGTCTGTATCCCAAAGAGATACGAAAGTGGGGGGAGGTCCAATCTGTACAAAAATATTTATAACGGTTCTTTCTGTGGTGGCAAAGAATTCAAAATTGAAGGGATGCCTATCAACTGGGGAATGGCTGAACAAGTTGTGGTATAGGATTGTGATAGAATACTGTTGTGCTATAAGAAATGATGAGCAAGGTGCTTTCATAAAAACTTGAGAAGACTTACATGAACTGACGCAAAATGAAGAAGTAAGCAGTACTAGAAGAACATTGCATACAGTAACAGCAATATTATATAATTAAACATGCTATACATCTCCAAAGAAAGAACTGATGGAGTCTGAATGCAGATCACAGCACGCTTTTTAAATTTTCCTTATTTTTCTTGTTTTAGTTGTCTGTTTTCTTTTTTCACATGGATAATGTGGAAATAAGTTTTGCATCACCACACATGTACAATCTATAGCAAATTGCTTGCCTTCTCAAGCAGTGGGGAGGAGAGGGAGAGAATTTGGAACTCAAAATTTTTAAAAAAGAATGTTAAAATTGTTTTTACATGCAACTGAGAAAATACATAAATACATTTATTGGCCAAGAATTAATTATCAAGCTCCCATATCTGGGTATTATTTGTTCCCAAATGTGTCACCAGAAGTGCATAATGGTCATATGTTTAACATGTCTTGGGAAAATTTAGTATGTCTTAGGTTCCTGCTTCAGGAACATAAAAGACCTTCCTATTTATTGTTAATGTTTGTTTAAGAAACAGCTGCCTTAGTTATTTCAAGAGGTGGAGGAGATAAATGCTCAAGTTCAAACTCAGATATTGATGGATCACAGCATTTTAGAACCAGAAGCAACTTCTAGGATCATCTCATGTGACACCTTCATTTTATAAGGAAATTGATACATAAAGAGATGGTATGTCCTTGTAACTATCATACCATTCTCTACTTTTCCTTTGGGAGATTTTTCTACAAATAACTTTTTCTCTCTTTTTCTCTTTCTCTTTCATATTCAATCTCTTCTTTTCCATTGGCTTTTCCCTACCGATTACAAGCATGTTCAGGTATCCCCAGTTCTAAAAGTTCTCAACCTTTGAAGCTCTCACTTTACGTATTTCTTTTCACATGTATGTAGAATAGCCTAGACTTGTAGCCTTTACTACTTTACCATATGCTGATTTCTTAAGCTTTTGCCATCTGTTTTTGATTTTACTACCCTTCTAAACCACTTTTCCAAGATCACTAACAACCACTCAATTGATAAATCCAATCATCTTTTCTTAATCCTCATTCATGATAGTTCTGCAGCATTTGACATTGTTTTCTACCCAATTTTCTAGGATTTCCCTTTCCTGGGATCCTGTGATGTTGCTATCTCTTGACTATTCTTTTATACATACAACTGCTCTTTTAAAACATTATTTAGGAGAACATTTTAAAACAAGCAAAGTAAAGGAAATAAATGGAGGAAAATAAAAGTCTAATAATCCTAACTTTAAATGCAAGTGGATTAAACAGTCTAATAAAATGAAAAAAGATGACAGAATGGATAAGAAATCAAAAACCAACATTTTGTTGTATAAAAGAAATATAGGTAAAAAGTAAAGACATTTATAGGATGAAAATGAGAGAGAAATAAAATTTACTATGTGTCAGGTAAATTGAAAAAAAGCGAGTGTTGCAATGATGCTATCTGATAATGCAAAAATAAAAATTTATAATATCAAGAGAGACAAGGAAGGAAATTATATTGTGCTTAAAAGAAACATGGAAAAATGAACTAATAACAACATTTATCTTATATATAGAAACTGACACAACATCTAAATTCATAAGGAAACATTAATTGAATTCCAAAAAGAGACATAGAAAATTACACAATAGTTATACAAACATTTAACGATCTTTCCTCAAAGCTAGACAAATCTTAAGACAGAAAAAGTAGAAAGGAAATGTTGAACTGAAAAAACACTTACTTGACACACTTACTAGCTCTGTGACATTGGGCAAATCACTTAACCCCAATTGCCCTGCCTTCCCCCCTCCAAAAAAAAGAAAATCTAAAGCTGAAAGGCATATGGCATCTTCTTAATGGGACCACCAAAGAATATACACATTATTAGTACCATATGACACATTTATAAAAATTAGAACATGGCCTAATGAACAGAGAAATTATAAATAAGTATAAAGAAGCTGAAAGATTAAACACATCTATTACAGATGACAATGCAACTAAAATCATAATGAAAATGGTGAAGATGAGACAGAGACTTAGCTGGAGAAATAATCACATCCTGAATAATGAATACATCAAGACCGAACTATAGAAACCATAACTGTGAAACAAAATGATAATAATAAAATACAGAATAAATTAAATATATATGGAAATTAAATGCATGTGTATGTACACACTTACACATGTAGATATCTATACAATATACATATACATGCATGTATTTACATACACATATGTACATTCAAAATCTAGGAGCAAATAATAAGAAGGGAAATCCTACTCAAAGTAACTACAAAATAAATACAAATGTCTGGGAGTCCGTCTACCAAGGAACACACAAAACCTATATAGATACAATTAAAAACTATTTAAAGGCATATTGTTGTAGTTCCATTGTTTCAGTCATGTGTGACTCTTTGTGTTCCCATTTGGGGTTTTCTTGGCAAAGATACTAGAGTGCTTTGCCATTTCTTTCTCCAACTCATTTTACACATAAGGAACTGAGGCAAATAGGGTAAGTGACTTGTCCAGGGTCACAGAGCTAGTAAGTGGCTGAGGTCAGATTTGAACTCAGGAAGAGGAGTCTTCCTGACTTCAGGCCTAGCTATCTATCTACTGTGTAACTTAGTTACCCTTAAAAGTGTATAAAATGGTTTAAATAATTGGAGACATATACATTGTTCACAATTGACCCATAGCAATATAATAAACCTGATGATACTAGTTAAATTTATACATATTTAGGTCTATACCAATCAAATTACCAAGGAGATACTTTAGAGTTATAGACAAAAGGATGACAAAATTCATTTGGAGAAACAAAAGTTCTTCAATCTGAAAAAAAATTTTTATAAGTGAAGAGGAAATAGTACCTGAGGACTTTAAATTATCCTGTGAAGTTACTAGTTAATGGAAAAGTAGATGAGCAAAATGAGCAGAACCAAGAGAACGTTATAAAAGTAATATCAATATTGTTTTAAGAATAACTTTGAGCAACTAAGTCATTTTGACAACTCTAAATAACCAAATTAACTACAAAGGACCTGTGGAGGGTGCTATCTGCATCTAGAGAAGGGAATGATAAATAGAAGTATGTGTAGAATGATTTTACATGTGTATGTGTGTGTGTGCATGTGTATACATATGTATTTATGTCCAATTTGTGTCCATCTTTGGGGCAGGGGGAGGTGGGAGGGAAGAAGAAAAGGAAAAAAAAGGAAAATTGCATGATAATTATAATATGTAATTAAAAGGAATAGCAAGTTGTACACAATAGATTTGTGGTTTCTTATGTAACTACCTTTTTTATTCTACTACATTAGGGAAATGTTTGTTTTATTTCTTAAGTTCAGAAAAAATAAATTTTAAAAAATAAAGGAAGGAGGAAAGAAGGTTTTATGAAGCTCTTACTAAGTGCCAGTTGCAGCACTAATCACTTTACAGATATTTCATTGGATTCTTAAAATGTCCCTGGGAGGTGGGTACTATTTTATCTCCATTTTATACTTGAGGAAATTGAGGCAAACAGATGTTAAGTGATTAGCCCTGGGTTACACAGTTAGTAAGTCTGAGGCTAGAGGCTGGAATCTTGAGTCTTGGGCTGGTTTAAACTCAGGTCTTCCTAACTCCAGATCTAGTGCTTTATACACTGACAATCTCTACCAGTCAATAAATCAGGAACACAAACTACTTGCAGAACAACTCCCTAATTGCTAATTCTTCCAAAATATTTCTTCCACCATTCTGAGTTTGCTCAGGCTTATCCTCTCAAATTTATCATACCTTTGACCCAGAAATAACACTGCAAGACCCAAAAAAAGATTGAAGAAGGAAGAAAGGGATCTCTCTATATAAACCATATTCGTAGCACCTTTTTCTGTAGAAGCAAAAATCTGGATACATGCTCATCTATTAGGGAATGGCTAAATTATGGTATGTGAATGCAATGGCTAATATTCTGCCTAGATATTAGCTATATTTTGTATATGTCATATCCTCTTTAGTAGACTATAAATTCCTTTAGGTCATGGAATATGTAGTTTTTCATCACTTTTGTGTTCTTATTACTTTGTATAATCTAAATGGTATGGGTCTTAGAAAATGTTTGTTAAACGAATTTCAAAGCTACATAACCCATTTGCTTACTATGAGAGGGTACTGACCATGTCTTCCCAACCCCTTCTCTGACACCACTAGTTGTCATGAATTGGGTCATTTCCCCCATATTATCCCAAGGTTGCTGTTTTACATAAAATGAAACCACACTTCTGATTGTTCATTTTTAATTTATTTTTTGCCTTTTTTTGAATATTATCATTTTTATTTAATGTTTTAATTTTCAACATTGATTTCCACAAGATTTTGAGTTACAAATTTTCTCCCCATTTCTACGCTCCCCCCCCCACTCCAAGAGGGCATATATTCTGATTGCCTCATTCCGCAGTCAGCCCTCCCCTCTGTCACTCCACTCCCCCCTCCATTCCCCTTTCCCCTTACTTTCTTGTAGGGCAGGATAGATTTCTATGCCCCATTCTCTATATATCCTGTTTCCCAGCTGCATACGAAAACAACTTCTTTTTCAGCATCTGCTTTTAAAACTGCGCGCTCCAAATTCTCTCCCCTCTTCCCTTCCCGCCTACCCTCCCTAGGAAGGCAAGCAATCTAACATAGGTCACACATGTATCATTATGTAAAACACTTCCACAATACTCATGTTGTGAAAGGCTAACTATATTTCCTTCCATCCTATCCTGTCCCCCTTTATTCAATTTTCTCCCTTGACCCTGTCCCTTTTCAAAAGTGTTTGCTTTTGATTACCTCCTCCCCCATCTGCCCTCCCTTCTATCATCCCCCCTTTTTTATCCACTTCCCCTTACTTTCCTGTGGAGTAAGATACCCAGTTGAATGTGTATGTTATTCCCTCCTCAGGTCAAATCTGATGAGAGCAAGATTCACTCATTTCGCCTCACCTGCCCCTTCTTCCCTTCCCACAGAACTGCTTTTTCTTGCCACTTTTATGTGAGATAATTTACTCCATTCTATCTCTCCCTTTCTCCCTCTCTCGATATATCAGTATATTCCTCTCTCACCCCTTAAATTTATTTTATTTTTTTAGATATCATCCCTTCATCTTCAACTCACCCTGTGCCCTCTGTCTATATGTGTGTGTGTGTGTGTGTATTCCCTTCCACTACCTTAATACTATGAAAGGGTCTCATGAATTACACACTTCATCTTTCCATGTAGGAATGTAAACAAAACAGTTCACCTTTAGTAAGTCCCTTATGAATTCTCTTTCTCATTTACCTTTTCATGCTTCTCTTGATTCTTGTATTTGAAAGTCAAATTTTCTATTCAGCTCTGGTCTTGTCATTGAGAAAGCTTGAAAGTCCTCTATTTTATTGAAAACCCATATTTTGCCTTGGAGCATTATACTCAGTTTTGCTGGGTAGATGATTCTTGGTTTTAATTCTAGCTCCTTTGACCTCCAGAATATCATATTCCAAGCCCTTCTATCCCTTAATGTAGAAGCTACGAGATCTTGTGTTGTATTTCTACAATATTCAAATTGTTTCTTTCTGGCTGCTTGCAGTATTTCCTCCTTGACCTGGAAACTCTGGAATTTGATGACAATATTCCTAGGAGTTTTCTTTTTGGGATCTTTTTCAGGAGGTGATCAGTGGATTCTTTCAATTTCTATTTTACCCTCTGGTTCTAGAATATTAGGGCAGTTTTCCTTGATAATTTCTTGAAAGGTGATATCTAGGCTCTTTTTTTGATCATGGCTTTCAGGTAGTCCAATGATGTCAAAATTATCTCTCCTGGATCTATTCTCCAAGTCAGTGGTTTTTCCAATGAGATATTTCACATTGTCTTCCATTTTTTTATTCCTTTATTTCTATTTTATAATATCTTGATTTCTCATAAAGTCTCTAGCTTCCACTTGCTCCAATCTAATTTTTAAGGTGGTATTTTCTTCAGTGGTCTTTTGGACCTCCTTTTCCATTTGGCTAATTTGCCTTTCAAGGCATTCTTCTCCTCATTGTCTTTTTGGAGCTTTTTGACATTTGGGTTAGTCTATTCTTTAAGGTGTTATTTTCTTCAGCATTTTTTTGGGTCTCCTTTAGCAAGTCATTGACTTGTTTTTCATGGTTTTCTTGCATCACTCTCATTTCTCTTCCCAATTTTTCCTCTGCTTCTCTAACTTGCTTTTCCAAAGCCTTTTTGAGCTCTTCCATGGCCTGAGACCAATTCATATTTTTCTTGGAGGCTTTTGATGTAGGCTCTTTGACTTTGTTGACTTCTTCTGGCTGTATGTTTTGATCTTATTTGTCACCAAAAAAGGAATCTAGAGTTTGAGTTTGAGTCTGAGTTTGAGTCTGAGTCCGTTTTCACTGCCTGTTCATGTTCCCAGTCAACTGCTTGACCCTTGAGTTTTTTGTCAGTGTATGACTGCTTGTAGAGTAGAAAGTATTTTGACCCAGGCTTTAGGGTCCAAGCACTGCTGTTTTCATAGCTACTTCTACTCCACTGTCACCCCAGGATCTGTCACAGCAGTGCTCCTCCTCCTTCAAGAACCACTTACCAGGACCGCAGTCCAGATCCAAGCAGGGCACAGCAAGAGAACCTTCCTTTGTGCTTACAAAGCACTCCTTGCCCTCCTGCTCTAATCCACTGCTAGATTCCTCCTACCATGTGAGCCAGGGATTTGGGAAGCAGCTGATGCTGGAGCTCTGGAAGCAGCCTCAGGAGCTTCCTGCTGCTGCCACTGCCACTGCTACACCACCTCCACCACCCCCATGGCTGCTGGCATTTGTGGGTTGAGAAGTCTGGTAACTGCCACAGCTCAATGATTCATGGCCCTAGGGCCTGTTCTGCTGACTGACTCCAGGTCTGGTCTGTCTTGGTGTGGACCAGGCTGGGCTGTGCTTCACTTCCAGCACTGTGTGATAGACCCTTCCTGGCAACCACCCAGGCTCTCTGAGGCTGGAGACCTGTTTCCCTCCGCTATTTCGTGGGTTCTGCAGCTCTAGAATTTGTTCAGAGCCATTTTTTACAGGTGTTTGGAGGGATTTGGGGAAGAGCTTAAGCAAGTTCCTGCTTTCCAGCTGCCATCTTGGCTCTGCCCCCTGTTCATTTTTTTAAATGAGCGATTATCTATGGTCACTAAAGTCAGTCACTCAGAACGTGGCCTCTGAGGGTCACTTAAGGACCTACTTTGTACAGCAGCAGGTTGGAGTCTAAAATTTTAAGGCACTTAGCTTTACTGTTCTATTTGATACTTGTGTATTACACAAAGCAATGAAGTATAGTGGGAAGAATGCACCTATGGGAGTCAGAGAACCTAGCTCTCCATCTCTGATTTGCCACTGTATGACATTAATAAGGTCATTTCTCATCTTTGGTCTCCAGTTTCCTCCTCTATAAGATGATATTGTTGGAATAAACTGTCTCTAAGGTTTCCACCCGGTCACAACCTTAATGAATAAAAAGCAACTGACTCATGAATAAGACTGTACAGGGAAGACTTCTAAAAGAATGCATTCTGAACATAATCTAGAAATTGGACATTCCTTGTGACTAGAGAAAAATTTAAAGGTCATTTAATTTAATTTAAAGGTTTAATACAAAATCAGTAAGTCTAAGGACCAAGCTTAACTCATATGTAGAACCAAGAGTTTTTCAGAAAATAATCATCATTTTATTATCTTATCTCTGTTGTCCCTGCCTTTTAACTCCCAGCATTGCTCAGCACTGTATATGAAATGTCTGACTTTAGAAAGCAAATAACACAAAAAATATGGATTAAGCAGATAAAAAATAAATAATTCAAGCCATGATTAGATTCACTCTGTTGTGTAGCCTGCACAGCAGGTGGGGAATCCTTGAGAAGAATTAGGGAAAGGTTTAGGGAAAGCAGATTAATGAAGAAAAGATTAATGTATTTCAAAAGCAGGACAAAACATATTTTTAAAATATCAATTTTTCCACAATCAACATGGGGTGCAAACTTCAAGTGCTAAGTTAAAAAAATATTAGGAATGTGTCTTTGTAGAATAATATATGAAGCAATCACATGATCTGCAAATCACAGGTGGAATATGTTTTATATTAACAAATATTAAAGGTGATTAAATTCTAATTAAGAGGGAGCCATTGTTTGTGCATTACAATACTTCTCAAGGTAGGAAGCATTTTTCTTACTTTATTTTCTTTGATTATTCTTTTCCTCTTTGAAAATTCAAAGAATGCCTTGCTTACCTGTTTTCCTGTAGATCTAAGCAGATGTTTCTCTAAAATCCCTTTATTCAGATGTCAAGGAGAGAGACTTGGAGTGAGGAGACATCTGAGCTCCAGTCCCTCCCCATCCACCACTAGCTTAAAATAGCAAGATACAAGGTACAGTGTTGGACCCTACTGACTGAAAAATCTGGTTTCAGGTCCCTCCCAGTTCTATATCTATAGATCATATGAATCCTGTTTGAGCCTTTTACTAGTCATAATAAAAGGGGGCAGCTAGGTGGCTAAGTGGATAGAGCACTATAGTAATAATTATTAGCATTTACATAGCATTTACTACCTCCTAATTAGGAAGACCCGAATTCAGATTCAGTCTCAGATACTAATTATGTCACTTTGGGGAAGTCACTTAATCAAGTCAACCAATCCATGCTGGCCTCAGTTTTCTCCTCTGTAAAATGGAGATAATAAAAGTCTCTACCTTGCAAGGTTGTTGTGACTATGAAATGACATAGTATTTGTTAAGTGCTTAGCACAGTTGTCTTTGTCCTTCATTCTCGAAGAGGACCGTGACATCAGGGAAATGATGACATGACTTGCAGTTGACTTTGATTTGAGTGAGGGAGGGCTGTGCAAGGTCACCAGCCTCACTTTCTCCTCCAGAGCCATCTGGATCCAGTGACCTGATATTCATCAGATGAATGGCCCGGGATGCACTGGGGGACCCTGGCCCTTTTAGCCTAAAGCCTTTTCAAGTTCTGACTTTGGGTGAGATAAGGCCCATTCAGTGAATAGGCCTCTTTAAGAAGTGAGTCAAGGAGTGGCCCCTTTAATTAGAAGAAAAAAAAATCAAACTGGGAGGGAAAGACCCTCAGGGTTGCTGGCCAAAAGAGAAACAGTTACCATTGACATTCACAGTGAGCCAGGAGGGTTCAAGATATTAGCCATTAAATGGAGCTTGGGCAGGGACCTATTGTGGTCTAATGTATGAGCTTCAGAGTGAAATGTGTGAGAAGAAGGAAGGAAAAAAAGAAAGAAAGAACAAAATAAAGAAAGAAAGCAAGAAAGAAAGGAAGGAAGAAAGGGAGGGGGGTAGAGAGAGAAAGAGAAAAAGGAAGAGAGAGAGATTTAGAAGGAGGGAGAGAGAGAGGGGGGGAGGGAAAGAAGGAGGGAGGGAGGGAGGGAAGGAAGGAAGGAAGGAAGGAAGGAAAGAAGGAAGGAAGGATTCTAGCCAGTAAACCACAAGTTAACTGGGGAGCTTCTAACCATCAAAATTTACCTTCCTAGATGATGTGTATGATTCATGAGACCTCAGTATTAGTGTAGCTGAAGGGAATATGCATATATATATATATACATATGTTTATGTATATATATATAAGTGAATGTGTATGCACGTATATATGTATGTGTATATGTACATATATATATATACAGACAGAGAGAGAGAGAGAGAGAGAGAGAGAGAGGGCACAGGGTGAGTTGAAGATGAAGGGAAGATATCTAAAAGAAATAAAATCAAATTAAGGGATGAGAAAGGAATATATTGAGAGAAGGAGATAGGGAGAGATAGAATGGGGTGGATTATGTCACATAAAGGTGGCAAGAGAAAGCAGTTCTGTGGGAGGAGGGGAGAGAGCAGGTGAGGGGGGAATGAGTGAATCTTGCTGTCATCAGATTTGGCCTGAGGAGGGAATACCATACATACTCAATTGGGTATCTTACCCCACAGGAAAGAAGAGGGAAGAAGATAAAAAAGGTGGGGGGGATGTTGGAGGGGAAGGCAGATGGGGGTGGAGGTAATCAAAAACAAACACTTTTGGAAGGGTCAAGGGAGAAAATTCAATAAAGGGGGATGGGTTGGGAAGGAGCAAAATATAGTTAGTCTTTCACAACATGAGTATTGTGGAAGGGTTATACATAATGATACACGTGTGGCCTATGTTGAATTGCTTGACTTCTTAGGGAGGGTGGGTGGGAAGGGAAGAGGGGAGAGAATTTGGAACTCAAAGTTTTAAAATCAGATGTTCAAAAACAAAAAAAAAGTTTTTGCATGCAACTAGAAAATAAGATACACAGGCAATGGGGCGTAGAAATTTATCTTGCCCTACAAGAAAGGAAGGGAAAAGGAGATGGGAGGAGAGTGGGGTGACAGAAGGGAGGGCTGACCGGGGAACAGGGCAACCAGAATATACGCCATCTTGGAGTGGGGGGGGGAGGGTAGAAATGGGGAGAAAATTTGTAATTCAAACACTTGTGAAAATCAATGCTGTAAACTAAATATGTTAAATAAATAGATAAATAAAATTTACCTTCCTTTGGAAAGGAGAGGGAGAGGACTGGCAGGTCCCCATTCAGGCAACACAGCAAGTTTTGTTTATCCCTCATTTTCAAAGAGGACCATCCCAACACATAGTAGGCTGTGTAAAAAATGCTTATTCTCTTACTTCTATGTGGCTCTGGGTAAATCCCTTAATCTGCCTCCAGCCTCAATTTCCTCATCTGTAAAAGGAAATAACATATGGCTCTTATCTTACAGGATTGTTGTAAAGATCAAGTTGTAACATGTGAGAAATATTCTATTAACTTTAAAGTGCTTTATAAATGTCAGTGTTTTTAATGCCTTTTATCTTTTTTGGGGAAGGCAGCATTATGCGATGGCAACAGGACCTTTCTGAAAGCCAGAGACCTGAATTCAAGTATTGTCTCTGAAGCATACTGGTTGTGTCATCCTGGGCAGCCTCTCAGGGTTAGAAACAATCCTTAAAGAAGGAGTCTGTGAACTTGTTTTATTTTATTTTTAAAAACATTTTGATAACTATTTCAATATAACTGGTTTCCTTTGTAGTTGTATGTATTTTATGTTGTTCCTTTAAAACATTACCCTGAGAAGTCCATAAGCTTCACCAGATTGGCACACAGATCCATGGCACCAAAAATGGCCCAAAACCTCTGATCTAAGATCGTGAGTTGCAGAGAAGTAACCAACCTGTGTCAGTACAGAAAGTTTGCTAACATGGAATTCCCCATACCAGTGAAATCATAAGTCCACTTCATTTTCTGTTCCTAATCTAGCCTATCCTATTACGTCTGCACAGACAGAAGGAGACTTCAATTGACTGTAAATCAAGATCCAGTCATCAGGGTCAAAAAGCAATTCTCCTCCCTAGCTATAGCTGGTTTCTTTCCTATACCTGGAGACATGGGAGGGCAATATGTTTGTTCCTCATAGCTCCAATACTTTAAATGTTGCCTCCTCCCTAAAGACTTTATATACTCCTATTCTGAAAGTTACCCTTTGTATTTATTACCTTGTGTGTCTGTTGTATCTCCCCAGTAGAATGTAAGCCCCTTGAGGACAAGACACCTGCTTGGTTTTTATCTTTGTAACCTCAGCACTTAGCCCAGCACCAGGGTTGCTGAAGGCCCTTAATAAATGAATGAAATACCTGTTTACTGAATTGAGTACAAACAACCTGCACTTCACTGGCCATTCCCAGCTCACGGGGACTCCTTTTTGTAAAATCTGATGAAAGATTTCAAAAAGAGTGTGGCTTTCTGGTCTATAGGACAGATTCTGCCTACACTTGGGCACTGTTGCTCCCCTATCTTCTTCTAAATGTCTTCCCAGGGTTCAACCTAAGCTGAATTCTGTTGCAGATGAAGTTGACCTTTGGTGCGGTTCCATTTATCCCATCAGCGTTCTCTCAATCCACCTCCTGCCCCCCGCCCCATTTCTCCTCCTTAACGCTCACCAGGTGCCTTTAGTGACTTACTAAAGCACTGCATCCAGGACTAGGTTAGCACTTCCTTTTTAACCCATCCCATCAGAAGTCCTATCCCTTCAGTACTTTTTATCTTAGTTAATTTGCCCGGAGGAAATTGAGATGATAAGCTGAATCTTTTTAAGGGATCAATGGCTGACACATTTTGCTGTTTCCCCCCCCTCCCCCGGGGGCACATATTTTCAAACAAGATAGAAAAGGCATATAAGATGCTCTTCAAATCAAATGAATGTCTCTTTAAAAAGTGATGGAACTTCAGGTAATGAGGAAGATTTTAATGAGGAAGGGGGAACAAAAAATTCTTCCTGGATACCAGAAATCATAGCAGAAAGGTCTTTACTATCTCCACCTTTGCTATGTCCACCTTTCATTGTCTCTGATTGCTCTTTCTAGCCCTAAAATTCACTGATTCTTTATGGCATGAGAAGGATCTGGAAATATCCCTTGCAATTAGAAACAATTATGGGACTTCTGCTACATATATTCCTCTACCTTGTATGAGGCCACAGGCAAGCAAATAAAATGTAGAGTCGGGGTGATTGCCCTGGGTCCCACATTTTGGTGAATCCTGTCCTGCTGCAGAAATCAGTAAGGCATTTGGCATCTGGGCAACGACTTTTGAGGCATCAATAGGAAGAAAATGGCTCAGGAGTTAAAGGCCCTCATGCTCAGCTGTTTCTGCCATGACTAAGCCAAATTTTTTGGGACTATCTCTGCCCTCTCCTTCTCATGTCCTTCCTCCCCACCCCACCCCCATTCAATTATTCTTGACACTTAGGTTAACCCTTTTATGACATTCCTTCTATTCCCCTTCAAGGCTGCTCTAGAAACTCCCCCCCACCCAAATCACCTGTAAACCTTCACTGAGGCACTCCTCTGATGCCATGCCATGGTATAGACAGAAGTTCTTAAAGGCTTTGTCAGAGAAATACAAGCTCTGAAAGGTCTTACCAGTCTAGAAAGACTTTGAATATAGAACTAGAGACATACTATTTTGGAATCAATCTACATTGGTGGCGGTATTGGGGATTGCTGTTTCTTGAAATATTCTCCTATATAAAATATATCTGAGGGCACATTGTCATTTCTCCCTGGGAACCACATGCTCCTAGAAATGTCTCCATTAGGAAAAAGCACAAGGTATGGAATTGGAAGACCCAAGTTAAAATTCCACCTCTGCCACTTCACTGTGTGACTTTGAATAAGTCACTTAAGTTCTTTGGACCTCAATTTCCTTATCTGTAAAATGGGGGTGGGTGGGTTTGCACTTGATGACCTCTAAGCTGTGTGTGTGTGTGTGTGTGTGTGTCTGTGTGTCTGTGTGTGTGTGTGTCTGTGTGTCTGTGTGTGTGTGGTCCTGGAAGTTGTCTGTGATGTAGTAAATAAGTCAATCTTTCTTGAGGCTCAGAGAAGTTAAATCCCATAGCCAATAAATAGCAGGTAATAATAAATGAGGTATTTGAACCTAGGTTTTCCTGATTCTGTCTAACACCATCTACTATACCATGCTGCCTACCATATACTTTAGGCATATTATATACTACTCTTTTCAATTCTTTTCACACAAGCAAGCTCTGCCAAGAAAGAGTCTCCAGGCCCAGGAAATACCACTATTTGTGACATGGTCTTCCAATACAGAGATTCACTACAGTGCTTTGTTTTTTGATGCTTTTCCAAAGTAATTTCGAGTTAGAAAGACAGGGATTGGGATAAGCAGAAACCAAAAAAAAAGAAAATCCAGGCAGGCACCTCCTACCTTTGTTGTCTTTTAATGATGCAGTACAAAATAAGAGACACCTGGCAGGGGAGCAAAGCAGTAGGAATCACTAAAAAAAGAATTAGAGATTTTTAGAAAAGAAGATTAAAAACAAGAAGATTGAGCATGATTCAGTTTAGCTGTGCTTGGGTAGGCAGCGTGATATAGTTTGAGGAAGAACAAGATTGGGGATGGAAGGTGTCAGGAAACCTGGGTTTTAGTCCCAGCTCTGACACTAAATAACTAGAGAGGCTCCCTGTTCTGCCATGACCTAATTGGGTTACCTTGGAATATTCATTTCACCTCTCTAGAACTTAGTTTCTTCATCTGGAATATTTAGGGATATGAGTTAGTCTGTCTTGAAGCTCTTATGGATTCAAAGAGAGGGAAAAAAGTTTTCAGGAGGATATTTTTACTTGACTAATGTCTGTGATTTTAATTTATACATATATATATATATGTATATATATATATATATATTATATTTTCTTTGAACCAAAAAGCATTGTCAAACTTCAGAGGCTAGACCTCTACCTCTTCCTTCCTGGAGGTTACAACCTCAGAGAAAAGGATCTAATGGAATACAAGAAGAGAGACTTCTGCTAATCCTAAGGTAAGGGCTGTTGGCCTTGCTGAAAGAAGTACCAATGCCCAGCTGAGACATAGGCTGAAGGTGGGGAAGACTGAAGTTGTCCATCAAAGAGGAAAACTAGTGAATTGTGTGTAGAGGGCCATTTAAAAGAGACACACCCTTGTGAGAAGAGCCTCATAGCAGAGAAACCTGGCTAATCCAGTCTAGTAGCAGCCAAATTAAATGAGCTCCTTGACCCAGCCTAGAAATAAATTGACCCATCAGAGAGGTCATGCCCTTTGGGAGGTCAGCCCAACTGAACAACAGAGTAACTAGTCTATCACTAATGCCACGCTCCACATTAGCTTTAGGGAAATCCTCTGGAAAAAGGTAGAACATTGAGGCCTTGCAGCTCCTGAGTTATGTTTATCTTAACCACCTATGCTCCCTATCCATGGACCTCACTAAAATTATACTTTAAGTGCATTCCTCCTCTTCCCTTCATGGATTCTGTGTGTATTTGTGCAGTGTAGCCAAGGTTTTGGGTGACATGCTTTATAATTAAAGTTTTGGCTATGTCATTTGAGTTTGCTAAAGGAGGAGCATACTGGTGTTAGGAAAATATCCACCCAAATGGTTATTATCTAGAACCTTGAGGGTAGTAGCAGCCACTCCTCTAAGGACTCAACCTGCCAATGCCAGTGTAGGCTGGGGGGAAGGGTGAGCCCAGAGTGGGTGCTACTGGTGTATCCTTTCAATGGTGAAGTGCTATTACTGCTACATAAAGAAGACCAAGGCTCTACCCCTCCTAAAAAGAACCAGTAATCTTTTAGGGATCATAAGACAAATACCCAAATACCCATATAGTTAGTTCTACAATAGCCTACATAAGCAGGAGTTCCTAAAAATTACTGAGCTACGCAAAATCACATAACAAAAACCACAGGACTCATGGAAAAGATAGGATTAGGGGCACAGCACTCAAAAACTTCATCAATGACATTTAAAAGGAAGATAAGAACTCACCATTTTATACATGCTTAAATAGTTTTTATATACATACATACATACATATATATATATATATATATATATATATATATATATATATATATATATATATATATATGTACTATAATAAATAGTGGTAGAATCAGTGGCCTTGGCCTGCTTCTTGGTTCCCGAGGGCCTAGTCTGGCAAAGTTGAAGGCCAGCTTAGTTGGATTGAATCTCAGGGACCTTGGGGAAAAGGAGCTTGGAATAGCAGCTATGGACCAGTCCTCTTCTTCTCTTCCCACCCCAGCTCTCCCTGCAACAGAAGATATATAACAATCTGGCACTTGACCTTGAAAACGATTTGACGTTTGCTTGTAGAAATGGGCATCAGAAGGGTTGCAGCTTGTGAGTTCTTGGGAAATGGTTCTGTTTTCTGCTTTCTCTCTATTTCTTATGGATAAAATTATGTATAACCTAACTGAAATAGTTGTTGTGTTCAAATTGTTCCCTGACATATCAATTGGTTGGAGCAAGTTCTTGTTTTCAGAACGAGCATTATAGCAGAATGGATTGTAATGGTTTTTTTGTTTGTTTGTTTGTTTGGCAGGGCAGTTGGGCTTATGTGACTTGCCCAAGGTCACACAGCTAGTACATGTGTCAAGTGTCTGAGGTTGGATTTGAACTCAGGTCCTCCTGACTCTAGGGCCAGTACTCTATTCACTGCGCCACCTAGCTGCCCCAAGAATGGATTGTAATGTGAAACAAAATATAAGTGCCACAGAAAAGCTTTCAGAATAGGGAAAGTTCACATCTGGTGAGGAGAATCAAACAAGCTTTGGAAAAGAAGGTGAGTTTGAACTGCAGATGAAGGATGATTTCAACAGGTAGAGAAAGGGTAAATAACATTTCTGGCATTGGAAACAGCATGAGCCACAATGACAAACCAGAAAAGTGTGAGCTATGTTTTATTCAAGCATTGATTAAGCACTTAGTGTATAGAAAGCATTGGACTAAGTGCTGAATATATACCCCGCCCCGCCCCAACCCTAAACAAACAAAAAACTAATCCTTGACTTGACTGAGTTTACATTCTAGTTGGACTGAGTTTACATTCTAGAGACTGGTGAGAAAATAGAAAGATACTATTTTTATGAGGTGGCGAGCACTGACAGGAGATCAGGAAAAGCTTCTCTTAAGAAGTCCACCTGAACTGAAGCCTTGAAGGGAGGTAGGGGCTGCATTCCAGGCATTGGGACAGGTGGTGGAATGCTGAGTTCAGGAATAGCTTGGTGTGGTTGGTTGACTAGAATGTGGAGTGTGAGAAGGAGACTACTGTGAAATAAGGCTGGAAAAGTAGGTTAGAGGCAGATTTTGGAGAGCTTTGAATGCTAGACTGAGGCATTTGGACTTTAACCAAGAGGCAATGGAGATATTTTAAAGCAGGGGTCAGATTGCCTTAGGAAGATTATTTTGTCAGCTATGTGGAGGATGGATTGGAGATCAAAGAGACTAGAAGCAGGGAGACCAATTAAGAGGTTCCTCCAACAGCGTAGATGAGAGGTGATGAGGGCTTGAACCAGGTTAGTGTTTATGTAAATAGAGAGACAGGGACCTATATGAAAGATATTGAGGGACTAGAACCATTAAGATTGATTCGATATGGAAGATTAAGGGAAAAAGAGGAAAGAGCTGAAGGTGACTCTTGGGTTGTGAACCTGGATGACTGATAGAATGGTGGTGTTTTTAGTAGAAATGGTGATATATGGTGAAGGAATATAATAAAGGCAGCAATATGATGAGTTCTGTTTTGGATATATTTTCAACTTGAGATAATGCTGGGATACCTAGGTGAAGATAAGACTATCAGTTGTAAATCTGATCAAACTACATATAACTATAACTATATGCGTATAGATAGGTAGGTAGATAGTTTGGGATTCATCTCCATCAGATGTTCCTAAGGTTTCTCAGTTTATCATGTCCTTGGTGTCAGTAATTGTTTTCATGGTGCCTCTATGCCAGAAGAAATACCTAACAGTTACATTTATTAAGTAGTTACATACAAACAATTTAATAAATACTTATATCTTAATAACTTGGTAGCCCTTTGGAGAAAAAATCACAAATTAAAGAAAAAATAATGTTTAATTTCCTTCTTAAATAATTACCAATGGAATTGTGGGCCTGCCAGGCACTACACAACTTCTCAAACCTTAAAACCTTGGAATCAGATGGATCTCATCCCTCTCCTTTCCCCATTCTATGTTGACTTATGCGTAATATTTGTTTCTTAGGACAACCACCAAAAAATTCAGCTTTGTAAAGATATGACATAGCAAACAAGAAAATTTGAGAAGTTACTGGCATAGCCCAAAATGCCAGCAAACAAGAACAGATCTCCAAAATTTGAGAACTTCATTGAAAGGAATACCATTGTGTGACCTTGGGCAAGTCACTTAACCCCAATCGCCCTGCCTTCTCCCCTCCAAAAATGAAAAAAAAATGCCACACCGTCTAATGTTGAAATTGTGAGCAACCTAGTTAGAAATTCCCTTGGTGTCCAACATATGATGAGTATTGCTGTGTTCTTCTAGAAAATTTAAAATATACTACATTATCCCTGTGAGTTCCCTAGTGTGCCATGGTGCACATTTTGGGAATCAGGTCTACAAAGAGGTAACAGAACCCATGGGAATTGATGACATCTGAGAGAGTTAAGAGATAAGAGGGTTCTGGACATAGCCTTGGCAATGAAGAAATCAATTAGACTATAAGCTCATTGAGGGCAGGAATCATGCCACATACCTATTTTTTTGTATCACCCATGTCACTTAGCATAGAGTGCACATAATAGTCAGTAAACATATTTGAGTGAATTAATTACTGAAGCAGCAGAAGACTAATGGCAAAGGTAGACAGAGAGCCAGGAAAGCATGCCTGCTTGAGATAGAAGAAAGCAGCAAAGAATCATAGGATTATAGAGTCAGTGGGGACCTTAAAGATTACTTAGTCTGACCCCCTCATTTTACATATGAGGAAAGTATCTGCAGCTGATTAGAAATGTCCATTTCAGTGTAAAATAATATTACTATTATAACTAATTTAGAGGGGACTGGTCTCATGTAGACATGATAATAACATGTGGGTATCTACCAAAAACTGAACACCAAATATTGTGAATTCTAAGATATAAATCTGTCATCCCACTCTGGCTTTTCCTACCCCTCTCTCATAGTAGATCCCATTCCTAGACCATATGGCAGGATGGGACTACAAGTGACAATATGAAAATTGTGGTTCAAAGAAGCCTACTTCATATTGTGTAAGCCAGCCCTACTTCCCAATTTGAGTTGGGATGCACCATTGGATGTGGATACCTGAATTTTCTACCTCTACATCACCTGTCCTTTCTCATCTGTTCCCTTCATGCAATCCACCCCTACTCATGTTCCTTCATCTTTCCCCTTAAAGAAGAACCCAGATATGATATTGGCTTGCCTTGGCTATGAGTGGCTCAAGGCTTGAAATCTGAATTCCATTAAAGCAGCCATATCTGCTAGTCCTATGCATGGACTTTATTATCTCTTATTTTCCTATATTATTTAAAATTGCATTTTCTGTTTTAATGTCCAGTTTCCATAGCCTTCTAAATATTAATGTAGCATATCCTCTGCCACCTGAATTTGCAACAATTTTCCTTAGGAAGTAAAGAGTAAAAACCATCACTTATTCTATATTCTCTGTCTGTCTCTCTGTCTCTGTCTCTGTCTTTGTCTCTCAGTCTCTCTCTCTCTCTCGCTCTCTCTCTGTCTTTCTCTGTCTGTCTGTCTGTCTGTCTCCCCCAGCATGGGTCTCTCTATGTTCCTATATCTGTCTGTCCAAGTGAGTGACAAAAAGTTTGTGCATTTGCAAGGGTGCTGTGGAATGAATAATAAAATCACTTGGTTAACACTCACCTAAGTTACTTCTTTGAGTAACACAACCACCCCCCAAATTTTTTTCTCAGAGTAATCTCATCCTTTGGGGGTCATCTCAGCATTACTATAGGTAGTCCTGCCTTTGGGTAATTTTCCTCTGGCTTCATTCCCTGGTCCTTTCACTTGGTTAAGCAGGTCAGTAGTATTGAATTGGGAGAGAATTAAGGATATGAATGAAAGGAAGATTTCTCACTTTTTCAACCTTTAAAATATTATTTTTGTTCATTTTTGTTTTTACTTTATCTTCATTTCTGAGTGTATGCCCTACCAAGATATCATTTCTTTAAAAAAAAAAAAAAGCTAAAAAAAAGAAAGGGAAAAAGAATATTTCAGCAAAACCAACCAAGGTGTGATCCTTTTCTGAGTGTATACCGTGTAATCTATATCTCTTAAACTGTTCCCTACCCACATAGGCTAAAAATCATAGAAATCTATTCTGATCAGAGCTATATAGGGAAAATTTGACCAGTAGCAACTTAGAAATAATTATCAGGCCTACAAAAATATAGGGGAAAAAGATCACGCCCAATCCTTCTTTCCATCAGTATAACAAGCTAGATGAGGTGTCAATCTGCATCAGGTTGGAGGGCCTTGGTTTTAAATTGGTTATTGGCAATCGTGGGGGTGGGCTTAATGGTGATTAACAACTCAGTCAGTCAGTTTCAGGATGATAACTCATTGTTTTCCCATCACCAATTCAAAAAGAGCCAAAGATCCTGGGCAGCAGTCTAAGAAGGAAAAATATCTTTTGCTGTTCAAGGAAATACTGGATCACTTGCAGATGCTATAGAATCCCAGACTACTGATTGACTTCTCCCTCACTGTCTAAAAATTAATCAGAAGGGTGTAGCCATAATGGCTTTTGTTTTCTTTGAATGGCTCAGCTTGCCCCATTGAGCCTCTGGACACTGTGGCTTGCTCTTCCGGGGCAGGAGGCCCGGGGAGCATGCCGGGAGGCAGACAGCTTCCTGTGTGAGGAGTCATGGGGCTGGCTGAGGGGAGGTGTTGATGTCTATGCTAGGGGGAGGGGCCAACTCAAGAACCAATCGGCCCTGGTCGTTTGGGCGGAGCTTGATGATGTCAAAAACCCTATAAGAGGGGAGAGGACAGCTTGAAGATTCTCTTTCCTTTTTCGGTTGGAGCCAGCGACAGTTACGACAGTTACGTCAGTTACAGCGACCATTACATCGTCAGTTTCAGTTGCAGCTTGACTTACAGACACAGACACAGCTGAGGCAGGAGCTGCCAGTAGCAGAGCTGATCTACGGGAGGAAGCTGAACAAAGACTTCAGTCCAGTGGGTAATCTTATTACCATAAAAGGGGGAAACATGATTTTGCTTTACGCAATCATGTTTCTCTGTAGCCTCCTGGTTACTCTTTCAAGGCGTACTTATTGGGCCTGGAAGATTATGATCAACATATCAAAATGGGGCTTCTGGTTCATGGGTTGGTTACTGTGGAGCCTAAATAAATGTTTTGATTCTTCTGCCTTCTACTTTGAGAGTTTCTTCTATCCGGCGATTCCGAACCTTTCAGACATGTTTATGATCCTCTTTGAGATTATAAACTCGGCACTCCTGATACATTTGGCGTCACGAACAGGATCGCTAGGTATAAGATCTCTATTTAGAAGCAGAACAATTCCAGAGGAAGAGATGAATATCCCAGGATGGGAGGATCCATTTTATTCCTCCCTAGCAAAAGAATTGGCTAAAAAAGCTGGACCCTGTGAAAACTGGGAACCAAGGCTACGGAGAGGAGATCCTAGGGATTTGGAAAAGTGTTTACGAGAAGTTAGGATTCAGTCAGGGGCATCACTATCTAGGCAAAGCTGGATAGTGTTATCAGCCTACCGGCTAGTATACGAAAGATTGAGATTAAGTGAAAGACATGGGGGCACTCCTACCCCACAGGAAGAAGGGAAATCTCAGATAGCAGGAGACCAAACTGACTCAAATGAGAACTTTTCTATTAATGTGGCTAAGAGCAACAGGGGACCAAAAAAGCCCAGAGTGCATTTCAACCCAGCCCAGAAAGAGCCGGCTGAGGCACAAAACACTACTGGGGTTCAGGATGTGCCTCACACAGAGAATAGGAGATGGTTAAATGATCAGACAAGGGCTCGACCCATACAAAGGAGGAAGACAGAAACCCGAGGTGAAGATTCAGTTACAAGGGAAATTCAGGAAGATTTCTCACCGCAAGAGGTCACAGATATTTTGAGTAGATTCAGCCAAAGAATAGGAGAACCATTGATATCTTGGATGGTAAGACTCAGTGATCAAGGGGCCGGTGGAATATCAGTAGATGGGACAGACTGCATGAGATTCATAGGTATCAGCCATGATCCTCTAGTTCAACAAGCTTTTAGGGAACATCATCAGCAAGGAGATGGTGATAGCAGGACTACTCTGTTGGCATTAGCCGCTGTGGGATGCAATAAGAGATATGATACTGATTCTATGTGGCCCACTGAGCACAGACCCTGGTATTCACTTAGAGATTGTATCATGAGACTAAAGGAGGAGGTAATGAAGACTGCCATTATGATAGGAACTGCAGACAAATATTACAATGATCCAATGGGACTGTCTCATAGGAATTTAATAATTAGGACAGCTCCCCCTGCTTATAAACAACTAATTTTGAATTTATTGCTTGGAGAAGTAGGGAGCCGTCTTACAACAGTGATAAATAAGATTTTACAGTTATATGACTTAGGTGACTGGGGAAGGGATAGATCTCCTCGAGAGAGAAGAGTGAATAACCAGCAAACTTGGCGCCAAAGGAGAGTAACAAGGAAAGAAATGTTTACTGCTTTATTGAGAGCAGGAGTAGGTTTTGAAATGATAGATGGAATTCCAACCAATGAATTATATAGAATGTACAGAGATAAAGGACTTGATAACACGAGAAATAGGGAAATAAGAACTGCTCCTGCAAGCCTACAAGCCACTTAGACTGAAGGTGACCTTGTGTGATTAACGGATGAAAACTTGTACATTTGGGGAAAGGCTGGGAGGACAATCTTAGTCTCTATCTAGGGTGGGATCCTCTTGGCTTCCTCATTATGTTCCTTTTGAAAAGAAACATTTCCCACCTGAGTTTGGCTCTGATGTTGGATCTTTGCATAACTGAAATCTCAACCAAACTTGAGATGATTTTATTTGAAGAATTATAGTCCATACTTGTCTTTTCTTTTTGTCCTTTGTTTTGGCTAACCTTGTTGCTAGTTTTGTTTCCTTCAGGCTTAAGCACCCTGCACTTTCCGGTGACTGCCTAAGCATGTAGCATTCTTGGAATTCCTGCCAGCTCGTTAAAGAAATGACCTCTGGAATGGGACTTTTTGGGGGCAGGGCCATCTCTACATCCAATTTCAGCATGAAGAAGCTATGGAAAATGAGACCTTCACCCCTCACCCCAAGATTTTGAGCCCCAATCGTTCAAGGGGGGTGGAAATGATGATAGTGTTCTGTTTACTTATTTTGTGTTATCCTTGCTGTGTTGTTTTATTGTTATGATATTATTGATCCTATGTAATGGATACAAGGATTTAGGGGTGGACATTTGAATTATTAATAATTATTTTGGGGATGATTGATTGAAGAGATTATCTTGCTGGGACCTAGGGGTGGATCGCATTTGAATCGTTAACCAATGTTTGGGAATGTCACTGAATGATATGTTTTGCTTTACTGTGAATGATGTTTTAGTTTCCTGCGTAATTGGATCACAATGTATGTTCTAGGATACATAGCTGATTAGATTATGTATCCTATAACAAGGGGTGGAGTGTAGCCATAATGGCTTTTGTTTTCTTTGAATGGCTCAGCTTGCCCCATTGAGCCTCTGGACACTGTGGCTTGCTCTTCCGGGGCAGGAGGCCCGGGGAGCATGCCGGGAGGCAGACAGCTTCCTGTGTGAGGAGTCATGGGGCTGGCTGAGGGGAGGTGTTGATGTCTATGCTAGGGGGAGGGGCCAACTCAAGAACCAATCGGCCCTGGTCGTTTGGGCGGAGCTTGATGATGTCAAAAACCCTATAAGAGGGGAGAGGACAGCTTGAAGATTCTCTTTCCTTTTTCGGTTGGAGCCAGCGACAGTTACGACAGTTACGTCAGTTACAGCGACCATTACATCGTCAGTTTCAGTTGCAGCTTGACTTACAGACACAGACACAGCTGAGGCAGGAGCTGCCAGTAGCAGAGCTGATCTACGGGAGGAAGCTGAACAAAGACTTCAGTCCAGTGGGTAATCTTATTACCATAAAAGGGGGAAACATGATTTTGCTTTACGCAATCATGTTTCTCTGTAGCCTCCTGGTTACTCTTTCAAGGCGTACTTATTGGGCCTGGAAGATTATGATCAACATATCAAAATGGGGCTTCTGGTTCATGGGTTGGTTACTGTGGAGCCTAAATAAATGTTTTGATTCTTCTGCCTTCTACTTTGAGAGTTTCTTCTATCCGGCGATTCCGAACCTTTCAGACATGTTTATGATCCTCTTTGAGATTATAAACTCGGCACTCCTGATACAAAGGGATGATTTCCAACTGAGATATGGGAATCCCCCAGTGGATCACTTCTGACTATAACTTTTAATTGATCTGTGGTTTAGTTATTTGGTACTGTAATTAGCTTTTTTTGCAGATAGATCCTAGCTGATTGATCCAACTTAAAGGTATCCCCTGGCTCATTCTGAACACATTATCTGCTCCCTTTCCCAAGTTGGAGGAATAGCTTTGATCCGTTTGTGATTTGAATTGTGGTGGAGGTGAGAGGTCTGTGCTTTTCAATTTCCAGCAATCTAAAAAAAAGTCAGTGATCACCTCTCATTTTTGAGGGATTTCCCAGCATACTCTGTTGTTCCATTAATTTTTATGCAGAGCAGACACATACATGTTGCCTTTGACAGCTATCATAAAAAGTTAGTAAGTAAGCCTTTTAAAAATCCCATGATGCCCACATCTTATCGGCTCTCCTTCCTATTTGCCAGACAGGTCGTTAAGCAATCCCAACAGATCTGATCGAATGCTTTTCTATCATTTATTTTTCTTCCCCATTGTAATGTCACTGGGAAGCCTAATGTTGTTTCATTACAATCCTTTCTGTCATTTACACAAATATGCACACACCCTAGAGCTGGTAGTCAACATCTCTTTATACGGAACTCATTAATACAGCAACTACTTGACAGTATGAAAAAGTTTCATTATTTAAGCAGTGTTCTCTAAGACCAGGCACAAAATAAAGCATTTAACAAAATGTCCCTTGAGAACACTGGACTGTCAGAGAGTTTATTTAAACTCCTTCAGTAATAACATGTGCAAACCTTGTGTCAGAGGCACCAGTGATTGAGAGGGATGGCGTGCTTCTCTTGGCTTGAGTATCCCTCCATCCAGAAGCCTGGGAGAATATTTCCATCAGACATCCCAGTTGCTGGCACCACGTCCCCACATTTGAACAGCTCAAGCAGTGTGTGTTATTTCACTAATTTTCTTTTCATGAAAATAAAAATCCCATAAACATCAGTGGGCAACATAGTGTAGTGACAGAAAACTGGATTTGGAGTCATGTGGATCTGGATCCAAATCCTACCTCAGAGGCTTGACCAGATGTATGAAACTAGGCAAGTCACCACTCCTCATCTGTAAAATAAAGGGGTTGGACTCAACCTCTAATATTCCTTCTAACTTTAAATAAATCTGATCTATTCTGCAATGAGTGTATTTCAGTTACCCAAAGGTCCCATAAGTATTTTTCAACAGCACAGCTAGGTGGCATGGTGGATAGAGTGGTGGGCCTGCAGTCAGGAAGACCAAAGTTCAAATCTGGCCTCAGACACTAGCTATGCAATCCTGGTAAATTGCTTAGCCCTATTTGTCTCAGTTTGTTCATCTGCAAAATGAGCTGGAGGAGGCAAGCCACTCCAGTATCTTTGCCAAGAAAACCCCCAATGGAGTCACAAAGAGTCAGACATGACTAAAACGACTGAACAACAACAAACAATCCTATGATAGAAACTTTTTCAAACCAGGATCCTTTGCAGGACACTACTCCAGGAAATCCTTGCACTGATTCAGGAAGTGTTTCATGGAGTCTCCTTCTCTGCACCCTTCTGAGGGCAACTGATATCTTCCCCTTCTAGCTAATGTGTTCTCTCAGCCATTTAAGGCAAATACAAATTGGTTTCGATGGTAAAGGGAAGGCTAAGTCCATTTGCTTATCTTAAACAGTGGAGCCATTTTTCTTCCTCAGGCCTCATTGATATAGCAATTTTGGATGAAGAAGGGGACTGGACTGAAAGTCAGGACACTTGGATTCTAGTCCTAGGTCTGCCAAGTACTACTAGCTTTACGACCCTGGGAAAATCATTCAGAGGCTCAGAGGAGCCTCATTTTCCTCATCAGCAAAATGAAGTGATTGCACAAGATATCTCTTAAGGTCCTTTACGGATCAGACTCTGGGATCCTATGGCCTTTCTGGCCTTCACTTACCTCATTTGAAAAATAAGAGCTCTGTTTATCCTTAAAAGGGAGGTCCTCTCAGGTCCTCCCCGGAGGGAGTTCTTCTGAAACTATAAAATTTTGTGATTCTATGGATTTTCCCTTAACAAGGATTATCCTTCTATTTTATGATTATTCCTCTGGTAAAATTGAACAGCCAGGAGTTATGAAACACTAGAGGATCTATGCACCGTGGGCAGGAAGAGGTTACCACATGTTACAAACAAGGAGTTGTGACGAAGAAGTGGTTTAGGGGATGTCATCTAAGAACGTAAGATTGAAAGAGAAAATAGAGCTGAGCTGGTCATATGGAGAGAGCAAGGGAAAATTGATGGAAAATCTGTGTGGTCCATTCGTATTCCCATGACATCGTGAAACCTTGAGGGAGGGTCCCCAGCAGGAAGGGTGGGCTCTCTGAGGTGAAATAATGGGGAGACATGAATATATGTCATACAGGATGGGCAGGTATGGACAATTTGAGAGCTATATTTTGGGGGAGGAAATGCTGGGGAAATGATAGATCCACTGAAATGTCGAGGTCATGGAGCCTCTGCTTGTCCGCATAGAATATCTGCATATCAAAGAGCAGGACTTCGTGCTGCTCAGAGAGAATAAGGACCCTCTCTCCTTTGGAACCTATACTGTGTTGTAGTTGATAGGAGAGAGAGAAGCAATGATCCTGTTCTTAAGAAGAGTGGCTGAAAATTCAACCCTAAACTGTCCTTGCCATAGCTGGACATTGGGGCTGGGCATCCTTTTCTCAAAAGAAGTTATGGGTCCAAGGGCTAAGAAGGCACTACGACTATATTATTATGTTGCAGGTACTGTGCTGAGCATTAGGAATACAAAGAAAGGGGGGGAAAAATCTCCCTGTTTTCAAAGAGCTCTCATGTTCTAGCAGGGAAGACAACATACAAATAACTGTGTATCAACAAGATGTATAGTAGATAATTAATGGGGGGCACTAGCATTAAGGGGGATTAGAAAAGGCTTTCTGAAGAATGTAGGATTTTGGATAGGACTTGAAGGAGGCTAGGGAAACCAGGAGGTAAAAATGAGGAAGGAGAGAATTCTTGGCACGGGGTACGGCTAGTGAAAATGCACAGAGTCAGGAGATGGAGTGTCTCGTCCAAGGAACAAGGCTACTTGATTGAATAGTATGTAGGGTATAGGAGGGGAGTGAGGTATAAGAAGATTGGGAAGGTAGTAGGAGAACAGCTTATGAAGAGCTTTGAATGCTAAACTCAGGATTTTATATTTGATCTCAGAAGCAATAGTAATTTCTTGGAGTTTATTAAATGGAGGGGATGGGGAAGAAGTTAACAGATCTTCACTTTAGGAAGCTATGTGGAGTATGGACTGGTATGGAGAGTTGAGGCAGAGAAACTAACCAGTAGACTAATACAACAATCTAGACATGAGTCAATGAGGGGGAGCCATGGAAGGTTGGAGGCAGTTAGAAAAGGTTTAGGAAAGCCACTGGTGAGTGGGATAGTAAGTGAATTAGAGAGCTGTAAAAGGGTTGCCTTGCCTTAGTGACAGCCCAGGTGAGATTTGTGGTAGACCCAGTGAGCATGATTTCATGATTTTCTTTAGCTCTCTTCAACAGCATGTGAGTAAGAGCAAAGACAGAGAATTGTGGGAGGACTGAGGTTTGGCAGGGCAAAATCAGTGATAGGATAGGGGCTAGGGGACTCGGCAAAAAAGGACAGTGTAGAATAAAACTGGTTCACTAAAGGGTCGAGATGGGGAAGGAAGAAGAGTGTGGCCAGTGCAGGGGTGACGGCCTCAGAAAGAAGTGAAGGGTAGAGGGACAGGAGGTTGTGGTGATAACAAAGAGCAAGATCTGGGTCTGCAAGGCAGAGGGAGAGCTGGAATAACAACAGATTGTAATCAGATAAGGGAATTTCAGAATTCATCAAGATGAAAGTGGAATACTTGTAGGTGATAAGAGCAAAGGTATGCCCACTTTTGTGTGTAGCTGATGTGGAGTGAAGGAATAGGACTTGGAATATGAGTATGTTAGGAAATTGGGAGGTTAGTGTGTTAGAGGGAGTATCAATATGTGTGTTGAAGTCCCTCCCATAAGAACAGGAATTTGGGAGGAAAGAAAGACTGTGAGCCAGGCTCTGAACTCATTGAAGATAAAAGGAGAATGTCTGGTAGGTTGATAGACAACTACCAGAATTTTAATTGAGTGGAAGATATGGACTGAAGAACTTCAAAGGAGAAATTATTGAGTAATGGTGGTAGAGGGAGAGCCTGGAAGTGGAATTGGAGCAAGGGGTATTCCAACTTCCTTACTTTGTCCAGTGAGTTAAGGGGTACGAATGAAAGTGCAATTAATGATAGAAAGGGTATGTCATGGAAGCTGTACTCCAGGAGGGAGTCAGATCTCAGTGAGAGCCAGAAGATGAAAGGAGTAGGAAAGAACAAAATTTAAATGAAAGCAAGTTTGTTATCTGTGGAGCAGGTACTTCAAGTAGAACAGTGGAAGGGGTGGGTAGCTTTAGAGTAGGATGTTGCAAGGGTGGGGACTGGTTTGGTTTGAAGGGAAAAGGAGGAAGGGATCAGATAAATGGGGATAGAGAACAGCTGTGGTTTCAGAACCACTTAGGGAGGTTATATGAAGACAGAGTTTGTCAATCACTGAAGAATGAGTTCATGTTGGTTACCATCATCGCTAGG
Organism: Trichosurus vulpecula; assembly: GCF_011100635.1. NCBI lineage: Eukaryota > Metazoa > Chordata > Mammalia > Diprotodontia > Phalangeridae > Trichosurus > Trichosurus vulpecula. Next base: position 145,319,020 of record NC_050580.1, read on the forward strand.
GGTTCAGCATCAGGGTAGAATCCTATCAGGGCATTAGGCAGCAATGTATAGCTGGAAAGGGAGGGAGGTACCCATGTGGGGGCAGATTTAGGCAGGTTACCCACACAGGGCACCCCTTCCCTAGTGGACAAGCCATACCCAAAAACTCGTACTTTTTTAGGACCACTCTTTGAAACCCCCTTTTAGTTGAATAAAATATATTTGGATTAGTTGGAATCTGGTTTCTTAGCCTCACTCTCTTCTCTCAGTATGGATGGAAATCTTAGGACTGAGTGGTACCTCAAAGAGGATATTCCATCAAACTTTGTAAAAGGCACATATGGTAGGTTGGCAGAGTTCTCAGGTAGTTGCTTTATTTTTCCAGAGAGCCTTCTATGCTTGCTAAAGGGTATCGGAGTGGGAAGGAATTGGCACATAGTTAAGAATTCCACTTCTACTTATTTTACTCTGATAAGGAGCATTAAATCATCTGGTTGGCCATGGAAACAGACCAGTGAGGTGGGTAGTATCTAGTGGGTGTGTTTCTGTAACTAGAAAGGACCAAAGTCCATTTTGTATGTAGAAAGACCCTTTGGTGCTACATTCACCAGGAAAGAACACAGCTTCCTGATTTTCCCACTTCAAGGGAATAGGTGACTTGCTCCAGGGAGAAGTCCCAGTAGGGTCAACATGATCTTACAGTATCTCAGAATAGTATTCCCAGTTTTGTCCTTAGCTGTTTTACTATATTTCTTATTATTAGCATTTGTAAAGCACCCAATGTATGCAGAGTTGTGCACTGAACTCTGTTGTAGCTTTAAATAAACTCATTTTTACTAGTATAGAGTTGCTAACTTTTGGATCTATTCAACCAAATTGGCATCTTCCTCTATCAATCCCCCAGATTCAAGATTCTGTGCTCCTAAAATGAGTTTATTTAAAGCAAAGGTTTTTTGCCACTCTTTTAATTGTGCACAGCATACTGTTCTGAATAAAAAGGACATTCTTGCTGAGATACATATATAATGAAAAGTGAAATTTTACTTACGAGACAAAGCCCATTCTCTCAAGCAGTTCTAGCATGCCCTGAATTTTCCTGCCTCTGTGCCTTTTGGGGGGGGGGGGGGCTGTTGTCCATACCTGCAATATTATCTTTCCCTTTCTTTTATGTTGTTTCACCCCTTTCTCCCTTTAAAGCCCAGTTCATAGAATCTCAAGAATTGGGATGGACCTCAGAAGCCATCTACTTCAAACCCATAACTGAACAAGAAGCCCCTGGATAACATACTTAATAAAGGGTCATCTGGCCTTTGTTTGAATACCTCCAAGAAAGAGAAACTCAACCTATCTTGTTTGTTCATAGTTGTTTGCATGTTGCCTCCCCAATGAGAATACGAGCTTCTTGAGGATAGGGACCCTCTTTTGCTTTTCTTTGAATCCCCAGAGGTTAGCATAATGCCTGACACTTAGTAGGCACTTATGCTTTTTGACTTGACTCCTTCAGATATCAAATTCACCCTTGATATAGCTCCATTTTTTAGGCAGTTTTCCTTTAAAACATATATTTTCCACTTTTAAACATCCATTCATTGACCTTAGCTCTGCTTCTGGGGCCAAGCAGAATAAGTCTAATGTCCTTCCCCTTGGGATTAGCCCTCCAAACCCTCAAAATACATAAAGACATCTATCGTGTTTCTACTAAATTTTCTTAGTAGAATGTAAGGTCCTTGAGGGCAAAGGACTCTTTTCCTTTTTATTTTTGCATCCTTAACACTTATCACATTGTCTGACATATTGATGAAGTTCATCCTTTATTTTTCCAAGAAGACCAATGACATCATAATATGAGTGATGTCTTGGCTTGCATATGAAATGGATTCAAGTGAGGCAGTGCTTTGCAAAGTCATCGGCCTCACCCTGTCTTCTAGAAGTCCAATGACAAGACAAAAGTCAAGATGATTGGTGATGGCCTGGGATACAGGGGATACCACTGACATCTTTGATGTCTTTCCAAGCTCCGTGCTCCACAGTGCTTGCTTCAGCTGCCTTCATGGTCACTGCTGTTGGGAGAAGTCTTCACAAGCTTGGGGTAGGCATCCCCCTAGGTCATCAACAGGTTTAAAGCTCATCAGCTACTCTCAATCTGGTTTAGCTGCCTGGGGTCTGGGGTGTCGCTGCTGCACATGCTACACCTTCTTAGAGCCACAGGTGAAAGTTGAGTGACAGGTGGACACCCAAGGTGGATGAGCAGCCCCAAAAAGGGCTAGTCCAGTCCTCTCACTGGAGGCACTAGTCTTCCCTGAATACCCCCCACACCACCCTCCTTTATTGTTATTTTTATATCCTTAACACCTAGTACAGTGCCTAACATGTAACTGGCCCTTAAATGCTCCTTCTCATTCCTCAGATTAAATTACAATCTTTTCCCTGTGGTCTTCTCTCATCTTCCAGTAATTATTGCTCTTCTCCCATAATACTTTGATTTGTACCTCTTAATGCACCTTTTGGGGGGGCTTGGACCTGTGCTTTCTTTGGCCAAAGGAACCCCCATTAAGGAAATTCCCTTTACCAATGCAGATGGGTGCATGTGCAGTAATTTATAGTCTTCAAGAGTTGCCTGGGACACTAAGAGATTAAATGACTTGATTAGGGTCCAATAATTAAATTTGGATCAGAGCCAGGGCTTGAACCCAGGGCATCTTGAATCCAAGGCTAACTTTCTTTCCACTACTTCATACTGTTTCAAGAACATGCTTATTAAACAATTTTGTATAATTACATATTTTGGGGTCATACTCTTACTACTACTAACAACTAACATTTATATAGTACTTTATGATTTATAAAGCACTATACATCATGTCTTCTGACCATTATAGCTGTTTATTTTTGTCCTTATTTTATAGATGAGGAAACTGAGACTGAGAGAGGTTGGATGACATGCTTAGAGTTACATAGTAATAAAAAGGGATTCAAACCCAGGTCTTCAGAACTTGAAGCCCTCCTTGCTAACTGTCATGGCACACAGCTTCTACAACTGAAAAGGAAGGAACTAGATCTTATCTCAATTTTCAGTCTCCTCCCCCATTTTCCACCCTGACCCCCTAGTACAAAGAATGAAAGAAGTGATATAACTATAGCTCAGAGAAGATGGGATCATGGTTTCCTGATAGAAAATGAAGGGTGGAGCTGCTCTCCTCCTTTTTGTATCCCTAACACTTAGCACATTGGCCCTGTCCTACCTTTCCACTGGCCTCCGCACACCCTAAAATCCAGTGATATTGGCCTCCTGGCTGTCACACAAACAAGATCCTCCATTTTTCAGCCCTGGACATTCTTGCTAGCGGTGAAACTCTCTCTCTCTCCTCACCTTTGCCTCCTGGCTTCTCTGGTTTCTTTCCAGTCTATGCTTCTTCCTTCAAGTCCCACCTTCTACAAGAAATCATAATAAGGGTATTAGCCTTCCTTCTGAAATTATCTACAATTTATATGTATCTGGTTTGCACACACTTGTTTGCTTGTTGCCTCACCTATTCTAATGTGAGTTCCTTGAGGGCTGGGATTGTTTCATTTCTGTACTTGAGTCCCCGGAACATAGAATTGCGTCTGGCACATGATAGGTGCTTGGTAGTAGGGAGTTTTTCTTTTTCTTTTTTCCTTGCATCCTCCACGTTTCACACAGTGGCTGGCCAATAGTTTTTGTTGTTCAATCATTTTAGTCACGTCCTACTCTTGGTAACCCCATCCAGGGTTTTCTCAGCAAAGATACTGGAGTGGTTTGCCATTTCCTTCTCCGCTCATTTTACAGATAACGAACTGAGACAGGTGGAGGTTAAGTGACTTTCCCAGGGTCACACAGCTAATAAGTGTCTGAGGCCAGATTTTAACTCAGGAAGAGGAGTCTTCCTGACTCTAGGCCTGGCTCTCTATCCACTGTGTTACCTAGCTGCCTGACAGATAGTAGGCACTTAATAAAAACTTATTGCCTTGACGTATTGACTTGAATTGAGTAATCTCGGACTAGAAATTACAGAAAAAAATGGCCAAAAGGAACTTGAAACGCAAGATAAGTAAGGGGTGGGTTAAGGAGGCGCAATTGCACTTGATTGTTTTAAATCAAAAGTGCAGAAGGAATTCATCTCAAGATGCTGAAAGAACTGGTAGATGTGATCTCTGAACCACCTACAGTGATAGTAAAACTGAAGAAGGGAGTCTGGAGGAAACTAGGCATTGACCGACATCTCACATTATATACTAAGATAAACTCATAATAGATACAAGACTTAGTCACAAAGGTGATATCATAAGAAAATTAGGAGAGCACAGAAAAAATTTACTTGGAAGAATTATAGATGAGGGAAGAGTTCATGAGCAAATAAAAGAGAGAATAACAGGAAGTAAAATGGATAATTTTGATTATATTTAATTTAAATTTTTTTGCACAGACAAAACCAATGCAGCTAAAATTAAAAGCAAAGCAGGAAATGGGGGAGGGAGTGTGGATTTACAGCAAGTTTTTCTGATAAAGGTCTAATTTCTCAAATATATAGGGAACTGAGTCAAATTTACAAAAGTAAAAGCCATTCCCAAACTGAAAATAAAAATGTGAACAAGCAGTTTTCAGAAGAAGAAATAAAAACCATCGATAGTCATATGAAAAATTCAATAAATCACTAAAAATTAGAGAAATGCAAATTAGAGCAACACTGAAGTACCACCTTACATATATCAGATTGGCTAAGATGACTAAAAATGAAAATGACAAATATTAGAGGGGATGTGGAAAAAATAAGTACACTAATGCACTGTTAGTGGAGTTGTGAATTAGTCCTATCATTCTGGAGATTAATTTGGAACTATGCTTAAAGGGCTATAAAATTGTATACCCTTTGACTCAAAAATACTGCTGGTAGGTCTATATCCCAAAGAGATCAAAGAAAAGGAAAAAGGACCCATATGTCCAAAAATATTAATAGCAGCTCTTTTTTGGTGGCAAAGAAATGCAAACTGAGGGGATACCCATCAACTGGGGAATGGATGAATAAGTTATGATGTATGAGTGTGATGGAATACTATTGTGCTATAAGAAATGATTGGCAAAATGGTTTCAGAAAAAACCTGGGAAGACATATGAGCTGATGCAAAGTGAAGTGAACAGAACCAGGAGAACATTAACACACTAACAGAAATATTGTAACAACAATCAACTATGAAACACTTAGCAACTCTGGTCAGTACAATGATCCACAACATTTCCAAAGGACTCATGATGAAAAATGCTGTCTACCTCCGGTGAGAGAAATAATGAACTCTGAGTGCAGATCAAAGAATTTTTTCTTTTTTTATTGGTTTTTTTTTCGGCGACATGACTAATATGGAAATGTTTTTCGTGATTTCATATGTATAATGGGTTTCATATTTTTTTGCCTTCTCAATGGGTGGGGAGAGGCTGGAAGGAGGTAGAGAATTTGAAACTAGAAATTAAAATAAAAAACAAATTTTTAAAAAATAAATTGATTATCAATAAAACAAAAAAACAAAACAAAACAAAAAACCCAAACTGGAGGACAAATGTTGTTTTAATCTTCTAAAAAAGGGAAGAGAAGGAAACAGTCCTATAGGACAGAGAAGATGACTGCATTCTGTTCAAAATTCTAGAACTTATCTTCAAAGGGAAGAAATGGAAGGAAAAAGCAATGATCACAAAACATGACTTTATCAAGAAGAGCTAAGTCAATTAATCCTATTTCTTTTCTTAATAGGATTACTAGATTGGGAGGAATATCAGAAGAATGCTGAAGATCATGAGCTACCTAGATTTCAGAAAAACTATTTTGTAGTCTCTCATACTATCCTTGTAGACATGTTGGATGGATAACTAGCACAGTTAGGGAGACTTTGAAACTTGTTTAGTCACTGGACCCATCTCTAGTGTTGTGCCCCAGCATTGTATGTCTTTGGCCCTAGCCTGTTCAATGCTTCAATCAACTACCTATATGAAGGCTTCCCACATTTTCAGAAGACACAAAGCTGAGTGGCATAGCAAATCTGTTGGGTGATGAAGTCAGGATTTTAAAGTTATCAGGCTAAAAGGTTGGGGTAAATCAAATAAGATGAAATTTAACAGAAGTAAACATGAAGTCCTATACTTGGGTTATCTTGATTGACTAAGCCCATAGGGCAAGTTTAAGAGAAGTAGGCGAAAGCTGACCATAGAGAAAAGAGTCTTGATATGGGGTGGGGCTTCTAGAGTCATAGTTTACTTATCTAGAAATATTCCATGTCTTCACCCAGCTAAATTCTGAACTCAACCAGTGTTGATCTAATGTGCTCAAGCTGTGGCTTGAAGTCAGGTTCTATGGTGGTGGGGATGCTGCCTAGGCATTTTCAGCCTGAATGCCCTCTGGTGGCAAGAGAAGAAACTGCAGTCTTTTGGGATAGTATCCCAGGCATGAGTCAGAAACTGAGGTTGCTACTGTCCTAGTATGTACAGGCATACATAGTTTTATTGTGCTTTGCTTTATTGCACCTTGCAGGGATTGCAGATTTTTTACTAATTGAAGGTTTGTGGCAACCCTACGTTGAACAAGTCTATTGGCGCCACTTTTCCAACAGCTTGTTGCTTACACTGTGTCTTCATGTCACATTTTGGTAATTCTCACAATATTTCAAACTTTTTCATTATTATTATATCTGTTATAGTGATCTGTGATCAGTGATCTTTGATGTTAGTCTTGTAATTGTTTTGGGGCACTGTGAGCTAAACTTAATTAATAAATGTTGTATACATTCTGAATGCTCCACAACTACTCTCTCACTCTCCTCTGGCTTCCCTATGCCTTGGGACACAACAATATTGATATTAGGTCAATTAAAACCCTACAATGGCCTCTAAGTGTTCAAGTGGAAGGAAGAATCAATCACTGAGGCAAACTTCACTGTTGTCTTATTTTAAGAAATTGCCACAAACACCCCAGCCTTCAGCAACCACCACCCTAATCAGTCAGCAGCCATCAACATCAAATCAAGACCGTCCACCAACAAAAAGATTATGATTGGCTGAAGGCTCAGATGATCAGTTAATGTGTTTTAGCAATAAAGTATTTTTTAAATTAAGATATGTATGTACGTTGGGTTTTTTAGACATAATATTATTGCATACTTAATAGACTACAATATAGTGTAAACATAACTTTTTTATGCACTGGGAAATGAAAAAATCTGTGTGACTTGCTGTATTGATGGGTCTGGAACTGAACCAACGATATTTCTAAGGTATGCCTGTAATTCAATGAGACCACCACCTGGTGGACAACTCGGATATCACACTCCCTCAAAGGATAATTAATATAGTGACACACTGTCATTCTCTAGGCTTAAGAAAAAAAGAACAGGAACTGATTTGGGCTATCGCTACTACTATAGTATCCCAAATATCACATACAGGGCAACAAGGTCTTTCACTAACACTGCTATCCTATTGCCTTAGGAGGCAATAGATTCTTCCTCACTTGAGGTCTTCAGCCAAAGGCTGGGTTACTACCTATTTATTATTTTATAAAATGGATTCTTGGTCAAGTATGGGTTTTTCTGAGGTTCCTTATGATACTAAGAGAAATGAAGAGGAAAAGATAAACGAAGGAAGGTGTGGAATTTGTTGTAGTTTAGTTGCTTCAGTCATGTCTAACTTTTCATGATTCCATTTGGGGTTTTCTTGGCAAAGATACGGGAGTGGTGCGCCATTTACTTCTCCAGCTCATTTCACAGATGGAGAAACTGAGGCAAATAGGGTTAAGTGACACCCAGGGTCACATAGCTAGTAAGTGTCTGAGGTCAAATTTGAAATGAACTCATGTGTGGAATAGTTAAAGAAAATGGGGAGGTAGACATTCCAGGGGAGGAATAATAGAAAGGACCCAGATCCATTTGTCAGAGTGACTCTTAGCTGTATTCATTCCCCAGAAAGAAATTACTCCTTTTGGGTTATTCCCTTTTCTTTTTTCTTCACAATTGCAGAATGCATTACAATAAAAATACACAAAATTTAATGAAATTACATTAAATAGACATTTATTAGGTACCTACTATGCCTGGTGTTGTGTAGGTGTTGGAAATATAAATACAAAAAATAAGAGAATCAAGTAAGGTTGGAGCTGAGAGAGACCTTAGAGAAGAAGAAAGTAGGAAGAAGTGAAGAAGGTAAAAAAACCCAAAAACTCAATACACATTTATTAAGCATTTACTAAGTGTGCAGCACAGGGTCAACCATGAATACAGATAATAAGAGAAAGAAAGAAAATCCATGCCCTCAAGGAGTTTGCATTCTAATGGTGGAAAGCAGCACTTAAAAGGGAGTGGAAAAGAGGGAGTGTGAAGTGGGATGGTGGAGACATTTTAGAGTCAGTAGCAGAGCCTGGAAGAAAGTTAGGTGGTGCAGCAGATAGAGCACTGGGCTTGGAATCAGGAAGGCTCAATTCATCTTTGAGTTCAAATCTGGCCTCAAATACTTACTAGCTGTGTGATCCTGGGCAAGTCACTAAACCCTGTTTTCCTCAGTTCCTCATCTGTAAAATGGGCTGGAGAAGGAAATGGCAAAGCACTCCAGTATCTTTGCCAGACACACACGAAGAATCAGACATTACTGAAAGGGCTCAAGGAACAACAAAGTAGAGTCCTGAGGGTAATGAAGACATGGCTGGCCTAGGATCTTTCCTTAAAATGGAGTTTCTGGGAGAAATTGGCCAATCCAAAGAACGAAGCAAAGTATAGTATACTTCCAAGGTGAAGAGAATGCTTTTGAATGGTAGAGAAAGTCCAGAGATTCAGGAATGGAGCCCAGAGAGGACTAAAGAATAAGGAAAGGACAGAGAAGGAGGAGTCAAAGAAAGAAATAGAAACTTCATTTGATTGAATCAGCTCTTACCAGCTCTTAACTCTGGCAGTATTAGGTGCCTAATAATGAAGACAAAGATTCCCTTGGCTTCTCTCCCCTTGACTATTTTGACCCAGAGCTCTGCCTCTGACTATTTTTTTTTCCCAATCATTAATATTTAATGTTATAGACACTGGACCTTTTGACACATGTTAATTCTTTGTTCTGAATCATAAACACATTTGTGTGACAGCTTTCTTTATAGAGGTTCATTACTACTTAGCTAAATGGATGAACTCCTTTTGTCATTCATTCACAAGTCTTTAAAGGGTCACCCCTTTCTTGAGTTATTTAGCCTAGCTGCACTTTCATTACCCATCTTTGGCTGGGAGCAGCTTTCCTTTTCCAATCCACACATTTCCCCCAGTCTCTTGAATTGAACTTCCAGCTGTTTGGCCTAATTACCAAATGCTGGAATGTACATTCCCATCAGGGACTTTGGCCCAGTGCACTGCCTCCTGGTTTTAGAGACCAATTTGACTTGAAAACTTACTCATTTAACTCTGACTTTGGCTACGAGAGAACCGATTTTGATTTTCAGTCAGAAACGTGTTGCCAAACCTGAGAAAGATCATAAATTTCTGCCATTTGATAACCTCAGCTGACACAAGCAGTATGAGACTGGCACCTGGACTAGCCTACTTTGTAGTCGTCAACTGGCATCTTTTGTGGTTCAGACCTGCTATTACCCTTAGAAAGATGGTTCCCAAAGCAAGTTCTCTTGGATAGAGTGATGGAGCAGTTCCTTTGTAAAGAGCCCCAGGAGAAAACAAACAGCTTGCTCCAGGGTTCAAAGAATGGCCACCATAGGGAGTTAAATGCCATGCCGAGCTCACTTGGATGTGCCTGAGCAACCTTGACACTATACAGTATTTGCTACATGCTCTGCAATTGTAGCCGCTGAGACCCCGCTAGCAGACGTGGTCTGAGCAATGCAGAACAGAAGGGCCCCTTGACCACACACAGATGAACAGGGAAGGGACATAGCAGTTACTTCTCCACTAAAAAGTCTGCAGTAAACTAGAGCTACTCTCCAGAACAAAAGCCACATCTAGGGCTGGTCCCAAGAAAAATTGTGAAGATTATCATTGGCATCTTCACTCCTTTGGTTTCCACCAACTTGCTATTCTCAGTGTCAACATTCCATCTCCAGTCTCTGTGTCTTTACATAGGCTATCCTCCAGGCTTGAAAGGCATTCTTTCCTTACGTCTGCCCCTTGGGATACCTTCCTTAAAGGACCAGTTCAAGTACTATCTCCTAAATAAGAGCATTCTTGATCCCTGACCTCCTCCTCCCCTCCCATGCCCTCAATAGTTAATACTCCTTCCTTTCCAATGTTATTAATTTACATTTTTATTATATTTACTTTGAATTTACTGATTTGTTTACTCAGGATCATAGAGCTAGAGCTGGAAGGAATCTCAGAGGCCACCTATTCCAGACTCTTCTTTGGATAGGTAAAGAAGCTGGGGTTCAGGGAAATTAAGTGACCTGTCCTGTGTGACAAAAGGAATAAGCATCAGCGGCAGGATTTGAACCCAGTTCCTCTATCTATAGATCAAATGCTTTCCCCAGTGTATCTCACTGCCAGTCCCTCTTAGAGCCTGTAGCTCTAAGGCTTAGCTCATGTGCCATCCATGTCCTATAAGAATCCTTTTCTGATCCTCCACACATTTTATATCTAGGTCCCTTTGGCAGTCTGGTGAAGCCAACATCCCCCTTCTCAAAATAATGTCCTTAAATATATAAAATAAAATAGGAAACCAATTATACTGAAATAGTTATAAAATTTTTTTTTAAAAAGCTCATGAACTTCGGGTTAAGAATCCCTGCCTTAAATCAAAATAATTATGCCCCAATGGTGGAATTGTAAGCACCATGGCAGGCTACTGGAAGAGAGGTGTCGCGATGAGGGATTGGGAGAGTTTTCAAAAAGAGTCTTTCAGGGTAGGTACCCACCTATATTGTCTGAAGGTAAGGCCTAACCTCACTAAACTCTTTGAATTATAAGCAGCAGAGTCTGTGATACTTCAAATATTAGAAAGGGCCTGGTGGAGGATGTGTATTGATCTGTTTCCAGAGTATGCCCAGGTTAATGCTAGTGCAGTGTAGAGATTTTCATGAAGACCCCACATTAATCTTCTAAAATCATTCTCTAACTTCAATGAATTCAAAGATTTCATGGATCTTCTCCCTCTCTCATGTTAATTGTCTTGCTCAAGGTCACATGGGAGTGGAACCAAGGCCTCCTGACTCTCAATTCACCATTCTCTGTATTGCATCTTACTATAGCATTCACTGTCTACCAATGTCATTTTTGATCAGGACATAATCACTGGTGAAGTGCAAACTCATGAGATGTTTACTACCAATCATAATTCCATTTTCCCTTTTCAGATGCCATAAATAAAACACTGTAAAATAGCTATGCATAGTTTGGGGAAGATTATGGCCTTTTATCCATCTTCTTTGTGGATAACCTTTGGATACCTCTTAGCAAACACTTGATTTTAGTCCTATATTCAGTATTTATCTCTCCAATGATGTCAACATATTTTGAATTTACTCTGTAATATGGGATATCATGGGCAAAGACTTAAGTCAGTAAATACAAATCTACAAGTCTATTTGACACTCTTATTTAATATATATTAATGCTAGAGAAGGGGAGAAAGGGAAAAAGCAGTTATTAAGAATCTACTATGTACCAGACACTGTGCTAAGCTCTTTACAAATATTCTTATTTGATGCTCGCATCTCTGAAGAGGTAGGTGTTATTGGCATTCCCATTTTATACTTAAACAAACTGAGGCAGACAGAAGTTAAAGTGACTTTCCCAGGGTCATGTGGCTAGTAAGTGTCTGAGGCTGGATTTATACTCCAACCTTCCTGACTCCAAGCCTGGTGTTCTGTGCACTGTGCCACCACCTTGCTGATTTCCAACTTGTGGGAAAATAAGTCGGGGCCAGATTACATAGAGTGACTGCCAATTTTAATGATAATGATTTCTGTTACCACCATTATCCAAAATTTCTCAAGCCACAATCTGAGAAGTGTTTTACAGTATGGATATGAAGGAAGACGTGAGATTTTCACGGGGGGAGAGAATTCAGCTTGAATGAACACCATGTAGGAGCATACATTTATATTTAGAACTGAAAGAGACCTTAAAGACACTTGAGTTTAGGCCTTCATTGTATAAATGAAGAGGAGAAGGAGAGAAACATTTATATAGCACCTACTATATGTGCCAGGCACTGCGCTAAGGGCTTTAGAAATGTCTCATTTGATCCTCACAACAGCCCTGAGAGGTAGGTTATTAATCCCATTTGACAAATTGAAGCAAGTGAGGCAAACATTGAGTGATTTGCTCAGGGTCGCACAGCTAATATATCTGGGGTGAGGTTTGAACTCATGCCTTCCCGACTCTTCTATCCAGTAGAGGATAGTGCTCCATCCACTGCACCGCCTAGCTGTCAAGTCCAGCACTCAGGCAACTACAATACCTAACACTTAGCTGAAAACTGAACATTTTATTAGATCCACTACTTGCCTTATTTTATACTCCACTCTCTACCTCCCAGCTTCAAAATGGAGGTCCTGATCTCTTCATTGAATCAACCAAACGGACTAGTTATTTTGAATTTTTGTGGAGATAGCTACAATGTGAAAGACAGTATGGTGTAATGAAAAGAATGCTGGACTTGTTAAAGTTAATATTTATTCAAATCCAGGCTTTGGAATTTACTAACTGTGTGACTCTAGGCAAGTCTCTTAACCTCTCTAAGTCTTGTTTTTTTTTTTTCATTTATACAACATGGCTTATAATAATCATCATACTACCTATCTCAACATGTTGTTATGATGAAAGTACATTGTAAATTGTAAAGTGACATATATGTGAAGTCATGTACTAAGAATGAGACATAACAGATGACCCAAATGGTATACTGGTTTCCATGAAAGGTAAAATGACCATTGGGAAGTCCTCCAGCATTCTGGGTAATTTTTCTATGCAGAATTTATGGGAGGACATGAAAAAGGATCATGTTGAATGAGAAGATACAGATTGATCAGAGTCATACTGGTAGATGAAACACCCATGCCAAAGAGATCATGCGTCCATTGAAATATATATATATCTGGAAAACCATTTTTACTTTATTACATTAATTTCATCTCATAAAATTAATTTTTGAATTGCTTTTGTATGTGTAAAAAACCGCTACTTGAGCATTTGTGCATGGTAGGTGCTTGATAGTTTTTTGGTGAACTTAACTAAGTCCTTGTCTAATTTCAGTGACACTTTGCTAGTGCTCTGAATATCAGTATACTCCTTAATCTCAGATAGCCTTTTCTAAGACAATTTTTCTATCCCCTACCCTGAAAGGCAAATACATTTCTCATTTCCTAAGTGCTAGAGAATTATGTTTTATAAGGGCTGATCCATTTGTAACTGAATCGTTGGCCATTCCTTACAGCCTGAGGTCATCTCCGAGGTACCTAAGACAGCCTTCCCATGACCCTTTCTAGTGCATGAAAAAAAATAACCAAACATCTTAACCATGAGAAGTCCTTCATAAGCCAAAATGACATGTGTTGTCTATATATACCCAACTGCCTCATTCTTGGTGTGTATCCCAGGAATGGAAGCATTAAAAGCTCTCTACAAACCACTGAAATAGCCCCTCCCTCAAAGTCAAAGCATATTTGAAATGGCGTAAGCCTTGTGAGTGTGGGGATCGTTAATGTATGCTGATGTCAGAGTCAAACAGGATCTACAACGAAGGTGAATAACACAGCCAACAGTTGTGTTTAGGACATTCTGTGCAGGCCTCCAAATTAAATGGAAATGGCAGGGATTAATGAAAGTGGCCAGAGCTGGAATTGTAAAATGACTTTTGGCAGCAGGCACAATATGCTTCCTTTTCTGCCACAGTGACATTGTTCAGGATTTATGAATTTTGTTTCCTCTAGGGATTTTTCCTTTCTTCTTTTTTAAACAACTACAGAGTTTCATGGGGCTTAATGAGCTAAAGTTTCAAGATCATCATACCTTTGCAATGGAAACAGCAGCAGGAAAAGGAAGGGTTAATATTACTGGTAATAATACATAAATATATCTGTATGTATATTTATAGTTAGCTACATATATTTATTTGTTTATATATGTATATATTTATTGGATAGCTATATATGTATATATATTTATATAGATATACATCGATCTGGATATCTATTATATTTGTATACCTATATCTGTATGTATATTTATATATTTATATATATCAATCTGTATATCAGCATATATTTTATAGATCTGTATTTATATCTATATCTGTATGTATATTTATATACATTGATCTGTAGATTCATATATATATTTTATATATCTGTATGGACATCTATATCAGTACGTATATATATCTCTGTATATTTACACACATCTCTATATCTGTATATATATTTATATTGATATCAAGCTGTATATCCATTTACATATCTCTATCTGTGTGCATATTTGTATGTATCTGTATGTACATACAATATACACATACATATATACTGTACATATATATATATATAGGGATAGAGTTATCGCGCTGGGAATTCTCATGCTAATGAAATTCTAAGTCTCTGATGAAACAAAAATGAAGATGATGATGATGACAATAATACTTTTGGATATCAGGGTCCTTAATGTTCTGATAGGTAAGTACATCCTGTGGCCCACTACATCTATAGATACAGATATCTCCATGCACCTGTATATCTATATGTATATTTATATCTATATCCATATGTTTATTTACAAACATACCTATATTTCTGCATGTGTATATATTTGTGTGTATATGTGTTTATGCATGCATGCACGTGTATGTATATATGTGCATATGCATATATGACTAGATGGGTGAGAGTCACACCATGTAACTCTTTAATTATTAGAGTGTGAGTTCTTTGAGGCCAGGAACTGTGTTTTTGTCCTTCTTTGCATTCCCAGCATTTAGCACAGCCTGCTTGCTGATGGTTTATTGTTAACCTAATGCAGGTCATCTTTTACCCTGCAATTTATAATCTTAAAGAGTTACGTGAAGGTACTGAGAGGTTAAATGGATGGTTGCCTAGGTTACACACCCAGTACGTATCAGGGGCAGCACTCGAACGTGGTGAATCCAGGTCTTCACGATTTTGAGGCCAGCTCTCTATCCATGGAGCCGCTCTGCCCCTCTAAATTACTTTACTAGTTAAATAAATTATTTAACTTTGTTGCTCTTTCATCATCTGTGTGTTAGCAATAGTTTTCCCTTTTGGGGTGCTAGTATTATCCCCATTTTACAGATGAGGAAACTGAGGCAAATTAAGTGACTTGTCTAGTGACTATTAAGACAGCTAGTAAGTGTCTGAGGCCAGATTTGAACTCAAATCTTCCTGACTCCAGGTCCAGTACTCTGTCCACTGGGCCACCTAGTTGTACAGAGACTTTGGTCATAGATGTTTGCTCAGGGTGCTGCCTTCTGTTTTTAGAGGCTCACAAATGGTTAAAATTGTCACACTGGGAATTCTCATAGTAATTAAATCCTAAGTCTTTGATAAAATCAAAATATTGATGATGATGATGATGATGATGATGATGATGCGCTTGGATAGCAGGGTTTTCAATGTTCTGATAGATAAGTATATCCTATGACCCACGATGTCTAGACTACCTCCAAGCCATGATTGACTTTATCTCCTGGCCATTTTCCCACTAGCCTCCATGCTGCCTGAATACAAGTACCCTTTATCCCTTCCAATGAACCTTCTGTATTCCATTTCTGGAGTCACAAGCAAAGCAATACTGCCATTGCTACTAGAAAGGGTTTGCTGATATACTTTCTTATGGCTTTAGTCTCCATGCTTATAACTTTTCAAATCAAAATGCCTGACAGACAGATACCCCCAGCCCCCAACTACCACTCTCTATATGAATTGTCTCCCACTATTAGAAGGTAAGTTCTTGGAAATCAGGAGCTGTCATTGATTTTTCATTTGTATCCCTAGTACCTAGCATGGTGCTTGGTTTGTTATAAGAACTTAATAAATATGTTTTGATTGATTCATTTATTTTTATTTCAATTAATCTGCTGTGTAGATAATCCCTCCATTGATGCAGGTTACAACATATCCATGCTTTGTCATCCTGTGTAATTCTTATCCATTCCATATTCTCCCATAAAATTACTTATGAAGTTTTATCCAAAATGCTAGAGGCCTTCTTCTAGGACTTTTAATAAAGTAACACTTGAATTTTCGGTCTATTATCTTGCCCTACGTCCAGCCTACTCACGTCTTCTCTTCTTCATACATTTCCTGGATATGTTTTCTTTCACTTGTTACACATAGATCATTAATTGCCACAGGCTGGTTATGCCCACTTTGGGTTTCCCTTTGAGTGACCTAGTGCTTAGCACAGTGCCCAGCACAGATTGGTGCCTGATAAACACTTGTTGACTTAACTTGATCCATAGTATTGATTCTTTAGAGATTGTGCTATTCTATGATTTGTAGCCATAGAATACCACAGGAAGAATATTGGTGCTACAAGGGTGGGGCTTTGGGTTAGGGAATAACAAGGGGTTGTAAAAAGCAATCCATCCAGCAGTATTCTTCAATATTCAGCTCTAGGCTATTTCATATCTACCTGTAGAATATGTCCCAAACAATGGTACTCTCAAAGGGTTACCCATTCAGCTACACATTATGATCCTGGTGGCAATAGTTATTCTTCATCCATTAGGGAGAGGGAAGGAAATCCCAACTGACTAAGTTTGCTCTGGCTCTACATTTTGATGTATCCTAAGAAGTGTCACTGTTTGTGGATTAGGGGTAACCAGGCCGGTCCCCTGACAGTTTAGGCTTGAGATTAGAATGAAATGAGATGCTCATAAACCACAATAGCAGTTAATACGAGGAGATGTACTTAGTCATAGATGGGGAAGGATATCAATAAGGATATAAAATGAGGACACTGTGTAGTGACTCAGCTGAGCACAGTTCCTCTTCCCCTGAGTTACTTATAGTGGTCCATGGATCAAGCATCAGGGAGTCTATAGAGCTCCTCTTTGCTTTTTTTTACTTACAAGGTTTTCCTCCCCTAAGCCAAGTATTTAGGATAGATTCAATACCTTTTAAGGAGAATAACTAGCCAAGAACACATGATGAGGAATTCCAGTAGATATTCCTCTTACCCTATGATCGCTCATGTCTATTGTAAGATATAGCACTGACTCAAGTGAAACACAGTGGACCTCAAAGCTATATAATGCCTAGGGTGAATGTTTATCAAATCATCTGGACTGAACTGGGTAATAAGGTGATTCCAATATCTCCAACCCCTACCCTTCCCTACCTTGCCCCATTGCCATACTGGCAGAGCAGGGCCTTGGTAGTACCAGTTGAACCTAGAGCTTGAGAGCTAGATCAAAAGATGCTCAGGAATGAATGCTGATATTGAAATCTCCCTAAGGGCTCAATATTACTTAAATGTGTTGTGTTTGACACATTTTTCTATGCTAGTGTAACTTGCCAGCTACCTCCAGCACTGTACATTTTGTTGGTTTGGTGTGATAACACCCTTCTTTTCTCACCCTTACTCACACTCAACTAATCAAGGGATGAAAAGTTACCTCCTGTTTTCTCTCTTGGTGAGAAGTTACAGACCTGTGAAGTCTGGAGTTTGCTGGGACTAGGAATATCAGCTAAAGCACTTTTGGTGTCTTCCAATGGTATAACTTCTCTATGAATGGCTATAGACTATGAAAGACTTTCCTATGCTGGGAATGTACTCCTTTGCTACCCTTGCCCCTTTGAACCCCTAATGATATGCAAAGATGGTGACAGAGAGTATTCTAGGCATATTGAACAATACGAGCAAAGGCTTGGAGATGGCAGGATACTATACAATTTATTTGGGGGACAATGGTTAGAGCATAGAACAAATGGAGAAGAATAATATAAAATAAGGCTGGAAAGATAAGATGGGGCAAGATTATATAAGGCCTTCAATACCAGGAAATCTGTTCTGTGATTGCAGAGGATTGATGATAAAGCATCCTATCCACATCCTGATGGACTCAGGGTACAGAAGTAGGAATATATTTTTGGACACCTCCAATGAGGGAATTTGTCTTGCTTGGCTATGCCAATTTGCTATATAGAATTTTTCTATATAGCATGGGGTTGGGGTAGGTGGTGGGAGGGAGATACAATTGATTTCTTTTCATTAAAGTATATAATTTAAAAATATTGTTCACTAGGCAAGAAAGTCATTAAAGATTTCAGAGGATGAGGAATTTGATCAAAGCTACTGCATTTATGTGGAAGATTAAGATGAAGGCAATAATGAAAAGCAGGCTAGATTAGGAGATTATTGTAAGGTTCCAAGAACATACTTGTGTTGGGATCTCTATGAAGCATGGGGGTAGAGGGAATGGAATAGACACAAGAATTGTTTTGGAGGCAGCAATGGTAGGACTTTTAAACTAATTATCCAGGAGAGGTGAGAGAGATGGAAGAAGAAATCCCGTTGGGTAAATATTTTGAGTGAAATAATATAGTCAGAAGGATTAGGAAGTTTGGGGGGGAAATAATAAGCTCAAGTTTTGCGTCATTGAATTTGAGGGCATCTCCATTCTGGTGGAGATGTCCTGTAGGTAGTTTAAAATGTAGATCTGGAGTTCAAAAGAGAAGTGAGGGCTAGAGGTACATACCTGTGGATCATGTGCCCAGAGGTGATAGTTGAGGGTGTGGGAGGTAATGGATTGACAAAGGAGAAGAAAAAGTGATCAAAGGCAAGATATTGAGGACAATCTATCTTCAGGGGTTAGGATGAAAGTAAAATTTCAGTTAACGAATTATAAAATGACTACTTAAAGAGGTTAGAGAAGAACTGGGAATATCGAGAGTTTTATGGGGGTGGAAAGTGAGCTGTACAATAACAAAAATACTACAGAGAAAGTAGGTTAGAAGGTGAGGGAAGGGAATCTAAGAATTTTGTTGGTTAACACATTCTTGGTGATATTTCAGTGGGCTAGAGGGGTCATGGGCAAGAACGAAATTAAAGGAGGTGAAGGTAGATGATGAGGAAGTTGAAAACGTTTTCAAGAATAGGAAGGAAAAGAGAAGAATCCAAGGATATTTACTAACGAATTTATCTTTGTTTTGTTTTCCCCAAAGAACATACATTGTAGGCAAAGTGAGAGATAGGGATTAGATCAGACATTTTATAGATATAGGCAACTCTCAGATGAAGTTCAGGTCAAAACCTTCTCTGCAATGTATAGTCTTAGCAAGTTGCCTAGGGCACTAAGAAGTTAAATGGCTTGTCCAGAGTTTCTCAGTCACTATATGTTAAGGATGGGACTTGAATCCATATCTTCCTGGCTTTAAGACTGACCCTCTGTCCAATATGCCATGCTATCTAGGCAGAGGGAATGAAATTAATTATCGAGACTCGTGACTCTCTTTTCTGCTTTCCTAGGGTCAAAAAGAGACATATGCTTCCTATAACATCGTAGAAGAAATCTCTATCAATCTGCATGATTAAAAAAGCCCACAGAAATGAAATCTTTTACACAGTCATTAAACTAACACAGGGAGAATTCTCCATTATCTTAGCATATGTATTCTTTTAATCAGCTGCAATACAAGTGCTATTTTCTACATTCCTTTTAACTTTTAATATGCTCTCCTTTCCATGGAGTGTGGGTAATGTTGTGAACCCAGAGATAAAAAATATTTTTAAAGAGAAACAATCTTTAACAGAAAAAAATATCTGAGGAAATGGAAAGTGCCATGACACATTTATGTAAGTCTAATAATCTTTATGTATAAGGGTTCATTTGAAAAAAAAAACATAGATAGGCTAGACAGAAGAGAAGATAGAACAGCTTTTATGCTATTACTTTTCTAATGCCGTCTAACTATCACCTATGCTTACTCAGTTCTTGATACCTTATTCCTCATTCAGTGGTTTCTGTACTGAATGTTTTAACAAAAGAGTATAAGAACCCAAGTTCAGTCCATTTTCTAACAACCTGCCATATTATGGTTCCAGCTATTCTCTGAGGTGTTGAATTATACAAGAACCAAGGGGAAGAAAAAGGAGAAAATAGCTCCCAATTCTGAAATTTAAAAGACTATGGAATGGAATTGATGGGTGTCAGTTCTGGGTAGGTGGAGAGAAAAGAAATTGATTTATGAGAGCAAAGAAATGCCATTCTCTAGGGATCCCTGATAGACTAGGAATACTGCAATAGGATATAAGGCAGTAAAGTACGCTGGATAAGGAATTAACCTCCAAGTCAGGAAGCCAGGGTTCAAGTCCTGTCTCTGACACATACTCACTGTGTGAAGCTGGGCAAGACATTTAACCTTTTACGGCTCCCAGGCAATGCTCTAAGAAACTAAATTATATAAATTGTCTAGTTGTTTTGGTGGAGGACATTTCCACACTGGAAATTTCCCACACAGATGAAATCTGCACCACAAAGAATAACAAACCCAAAAAGCTATAATGGGGCAGAAGATGAGGAAGTATAAAAGTAGAATTAGGATCCCCTCCAGAGACCTTTAGCTCTGATGACTAGATGAGAACAATTTATCAAAAGACCTTGGATCCAGAGTTCTTAACCTTTCTTGTGTCATGGACCTCTTTGGGGAGTCTTGTGAAGTCTGAGAAGCCCTTCTCAGAATGATACTTTTAAACATATACAATAAAATACATAGGATTACAAAGAAAACCAATTATATTGAAATATAATGGTAGTCAAAAGCAGTCCCCTAGCATTTTCCACGTGGATGATACCGTCTTAGGTGATCTAGGCATGAGCTAAACACTCATTACACTGTTATCAAAATATTGAAAACAAACAGAAACATGTTCCAGGACCCAAGGTTAAGAACCTCTACCTCAGACTAAGTATGAAAAGCTGTAGAAAGCCTTTGAATAAAGTGAAATAATGATAGAAAAGAAGTCTGTTAGGAAACTTGAGCATTTTCCAGGGATCATCTATAAATCATCAAATGAAGTGAGAAGGAAGGGGGTTTCAGCGATTGGATTAGGTGGCTTTTCAGTGCATTCCTGAGAAGTGACTGCCTGGGAATGGAAGGTGGGAGTGGGTGAGATGCAGAAGATGAGCTGTGTTTCTGCCTTGGCTAGGTCTCCTTCACCCCATCCACCTTTGATCAGAGGAAGACCTTCTAGTTTTAAAGGGTCCATAATAGTTTGGAATTATTTTTTCCCACTGTTCTCATAGTTTCCCTGGGTCAACTAGCAAGTGTCTGCATTGAGAACCAATGACACAGATTTACCATATTTAAAGAAAACTTGAGCATCTCACCAATTGGACAAAAAAGACTTGCAGTAACTGGGATTTGAGTTAGTCTTTGTCACATGTGTTCTCCCAGCTTGAACCTGTTTTCCCCTGGACTTTGTACTTAAAGGGAGAAAATGCCAAAGATGATCAGGGGTGCAAGATATTTTGTATAAACTTTTCTTATTGCACCACCTTAATAAATACCCCATTTATAAAATCTGCTTAATTAAACTGGACTGCCTAATGGCATCTCAACCGATAGTCTTGGTGGGAAGCACTATGCTCATGACATTAGAGTAGTGTTTCTCAGAGTATGGTCCAAGGAACCTGGGGATGGGGTGGGGCACTGAGACCCTTTCAGAAGGTCTGTGACATAAAAACTGCTTTATAAAAATGCTAAAATGTTTTAGTTTCTAATACGATAAATTTGTTGCTGTTGTAGTTCAGTCATACAATTGTGTCCAATTCTTTGTGTCCCTGTAGACCAGATCATGCCAATGTTTTCCATGGGGTTTTCTTGGCAAGGATTCTGGAGTGATTTGTCCTTGCCTTTTCCAGAGGTAAACAGAGATCACTTGACTTGCCCAAGGTCACATAGTTAGTAAGTGTCTGGGGTCAGATTTGAACTCAGGTCTTCCTGACTCCACACCCAGCACTCTGTCCATTGAGCTATCTAGTTTCCTTTAATATGATAAACACTGATAGATAAAACCCATAACAAAAATTCAATAAGTTTTTGGTCCCCACGGTAAAAGAGTCCTAGGACCAAAAAGGTTGAGAACTGTTGCTTTAAGGAGTCACTGCAAACCTTCAAAGAATATTCCTATCACCCTGAGTGGGAGAAGTGGCAAGCCAAGCTCTGGGGACCCTGCAGATCAGTGGGAATCAGCCAGGATGAAAAATAAAGATTCTCAGAGCTTCTATGGGCTACAAAAGAAACATGTTAACAGTCAAAAGGGGGAAAAAAGTAAAATAGAAGATTCCTTCATGCAACTGACAGTTATTTAGGAAGCTTGGCAGAATGACAGAAGTACTAGATAAAAAGGCTGAAAAATAAATACTATAATCCAAATAGAGAGGGATGAGAGATGTGGCAAGAACACACATTCTACTGTAAGTTATTATAGCAAAGGAATTAGACAATATGATGTTAAACAAGATAGAGAGGGAAATATGATAAAGAAGGATATAAATACGATGGTACTACAGGTAGGAGAAGGTAGAAGATTGAATTACAGAGACAGATGATATCTGAGCAAGATAGCTTAAGTAGGACATTATGATTGGCAGAAACGAATTTAAGTAGGGATGGTCTCTGGAGGAACACTTTGCTCAGTCATTTAACATAACTTATTTTAACTCTTACGATGCAGATGGAAGGATCCCAGTCGGACTTTCAAAATTTTATACCTTAAGAGATATCAATTTTCCCTCTGTCTCCCTCACCGTGGTTTTGATCAAGATTGTCCTGTGGGATTCTTTTTAATCACCCAAAGTTCACATCAAAGAACAAATTGGATTACATAGCTTTTAAAATTCACCAGGGATGTTTTCCCAAACCAGTTTATTCAGTATTCCTAGATTAATGTAACTTTTGTCGTTCTATTATGGGGAGAACCTAGGCCATTTTAGATACCATTATTGTATTTATCTCACTTGTTCCAACTTCAGAGGCATATATTATAGGCAGGAAAGAAGTTTTGAGCATGCACATTTGAAAACTGATCTGTCTCTCTGGAATAGTACAAAGAATTCTAAATGTGGAAGTAGAGGCCCTAGGTTCTAAATCTGTCTCCTTATATGATCTTGGGAAACAAAATTATTGCCTAAAACTAATGCCTCATCTATAAAATGAGGTTTGATTAGGTGACTTCTAAAGGCCCTTCCATATTTCCAAATTTCTAAAATCTGCCATCCTGTCATGTTGCTATCTATCTATCTGTCTGTCTGTCTGTCTATCTGTCTGTCTCTCTATCTATCTCCACAATTATAAATTATAGAGATGTTCTAGAAGCCAGGGCATAATGCCTTATGAATCTGTCTTTCATTTGTCAGCATTATAGAACTGCAGACAACTGAGACCTGGCAAATAATAAGTGTTTAGTAATTTCTCTATTAATCTATCTAAGAGAGATTAAATAATATACTAAAGGTTACTCAGGTGCTTGATGGCAAAACAAGGACTAGAATATGTCTTGACTTTCAATCTAGTTTTCTTTCCATTACACTATGCCAAGGCATTTCATTTCATCTCATTCATTTGTTCATTCAATAAAAATTTATTGCATTATCTAGTAGTGCCAAGCATTATCTAGTAGATGCTGAGGATACAAAGTCAAAAACGACACAGTGCTTGCCCTTGGGAAATTCACATTGTACTGGAAGAAACATCATGATCACATAAAAGTAAATATAGAATGTATACAAAGTAAATAAAAACTAATGTTAAAAGGGCTATAGGGAGAGCAACTATCAACCAGAAGAATAAAGAAAGATCTGGCATAGGAGGTAGTATTAGAAATGAGCTCTGAAGCAAGCTAGGAATTCAAAGAGATGGAGGTGAGGAAAAGAAAGCACTTTAAGAATTCAAGTCAACAAATACATATATACATACATACATATATACTTACACACATGTATATATATGTATATATGTATATATATGTGTGTGTGTATATATATATCTATATATATATCTTTGATTATGAAGTGGGCAGGATCTTTTTAAACACGGGGCATCTCCCCCCGCCATTAACATACCATCCCAATAAAAAGAAAATAAACATGTTATTTCTTCCTTAATGCACTAAATTAGTAAACCTAGATAATTCTTATGACCCCTGACCTAATTGATTTTTTTAATTAAATGCACTTCTATCTTCTGCTTCAAAGCCTAAGCTATGAAAAATAATCTAATAGGTTCTTTTCTTATCATTATCTTTACATCTTTAAATTAAATAGAGTTGGTAAGCACATGACATAATGAATGTTTATGTGATAGTGATTACTTTGGTCCTCACCCATTTGAGGGCTAGGTCTGTTATGTTTCCACCTCATCTCTAGCATTCTTCACTACACTTAAGGGGTTAGGGCTCTCTGCTACTGCCTCAATGGATGGATTGTATTTCCCATTTTTAGGAATCTAAGTACTCTAGTTCCATTTAACCACTTGTAGTCCAGTTAACTTTTATAGAAGACTATCTAGTTCAAAGAGAACAAGCATACAATCATTTCCCCCAATACTTCAGAGGCACACTTCCTTACTTAGTCTCCTAAGTACTCCATACTTCCACCTTAGTCTCTGGGGAGCAGAGGGAGGATTATGTTCAGTTTAACTCAGTTTCTGTATAGTATTAGTCCCACCAAGCTTCAAATGCAAAGTGCCCCCTGGGCTTGTTTCCTTGGATCCTGGCTTCTCAGGGCTTCCCTAATGGACTAGCAGCAACATCAGGCCTGGAACCCTGGGCTCCAAGGTTCCCATGGTTCAGTTTCCTAGGTCAGGACTCTATTCTCCCCACATAGAATTAAAATGCTAAAACTCCAAACCTATTTCTCAGGGTCACAGGGGCTATGGGGGAAGGGAAGCTGGCCCTTCTACAGCCCAAATGGTACCTCTATAATGAGTGAAAGATTCCTTCACACTTGGAAGCCACTGGAAATAAAATCTACTTCAGTCATGTAGATTTTAAGACACAGCCAGTTCTATGTCATTGGAATGAGGCTACCAACCCATGTAGTAGGTCAATATACCATATCTTCTTCTAGAAGCAGGTCCCTGATGCCTTCCACATGAGCACATCTACTTTTGGTTGTTTTGGGCATGCAACAAAGTGCTTACATTTATGGGGTCAACTCTCATTTATACAGGGTCCAAACAACAAGAAAACTCATAGAAGATTTTCTTTTCTTACTTTGTTAACCAGTGTTTATGAACATGACTCTGGGGGTACTATGAGATCCTGCAGTGCTTTCTGAATCATTAATGAAAGATCCATGTAACAATAGGGAGATGGGTTTTAGGTTTGGAAGGAACTTTAAAGATCAGAGTATTTAATTATAAATAACATATACTATTTATTATACCATTTTGATACCACTCATTTTGTTTACTTAGAGATCATCTAACAGATGAGAAAATTAAGACCAAGAGAGAGAAAATTACTTAGCCAAGGCTGCACACTATATTAAAGATGGTTCTTAATATGAAGTACATTTTATTGTATTTTCATCCTTATAAAATTGTATAAAAATAAAATGTCCTTATAAAATATACCTGTTAAGGTATAAAGGGTGATTCGCCCAGAACAACCTGTTTCCTGACTTGTAGAATACAACAGCTTACCAAACTACTGCAGAGGGAGCTCAGTGGAGTGGACAGAGGGGCTGACTATGGAGTTAGAAACAACTCAATCAACAAGTATTTGTTATTTCAGGGTTCAGTTAATACCTCACTTTCTTCAAGGAGCCTTTCTGCTAATAAATAGATTTATTCTGTATAAATTGTATTTGCACATAATTCAAGTCGAGCATTTATTCAGCACTTATATGTGCCAGGCACTGTGTTAAGTGCAGGAAATACAAATGCAAATAAAAAGAAAGATAGTCCCTGCCCTCATGGACCTTACATTCTAGTAGACAAAGACAACACATGAAAGGAAGTTGAAAAGTGAAGAATGCAGCATTATACAGAAATTCAAGGAGTACAGTAAGAAATAAAGCCTTGAGAGGAGAGAAGACATAGGTGGTCTGGGCATCCTCCTTAAAATAAAGGTTGTGGGAGGAAGCAGCCAAATAGAGGGGCAGGCCCAGGGCAGAGGGTACTTCTAATGCATGAGGTCCAGGACTAGAGTGAACTTCCAGGGTGGAGAGATATCTGGGGCATTTTAAGCAAGAGGACAGTAAATAGTGCAGCTGGGAGATGAATATTTATTCCCTTGTTTTCTCATGTAGTTGTTTGCATGTTCTCTCTCCATTAGACTGTGACCTCCTTGAGGACATGGACTATTTTTGCTTTTCCCGTAGGCCTTAATAAATGCATTGACTTGAAGCATTTATTAAGCACTTACTATATGCCAGGCAGGATGCAAAGAAAAAGTGAAAAGTCTCTGTCCTCAGAGAGTTTATGGTGGGGGGGGGAGGGGCACCTTCCTGTGTGTGTGTATATATGCGTATGTCCATAGATGGATAGATAGATGATAGGCAGATACAGACATATACACACATGTATCTTAGTATCTTATATATGCATGTAAATATATGTCTATGTAAATATGTATACACATATGTATGTAAAAGATGTTAAGGAAGATAAAAGCTAACTTCAGGAAGGAAGGAGCTAGCAACTGAGGGAACCAGTAAAAGCCTCTGATAAGAGCTGGTTTGAGAGCTGAAGGACGAAGGAAACCAGGGATTCTAGAAATCTGAAATTTGGAGCAAGAGGATTGCAGATATGGGGGATAGCCAAGAGGAAGAGAGATATGGAGATGGGACATATGTAGAGCAAGTAGGTTAGTGCAGCCATACTGAAGAATGTGCAGAGGAGGATAATGTATATAAAGACTGCAAGGTGACAAGTTATGAAGACTTGGGTTCAAATTCTGTATATGATACACACCAGCTGTAAGACCATAGGCAAGTCTCGTTAGTTGTCCCAGACAGCTTTCTAAGACTACAAATTATTTTTCAAAATTAATTTTATTCTGAACTTAAGAAAGAAAACAAGCATTTCCACAACATAGTAGAATAGGAAAAAAAGATGATTACTCATGAAATTGCAAATCTACTATGTGCAACTTGCTATTCCTTTTAAATATATAACAAATTTATCATGTAACTTTCTTTTTTTTCCTTTTTCTCTTCCCTCACCCCCCAGCCCAAGAGATGACTATCATTAAACACACACACACACACACGCGCGCGCGCGCACACACACGCACACACACGTAAAATCAGTCTATACATACTTCTATTTATTTCTCTCGATGCAGATAGCATCTTATGCAGGAATCGTTTAACATAAGGAAAACTATAAATGTAACCAATTATATCAATAATAAAAGTAATAAGCATCTGATTGTATCAATAGATGCAGAAGACTATGAATGACAGATGGGGTGCAGGCTTAAATGTAGGGAATTATTTTCTCCAGTAAAATGACAAATCCAGAAGAAAACAGAACAAATCACTGGCTCTCTAAGAGAAAGGAAGGCAATTGGTTGATGAAAAAAAATGAAGATGTGCTTCCCAGGAACTTTTCCATAAAATGATAAACTCCAAACTCATATGATTCATTTCAAGACTCTGGTAGGCATGTGAGCAGTAAGGCTTCAGGACTGGCCTTGCTCTCTGCAAAAGTATGTGAAACAGAGAAGCATATGAGAGAGGTGGGTAGGTGTTTGGAAATTACTGAGGGAAGTATGACGACTCTGAAGAGATACAGCTTGGAAAATGACTCACATAGTGATATTAATTAAAAGGAATATAACACTTGAACAAAGAATAGAATCACTCAAAAACACTGCAAAAGTGATGAAAATAAATACCAATATAGATTCCAAATAGAACACTTTGGACAGCCACCACACAAAACCCCAGCTAACTATTTCTTATTAAACTGTCAACAGGTAGATACAACAAACTAATCCACGTAAGAGAACTAGCATAGAGGATAGATTGTAAATTGTAATATGATAAATGTAGGTCCCCTGGCCTAATGAATTTTTATGGCCCTATGGTACTAAGATCTGATCTTGTGAACATTCCACTAAAAAGCTTCAGTGGTCCCTTATTGCTTGCCAAGTCAAACTTTGAACTCTTCTGATGCTCAGGGTTCTTTGCAACTTATTGTGGTTTCTACTTTTCCAATCTTATCTCATATAATTACTTCTACATATTCTATCCTTCAACCTGGAAATGTTTTGGGTTCCCAAACACACACTGTACCCTCTTGTCTCTGTGGCTCTCTGAGCTGTGAACTTTATGATTAGAATGACCTTCTTCCTTTTCTAAAATTCTATCCAGCCTTTAAAATCTAACTTAGGCTATCACTTCCTTAAAGCCTGTGATTTCTTGCTTGTTTGTGAAGACATTCTCTCCCATATTTTACATAGAGATTTGTTTTTTAACTCCCTAAAATACTTACCAGGGACTAATTTTTAGGGAAGGTATTAGAAGTCTGCCTGATTCTTCCTTCCGAGACTAGTGGTTTTAGGAGTACATCTCTCATTTGTTTTTGCTAATTTATACTTTATAGATGATCATAGTTTAATGTTCTTAAATTTACAGACATAGAGCTCCATATAGTAATCTCTGACAATTTTCTTGATTTCCTTTGTCCTGGTCGTGATGTCCCTTTTCTCATTTCTAATTTTGGCGATTTGAATTTGTTCCGTATTTGTTAAAATTAGATTTGCTGTTTATATATATTTTTGTCCTTAAAAATAAAGCTTAAATTTATTTCTTCACTTATTTTCTTCATTTTCAGTTTT
Organism: Trichosurus vulpecula; assembly: GCF_011100635.1. Lineage (NCBI taxonomy): Eukaryota > Metazoa > Chordata > Mammalia > Diprotodontia > Phalangeridae > Trichosurus > Trichosurus vulpecula. Next base: position 145,347,781 of record NC_050580.1, read on the forward strand.
CTTGATCTCAGCATTGATTTGGGGCATTTACTTAACTTATAATAAAGCATTTTATGATTATCAGTTTGGGCAACAGACCTCACCTTTTAGATTTTAAGTTCCTTGAGGCTAGGCACTGTCTTATCTAAAATGAGCATCTTGCCCCAAACCCAGAAAAATGTTTTACATAAATTGATGCTTAACAAATACTGGTTGTATTATTATACTATGTAGTTATAGAACTGCTCATGTACCAGAGCTGGTACAGTGATGTCTGAAGAAAAAACCCATCAACAATATTTTATTAGCATATTTTGTTTTTACACAGTAATCATTTCACAATTCCCAGACCAAACCAATTTTAAGATTAAGAAAAACATCCAATATAGCAATTTTGTCTGGCAATGTATATAATATTCTATTCTTGAAATCCCCCATCACTCTTCCCTATGGAATGAGGTGTGTTTTGGTATCTCATCTCCATAACCTTCAATGGCTTTTCAATATTGTTTTTAAACTACATTATTGCAAATGTTATCTGTACAGTCCTCTGGTTCTATTTATTTTGCTCCAAAATGTTTCATACAAATCTTCCCAAATTTCTCTGAATTCCTCAAGCTCATTTTAATTTACTGTACAATAATATTCTATTACATTCATATGACATGGTTTTTTAGCTATTCATTGATCAATGGGCACCAACCTTGTTAAATTGATTTGCTGACACAAAGAGTGCCATTATAAATATTTTGGTATATATTAGACCTTTTTCTTTTTCTTTTTTTAACTTCCTTTGTATATAACTAGTGTGGATTTGCTAGGTAGGGAACTGTTTAATTACTTCTTTTGCTTAAATTCAAATTGAAATCAACAGTGGTCAGACCATTCATAATTCTACTAATAATGGATAAATATGCCTGTCCATAATCCCTCCAACAATAAATCCATATTTTGTCCTCCTTGCCAATCTACATAGAGTTAAGGGAAATTTCACTGATGTTTTAATTTGCATTTCTCTCTGTACTAATTATTTTGAGCATTTTTCATGTTTATTTATACTTTGAAAGCCTTCTTTACTAAACTATTCATATCCCTTGACCACTTATCCACTGAGACATGATTCTTGATGATATACAATTGTGTCAGTTTTCTGCATTTTGGATAGCAGAATTTTATCAGTGATTTGATGAAAATATTTCCCCACTCAATCATTTCTCTCCTAATTTTGTCTATATTTGTTTTATTCATGGAAGAACTTTAAAAAAATTTGGTAGTCAAGATCTATGTTACATCTCATTTTTAATTTATTTGCTTAAAAACTCTCCAAGTCATGGTTGTGAAAACTAGTTCCTTTCAATTCCTTCTATTATTTCCATAGCATGAATGTTTATATTCAAGTCACATATTCATTTTGAATATATTGTGGCATACTGAAAAAAATGTTGGTCTATACTGCTAGGTTTATATCTCAAAGATATAAAGAAAGGGGGGGGGAAGGACCTATTTATACAAAAATATCTGTAGCTACTCTTTTTGTGGTGGCTAATTGGAGATAGAAGGGATGCCTATCAATTGGGTAATGGCTAAACAAGCTGTGGTATATGATTGTGATAGAATATAGTTGTTCTATGAGAAATGACAAACAGGATGATTTCAGAAAACCTGGGAAATACTTACATGAACTGATGCAAAGTGATGTGAACAGAACCAGGAGAATATTGTTCACAGTAACAGCAATACTGTATGATGAAGAACTATGAATGATTTAGCTATTCTCAGCAATAAAATGATCTAAGACCAACCAAAGAACTATGATGAAGCATACTGCCCACTCCAGAAAAAGAAGTGATATTGTTTGAATACAGACTGAAGCAGGCTAGTTTTTACTTTCTTTCATTCTTTTGCTTTTTTTGAATCTTCTTGTATACAATGATCAATATGGAAATGTTTTACATGATTGCACATGTATAACCTAGATCTGATTTCCCTCTCAAGGAAGAAGGAGGGGAGAAAGGGAGGCAGGGAGGAAGCGATAGAATTTGGAATTCAAAACTTTTTAAAAATGTTTAAAAATTGTTATAACATGTAATTGGGGAAAAATAAAATATATCTTAAAAGTTGGTCTAATTATAATTTATGTTAAATTGTTTTCCATTTTTCCAGTAGTACTTTATTTTAAAAAAGCCTTTCCCTAGAAATTTATTTTTTTTTTGCATTTGTCAAACATCGGACTAATGTTTTAAAGTTACTTAGGTTTATTGCTTATCTATCTGTTCCACTGATTTCTACTTTTCATCAGTATCAAATAGTTTTGATGAGTACTAATTTATAATAGAGTAATTCTAATAATGCTAGGTATGTTCCCTTCATTTATATTTTACCATATTAATTCCCTTGAGATCCTACCATTTTGTTCTTCCAAAAGACTTTTGTTATTTTTTATTTAGTTCTAAAAAAATTGCCCTCAGCACCTTGATGGAAATATCACTAAATCTGTAAGTTAACTGAGGTAGTAATTTCATTTCTACTGTATTGGCATGGTCTAACCATAAACAGTGAATAACTCCAGTTACTTAACTCAACATAGTTGTATTTATATAAATCATATATATGTTTTACATTTTGTAGTTACTTTGGAATGGAATTCCTCTTAGATTTCTTCTTGGATTTTATTAGTATTGTTAAGAGATGATGATTATTTTGTGTGGATTTATTTCATATCCTGAAATTTTGTTACAGCTATTCATTATCCCAATAATTTTTTGTTCATTCTCTGATGCTTTCTGTATACAAAATCATCTCATTTTATAATAGAGATAGTTTTATATCCTTTTCATTAGTACTTATACCCTTGATTTTGTTTCCTTATTACTATAGCTAGCATTCTAAAAACTATTAAAAATAGTGAGAAAGTCTTGCTATACCACTGCATCTTATCCCAAAGATAGATTTTAGTACTTCTCCATTGTAAATAATGCTAGCTCTTGGATTTAAATACTTTTGATCATGTTAAAGTCTTTTTACACCTACTCCTTTTAGGGTTTTAAAAATAAATGATTTCTTACTGTTGTATGGCTTCTCTATCTATTGAAATAATCACGTGATTTTAATTTTTGTTCAACTGGACTTTTTGTGCTCAGTGATAAACTTTTTTTATGCTCAAAAGCAGAGCTGCAATAAGTAATTTTTGTTCCTGGGGCTAGGAGCAGGATTTTGAGGTCCCCTTGTGACAGGACTCTGAGAGGAAGAAGTATAATAAGGGATGCAGGAAAGTTTTGAAGCTTTAAATTATTGTCTCCTCCTGACAGAAGGGTACCCAGGGTGAGAAAGTATACTCCAGAACAGTATGAGGGGCTACCTCCAAATTTTCTGCCATTGGATAAAGCTCTGGTTTCCCTGTCCTAGTTATTGCTTTATTCAAAACATACTATAAATTAATAACCAAACCTTCATTAACTCAGTATCCCAGGGAATAGGGATTTCTGGTTGCTTATGGTAACTAAAAAATGCTCCTGGAGACTTTTTTCCCTTTCCTATCACCTAATACAGTATCACAAGAAAAGTATGTACTTAACAAATACTTATTGAATTGGACTGAATTGAAATTGTTTTCAATTCTGTTGTGGAAGGTCTTCCTAAATGGATCATTCAATTTTCTTATCATGTTAAGCAGAACTTAAGGTATAACATCAAGTCTTTCCGTGTTCTTTGAAGACCTTTTAGTCGTTCAAGTTTATCTTTTTGGGGAGGCTAGGTGGCTCAGTGGATAAAGTGCCAGGCCTGAAGTCAGGAAGACTCTTCTTCCTAAATTCAAATTTGGCTTAGACACTTGCTAGCTATGTAACCCTGAGCAAGTCACTTAACCCTGTTTATTTCAGTTTCCTCATCTGTAAAATGAGCTGGAAGGGGGCATGGCAAACCACTCTAGTATCTTTGCCAAGAAAATCCTAAACAGGGTCATAAAGAATCAGATATGACTGAACAACACAAAATTTTTGTTACTCTTTTGTTTTTATATCACCTCTATTTCTGACTTACTCTCTCTTCTCCACTTCTCTCCCCAGTGAGCTATCCCTTGTGCCAAAGTAGAAAAAACAGAAAAATGGCAGGTCAGCAAAACTAAGACATCTATTGAATCTGACAGTATACGCTATGTTCCATATACACAGTTCTCCACCTCTTCAGAAAAGGGAGGGAGTGTATTTTCTCATCCTTTCTTTGGAGATGAATTGATCATCATGTTTACAGAGTTTAGTTCTTTTGTTGTTGTTCTTTTAGTTTTTCTCATCGTAGTCACTATGCATTCTGAGTAGTAATTGCGTATATCATGTGTTTATTGTGTATGTAAATTTTGTTTCTGGTTCTGCTAACTTCAGTTCACATCATTTCATGTAAATTATCTCATGTTTCTCTGAATTCCTCCCAGTTATTATTTCTTATGTCACAGTAGTATTTCATTTCATTCAGGTATGGCTATTTTATTAGCCATCCCCCAATCAAGAAACATCTTCTTTGTGTTCAATTTTTTGCAACTACAAAAAGTGCTGCTATAAATATTTTGGTGCATGTGGGTGGACCTTGCTTTCTATATCTAAAGGTTACCATTCTTAAAGGGTGATACTCATTGTTGAGGACTGGGGGTTAACCTAGAATGTACTCTGGAAGTTGGCTTGTTTTGTGACTCAGCTCCTCCTAGGACCGTAGGAAGAGGGAGGAGTGTGGAAATCCTGACCAGCTGAGTTTTCCACCTTATTGCATTCCAGTTAATCAAGGTTTGATGACAAAACAAGATGCCACGACCAAGTACTTGTTCATTGAACACTTGAACACTCTCCTATTGTAACACTAGGGCAGGGTTTAGAAATCCTGTTGCATTTGTTAAGCTGTTCAGAGATACCATTGAAAACAGACAGGATGGAACAGATTACTTTAAATTCTCATTGGTCAGACAGTTTTAGTTCCACAATAAAATAAGCTGCCCTGCCTCTACCTGCTGCAACCTAATGGAACTCTGAAATAAAATTTTAAAACAACTGCTTGCAGCTTGAAATATGGGTGCGGTGTTCTAGCACTGTTATGGAGTACCCTATTACAGCATCTTCACTGGGATAACACATTGCTAACAGGGCAAAAGGTAGCTGAATTTCCACTTTGTATCCAGTGAATGACTATGGCTGAGATCTTGAAAAATGGGTCCCTTTTGGAGACCCTCCATTTTGTGTGCTCCCACATATAGTTTCTCTATGCCTGAGAGACTTTGAGGTCACAGAAACAAACTTAAGTAGATATTTCTTCTTTCACTCATTCTCTTCCTCCCTCCTCCCCAACCTTATTCCAGGAATGATCTTATGTCTTTACACATTTGGGAATGTTATCAAACTGGATTGATAAGCAGAAAAGGAGAAGGGAAATGAAGAAAACAAAGGAGTATAGTAAAGTACATATAAAAAAGAAAGAAAATAAAAAAGTAAGGTCCTTATTTTAGCATGGATTTAGTAATAATCTGAGTCTGATATAGACACTATTTGACCACCTCAACTGATTAGAGTCATGGTAATAAATAACATTTATGGAAAGCTTACGTTGATATATAAAATTAAATAGCTTTTACATAAACAAAAACAATGCAGCTAAAACTAGAAGGGAAATAGTTAACTGGGGAAAAATCTTTGCAGCAACTTTTTCTGATAAAGATCTAATGCCTAAAATATATGTATGTATACATATATATATATATATATATACATATATACACACACACACACATACATACATGTGGAACTGATTCAAATTTACAAGATTATGAGCCATTCCTGAATAGACAAATGGTCAACTGATATGAATAGGCAATTTTCACAGGAAGAAATTCAAGCCATCAAAAGCCATATTTTTAAAAGTTCCAAATTACTAGTAATTAGAGAAATGCAAATTAGAGCAACTCGGAGGTTCTATGTCGTATCCATCACATAGTCAAAGATAAAAATAAAAACTGAAAAATGTTTGTTGGCAGTAATATAGGCACAGTGATGTACTGGTGGAATGCTGAATTAGTCCAGCCATTCTGGAGAACAATTTGGAACTACAACCAAAAAGCCCCTAAAACTTTAAATCACTGGATAAAGCAGATGATACTACATGAGAAACATCTTGTGGTTGGCTGAAAGAATTATATATACCTCTCAGCCTATATATAAAAAGAGCTGAGTTCAGATCACTGATAGGTCAATCAGTGGAGGACTTCAGGCTCAGGAATGACTTAAGGTAGTAGATCTTTGAACCTATACTAGTACTCTTTACTACACTATACTCACCTCCTATTCCCCACCCCAACCCAACCCTGTTATTGTAGAGAATGGACCAGTAGCACACAATGTATCCAACTGGGAGCAGAGAAAGACTCGTTGAGGATTAACACAGAACACAGATGGCTACAGAAAAATAGCCACCTAAAGGAGGAAACGTCTTCAAAGAGTAGTACTCCTTTTGCCAGAAGAGAAGTACCAGTTATGGAATAGAGGCACAAACCTTTGGATCCCAGCAAAGACCTACACCAAAGGGGAAATTCACAAGGATTCTGAAGGGGAAATGGGGTTTCCATTAACCAGTTTACTTGCATCTTTGTCACATGTCACCTACCCAAGTATCTTTCAAACTTAAAAGTTTCAGACCACTTTCTCCTGGGATTTTGGTGTGCAGGGAGAGAGTATGACTCCTTTTTTGTGGGGGAAGGATGTTTTGTATCAACTCTTAATCCTAATCTTCTGAGTAAATACCCTTTCTAGAAGCCAAATCAGGCTGCTATCTGGTAATCAACAAGTGTGAAAGAACTCATGATTGTCAGTACTAAAAACTCAGCCCCTCAAGTTTATCCCTAGAATCATGAGACAGAGAAGTAATGAAAGTAGCAGATATATCTTCTGGTCACCCCAAAACCTCAAGTGCAAGTTGTGAGAATGAGTCCAGAGAAGGTGCTATATCTATATCTATACTGTATATGTATATATATATATATTGTATTTGTCCATATGTGCACATGTTATATTTGCCTATACATGTGCATATTACAAGCTCCTTGAGGGCAGGGTCTGGCTTTTGCCTTTTTTTGGTATCCCCAGCACTTAGCACAGTGCCTGGCACATAGAAGGCACTTGGTAGATGTTTATTGATTGATTGCTAGAATGTGAGATCTTTGAGGGCAGAGACTATTTCATTTTTGTCTTTTTATCCCGAGTACTTAAGTCAGTTCCTGACCCACAGTAAATACTTAATAAATGCTTATTGATTAATTGCCATAGACATTATCCTTGTTTCCTCAATGCCAACAATTTAATGGGATTTAATTCCATTTAGAAATGTGGTAAAATCATGTCAATATTTTCTAAGCCCTGGATTCGGATAGTCTGTAAGACCAAGACCTCAGAGACAATCTAGTCCAACCCCTTCATTTTACTGGCTAGGAAACTGTGGACTAAGAAACAATGTGCCTTGTCTATGGTCTTATAGGCAAGTAGGTAGGCTAGCCAAGATTCAAGCAAAGGTCTTTTTGACTTTACACCTACCATTCTATCCACCGCATCACTGAGCCGCCCCAGTGGTCTTTTTACCAATGGGTTTACCACCACCATTCTATCACAAGACCTCGTTTCTATTTTCCATCTTGGCACTATAGAAAATAGAAATCCTAGAAATTAAAGAAGAGATTAACAAAATAGAAAACAAAAAACCCTTTGAATTAATAATCAAAACCAGGAGCTAGGATTTATTTTTTGGAGGGGAGGAAAAAATAGATGGACCATTAACTAATTTGATTACAGAGAAGAGAAAAACCAAATTACCAGTGTCAAAAATGAAACAGAATTCACAAAAAAAATGTTACACAAACTATTTGCAAAGAGAGCAAAAGAAGAGATACTGCCAAAGAGCTTGACATATGAACTAGGGAATGTTAAAAACAGGAAAAAGAAAACCATTGACCAATGTTCCTAGTCAACATTGATATAAAATTTTAAAATAAAATATGAACAAAGAGCTTAAAATAACATGTCACAAAGATTATACATAATGACCAAGTTGGATTTATACCAGAAATTCAGGGTTGGTTTAAAATTAGGAAAACCATAAACTTAGTTAACAAAATTAGCAAAACTTTTAGATGCAGATAAAGCTTTTGACAAAATACAACATCCATTTCTATTAAAACACAAGAAAACAAAGGAATAAGTGATCCTTTCCTCAAAATGCTCATTAGTACATACCTAAAATCAAGACTTTCTGTTATTTGCAACCAAGATGTACTAGAACCCTTTGAACTAACTCTGGGGTAAAAGAAAAATGTCTATAGCTAACCCCTTTGATTTGATATAGTGCTAGAAATAAGACAAGAAAATAAACAAGGGTATAATTATAATTAAAGAAGAAGCAAAATTTTCACTTTTATGCAGATGATAGGATGGTGTGCTTTAAGAATTCTAGAGTCAACAAAAAAATTAATTGAAACAACAACCTCAGCAAATTTGTGGAATATAAAATAAAGCTACACAAATCATCAACATTTCTATAGAAATAAAACCTAGCAGGAAGGGATTGAAAGAGGAAATCCATTTAAAATACCTAAAGAATGTAAAAAATACTTGGGAGTCTACATACCAAAATACATATAAAAACTATATAAAGATAACTACAGTTCACTACTATTCAAAGAAATACAGATCTAAACAATTGGAAAAATAATACTTGCTCGTTGTTAGGATTTGCCAGTATAATAAAATAATAATAGAACCTAAATTAATTTGTGTATTCATAGTGATCACATTATCAACAGATTACTTTACAGAGCTAGAAAGAATGATAGAAAATTCATACGGAAACAGAAAAAAAAATTCATGGGAAATCATGAAAAGAAGTAGGAATGTAGGGGTCTAGCAGTGCCAGATCTCAAACTGTACTACAAACAGTAATTCTAAAAACAATTTGTTTCTGGTTAAAAAATACAGAAATCATTCCATGGAAAAGAGGAGGTATACAACATACAGAAGTAAAGGAATCTAGCATCCTAGTATTTGATAAACACAATGACCCACCTACTGGGATAAGGACTCACTGTTTGACAAAAATTGCTGGGAAAATTGGACAGCAATACAGAAGAAATTAGATTTAGACCAACATCTCAAGGTTTATACCTTTATAAGTTCCAGATGGATATAAAACTTAAATATAGAAGGTCATATTATAAACAAATTAGCGAAATATAGGTGGGGGAAATGACTTGTTAGAGCTATGGATAGAAGAAAAGTTCATGACCAAACAAGGTACTGGCAGGATAGTAGAAGATAAAAATTTATCATTTTGATTTCTAAATTTTTAAAAGTTCTTACACAAGAAAATATAATAAACCTAAGATTAAAAGGGAAATAACTAACTTGGCAAGAGTTTTTCAGGAAGTTCTTATGATAAAGATCTAATTTCCAAGATTTATAAGGGACTGATTAAAATTTATAAAAAGAAGTGCCATTCCCCAATTGATAAGTAGTTCAAGGATATGAATAGGCAGTTCTCAAGGGAAGAAACCAAGGCACTTTATAACCATATGAAAAAATGTTCAAAGTCATTACAAATTGAATATATACAAAATGAAGTAATTCTTAGATTCTACCTCACATCTAGACTAGCACATCAGATTGGCAAAAATGACAAAAATGATAAATGTTGGAGGGACTGTGGAAATATAGGCACATCTGTTGGCAGATCTGTGAATGAGTACAACCATTCTGGAAAACAATTTGGAATTATACACAAAAGGTAAACAGTGAATGTCTTTTAACTCAGCTCTATTACTGCTAGGCCTATACCCCCAAAGATCAAAGAAGTAGGAAAAGGTCCTATATGTACAAACATTTATAGTAGTTCTTTTTAGGTAGGAAAAAACAAACAAAAACAAAACAAAACAAATTCTAAAAACCTGGAAATAAAGGGATGTCCATCAATGGGAGAATAGCTGAATAAATTGTGATACATGAACATGATAGAATACTAGTGTTCTGTAAAAAATGAGGAAATACATGATTTCAAGAGATATGGAAAAACTACATGAACTGATGCAGTGTAACATAAGCAGAATGAGAGAGATTCATGCTACATTATTTTTAAAAACCGACAATTTTTTAGAATTTATAAAATGATGGAGAGTGAATTGAGCAGAATCAGGACAATATTTTATACAATAAAACAACACTGTAAAGACAAGCTAAATTGAAAACCATAAGAACTACAAATACAATGACTATCTATGATTCCAGAGGACAAACAATGAAATAAACATTATCTACCTCCTCTCTGAGAAGTGATAAATTTAGAGTTCAGAAAGAGAAATACATATATACATACATACATATATATGTAGATATGTGAGAGTGTGTGTGTGTGTATGTATGTATGTATACCACCAATAAGGGATTGTTTTTGCTTGATGGTGCATATTTGTTACAAAGAATGTTTTTAATTTTCTCTTTTTAATAGGGTTTGGGGAGATGGGATGGAGATAAATTAAATTTCTTTTAATTTTTAAACAATTGAAAATAAAGAGGAATTACTATAGATGTAGAATGTTGTATACACTTTCAGATGAGGTCACTATATTGTTAGTTTTACTTAATTTTTTTATTTTATTACAAGAGATCTCTCACAGAGAAGGGGTGATCTATAAATGTTTGTAATGTATAACAAAATGTATAAATCACTTTTTAAGTCTAGCAAAAGAGTTTTAGCTTAATAGATAAAGAAATAAGAAGATGACGAAGGATTCTGGGAAGCAGGGAATGTGATGAATACAAAGTTGAAAGAAGATGAGTCTGGCTTCATAGATTGGAAGGGAAAAAGTCTAGACCTTCAAGGAACCAGGGAGGACAATTACAAGGCTGTTGCAGTACAGATGTGAGGTTTTGAGGGTATAAAATAATGTGATATTGGTGGGGATGAAAAAGAATGAAAATAAGAGTAACTGCCTGGACCCAATAACTGGATATAAGTAATGAATGAGGGTATTGAGTGAAATGCGTAGTGTGCATACATATAAATGAACATTAGACTAGGAGTCAAGACACCTCTGTCATTATGGGTCTCTCATGACCTTGTTAGATGACCTTAGGCCATTTAACCCCTCTGTGCCACAGTTTCCTCATCTAGAAGATGGAGTTATAGTAGATATTGTCTAAGTTTCCTTCTGGCTTTAAAACTATAATTCTTTTTTTTTAATTTTTAGTTTACAACACACGGTTCTACATAATTTTGAGATCCAGATTTTCTCCCCTCCCTCCCCCCTCCCTCCCCAAGACGGCATGGAATCTCATATAACTACCATGTATAACTTCGCATTGAATTAATTTATACAGTAGTCAAGTTGTGGAGAAGAATTATGACCAATGGAATGAATCATGAGAAAGAAGAAATAGAACCAAAAACACCCCCAAAAACAAAAACAAAAGAGAAGAAAAAAAGGCGAGCATGAAGTGTGCCTCAATCTGCATTCAAACTTCACAGTTCTTTCTCTGGATGAAGATAGCATTCTCCATCATGAGTCCCTTGGACTTGTCCTTGCACCTTGTGTTACTGAGAAGAGCGAAGTCGGTCAGGGTTGGTCCTCACGGAATCCATGTATCTGTGGTTGTGTACAAGGTTCTCCTGGCTCTGCTCTGCTCACTCAGCATTATGTCGTGTAGGTTTTTCCAGGTTGTTACGAAGTCCATATCATCCCCATTTCTTATGGCACAATAGTATTCCATCACCTTCATATACCACAGCTTGTTCAGCCATTCCCCAATTGATGGGCATCCCTTTGATTTCCAATTCTTGGCTACCACAAAAAGAGCCGCTATAAATATCCTTGTACATATGGGTCCTTTTCCTGCTTGTGTGATTTCTTTGGGATACAACCCTAGAAGTGGTATTGCTGGGTCAAAGGGTATGAACATTTTTATAGCCCTTTGGGCATAGTTACAAATTGCTCTCCAAAATGGCTGGATCAGCTCACAACCCCACCAGCAATGCAACAATGTTCCAATTTTCCCACATCCTTTCCAGCATTTATCATTTTCCTGTTTTGTTATTTTAGCCAATCTGACAGGAGAGATGTGGTATCTGAGAGCTGTTTTGATTTGCATTTCTCTAATCAGTAGTGATCCAGAGCATTTTTTCATATGCCTATAGATATATCGCTTTAATTTCTTCCTCTGAAAACTGTCTGTTCATATCCTTTGACCATTTCTCATTTGGGGAATGGCTTGTATTCCTATATATTTGGCTCAGTTCCCTGTGTATTTTAGAAATGAGGCCTTTATCAGAGATACTAGTTGCAAAGATTTTCTCCCAATTTTCTGCTTCCCTCCTAATTTTTGTTGTATTGGCTTTTTTTTGTACAAAAACATTTCAATTTGACATAATCAAAATTATCCATTTTGCATTTTGTAATGCTCTCTATCTCTTGTTGGGTCATGAATTCTTTACTTTTCCATAAATCTGATAAGTAAACTATTCCTTGCTTTCCTAAAGTACTTATAGTATCAAATTTTACTCCTAAATCGTGAACCCATTTTGACTTTATTTTGGTATATGGTGTAAGATATTGGTCTATGCCCAGTTTCTGCCCTACCATTTTCCAATTTTCCCAGCAGTTTTTGTGAAATAGTGAATTATTGGCCCAGAAGCTGGCCTCTTTGGGTTTATCAAAGAGTAGATTGCTAAACTTGTTGATTTCTCCTACTTGTGTACCTATCCTATTCCACTGGTCCACATCCCTGTTTCTTAACTAGTACCAGGCAGTTTTGATGATTGCTGCTCTGTAGTACAGTTTAATATCTGGTATGACTAGGCCACCTTCTCTAGAATTTCTTTTCATTAATACCCTAGATATTCTAGACCTCTTGTTTTTCCAGATGAATTTTGTTATTATTTTGTCCAGCTCAGTAAAACAATTTTTTGGTAGTTCGATTGGTATGGCACTGAATAGATAGATTAATTTAGGTAAAATTGTCATTTTTATTATATTAGCTCGGCCTAACCATGAGCAACTGATATTTTTCCATTTATTTAGATCTGATTTTATTCGCATGAAAAGTGTGTCATAGTTATGTTCATATAGGCCCTGGGTTTGTCTTGGCAAATAGACTCCCAAATATTTTATAGTGTCTATAGTAACTTTCAATGGAATTTCTCTTTCTATCTCTTGCTGTTGGACTTTGTCAGTAGTGTATAGGAATGCTGAGGATTTATGTGGGTTTATTTTATATCCTGCAACTTTGCTAAAGTTGTAAAACTATAATTCTAAGGATTCAAGATATCACCATCACTCTTCCTGAACTTTCCCCCTTTCTCTTCTCCCTTTCTTCCCCATTCCTTGTCGTTTAAATATTAAAAACAAATTTTAAAGAGAATTTGATTAGTCTCATGTGAAGACATAGGACCTTCGGGAGAAAAAAATGGATTAAAATGGCCATGAAATTTGTAGAGACAACTCTTGAAAATTACTATTAGATTCTGGATACTCTAGTTAACTTTTGAATGTGTCTTTTATAATGTGACCAAGTGTTTGAGAAATTCTTTGTTCTTCATATTCTATTTGATTAAACATGGAAAATCAAATTCTAAAAGTGATCATTTCAAGTTTCTTTTTCTTATCTGCCTTTAATTTCTCATCTGGTAATATCCTAGAAGAGCCTAAGTGTTACATTATTGATGCTGTGTGAACATATTTTTTGCATTCTGCCAAAATAGATATGCCTCTTTTTTGCATGCTCCCTCAATAGTCTAATTTTGCAAAACTCTTTCTCAGTCCCTAGCACACCTTCTTCTTACCATGATCCAAATTCCACATTCTTCAGACTACATTGCCTCTGGGAATGCAAAATGGGGTCCTTTTGTACATTAAACATTGAAAAAACCCAAACTGACCTAGAAAAATCTTTTAAAAATGCATTCAATATTTCAATGTCTTCTGAGGTTTGATAAGTTTCTTGCAAGGTGGTTTAGGTAATAGCAGGGTATAGAGAAAGGAAAGAGGGAAGAACCCAAAGTCACCTAGGGAAATATGAAACTATGATTGGACTAGATGCACAGTCTATTCTAATATAACACCCTGTCCCTAAGGCCATTCTGTTGCCAGACAAGACCCAGCATTTCCAGATACTCAGACATCTTTATTTTTCTAAACAAGTCCATATACTTAAATCTACACAATAGGGGAGAAGTTTGCCAGTGACAGTTCCATTTTTCAAGCACTTTTATGGAAGCTTAAATAGGAAGCCCGACTGTAATATATGTATCAATGAAAACTGTTTACAAGGCAGGAGATTGCACCCAGCCTGATCTCCCTGACACATTTATCACTTTGTTCCAATGCTGGGTGGGAAACTGACGACCTTCCCTTGACAGCAGATGCCTGGCAATAAAAGATGAAGAAAGTGTCAGAGATTTTATGAATCTTCTCTAGGCAGTTATGATAGTGGAAATGATCATGATTCTTCCCCCCACTCCCCATTCATAAATCTCTGTCAACACCTGAAGATAACACCGACAATTTATTGTAGTATTCCAGCATCAGGTAACACTGCAGAAGCTATGCTTAGAAACAAAGTGCGGCAGCAACAAGTCTGAAACTGACCATGGATTTGGCTAGTGGATCAGTTTGGGAGTTGGTTTCATTGGGAAGGAAGTAACAACTTTCTTCAGTCTCACTATAGTTACGATGATTTGCTCTGGTGGGGTATTTTAAGCACTTTGTTTTCTCAGATTTAGGTCTGACTGTGTTATGCTATTACTTAACTCTAGTGGACTCTAGGGTCAAAAACAAACTCCTTGTGGTATTTAAAGCCTTTCTCAACCTGGCTCCAACTTATCTTTCCAGGATTATTATATAGGATGTCTTCACAAACACTCTTTAGTCAGGCCCCCGTTGCCTTCTTGCTGTCTTTCACACACATATTCCATCTCCCTTGTCTATGCCTTTGTCTGGGAAAACAGTGAACTGGGCAAACTACTGGATCACACTTCCTGCTAACGTTTTCATCTTGCAGAACCCTTGATTGCCTTCAAAACTCAGCTCAAAGCATCATCTCCTACATGATACCTTTCTTAATCTCCCCAGCTACTTATGCTTCCCCCCCATTCCTGAAATTATTTTATTTATTTCATATATTTCATACTTAAATGTGTTCATGCTGAATTTCCCACAAGAATGTAAGTTCCATGAGGGCAAGAATTATTATTTTTTTTAATTTGTATCCTTACTACCTAGCACAGTGTCTGGAACATAGTAGGCACTTGGTAAATCCTTTTTGATTAGTTGGTTTTATATATCACTATAGCCTTGAATTCATTACCTAATGGATGTTCTGACGATGCTAAGCCTTTGTAAACCTTAAATCAAGCCAAGTACTTGGCTATGCTGGTTCTTGGATAGCAGGCACAGCTTGCTATAGTACTGCATCAAATAATAATAATATATAAAATAATCATAAAACCAGCATTTATAGAAAGCTTTAAAGCATTTAGTGCAGTGCCTGGCACAAAAGAGTTGCCTGAGAAGTATTTATTGACTAATGGTTTGATTTAAGGTTTACAAAGAGCTTTACAAATTGTCATCCTCATTTTATCCTTGTAACAGACCTGGGAGGTAAGTGCTATTATTATCTCTAATTTGTAGAAGAGGCAGACATAGGTGAAGTGATGTATCCAAGGTCATGTAGCTAAGAAGTAACTGAGGCTACATTTGAACTCAGGTCTTCCTGTCTCCAGATCCAGAATTCAATTCACTGCACCACCAAGCTGCTTAGGTAAGGGGCATATTCTTTACCTAGGATTTATGAGAGTACACAGTAAGAAATCCCACAAGATAAGAAGTTATGAATGAGTTGTGAGCTGCAGTAGAGGAGGTCCTACCCATAATGAAGAGATTATAGTGAGATTATAGATCTATCAAAGTAACCAAGAATGAGTTCCCTTCCTTTTAAGTTTGGAGGAGGATGTTTTTGGGTTTTGGTTTTATTTTTTATTTTTTACTAAGAGCAGAAGTTTGTCATGTTCTTGTAGGGGTGTTGAAGGCTTGGTAAGAGCAATCAAAGAGTTGTGAAGGACACAGTATTTGAAACTTACAAGGCAATTAAAAGCAACCACTATTCATAGCTCCCTACTTTTCATTCCAAGCTGGGTTTTTTGAGAAAATGTTTTTTGTTGGTAAGTCTAGACCTGTGATTTCATTGGTGTGAGGATCTTCCAGCATGGAAACTCCATCTGCTGATTAATATTCCAAACTTACTGCAATTATAATATTGGGGAGCTATTTGGAGCATTGGTAGATGATTAAATGATTTTCCCAAGGCCCCAGAACCATTGTACGTCTAAAGTTGGACTTGAACACAAGTCCTCCTGACTCTGAAATAATCCTTCTATCCAGTAAGTTGTAAGTGTATAGAAAAAAATTGTGGCACAGTGGTTGTAGGATCTTAATAAGATATTTATCGCTAAGTGGTCTGTTTAGTTCAATAAATCCAAAAAATACAGATGTGAAGAATGATTCTTTTTAAATTTTATCATTGTGTAAAAGCCAAGGTGTCTAACTCAAATGAAAACAACCCTTGTGGACACATATTGATTTAAAAATCACAAAATGACATTATTTATGTTGTGGTATATTTTTATTGTTTTGTTCAACGTTTGATCTGGTTTATTATTCGTCTACCACCTCTGATATAAAGGCGTCAATCTATTTTTGTTCAATTTTATTCTATGAGCTCAGTTGAACCACAGTACAATGTTAAGAATGCTGGACATAGAATCGTAGGATGTCGCTTCACATACTCTCTCTGTCACTTACCACCTATGTGACCTTGAAGAGAAACAGGTTGCTTTAGCTTGCTGGGCCTCAATTTCTTTATCTGTAAAATGTTAAGGTGGTCATAAACAAGATATCCTCTAAGGTCCTCTTCAACTCTAAATCTATGATCTGAATGAAGTAAGGTTTATGAGTTCAAATCCATATAGACTAAGTTTGTTCTGTTATGTAGCTCTAAGCCCAGTCAGCTGTCTATCTAATGTGTGCTTCTGGTCACAAAAGGGATGGATGAGGAAGTCTGGATGGCTCAGCATAGAATTATCCTCACCATGGGAACATCATATCAAGCATGTGCCCTATGCTTGTAGATCAGCAGCATTATTTTGTAAATGGAGGACAGCCTGTTATTTAATTGCTTGAATAACCATTATATTAGTGGTAGCTCTCTATATGAGAGGCTAGGAGCCATATCATTTTTTACTGTCCACAGGATCTATGCCAATATATACACTTGGCAAATTCTAAGAAACACTGATAACAGTAATATCTAAAGCAGATTGTTAAAAAGGCTTCTGTTGCTACTAGGATTGAACCTTTTGGGTTCAGAATTGATCTGTCTTCCCAATAACCATTCAATCTGCCATGGTTTCAAATACTGATGTGTTTTTTCCTCAAACCCTTAGGCGGAGCTGAGGAGCAGACTACAGAAGCTCTGAGTGGTTTTCCACTAGAGTGGTAGTAGTGGGAAGATACACCCTTGTTGGAAGGTACTCTCATTGCCTTCTGATCAACAAGAGCAATAGCCCTAGTGCTTGTCTGTCTCCCCCTCCCCCAACTCTTTTTCCTTGTTTGCACCCCTCTTATTTTCTTTGATGGGTTGAATTCAGGTCTTGCTTTTTTCTTTGGCTCCTTGCCAGAGGCTACAACTCCATTTCTCTCTGCTTAGTTTGGAGTTGTCAGCTTGTATGACCTTGAGTCAAATAAGCTATCATAATGGAGCCTTAGGAAAGGTACTGATTTGTAATCTAATTTCATCCTATTTGCATGAATGCTTGCATGTCTGTCTCTTTAGGGCTATTGTCAAGAATTATATTCCAAATTATAGAAGTTGTTTTTGATAGATTTACACACTTGTACTAGGCTATAAATTTCCCTGAAAATCCATGTGCTTACAAGTGCTCCTTAAATATCCTCCCTGTAATAGATAGGTGGAAAATTTTGTCTGTATTATGTGAGATTCAAGTAATCCAATGATCTATTGCTTATTTGTTGACAAGCCCCAGAGTTGTTAGCTTGAGAAGGAAGTCAGCTAAACTTTAGGATAGTCTAAAAGTGTCTCTCCAGGTCCAGTGGAAGCTGGCTGTCTCCCTCTCATCTCTGGCCTTCTCTAGTTGAGCTTCCAAATCCCTTGAGAGTCTTCATCTCTTCTGTATGACTGTTTTGCACAAGTTTCTAGGTAGTTTCTTATAGAAGCTATGCAAATACTTCTACAAATGCAAAAGCTAGGTGAAAGTCTCTTTGATACTAGTATATTCTCAGAAATGGCATATAATTCTGAATATGGAATATTAGGACCTTAGAAAAATCCTTCACAACATTGTCCAAGAGCTCTTCCTGCCTTCAGTCCAATGTCTGTGTCTATACACTTCGAGTATATGAACTCTCTCATTTCTGAGGTGTCAGATTGGCTATTTTCACTCCTGTTGCAACTGGAAAACTGTGAACTTGAATCAGTGAAAAGCAAGTCCAGGTCAGTGGGACAACGAGGCATCAGGACAAGGAGAATTCACACCTTGTCCAAGGAAATTACGTACGGGAGTCTTCACCATTCTTGATCCCTTCTATCCAAACAGTTGTGTCTCATTACTTTTACTTTCACAACACATCTTCCATCTATCTCATCTCTACTTAGAGGCCATCCCCCTAGTTTAGGTCCTCTTCACCTCTCCCCTAGAATACTGCAACTTCTGTGTAATTGGACCACGCTCCCCCCATATTTCAATCTCTTCTCTTCTCTAGTCCTTCCTTACCATAGCTTCAAAAATAATCTTCATAAAGTCTATTCAACCATATTCCCCTTCCAATCAAGAACACTCAGGTCATATATTTAGAAGGGAAAGAATCTCTGATGTCATCTAGTATAATATTTTCATTTTATAAAAGTGGAAAATGTGGTACAAAGAAATGAAGTGGTTTGTCTTAGTTTACAAAAGCAGTACAAGGCAGAGCTGAGATTCAAGTCTATATTCTCAGATGCCAAGTCCAGCATTTCCTCCCAATGTACCATATTGCCTCCTCTACTTTCTAGGATAGCATACAAACGCTTCAAACTGGCATTTGAGGCATAAGGTCCTTCACAATCTGGTTCCAGCCTACCTTTCCTGGCTTGTTCCACCCTACTCTAATTAAAAATTCAACATTCTAACAAAACTTGTCTGCTTACTATTCACCAAACTCAGCATTACACTTTCTACTGTCAAGTGAATGCACTCCCAGCTCACTTCTACCTCTTAGAAATCTTAACTCCCTTCAATGCAAGCTTTTAAAAGGCCAGGGGCTAGTTTTCATTTTGTTTCTATGTGTGTTTCACAAGCACATAGAATAGTACCTTGTATGTAATAGATGCTTCAAAAAAATGTTTGTAGGAATATATTGCATTTGATGGAAAATAGAAAAAGGGTCTTACCCAATTTGTCTGAGCATGTCTTCCACAAATATTTGCATCTTAAATAGATGCTTCATTGGGACAATGAGCTGCATCCAGAATTTAGTACCAGGCAATGAGACAGGAACAACTGCATAGTGTGTTCAAAAATCCCAAATAGTTTGTGACTGCAAAAGCCTCTCTTTAAGACTAGTATGTTCTCGGTAATGAATATGAAGTATTAGGACCTTAGAAAATTTAAATTAAAAATAACCCAAAGTTCAAGAGAAAGTCAAATCCCTCAAATCATTGCAGACCAAAGAATATTCCTAAGACACCATTCTGATCATATCATTCAAAAATTTTCAATGACCCTTCATGGTCACTCAATAAAAAGTAACTACTTCATTCTGGCATTCAAATTTCTCCATACTTTTCAACCTACCTTTCCAGCCCTATCTCATGTTATTCTTCTCCATATAATCTGTGCATCAAAAAGTGATCAACTCTCCTTCAATTTTTATCTTGTTCTCTCCTATGGCTATAATGCTGTTCACACTATCCTTCATGCCTAGAACAGATATAGTGTGCCCTTCCTTATTTCCAGCTATTGAGATGGTTCCATTCTTTCAAGTTCTAAATGAAATGTCATGTATTCCAAGAAGTCTTTCCTGACCTCATGAGATGAAAGTCGTCTCTTAATGTTCAAATGTCTCATAGAAATTTGCCTTGACCTTTCCTTGATCTTAAGAGCAGTGCAGCAAGCAGAAAGAAAATTGGCCTCAGAGACAAGACTTGGGTCTGTGTCCTACAGCCTTTGACACATATTAATTATTTGGCCTGGGGCAAATCACTTAGGCTCTCAGTGCCCTAGAAAACTCTCTGTGACTACCAGTTCCAGAGAAGGTGCTGACCTACATTGAAATAAGGAGTTTCCTGAACTGAGAGTTCTTAATGCCATTGAAATCCCAGGTACAGTCCTTATCTCTAATAATCATAACTACCAATTATGATGGTAGAAAAAACATTATGGGATAAGAAGAACACAGGATAAAATTCTAGAAATAGAGAATAATTCAACAACAACTACAACATGAACCCCGGAACAGAGAAAGGAAGAGTCACAAGAACCTTGGAAGGTCTGAAAAAAGAAATAAAGGAAGAAATGAAGAATGGAATAAAAAGCATGGAATAAAAACTTGGAGAATTTAGTGAGGATAAATACCAGTACCACCTCACCCCTCAAAAAAGATTGCAGCAATAAGAACTCAAATATTTAAAGATACTAGTAGGAATATTAGAACAATTTTTAAAAAAACCCTATAAAATTGGAACATATGCATTTTCTACTATAAAAAAAATTGACCTGAAAAAGAGGTCACACAGGGATAATCTGAGATTCACTGAGCTTCCAGAAGTATATGATAAAGCAAAAAATAAAGGCTAAACATCACATTTCAATAAATCATAAAATAGGCATTGTTCAAAAATTTTAGAATCCCATGGCAAAGTGTAGATAGATATAATTCATAGGTAATCAGAAGACCAATTAAAACATACTAAGTAATATAACCACCAAGATTCAGAGATCTCAAATCAAAAAAAATTTAAGGATCTAGGAAGAAAAACAGGTGCAAAGCAGCCCCAGTCAGAATTATAGGGATTATGCATCAACTATAAGGAAGGAAAGAAAAGATTAGAATGTGATGCTAAAAGACACAAAAAAGGCTTGCAACCAAGAATAACATCCTAAAAAACTGAGCACTCTTCTACAGGACAAAATAGAATTTTGAGCAGAATTGATGATTTCTAAGTATTCCTGTTGAAGAAACCCAAGACAGGAAATCTTTGCAAGAAGGTAAGCCCAACAGAAAGATAAACTTAAGGTAAACAAATTGGTATATCTTGAAATGAATAAATTATGATCTTGTACAAATATTATGAAAGGAAAAGAGATGTATGGTTCCATAAGAGTTTCATCTTAATGGTGAGAACATGCAGGAGTTTGAAGAAGAAAGATCCAGAACTCAACACCATGAGCCTTACATATGAAATATCTTCTCAGGAAGAGGTTGCCCTTCTCCTTGCTGAGACCAACTCCCTTTATTTGTACTCTTAATTCTGTCCATACATGGGTTCAAAGCCTAACTCTTTCATTTTATTGGCTGTGTGAACTTGAATAAGTCTCTTTACTTCTCTGGGCCTCAGTTTTCTCCTATCTGAAAGGCAGCAACTGGATTGGATCAAGGTATCAAACATAGCGTCCCCAATATTCCTGAGTATAGCACATACCAAATTAAAAGGTAATTAGGAAATATGAAAATAAATAAAAATATAATAAAACATAGGTAATATTACATTTTAAAACTAAGTCAATATGCAGCTCAAAGGTTTCTTATGAGTGGGTTAGTGGCTCCCATTTCTATGTATGTTTGGCATCACTGGACCGTATGGCCTGTTAGCTTTCTTCTAACTTTAAATTTATGATCCTATGATCTCTAAAGGACAGAAATGGAACAAAGTGAGAAAAACTATGGGCTTGGTTGTTCAAGAAACAAAAACAAACCAAAAATAAATAAAAGAAATGTCCTAGGAAAATAACAGGAAATAGGAGGGGCTTTTGGGATTTTTGGGGGGAGTTAAAAATTTGTTTTTAATTTTTAATAGTTTAATTAATTAATTATTAGTTTAATAATTTTTCTTTGTATCCTCAGTGCCTAGCACAGTGCCTCACAGATACTGAATCAAAGTGGACTGAATAGGGGAACCACAGGTAAAGATTAGTTAAACATAGGGATGGAAGAATTGAGGAGGGGATTGCCTCAAGAAGGGATGATTACAAAAGGGGGAAAAAATTTAAAAAGCATAAGATGCATAATTTAAATCTGGGTTGGGAGACAAAGAGGAAAGAAAAAGACTAGGATTACAGTGCTCCAAACAATATAGTTGCAGACACCTAATATTCCTTTAATTATTTTTTTTCTCGCAAAGGAAGAGAGGAGATAGAAGGATATCATAATAGAAGCTTATGGCAGGAAAAATGTGCAACATTATTTGTGAACCAAAATGAGATGAACTTGACAATAAAATAGCAAAGGGTGGCAAAATGCATCAGAAATCAAAACCCACCACTTTTCCGAACATAAAACAGTTAAGATTCCTATGGAACTAAAATAAAAGGTCAGAATAGAACTTAATATACTTTAGATAAATCCTTCAAAGCAGGGGTGGCAATTATAGTCTCAGACAGGGCAACAATTAAAAAAAGATAAGATTAAGAGAATCAAGGAGGGAAACTACCTTATGCTCAAATGTACCTTAAATAATTAATAAATATTAGTTTCAAATATATGTGCACAAAATGGCATAGTATCTAGTTACTTAAAGAAAAAGCTAATACAATTACTGGCAAACTTAGAAAGTGCGCAAACACACAAGTTGCTATACGATATTTTTGGTAATTATTAAATAGGAACATTAAATAATATGACTATTTTTCCAGTACTGGATGGCACTTTTACAAAAATATGGTTGTATGTTAGGGTAGATAAATGTAGAAGGGCAGAAATATTAAACACTTTCTTTTCAGATAATAATAAAAATAAAACCCTGAGGAAAATATGAACAAAGGACTCAATTTTAAATGGATTCTAACTCATACGATATCAAAGAGTGAATGGGTCAAAGAACAAATCGTAGAAAAAATTCTTTTATGTCAAAGAAAAATTTTTAAATGAGACAATATAGTAAAATTTGTGGGATTCAGGTAAAGCACACGATAAAAAATTCTATCTCTGAACATTTAATTAACAAAAGAGAAGAAGAGATCAATGAGTTGGCCTAAAGAAAATAAACAAATTAAAAATCTCAAAACAAGTGCTTAAATAAAAATCAGTTAAAAAAGATAAAATTGAAAACAGAAAGTATTAAACTGATGAACAAATGGAGTCCATTTTTTAAAAAGATCAATTCAATAAGTAAACCATTATCTAATTGAGGATAGAAGTTTAGAGGAATCACAATGTGAAACAACATTTCTTAAAAGAAATGTAAAGAGTTTATAGTCAATGGAGAGAAAACAAAATATTCAGAAACTACTATACCCAATTCTATGTCAATAAAAAAGTTTAAAAGAAAAGGATGAATGTTTACAAAAATGGGAAATACCCAGATTAATAAAGTAGAGAATCTGTACAATCCAATAAAAAACAGAGAAGCAAATCACAGAAAAACAAACTGCTAAAGGGAAATAAAACATGAGTACAGATGGGTTTAAAAGTAAATTCTATCAAACATTTAAAGAACTAACAATCCCTATGGTACATAAACTGTTAAAAGAACCTTACCAAACTCCTTATATGAAACAAACGTGGCCCTGATCATCAAAGCAGGAAGAGATAAAGCAAAGAAACAAAAATAACAGGTCAATATCGCTGATAAGTATTGGTATGGAATATTAAATAAAATATTAGCAAAGAGGTAAGGCAATATACTAAAAGGGTTTTACAATGAAATTATGGGTCCAGAATAAAAAAGGAAAAAAGAAATAAAATTTTTAAAAATATAATAAGAGAAATAAAGAATTGATATAATTATTACAGTCAAGTATCAGGATGAATAATTGACTTTAAAATAATCAAACTTTCAGTATATTACTAACAAAACCCAGGTGAAAGAGATATAAAAGAAAATTCCTTTTAAGTTAATTATAACATACCTAGGAGTTAACCTACTAAGACAAACTCAGTACTTATATAATTACAAATACATTCTCTTTATAGAAATAAATGGAACCTTCAGTAATTGGACAGATAACTATTTCCCATGGCTAGGTTTCATCAATATAATAAAAACAGCAATACTACCTAAATCGCTTGGTACTGTACCAATGCATATTTGGCGTCATAGCAATGAAACTACCAGGGGCTTGTTTTAGAAAATTAGAAAAATAATAAAATACATACCAAGAAATAAAATATTATGAATTTCAAAAAAATAATAAAAGATAAAGGGATAAATGAGGTCTATACCTCAAGATACATTACAAAACAGTAAGCATCAACATTCTTGGTACTAGTTAAAAAAATAGAAGAGTAAATTGATAGAACAGACAAGATAAGTAAATCCACCATGGCATTCCAATTTTTGATAAATTCCAGACCTCCAAGTACAGGGACAAAGACTTCTTATACAACAAGAAATACAAGGAAAAACAGAAAGAAGTTTGACAAAAAATAGGTTTGGACAACCAATTATGCCACATATTATAATAAATAAATAAAATAAAACAAAAATAAAACTCAAATATAAAAGATCACACCATTTAAAAAAATAGAGAAGAGTGGAAGGAAGAGCTTGCAGATTTATGGTTGGAAGAGAATTCATAACCAAAGAAGGGTTAAAGAAGATAGACATTTTGATTATATGAAATTCTTTAAAAAAATTACATCTGCAAAAATACAAACAATAATAACTGCCACAGATATAAGATTTCAAAGTTTCAAAGAGATTTATAAAAATTTTCTGTTTTGAGCACCATAGGCACCCTTGTGAGGTGGGTACTATTGGTGGTATTATATTTATTTTATATATGGAGAAACTGAGCCTTAAAGACCCTAAGTGACTTGCCTGAGGGCACAGAGCTAGTGTCTGAAGCAGGATTTGAATACACACTTTTCTGATTGCTGGCCCAACACTGTGCCATGAACAGAATCATTGTAGCTACAATAAGAAGAGCTATCAAGTTGGGGGAAGGGGGAACTTCACGAATCTCTGATAAGTTGTGAATCCAAAGTATATAAGGAATTAGCCCAAATAGTTAAGAAAAATATAATCTCCAAGGAAAAAGGATATGAACAAATATCTTTTAAAAAAAATGCAAAATATCAAGGACCACATGAAAAAAATACACCAAATGACTAATAAAAGGGAAGAAATTAAAATAGCTCTGAGGTTTTCACTTCACACTGTTAAAGATAATAAAAGACTGAAATAACCTATGTTGAAAGAGTACCCTAGTACACTGGAACTGGAATTGGTCCAATTGCACTGGAAATTAATTTGGGATTACGAAAGGAAGCTTACTAAATTATCCATATGCTTTGACACAATCATACCCACCAATCCTTTTGGCCCCTTAGAACATGATACATCTGGTCCTGGTAATCAGAAAGTATCAAGTGTGACTAGATGCTCCTTTACCCTATATTTTGAATATCAAGTCTCTATTGGTCATTTTTATTCTGTATTTTCCATTTTAAAGATCATCTTTCTGAGTAAGGCAAACAGAAGTAGAATATGAGTTGATGCAGCAAATGCCTCCTCTTAGATGTCTGTTATCCTTGCCCCCTCATCCCCTTAACCATGGCCCTATCCATCTCTGAGCTGCCCTTTTCCCCCAAAATAGCACTCCCTCTGTATCTCTGCCTTTGACCCTTGGCTTTAGTGCCCTCCCTAATCCCTCCAGTGTTTACTGTTCTGTTTCTCTTCAAACTATTTTGCATTTTTCTGTGTACAGTATTGAACTGTTGGCTCTGTAAGGACCACCACCACCATCACCACCACCAACAACAACCACACTATAATTCTGTAACACCTGTAGAGGCATTGTTGTTTGAAGTCGGGAAGAGTTTGGCCCAGATTCCTCCTATAACACTTTGGATCATAGATTTAGAGCTAGACAGGATCCGAGAAGCCATCTAGTTCGACTCTCTCCTTTTACAGAGGAGGGAACCAGGGCACAGGGAGGTGAATGATTTGCCCAAGGTCACACAGTTAATAAGCATCAGGGGTGGGATTTGAACCCAGGTCCTCTGACTCCAGAACCTTTTCCCACTGCCCCATACTTACTAGCTGTGCTTACACACAGATTACTTAATCTCTATTTGCCTGGGCAACTCCCTAGAATTTACTTATTCTGAAACACACAGTTGGAATCTACAAATGTGGAGGGAGTTCTCCATGTGTACCCAGAATGGACTTTGTTTTCTTTGAATGACTCAGCTTGCCTCGTTGAGCTTCCCTGGACCCTGGGGCTTGCTCTTCCGTGGCAGGACCAGAGCTTCCTGTGTGATGAGTCATGGCGCTGGCTGAGGGGAGGTGTGTTAACGTGGTCTACGCTAGGGGGAGGGGCCAAGTCAAGAACCAATCGGCCCTGGTCGTTCAGGCGGCGCTTGATGATGTCAAAAACTCTATAAGAGGGGAGAGGACAGCTTGAAGATCCTCCTTTCCTTTTCCAGTTGGAGCCAGAGACGCCTACAGCTGAAGCTGAGCTGCCGGTAGCAGAGCTGACTAGAGGCTACTGGGTAATCTTCTTACCTTAGAGGGGAAGCAAGTATACGATTTTGCCTTATACCATCTAGCTTCTCTGTGGCCTCCTGGTTACCCTTGTAAGGTGGACTTATTGGGCCTGGAATCTTTTGATGAAAATATCAAAATGGGGATGCTGGTTTGTGGGCTTGTTATTGTGGAGTATAAATATATGCTTTAGTTCTCCTGCCTTCTGCCTAGAGAATTCCTTATATCTTGCGGTTCCGGACCTTTTAGGCACATATGAGATTGTCTTTGAAATCATAAATTCTGCCTTCCTAATATACCATGCTAAGGAAATCAGTCTGTCAATCAATTTATCCATCATCCATCCATCCATGCATGCATATATACATCTCTATTTCTATCTATCTGTCTGTCTGTCTATCTATATCTATCTATCTACCTATCTATCTCACCATCTCTCTATCTTTCTCTGTGTATCTATGTATCTATGTATCTATCTATCTATCTATCTATCTGTCTGTCTCCTACTATTTGCCAGGCACTGTGCTAAACCCTGAGGATACAAAGAAAGGCAAAAAACCATATCTACTATCAAGGAGTTCACAGACTAATGGGGAGACAGCATGCAAACGACTATGTGCAAACAGGATATACTGGGATAATTAAAAAAGTGAAGGTCTTGGAATTAAAGGGTATCAGAAAAGTTTCTTGCAGCAGGTGGGAGATAAGAAGGGAGAGTATACCAGGTATTGGGGGGACAGCCAATGAAAATGCCTCAAGTTAGAGGCAGCACCCAGAACAGTATCTTGCACATAATTGTTTTAAAAAACGTTTGTTGAATTGAACTGGAAAACAGATGTTATGGATAGAATTGAATGGAAATAAAGGGAATAAATAAGCTGTAGTATAGTCCTAACAATGATTTAAGCGTGGAAAATGGCCAAAAAGATACTACGAAGGACAACAATGACTAGAAAAGGAGATGGATCACTCATGTATTGAGAACAAGATGGTAGATGGTCAACTGAATCAGCACATGGTTACCCCTGAGAAATGAACACTAGAAGGACCAAACATGCAATTGATGTAAATTTTTGATTATTTTCTTGTTATTTACTATAATTTGCCCAATGTGTGCAAATGTACTTTGAATATAAATAATTACAAGCAGATATTATAACTTTACCTTGAAATAAAAAATTTCATCTTAGTACCTCTTTTTTCTTGCCTCATGGATTAATGATGATGATGATGATGATGACAGTGATGGTGGTGGTAATGGTGGTGACGATGATGATAGTCCACTGTGTCAATTGTCTCAGCTTGGTCCTTTGAATCAGGAATGAGGATATATCCTCCAAGTGGATAATTTGTAGGGCACATGTATGAGAATATTACAGTGTTAGGACCTGGAGAGGGGCTGACCTGTACTGAGGTCTGATAGAATTCATGTCAGAGGACCTGGTTTCACATGCTGTCTCTACTTCCTTAGTACCTGAATGACCTTAAGAAAGTCACCTCTATTCTCTCTGTCCTCAGCTTCCTCTGATTTTGGCTTTGCCTTTTTTCATTTCCTTCTGCTAGAGGGTCCCACAGATAAGGAGTCTAACAATGTCTTTCCTACAGTTCCTCACTTTAAAAAATGGATTCCTTTTTTGCTCATAAAAACAAAGTCCCCAGCAGTCAAACATGGCTGTTTCTTTTACAGAGATTTTTTTTTGTTTCTTCTTTGACAGTTGCCTCTCCTTTGACATTGACAACGTTCTTTTTTTCCCATCTTTCTTTTCCCCACTGGCAATTATCTTAAGAATTTATGAGCACATTTTAAAAAAAAAATAGGTCAGTATTTATGAGGAAGTAGAAGGCAGAAGGAGGAATGGTCTAAATTTCCCATGACGCTATATAGGTCCCATTGGGATACCTGAGACCTATGACCGGTAGCTGGGAAGTTCATTTCTACCCAGAGGTGAGCTCATTTTGTGGGTACCCCAGCCTCTACTATAGAAATATCAGCGTAAGCAGCAGGACTATAGAGGAGATATTTGGTGGAGGACATTCCAGATGACCCTTGAGTTAAGCCTTTCTGCCTATAAGTGAGGCTGGCTCCATACAGAAGCACTTTTTTTTCCTTTAACTGAAGCAAGAGACTCATTTACATTTCCAAATGGAAAGGGGGGCAAGAAACTGAGGGAGCTGAATCTGAGTACAAGTTGGGCTTGGAAAAATGCTTCAGGCGACAGTATTTTTTTCAATTCTGTATTGGGAAAAACCTAAAATGTATTTAGCCCAACATTTTCAGCCCTAAGGCACTCACTCTCAGGGAAATGTAATCCATATGCTTCTGATTCATTTCACTTACCTCAAAGTCTTTTCGAAGTATGATTTCACTGTCAAAACTCTTAAAACTTTTCAACTTTTATTTTTCTCCATGAGGAAGTCACCTATTGAGTCCACATCCCCAAGTTTATGGGATAATGACAATATCTTACATATATGGGGATAGGGACTGGACATGTGAATTCACTGATAATAGGAAACTTCCAGGTGAAGAAAGTCTCTCTACCAATGCAGGTATGCACTGACTCCACAATGTAGTTTTTGAGAGTTAACTAAGGGTTAATCAATGTGCCCAGGCTCCAGATCAGTATGTGTCAGAGATCTGAACCCAGGTCTTCTCGGCCCCTCTTCTTAAACACATGCAGTTAGGATTTATACTTCCAAGTTTCTGCAATTAACAAATAAAATCCTCATCTCTAAAGTCTATTATATTGAACTTAGACTCACCACATGACACCAACAAAAAGACTGCATAAAGAATAAAAATTATTTTGGGCAATTTTTCCCCTTCTTATCTTACTTATGTCAGATGCTGAGAGGCAGTGTGTCATAGTGGACAGGGAGCTAGCTAGCCATAGGCCTAGTAACAGCTGTGTGCTAGCCTGGCCTATGACACACACTGGCTATGTGACCCTAAATTCATTTAATCTCTCAGTGCTCTAGGCCATTGGCATCCAATTAAACTAGAAACAGGGTGGGGATGGCACTGAACTGTATATAAGGACCCCTGTGTGCCACATATTGACTTAGAACACCATATGTTAATATTATCTATGTCTTATTGTATTTTGGGGCAGCTAGGTGGTCCAGTGGATAGAATGCTAGGTCTGGAGTCAGGAAGACGTGAGTTCAAATCTGTCCTCAGATACTAATTAGTTGTATGATCCTGGACAAGTCACTTAACCCTGTTTGCCTCAGTTTCCTCATTGGTAAAATGAGCTGGAGAAGGAAATGGGAAACCACTATAGGATCTTTGCTAAGAAAACCCCAAATGGGGTCTGAAGAGTCAGACACAACTAACATGACTCAATACCACCACCAATTATAATTTTATTTATTTTGTTAATTATTTCTTAATTATATTTTGTCTGGTCCAGGCAGCACTGGGGGAGTGTCATGGACCCCATAAGTTCCAGGCTTTGTGTTTAACACCTCTCTTCTCAGCAACTCTCTAAAACCATAATTTGCAGAGAATTCAGACTGACCTGTCTGTATAAAGTTTTCTTATCTAGGTGTTCCCTATGCCAATAAAATTGTAGATCCTATCCCCGTGGCAGATGCTATCCTTTGCATTAAACTGTTTTATTTTAAACACAAATAAAAGGGAATAACTAAAGGAAAACAATATATATGATCAAGAAGATTTTCAAATCTGAGGAACCAATAATTCAGATGAGATAAAAGCATCTAGCAGATATCATAGGTCTATGTGGGTAGGTAGGTTTCAAAGTCTAAGAGATCAGAGAATCAACGAGGACACGCTCTCAGACTTGCTAAAAGCCAATTCTAAGACAAGAGGCTCTTTGCTCCCTGCCCCATTTTATATTGCCTGCTGGGGGCTGGTGGGCCTGGGCTCACAGGTGTTGATTGTAGTCATAAGGAGGTCATAGATCTATAGCTGAATCTTGCCATTGAATGAAACAGAGGGCAAAAATGTTAGGAAAACTTCCTAATCTACCACATTATTGAAACATCTCACAGATCTCCTCCTGTCCCACTTACCACTGCAATAAATAGAAAAATAAATAAATACATGCAAATAAATCATCTTTCTAGAATAAACAAACAAGATTGGCATAATGTTTGATGAGATCGCAGTGCATTTAATAAGATATCTATTTGTTATTATTGAATACAAATTAATTTATGGAAGAGACAACAGCATAGACATTTGCATATCATAAGCAATAGTATTAGAAGACACTTTGCCCATTGACCACCAACGAGGAATATAAGACCAAGAACCATTAGAATAAAGAATTTGTAACAATCCATTGTAAGCTCAGTCAAATAAGCCCTATTTACCCAGCCCAGGCTGCCCTGAAAATTCTGTCCCCAAGGTAATGAAAAGACCTTTGGTCATGAAGGATTACTAGACTTGTTCCTTCAGTGTAGATCCTTAGGTTCAGAGATGGAGACATCTTCAGTCCTCTAACCAAATTAAGGGGGTAGAACAATGGCCTCCAAGAGACTCTGAGTCTCTCTTACGAGTATCAACTTTCTTCTTGGTCTAGAAAATCTATATCTCACATTCTTTTGGAGCTTGGGACTGAATTGGAAAGAAGCTTGTGGCCTTTGTCTTGTCACTGAGTAGACATAAGTCTAGTGAAACTAATCACAGAATCATAGCATGCTAGACTGGAAGGGACTTTTAAATCATCGACTCAACCTCCAACTTTTAAAAAATGCTTGTTAAAGTTAACAAAACAGAAACAAAATTACTATACTCATTTCTATCTTCTAAACTTACTTTTGGTCTTCTCTTTGTTTTTAAAATGTAAAATGTTTTATTGATATCCTTTTCTTTCTTTTTGATATCTCTTTCATTACCCACTAACATCTTCCCCACCCCCAGAACAGACATATACAATAAATTAAAACAAATCAAAATATTGATCACATCTAAAAATGTCTATCTCATCCTTTATCTCTAGTCCAAAAGGTGAGAAGCATGCTTCATTATCAGCCTTCTGAAATCATGCATTGATCAGAATTGTGAAGTTTTTCAAAGTGGTTTTCTTTTATATGATTGTGATTACCATGTAAATTGTTCTCCTTCCTGGTCCTGCTGGTTTCATCTGGCATCATTTTATATATCTATTCAATTTTTTTCTGAATTCTTTAAATTCATTTTTTTTTTACTGTGCAATATTCCATTAGATCCTTACTACTACAATTAGTTCAACTATTCCCCAATTGATGAGCAGCCACATTGTTTTTCAGTTCTTTGTTACAATAAAAAGTGCTGTTATGAATATTTTTAAAAACTTTTCTCTTTGACTTCCTTGGGTGTACACACCAGGTAGGGGTATTGATAGATCAAAGAGTATGTACAACTTGGGGACTCTTTCTTTTTTGTGAGTGAGTCAGTGAGCAAGATGGCCCTCCTAAAGTGCCTCCAATAATTGTCCTTTTCCATCCTTTGTTATCTTTGCTATTCTGAAGGGTGTGAGGCAGAACCTCAGAGTTGCTGGAATATGAATTACTATTTGATTTGAATGAGTGAATAAAAAGCATTTTTCAAATTTATTTTTTATTTTTAGTTTACAACACTCAGTTCCATAAGTTTTTGAGTTCCAAATTTTCTCCCCCTGCCCCTCAAGACAGCATGTAATCTGATATAAGTTCTACATATGCCTTCGCATTAAACTTTTTTACACAATATTCAAGTTGTAAAGAAGAATCACAAGAAAGAAGAAACAAAACCAACAAAGAAGAAAAAAGAAAAAAAGAGAGAGCAAATAGTTTGACTTGATCTGCATTCAGACTCTGTAATTCTTTCTCTGGATGTGGGTAGTTTTTTTTCCATCATGGGTCTTTTGGAGCTGTCTTTGAACCTTGTATTGCTGAGAAGAGTCAAATCTATCAAAGTTAGTCATCACAGATACCATGTGTCTGTAATGGTGTATAATGTTCTCCTGGTTCTGCTCCCCTCACTCAGCATCAGATCATGTAGGTCTTTCCAGGTTATTATGAAGTCTGTCTGCTCCTCATTTCTTATAGCACAATAGTATTCCATTACATTCATATAACACAACTTGTTTAGTCATTCCCCAATTGATGGGCATCCCCTTGATTTCCAATTCTTTGCCACCATAAAAAGAGATGCTATAAATATTTTTGTACATACTGGTCCATTTCTAGCTTCTATGATCTCTTTAGGATACAGCCCTAGAAGTGGTATTGCTGGGTCAAAGGGTATGCACATTTTCATAGCCCTTTGGGTATAGGTCCAAATTGCTCTCCAGAATGGCTAGATCAGTTCACAACTCCACCAACAATGTAACAGTGTTCCAATTTTCCCACATCCTCTCCAGCATTTATGATTTTCCTGTTTTGTCATGTTAGCCAATCTGACAGGAGAGATGTGGTACAAAAAACATTCATTTTAAGTGCTCTCTAAGCAACCAGGGTACAAAAAGAAACAAGATCGTATTAAATCTAAAGTAATTTATATTCTAATGGGGGAAAATGGCACATATTAGGGAGCAAGAGGTAGAAAGTGAAAGCTTGGAGGTGGTCAGGAAGTGATCATTTGAATTTGGAAAATTCTTTCATATAGTTCTGAATAACTTGTGTTTCTTCATTTGAAAACATATCTTTTGGCTACTTTTTTATTGGGGAATAGCTTTTATTATATCGTATGAATTCCCTATGTGTCACTTTTTAAAAAATCAAAGATATTTATTGTAAATATTTTTTCTAATTAACTGCTTTTCTACTAATTCTAACTACATTTATTTTGTTTATGGAAATTTTTTTCAATATTCCAAAACTGAAATTGAGCACTTTCTGATGACTTCTAACCTTTGTTTACTTAAGAATTCTTCTCCTAACAATAGGCATGAAAGGTATCTTCTCTCCTTCTCATTTAATTTTAATATAATACTTTTATAATATCATATGATATAATACATACTTTTATATTATGATACTTCGTATTTAGGTCATGTATCCAGGTGGAGTTTATTGTGATTTGATAAAATGTTTGTCTAAACTTAATTCCTGCAGCTAGCTTTTTAGTTTTCCCAAACAAATTTTCTTGAATAGGGAGTCTTTGCTATACCACAGAACTTAATGTTCTTCAGTTCAATCAAATACCGTATAAGTATATTCCCTTACTTCAAGTTCTTATTACTTAATATGTTCCATTGATTGTCTTTAAGATTTTTTATTTAATTTTTTTCATATTATGAATTTAACAATCATCAACCAATATGGTTAAAAACAAAAGGAGAAGAATACATATAAAACAGAAATTCTATTATGTAGAGTTAAAAAATTTTAAGTGTATATTAAACTTAACACTAACTCCTCATTTTACAGGAGTGGAAGA
This sequence comes from Trichosurus vulpecula, assembly GCF_011100635.1. Classification (NCBI taxonomy): domain Eukaryota; kingdom Metazoa; phylum Chordata; class Mammalia; order Diprotodontia; family Phalangeridae; genus Trichosurus; species Trichosurus vulpecula. Next base: position 145,381,891 of record NC_050580.1, read on the forward strand.
GAGGTCCTAAGGAATCAAGGGACTTCTCCAAGATCATATAGTTAGTTTATAGCTGAACTCTTATCTCATAACTTTCATTTCAATGCTCTTAAATCCTTCAGTGAACATTATCCTTGCACTTACTAAGTAGACATTACTATGTCCATAGCTGGATTATTCAAGTTGGGCTGGTGCAGTGGGTACAGCTCTGGGCCCAGAGTCAGGAAACCTGAATTCAAATCTGACCTCAGATACTTATAAGCCATGTGACACTGGGCAAATCACTTAACATTTATTTGCCTCAGTTTCCTCAAATGTAAAATAAGGATCATAATAGCAGCTACCTCCCAAAGTTGTTATGAAGCTCAAATGAGAGAATCTTTGTAAAGCACTTAGCACAGTGCCTGGCACATAGTAAGCATCTAATGAATACTCACGTCCTTCCTTTGTTTCCTACCCAGAGACTTGACATGCATTACATAAAAAGTCACCCCACTCCAGTTGCTTATGGAGGTGGGAAGGGAAGGATTAATCTGTCCCTCCTCTTATAACTTTACTTTAAAAGAAAACAAAAAAAACTTTGCTTTCCATATTTTCTACCTATGAAGATAGAACTAACATATTAAGAGAGAGGGATAATACACACTAGGAGAGGGAAAAATAAAAGCTCTAGATAATCTTTAAGTCAAAACTTACATATTGCACTAGTATAATCTGTTTCTAGATTTGATAGATCATGAAAAAGAAATTTACAAAAGGCAGGAAAGAAAAAGTGTATTCATACAGTTCACACACACTAACCCAAATGGTGCCTTGTGCTAATGTGATGCTTCTAATGAAGTGGAACAAACAATGGTTAGGGGCATATTGTTCTCTGCATAATATCTTCATGTTCTATTGTTTGAGATATGCATATTCAGGTGGAAACTAGTTAGCTGTTCCTGGCAAGTAGGATTATTAGGCCTTTCCTGAAACAGCTTTTTATTCCCCACTGAAGGGATTTGTAATACTCTTGAAAAATGCTGCTCTTACCAAAATATCCCATCATAGATTCAGAGTGGCAAAGGACTTTAGATGTCATCTAGTTCAATCCCTTATTTAACAATTAAAGAAACAGACTTGACCACGGTCACACTTGTAGTAAGAAACAGAGCTAAGATTTAATCCAAGTCTTCTGAAACCAAATATAGCACTTTTCAATGCCCTCTCTTCAGGTATTGGATTGTAACTAAATGAACTCTGGCAGCAATTAATGTCTTTACTTTATATGATGCTTTTTCATGAAATTTTTTAACTGTACATGTTTTTTTTGTTCCCAAATAGATTATAAACTCCACGAGGGCAGGAATCATGTCTTATATAGTGAAAAAGATGTTTCAAAAAATCTTTGAAAAATATTCCAAAATATTTGCTGATTTATTCCATCCTAACGTATACAAAAATTCTCCTTATTAGAAACAAGTAAAAGAGTTAATGGATTTGGTTTTATTGTACTCCTAAAGGCAACAGAAATCATCATTTCAGGGAAAAATTTGATCATCCCAATTTGAAGTGCTCATAAGCATTTGAAGAGCATTTGCAAAAAAACAAAAACAAAAAAACCAGCTTGAAGATAATGTAGTATATGTACCAGCATCTGTTACAGAGGATAAGGAGGTAGAGAAACTTCCACAGAGAAACAGATAAAAACCCTCCAAATTAAATGAATATATAAGTTAATACTCAGGATCTTTAGTGCAAATGTTGGCATAAGGGAAGATAAAGAAAAAATATAGTGGAAAATGGCCCAGGAATAAGAAACAAGAGAGGGCAAAGGTTGTGCCTACATGTAATTGACACTGTTCTTTGAGAAGACAATTAAGAAGCATTATATAGGGCAAGCACCACATAATTTTACCAAAAATTGAATTGATTTTATTTCATTAGATGTGGAATAACTGAGAATTTGAGATATGATTGAGTTATCTGTGTACAGTTATGCCACCAACTCTTTAGACAGAATAAAAATAAAAATCAATATTAAATTAGAAGAATAAAAGTGAAGAGATAATAGCATATAAATTGAAACAACTTCAAGTTTATATATTTAAGTATTTGGGTGTCAGAAACAATCGTATGCAATTATACATGAGTGAAACAGGGAATTCCAAGGAAATTGATAAATATCTAAATAAATATGAAGCATTCAAACTAAAAAAATGAGAAATAAGATCCCTAAAACCCATCTAGAAAAAGAAATTGAGCGAGCCATAAAAGAATTGCCAAAGGGGAAAAAATCCCAGGACAGATGGATTTACAAGTGAATTGTATCAAACATTTAATGAGCAATTAATATCTATACTACAAAGTTATTCTCAAAAACAGGGACAGAAGGCACTCTTCCAAACATTTTATGAGACAAATATGGTCTCTATAACCACACAAGGGAGAAATTAAGGAGAAAAGGAGAACTATACATCAATATCACTAATGAATATTAAGTCAAAAATCCTTACAACAAAACTGCAGAAATATATCCAGAAAATAATTCATTATGAGCAAGTTGCATACATACCAGGGAGAGAAGGATGGTTCAATATTAGGAAACCAATTAAAATAATTAAACATAAAAAGAACAACAAAATTGTTATTGCAGTAGTTTCAGAAAAAAGCCAATGATAAAATTTAGCATTCATTTATGCTAAAAACCCTAAAAAGCAAATGCATGGAAAGGCCCTTGTTTAATGTAAACTAAGGTTTTAAATCTAAAGCCACAAACTGTTCATGGTTGGGCTGTGCTGATGTAATAAAAAAGACATTATTACCTAACTTAATTTACATATCTGATGCTATACCAATCAGATCATCAATGGGATACCTTTTAGAACTTAGCAAGTGAATATGATTCATTTGGAAGAAAAAAATGGTCTAGAATCTTAAAGAAAATAATGAGGAAAAAAAATTTTGATAAAGAGGCGTAGCAATACCAAACCTCAAGCTATAAGGTGGTAGTAATCAAAACTATTTGGTATTGGTTAAAAGACATAAAAGTAGTTGAGGGTAAGAGAAGGAAGGAAGGAAGCAAGTATTTATTAAGCACTTATCATTTTTCAAGCATTGTGATAAACACTGGGGATACAAATACAAGGAACTGACCAAACAACTCACATGTGTATCTTGGATAAACACTACAGATTTAAAATGAAGTGGGATTGCTGAGTCAGAGAGCATGGATAATTTAATCATTTTTCCTGCATTATTTCAAATTGAAATCCAGAATGATAGCACAATTTGCAGCATCAATGTGCCTGTCATACCTTTTTCTAAAAACAAATTGAACTTCTTTTTCCCCCAAACTATCTATAAACATTTGACCCAGTAATCTTATTATAGGGTATATATCACAAGGAAGACAAAAACAGAAATAAAAACACTTGATGAAGAATGTCTGTTATCCAGAATATGATATGAAACTGGACAAACAATTAACAATATGTATATCTTGGAAAAACACTACAAATCTACAATGAAATGGGTCCAGAATTGACAGGAGAAGAGAAGTAGGCTAAACAGACTTTGGGAAATTACACAATGTTTTCAATGAGCCCATGCTTCTTTCTTAAACAAAGGCCAATCTCTTCACAATGAACTTTCTTTCAATGTTGCTGTATGGTTATGAGCCATGGAATATCACAGTCTAAAGTAAATCAAAGTTGGGATTCACTCAAAGGCCAACGGAGAAGCACATGGCCAGTATTGCCAAGAATCATCTATAAGAGTAGTGTAAGTGATATTGCTGGAATGATGGTCAAACCACTTAACCTCTCTCATTTTCCATTTATCCACTTGGGAAATGAAGGGATTATATTCTTTGGCTGTTGAGGTTTCCTCCCTTTTCAGCTTCCTTTTGTATATTATCTTCTCCCATTAGATTGTAAGCTCCTTGAGGACAGGGACTGTCTTTCCTTTTCATTATTTGTATCCCCTGCGATTAACAAAGTTCCTGGAGCACAGTAGATACTTAATAAATCTGTATTGTGTTGTGTTATGTTATATTGTAAGATTACAGTTGGAAAATTCCAGTGCTCTAGAATGGCTGATCTTGGGGTAAGGGATTTTGACCACAAAACTTAACCATTTAAAGGCAACAAATATGAATGGATAATTCTCTTCTACGTCCCAGAGAGAATTAAATAGGACAGAGAAAGAATAAAGAAAGAAACCCAAAGTTGGAGTAGCAATGGCATGTGAATGAAGTCTCATACATGAAAAATACAAAGACAACCCCACCCTGTAGATGGGGCTACATTCTATCTCTTTTAGGTCATCATAACTGTGAAATACTTTCTTTGCTACCTTTTTGTTTTGGTCAGATTTCCATCTTTAACCACCCCCCCCCCTTTTTTCCCTCCTAATTCTGTTGTGTCGTGTGGTTTTGCTATTTCATATGACAAGAAAAGATTCGAATGGAACTTTTAAGTGCTATGTAACTGGTTGATTGGCTAACTCTGCTGGCAAGGAATAAATTATGCTTCCAGTAGTAGCCAAAATACTTTTTTTTAATTCAATTTTATTTTAAGTTATGAATTCTCCATTCATCTAGAAAGCAAGAAAAACCCATTACAGATCTATGTATAGAAAAATAAGAAATTTCATCTCTGTATTAGTTTCAAAGACAGGCAGAGATTCCCAGCCAATACTGTCCATGTTTTACAGTTGAAGGAAAAGGCCAAAGAGTTATTCCTCCAGGTCATGGCCACAGCAGTGGGCCAACCACCTAGACTGCTCAGGCAGTCTATTTAGTCAAACCACCACCTCTGGGTCTCCCAGGGCCTTTTCTTCCTGAAGTTCACTAAACAATGAGGTTTCCTTGGAGGCTTTCAGGACACTTTCCAGTTCCTTGCAAAGTTTTCACTAATGAAGCAAGTTTCACCCAACACAAATGTGCCTGCCCTTCCTGTCTTACCTCAAGTTTAAAATGTCAGCCAATCAAAGGCTGAATCCAGATTGTTAAAGGCTGAAGGGGGAATGCCCCAGAGGGGGCCAGTCCTGCCAAATATCTTAAATGACCTTTCAGAAGCTGAATTTTTACAGGGAACCAAACACAAATGAAAAGTGTGCAGCAGTCCTACAAAGAAGCCCTGAAAAAGATAATGGGCAGTCCAGTCCGGATGAGTCCTTTAGATGGCTTAGATACATTCAGCTGCTACTTTGGGGTACTATTTTGTGCTCCTTTCTTTCTTCGTTCAGGACTCATGTCTGGAAAGCTAATCAGGAAATTCTGCTTTTGAGAGGCTATTGTGGTAATTTTGTTGGAAGGAATTTTGTTATATGCAGAAATTTCTTTCAGCTCAACACAGTAAGGTGAAAGAGCACTGATTCTGAATTCAGAAGACCTGGTTTCAAATCCCCATGAGGCTTTCTACTTGTGTGACCTTGTGCAAGTCACTTAACTGCCTTGGGCCTCAATTTCCTCATCTGCAAAATGAGGGGGCTGAATTAGATGGCCTCTGAGATCCCTTTTAGCTCCAGATCTATGGGCTGGAGGTCCCATGGCATGAGAATAATTAATTTTCTATACTTTTATATCACTATTGAATCAATAATTCCATATTTTCTAGTAAATTCTAAAAGGTTGCTAGCTCCTTGATGGCAGAGAACTTGTTTTAATCATGTTTCTATCTCCCCCTAGCACCTAATATAGTGCCTTGCATACAGTAGGTGCTTAATACATGATTATTGATCCTGCCTCTGCACCATCCCCTTATCTCCTCCCCCTTGGACACTACCCTAGTTTAGGTCCTCACCTTCTGTAGCCAGGGCCATTATAGAAGCCTCCTGATTGCCTAAATGCCTTCAGGCTCTCTAATCCATCTTCCAACAAACTACCAGTTTGATTTTCCTGCAAAATTGGTTGGTCACTCTCCTGCTCAAGGAAGCTCCTCGGCTCCTTCTGACCTTTACAATAAAATATAAATTTCTCAGGTCGATATCTGAAGCCCTCCACAATCTGTCTTCAAGCCACTTTTCTAGGTTTATGGCACATTTCTCCTCTTCGTGTGCTCTATATTCCAACCTCAATGGTTTGCTTGCTCTTTCTTATACAGGTTAACCTTTCAGTGCCCCCACAATGAATAAACTATTTATCATATGCTAAGGTGATATAGTAGAAACAATGCAAAACCTGGAATCAGGAAGACCTGAGTTCAAATCCTCCTTCTGACATTTCCTAGCTGTGTCATTTAAACTTTCTATGCCTCAGTTTCCTTATCTGAAAAAAAATCTGTAAAACACTCCCCAGGATTTTTGTGGGAATCAAATGAGCTAACATATATAAGATGCTTTGCAAACATTAAAATGTTATATAAATGTCAGCTATTGTGATTTTTATTGAGTTTGTATTGTTTTAGGCACTATGGGAGAAATTGGTGTCTCATTTGTCATCATCATGAGCAATAAACTGATAAGTGACCCATGTTTATGTTTTTATTTATGCTGAAGGTTAAGCCTCCAAAGAGCTGCCTTTTTAGACCATTACTGTACCTCCTGGGTCTGTGCCATTTCCCAGGGCTGAATGTTAGTGTTTTGGGTGTTGGTTGTTTTCCATATATCTGTGTTCGTTCTATCTGGGTCCCTGTTGGCATCGATGCTGCCAAGGGAAGACATTGCCACAATAAAATAACTTGACCTCAAGTAGAGAAATTACATTTGCCGTTGTCTTTTGACCATTCTCTTAAGACACAAGTAGGTAGAATAGTGGATAGAGCCCTGGACCTAGAAGAAAGGGATCTGAATTCAAATCTAACCTCAGATACTTCCTAGCTCTATGACCCTGGGCAAGTCAACTAACTTATATTATCTCAGTTTCCTCATTACAAGATGGAAATGATAATAGTACCGACTTCCCAGGGTTGCTGTGGGATTGAATTTAAATTAAATTTCTAAAGCACCTGGAACTTAAAGCACTATATAAACACTTGTGGTCATTATGACTCTACTCAGTGCAGACACGTCCCTACTACCCCTCCTCCCACTTTAATCTTCATGTATCGCTTTCTTATTTTTACCTTTAAAATTAATTTTAATCAACAAAAGTCCTCCTTTGCCTGTTCTCCCCTCCCCCCAAGAAAGAGAGAAAAGCAAAACTCTTGTTTACAAACACATACAGTCAAACAAAACAAAGCCCTGTGTTGGCCAAATCTGGGGGGAGGGAATGTTTTAATCTGTATTCTGAATCCATGACTTCTTTGTCTGGAAGTGTGCAGCATATTGAATGGAGTCCTCTGGAATAGTGGTTGGTCATTGCATTGACTGCCTTGCTTTCTGGATTTCTTGACCTGGGGGTGGGGGTGGGGAGTTGGTCAGAGAGGAGGGCGGCGGCTAATAGCCCTTGGACTATTCAGCTGTGCTAATAGCAACCAATATTTGGGCTAAAGAGAGGAAGCCGAAAAGGTGACAACAGTCAAACTAAGCCCCAGAGTGGTTGTTTAGCATCAAAAGAGTGATAAAGCAGCATCCCACCAGATCTGGAGTCCCACCCAGAGACCACACAGTGTCTTTTAGTTTTAAATTTCCAGCTCTTTCAACAAGCTCCCCATATCCATTATCAAGCTGTGAGGAAACCACTTTCATCTCTTTTCAAAAACCCTGTTGTTTCTGTTTAAATGTTTTAAATAATTATGTTCTGGTATAAGTTTAGATTTGTAATTGCTAACTCTGGAAACGCTTCAGGGGACCTGTGGTGCTGCTGAGAGAAATGTTTGCTGAGGACTGTTTTCTAAAACAGCATTGATGGGAGGTGGGAGAAAGGGGGAGTGGGGAGGAGAAGGTTCCTCTTTTCTCTATGCTTTAGTATCTTAGCGAAGCCCTGATGTCATCAATGTGAGTTTTCTCTCCATGGGTACGGATTCCAACTCATCTGTGCTTCCTCATCCTGGATTCTTGTTTGACTTGTCGCACAGATCCTCAATAGAGCATCTACTCGGTGGGCTGGAGGCCTCCCTCCTCTTGTGAGTACCAGTTCAATATGTCCATCTGTCCTTCTTTTGACAGCCCAGGTCCATTTCTGATCATACATATCCTCAATGACATTTCTTATACCACTTCTTTCACATAGGCCATTATGAGAAATATGGTGTAGATATTCACCAAGCATGGATTAAGCATAAGACACTATGCTGGGTACTGGGGATATACAGGAAAAAAATAAGAGTCCCTGACCTCATAAAAATAAGTCTCTGAGCTTGTATTTTTTGGGGAAAATAATACATAGCCATATAAGTAAACATAAAATGTGTAAAAAGTCAATGAGAGCCAGGGCAGCTAGTAGGCATAGTGGACAGAGTGCCAGGCCTGGAGTCATCTTCCTGAATTCAAATCTGGTCTCAGACATTTACTAGCTGTGTGACCCTGGGCAAGTTACTTAAGCCTGTTTGCCTCAGTTCCTCATCTATAAAATGAGCTGGAGAAGGAAATAGCAAACCACTCTAGTGTCATTGCCAAGAAAACCCTAAATGGGATCATGAAGAGTCAGACATGGCTGAAACTACTGAAGATCACCAAAACGAGAGCAAAGATGTCCTAATGAATAAGGAGCTTGCCTCAGAGCCAGGAAGACCTGGGTTCAAGTGTGACCCTCTATGAGCTGTTATTTAACCTCAGTGTTTTCTTTAACTATACTTTTCAGAGAAGTTTCTACCTGCATTGAAAAAAGGAAGTTTCCATACTGGAAAGTCATTCAATATCTGATACCTATTGCCCTAGTCCTATACAAAGTAATTTCAGGAGGCATCAACAACTGGAAAGTATGGTTTTCCAATATAATTTGGCATTCAAAGTATAACCCTGCCTTGTTTGGGCATGCCCAGTTTGCCTACTATGGAGGTCTTTTGTCCCCTACCATGTGGGTACGTGTAGCCTCCTTTGACTGTCAACCTGTATCTTTAAAACTAGTAAGAGTAGCAATGCCACTAGTAGGGCTATACCCAAAGAGACCAAAGAAAAGGGAAAAGGACCTATCTACACGTGCAAAAATAATGGTAGCAGCTCTTTCTGTGGTGGCAAAGAATGGGAATTGAGGGGATGCTCATCAATTGGGGAAAGGCTGAACAAGTTGTGTGTTTACAACTGTGGTAGAATGCTATTGTGCTATAAAGAATGACAAAGGAGATGGTTTCAGAAAAACCTGGGAAGACTTATATGAACTGATGCAAAGTCAAATGAGCAGAAATAGGAGGATACTGTACACAGGAACAGAAATACTGTAATGGTGATCAAATATGAAAGATCAAGATCAATATCCATGATAATTCCAAAGAACTTGTGATGAAAAATGTTATCCATATCCAGGAAGGGCTTTTTTTCCTCTGCTATCCCTCTTTTACCCAGGTTCTAAGAAATGGACCCAGAAGTATTTGTTTCCTTGTAGTTGGAACCACCAAGGCCCTGGAGCAAGGATTGTAGGTGGGATGGCACAGCCAACCAACCCAGCATGGAAGCCCTGAGAAGCTGGGAAACTTGAGACTCAAACCCAAGGGAGAGATTGGTCTTGGAACTGGTTATTGTACTCTATGGGAACCAAGCTAAGCTATGAACCTAGTCCCCTTCCTTCCCTAGAGACTGAGGTGCTGCAAGGGGTGGGGTGGGGGCAAATTATGTCTTCCATGTGTTGAGGAAATAAGTGTGTAATTTGGGAGTAGGAGGCATCCTGACTTCCCTGGTTCCCTTGAGGTCCCCACTAAAATCTCAGTTTATACTATAAGCCTTTTCTAACCTCTCTTAATTCTAGTGTCTTCCCTCTACTTATTAATTCATATTTATTCTGTCTATATCTTGTTTGTATATAGTTGTTCACATGTTAAAAGTTAGAACTGTCTTTTGCCTTTCTTTATAGCCCCAATGCTTAGTTCAGTCCTTGGAACATGATAGGTGCTTAATAAGCACTTATCATAACCATATAACTTCTCCAGAAAATATTTTTGTTCATTTTTTTAAAAAAGAGAAATTTTTTTGACACCATGAGAAGATTATGATTGTTTTTGTTAATGGACAATATCCCAAGTGCAGTCTAGCCTGATCTCATCTTATTTCGGGTCCAACTTATTGTCCATCTGTGGCGCCTGGCCTAGATAAAAGTATTGATATACTAATTCAATGGGCTGGTCATTGTCTACATGCTATAGTTTGGGAAATGGGCATTTTTATGCGTTTAGTTTTTCCCATATAAATGATAAGCCTGATCTCTTTGGAGTAAATGTGAATCTCATTGAGGGGGCCCTATAACATTCCAGAGCTAGATGCTATTGATGTGATATCACCTACAAACCTGATCCATAGGGGATTCTTCTTACATTTGGATCTTTTACAGAATGTTCTCCATGATAGTGCTGAACACCTTTGGTGAGCATACATCTCCTGGCTTGATGCTTCAATTGATGATAATAATCATATGGTCATTTAGCAAGGCTATGGCTATGCTTGTATCAAGGAATTTTGTATGATTGTATTATATATGTATATGTATATGTATATGTATATGTATATGTATATGTATATGTATATATGAGACTCCTTGCTGGATTGCGAGATTCCTTGCCTCTAAGACTGTTTTGCTATACCAAATTAAATAATTAAATGTTTGGGGTTTTATAATTAATAGACACAGCAGGATTCTCTATTTTTTACCTCTTTTGTCAATTGTTTTATAGACTTGTTAGTGAAAGCCTGATTGTTCCTTTGCTGTATTTTCATTAAAGATATCACTAATATGTGGGGAGATCACTTTCATAAAGGTTTTATAAAGATCAGAATGTTGACATCTGGATTGGTTGTTTATCAACTTTTTTGAATAATTTTAAAAACTGTTCTTGATTCAAGCAAAAAATTGCTTTCTTCATAGAACCACAGATCTAAACCTGAAAGAAACCTTAGAAATATTTTTTTCCAACATCCTAATTTTACAGGTAAGGAAATCGAGGCCCAGAGGGGCTACCTAGGTAGCCAAGTTGGAATTTAGATCCAGGTACTGTGACTCCAAATTCATTCACACTTTCCACTATATTATGCTGCCTATTCTTCTGAGTGGAAAAAAAGATCATTAGGAATTCAGTCTCCCAAAGCCATAATCTTTATACATGTTAGACAGGTGTAGAAAGTCAGTGAAAGAGAGTTAATGGAATAATACATATTCCTAGATGATAAGGAGGGGAAAGAGTAAAGGAAAACATTACTTCTTTGACTCATGCTGTCAGCCTATTATGGTATTATATGGTATTTTTGTAGCCAAAAGACAGTAGACTAATTGCCAAAAGTGCTTTTGATGCTAAGCTGGTATAAAGCCCAGAATCATCTTAGGCAGAATCTTACTCCAAGAAAAGTATTCAAGGTGAATTAGAAATGTTTTATTAAGGTCTAAGCACCAGCAACAGACTTTAAAAGTGATGAATAACAGCTAAAGATTCCTGAGAAAGATTACTATACCCAGATATCTGATTTTACATATATGTATACATACACACACAATATATATATATTTATACATATATATATATATGTGTGTATATGCATTTCTATTTTGTACTCAAGTTTAATGGCTTTGATAAGTTTTTCAGTTTTTGTAAGAAAGGTCAAGTGTGTTTATAAGTTTACTGCCTCCATCTCAGGAAAATCAACTCTCCAGAACAGGTCATATTTCATGTTTTAGGCACTATAGCCACATAGTAGTAGGTTACCCTAGGGGCTCAGTTATTTTGCAGTGGAAAAAAAAAACTCAAACATAACTCTTAAGCATGAAACTTGTAAACCACAATCAACAAAATGGGGCCAAAACCACACCAAGTCATCTATGAAGGTTGAATTATATACAACTTTTTATCATTAACTACAGGACCATAGTGCCCCACAACTCATAAAATATCCCTCCTCCCCCTCCATTTACATACACACTTTGTAAAAAGATACAAACTAAAACACTATTATGAAAAGAAAATGCATTTCTCTTGTCTTCTCCCAAACCTTCAGATATAGCCCAGTAATATGAACCATATAGCACCTTTTCCATTTCTTACAGCTGAGACTGAGGGGAAGGGGTAAGGTGATGATAATAGATGGCAATATCACACTAAATATTATAACAGTACTGCCAGCCCTGCAGTACCTGAGAACTGAGGTTCACACTAACAATAGCAGTGTAGCTAGCTGCATTTCTTGGCACCTCCTTGGCTACTTTGCAAAAGCCAGAGCCTTCAGAAGCAATACATTCATTTACAGTTGGAAACATTTTCATTAACTGTCTGAGTGCTTAGCCACTAGCATGATGCAGGGGGTGCCATGCCTCTTGTTTGGTTGACAAGATTTTAGAAGTTCGAACTTGAGAGCCCACAAAGCAATAGGCATGTGGTTGAAACCTTCCATTAACAGACTCCCTTCCAGAGATAGGTCTCATCCCCAAGATAAGCAATGGTGCCTTTTCATCTACAGCTCTCAGAATCTCTATCTTTAAGACTCAGCTCACACGCGTACTTCTTTCTTGGGGAAGCCTTTCCTGTTTCCCCTAACCATTAGTGCTTCCTCCCTCCTCAGATTATGATTATCTGTTTACATGCTGGAGCCCCTCCCCCAAGCTGAATATAATCTCTTTAACCTCAGGACAATTATTTTTGTGCTCCCAGATCCTAGTACAGCATCTTGCCTTTAGTAGGATAAGGAAAGGGCCTAGAATTCTGTCCTGGGCCATTTTCTCCCTCTATACTATTTCATTTGTGGTCTCGTCAGCTCCCATGGATTCAATTATCATCACTATGCTGATAATGCTTAGCCAGCCCTAAATTCTGCTAACTTCTTGTCTCATATCTCCGGTTGCCAACTGGACTTCTCAAACTGTATGTCCCATAGACGTCGCAAACTCAATGCATCCCAAACTAAATTTATTCTACCCCACAAACCCTTCCAATATTTCTTATCATTGTCCAGAACAATACCATCCTCCCAGGTCCCCAGGTTCACCACCTAGATGTCATCATTAACTGCTCACTGTCTCACCCTGCCCTCCACATTCTATCTGTTCCTGACGCCTATTGGTTTTTCCTTTTCAGTTTTTTCTCACATACAACCCCTTCTTTCCTCTGACACTGACACCACCCTGCTGCAGGTCCCCATCAGGCCCAAACCTGGATTACTGCAATAGCCTGCTGCTTGGTCTTCCTGCCACAAGGCTCTCTCTATTCCAGTCTAGTCCCCACTCAGCTGTCAAAGTGATTTTCCTAAAGCCCATGACCATGCCTCTTCCTTACTCAATAAACTCCAGTGGCTACCCATCATCTCCAGGATCAAATATAAAATTCTCTTTTTGGTTTTCCGAGCCATTTGTGACCTTTCCTGCCTGCCTTTGAGTCTTCTTATACCTTACATCTCTCTGCTCATATACTTTTCCAACCAGTGACACTGGATGCCTTGCTGATCCTTGAATAAGACACTCCATCTCCTGACTCTGGCCATTTTCAATGGCTTTCCCAGATTCTTAGAATGTTCTCCTTCTTTATCTCTGCTTCCTGACTTCCCTGGCTTCCTTCAAGTCCCAGCTAAAATTCTACCTTCTTTGGGAGTCTTTCCCAATCCCTCTTAATCCTAGTGCCTTCTCTTTGTTGATCCCCCTCCCCAATTTATTCTGTCTTTTTGTTTACATGCAGTAATTTGCATGCCATCTCTTTCATTAGACTCTTAGTTTCTTGAGAGTAGAGACTCTCTTTTACCTTTCATTATATCTTCAGTGTTGAGCACACCGCTTGGCACATATTAGGCACTTAATTCATGTTTATTGATTGTTCATAGACTGTCTTGACCTGTGATTTCACCACTATAGGAAAAGACCGCATGAGGGAACTCCCTCTACCAATGCAATTCAACATTTTCTGCACCACTCAGTCTTAGAGAATACCTGGGGCACTGAGAAGTTCAGTGCTTTGTCCGGGCCAATGCAGAGATAAAGAGAACCCATACTGAAGTTCCCTTCCTCCAACTATGAGATCACCCATAAGATCAACACATCTGAACCTGAAGGGCCTGACTATTCTGGAATTTCCACTCTTTTTCTTTCTCCTCTCTTCTCCCAAGGAATCTGTTAAAATAAGAACTAATTAGTCTTCTCTTATGTGGCATTATTATTTTGGTGGTTTGATTTGACAAATTTGTTGGTAATGACTTTCCCCTTAGACCACACATAGTACTTTGTTCTTCAGCCCTCTATTATGTTTATCATGTAATATTATGTGTAAAATCTGCCCATATTTATATCAACCCTTTAGTAGATTGTAAACAACATGAAAATAAGAGCCATCTCCCCTCTTGTCCTTGTGGATAGACTAATGAACTTGGAGTCAGAAAGACTAGTTTTGACCATATAACCAAGAAGGTAAGGTAGCAGGAGTAAGTATAGTTGAGCTCTGCTCCTCAGAATACCTTCAGACAGATCTAGAAAATTCACTAGACCAAGTCCTGCTTGAGAAATCCCCCTGCCTAGATCTAACTATTATGGGGACAGGAACACTGTGGTTATAAGCCCAGAAAAGGAGAATTACCTGAAAACATCTACAAGCAAAGCTTCAAAGTAAAATACAGCCAGGGTACAAGTTCAACTAGAATTATTACAAGAGATGAAGAAAGAATAAAAAAAATAATTCCTTGAAAATGAGAATGGGCAAAGTAAAAATTAATGACTGCATGAAACAACAAAAAATGTTAAAAATAAAGTCAAAAGACTGAAAAATAGAAGAAAAAAATAAGGAATCTCATAGCAAAACAATTGACCTAGGAAACAAAACAGGAAATCATTGAACTACCTGAAAGTCAACGTTAAAAAAGGGAGCCTGTACATTTTGTTTCAAGAAATTGTAAAAGAAAATGCCCATATCTCTTAGAACCAGTCAGTAAAATGGAAACAGAAAGCATATATCAATCACTTCTTGAAAGAGATTAATAATAATAATTGTAGTAATCATAAAGCTACTAGCTATATTATATTCAAAGTCCAAATCTTTCCTGTCAAAGGAAAATATCGCAAACAGCTTTAGAAAAAACAATTCAAGTACCAATGAGCCACAGTCAGGATCACACAAGATTTAACAGCTATGACCATAAAAGACTGAAGAGCTTGGAATACAGTATTCTAGAAGGCAAAGGTTATAAATTTACAATCAAGAATGACTTATCCAGGAAAAATGAGTATAATCCTACAAGAGAAAAATGCATTTTTAATGAAATACAGAATTTCTAGGCATTCACAATTAAAAGACCAGCACTCCATAGAAACTTTGAAGTGCAAACATATGAGTCAAGAGAAGCACACACACAAAAAGCTGAAGATGAGCAAGAAATCATAAGGGACTAAATAAGAATAAACTGTTTAAATTCTAATGTAGGGAGATAATAATATGCCCCCTCAGAACACTCTCATAGTCAAGGACCATAGGACTCTAATTGAACAGAAGGCCTAGAAGTGATTCTGTTTTGATGATCCTAAAATACTAGAAAGGGAAAGGAAGAAGAGTATTCTGGAGCAACATGGGGTGGGAAAGAAAAAGGAAGGATAGGGAAAATTATCTGATATAATCGTGTTATTCAAATAGCAGTCTATACAAAGAAGCACTAAAGTATGAGGGGGAGCTACTAATACTTAACTTCATTCTCCTCTATACTGGTTTGTTCAAAGGTGGGGAAAATGCTACATGCACACAGCTGGAAACAGAAATGCATTTCACTCATCAGTAAAACAGGAGGAAAAGGGGGGGAGGGGAGAAGGAGAACAAGAGGGAGGTTACATTAAGGGAGAATGTAGTTCTAAGCAAAACAAACTCTAATGATGTATAAAAATACTTATAGCAGCTCTTTTTGTGGTGTTAATAACTGGAAACTAAGAGTGCCCACACCACTGGGAAATGACTGAACAAGTTGTGGCATATAAACATGATGTCACATTATTATGCTATAATAAAGGATGAAGGAGTTGGTTTCAGAGAAACCTGAGAAGACATAATGAACTTATTCGGAGAAGAGTAAGCAGAACGAGGGGGACAGTTTATACAGTAACAACAATACTGTAAAGACAAACAACATTTAAAGACTTAGGAACCATGATTAAATGACCAATCATGATTCTAGAGGACTCATGATGAAACATGCTACCATCCTCTTCATAAAGAGACCTGGCACTCAGAGTGCAGCTTGACATTCTTTTGAACATTGTTTTTGCTTTGCTTGACTATCTTTCTTTCTCAATTAGGCAGGTGGAGGGGAGGATGTGGAAGAAAGAGGTGTATTTTTATTGATTGAAAAAGATAAGTGAAGGGAATTAACAATTATATAAAACCTAGTTTGTACCAGGCAGAGTGCTAAGGGTTTTTTATAAATATTATTTCATTTGATCCTTGCAACAACTCTCCGAGGTGGGTGCTATTATTATCCCCATTTCCAGTTGAGAAAAGTGAGGCAGAGATTAAGTGACTTGGCCAGGGTCACACGGCTAATAATTTTGTGAGGCAGGATTTGAACTTAGGTCTCCCACACTCCAGGCTCAGGGTTCTATCTACTGTGGCACCAGCTGCCTCTAGAAAACAAAATTTAATTTAAGAAGATCCTAGTTCAGATCCTCCCTCACACATTTACTAACTGTATGACTCTGGCCAAGTCACTTACCATCTTTTAGCCTCACTTTCCTC
Source organism: Trichosurus vulpecula (assembly GCF_011100635.1). Lineage (NCBI taxonomy): Eukaryota > Metazoa > Chordata > Mammalia > Diprotodontia > Phalangeridae > Trichosurus > Trichosurus vulpecula. The sequence goes on from NC_050580.1 coordinate 145,398,558, forward strand.
ATCTGTAAAATGGGGATGATAAAAGAACCTCCCAAATAGGGTTATTGTAAAGATCAAATGGACTAATATATGCCAAACACTTTTCAACCTTTAAAGCCTATGTTAGCTTTCATCTTCTCCAATACCTAGCACAGTGCTCTGCAAACAGTAGGTGCTCATTAAATATTGGTTGAGTTTCATTGCAGGTTGAACCCTCTGCTGTTTAGAACTAAGAAAAGAGAGACAGAAAAAATGAGAGCATCATTCATTTACTTCACTGCTCTTCCTTGCTTTCATCTCTAGAACAACACAAGTCTTTAGAACTCTCATCGGTCTCCAGTACATAATTCACTTACTTTTAGACATAGAGATGAACCTTATGACCTTCAGGCTCTCCACTATCTCTAATAGCCTAAGTGCTGAAGAACACTGGGGGAAGAGGAGAAGGGAACATGTGAGAGACACCAGATAACCAGGTTGGTATCCTGAGGCTCCGGACCCATTATTAAAAGCTGGAGTAGGGAATTCATTCTCTTTTTAATTTGGCAGCATTAATTCTCGGGGCGGGGGCAGGGAGGAAGTTTAAGTATAAACTTTGAGTAGAATGTTATTATTCTCTCCACTTAAACAATAAAGTACCTGGCCAGAGATGATCTTAAAAAAAGATGTGCCTGTGGGAAATGGGAAGGTGGGGTCTAGAATCTATCCAAGGAAAGAATAGGTATCAGTGAGGAAAGCTCACTAAGGATTTGCAGCATTGATGCCAAGTTCCATTTGTGACTTGCATACAGTCATTTACCATTCCCAATTAGTCTGGAAAGTCCCATGAGTCACATTAGGGAGAAAATTCAAACAAAAATGAACAGCCAGCTTCTTCCAGCCCCTGATGCTTGAAACAAGGGGGTTCCTATCTGCTATGGCCCCAAGGTGGGACACCAAAGTGGACAGTCCTGGGCAAGTAGAGGTAGTGTGAGGGCTCTGGGGACCTGGGGAGGTATTAAAGTATCAAAAGAAAGTAGAGAGCACCGAAAAGGAAGGCTTGAAAACATGCTTTGACTACATCATTTTTTGCCTCTTTTGCAGTTATTAATTATCCTTGTATGGGCACAAGTCCCATAGTGGAGCTATGTGCATAGTTCAAATTCACAAACTCATATATTTTAAAGATAGGAACTAATTAGAGTCTGTAACCAAAGCTCCATACCAGAAACCACCTGGGAACCAGTACAAAGGCCAACCATGTTAACATTCAAGGAACCAGCCCTGAGCCAAGGCAATAGTTATGTGCGTTCCTGGTCCTGTTCACAACGTTCTCATCATTTATGGGCCCTGATGAGTAGGCTGGAGGCTTGTCCTCCTGTGAGCTGGTCCATAGCATTAGCACGAGCATCTGCCAATGTCTTATCAAGCACCATCCATTTCCATGGACCATAAGGACTTCATATTACCTAGTCAAAGCAACAAATTTGATACCTATAATGTGTCCAACACTCTGTTAGCTGCTGTGGGAGATGCAGAAGCATGAAATACATTTCCTGCTCTTAAGGAGCATAGATTCTAGACGGAGGACACAAGATATATACCCCAATGTTCAGCACAGTGCCTGGTATGTAGTAAATGCTTAATAAACTCTCTAATTATCTAAAGATAAATAGCAATATGAGATCATAGCTGAAAGGGATCTTAGAGGGCACTGAGTCCAACCGTTTTCTCATTCTATAGATGAGGAAACTGAGGCTGGGAGAGGTTATATGACTTGCTCACTATAACATAGCTGATATCTAAGGCAGGATTTGAACTCAGGTCTTCCTGATTCCAAGTCCAGAATCTGATCTATTGTACTACCTAGGTGTCAGATCAAAGTATTGGCTCGGGACAACAGTGGAATTGGACTGATTTGTTGTCGCTCAGTCGTTTCAGTCTTGACTGACTCTTTGTGACCCTATTTGGGGTTTTCTTGGTAAAGATGTCAGATAGGTTTGCCATTTCCTTCTCTAGCTCATTTTACAGATGAATACAATCACCAAAATATGATTAAATTGCCAAATGAAGAGTGAATGCGGTAGAAGTTCAGAGATGGGAAGGAATACTGGATTTGAGTGGTCACAGGTTTCAAGGAGTACACGGAGGGGAAGGGATTAGAAGAAGCATTTATTAAGCTCCAATTATGTGCCCCACACCATGCTAGCACTTTACAAATATTCTCATTTGATTTTCATAACAACTCCATGAGGTTGGTCCTGTTACTAACCATATTTTACAACTGAAGAAACTGAGGCAAATAAAGGTTAAGTAACTTGCCCAGGGTTACACAGCTAGTAAGTGTCTGAGGGCAGATTTGAACTCAGGTCTTTCCAACTCGAGGTCTAGTGCCCTATCCACTGTACAACCTAGCTGCCTCAGGTAAGAACTTGAGTCAATTCTTGAAGGATAAACAACTAGACAAGAAAAAAATGGGAGTGGAGATCAATTAAGGGTAGGGAGGACTCTAATACAAATCATAGGCTCATATATATAAAGCTGGTTGAGATTTCAGAAGCCATCTAGTTGAACCACCCCATTTTACAGATAAGGACACTGAGGCCCAGTGACTTGCCTAAGGCCCCCGAGGTAGTGAGCATAAGCCTAACTTTCCACTGTGTTGAACTGCCTCATCTGAGCAGAGTGCTTCCATTCAATGTGAAAAATGGAAGGTAGTAGATAAAGCCAAGAACTGGTCACTACTGTGCTTCCAGCCTTCCAAATGCCCTTCTGAAGCCCCCTTGCCCCTTGGAAGGCACTAGAAGAAATCAGAACCATTCCAACTGAAATCACTGAGCTCCCTAAAGGCTTTGTTTCTTCTTGAAATAATGGGACAGATGTTATCAACTCAGAAAGTGTTGCAGAACAATATTGTGACAGGACGGATGGTCATGCAGACAAGAGGAAAAAAAAATCATTAAAAGAAATGTTCTTCCAGTAATTGATAGTCTTCTCTCTTCTGACGTTCAAGTAGAGTGTTTTAAGACTAGTATTTAGACCACCTAATGCAAGGTGATCAATCAAATTTAATTGCTTATTGTATTTTTTTTCCTCCCTGTTTTTGTCACCAGTATTAGTCTATTTGTCTCTTCCGTTCTATTTTCAGACAAAGGGGGCTTAAGGAAAAAAAAAAACCCTTGTAATGCATTCATGAATATTTTAGCATTTATTTTGTGTACAAATTTAATATTCTCTTCAGGGTGCGCTGAGTGAAAAGGGAGAGAGATAAGCAAAAGAGAAAGACCAAAGCAGAATTGTTCATCCTTGTTGCCCTATGATTGAGAAGATAGGAAGCAAATGGTGGTGTGGTTCTGAATTCAGGTGAATAATCACAATTCCTAACTCTAGAGGGAGCTAGGTAACTCAGTGGTTAGAGTAAGGAGCCTGGAGTCGGAGAGACCTGAGTTCAAATGCAGCCTGAAACATCAAATATCTGTATGACCCTGGGCAAGGCACCTAATATCAATTTGCCTCAGTTTCCTCACCTGTTAAAAATGGGAGAGACTAGCACCTCCCTCATAGGGTTCTTATGAAGATCAAATGAGATAATATTTGTAAAGATCTTAGCATCGTGCCTGAATATAGTAAGTGCTACATAAATGTTTATTCCCTCTTCTTTCTACCCCTCCCCTTCCCTTCCCTTCAGGCTTGTTTGGAAAGAAGAGTGTCTAAGGGCCAGAGTCTATTCACGGGGAGGAGGAAGAGCTCCCTAAGGTAACACACAAACTTATCCACAGTTAGTCACATGGACAGCAGCAGAGATGGAGATGTAAACAATGAATGCAATCGAAGATTGAATGAATCCCCCCTGGCCTGACAGTAGACAAAATAACCTAGCCAGGCGCCCATGCCTCTGGTTTCTTGGGGATGAAGGTTTAGCATAGGTCCTTTCTGGACAAAGAGACTTTTGCCAGTGGGTGGAAATCATACTGTTGACACCAGTTAGCATCAACGAAACTAAGGAATCATCTCTACCAAACTGAATGTGTCTATGCAGGCTAATGATGATGGAGTAGGAAAGAGGTTTTTGATGTGTAAGAGTAAGAGTAAGACATATTCCCCTCGATTTCTGCAGTAACCTGAAAAGATTACATGCTAGGACAGACTAGGAAAATACCAGAGAAGGCTGGTTATACCCCACGATGAACTTAGAAACCACTCACAGTGAGAATGCAGGGGTACCCCAGAGTTCTGACAATCCCAAAGTCTCTCCCTCACTGTACTTCACCTAAAATTCTCACTGGATTAGTCAACTAAGTCTGGAGAATTGTCCAAAGCACAGTATCCTGAAATTTGTAAAATTTTAGAGCTAAAACGATCTTTGAAAATCATTCATTCCAACCTCGGAGGAAAGTGAGCCCCCGAGAGAATAAGTGGCATCCCAATGTCCTGGCTCATAAGTGGGATTTGAACACATCTTTTTACTTACACTGCCCTTTGTCTGCAGAATGCTACTGTTCAAATGCACATGTTACATGACAGTGTGAGAGTTAGGGTTCCACCTGAGGAGTCTGCTTCCTCTCCTGGACTTAACTAGTAACAGGGCACCTATCAGTGCATATAGAATGAAGAGAGTTAATCAGATATGTGTCTGTCACAGAAGATAACAGAGGGCAATAGATTCCTGGCTAGGCTGGAGCCCCAGAGGTGGCCTGTAACCATTAGTATTAACAGTTGAAGAACAACAGCCCAAAGGGAGAGCTTGCTGGCCTATGGGAAATAATAGAGGGCAGACTGGCCATAGTAGCCAGGTAGAGCAGTGGATAGAGATTTATCTGAATCAAGAAGGGTGGCATAATCAGCTCCCTTATTTTGACACCTCTAAATGCCCATACTTCTGCCATTCCATTCTGAGGCAAGGAAGAGGAAGCATGATAACGACAAGCCTTAATTTGGTGGGGTTGAGAGGTGAGGATATGAAGGGAAACAGTATAGAGAATTAATATTAGAAGGTGGGTCTAAATAAGGGTCTGGGCCAGAGAGGGTAGGCCATGGGCCAGTGGAAATCTTGGACAAAATCAGGAAATTAAGTTCATCTTCAGCCCTTTACCACCACTACTTTCACTGATATTTCTCTCTGGTCTTTGGCTATCACCCCCCCCCCAATATCCTAATGCTGTCACTTGTTTCCTGGAGCTCTATATGTACCCCCAGCACCCCAGCTACCCTTTCTTTCCTTAGGCAGCAAGTTTAACAAGTGTATTTTATGTTTGTAATTAGTATATTCAATAAGAGATACAGAAATCCTAAATTGAGAGCTAGAAGATCATCAGATCCAACTGCATTATATTACAGATGATGAAACTGAGATTGGGGTGGGGTTTAGGGACTTGCTCATGGGCAACCAGGTAGTGCAGTGGATAGAGCATTGGGCCTAGAGTCAAGAAGACCGGAGTTCAAATCCAGCCTCAGACACTTAATAGGTGCGTGACCTTGGGAAAGTCACCTAAGGAAGGGCAGGAAATGGCAAACCACTCCAGCATCTCTGCCAAGAAAACCCCAAATAGAGTCATGAAGAGTCAGACATGACTGAAATGACCGAACAACAACATGGTTATTTAGGTAGCAAATGTCATAGCTAGGATATAGACCCAGTCCCTCTGACTCCAAAGCCAGTACCCTCCTCACTGTACTTCATTGCTACCATTTTAAATGATGAGATGACAGATCCATTGGAGGATCTGAGTAAGCCAACAGTTACTTAATAGTTACTCCATAAAACGTAGAGGGTGGCACAGTGGGTAGAGCACTGAGTCTGGAGACTGGAAGCCCTGAGATCAAATCCACTCTGGCACAAGTACTAGTTGTGTGACGATGGGTGAGTCACTTAGTCTCTGAGATGAGGATAATATTAGAGCTGTGAGGATGAAGTAAGATAATATTTGTAATAAAGTGCTTTGCAAACCCTAAAGCACTATAGAAATGCTAACTATTATTAAGAAACTATACCGGCTACTAGGGCTACAAAGACAAAAATGAAGCACTGAGAGAAGGGCACTACATGAACTTGTTGGTCAGTAATTTTTCTGTTGTGTCCAATTCTTCATGACCCCATTTTGAGATTTTCTTGGCAAAGATACTAGAGTGGTTTGTCATTTCCTTTTTCAGCTCATTTTACAGATGGGAAAACTGAGGCAAGCAGGGTTAAGTGACTCACCCAGGGTCACACAGCTAGTAAGTGTCTGAGACTGGATTTGAACTCAGGTGGATGAGTCTTCCTGACTCCAGAAACAGCCTTCTATTTACTGCACCACCTTCCTGCCCCAGTACCTGTACAAAAATATGCAAATAAAAGGAAATTTGAGGAGAGAGAGAATGTTGGAGGTTGGTGTGAATGACTGGGAAAGATGCATATATTATATATATATATATATACACATATGTGTGTGTGTGTGTGTGTGTGTGTATACGTATATACAGAGGTACCTAAATTGAACATTGAAGGAGGATAAGGAATCAGAGACAGAGTTGAGAAAGTGTATTCCAGGCATGTGGACTGGCTTCTCTGAATGTGTGGAGGGAGGAGATGGAAGGTCAAGTTCATTGCCTGGAATACAGAGTGCATGAACAATTAAGAATATGTAACAGGTCTAGAAATGTGGGTTAAAGCCAGATCATGAAGGGCCTTAAGCATCAGGTTGAGCAATTTAAATTTAAAGGACTATAAAATGTCAGATATTGTCATCAGTATTATCAAAAGGTTCTTGTATTATTTACCCTAGAAGTAATAGGGAGGTAACAACTGAAGATTTTGGAGCAAGGAGATTCCAGGATCTATCTCTTAGGAAAATTCTCTATGTATCTGTTGGGAGGAGAGATTAGATTGGAGGGTATCTTTTTGGAGAGAAGAGAGGCTATAAGCAAGAAGACCTATAGAAAGCTATTACAGTAGCCCAAGCAAGAAGTAAGGAAGGGCCCAATGATTATTGGAGTAGCTATATGAATAGAATGGTAGTGTTGTGAGGGATATTGTGGAGGTAAGATTGATAGGCCTTCAAACTTGATTGGATATGGTGTATGAGGGAGAGGGAAATCAAGTATGATTACTGAATTTATAAACATGGATGACTGGCAAATGGTGGTGATCTCAAAAGAAATAGGGAAATTCAGAGGAGGGGCAGGTTTAGGGATGGAGGAAAGATGGTGAATTTCACTTTGAACGTGTTGCATATAAGATGCCAATGAGACATCTCAGCAAAGATGTCCATCAGGCAGTTGGTGATGTGGAATGAGTTCTGGGTGAGAGATTAGAATATATCGATTTTGGAGACTTCGATGAAGAGATGACAATTAAACCCATGGGAATGTGTGAGATCACCAAGGCAGAGAGAAGGAGGAGGGAGAGAAGGACAGGGTGAGGGCTCAGAAAGGGGTGGGGGAGGGAAAGAGGGAGAAAGAGGAAGGAGAAGAGAGCTCAAGACAGTGATAGGGAACATTCTCATTTATGAGGGCAGGAGATGGACAATGATCCAACAAAGGAGACTGAAAAGCAGTGCTCACCCTGGTAGAAAGAGCTAGAACAGAGCAGAGTAAAGAAACCAAAGGAGGAGAGGATGTCCAGGAGGAGAGGAGAGTTGACAGTATTAAAAGCTTCAAAGAGTCCAAAGATGGTGAGAATAGGGAAAAGGGCACTGGACCTAGCACAAAATGGAGCCCTGGTGACCTCAGAGAAAATACTTTCAGTACAATAATGGAGGTGAGAAGTGATGGAAGGAGTAAATCTCAAAGAAGGAGAGCTTTCTGAGTGTTAATGGCAGAGGGATGGTCTAGATGGCAGTAGGGAACCAGGAGTATTCTAGCTGCATGCATTGGTGGTCACCTCTCCCCTCCTTGAAAGGTATATTTTGATGGCCTAAGGCTGCCTCCTTTACTTTGGGTTTACTGGCTAGATTTCTTTCTCAAAAACCAAGCCTTAAACCCAACTCACTCTGAAGCTCACAGATTGGACCATAGGTCCCTGCCCTCCTAGCAAAGAGTGAATGTAAATACTTAATAGTAACTGTTTCTCTTTTGGCCAAGAATCCTGAGGGTCTTCCCCTCCCAGTTTGATTTTTTTTAAGTTTTTGATTAAAGGGGCCATCCCTTGATTAGCTTCTTAAAGAGGCCTATTCACCAAATGGACATTACCTCACTTACAGTGAGCACCTGAAAAGACCTTAACCCAAAAGGGCCAGGGTGTCCCAATGCATCCTGGGCCACCCATCCTGGTGAATATCAGGCTGCTGGACCCAGATGGCTCTGGAGGAGAAAGTGAGGCCTGTGACCTTGCACAGCCCTCCCTCACTGAAATCAAAGTCAAGTGCAAGTCATGTCATCATTTTCCTGATGTCATGGTCCTCTTTAGAACGAAGGACAAACACAACAACAAGAACTGGTGGTCAGAGATGGGGGTGAAGAGGAGTAATCACTGCAGAGTGGCTGAGATACTGTCTGTACAAATTTAAGTTTCTATGAACTCAAGAAGATGGAAAGAATATAATGCTCCAATTAGTGTCAAGATGCTAGTTGGTTGTAGTTTGATTTCCCAAGGGCTATTTTCTTTTCAAAAGGGGGCATTTTATTCACCCAAAGAAATGAATTTTTAATGGTGAACTTTTGGGAAAAGACCATACAGCTGAGGAAATGTTTTGCCACGAAGAGTTTCCTGATAGCCCTCAAATTGTACCAAATAGGGGACTACATGGGCAGCTAGGTAGCACAGTGGATATAATGCTGGGCCTGAAGACAGGAAGACTCACCTTCCTGAGTTTCAAAGACTCTTACTAGCTGTGTGACCCTGGGCAAGTCACTTAACCCTGTTTGCCTCAGTTTCCTCATATGTAAAGTGATCTGGAGAAGGAAATGGCAAACCATTCCAGTATCTTTGCCAAAAAAGAAAAACTCTAAATGGGGTCATGAAGAGTCAGACAGGACCTTTGCCTACTCAGCAAACTCAGAGATGACTACCAAGAACAGTCATCACAATTTTGCTGATGGTTGCTTCTGCCCATAGAAAACAATTTCAGACTTGAGCAAAGTACCTGAGATGGATAGTCTATTTTTCTAATCAGAAAGGCCCTTGAGAGAATCCTTATTTTCTCTATCCCTCTAATACCGGGAAAACAAAGCAGTCTGTGCACAGTTGGGTAAGTATCCTCGCCAGGAGATAGGCAACTATAGCATGGCTCTTAAAGCTAAAAGGGATTTCCTAGAAGCATCTAGTTTAGCTTTGTTGCCCTCATTCAAGTATGGCATGTAGGATGTTAAAAATGGAAGGAATCTCAGAACTTATCCAGTCCAACTCCCTCATTTTATAGAATAGGAAACCTCCTAAGAGAGGGGAAGTGATTTTCTGAAAGTAACCAAACCTGAACGGAGGGGGCACTGGCACCTAGATCTCCCACCTCCTTATATGGTACCCTTTCCATTATCCTATAGCCATCTTGTATTGGAGAGACTTTTGCCCCATTGCCTTAAAACCAAAGTGTTTGGTGCAAGGGCAAAGACTTGAATGTTAGAGAAAATGATGTGAGACAGGAAGATAATGTTGGCACACAAGAAAAGGAAAATGTTGCCACCTGAAATATTTAGCCACCATCTGTTAACAATGAAGAGATGGGTTCTTTGTACTTATATTTATGTTGTACAAGGAAGCCAAAAACTACAGATAGTTGTATCTATATACTTAGACTTGAAAGGGACCTCAGAAGCCATCTAGAAAAATAAAAACCCCTCATTTTACAGATAAACAAACTGAAGCCTAAAGAACTAAGTGACTTGCCCAAGGTGTCATTAGGCAGTATCAGAGATGAGATTTGAACTCAGGTCCTCTGACTCCAGGGTCAATACCCTTTACCATAGTAAAGGCACAACTCTGCCTTCTAGATGTTGATGATGGTGATGGTGATGATGGTGGTAGTGGTGGTTGTGGTGATGATGATGATGATGGTTTAGGGCTGGATTTCATTGGCACAGGGAATTCCCAGTGTGGAACCATGCTCTACTGAAGCTGATGATGACTCCACTGACTCATTTTCAGCCTATAGGCTGTACATTAAGGGGTTAAAATTAATAGGGTACATTAAGAGGTTAAAAGTGACCTAACCATGGTCACAGGGCTGGTAGATCTGTCAGACGCAGGACTTAATGTAGGCCTTTTTGACTCCAAACTCTGCTTTCTCCTCACTATGCTACATAATCTCTTAAAAGATAATACCACCTCCTAACAATGTTCCAGAGTAGGAAAAGCTGTGGAATGATAAGGGTTGGAGAAAGCAATAGAGTGTGAAAAGAGGAGGAGGAGAACAGAGAAATCACTCTTCTTCTCTACTGAACCCTCTCCTTGTTGGAGCAGCCTCTCACATGCTCCGACATACATCTCGTATGACTTCAAGCATGACTTCAATGTCTGCCATGGCCAAATGAGCAGAGCAAGTCTTCAGCAACCTTCTTCAAACATCTTTCCAAAGCTCTGTCTCAGTAGCCAAGAGTTGCAGCCTTGTCCAAACTGTCAGAGCCATCTGCCAGCAGCCTGCCCAGCATAAAGACCATCTGTCAGCCTTTGACCCGTGCTTTCTCTGCTTTCCAGACCATTCTTGCCTATCTCTTTGCTTTCTGAGCGCTCCCAAATGTCCTTACATCCACCTCCCTCCAAAGCTGACAGACAAATATTCTACAGTTAGCAGGCGGTACGCTTAACTATTAATCCACTGTTTCTTGATTTCTTTCAATTAGGCTATTTCCTTGGAAGGAGAAAGGGTGCCTTTAAATCTGAATGTGAAGTACAAACTTCACATTTTTCTTTTAACTAATCTTTATTAACCACCCACATCATACTAGAGGCGGCAAAGAAGGTATGAAAAGGACATGTCATGATAATGGGACAGGGAATATTAGAATGATTTGCTATTTTAAAATATCCCCACACAGGTTAGAGCCATCTAGGAAAAAATGGTTCTGTGTTTCAGCATTGCCTGAATCCTTGAGGAATGTTCATTAGTTTCATCACTTTTAACTATTCAATCACTCTTTCCAATAAAAACAACAAATCCTAAGAAGGCCACCCCGCCCCTCAATTTTTCTATGTTGGTGGGGGTGGAGAATTCCTCTTCTGAGACAATGGCTTTCTTCCTATTACCTCATGTCCTAATGACCAGTTAGGCAGTCAACAAGCGTTTCTTAAGTGCCTACTATGTGCCAGGCACTATATTAAGTACTAGAGATACAAAGAAAGAAAAAAAAACGGTCCCTGGTCTCAAGAAGTTCAAATGTGAAGAAGACAATACGAAAACAACTATGTACAAACTTATTTATGGTATAAACTGAAGATAATCTCAGAGGGAAGAAAATAGAACTTAGGGGGGATTATGAAAGCTTTCTTACAGAAGGTGGGATTTCAGCTGAGACTTGAAGAAAACCAGGAAAATCAGAGGGTAGGGGAAGAGTGACAGAATTCTAGGCATGGAGGATAGAGTCGGAAGATGAAATGTCTTGTTGCATGAACAGTAAGGAGGCCAGTGTCACTAGATAATGCAGTATGTGGAGGAGAGTTAAGTTGTGAGAAGACTGGAAAGGTAGTTAAGTGCCAGATTATGAAGGGCTCTGAATACCAGATGAAGATTTTATATTTGATCCTGGAGGTGATAGGGAGTCACTGAAATTTACTGAATAGGAGGGGAGACCTGGCAGGACCTCTAGGAAGATCAAATTGACTGCTGAGTGGGAGGATGGACTGGAAAAGGGAGCGCTCGAGGCAAGGAGACCAACCAGGAGGCTTTTGCAATGCTCCAGGCATGAGGCGACCAATCAAGAAATCATAAGATTCATTGAAGTTGCCCAAGACACAAGAACTTTCTTTTATATATTTTTTGTGGCACTTTGAGCGATCACTTCATTAGGGGAAGAACTAGAAAGACTTTCAGACCTTTTGAAAAAGCATAACATTACTTTAGACCAGGAATATATTTTTTTCTGCTTTCATCTATCAAATTAGTTGGGTTAACATTTTGCTTGGACCTTTTCCCCCTTGATTAAAATTGTTCTATGCTTTAAAAAATTAATGTCAAATTATCATGCCCATTCTGACACTGAATTTTGTGTATATGCATCAAAAGCTACACTTGGAGAGCATCCAACCACTCCATTTTTGATTTCAGAAAACATTTATGTATATTAAGATTGTGAAAGGCCTGATGGTAATATCAATAAGGTTTATTCATGCTTTTCTGTAAATAAGCCTTGAACTAGTCCAATTCTACATCTCTTCGGGGAATTTTGGTTTTGAATTTAGCAATATACATGGCTTTACCTTTCTTTTGGGTTTGCAGAACTTTCTTACTCTTCCTTCTTTCTCTGTCTGTCTGTGTGTGTGTGTCTCTCTCTGTTTATCTCTCTCTGTTTCTCTCTCCCTCTTGGTTTCTCTCTGTTTCTCTCTCTCTCTCTCTCTCTCTCTCTCTCTCTCTCTCTCTCTCTCTCTCTCTCTCTCTGTTTCTCTCTCTCTCTCTCTCTCTCTCTCTCTCTCTCTCTCTCTCTCTTCCTCCCTCCCTCCCTCCCTCCCTCTCTTCCTTTCTTTTTTATTGTCTTCATTTCTCACTAGGTTGTCTCTGGACTTTTTCATCATGCTCCAGAATGTTTTTGATCCTGGAAAATCACTTTAGCCCTGGAAGTCATGCCTTGAAAGTATACTCAGCCCCTAACCATAAATGTTTGAGTGGATGGCTCCTCCTAGAACCTCCATTTAAGGAGGGTACCCTGCTCAGCCATCTTGTGAGAGATGAAAAGATTGATGTCCCACCTCCAACCTGTGTGAGGTGCAGGGTGGTATTGGTGGGAGCCAGAGAGGGGAGAGGTTTGGACTCTTCAAGCTCTTGAATTTCTTCTGTGTTTGCACTGCTTTTGGCTTCCAATTTCAAGAGAAGAGGTTGGACAATGCCACCCTACTTTCAGGTTGCTGAAGAAAGAATAAGACTCCTGGGAAGTCAATGTGAGAGGAGCTTATAATCACTATTATGTCACTATCCCCAATTTGCTGCACTAGAGACTTTGGGGCATTTCCGTTTGGTGAGATTTGGGCCTCTCTCTCCTTTCTCTCCTGGTTGAGCTAAGTCATTTGGCTCCCTGTGGAAGAGCCTCTTTATTTTGTATTGTCTGGCATATTCTCCCCTATGTATACTTTCTCTGAGGTAGGGCACAGTGGATAGCGCACTGGGCCTGGAGTGAGGAAGACTCATCTTCCTGAGTTCAAATCAGGCCTCAAATACTTATTAACTGTGTGACCTTGGGCAAATTACTTAACCCTATTTGCCTCAATTTCCTCATTTGTAAAATGAGCTGGAGAAGGAAATGGCAAACCACTCCAGTATCTCTGCCAAGAAAACCCCAAATAGGATCATGAAGAGTCATACACAACTGAACACAACAAAATACTTTCCCAGATTTCTGTTTTGCTATCAACTTGAATAAATAGGTTTTCTTTGCTACTTACTATGTATGATCATTGTGGAACTTTCTCTCCTTGGTGGGAAGGAAGTCAAATCTTCAGTATAAAGCCTGAGTCCTTATTTCTCCATTAATGAATAGCAATTAAAGTTCAGCTTGAACCTGAAAACTACATCCCCTAGACAAACAATATGTAAGGGAGCAGATAGATATAATCTGAGTGCCATTATCTCTCTGAGTGGCCAAGCTTTTGGTCCCAAACTTCCCCTTCTGGAAGGAAATAAAATCTCCCTTAGAAAAGGGTAAGAGAAAAAGAGGTTAGAGAAGATTATTCTGCCTCCCTCTGAGCCAAACTGAGAAAACCTCAATACAAAAGCAATTCCATTGGGGGTGGGGGGAATGCAGTAATTTGAAATAGAAACTAATTTAACAGTCACAGCTACTTTATGAGAATTCTTTGTTTAAAAAAATCAGGCAAAATGATAGGGCATTAACCTGTCCAAAAGCAATTTTCTTTATGTGCAATCAGACTAGGAAGTCATAGCTTCTAATGGGAGACTTGAGAGGAGACAACTCAATACCCACATATATACTTACATAGGTACTAGTTATAGCCCCTGATAGAGTGAAAGCTTCTTCAGGTCAGGTACTGTTTTGTTTAAGTCTTTTTGATTCCTGGTGCCTATCACAGTGTCTGGAACAGAGTAACACTTAATAAATGCTTGTTAATTAATTAATAGGTAACTATATATATTTTTAAGTCTATCAATAATTATAACTCACATAAGCTTCATAATTCACATATCCATTTGGCTTAGGTTTGCTACATGCCGGTGTTGTTTCTTGCTTCCATGTTTAATCCTTAGTTTTCTTATGATCATGGGCAACTCAAGTCACCTCTCTTAAGTCTCAGTTGCCTTGTCTGTCAGGTGGGGATATTAATGCTTGCACTAGCTAACACAAAGTTTTGTTGAGAAGCACCTTGAAGAGCTATGTAAAGGGAAGTCGTTCTAAGTCCCTGAGAAATTTTACAGCTTCCAAAGAATTGGAAATGAATATCACCCAAAAACCCATGGACAGGTAAATAAATGTGTGAGCTGCCACACTTTACAGACATCAAGTATAAAAGACAACCAGATATCAAAGAGCTGGTTTCATGAAAAAGAAGATGGGCTGGTCATACAGCAATATGGAGAGATACTTGGTGAATGGCCTATGCATCCTGCCCCCATACATTCATAAGAAATGGCAAATGAGACCAAGAAGGACTACAAGCACAATGGGGGCTTGTACCCCACCTCCCGTCCCCCCAAACTTAGGGTAGGGCATAGACAAGAATCACATGTGATTTGCATCACTTGGAAGAATGCTCGCATCAATCCAGTGATGAATCCACATATTGGTTGAAAAACAGAATTATTGTTGGTGTACACTGGTATTCTGTTTGACTACAATGGATTGTTTTTACTGACCTACCTATTCTTTTAGTTTTATCTTTTTAAAAGTTTTTTCTGTTAATAAACATTTTTTTCTTTTATCTTTTATTTACTGGTAGAGAAAGGTTTTCATTTAAACAATCTACTGAAATATATATATATATAGACACACACACATACACACACATATATATGAAATTTAAAGATGTTTGTGTGGGCAGACACAGCCTTTTTCTCCGAGTTATCCAATGCCATTAATACTATCAAAGACAGAAGAATATTTGCAAAATTATCTTTTTAAACAAGCATGACAAGTGAATTATTTCCTCTAGCCCTTGACATTTTTCCCTGGAAAAAATATTGGAGCAAACTTTTTGTTTTTTTTCCCCTGAGAGCAAAGGTTGACATTTTTGGAATTGCTCTTCCATAGTGTTAGCTTCTCCAGTCTGATGGCTGATATTCAAACAGAACTCCACTTGCATTCATTTCTATTGCAAGAAAAAATTAATTCATTAACATGAAAAATTCAATCAAATGGTAAGATAAAGATATCACATAATGAAGATCAGTCTTTGAGATGAAAAGGAATCTCCTCAAAGTGTCCCCAAATTAGAATAGATTGATGACAACTTAGGGACCCACAGAAACAACAGAATCTATCAGGGCTTTTGTAAAAACTGCCTCTTATCCACAGAAGGCCTGTCTTCACTCTTCCAATGAGTAGCTGCGAATTGTAGAACAGTGGGTCAAAAAAAAGGAGGGGAAACTGATACTATGCATCAGAGACAAGCTGAAGCAAAAGCTGCCTCAGGCAGGAAACATCTTATGTTCTTCTGACTGTGGCAGAAACCAATGACTGACTGGCTTCCCAAGTGGTCTCAAAGGCCACTGTGGGACAGCAACTCATCTCGTCTGTTAAGTTTGGGTATTGGCTTATGCTATTTTGGGTATGTTTGCTTTTTCAATGCATTATCAAATAACGAAACTTGATAACAATGGCTTGAGTATAAACTGGAAGTTTTTATCTTGATAATAATAAGGTCTAAAATATAAATCTTTATTGGTTTTGCTGTAATCTTTTAGCTAATGTCTGCCTTGGAGAAATAAGAGGCTATTGCTATTATGCAAGGGCTTCTGAAGCTGAAGCAAAGAACTTTGGGTTATTAAGTGACATAGACCAAAACATGTGTTGACAAGACACTTTCCATTTATGCATAACCCAGAGATCTTAATACCATCAATTATCTAACATTTTCAGGTTTGCCTGACAATTTCAAGTGCCCTCAATAAATCACCCCTTGAAAGACTTTTTTCCTGGAGCTGCTATGAGGCATCCTAACAGGGTCATTTCTAGTTATATTCCATTGTTTAGCTATCTCAGGTCAGCTGAATAAGTGGACTTAAATGTGGGTTGCTATTCTGAGAAAACCAATGATATTTTCCAATAGTCCAGAGTTCTTCCTCCCTCATTCATCCCCCCAGAAAACTTTGCTTTCTGTCACTGATATGTAACCTTGGAAAAGAGAGAGCACGGAACTTAGAATCACAGCATACTTGAACTAGACCGATTTTAGAGGGCAACTCTATATTCTACAAAAAAGGCAGTGAAGTATCAGTCAGTATCCCCAGTCCTAAATTTATTTTGTGTCTACTATGTGCCAAGTACTGTGTCAAGTACAAAAAAGAGGCAAAAACAGTCCCTGCCCCCAAGGAGCTTACAATCTAATGGGGGAGATAGCAAATGAATAAATAGGAACAAACAAGCCATATAGGAAGTAGTTAACAAAGAGGTGGCACATTGGATAGAGTGCTAGTCCTATAGTCAAGAACTCTGGCCTTCATGAGTTCAAATCCAGCCTCAGACACTTACTAACTGTGTGACCCTGGGCAGGTCACTTAAGCCTGTTTGCTTTGGTTTCCTCAGCTGCAAAATGAGCTGGACAAGAAAATGGCAAACCACTCCAGTATCTCTGTCCAGAAAACCCCAAACGGGGCCACCAAGAGCAGAACTCTACTGAACAAAAACAAAGTTAACAGAATTGAAAGGGGACAGCAAAGACTTCTTATAGAACAAATGACTTTAGGTGGGACTTCCAGAAAGCCAGGGAAGCCAGGAGGCAGAAATGAAAAAGGTGGGCACTGCGGGCATGGGGACAGCCAGAGAGAATGACTGGGGCTGAGGAAGGGAATATCTTGCTGGATGAGCAGCAAGGGGGCTGATGTCATTGCACTGAAGAGTATATGGAGGGGGTATAATGTGTAAGAAGTCTGGAAGGGTGCTGGAGGGGGTTGTGCTAGGTAACGGAGGGCTTTGAAGAAAAAGGTTAAGTGACTTGGCCAGAAGTAGCTAGGTGACACAGTCCCCAGAGTACTGGGCCTGGAGTCAGGAAGACTTGAGTTCAAATCTAGCCTCATATTTACTATCTGTGTGACTCCAGGCAAATCAGTAAACCTCTTTCTACCTCAGTTTCTTCAACTGTAAAATGAGGTGACAATAATAACACCTAATTCCCAGGTCCGTTGTGAAGATTAAATAAGATAATATCTTCCAAGTACTTAGCACAGTGCCTGGCACATAGCAGAGTAGTTGCTTAGTAAATGCATGTTTCCATCCTTCTAAAACCATCCAGTTAATAGAGAAGGAGGGACTAGAAGCACCAGAACTCATTTTCCCCAGGGACTGCCTGATTGAAGAGGTTTTATTTGTTTTTATTTTATTTGTATTTTTTTCACACAATTTTGGGTATGGTATAATTCAGAGGGTGAAGGAGGGATTTATTTGTTCGAGGGGACTGTCAGGGGATAGAGAATTAGATCTAGAACCAGGAATATCTGGGTTCAAATCTCACCTCAACTATTTGCTCCCTGAGGAACCATGGACAAATCACCCAACTGAAGGATCAGTACTCTACTTTGTACTACTCTGAGTCTTGGTTTTCTCCCTTGTAAAAGAGAGGTAGTAAGCTTTGTAATGCCTATTTTGAAGGGATGTTGTAAGGCTCAAATTAGATAATATAAAATAAAGTATTTTGTAAGCCTCAAAGCTCTGTGTAAATGTCAGTTATACCGTACTGTTCTGAAGAAAGCCAATGAGAATGAAGAAGGCTTTCATCCAGTTGTAACATGAGGGGTCAAAATTAGGTCAAAATGTGGTTAATTTGAGCCAGCAGCTGGAGGGGGGAGAGCAGTATATATATTTTTGCCACATTTATCTGGATATTTCAGTGAACTTTCGTTAAGCCTAACTGTTACCTTAGCCTTAGCTACAGGAGAATTCTCAAATTAGGCCTGAAAGAGTTGCTGTCGCATTGTCTCCTTTGTACAATCACAATGGATGAGGGCCTCATTTCTGGGTGCTCCAAGCACATTAAGAGACATTTGAGGCTGAATGTTAAATCAAGAAATTGGTGAGGATGGAAATGTTACACAATTTTTTTTAAGTAAGCTAGAATGCGTCTACCTGTAGGAAGCTTCTAAATAGACACACTCTCAGTATGCTCAGTAGAAATCTTTCCACCACACTAGCAATTCCGTAAATAGGCATTTCCACATGTAAAATAAGAGCATTTGTTGTGATTTACACTACTGGAGGGATTTGATTACCTGTATGGACAAAATCACAGATCTATATAAGTATTGAAATATATGGATCAATCAACAACCATGAATTAAGTGCTTACTCTATGGCCCTGGGTGCTGGAGATAAAAAAAAAAAAATCAAGCAGTCCCCACCCTTGGGGAAGCTGGGTGATACCATGGATAGCGTGTGGACCTTGGGGTCAGAAAGAGTCATCTTCATGAGCTCAAATCTGACCTCAGACACATTTAGCTGTGTGACCCTGGGCAAGTTACTCAACCTTCTTTGCCTCAATTTCCTCATCTGTGAAATGAGCTGGAGAAGGAAATGGCAAATCCCTCTAACATCTTTGCCAAGAAAATCCCAAATGGGGTCATGAAGAGTCAGCCCCTGAAAAATGACTGAACAGCCACAACAAAATCCCTTTCTTTAGGAAGTTTTCATCCTATCAGATATGTGTGTATATAGATGTATTATGTGTATATATGTATGTATATAGGTACATACACACATGCATATATTAATGCATGACTATCATTTTATATTTAGAAGGTAATTTGGAACCTATTGAATGCAATCTTCTTGTTTTATAAATAAGAAAACCAAGAAACAGAGAGGTGAGGTGATTAAATAGCTAGCCTTGATACAGCTCTTTAAGATTTGCAAACCATTTTACATATGTTATCTTATTTGTCCTTCACAACAACTCTATTCAGGTAGGTTTTACTATTATGGATATTTTGCAGATAAAAAAAACGCTGAGAGGGGTTAAATAATCTGCCTGAGGTCACACAGCTAGTAAGTACCTGAGCCAGAAATTGATTGAATTCAGGCCTTTCTGACAGGGTCTGGTATTCTTTTCATTACATAACTTAGCTGTCTCTGAGCTAGTTAGTGGCAAAACTAAGGCTGACTCTCTCTGGATTCCTGGGCCCAGGACTCTTTGCAGAATGCCATGATGTTACTTCCACAAAAAGTTTTTGCAATAAAAAAGTTTTCTTAAAACGACTTCTCTTTTTTTCCTGGTGAAAATGATCTTTCCTAAAGACAAAATTGCAGGTCTCCCTCATCTCCATTTCGAGGTATAGGTACTGAATTCCTAGGGAAAAAAATATTTTGGCCACTTATCAATTTAATAAATAAAGATGGATTCTAAACAGTGAAGATATTTATACACACGAGCTATGTTGGCTTATGAATATGTGGAGAGCTTGCAGGGGGAAGGAGAGGAAACAGCCAATGGAGAAAAATAAAAGTTTAAACCATGGGCGCTTGAGATTTTGCTATCATACTTTGTGTAGGAGTTGTGAAGTGACCTCTGCTCAGAGAGGTGCAAATCTTTCTACATTCTGTTTTCAGAGGATGAGTCCATCAAGGGCTACCCATCTGTTCCATTCACCATGCCAGGGAGTCATCAGATTGTACCTTCAGGAGACATGGAGAAGCACAAGAGTTTGCCTCTACCACCACATACAGCACTTTGCAAAGTAAGAGGGCCCTAGAAGCAGCATTTAGCACAGGAGTGCAATGGGATTCCACACCAGTAACTCAGTAATGATAGATGCAGGAGAAGGCTTTAAATTGGGCATTATGAACAATTCTCATGGGGGAAGAAGAAAAAAAAACAATAAACCTACTTCTGATCAGCTTGCTTCAGGAAAATTCTGCTTTGCTCTATATTTCTTAGGCTAATTCAAATCATCAATGATGACAGATGCCAAATGCCTTAGATAACTGACTATTCTCATCCATGAAGTGTGTTTGGTTGGGGATTAGGGGTGGAGGAAAAGGTAGGAAGAGGAGAAAATTAATTGATTTAAGCAGATGGTGACAACTGTAGGTGCCCTAGGAAAGACAGATTACTTGGAAATTTATGGTACGGTAATTCTGTTCCTTAGTCATAACAATGAATCTGTGTATATATGTGTGTGTGTGTGTGTGTGCGCGTGTGTGTGTGTGTGCGCACACATGTGTGTGTGTGTCTTTTAAGATACAATGAATCTATGAAGTCTCATGATCAAAATATAAAAAAAACTAGGAGATTCAATATGTATGAAGCAAAAGGCTTAAACTGGCCTAGATGATTTAGGATCCCAAGGTTCAAAATGTGCTGTCATTTTTTAAAAAGATAATTTATTATGATCTCTAGCCTGAATTTTTATCTATATTTAAATGTTGTCAATTAGCATAAACCTTGATGGAAACAGCTGTAATAAATTGAAGCAATATCCGAATGGATTTCAACGGATCAATGAAACAAGAATGAAAGAATGGAGTAGGTTAAATGATTGGCATTTTGCTCCTACCATATTTTCCCCCATTATACCTTATGTTCAAAATTCAAAGTCTCCACTGGTCTCTCAGAAAGTAACAGAGTTTCCTCTCAGGAATGCAGCCAGGGCCCTGGCCTGCCGGTCTGGGGCACAGTTGGGGCAGGTGGCTGGAGCAGGTGGCAGTCAAAGTCAGGCAGTGGTGGCAGGTGGCTGGACCAGGAATTAGTCAAGGTTAGGCAGGACATGGATTGGTGCTGATATCAAGGGTAATTGAAGAATGGAGGGTGAGGGGTCCATGTAGGAAGTGGTACTGGGTGAACCTCTGGTCCTCTAGGCCCTGTAGAAGGAGCTTCAGCTGGAGAGTCTAAGATGGCGGAATAGAAAGACTAGTGGACCCAGAGTCAGATGTACTGATTTCAAGTCCTGTGAAACCCTAGGCAAATCTTCACTGTATAATAAGGATAATGCGATCGGCCCTACTGACCTTACACAGTTGTCATGAGGACTGCATCTGAAAAATTACTATACAAATGCAAACTATTATTTATTATTAATTATTATTACTGCTCTGGAAGAAAAGTTGCCTTAGCTGTATCTGAAGTATAAGATGTTTTATCCCCAGAGGCTTCTTGAGTTGGCTCTCTACTCTCTCTGAAACACTTTGATTTTAAAAGGGGTCACACCTCTTTCGTTTCTAACCTTACTTCCTTTAGACCCAGGGAGTGGTTCTCATATTCTCAAGAGTTTTCATAACTAAGTAATTAAGGGTTTGAAAAGAGAGTCAAGTTCTGGACTCAACAATTCCTGGCTTAGATAAAGGACTTTGTTCAGCTCAGTCCCTAAAGGAAAGGAAGTTGGGCTGAGAAACTGCGGTCTATTTGATCCTTTCGTGAAGCATTTGATTTCAAAGATAGACATCTATAGATATATAGATAGATGTACGTATATGCGCATGCATATAGACATACATACGTATACAAATAGGTGTATGTGTGTGTGTTCATATGTATATATGCATAAATAGGCAGCTGTATGGGATAGTGGATAGAGCACTAGGCCTGGAGTCAGGAAAACTCATCTTCCTGAGTTGAAATCTAGCCTCGGACACTTACTAGCTGTATGATCCTGTGCAAGTCACTTAACCCTGTTTCCCTCAGTTTCCTCATCTGTGAAATGAGTTGGAGAAGGAAGTGGCAAACTACGCCACTATCTTTGCCAAGAAGACCCAAATAGGGTTGTGAATAGTCAGACACATTTGAAAAATGTTTCAACAACATGCATGTACATATGTATGCACACATATACAATAGCGTACATACACAAGTGTGTTACATGCATGTATATACCTATATTTGCATATATGCACATATTTATATATCTAAGCACATATATATATATATATTTATGTAGAGAGAATGTATTACAAAAGTCTTACTCTTTTGGATCATAGGTCATTGTACAATGCCTACTCTACTGGTCTCATACAAAATGCCATTAGTCCCACTACCAGATACTCTTTGTAGCAGTAGGAGCAGAGAGGAGAGTAGGATTAGGTCAAAAACCAAAACCATCACCAGTAATGGAGAGATAAAAAAGGATAACTAACTCACATCTATATAACATTTTACAAAGTGTTTTCCTTACAGCTGCACTGTGAAATTGGAAGTACACTTATTTTATCCCGATTTTGCAGATAAGAAAACTGAGGCTTAAATGACTTCATCACACAGTTAAGGAGTCTTAGAAGCATGATTTGAATCTATACATCATGATTCCTGACTTCAGATCCAGTGTTCTTTCCCTTATACTGTGCCTCAAAGAGCTTATAATGAGAGGAGGCTGAACTGGGAATTGATGAGGGGAAAGGAGGAGTAAGAATAATAGGAAATTTAGAGATTCATTAACTAATTCTAAAAACACTCAGACTGAGATAAGAATGTGTCTAATGTAGACTTGTATCTGTCGTAGAATGAATTAGAAGGGGGTGAATGAAGAGAGAGGAGGATGAATGAATAATAATGATTATGCTGCTGATAATAATAAAAATAAAAATAACCAGCTGTTATATTATGCTGTACAGTTTGCAAAGCATTTCACTATTATTTTCTTATTTTTTTCCTTACAGCAACTCTATTATCTTTATTTTACAGATGAAGAAACAGGAGCTGAGAATGGTTAAGTGACTTTCCCAGGGTACCAGAGTTAGCAAGTTTCTGAGATTGGATTTGAACTCAGGTCTTCCTGATTCTAGTTTCAATGTTCTATTCACTGCCCTATTCCATAGACTATACTAGATA